>NC_137460.1:241103195-243503195 GCF_964235325.1 Thermobia domestica | reverse complement strand
GCATTCCTTCCTCGCTTTCTGTTCCATTCGCTACTGTTGCAGCAAGTTCTAAGAATTCTGTATCAACCCAGACGTCCGACGTTTCCACCCAAACCGACTTGGTCCCAGAGCCTAGTAGTGACCCCAAGACCCCAGTTGCAACAACAAGCGAACTTCCCCGAACCCCACGGGTTTCCGTTTGTGGTGGTCTTCGGCGTACTCCAGCCCATCGCCGATCACATTATATCGCTGGCCCGAAATTGAGTCAACCTATTCGACTGCTGAACGAGACTGTTCTTACTCCCAAGAGAGCAAAACCTACTCCCGTTCGTAAGCCACCTGCCGTTTCTCTGAAATCTGACATGGTGGAGGACGAACTGATGGATTCCGAGTGGGCTGTTATTGGACCTCGTGGGAAAGTTCGCCTTAAACGTTGACACCCTCCAGCATGGCGCTTCTTCAGTGGAACTTGAATGGCTTTTGTACTCATAATGAGGAATTAACACAACTAATATTTTACCACTCGCCGGTTCTCATCTGTTTGCAGGAAACGCAATTCAATCCTTCCCAGTCTTTCCTTCTTTCTGGGTACACTATGTATCGGTGTGATAAGCCCGATAGTGACCACGCTGCTGGTGGCGTGGCAGTCTGTGTCTCTAATTCTTTTCATTCTCGGGAGATTCACCTCGTCGCCCAACTGCAAGCAGTTGCGGTGCGAGTATACTTCCCTCGCCCGCTTACAGTTTGTTCATTGTACGTTCGTCATTCCGAAGCCTTTAGAACCGCCGATCTGCTTCAGCTCTTCCATCAGCTCGAGCCGCCAGTCTTGCTTGTAGGAGACCCTAATGCCTATCATCGCTAGTGGGGCTCTGTCCGCACTGACGGTCGTGGCCGTCAGGTAACGGAATTTCTTGAGGAGAGTGGCTTGCTCCTCCTTAACGATGGCAGACCTACTCATTTTTCCACTGCCCATGGCACATATTCTTGTATCGACCTCTCCATGTGTAGTGCTGGTCTCTTGACCTCATTGACCTGGAGGGTGCATCCCCATCTTTGTGGCAGTGATCACTTCCCGTTGTTTGTTGGTCTCCCTGTTACTCCTCACTTTCCTCTCCGCCGCTTTAATTTGAAGCGTGCTGACTGGCGTCAATTCCGTGAGCTCAGTGAGTTTCATTGTCGTGATTATCTCCCTGTAGCTGTTGTGGCAGAGGCTTTTGAGCAGACTGTTCTTGGTGCTGCTCATGGTTCCATTCCAGAATGCGTTGGCGACGTTTCCCGCCGGCATGTTCCATGGTGGTCTGCGGAAATCCGTGAGGCTATCCTGGCTCGTCGGCACGATCTTGTCACTTTTAATTGTCATCCAACTGACGACAATCTGCAGCGTTTCCGCATTCTACGTGCTCGAGCTAGACGTCTTATCAAACTTTCGAAGCGCCAAAGCTGGATGACTTACGTTTCGTCCATCAATAGTCGAACAGCGATGTCCACCGTGTGGCGTCGGGTCCGCTCTCTTACTGGCAATACTCCTGCTGTTAATATTCCTGCCTTGACTGTGAATGGTGTCTTAGTTACTCACCCTTCGGAAATAGCTAACACTTTGGGCCAGTATTTTACTTCTATCTCTGAGTCTGCACATTATCCTCCTGCGTTCATTAAACTTCCGTTAAACTTCCGTACCGCCAACAGCGAATATTACAATGCTCCTTTCACCCTCGTTGAATTTGATTCTGCTCTTCGTGAATCATCCAATACTGCTCAAGGGCTTGATCGTATACCCTAAGAAATGTTGCGCAACCTCCCCCGCGATACACAGCATGCTCTCTTGCAACTGTATAATCGCCTCTGGGTCGAGGATTTTTTCCCACCCGCTTGTCGTGAGGCTCTCGTTCCTCCTATCTTGAGGCCAGGCAAAGTCGCAACTAGCCCCACGAGCTACAGACCCATTGCTCTCACGAGCTGCGTCTGTAAGCTATTTGAACGCATGGTCAACAAGCGCCTGGTATAGTATTTGGAATCCAATTTACTTCTGAGCAAGCTTCAAAGTGGATTTCGTCGTTTCCGATCCACTAAAGACTATCTCGCTTATCTGAAGGGTCATATTCAAGACGCCTTTCTCAACGGCGAACATCTTGTTGCTATATTTTTTGACTTAGAGAAGGCGTATGACACCACGTGGCGTTACGGAATTCTAAAACAATTATATGACTGGGGTCTCCGTGGGCATATGGCCCACTGTATCTCGAATTTTCTTCACGAGCGACACTTTAGAGTGCGTGTAGGATCTAGTCTCTCAGAGCGCCTTGTACAAGAAAATGGTGTTCCACAAGGCAGTGTCCATAGTGTCACGTTGTTTGCTGTCGCCGTCAACAGCGTTCTTTCGGAGATCCAGGCTCCTGTGTCTGGTTTGCTTTATGTTGACGATCTTGTCATTTTCTGTCGCTCCCGCCACCTACGCGGCGTTACTCGACAGCTTCAACTGACTCTCAATCGTCTTGTTCGCTAATCGAATGAGACTGGATTTCGCTTTTCCACCGAGAAATCCCAATGTGTTCAGTTCTGCCGGCAGCGTACCTGCATTGTTGATCCGGACTTGTATCTCGATGGCACCCGTTTGTCCTTTGTTGATACAGTCCGTTTTTTGGGTCTGGTCTTTGACCGTCGCTTGTCGTGGGCACCACATATACGGAATCTTAAATACTCTTGTCTTCGAGCTCTGAATCTCCTTCGTGTCCTTTCCCACCGCAAAGGGGGTGCTGATCGTACTGTTCTCCTTCGTTTGTACCGTAGTCTTATCCGGTCCAAGTTTCTAACAAACTTTCAAACATGATCTAAGGAGAATTTAAAAATAATGAGTACGCTGTTTGTATTCTATTTTATTTTACTATATAACTATATTAGACCATCCATCTAGGAAAAAGTATTAGAGTATATAGAAAGTAAATAATCCATATGTCTATATCAAATAAAAATGTTTCCCATTATGTATATTGTGAACTTTTTTTAGAACAGTACCACAGTTTTTTGACATGTCAAAAAATGACAAACATATCGTAAGTTAACCATAAATGACTCTTCCATAAATAACAATAATAGGCCTAATAGGCCTATATATTACGAACTATTATTGATTTCCTCAAGTTTGGTGTTCGGAGAGAGAGTAAGAGGGAGGTAAAGGAATAGTGCACATGTTGTTGACTCTACGAATTTGAAAAATGTTTCTTGGTGACCATACTGTTTCAAATTGGCCGCCATTCTGTCCATTGTATACTGTTTGATGACAGGGTGTTGGTTCGCTAACGTACGATGAGATATTCTGAAAATTATTGTTACGTTGTTCGTGGTTAGGTCCCAGTTCCATTGCTCTGTTAATTACTGATATCGGGATATTACTTTGTTCTTACGAAACTGATAAGAGATGTTGTTCTACTTGATTATGAGGAAAATGGGAATAGAAGGAGAAAGTAAAGGAAGCGAAGGAAATATAATTAACGTTTCTTGTTAACTAATTCCAAACTTTTCTTTAATAATTTTCAGCCGTTCTTTTAGTTTTTGATTTTGTTCCTTTATATGAGTGGATACGAGGCAACTTCCATTTTGGATACTAAAGTTTTCATTTCCTCTGTTCATTACGTTATTAAGTTCTTATATTTGTGGAATAATCGTAACTGAACGTCTTAGATTACCTCGAATATCTGCAAATAAAAAATATAACAAAATAGAAACATAACCTAATAGACCATATTGTATATTGAGGCAGATAGTAAATTTAAAATAACAATGTAAAAAAGTCAAAAAACTATAATAAAAACTACAACATCTATAGAAATAATTGGTTTTGGAAATATATGAAACATAAAAGGTACATAAAAAAAGTTTTCCCAATAAACAAATTAAATATTTTTAAAACTTTTTGACTAATAGTAAGAAAAAGTACATTTCTGATATGATCTCTTTACAAATTATACTTCGCCTTACAGTAGGACATTTAAACAGAAAAAGAAAGTACAAGAAAATAGCGGTTTCTTTATAAATCCCGATCATAAACACATGAAATGTAGTGTTGTTGAATTTGGAATACAACAAAACTTTGTACTCTACCCAAGATTCTTGAACCTAAGTGTACAAAATAGATTGACAGTTTTGATAACATTTGAAGAGAGAAGCAGTGGTATAGAGTGATTGATCGAATGAGGAGATGTTTGTGAAATATTTTCTACATTTTATTAATGTACTAAGTAACTAGAACAGCCTTATCTTTAAGTACCTAAATAAGTGTTAGAGAAATTTATTGATGAACAAACAAAATCATACTAGAAATATCATTTATGTGATTAAAACTATTAGTCAACTGTCCGCTGCTGAGTTTGATGTTCTGTTGGGATTACTAATTCTTTCAACAACACAAAATCAATCAACAGTATATTTAGGAAAAATGACACTCACTAATGAAAATGGTCATGTAACGTCCAGAGCAACATAAATTGTAATTAACGAAAATGGTATAAATAAAGTTAATAACTGTAAATTACATCAAACTAATTAATTATTGCTGGTTACAATTTATTAAAATATTAAATTATAATACATCTAGGATAAAGTCCTTGCTTCCACTCCAACCAAGGTTGCTCACAATTTGAAATATTTCAAGAAACGACCTAACAATGATATGAGAAAATTACAAAAAAAGGTATTAAAAAACAAGAAAAAATAGTACCATTGCTTAGTTTGTATAATGAAAATCGGTAGGGTCTAATCCTCATCTTGAATATTGGTTTCAGTGAGGCAATTGTAAAGCAGGAGTATGATGCATGAAGGATGCACCTCTTATAATAGCTTTGGATTATATTTTAGTTGTT
The DNA here is from genome assembly GCF_964235325.1 of Thermobia domestica. NCBI lineage: Eukaryota > Metazoa > Arthropoda > Insecta > Zygentoma > Lepismatidae > Thermobia > Thermobia domestica. Next base: position 243,498,360 of record NC_137460.1, on the reverse strand, counting down.
GTATAATTCTGTTTTACATAAATGATAACATATCATATGTTTTACTATTATAAATATCGTTATACATACATTGGAATATTGACAACTGCTAATACTTTATACAAATTATAACATATCCATTTCATATCATTATAAAACTATCTATGAGGGCGTTGTTATATACATTAGGTCTATTCAACAAGAAATGCCTATTTCCCTATTCTAATTTGTGGTAAAGAATTGTGTAAAATATTTTTTCTATCAACTTTAAATTGCATTACAAACAACGTTCTAATCTATGTCTATTATTAAGTTCACTCTTAATATAGACTCCTATTGGTAAAAAAAAACCTTGGATGGCTTTGCATCTAAAAATTAGTCATAATGTTATGTAATCTAATGAACACTCAAAGGTAATTAAAGAAAATAGCTTTTAATCACATAACACACGGACATACACGCACACATGTACCACATAGGATTATGATTAATTGTTTCCGCCATAGACTATCAATTTGAGACATATATCTTTCGAGGTATCCTATGGTATTTATCTGAAGTATCATTCTTCATTTTTTTAACAGTAGGTACACATGTGGTGATAGTTTCAATTTGTATATTGATTAGGTCTATATATTTAAATTCTCGCGTATTTCAAATTAGGTAGAGTCTATGTATACTAATACTTGTAATCATATTGCGGTGAAGTTGTGGCACATTGATTGTAAAATATTTCACCGTAATTTTACTGTCGACCTATTATCGATTTTTTATATTAAGTATGCCCAAGTATAGAGTATGCTCGCTTTCCTTACTTTTGCATACTTACATTGTTTTCTTGATTTGTGGTTCTTCCGTTTCCTCATACTTTCTTCGTTCCACTATTTCATTACAATACCATATAGACTATTGTATTGTAAATAATTATTAATAGTTATTTTTGTATTGAATAATAGCCTACATTCTTTTTTATGCGATATTTTATTTAAAATGTACATTGTCGATAATTTAAAATCAAATGAAAATAATAAAAGTACATAGAAATAGCCACAAAAATGATAGATATCATACCTTTGGGTTTGAGTCGTACTTATCAGATAATGTAGGATGAACTCACAAACTCATTTCCATCTTCCTCCAGTAAGGAAATTTATGCTCTTAAACTCCCGCGTGTATTGCATCTGAACGACTGAGACTGCAAACAGTAGCTAGAGAGGCAATGCCTAATTTGTTTTACATCCTTAATAATCCGTATTTTTTAAAAAAAAATCTATTTTAGTTGTTGTTTCTAAAAAGTTCTGTATGCAAGCAAATTTTCTTCAACCTTTTGTCTCTTAATAATTATTCCTACTGTGCAACCAAAAGAATTATATTGGAAACGATGTCGCACTTTCTCAAAATTACTATATTTATTTTCAAACAAAAAAAACAGTTTTCTGCTTTGTTTTTAGCAGTCACAAGAAAAAAATATTTCACAATTATTATTCTTTCTTTGTACGTTTTCAATAAAAATTCTGACCAAATGGAAGAATATAGAAATGAAATAGAAATGTGCATATTTGGTAAAGAATGTAAATACTTCTCAATGAACAAATAAAAATGTTTTTTGTAATTATCAATTGTCCTAATTGTATATACAAAAACAAAACAAAAGGCATAGGGTCACATGATGGCCTATTAGGTATTTCTTGTATATAACGAAAACCATTTACCAAGTGTTTTCTTTCGTTTTCACAAAATTGTTCGTTCAAAAACTCCTGAATGTAAATTTCCTTAGCGAGACGGAATGTAGATATTAAATTATAATTTCCAGCGACTGCAATTCTATTGGTTAAACAAATTGGGAACACAAAAATACTATGACCCTCACCATTCATTATTAATATACGCGAATCTGGTTGAATAGTATGGATAATAAAAAGTATAGTTTTTGATGAGGTTGTAGATGTAGGCTTACGGAAATAATTTTTATTTATGATATACTCTCTCGATTCATCTAAAATTGAAATGGCACTTGAACATTTGAATTTTTGTCCCAAAACGTATCATCAGCAATTCAGCACTATACCAGAAAGTTGTTTGTAAATATATAATATCCCTTTCAGATAATTTAGGTAATTCTACCGCATGTTCATCCATCCATGAATTCCACTTATTTTTCTCCAATCAAAAGCATCCCTGGATGTTCTTAGGTTTAATTTGATTTTACGTGCAAAATACAATGCAGTCTTTCTCTGCAAAATGTTTAGAAAACTCAGTGTCATTTCATTAAAGTCTAGATGTCCAAAACATGTAAGAACAAGTTTTTCCCACCATCCCTTATCATCATCAAAAATAATTCCTTTAATGTCTTCAGAAAAAATGTTGGGGTATATTCGTTGTCAACCTAATGCCAGTTCTCTGACAATAGCTGGTCGCAAAGCCTGAAGGTAGTGGCGTACATCTTGTTTTTTCTGTATGAATTGCATAATAGTACACCAGGGTACATGTGGTGTTTCATCTGAACATGTCTCATTTGGAAACCAATTTTCTGTCTTTGTTTTTTGATATATAGTAATCAATTCATTTAATCTTGGAAATTTATGTTGAGATTTCGGAGATGGTGAGTAAAAGTATGCCATACCTGTAAATAAAAATTTATTGCCATTATTTTTAAACATAACATGTAGAGTAGAAAAAAGAAAATTACATTAATGGATTTTATTTTGGCATGACATCAGAAGCAAAAAACACTGTAAGTATACTAACTTTTTTAAGTAGTTAACATAGGTTCTATGTACAATCGTACCAAAAACAAATGTCTCGTATACTGTAAATTACATACGTTATGCTATGAAATGACGGTATCGTTTTTTTAAGAAGCATATCATTAAATATTACTTATTTCTACGGTTACTGAGAGTCAAAGAAAGTACTAGAAGCTGAATAAAGTATAAAACAAGCATAAGACAATGAATAATTTACGGAGTATGTTTCATATCTCCAAAACTGGAAACAAACAATAACATTTTATCCAGCAATGAACATAAAATTATTAGCACGAGCACACAAAATAAAGACAACAAAAGAAAATATATTTATTTCGTGTCATTATTTGTTTATTATTAACTTATTTCTTTTCTCTAATATAAACACACAGACTTAACATTATGGACAACACAATAGTTTATACCAATATACGAGCGAGCACGATCGAGGGGGAGAACTCTTTACAAATAAACCAACATGGTCTCATTCTAACTCAAGTTGCTTTATGAGGCACTACAACAAAATCTGCAGATCAGTTACCTCTGTTTATTCATATATTTCCAGCAGCCATAATTATAAATACACATTCTAGTGGTAAGTCTGGCGAACATTGGGTTGCTGTTTATATATATCTAATATGCGTGTGGGAGAGTATTTCAATAGCTATGGTATACCTCCCTATATACAACATCATATAAGGTTTTTAAAACGAAACTGTCTGTATTATACATGGAATAATAGACGTATTCAAGTTGATTTATCTCAATTTTGTGGACATTATTGTTTTCTATATCTAGCATGTCGTGCGTCTGGTTATTCACTACGCGATTTCTTAAACAAATTCTCACTCACCACTATTGATGCTAACGATATTATGCCTTATTCATTTATGAGAGTATGATGATGATGATGATGGTCACTGGCGCGAGATTAAGTTATCCGTAAACCCTTTATTGTGTGTGTAAATAACCAGGCTTGTTAAATGGTGTTGTTATTTTTTTAAACTCTGCTAAAAGGGCTAATATTTAACTCCGCCATTGCCGAACCCAAGAGTGTTGGGGTAGCTACCACCGTAAAAGAAAATAATATCTATTGTGTGTGTGTGTGTGTGTGTGTGTGTATTCTATGCTATGTTAAAATAGGAGTTGAAAAAGAGAACGACTCTTATGTAATCTGTGCTATGTTAAATATTCCATAATCTTTACTAAATGTGGAAACAGCACCTCAATGCGTGGCTCCGTTTTCGAATGATTAGATTTTAAGTATTTGACCTTTGGCCTCGATGATCAAATACTTAAAACCCAATCACTCCTAAATGAAGCAACATATTGAGGTGGAGTTTCCACATTTAATCAGTAGTTGATGACCAATGACTAAATGTGGAAACAGCAACTCAATACGTGGCTCCGTTTTCGAGTTATTAGGTTTTAAGTATTTTCACCTTCGACCTCGATGGTCAACATTTTTGGAACATGTGGTAATTAATGATGTGGAAACGGCACCTCAATATGTGGCTCCGTTTTCGAGTTATTAGGTTTTAAGTATTTTGACCTTTGACCTCGATGTTCAGTAATTTATGGTCAATTACGAAATGTGGAAACACCACCTCAATATGTGGCTCCGTTTTCAAGTTATTATGTTTTAAGTATTTTGACCTTTGACCTTTGTGCCATGTGGTAGTTGATGACCAATTACTAAACCACCTCAATACGTGGCTCCGTTTTCGAGTTATTAGGTTTTAAGTATTTTGACCTTTGACCTTTGGGACATCTGATAGTTGATGACCAAAACAGCTTCTCAATATGTGGCTCCGTTTTCGATTTATTAGGCTTTAAGTATTTTGGCCTTTGGCCTCGACGGTCGGTATTTTTGGAACATGTAGTTGTTGGTATGTGGAAACATCACCTCAATATGCGGCTTCCTTGACGAGTGATTGGGTTTTAAGTGTCATGCAAAGGGCGTATATCCACATAAACTATAAGACCCAGGTAAAATAAGTGTGGCATGTTCAAAAAAACCCATATCCCGACTTTGACATAGGAAGGGCCTAGATATAGATTTTCTTTGCGCATTAGGTCATAAAAGGGAACGAGTACGTGAGTCCAGTGGGCGTGGCCAAGCATGGGCGGGGTCACGTGACCGGCGCCAGCCAATCAGCGTGAAAGGGGCGTGGCTTGTTTGCGCATGCGTAGTAGGAAAAACACCCCAAGGTGTCCCCTCCCTACTGACATTAGTGTTCAGACGGACTTTAGGTTTCCAAAAATGATCAGAATTGAGACGTATATCGATCTCAAAATGTTATGTAGCATTGCTACACAAACCCGTTATGCTTGACCCAGTTATGCCTTTGGAAGAAAAACTTGCGCACCTAGATAGTATAGACAATCTGCTCGATGTAGTTAAACAGGTTAGATGGTCGGATGGAAACGTTAGTACTTCCGAATCCGGAGACGACGATACCCTACGGGAATCTTGGCTAGAATACGAATTGAAAAAACTACGAGCTGAGGAAGAATCCCTCTCCGAAAAAGAAAAGGAGTATTCCCATAGAAGAAGCCCAGAGTTAACTCCTACCTCGTTCAGTAATGAAGGCACCTCCCTACCTCCGTGGAGCCCAGGAGACGACCTCACATATTCAAATTGGGACCCCCTGATAGCATCAACGACGCAGAGAACGGCCAGGGATCTAATGCTCAGTAAGAGCAGTGAAGAAGAGGATGGCAACACCTTTAACAGTTAAACAAAATCTTCAGTCGCTGAAAATAAGGAAAGTGAGGACCTTTCTATCGCTCAGTCGCCCAAGCAGGAAAAAAAGAAAAGGATTCAAACGATAACGAATCATGGTCGAAATCAAGAGTTTTAGAGAACGTTGGAAAAATATTTGAGTACGCCGAATACTCGACATCAATTGTATGTTTAAAAGAGATTTAAAGACCAAAATTTTCTTCACCCCTTCTTTTTCGCAAAGTACATATCAGTCCAAATATAGTGTCAGACCCAGTAGTAGTTTATTTTGTGCACCTTATATCAGTTCGGAACATAGTATTAGCGATTCACCAGCTACTAAGGAAATGAGGAAGTGTCAGAAAACCGGACGTTCTGACCCCCCGAAAATAGCGTTTGTCTCTCCACCCAGTAGTGTAGGCTCGCCCACAGATAGTGATACCAACAAGTTGGGAAATACAGGGGTTAGACCAGAATAAAGTTCTGAATCACCATCGATAAATAGGTTTGAAAATAGGTTAGATTCCTCGACGCTCTCGGTAGAAATCGAACCCCCCGCAAACAAGTCAGAGCATTGAGCAACTGAATTCTCCCCGTATGAGAATGATTCAAAGCAAACATTTAGCAGTCAAAGGTCAGGTTCAATTCAAGATACTAGTTCAGATAACAAAAATGACATTAGTATAAAATCTGAAAGATAATTTAAAACTAGTCCGGTCACAGAACCTTCATTTCAGCTCAGTTTCGAAAAGCCTAAGATCTCAGATTTTTACTTAAAGGAAAATAAGCAAACTCCACGACCTGAAGGTGGTCCACATACCTCTAAGGTGGATACTCATATCATATTTACCCAGATGTGAAAATCCCGTTGTTTTCAGGAGGTAGATACGAGGCTGTAGAAAATTTTCTATCCTCCTACGAACTCACGGCATGCATATATGATTGGACATCACAGGAGATGGCAGATTTCTTTCCTCTTACTTTAACAGATTCAGCCTACGCTTACCTATCCAGAATTAAAAAGTAAAATAGTCTCGGCTTTCCCATTTAATCAATAATCGGGTTAATCTTGAGTATGATTTAGAAAATAGAAAGCAGAGCGCAGGTGAGTATAATATGGCCTTTATTTTTAATCTAATGAAAAATCTCAAATTTTTTCGTGGACAGTTAGATAAGACTGAATTGATGCATAAGATCAGAGCAGGTTTGCGGCCCGAACTTTTAGAAAAACTAATACTTGGCGTTGACGACATGAATGATTTAGATGAATGTATGGATTATCTTAGGAAACTGGAAACAGCAAACCGCATGACATATACGAGATATCACCCAGAAATATTGTGGTGCAACGAAAGGATAGGTTGGCCAGCACTGAAGCGCGCCAACGAACTCTCTTACATTCCTGTGTCCCATTGCCCGTCAGTTTCGTCGGTGCCGAACCGGCAAAGCCCTCCCTCCTACCCAAAGCCCTCCCGGATTTTTAACAGCTATGGGATAGGACGGGGTGGCGGAAGTTTGTGTACTGTATCGGTCAGGATAGGGCCCAACTGGGGCTCTTCACTAATAGATAGCGGGTCCGCTATCTCACTGGCGAAGGCTGATTCTGTACCTAAGCAGTATTTAACCCACTAGTTTACAAGAGGCTATACCCGGATAAAAGGAGTCGGCGATAAGAATAGCGAGTTACTAAGAGTAATACGTGTTCCGTGGTATTTCCCGGATCATTTAAACAACACTATGCGGCGATATGTGGATTTCGCAATAATTCCACCGGAGTACTCTTCATATTCAGTAATACTCGGGGCGGACTTCCTACACAGACATGTTTTAGTTATTCTGCGGGACCATCTAGTCATTGCCAACGCATTTGGAAATGCTGCTCAGGATCTATACTTTGAGCTACCCACGGAACAGAAGTCCAGGAGAAGACGAAAACAATGTTAATTACACTCACTTTAGACACGTTCCGCATAATCAGAATAGAGATGAACATTTACACAGAAAGAAGTCGAACAAGCCATATCCGCACCAGCGGTGGAACGAATATTCCGACGTGCATGCAGAACCGTTCCCGAACACCGCCACTCGCACTACGCCAAGAAACCGTAAACGCTCTCATAAACATTATGATGCTCACTCTCCACGTTCTGACTGGACGCAACGGAATATAAATTCTCAAGTTAATGATACCACTAGTTTGGTTAATTCAAATGCAACTAGCGACGCGACGCGAGCGGTCGCGGCGGTTTCGACGGTGTAAGCGACACAGAAGAAGGAAGAAGCAATCTTCTTCCCTCATACCAAATGATGACAATAATCACTCCTGCTCATCTCAACAGGTGGATGCGCAAGGAATGTTACAACCACCCCTTTCGGGAAATTAGGCTCAATCTTTTGAACCGACTGTAAATAGGATCACGGCATCTCTTGAGAAGGATGCACCAATATGGACAAACCCCAGAATTTCGAACGACACCATCCCGAAATTCTCCTCTCCCGTGACTTCCTCCACTTTGCAGCCAGCTCTAGTGAACTGTCGGTGCCACTAAAAAGGCAAGGCACCACAGACAGTAAAGAGAAGGTTGAGAGTGTGAGTTCTACTGGGACCATCCCAGCAGAGCTCTCTGTGAGTCCTGAAGAGGACGCTAAAACAATACTTACCCCCACCAATTTGAATTTCACGCACCTAATCACCTTTGTATAACTTGGTTACCAACGGACATGAGTTGAAGAGTCAAGGGATTATTATTATAACTCACAAAAATAACACACACCCGGAGTGACACAAGCTTCTACTCAAAATTTGCCTGTAAAGGAAGGGTCTTCACGACCGTCTTCCTCCAAGGAGATTAATAATAATCTTTACACAGCGCGAACTAAAGAACAAACTGACTTGGTTAAGGTAACTAACTCTTTAGGGCAACTGCAAATAACTAAGAAATCTTATGATTCTGCATTGGACGATCCCAAACAGAAACACTTGACCGTGGTAGCCAATCAGGCGGTAGATGGTCTACCGATCTACGATATTCCATTACCGTCTAGTGTTCAACTGGGTTACAATACCGAATGTATAATGAAAATTGACATTCCTCGGCAAGATATACATTACTGAGACTTTCAGCCTTCAAGTGGCATAAAAAAGTGGTACCATTGCGAATTCCTGAAGTTAACAGTTACAAATCCTACCAGTCAAATTAGCACACCGCTAGTAAGCATAGGTTCAAAAGATACCGTTCAATTTTTACCAGCAGGCCTAGTGATTGGCTGACTGATTCCGTCCCCTGGAGAGGACCCCGCTACGGATGAGTACAGGGACGAGCAAGACGTTCCCATTCCCTCAGGATCCTCAACGTCAGACTCCGTTCGTAGATACCCAAATCAAACGGGGAAAAACACCCTAACTTACTTTTGCCAGAGGTAAGTAATGCAGTCATAAAAACCCGTCAATCGAATCAGAACCGTTCGACTTGGTTGATATACCGAGTCCCGTTACTCCACCTTCTCGGAATTTTTAAATAATTCTGATGAATAGGATACATCTGATGAATGGGATACCCTATCAGAACACTCCGAGTACTCTAAATCTGAAATAGATTGTCCGATGGCTGATTCGGATGTGTAAAGAATTTACGGGTTGTGTAAACATATGACTCGTGGAAACTGCGCCGGTGGCCCAGTTATCATCTAACAAATTGTTTGACAAATACTTTGATTTATTATTAGCTCAACACTTTCCAGAGATGAGGGACGAACAGCAGCAGGCACGGACAGGAAAGCAAACGAACTCCTTTTATATTAATGTAGTTAAGAACAGTATTAAGCCAACCACTAAACCGTGTGGGTTATTCCATCCATAATAATACTTCAGTACAGTGCCTTAATTGTAATATAAGTATATTAGATTTTCCTTAGAAACAACAATAGATATAAAAAAATTAAGAAAGAAAAAGAGGAAAATCATTCAGTTACTTTGTACGTCAGTACCACTGAAATTTTGTTTCTACTTTTCTATTATTTATTCCTATATAGGAACAGGAAGCCACAGACTATCCTCTTTGTAAAAATATGCAGGGCATAGAGCCATACACTGACGTTGGTGAAAACTGACAGAAAATGTTTTCATGAACGTTCTAATAAATTGCTGCTTATCTTACTTATTGATACAAAACTATTTAACTTAATTATATTAAAACACACGAGACTATACTTTAGAGACATAACAAACCCACTGCGATGAGTAGTGCTATGTAGTTGATGGCTAGGGGAAGTACTATAGTAAACTCGTCACTGCGATATGCATGAGTAATAACCTGCATAACGTATAAACAGAAGAAAAAAACGAAGCAAACATGATAAAGAACTTACATGCGGTATATTTACCACTCACATCTATAACATGTCTCAATCGATATGATTATTGGTCGAACGGAGAACTTCGAAAATGGTCCGAACCACAGCAGGGGTGGCCAACCTGCTGGGGTTAAGTGACTAACGGATTTTAAGACGAGCTCAGAGACCACGAGAAGTTGTAGGCTCGCGAAATCGTTCATGGTGTGAAGGGAATTTCTTTTGAATGAATGTGGGCGCCCGTGAATGTGTTCTTTCTCCTCTCCCCCCCCCCCCCTTCCCATTGCGCTATGAGTACGATTATCTCGCATAATAAAGTAGATGTCAGTAAGGACTGTTAATACGGAACTGCACGTTTGATACATACAAGTTCTCTCCCTTCTTTGTCATCTGAACTGTGGTCATATCCATTCCTCTGGTGAGCCGGTGGATTAGACGGTCAAGTCTGAAACCCATTGCATGGGGCATACGGCGATGATATGAAATCATGTAAAATACTCGAAGGTTCTCTCACACACGTACAGTAATTACAGTAGACTATTACTCCATGCACACCCTGCTGAAATCCAGGTGTCGCAGTGCTTAGGGGTACCATACTCCGTACAGAATTTCGCCACACCAAATACATTTTAAGAACAATATTTATTATTCACTTACCTTTAGTAATTGAGATACCAAACACCCCCTCCATGGTTAGTTGCACTGTAGGAGAGGGGCAGCCGGAACGTTCCACGGTAATAAACTCGCTCAGCTCTTCGAGCTATATACACAGCTCCCGCGTTACCGATAAAAAAAACCGTCGCTGACACGGAACGTGCCGCGGCACCACGCCAGAAAACGGTGCCGGGAGCCAGGGAAGACCCGTAATTTTCCGATGAAAACACTAGACGGCAGATCTGTCTCCAGAAGTGGCTAAATATTCTCAGTTGCATACGACGGATCTCCACTGCCGTAGGCATCCTGTCGTTCTACTAAGTATAATAGCACTGGATTATACCAACTTAAAAATATACACTTGATAGATTGTAACTTCCTGTTGCACAGGAAGCAGAGCCCTCAAATAGTTATTTCTTTTTTATGTCCGCCGTCTTGCTCCCTCTCTGATTTGCGACCGGATGAAATTTCTCTTCGAGGCTGACGACTCCAACGATAACGCTGAAAGTAATTGTCTCATTAAGTTTTGTAACATAATGGTAAAATTTCAATATAATAATGAGTTGATAGACTAAATATAGTACTTACATCTATGTCGAAGATATACTGGACTCTTAACAACCTAATATTGGTGACGTTCCGTCACATGACAGCTCCTTCACCCTGGTTCGGAATGTTACTTGCTTGGTACGAAGTGAGGACAGTGTGGGCGCTAATTTTGAGCCCCACTCCCTCCCTGACACATTACCAGCGACGGGATAACACTCATCGGTTACTGACGCCAATTCTACTGAACACAATGCCGAAGTCACCATTTTACTCGCTAGTCTACTCAATGACATAGGTCACATAATACTGATAGGAGTCTGAGAGCTTGAGATGCTCTTAGAAATGGACCCATCCAGATTTACACGTTTCATGCCTGACGAACGTTTTCTCTGCCATCTCAAGAACTCCCGTGTTAGAGTCTTGGCCAAGAAACGGGATTCCTACGAGGCTATGACGCTGTTAAAGCTACGTTACGCTACACGTGACCATTATGTACGATATTGTTTTTGTTATTGAAAAACCAAGCGGTGATAAGTCAGAAAAATTGTTGTTTTTGTTGGCTTTTTTAGAAAGACCATTTTATTTTTTGTATTACTCAAATAAAGAAACCTATTCAGATTTGCTGGCTTCTCTAATTTTGTATTAACAATTCAAAAGCGAATAAATTTCTATGTTCTACTTTTTGCGCTAATCAGAACCATTTTATATCATTTTTTGTGCTCTACAAATAAAGAAAGAAAGAGCAAAGAGAGGCCATTTTTAACTAGCTTAGAATTTATGTGCCTTTTGTAACGAAGGAACAAATTTGAGTGGTCTATTTGTGTATCAATCAGAAGGAGATTCATTTTAACTAATCCTGCTGCGAGTAGATCAATTAGTACATAGATTAAAAAATAAAACAATATGGCATTAATGTAAAACGAAAGAAATGAATTGCGACTTAAAAGCCTAAATAATTCATTTTCGAGCACATACGGATTAAACACTATGGCAAAAAAATATACTACTCTCTCCTTATGCTTATTTGGAGCAGACTTAAGAGGATCAAGCATTATTTTAAACTCGTATTCTAGCCAACAATTAGAAACCCACTAGTAGGGCGTCGATTAGGTCCAATTAAACTCCTCCTTATCGTTTGCAGTAAACCTGTTATGCTTTACAAATCAAAATCCATATTCGAGTATAACTTTAAAAACATACTCTTATGACCACCTTTTATACAACAAACAAGCTTATTTTCGGAGTGAGCCTTCTTAGCCTCTGTTTGTTGTATAAAAGGTGGTCATAAGAGTATGTTTTTAAAGTTATACTCCAATTTGGACTTTGTTTTCTAAAGCATAACAGGTTTACCGTGTTAAACTTCATGTCGACTATCCATCACATATATTTAATGTAACCATTGTTGACGCTATGATTGCACTTCGTGACATTAATAGTACACAGTCCGGAAAAATGTATTTGGTTTATATCTAAATATTTGTATGCTAACTAGTGTTACGAATCGAGACGAGACGAGAAATTAGGTTTTCTCGTCTTACAGAATCGATTTTCGAAAAAAGCTCTTTTCGTCTCGCCTCGAAGTTTCTCTAGCCTCTTGTATAAATTTGCGTACAAAGTTTGTCCTGACTTCCTAAAGTCACGAGAGATCCATGAAGGATGAAATATAACAACAGTTAAACCATATTTATTATTGGAGTATATTGTGTAATGACTTATGTATCTTTGAATGCTCTTCATTGTGTTCTTAAAATCACTTTATCAATTTATAGTTTTTTTTTAAACGATGAACCATGCAAAACTAAACCAGTGTTTAAGGTTTAATACTTGGGTGAACTCGTATTGCCAATAAGACTCATGAAGTTTCTCACAAGCGAAAACGAGACGAGAACTCCCATGTTTTTAAATTTAAATGAATTTAAAAGATTCTTCTCGTCTGGAATTGCAGACGAGACGAGACATTTCTCGTCTCGGTCTCGTCTCGTGGACAACACTGATCTCAACAATGAATTAGAAATACTTAACCTGCCCATTTTTCTCAACGGTCAAACTCTTCCATGCCGTGGTGCAAGGCGTGGGGCAACAGCCCCACCTGTTCTACCCACACAACGTCCCGGTTTTTTACTCTGATTTGTAACTCAAATAAACATGTAGATGACCAATAAGCAAAAAAAAAATATATATCAAAAAATAATTTTAAATTATGAACTTCATGCATACATAGAAATTTATGAAAATGAATAAGAAAAATGAACTTACTTTATTTTACTTTGAAATCAGGAAATCGGCTCCCCCTAGAAAATTTTCTTCGGGTGCCTATGATCCTGACTGAGGACCTTTGTCTTTTCTTTACTATTTTGGCATGAAGGGACTAAAACTATCAGTTAAGTATGAATAGTGCAAATCAAAGGCATATACATGCATAAAGAAATCGATTGATTGTACAATTGATAATAATTTAGAACAACTTTTAACTCTAAAAGAAACCGATGAAATATAAGTGTCACTGTTAATATTAAACAAACTGAAAATAGTTTGAAAAATGTATCGGTAAATATTGATGTTTTTTTGCCAATGCCGATACCGATACTCCCAAAAGTTGCTGATATTACCGATATATCGGTACATCCCTAATTCTATAATGTGCAACACTTGGAGATGAAAGACAAATACACGTAAAAATACATATGCACATACGTACTCAACTTCACACAATTTTGCAATATTGCATGCCTGTATAGCCAAGCCCACGTAAATAAATCTTCTGAGATATAGATCTTTCCTCTGTTAAATAATATTCGTCCACGTACACCACTAGAGAAGAAAGCAACACAATTCAACATAGCAAAAACCCAAAATAAATAAAGAATTGTTTGTGGTCTTACTAGCAAATCTTCGCGCGCCAAGCAGACGACAAGCTCTAAGTTCCTCGCTGGTGACGTCACTGTGAAGAGAGCGTGAAAGTAGAGGTTCGGGACATAGGTTAAGAGCACCCCCTGCGTCCGATCACCTACTGTAGTTCAACCTTTATAGTTTTAGGTTCGAAAAGAAAAATGCATGTGATACGAATTATTACGGATGAGTTAGGACAACGCAAAGAAATTAAAGAACCTCGAGGAAACACATGAATTATGATCACTAAAAACTCTCTTAGCCTTAGATCAAACTAGGAACCCTTCGCAATACACCACTCACTCTACCAGTGAGCTACGTTATGTTTATGTTGTTTGTACTAACATCTGACGTACTTTGATTGCTACAAAATAAAGTCTCTCTCCACAATATCTGCCAACAAAGACAGCTTACTAAAGAGACGAGTGAATTTCACATCTTTGGCGTGGATTTGAAAATTTAGTTCTTCCCCTTCCATATCACTGTTATCTTGTTGTTTTGTGATCTCATTTTCTTCTAAAATCGTTTCGCATAAATTAATCAATTCCTCGAATATCCCTACGCCTTTCTAAAAAAAGATTGAAAATTAACAATTTAGATACAAGCAATTCAACATATAGTCCAATTATATATGTCAGCTAAGCTTCCGATAATAATTATTAATAAACTTGATATTAGATATGAGTTTAAAATGATTACTAATACTATATACAGGTAATGGACATTGAAATTGAAACACTAGGAGGAAAGCAGTAATTTGTATTTAATATTTTTTAGGGCGTCTTCGGCGGTCAGTACAGCAGCAACACAACTTAGGAAAGATTGATAGAGGTCCTACACCGTTTGCAGTGGGAATTTCAGCAAGAAATTCACAGAAAGTGTGTTTTTAATTTTTCACTAATATCTTCCCTGCCTCTCCCTTACGTTCCAAAGCATCCCATGCCCTAACCTTATTTATGTTTAAAGTTTGCTCGAGATCGATCGATAAGATTTAGAGTTATAACATACAAAAATATAATGTACTTACAAATTAGTTTAGTAACATTGTTTTTTGGTAGTATTTATAGTACCTTGTTAAAACGCTTGTCTTCAAACTGTCAAATATAAATCACAGTAGGTTAACTGCTCCAATAATTGACAGTATAAGATCAGTATAAGATCAGTATAAGATGTTGTGCTACCTTTGAAGTACTACTACCAAGAGGCAAATATTAGCAGTCGTGTACGATTGACAACACTACAAAGGAATAAAAGATAACAGCATTTGCTCGTACTTTGCTCCGAAGTCTCGTTGTGGCGAGAAAAAGCCGACAATGTCAATTACTGGTATACTGCCAATTACTTTGACAGTTACGCTAATATGTGTACCATAAAAGTGAGATAGCAAAAGCACTCACGAGAAAAGGAAGAACAAGGAATACAATGCTCCGGTACATCAACTATTTATTGATTTCGGAAAGGCTTACGACTCGGTTGGGAAAGAAACATTATGCAACGTTCTTACAAGACTTGGAATATCGAGAAAGCTAATTAGATTAATCAAGATATGTTCAAATGAATCCCAACTTAAGTCCGGGTAGGAACATTTTTGTCCACGAGCTTCCGTGTCGAAAATGGCCTGAACCAAGGAGATGCATTGTCGCCATTACTATTCAACTTTGTTCTGGAATACGCCATAGGGAAAATCAAAGATAGCAACCAGGGTCTAGAGCTGAACGTCCTTCCTCTGTTTATTCAAATATAGTAATTTTCCTTTTATTATGACTTCAACTATTACAAGAAGTACATAATTACTATTATAAAAAAGCACATACTCAATAATGTCTTGTAAAATATTTAACAATATCTGTGCTCCTTTCTCTGCTGAATTAAATGTTAACAGAATTTTCTTTTTACATATTTTTTTTTATTTTTATAACTCCATCAACTGCTGTCTGTTCCAAATGACAGATTAAATGTGCTTTAGAAATTTGTTTTTGAAATAACATGTTTGAAACTGCAAGATGCGATGACGAAAAATTATGATAAAAATGTCCACGCTGTTACACAACGGCACTATGCTTTCAGGAGCTTGAAATCTCCCTGATTGGTAGTAGAAATTCTGACAAGTAAACCTTACGTTTGGGTGAATCGAGTTGCTGACTGAGACACATATTAGAAAGTACTACTAAATGTGGTCAGTATTTCAGTGAAGGTATAGGTGCGAAGCTCCAGGGGTTTAGGAGATACAGCTACCAGAACATCACGTAGAAGTACAGAATAGTCTTCATACAGTTGGAGGTAAAAGCTCTGTAAGACCTCTTGTAACGACAAAAGGTGAATAACAAATATATAGATACATATTAGGACTAGGGGGAAGTCATATAGTAAGGGTATACCTGACGGCGGCCATCTTCAAATCCGCCATTTTGAATTAAGGTTAAGTTTTTAAAATAGGAATAGGGTCATGTGATACATGTTTTAAGACGCAAATTTAATCAGAAGAACAATGGTGACGTTAATTTTGATTTACGCGCAATTGGTAAAAAGTTACATTGAAACTAAATATTGTTGCAGCATATGTATTAGTCCTTTACCCCACCTTGTAAAGTTTGTGTTAATGATAATAAATAAATAAAAAGCAGGGCGATAAATATTAGGTCTATGGTAAGAGTTGCTTTGATGGCGGACATGTTCAAATCCGCCATTTTGAATCAGACAAAAGTTTTAAAGAAAATGCATAATATTGACACCTTATTAATTGCAAATTTTACCATAAATCCAACGGTATAATCATTTTTGCTCATCAAACAACTAACATTGTAACGCCACCATTGTATTTCTGATTAACTTCTAGCCCGAAGTCATTTATTGCATTACTCTATTCCCATTTAATTTTGTGCTGGTTAATGATAAAGCAAAAATGGTTATACCGTGGGATTTATGGTAAAATTTGCTATTAATAAGGTGTCACTGTTATAAGTTTTGGTAAAAACTTTTTTGTGATTCAAAATGGCGGATTTGAACATGGCCGCCATCAAGGCAACTCTTACCATAGACCTAATATTTATCCATCTGTTTTTTATTTAATTATTATCATTAACACAAAATTTACTAGGTGGGGTAAAGGACTAATACATATGCTGCAACAATATTTAATTTCCCTGTAACTTTTTACCAATTGCGCGTAAATCAAAATTAACGTCACCATTGTTCTTCTGATTAAATTTGCGTCTTAAATCATGTATCACATGACCCTATTCCTATTTTATAATCTTAACCTTAATTCAAAATGGCGGATTTGAAGATGGCCGCCGTCAGGTATACCCTTACTATATGACTTCCCCCTAGTTCTAATATGTACCCATATATTTGTTATTCACCTTTTATCGTTACAAGAGGTCTTACAGGGCTTTTACCTCCAACTGTATGAAGACTATTCTGTACTTCCATGTGATGTTCTGGTAGCTGTATCTCCTAAACCCCTGGAGCTTCGCACCTATAACTTCACTAAAATACTGACCACATTTAGTACTACTTTCTCATATTTGTCTCAGTCAGCAACTCGATTCACCCAAACGTAAGGTTTACTTGTGAGAATCTCATAACTTTTCTACAAAGTTCAAATTCCCTGACTCTTCCAGGACATCTCACTCACCTCGCTACCATATATTGCAATTAATACAAATACCCTCATTACCTCATAAACAGGTTCAGTCAGGATTAAACACATTCTGTTTGGCTTTTTTTTTCACGCTTGGCTTGGTGATGTGTGTGTGTAGGTTTATCTTGGTATAACAAACAGTTCTGCAAACTCGAAATATTTTAACAACCGGTTCGCCCGAACTAGTGCGAACCTGCTGAATAGCATCACTGTTTTTACATCTCGAATAACTAGGATAAAACATCAACCTTAAGAAAGACAGAAAAAATAAAGAAATAACATATCGATTCTAAGGGATGAGTCAACAAACTGTAGTAGTAAAATTTCATCTGTTGTGTACACAGAGGATGCATTTCCAATATCAGTTGAAAGGCCCATCTTGGTCTTGCTAAAGTACTCTGCTGTGGAGCACCCTACAAATAACAACATACGTATCATTAGTTACTAAAGAGGACATAAACTTTAATAATACATACTGTCAATAATACATAAATGACATGCCACATATACATTTGTAGAAACTTAAAAATTAATACCCACGGAATCCTATAGGCATGAGTATGGGTGGCGATTAGGGGGGAGGAGAACCCATTAATATATATATATATATATATATATATATATATATATATATATATATATATATATATATATATATCGGGTGTTGCAAAATAAGTGTTACAACTCTTGGGAGGTGACTCCTGCCACTGAGACAAGAAAAAAAGTTCTCTTGAACTTTCGGCTATCGGACATAGTTTCAGATCTACAAGGTGCCGAAAGCGTGGGAAAATGACTTTCGGACGCCAATAGTTCGGAAACTATCCAACGTAGAGAGGGCGGGTAAAAAATTTACTGAAGAAGTCATACCTGCTGTATTAAATTTTGCATGTTTTACAATTCTACCATGCACGCGCAAGGGATTCCCCAAAGGTACGTAGGGAGTCCCAGTTAATCTGCCAAATGAAAATTGGTCTAAATGGATACGAATTGATAGGATTTCTACCAGGTAACAATAATTCGTTTGTATTAAGTCGATATCTGGAACAAATAGAAAATGGCGGATACCTTCATGCCTGTTGTGTGTGGTTGCATAATCGCCAGGTATGGATGCTGGCCAACAGTAACGTTCTGAGTATTAAGTGTAGCGTATTTGTACTCAAATGATCTAGAAAGACATCTGGAATGTCGGAAGAGCACAACAGATGAAGCAGGGTGATTCACATGTGTGGAAACACTTAAAAAATGTCCAGAAATTCACTCATACTAAGTAAACGTGAGTTCAAAGCGTCGGAAATGTAAGGAATAGCATCAAGAACATGAAAGCCATTGCCAATTCACCAATAATATTCCCTCAAACCGATGCAATATGATCTGCACGGTTGCATACCAATAAGGATGCAACAACTGAGACCAGGTTGAAATTGTGGGAGGGGATTTACTAAGAAACTAGGTAAACTAAAGGAATGTCACTAGTGGGATCGCATGATCGATATTGAAATGTGGCCAATGTGTGTGGGGATATCAACATGTTGCTAATGGACAAATGACATGTCCCACTACTGCTGGAACACCGCCTCAGGTGCGAAAAATAGGAAAATAACGTTATACATTCTGCTATTACATCTGGTGCACTTTTTGGTAGAACGTAACTAGAACACGATTGTATTAATGTCTCTCACAAACTTGTATCATGTCCCACGTTCTCTGGGACATATGACATACTCGAAATACAGGAAAATACCTCCAGAAATTCGTATCTTATACACAGTGCACATGCCAAAACAAAGACGAAAATGAACCAATTTCGCACATGTAACACTACTGCTGGAACAGCATACATATGGAAAATAAAACGACACGAGAAATAGGAAGAAACGCCTTAAAGCTCTGATTGTTTACAACTGTACAGTAGAAGTAACGAAATGAAACATATAAGCATGTCGGGAAACTGTTTAAGAGCGCTTGCCAAACAAACTGGGTACTCCTCAAAGAAATGAATACATTGAAAGTGAGGCTCCCTTGATGCCTCAGGGCTAGAGCGCTCGCTTTCGCTCGTGTGGTCGCAGTTTCCAGTCCTATTGGGAGCCCACGGCCTCAGATTCAAGACCCAAGTAGTTATTTTCCCATTTTTCGCAAGTGGGTCGGTGTCCCAGCAGTAGTGCGACACGTTGACGTTTGTCCATTAGCTTCATGTTGATATCCACACACACATTGGCCACATTTCAATATCGATCATGCGATCCCACTAGTGACATTCCTTTAGTTTACCCAGTTTCTTAGTAAATCCCCTCCCACAATTTCAACCTGGTCTCAGTTGTTGCATTCTTATTGGTATGCAACTGTGAACATCATATTGCATCGGTTTGGGGGAATATTATTGGTGAATTGGCAATGGCTTTCATGTTCTTGATGCTATTCCTTACATTTCCGACGCTTTGAACTCACGTTTACTTAGTATGAGTGCATTTCTGGGCATTTTTGTTAAGTGTTTCCACACATGTAAATCACCCTGCTTCATCTGTTGTGCTCTACCGACATTCCAGATGTCTTTCTAGATCATTTGAGTACAAATACGCTACACTTAATACTCAGAACGTTACTGTTGGCCAGCATCCATACCTGGCGATTATGCAACCACACACAACACGCATGAAGGTATCCGCCATTTTCTATTTGTTCCAGATATCGACTTAATACAAACGAATTATTGTTACCTGGTAGAAACCCTATCAATTCGTATCCATTTAGACCAATTTTCATTTGGCAGATTAACTGGGACTCCCTACGTACCTTTGGGGAATCCCTTGCGCGTGCATGGTAGAATTGTAAAACATGCAAAATTTAATACAGCAGGTATGACTTCTTCAGTAAATTTTTTACCCGCCCTCTCTACGTTGGATAGTTTCCGAACTATTGGCGTCCGAAAGTCATTTTCCCACGCTTTCGGCACCTTGTAGATCTGAAACTATGTCCGATAGCCGAAAGTTCAAGAGAACTTTTTTTCTTGTCTCAGTGGCAGGAGTCACCTCCCAAGAGTTGTAACACTTATTTTGCAACACCCGATATATATATATATATATATATATATATATATATATATATATATATATATAGTTTCATTTGGTAATATGAAGTTTTTGTATGTATTAATGGTTCATAGAATAAGAATGGTACCATAAAATATTTGCCGTTCCGTGAGTACGTATTGGTTGTCTTACCGTGCAGGAAAGCTACAGGGATTGCATTTTAATTGCCACGAAAAATGGCACAAAATTTAACCTATCGGAGCGCAACAATTCGAGTGTACTTTCATTTCTTATTGAATTTTGTACCAACGAGAAATCTCATTTGTAACTAGCTCAGAACTTCCAGGCCATGTTTTACTATTTAAACAAAGGAAGGGATAAATTTGAAAAAGCGAACATGGACCATTTTAACTAACGCAGAATTTTATATCATTTTGTAATACTCAAATAAACGAAGAAATATATTTGGATGGATTATTTAGTTTTGTACCAAGCAGAAAAAAGGAAAGAATTAACACTTTGTTCTAATCAAGTAAACAAAGGTATAAATTTGTACTGACCAGCAAAGCGAAGAAATAATAAATTTATTAGGGTGTCCTATTTCCTTTTGTACCAACGAGAAAAAAGCCAAGAAGGACCATTTTAACTGGCTTAGAATTTTATACCTTTTTGTTACCATCTAAAGTCGCCGATAACCCTGATGGCCGGGTTTCGATTCTGTGGTTTGGAGTGGGAGCTAGGGGCGGTGACATAGTGACAGGAGACAGGGGAGAAAAAAATATTCTTTCGGGAATGATTTATTTAAAACTCTGCCTGGCTAAGCTGTGTTCCTGGCCCCTGTTGCCTGTAAGACCGCAGAGCAGCGAACAGAAATATAAAAGACAAAGCAAAGAAGGTCTTGTGCCATTCATGATGGCAGAACGAAATCCAGTTGTAAAGAAAGAACAAGGAAACCCTAAATATATAGATAATAAAATAATAAATCTCAATAGAAATATGGTTTCGCCGCGTGGTGTATAGCCTAGCATGGGTTAGTACCATAGTTGGCCGCTAGGGCAACGGCAATGTTAGTTGTACTCTGCTTCCTGCCACGTGTCGACTCCTGCCCACGCGCTCCTTGACAGGTGCTGGATTAACCTTGGCTATCTGCCCACACACTCTTTCAAGGTGAGATAGAGGTCGTAGAGACAGTAGAAAGAAGCTAGATTGGCCTTAACTATCCGCCCACGTGTGGTGCAATATGGTGCAATATGATGGAATAGCCACCGTCCCGAGAGTATAAAAGAGGTGAGTTTGACCTTGCCGATATCCTGTCTTGGGCCGGCACTCAATCTGCGTTGGTCTCGTCTCCAATTTGCAGCAGTTTCGCTACTACTAAAGACTCAGGTATGCTGCCGAACCTAGAAATTATTTCTAAGTTCGCCATCAATATGATTTAACTTAAAATTTCTTAAAGAAGCGATAACATGCCAAGCAAAAGCTAAAGGGTTACGCAAGTATTAACACCTTACTTGCTGCTCGAGTCCAGGTATTTCTTAAATCTCTTTTCTTTTTTTCTTCTCTTCACATTTTTACAATATGTGGAAGTTTCGCGAACTGAGGAGCAGTCTATAGGCTAGTAACATTTATGTAAGATGGAGTAATGTCAGTTAAACTATAAATAGTCTGGTCACGCTGTATGTAACTCGATTGTACTTCTTTTCTTTTTGATTTCTTTTGTAATAAATACTTTATTATGGAATTCTTATTTATTTATTTATTGGACTCATTTAATGATTTAGGTGCAAGCCAAGAATCCTCACATTTGTACTGGGCGATTCAGGTACAGTCTTAAAGTTAAGCCTCTGAGTTACGAACTTCGATGCTACTTCTCTTTCATTAAGGTACCAGTTACTTGATTCCAGACTAGCGGCCGAAGAGAACGCTCAGTTAGAGGTTAATCGCGGATTAATATAAAATCCGTCGGCTAGGAGGGAGAGTACGAGAGAGAGAGAAGTTGTAATTCAAATTGCCCCTATAAGGGAGAGTTCTCTGAAGTCTTTCTTAAATGGGAAATTATAGGTTCATTCCATCGAGCCTATCCTGTGCATATACAGCACAGGTGGTGGAGCCCCCAAACCCTACTCACACACCAACTTACTAACAATAAATGTAACAGATTTTGGTGGAGGTGCCTTGGGTACAATATTTTTGGTTTGCTTAGTCCTTGGCTTGCTTGGTTATGTTATCGCAGGAAATGTAGTTTATCTTTCTTTTCGTAAATTACTTAGTGCTAATATTATAAGTTGTGCTTCGGAAACTATAGAAATAGAGTGTTGTTGCGCTAGTTAAAAAAAATAGCGGAGAAACTTTTTTTTTGCGAATAGTGAACGTACTTAGTAGCATGTAATCCCGTGTTTAGTGGAGTGCGTTCCGTGACAGTGTTCAGCCTACTAGCCTTTTAGCGAATTAATATCGGCGTAATTTGAGATACTTATCAGAAATTAAAATTTGATAAAAAGTAAAAGAAGATAAAATAAAACAGAGCATTAAATTTGGTTTTAAAAAAAACAGGAATATCAATATACTACGTAAATTCTACATTTTTTTAAAAAAATAAAAATACACAGGAAGAAGGAAGTATGTCTATTATGATAAATTCAATCTAGAATTATTTTTTTATTTCCGTACGATTGAAGGAAATAACGCAATGAACCACAACATTTTTGTCTTCTTCCTGTCATTGCTAAAATAAGAAGTAGGTTAACAAGGGCATTGTCACGGACGAGTACTCGCTGAACTGAAAATTATAAACAAACATGAGTTTTTCGCAGACACTAAAAACAAAATTGCGGGACATAGGCAAATCACATTGTCCTAATTCACCAGCTCATGATGGAAAGCATAATTATATTGTAGATAGATGGCTAAACGTCTTTTGTACAAATTGCCACAAAATGAAATCGCCAGGATATGGTCCTCCTGAATATCCTCCCCCAACATTTAATCCGGGGCAAATAAATACTTCAGGAGATCTGAATGTTAGTGCCGATAGAACTCTATATCTTGACCCTCCTAGTATTAAGATAGAGGAACCGCCTTCTTCTGGCTGCGTAACGACGCCACTGGCAACATCCAGTCCGGTAGGGACTGAACCAATCCCTGCGACGGTCAACGCAGGAACATGTGAGAAACCGCAACCCTTTCCTAGAACTTTGTTTACTGAGACGGAAATGAATGAGACCCCACCGGGAGTCGATCCGAAGACTTTAGCAAACGAAATAATCTTAGCAGAAGAGTTAAAAAGAGCAGAATTAATCGTTGTAGGTCAAATAGACCCTCGCGGAACTATTGAATTAGAATCTATTTCAGATGTCGTTCCCAATACCGAATCGAACTTACTTCTGGGAAGGAAACAGAAATAGAGGCTATAGAAAATAAGTCAATCGCAGTTGAGTCGAGCACTAATAGCGACAAGGAACAAATTTCTTCACACGAGCCTGAGGGCATAGAAGTAATTTATTTCCCAATTAAGTATGAACAATCAGAGATTCCTGACCAGTCTGTTCCTCAACAGTCTGGACTGGAACCCGTATATGCTAATATTAGTTGTGAACCTTTATACGCTGATATGAATGAAGAACCTATTTATGCGCGTATTGACGTGGAAAATGAAAAAGAGAGTAAGAAAAATGACTTGATTTCTTTGAGTCAGAGTAGGGATGATGAAATTGTAGACCAAGTTAGAAAATCGTTAGAGACAGGATTTTCACCAGTGGTAGGGACCTTAGTTCAACCCTGGGTTAAGCAAATGAGAAATAAGAAAATACAAGTTGCAGTATTCCGTCGTCCAGACGTGGGTGACGCGAAAATAGGTCTTGTTTTTCAAACCGATTCTTCAACTGTTATAGAAGGCTTACGCCCTACAGACTTAATGTTAGGAAAATTTGACGTAGATATACAAACTGAAGCCTTGCCAAAAAGAGATGTTAGTGTACAGACAGACTATAGGTTTCCTAAGATGATCCGCATTGAAACGGATCCGGATCTTAAGGTTCTACGGTCCGTTGCTTCGCAAACGCATCCCATTATGTTTGACAAAAACATCCCGTTGGAACAAAAATTAGAGCAGCTAGGTGAAATTGATAATTTACTTAGTTCCGTTAAGAGCGTTAGATGGTCAAATGGCGACGTTAGTAGTGAAGATTCAGACGACGACCAGTCCTTCCAAGACGAGTGGTTAGGTTACGAATTACAGCAGCTAGAAAGAGAAAATTCGCTCACCAAAGAAGAAACAGAACATCTTCCTGAAAGCAGTCCGATCTTGGCGCCGAGACTACCTCATAGCGACGAGACTCCGTTCTCTCTAGAGAGCCCTGACAAAGATCTCTCCTATCATCATTGGGATACAGCGATCGCCTCAACACATCAACGAATGATGCAAGATTTCATACCTAAGGACAAGGAAGAAGATAGCGATGTTAACACCGTTTCGGCAAGAAATATTCCTTCCCCAGAGAAAAGAGAAGAGAGTGACACTACCCCCAGTCATCTTGGTAGTAACAGTCAGACGGGCATCGTGAAGGAAGAAAAAGAAGAAAATAGCGATTCCTGGTCCGAAAGCCAATTGTTTGACAACATACAAAGGATATTCGATTTGCTGAGTATGACGAGTCGGTTGTCTGTTTAGGAGAAAATGTTGTAGAAAAATCTTCCGCACTCCCCCCTCCTCGCCGGAGTATAACTAAGATCAAAATACTACAGGTACGAACTTGGTCTCTTTAGGAAATAATTTCCCATCTACATGTAGTACTGGTTCTAAGGGTAGTGATAAGGAATCTCCAGCGACTAAAGAAATGAGAAAATACCAAGAGACAGAAGGACAGGGTCCTTCGCGAATGGTCTTCATTTCTCCAGTTAGTAGAGTCTTCCCGTCTACTGAAATTGAAACTGATAAGGTACAAAACTTCGCATCTAGTTCATACTACGGTACAGATTTGAACGGTAAACATTCAAGTGAATTAGAAACTTCTTCCGGTTCGGCTTACGTCGAACCTTGGTCTTCTACGAAGTACCCTGGAGAAGTGAAAAACGAAACCTCCTTACATACATCATATACAGATGACAGTTTCAGTGATGAGAAATTGGTCATGCCTTCTCCAGAAGCTAATTCGGAAGAGAAGGAAAATTTTAGTGTAAAATCCGAGAAGGACTTTAAAGCTAGTCCGGCCAGTAGGCCGCCCTCCCCACCTAGTTCAGAAAAACCTCATTTTTGAAACTTACTATTGACAGCTCATACTCGTTCTTCTCCGCCCGAGGGCGAGGATAAAAGTACTGGTACTACTACGACGCAAATTAGGGAATTTCATATCTATCCAAATGTTAAGATACCTCGTTTTTCGGCACGTAGATACGAGCCAGTAGATATTTTCTTGCAATCTTACGAAAGGGTAGCTAATATATATGATTGGGATAGTGTACAAATGAGAGATTACCTACCTATCTGCCTTACAGGTAGTGCATACGATTGGGTACTACTGGAGTTGAGTTCACAACCTGAAATGAGTTACCTGGTAATGAAGGATAGGTTGAGATTAGCTTTTCCGGACATTGCGTATCGTGCTGATTTAGAATATAGTATAGCAACTAGACAACAGAAACCAGGCGAAAATAGTGTATCGTTCTTGTACAGGTTAATGAAGGACCTTAAATACGTTCGTGGATACTTAGACCAAATGGAATTGTTGGGCAAACTTAGGGCCAGTCTGTTACCGGATGTGTTGTACTATCTAATGTTAAATATCGAGAATACAGACAATTTAGATCAGTATGAAGACTGTTTACGGAAATATGAATCAGCCAAAGGAGCCAGGCAGACACGTAATGGTGAAGATGTATTATGGAGAAATAACCGTTGAGACTGGCAGCAAAGTAAGATGGAAACAAGGCCCGATCTTGTGCAAATGTGCTCTTATTCTTCAGACTACATTTTGACAGAGAAGGACAGGAAATGCTATCAGAATACCCACGTTAATGACTACGGAATAGGCAGAGGTCAGGTTCAGCTTTGTACTGTTAGAATCAAGATAGGAGACCGCTGGACGTCAGGACTCATAGACAGTGGGGCCCAAATAACGTGCGTATCTAATAAATATATTTCTCACAGATTCCCTATCGCGGACAGACTAAAGGGCTACGTAAAGATAAAAGGAGTAGGCTCTGCACCAACGGATTACCTCCCCGTAATTAGGACATCTTGTTATTTTAAGGATCATTTAAAAACCACTCGTAGAAGGTACATCGATGCAGTCATTATCGATGCCGAGAGTTGTTCATACGATGTAATCTTGGGGGTTGATTTCCTTCATAAATACGTGATTGCTATTCACCCCAGGTACCTTTCTCTAGCAGACAAGAATGGTAATCATGTCGAGGATTTGTGGTTCGAGATTCCGAGAGACTGTAAAGACTTAAAGAGGAAAGTAGTAAGAAACATAGATTTGACTCATGTTGAGAGATATACCCGTGCTAAGCGTAGGATCGATAATGATAAAAAGGACAAGGGTCTGTCAAAGTCTTACAATGTTGGAATAATTAACCGCGACCATAGAATTACCCCTGGACACACCCTGAGAAAAGCATGCTAAAAGATAAAGAAATTTAACGATAGGGATATCAAATCACTTCCTAAATTAGCAGCTAGTCGCCCAAACGGACAACAAATGGCCAACTTTCGAAGAGAAAGGAAACGTAACATTTCTCAGACAACGAACAAGTTACAGGAAGCTTTACGCTCACGGGGAGCGCGTAAAGGGCCTCCTCGAGAACTTAGAAGTAATGCATCCAAATACCTATCTAAACAGAAGAAGTTCCATGGACATAGCAATAACCAGCAGCTCGATACTTCCAGTGCTCATGAACTGGAAAGTAGTAGTCCGTGTATCTTAAGGGAAGATAACTCTTTTTCTTCTAAAACGAAGGAAAAGAGACATCTTTCACCAGCAGTTAACCCCACAGTTTCTAATAAAACGGAGCTTAAAATTAAGACGGAAGTTATGTCAACATCTCTGCTTAAAAAGAACGGAACAGAAAATGATCCTATACACCCCCCCCCCCATCATAACTGTTATGAATCCGTCAGTAGGAGCTTTTCCTGGTAATCATCAGGTGTCCCACAAACCTGAGAAGGATAGTTCGTGCGAGACGCAGTCTGAAGTAGGGAAGTTACCTTCAGTGTTTGGTGCAACCAATACAAAACTCACAGAGGTCTCATCGGTAGGACTTCCATCCGAGGACGTTTCTAGACAGAATCTACGAGGAGACCCTCTTGGGTTAGGTGAAAATGTGTCCGAACTTTACCCTGAAAACGGTTTTAAAATGCACCTTCCATCCAACTTGCGTGTATCGGCTACAACGTGCTATGACATTGAAATTACAGCACCAAACCTAGACATTACATTTTGGGAATTTATACATTCTAAAGGGTTCCAATACTGGTACTCCTGTATAATCCCTCGGGGACCGGTTTTTAATGAGAATAGCAAGATTTACTTGACCATTTTTACTGATTGTAATCGGGCCAAAACTTTGCCAAAAGATCTATGCTTAGGAAAACTTATCTCTCATGCGGAGTTCTTGCAGGAATCTCCGTGTGAAGAAAATCATGTAATTAACCAAATTATATAGCTTACTAACAAGGAAGAAAAGGACGACGAGGAAATACCTGAGACACCGCGGAAGGTACCTCAAACTAAGGAGGAATTGGATAAGGCTCTGAACATAGGAACGAACTTAGAACCCCATGAAAGAGACCAATTACTGGACTTACTTATGGCATTTAGGGACGTTGTAGCCTGGGATAAATCTTGCCTCACGGCTGCAACTGACAAAGTTATGTGCCCTTTGGAAACAACTACAGATATTCCTATTTCTTACCCTCCCTACCGTGAGACGCCAAAACAGCCGGAAATAATCGCAGCAGAGGTCCAGAAAATGCTGGATAGCAACATTATCAGGCCGAGCAGGAGCCCGTATTCAAGTCCGGTCGTCATAGTTCCAAAAAAGGACGGCTCTTTCCGCTTCTGCGTGGACTACAGAAAATTTAATGCTATTTTAAAACCTAATATTTTTCCGATTCCGCGCGTTGACGAGGTTTTAACCTTCCTAATGGGACACAACTCATTGCCACGCTAGATCTCCAATCGGGATACCACCAATTGCTAGTAAAATCTAGCGATGTAGAGAAGACTGCCTTTGTTTATAGCAGCGGTAAGTTCGAATTCTTACGACTACCTTTTGGATTGGCGACAGCGCCAGACCTTTTCCAGAACATGATGGAGGTCGTGTTCTCTGACTTGAAGTGGAAATATTTAATAGTGTATTTAGATGACCTTATTTGTCCTAGTCCATCCTTTCCGGCTCTACTAGAAAGAACAAGAGCTATTCTAACGCGGCTGAGAGAAGTCAATCTCAAACTTAACCCGAAGAAGTGTTTCTTTGCTTATGAAGAAGCCTCCGTACTTGGACATGTCGGCGGCAAACATGGCATTCGTGTTGACCCTGGTAAGGTAGAAGCTATTTCTAGAGTACCTTACCCTACAACCCTTAAAGAGGTCAGAAGTTTTATCGGACTTTGCTCATTTTATCGGTCTTATGTACCAGGATTTTCTAAAATAGTGAAACCTCTTACAGCACTGACTAAAAAAGACGCAAAATTTGAGTTCGGCAAAACAGAACAAGCTGCTTGGGACACTCCTAAGCAATGTCTTATATCGGCTCCAATTCTCGCACATTTTGACCCTGAACAAGACGTAATTGTTTACTCAGATGCCAGCAAAGAGGGCCTCGGAGGTTATGTGGCCCAAGTTAAGGAAGATAATAAGGAACATCCCATCGCATATTTTTCAAAATCATTAAGTCCAACAGAACTTATTTACAGCATACCAGAATTGGAGGCATTATCGATAACAAAAACTATCTTACATTTCCATTTTCTGCTCGCAGACCGACCCTTTATAGTGAGAACAGATGTCTGTGGAATCTGTTATCTAAAGAACAACAAAATGTTAAATTCTAGGCTGATGCGTTGGGCAATTCGTCTTTAACCGTATGGATTTACTATCGAACATGTAAGCGGTAGAAATAATGTTACAGCCGATTTTCTATCAAGATGTCCGTTAAAACAAGAATTACGATCTAAATACGGGCAGGAAGAAGACTGTGTAGATATATGTCAACTCACGCTAAGTCCTAAGATTGATTGGAAGAAACTGCAACACGAAGATTCGAGGATTCAAGAACTTATCCAAAAGAAGAAGCATAACCCCACAGATCACGTCTTAAAACCTTATGTTTTAATAGACGGAATCTTACACCGAGCTATGAATAAAGCTAATAAAGTAGTAGTACCAGAGAAAGCCATTTCCGACGTCTTGCAAGAAGCACATACTTCACCTCTGTGCGGAGGTCATACGGGGTTTTCTCGTACGTACTCAAAAGTTAATGAACGCTGTTACTTCCCGAATATGGGAAGAATTATCAAGGATTATATCCGCTCTTGCGATGAATGTCAACGAGTGAATATTCCGAGAGAAAAGAAACAAGGGTTTCTTTATCCTTTACCAGTAAAAGATGAGTTATTTCATAGATGGAGTTTAGATTTGTTTGGACCGATTCATCCTAGTGCCGGTTACATATACATACTAGTTATGCTCGAGTATCTTAGTCATCTGACGGTGTTAGTACCATTACGTAACATGAAAGCGCCTACGGTAGCTAAGGCAATTCTTGATGAGTTAATTACTCGGTATGGTCCACCAAAAACCATTTTGACGGACCAGGGGACGAACTTCTGTGCAGCAGTGATGGCTGAGTTTAACGACCTGTTTGACATAAAACATGTTCGAACGGCAGCGTTCAAACCATCTACGAACGGATTGTGCGAGCAATTTAACTCTGTCATTACGAGTTTTCTTGCTAAGTATAGTGCGAAACAACCGACACGGTGGGCAGAGTATGTACGACTATGTGCATACGCTTACAATATATCACCTATCCGGAAGTACTCTCCTTACGAGATTGTGTTCGGACAGAAAGCCAGGTTTCCGAACCAGCTCGATGTTCAGTATCAATTTACTAAGATACAAGAACATCAAAGACAGTTACGTCTAATACGCCGATTAGCTCAACAGGCTATGACGCAAGCACAGCAACGCACAAAATTACGTATAGATCAGAATCGACAGCCGATTAAACTAAAGATTGGAGATTTAGTCTTGTGTAGAGACTCCCAAAGAAGGGCATTAGCCCTAAGCTAGCACATAAATTTGTGGGGCCTTATTACTTACGAAATATCTCTCCCACGAACGCCTGTAAAATAGAACGTGTAGCCAATCCAAATAAAACCCAGATAGTTACTATCGAAAGGTTAAAGAAATATTATACTCGAAATTCGCCGACCACTGGTGACACGACCAGTGATAGTGACGAGGATTAAATGACAAGAGCATAGGTCATTCGAAGCTACCGTGTAGTTGCCTTGAGTGTGGTGAACGCGCCCATTTCTCACCATACTCGAAGTCGCTACGCGGGAACTAAAAGTAATCTTAAAGGGGACGTCCCAATTAAAACTATCAAAATAAATTTAAGTATTCCTTTCTATTTTTGATGTCGGAAAACATTTTGGCAGCTGATCAGTGTGAGTGTGACAAGGCACCAAAGATGGAATGGAATAGATAGACACAATTGTTTATGTTTAGAGTTTTGCCCAAATATCTAAGTCACTGAAAAAGGTCAAACATCAGTGTTAGCTGGCTAGCAAGACTATAATCTCAAGGAGCTCCTCTAAATAATTGAACAGGTATACCTGCTAAAACCTTACAATCATAAAACTTTTAAAAAAAATGGATCTAGATCCCTTAGGCTACAAGCTCAGATAATACTCAGTAAGCAAATTGTTCCGTGGTTATCCTAATTTCAATACCTAATTTAGCCTTACAGGTTACGTTTATATTGGCTAAGGAAAATGTATTTTCGTTCACAGAACGCCTTCATCTGGTTGAAAAGCTGAAAATATTGGTTACTCATCTCAGTCACGTAAGTTAATTTAAAACTTAGTACAAGATTCAGCTTGTGTTTGCTTGAATTGCCTGTTTGACAATTGGCATGGCTACAAATAGTACAGTTACTATGTCGCCAAAGGTCCCTACGATCAAAATTAACAGTTACGGTGGGACACCTGGAGAATCTCTGGAAGATTTCCTCCAGACGTTCAAATTAGCCGCAAAGCTGTACAAATGGAGTGACATAGATTCTATCAAATACCTGGTAGCTTATTTATACGCGCCTGCTCGCGATTTCTATGAACTACACTGCGATGAACTACAATCTCTGGCAAAATTTGAGGACGCCGAAAGTAAGCTACGTACAGCATTTGGTAATACAGATAAACTTTCTGACAGTTACGCGAGTTTGCATAGTAGGGTGAAGAAACCTAAAGAAACGTACTCACAGTATTATTTTGCAATGATGAAACTTTGTCAGCGTGTATCTCCTAATATGAGTGATGAGGATAAATTCCAACACCTGTTACGGGGGTTACCAGCTGACGCCCTTAGTTATGTAATTGAAAAAGGATGTGATGCACCAGAAGAGGTAAAACTCGCTCTGGAACGTTACGAAAAGGCTCGTGCCCACTCACAGATACGTCGGGCACAAACTTCTCCCTCACCTGCTGTTAAATCGGTAGTCAGGATTTCGAGATCTCCGTATCCTCGAAAACCGTCTCCTAAAGCGACCCCCCAGAAATTACAATCAATTGCGGTCGAAAACTCCGAAAAATCTAAAACTAAGAGACCCTTACTGTGCTTCAGATGTGGACGAGCTAGGCATTTGCGAGCTCAATGCTGGGCTAACACCCATATTTCAGGTGTACCCTTGACAGATAAAGCACCAGCGAAGCGTCCGCAAATAAACGGTTCTAAGAGTAATGGCATCAATAACTGGCGAGTTGCTCCTAGTATAAACAAGCAACCTTTCTCTAGCCGAACTCCCCAAGACCAGCAGCGACCAAAATACTCTAATAGACCCCAACCTGTGGAGAAGCAAGTTACTTCTCCAGCGAAGCAAAATAAGGAAGATTAAAAAAAAGAGAGAGAAGAATTCTAATGAGCTAGGGGGAATCATAGGGGGTAGGGCCAGTAATTTAATAGTTCTTTTTTGTTATCGTAAGAAGTAGACTATGTTATAATCACCGAGACGTAAGCGAGAACGAGAGATACTATATAGCACCCGCTTATTTCTTCGCTCTCGAAAGCTTGCAATTATCACCTGGGGTCCATATATGCAAGGAACTATCGGTACTCCTAGTACCTCCTCGGTTTAGCGACCAGGAACTTGAACTGAATCCGCTTAATTATACTTTAAAACCCTATATAGACTTCGATCAGCTTACACAAGCACAACAAATTACCATCTGGTTGTATGAACAGATGCATACGTTAGAATATGAACAAGGGGACTGCTATCTCGATGAAGCTATCTAGGAGTTACGACCTCGTGTCCCCGTTGGGTCAATTATATTCACTTACGGAGAGATACCAGCTGCCACCTTAAGGGAATTATTTCCACAACTATTCGTTATGGACCTAAAGCAGTTCATTACCACCCCTCTGGAGCTATTACCCGATCCAGAGATTCCTTGTCCCCATTCACCAAACCAATTTGCGCAATATGGCTGTGGAATTGACAAGGTTATGCGAATGTATAGTTGGTATATGCAAAAGATAGGATTACCCTGGTGGGTAAATCCTGCCGGCCTACATGGACTCGGACTTCATAGTACCACGAAGTCAGGATTGTAAGTGACCTTACATTCTTTTCTCCATGTCGCTTGTAACGCGTATGACAACTTTAAAATATTTTGCCAAATCTTTTGCTGCTCAAATTCTTACCATCATCAATCGAAGGCTTTCACCAGACTTAGTGTATATCCATTTAACGCACGATTTCCTTGATTCTTTAGAAGTAATTTGTACAGGCCTTACAGGTAGAGAACTGTCTGTAGACGAATTAACGGAAGCTATTAGTAGCCTGACCGAAGGAATTATAACCAGTATCCAGTATGTCCAGTCTAGGTCAGTGGCTACGGAATCACTGTTCCTGTTGTCCCTATCAGGAAATGGCTACTCCTACGAGTTCCAGTTTTGGAGATCAGAAGTGCCATATTACAAATAATAAGAGTAGTATCATCCCACTAAGAGTATGGGAATATATCACTCTTTGGGAGCGGAATCTCTGGGAGAAGCTTTTTGCCTTCATACCTCCCCGGCAAGCATCCAGGATGTTACCACCCTTTTTCCGCTACTATTTGCGACGTTACCTTGCATTAAAGTACTATAAAATGAGAAGCTTTCTTCTTTTCAAAGCATGGTTACGGGGATTCGGATCTAGAACCAGACGATGGATGAAAGATGTGTATGACACCTACGGCTTTGGTTTCTGTTTGTATCTTGTCATGGATACAAACGATACATCACTTCAATTGCGAGTAGCATCTAGACCGGTAACTTGGAACGAAGTGTTAGAAGAAGAACGCATTTAATTGTAACCCGAATGATACTCTCGTCTAACCTTCCACTATTTTTTTTGAGTATTAAAACCGAAATATCCATAGAAAATCTTACCTAATCTAATTGTTCCAATTTTGCACTGATCTTTCCGTCTGAGTGGCGGAAGGAAAGAAACAAATTGTGGCCAGGCCACCTGTCGACCCATACGATAAGCCACTCACGAAGGCGAATAGTCCATTGTTCTAACATGATTTTGAGCGGAACTGCATTTAGTCCTATGGGTACGTAAGAGGGCAGTGCATTTGATAACACTTCGGTACCGTCAAGAGAAAGAGTAATGGGTAGTCCCTCACTTATGATCCACCACCATAGCGCATTATGAAATCTGACAATTTCAAGAAAATATAAATCCTCCTCACTACCGAAGTCCGGCATTACGACTATCTAATAAAGACAGAATATTTGATATTACTTGAAGAAGGAATTTAGGATATCCGCTCTCATTTTTTTAAAAAAAACGCAAATCCTTGACAAACGGAACAAATAACCTAAATTTTGCTTATCAACCGGTAGCAGGACTAGAATTAGTGACTGTCTCCTAGTCATATAACCTCTCCTCACTTTTAAGATTATCAATCTTTTGACACCTGGAGTAGAAGCCAAGAAAACAAATCAGCAACCCAAGTAATATAACGGTCCCTTATACAGAACAATTTCTTCATTTCTTCATCAGAGATGTTCCTTTTCCAGTACGGCAAATTTATCAGGAAACCATATGACTGTCTAGGAAATAAAATCCCAACATGAGTTTATCTGATCATGAAATAATACAACTCATTCTTAAATTAAGAAATATGATTAGTAACCTAACTCTCAAATTTAAAATATATATATATATATATATATATATATATATATATATATATATATATATATATATTACACCCTGTTGCTGTAGTTGCGATACGGCATCTGCACCAAGAGATCCGGTATAGTTGTAGCAGTTAGTTTAAAAATTCACATTGGCGACGTTATAGTTATTTAAACAGAAACAGTACAACAAGAATATATTTTCTTTTCGAGAAAGTTTATTTCCGCAGTTGTGCTGCCATAAACACACGAATAGAGCATACTAAAATCATTGTTTTCTTGCAAGTATAGCAGACTTGGTTTTTTTTTAAAAAAAAGTAACTTCCGTTTTATTTTGTTTCAGGAAACAAAAATGTTACAACATCATTTCGTGGTTATGTTGAGTATAGTTAGTGTTACTATACCACACTCTTTCCAAGACTCCACTGTTCCCCTGTTGGCGAATGCCGGAGTATATTGGGAACAGCTGACGTTACAGGTAGCTTATCATAAGCTAGCAATACTAGCATACACCTTACCTATCTATAGCTTAGCTCAGCTTCACGATGTGTTTAATATTCTTCAACAAGCATTCACTTCTGGCTGTTGTGATCAATCTCGTGACGCACTTGAACACTCATGTCAGATATTGCGGTCTATCATCGACATCCAGAAAGTCACAAACGTACAATTGCAACAAGAAGCCCTAGATTTATCCGCGTTTCGAACTGAAAAATCCAAACGAGGCTTAGACTTCGTCGGTAATTTTCTGTCAAGGTGCTGTAACACCGTCTCCAAAAGTACATTTCAGAACTACGTATTTAATCAAAGAAAAATGGAAGAGATACTGAATCGTTTGATTAACCAGGTACATTTTGATCATCGAGACGTTCTTCTAACACGAGATTCGACGAAGAACTTGTCAGTTCAAATTAATAACGCTTTACAGGCTGTCCAATCCAAAGTAAATTCACTCCAGAAAGCAGTTAATCGTGTAATTGAACAAGAATTCAGAAATCATAATACTGCACTGTCCGTGCAAGTTCTTGTTCTGAGTAAACTCTTGGCTACCATGCAGTATGAACGACAAAGTAAGGATATTCACTCCTCCTGCATTGAGGGTACTATGTCCTTAAATGCAAAACAACTTACGCAGGATCTACGAACACTTGAGGCTCGACTACAAAAACAGGGATACTTTCTGGCTTTACCTCGTACAGAATTGTTCCGCTACTATAATTTGCGAACAAGAACTTACCATTTCGTGGACAACCGAGTAACACTAATTGTTAAAGTTCCCATAATTAGAGGGGAAAAGCCCTTCAAGTTATTTCGTTTGATTCCTCTTTCGTTTGATTACCACAATCAAACATGCAAAATAACACATGAGCAGGCTATCATAGTTACAAATTCTGATACGGATACTATCTTAACCAACTATGACGTAACGTCTTGTTTAAACCGTCCTGATGGACTTTGCAAGATTCCTGGAATCATACATACTTCCTTTCAAGCTCCAAACTGTATCTATCATTTGTGGCGAACGTCTTCTGTTGCAGAAATAAACCAATTCTGTGCGTTCGAATGTCTTCCGCATAAGCATACAATTGTGACACTATTACATCAAGACAACTTTCTCATTACTAATCCGCCACCACAAATGACTCCAAGATGTCCCGAAAAGACTGAAGTTATCAGGCAGAATCCACTAAACCATGGATCGCTCAAGATCAATCTTAACTGTAAATGTGCATTAGAAATATCACAACAGTTACGTATCCCTGAAAGGTTTCCTTGCTCTCAAGATTCAATGTCCAACCCCTCAGTGAAACGACTATTACCCTTGACGTGGTTACCCTTCGAAACTCTTAAACTACCCAAGAACCTGTTTGATGAATTGGAATTTACGGACTTAAACACAACATTGGATCAGAATTGGACGGTGAAGGTAAACTATTACAGTCCTCCAATAAAATCCGAAAATGTAATTCCAGTAACATTCTCTCACGACCTTCATGTATCAAATATTACAGGAAGGCCGTATCTAACTATTTTGTTTGTTTGGAATACTGTTATAACTCTTTGCTTGATATACGTAGCCTTCCAGCTACGAACGAATCTAAGGCCTTTTATATTCACAATCCCAACACCGGTTAAAGCTCAAGGCATCATCCATGAATGGACCGAACTCATAGTGTATGTCGTGATAGGACTCACATTGTTGGGCCTAATATTAGTTTGTTGTTACAAGGTAGTATGGGTGAAGTTAATGTCACTTATAGGTAATAACGTTAATACGCCTCACTCAACTTCTGAACAACTTCAGAATTCAAGAAGTCATCCAACTCTCTCAGTTCGTCACACCCCTTTATGACTACCTATGATTTCATTTCTTATGATGGCCCATTTTACTAGCACACACACCTTCAAACTCTCAACACTTGCTCATTCCGGTATTATTACTGAACATGATCCACATGTCTTACTATATGATTCATCATTGCTTTTAGTCCTGGAATTCCAATATGAATCTTTCATTCCACCATTTACTAACATTTGGAATGAATTACCACAAAATGACCTGGAAATTTTGATGAAAGATCATAGTCAACAAGGTTATCCTTTTGTTTTTGTTACCAAAGTTCATGTCAAACAAAGTTGGATTACTGATGCGCAATTAACAACTTTTCTTAGTCACTTGCGGCATGCACAACACTCATAATGATCCCTTGGAAAACTTTGCGAACAGTTCATGATATTCCTACCTGGAATCAGCTATTAATAGCCTGTGTGACCAACACTATCACTCCAGTAATGCTTACCCCGAGTTTATTATATAACCTCACATTAGAACTCGAAAAGCAGCTACAATCAACAACTTATGAACTAGTTATTCCCGCCTCTGATATTTCAATTGAATACTCGTATAAATTCAGTGAGTGCATAATAGCCCCAACAAAAGTTGTCATGGCTATTAAGTTACCCTTGCGGCAACGTGGATCTACATTACAGCTACTACATCTCCAACTTATTCCCTTCCAAAGGGAAGAACAGGTCTGTCATGTCAATTTACCGATACGGCAAGTGGTTTTACGATCACTGGGGAAGAAACTTTTAACAGCGGATTATCATTTGTCACAAGAATCCATCTGTCTTGCTCGCGAATTTCAACCACACGAATTCGGCACACTACCATGCCTCACGGCTCTTATTCATTCGAATTCTTCCGCAATTCATGAAAATTGTCCTATGACTTGCCAATACTTACCAGAAATAGGGTTATTTCATAGGTTAAACTTCACTACCGTAACTATCTTGGCACGTCGTGAATTATCAATTCATATACTATGTCCAGAAGCCGATATTCCAAACATGTTTTCACTAGACAACTATGGCAGTTTCTTAATCAATCTTGGGTGCAGATGTTCAGTAAAACTACAAGGCATAACTCAAAAACCAATATATCCTTGTATAACAGATAAACTACAAAAGTCGCGCGTAATGAAGCTAATTCCGGTACAATGGTTGAAGCATATTACTCATTCGTTAGTACCGTTCTTTTGTCATCCTTGTACTTTGAAATAACATACATTATATCAATCACTCATGCCTAATGATTATTATACTATCTTTATTATTAATATCATCCTGGTATTCATTTCCCTTATTATTGGTGTATCAGCTAGTATTATAACAGTAATTATATTGCGCAGATATATACTACTTCGACGTCGTCGACGAAGACAACCCTATTGCCACAGAACCTCACCCCCTACCCCTCCGCACTATTTAAGTGTTACGGGATAGTTATATATCAGTATCAATTACGTACGAAATAAGCTAGCAAGCACAAAATTTCGTTGTCTCTATCTTTCCAGATCATGGATGTCGACCCAAGCACAAACACGCCCTTTCCATCAACGCAAAATCTACGGAAAGAACGAGTTCGCTTGTCCACCTTTACTAACTGGTCGGTACCTTTCATCACGCCAGCTTCCTCGGCTCGTAGTGGCTTCTATTTCTTACGTGCACCTGACCACGTAAAATGTATCTTCTGTAACATCGAGATTGGCTCATTTGAACCAGGGGATACTGCACACAAAGCACACACGCGATGGGCGCCATATTGCTCATTCCTCCGCGGGTTCCAGGTCGGGGACGTACCCTTGATCCCTCGATCCACCCCTCATAGAACAGGTCATGACGTGTGTGGAAGCCTATGTCTCGAACTGAGACCACATTCACGTCCTGAGCGGGACCCCCTACCAACTCGTTCATCGTCCGAAAACGATGAAGTACCTGTGAAGGGCCCTGTACATCGTCAGTAGGTTACCGAACAATCACGTTTAGATTATTTTGTCTTGGCCAGTAAGCCTTAAACAAACACCGGAAGCATTAAGTACGGCAGGTTTCTTTTACACTGAGAAAGGCGACGCAGTCATCTGCTACTATTGCGGTCTGGGCCTCCATAAATGGTTCCCAGAGGACGACCCGTGGATCGAGCATACTCGTTATGCTCCCAAGTGTGCCTACGTTTCTCTTAAAAAGGGATCTGAATTTATTAATCAAATACTGAAGTCGTCTTCCACCTCCTTACCCAACAATGCGGCAAATCAGCCGTCTCACTCGCTGACGATTAAAGATGAGGACATTCCTGTCACGTGTCATGAAACTATCTCTTCAATTCAGGACCCCCCAGACCGTTTGCCTGAATGCAACTTCCACCCACTGTGTAAGATTTGCTTCACTCAAGAAATACAGGTTATATTTCGTCCATGTAATCACGCCACAACATGTACCTCCTGTGCCTTAGCTGTACAAACATGTGTTGCTTGTCGTACTCCGATTGAATCTATCATGCGGATCTACATTCCTTAACTTCTAAACTTTCTTATTGCTCCTTCGTGCTTGCCTAGTCACATTTTATATTATTTTCTTATTCCTATTATATATACTGAATATCCAACATTATATGTTATCGTAGTTTTTTAAAAAAAAATAAAAATAAAAACAAAAAAACATATATTTTATTCAGAAGAGATATGTCAAAGTTATCTAGCCTACTTGTATTCCACTCCTAGCTCATGTAAATAAGCTTCTAATGTGTTACTTATCTAAATATTATTTTATTGATAATTTAGAATAAGATAGGGGACCAGAAATCAATCTTCTGAGACTTCCTGTATACGTACATTAAAATATCATTTAATATTTCATATCTTCTTGAATCACTAGAAATTGTAACTTCCTACGTACTCAGTATATTATTCTTCATGCATTTATTATATTATCTTAGTACATGAGATAAAGTTTACTATATTGTATTAGTTCTTAGTCTATTTTATAGATTCATAACATATTCGTACATATTCATATGTCGTTTTGTATTATTCTTTTGCTCTATATTCATTATAGCGATATATTAGTTAGCATTTACTATATTATATTAGTCCGTAGGATAAGTTTACTATATTGTATTAGTTCTTAGTCTATTTTATAGATTCATAACATATTCGTACATATTCATATGTCGTTTTGTATTATTCTTTTGCTCTATATTCATTATACATGTGTGTGTGTATATTAGTTAGCATTTACTATATTATATTAGTCTGACGGATAAGTTTACTATATTGTATTAGTTCTTAGTCTATTGCATATATTCGTAATATATTCATACATGTTCATTGACGTTTTGTGTTATTCTTATCTTATATGTTCCCTATACCAATATATTAGTATCCATATATATTTATATTTTCACATATTTTGTCTTGGTATCATCGAAACACCGTGACCAGATGTTTTTATTTTTCCTTCAATTTTTTTTATTCTTATTATTTTTATTTTCCACGAGGTGAGGCAGGCGTATGCGCACTTAGTAATTGCCTTGTACTTAATAAATAAATAACTAAATAATAATAATAATAATAATAATAATAATAATAATAATAATAATAATAATAATAATAATAAACTTTATTTTACGTGCTGAGAACAGCTAAAATACAACAAAAATACAGCACTTTGTCTTATTCTACATTATTTTAGCAATGAATATATAGTACTAGTGATAAAATTATGATTACATCTATATCATAAATTATTAATAATAAAAACATTGACAGTGTAGTGTACGTCAATTATTAAAACAAAGAAGTGTCAAAAATTAAAAGTAAAAAAATAAAATAAAATAAAAATAAAAACTACTAAGTTATATTTAAAATTCTAAAATAAAGTCATATTTTAAGATATGCATTCATTATAGCTTTCTAAAATTTTACAGATTAAAATATGTTTTCTATTATGCGGTTGCAATAAAATTTTTGCCCTTGTACCATATGTTGGAACTTTAAAATCAACATTTTTAAAAATATAGTCTGAGGTATATTGGTTGTCAAGTAACTTTCCTACAAATACAGATTCAATCAATTTTCTCCTGTCAGCCAGTCGTTCCAAATTAAAATACGTTATCCAATGTTCATACGTGCTAGAATAATAGTCAAGTCCTAACTTAAAACAAAGTATTCTAATAAAACACTTTTGCACCATCTCGAGTTTGTTTACGAGAGTTTTTGTTAGGCTGTTCCAAGTCACTGATGCATATTCTAGTTTCGACCTTACCAGTAATTTATATAAGAGTGCATATGTATTTGATTGACAGAAAGCAGGCCATTGATTAAACAGGTAACCAATTATTTTTCTTGCTTCATTACATACATTTTGTATATGAGCACCAAAGCTTAGTGACCTGTCAAATGTTACACCTAAATCCTTTATTGTGTCAACTTTCTGTATTACAGTACCTTGTATTTCGTATTGACTTACATAGTATTGCGATTTGTTACTGTAGGTCATGCACTTTGTTTTCAGACAATTGATACTCATACCGTTATCCTTGCACCACATAATGATTCTATTTAAGTCATATTGTAGCCTATCATTGTCCTCAATATTATTTACTACACTAAAAAGCTTAATGTCATCAGCATAAAGTAAAACCTTTGAATGATTTAAGACTGTTGGTAAGTCATTAATAAAAATAGAGAAAAGTAATGGGCCCAGAGGAGAACCTTGAGGAACACCATTACTAATACTGGCTGAATCTGACATGACATTTCCAATTTTAATTTGGTATATTCTACCAGTCAAATAGCTTTCAAAAAAATTTAGGTACAAGGGTGTTACACCTGTATTTGACAGTTTTTTTAACAGCAATCTATGGTCAACTGAATCAAAAGCTTTACTCATGTCAATGTATATGACATCAGTTTGTGATCTACTTTTCATTGCATAGTAGATAAAATCCGTTATTTCACAGAGATTGGTTACAACTGATTTCCCTTTATAAAAGCCATGCTGTGATTTTTGCAATATATTTTTTACATTAAAAAACAAGTGTTTGTGAATGATGGTTTCAAAAATTTTAGAAAATATGTTCAATAAGGTTATCGGCCTGTAGTTGTTCGGATTTAACTTGTCATTATTCTTGTAAACCGGTACCACGTGTACATGTTTCCATTTAGATGGGAATGACCCTGTTCTTAATGAGGTATTGAATATTTTTGACAAGACTGGGGCTATTTCTTTCGAACAAGCTTTAAGGATATAATTTGGAAAGCTCCCAGGTCCTGAAGATGCTAATGGCCGAAGTTTGCCTATTACTTCAGTAACATCATTTTCACATATTACTGGAATTGTTATATTATTGCTGTTCAGATTACTAACTACAGCACAATCTAGGGTATTAACTTTTAAATTAAAATTATTGTAAAATACATGTTTAAAAACTTCAGCAATTTGCTTTGTCCCTGTAATGGTGGTACCATTGAACAAAATTCTATTTGGTACACTTTTGTCTTGAGACTTTTTAAAGTTATTCCAAAAATACACTTTGTTGGTACAACTACTATTCTCCAATTGCTCAAAATAACATTTTTTAAGTTTATTGTACTTTCTTTTAACATTTTTTCTTAAAACCGAAAATTTTTCATAAATGACTAAATTGCCAGTTTTCTTAAATTTTACAAAATATTTTTTTTTTTTATTAATTAATGCTTTTAACTCTTTAGTAATCCAAGGAGCTTTGTATTTCTTCTTTTGTATAATATGCTTTCTCGGTACATTTGCTTTCAATATATTTTCCAAACAATCTTGCAATAATACCGTACTGTTATTTACATTTCCTGAAAACCTATCTACTTTCATCTCATTTTTAATGTCCTCGTATAATTGATAAAAGTCAGCTCTTACATAGTCATATAACTCACCTTGAGCTTGAGCTGTATTTGCATTTAAGAAATTTAACTTTTCGTCAACCTGCCATTCGAATACAAAAGGTGGGTGAAACCTATCTACCTTGACTAATGGACTCACATCAAACCATATTGAGCATTCAGTAATATCAGTTAGAACAAGATCCAATATATTATACGGCAACTGAGAGTCGTATGGTTGATTATACTGCTTTAAGCTAAATATAGACGCTAACTCTAACATCTTCTCAGCTTTTGTTTTTAAATAAGAATGCTTTGTTTTTACGATTCCATTTTGCCAATCAATACCTGCAGAATTGAAATCCCCAAGAAGCAACATTTTCAAACTTTTTTCAATTAATAACTTATTCAGCCAATCACAATAATTTACAAATTCTTTGGGTGGCAAATTAGGTGGAAGATAATGCAAACCTATTAATATTGGGGGATTATTGGGTATATATAACTTTATAATAATCACATCTAGGTTCGGAAACGGTACCTGTACTACGTCATACATTAATATTTTATTTACAAACATAATACAACCTCCACCTGTACTTTTATTTGTCAGTTGAAGGTTTCTGTCTTTACGTATAACGTTATATTGCTCAGTAAGCTGTTCAAAATGAACTTTGTCATGTTTAAACCAACTCTCAGATATGCATATTAAGTCATAATCAGTGCAATTAACTTTGTCAATAAAGTCTGATTCTTTACTATTTAAACCATTTACATTTTGATAAAACAATATAATTGACTTATCTAATTGATTGCTCATTATGTTTCTATTTAGTTTAAACAGTATTTACACACACAATATTATCTCTGAGTCTTCCATAGAATTCAGTAAAAAGTACTCCTTCCGGCCATACATTAGCATTCAAAATATCATCAAAATTATTTGACAAGACGGAAACATAAAAGGAAGAGTACCTGTTGTATTTTGTTTTTAATTTTACACATTTTTGTACGTCTATATCAGCACTGTCTTTAACAAAATTCGATAATTCT
The DNA here is from genome assembly GCF_964235325.1 of Thermobia domestica. Lineage (NCBI taxonomy): Eukaryota > Metazoa > Arthropoda > Insecta > Zygentoma > Lepismatidae > Thermobia > Thermobia domestica. The sequence continues at coordinate 243,454,133 of NC_137460.1, read as the reverse complement.
TCACATGTAACGGTCGGATCGAGTCTTGTAACAAAAACTGCTTTTGTTTGTGCTTTTTTGTTTACTTTTAGCTTATCACTCACCTTTTTTCCTTGCACCAATGTTGATCTAGTTTTGACAGGCTCACGTGCCTTCATGTTATCAGAAACCAAATGCTTTCTTCTATTAACTCCTGGTTTTTGCACAACTTGCCACTCGGTGTCTGTGTCTTGCCTCGGGGAACTGACCTTGGCACTGCTAACCTGTATACTATTGCTATTGCTTTGGGGTTGTTGTCCTTGCACCTGAGTTGTATCCTGAGGCGGTTTGTTTACAATTTCAGCATACGTTACGTTTGTTACTGTGTTGGATTTTTCTAACAACTGAACTAACTTCACATTTTCTTGCTTGAGAGAAATGACTTCAGCCTTAAGGGTTTCATAATTATCACTCACAGTTTGTAAAGCTGCCAGCACTTCTTTCAAACATACAGACACAACACTACAACATTTGCTGCAGTTCACATTTTCATTTTCTGCTTTGTAGTCGCTAATTGAGTTATTTTCAAATTCTTCTTCACTACACGACTCTATTAATGAGTTATCATTGTTTAAAACTTCAGATACTTTCGTTGTCTTCACAATAGTTGGGGTCACTACTGTGTTGTCGTCCCTCTTCTTGATGCAATCATGGCATTTATATGTTGAAACACCTTTTGCCATGTATATTTCATACTCAACACGTCCAAATTTCAAACAATTTTTAACATGAAATCGATTTTTGCACACACAACAAGATAAAATCAACTGTTTGCCAAATATTGGCTTCCTGCATAAAGCACATGGATCTTCAGCCGGCGCCATGTTGAATGATAATGATAATAATAATAATATAATAATAATAATAATAATAATGCAATAATAATAATAATAATAATAATAATAATAATAATAATAATAATAATAATAATAATAATAATGCAAATAATACCGAACACAGGAAATTCATGTTACAATTATTATTGTTGTATTAATTATGTCACATACTACCTGATAAACATTAGTCCCACATGCCAGGTGTGTTGTATAGCGGTAATGCATTTCCAATAAAATGCATATAGATTAGACTAGACCATATGTAACGATTATGAGTACAAATATGAAAGAAGGGTGGATACTGAATGAGAACTTTGGTACATTAAGTGATACTTAAGCTTTGAATAACTTGTATAAGTGGGGGACACGAAATACACTAAACTAAAAAGGGGCATCCGCCCACTTCTGTCCCTTTGGAGTTGCGCAGTCACCCTGGGATATATCCAGAATGCAATATGAAATATGAATTTGGCAACCTAAGTAGTCGAATAACAAATGTAACGTTTAACATATTTTCACGAAGTGGAGTAACTCAAAGTAACAAGAACTAATTACAACTAATCAAGGACGTAGTCTATATTACCGAGGTCAATAGTCATTACTACAAAATGTATTAAATTTTCAAACTTCCATAAGCTAATACAGGGGATGTCTACCTTGCCCCCCCCATCAGATACTAAACCAACCGAACTAGTAATTCATAACACGTTTAAAAAAAATTAAGAGGGCCCACAAGTACGGATTATTCTTAAAGGTGAGGAGAGGTTATATGACTAGGAGACAGTCACTAATTCTACTCTTCCTACCGGTTGATAAGCAAAATTTAGGTTATTTGTTCCGTTTGTCAAGGATTTGCGTTTTTTAAAAAAAAATGAGAGCGGATATCCTAAATTCCTTCTTCAAGTAATATCAAATATTCTGTCTTTATTAGATAGTCGTAATGCCGGACTTCGGTAGTGAGGAGGATTTATATTTTCTTGAAATTGTCAGATTTCATAATGCGCTATGGTGGTGGATCATAAGTGAGGGACTACCCATTACTCTTTCTCTTGACGGTACCGAAGTGTTATCAAATGCACTGCCCTCTTACGTACCCATAGGACTAAATGCAGTTCCGCTCAAAATCATGTTAGAACAATGGACTATTCGCCTTCGTGAGTGGCTTATCGTATGGGTCGACAGGTGGCCTGGCCACAATTTGTTTCTTTCCTTCCGCCACTCACCCCCTCCATGTAGCGGACCGTCATCGTCGGGGAGGGGGTGGAGCTGAGAGGGCGGCTTCATAAGTCATTCATTTATCACCCCTCATCATCATCTCCTTGCATGCCCTCTCAGCCGCGAATACCGCTACCGGACTCGCGGGTGGTTGGTGGGAGTCGGGAAGAGGCAGGTCTAGTGGACGTCTTCCTCCCCTTGGGGAGGACGTGCACCCACCCGGCCTAATGTTGTGTACGTCCAGTGTTTGTGTTGTCCGAGGTGTTGAGTCTTTGAACATAAACAAAAAACAAAAAAAATCGCAAAATATAAAATAGTTAAAAAAAAACAACAAAAAATTTAAAAATACAAAAAAATCCGCACCTTTTTGTTTTGTTTTCTTTTTTCTGGGCTGGTGGGGTCTATCTTTTTGTTGGTCAGGTCTCTTTTGTTTTGTTCTACTTCTTCCTTTTCCGGGGCCACGCGTTTTTGTCGACGGGAATGGTCTTGTTGCACTCCCATTCCCCTTGACCGCGTCGGCCCCACGCTGATCCTAAGGTGTCGGGCGTGCTGAAGGGATGGCCAGGGGGTAGCGTTAGTTCTCCTATTAATGCCCCGGTGTGACCTCACACCCTTTTTTCCTTTTCAATGTTCATTCAAACAAAACTTTTATGGGTACAAAAACATTACAATCGAATCCGGGCTCTCCCTCACGGAAGAAGCCCAAACAAAATGAAACTGATGTAGTGGAAAAGACAAGTATCGCGACCCCTGTTGTCCGATATCTTGTAATAAAAGATAAAGACGTAGATAGTGCCAATTCTGATGCCAACCGTCCGAGTGCTATTAAGGGCTTGTCCCCTTTTGTTATTCATAAAGTTATCACTTATCATGCCGGACAGGTTAAAGATATGAAGAAGTTGCGTAATGGCACTTTATTGGTGGAAACGACAGACGAGAGGCAAACGGCGAAGCTACTCAAGTTAACATCTATTGGACCGGTGAACGTGTCAGTCGAACCACATCGTATGCTGAACGTTTCTAAAGGGGTAATATCGTGTTGGGATCTCCTCAATGCAACCGAGGAGGAAATCAAATCGGAGTTAGCGGACCAACACGTTATCGACGTAGCTCGAATCAAAAGTAAGAAGTCAGGCGAACTTGTCGCCACCCAGTCCCTGATTCTTACTTTCAGTTTGCCCACGCTTCCGGAGTACGTCAAGGCTGGATACTATCGTTTGAAAGTTCGGCCCTATATCCCTAGTCCCTTGCGCTGCTTTAAATGTCAACATTTTGGGCACACCAGCACCTCGTGTAATGCGAGTGCTGCTCTTTGTGCGATTTGTGGCCAGGGTAGTCATGGTGCGGAACCCTGCAAAGCGGCCAAGCCCTTCTGTGTCAACTGCAAGGGTGAGCATTCAGCTTGGTCTCGGGACTGTCCAGCCTTTCAGCGCGAGAAGCGTATTCGGGAACTCATGGTTGTTGAGAAGATTTCTGCTGCTGATGCTAAGCGTCGTCTGAAAGAAAGCGTCCCTTCTTCGCTTTCTGTTCCCTTCGCTACTGTTGCAGCAAGTTCCCGAAAATCTGTAGCCACCCAGACTTCCGACGTTTCCACCCAGACAGACTCGGTCCGAGAGAATAGTTGTGACACGAAGACCCCAGTTGCAACGACAAGCGAACTTCCCAGAACCCCACGTGTTTCTGTTAGTGGTGCTCTTCGGCGTACTCCAGCCCATCGCCGATCACCTTATATCGCCGGACTGAAACTTAGCCAACATATTCGTCGGCTGAACGAGACTGTTCTCACTCCGAAGAGAACAAAATCTACGCCAGTTCGTAAGCCTCCTGCCGTTTCTCTGAAATCTGACATGGTGGAGGACGAACTCATGGATTCCGAGTGGGCTGTTATTGGACCCCGTGGGAAAGTTCGCCTCAAACGTTAATCCTTTCCAGTATGGCGCTTCTTCAGTGGAACCTCAATGGCTTCTGTGGTCACCGTGAGGAATTGAGCCAACTGATCACTGACCACTCGCCTGTACTTCTCTGCTTGCAGGAAACCCATTTTAAGCCTACCCAGTCCTTTCTTCTTTCTGGGTATACTATGTATCGCTCTGATAAGCCAGACGCTAACCACGCTGCTGGCGGCGTGGCAGTCTGTGCCTCCGATTCTGTGTATTCTCAGCCAGTTCACATTGTATCCCGACTGCAAGCCGTTGCGGTGCGAGTACACTTTTCTCGCCCGCTTACAGTTTGCTCATTGTACGTTCCTCACTCAGAAGCCTTTACAACCGCCGATCTGCTTCAGCTCTTCCATCAACTTGAGCCGCCAGTCTTACTTGTAGGAGACCTTAATGCCTACCACCGTCTGTGGGGTTCTGTCCGTACTGACGGTCGTGGCCGCGAGGTCACCGACTTTCTTGAGGAGAGTGGCTTGCTCATCCTTAACGATGGCAGTCCTACTCATTTCTCCACTGCCCATGGCACATATTCTTGTATCGACCTCTCCATGTGCAGTGCTGGTCTCTTGACCTCATTGACATGGAGAGTGCATCCTGATCTTTGTGGCAGTGATCACTTCCCGTTGTTTGTTGAAGGCCTCCCTGTTACTCCTCCTTTTCCTCTCCGCCGCTTCAATCTGAAGCGTGCTGACTGGCGTAAATTCCGTGAGCTCAGTGAGTTTCATTGTCGTGATGATCTCCCTGTAGCTGTTGTGGCTGAGGCTTTTGGGCAGACTGTTTTTGATGCTGCTCATGGTTCCATTCCAGAATGCGGTGGCGACGTTTCCCGCCGGCGTGTTCCATGGTGGTCTGCGGAACTCCGTGAGGCTATCCAGGCTCGTCGGCGCGCTCTTGCCACTTTTAATCATCATCCTACAGAAGACAATCTTCAGGAGTTCCGCATTCTACGTGCTCGTGCTCGACGTCTGGTAAAGCTCTCGAAGCGCCAAAGCTGGAAGAATTACGTTTCGTCCATCAGTAGTCGCACACCAATGTCAACTGTGTGGCGTCGGGTTCGCTCCCTAAACGGATCCGCTTCTTTACTTCTTGTTCCAGCCTTAAACGTGAATGGTGTTCTAGAGACCAATCCCTCAGAGATCGCCAATATATTGGGCCACCATTTTGCCACTATCTCTGAGTCAGATCACTACCCACCAGCCTTTGCTCGTTCCCGTCCTCAGCTGGAGCGAAACCCGTTAAATTTCCGTACCGCCAACAGTGAGGACTATAACGCTCCTTTCACGCTCGTTGAGTTCGATTCTGCTCTCCGTGAATCGTCCAATACTGCTCCCGGGCTTGACCGTGTTTCGTATGATATGTTGCGCAACCTCTCCCGCGATTCTCAGCTTGCATTATTGGAACTGTATAATCGCCTCTGGGTTGAGGAGTTTTTTCCACCTGCTTGGTGCGAGGCCCTGGTTCTTCCCATCTTAAAGCCAGGGAAAGCCGCAACTAGCCCCACGAGCTACAGACCCATTGCTCTCACGAGCTGTGTCTGTAAGCTGCTAGAGCGAATGGTCAACAAGCGCCTGGTGTGGTATTTGGAATCGCATTCCCTTTTGAGCAAATTTCAAAGTGGATTTCGTCGTTTCCGCTCCACTACAGACAATCTCGCTTATCTTGAGGGTGAAATTCAAGACGCCTTTCTCCACGGCGAACATCTTGTAGCTATATTTTTCGACTTAGAGAAGGCGTATGACACTACATGGCGTTACGGAATCCTAAAACAATTATATGACTGGGGTCTTCGTGGGCATATGGCCCACTTTATTTCGAATTTTCTTCACGAGCGACACTTTCGAGTGCGTGTGGGCTCTACTCTTTCAGAGCGCTTTGTACAAGAAAATGGTGTTCCACAAGGCAGTGTTCTTAGTGTCACGTTGTTTGCTGTCGCAGTCAACAGCGTTCTTTCGCAGATCCAGCCTCCTGTGTCTGGTCTGCTTTATGTTTACGATCTTGTCATTTTCTGTCGCTCCCGCCACCTTCGCGGCATTACTCGACAGCTTCAACTGACTCTGAATCGTCTCGTTCGCTGGTCGAATGAGACTGGATTTCGCTTTTCCACCGAGAAATCCCAATGTGTTCACTTCTGCCGGCAGCGTACGTGCGTTGTTGACCCGGACTTGTACCTCGATGGCACCCGTTTGTCATTCGTTGATACAGTCCGTTTCTTGGGTCTGGTGTTTGACCGTCGCTTGTCGTGGGCACCACATTTACGGAATCTTAAATACTCTTGTCTTCGAGCTCTGAATCTCCTTCGTGTCCTTTCCCACCGCACGTGGGGTGCTGATCGTACTGTTCTACTTCGTTTGTACCGTAGTCTAATTCGGTCCAAGTTAGACTATGGCTGTATTGCCTACGGCTCTGCTCGTGATTCCTTGTTGCGCCAACTCGATACAGTGCATCACCTGGGTATTCGGATTGCTCTTGGCGCCTACCGTACTAGTCCTGTTGCAAGCCTGTACGTTGAAGCCAATGAACCTTCCCTAGCGTCTTGTCGCAGGAGGCTCCTTCTTAATTATTCTGCACATGTGCGCTGTATTCCAGACCACCCTTGTAGACCACGTGTCCGTGGTGGTCGGAATTACGAGCGCTATGCTGCACGTCCTCGTTCTGCACGTCCGAGGCGCCATGGTACATCCGGGCGTGTGAGAGTTTCCTTGCTGATGATTTCGTGTGGCCCTCTCTTTCTTTGGTTCAGTTTTGTGCTCTTCCACCATGGCTGCTTCGTATCCCTCGCTATGATACCAGTTTGTCTCTGCATTCGAAACAAGCTACTAGTTCCCAGGTGTACCAGCAGATGTTTGCCGCACTGTTAGATCAGTACCCCGATTTTAGTGTGTTCTATACGGACGGTTCTAAGGATGGGGATTCTGTAGGCTGTGCCTTTGTCACCGACGAGGGCAGCTCAGAATTCAATTTGCATCGCCTGTGTTCCGTGTTCACTGCCGAATTGACTGCACTTAAGCTTGCCTTGGACCATGCTCTCATGCTTTCATTACGTCGTGTGCTTATTTGCACCGATTCTCAGAGCGTGGTTCTGAGTCTACAGAATGTCTTCAGTATGCACTCTCTCACTCAGGACATTCTTGTGAGATGCCATCAGTTGCAGCAGCAGGGTTGTGTCGTCGTTGTCTGCTGGGTGAGCATACTATACGTGAGCATACTATACGTCAAATACAAAAAAAAAATACTTTTCTTAATAGGTGTAGAGCAAAAGTTGCCCGGAGAGGCAAAACAAACCACATTGCACTATACCTTATTTATGGCATTCTATCATTTGTAAATCTGGCAATCCTGATCTCTACCACAAAATAATATTTAATTTTTAATAATCCATGTACCTTTCTCTTCTTAAGTTATATAGAGAAAAAGAAAAATAAATAGGTTATACTTATTACATAATTCCGGTAATTAGTTAGGTGAGCTTCCTTATCTGAGATCTATAGAACCTATTCCGGTATGGTTCACCTCGCTGTCCTTGCTGTGAAGTAGGTAATCTGCAAAGACACTTACTCCTAGGCAATTGCATATAACGTCTAGTACAAAAGTATCGATGAATACTTACCATCGCAACCAGCTTTCGTTTTCTTTACTTCTCTGTTTTCATATATGTCTCGTTACGAAATCTGTTAGGGGTGGTTAATTTAATTCAATTCCTAAAGTGCTATGATTAGCAGTAAAAATAGTATGAATCTGAGGTTCCGAATACTTTGGTACCGAGGCGCTATTCTTATTCTTCTTCTTCTTCTTCTTCTTATTATTATTATTATTATTTTCAATTTAAATTGTCCGGTAATCACTTCTTCTAGTATGATTATTACAAATTGCTGCCAAAAAGCATAATTTCTGGTACATATAATTGGCCGAATTATTTCCGATTAGGTGCAATTAGCATTATAAATTGCCCCCCCCCCTTTTTTTAAGGAGTTGTAGAATTCTACTACAGTTTGTTATTGGATTCTCGATTTGCTCTGCATACTCTTGTTCCTATAAATTTCATGACTGTAAATTGCCAATTTTGTTAGAGCAATCGAAAAGTTACTTTATTACCAATTTAGTTAGGAGCTAGTTAAAACAACTGAGTGTCTTCGGGCTTAACCAGATTAGAAAATTAGGACATAATGATTGCATGATGTGTTGATATTGAGCATACATCTTAAGCACTTATTTACCATAGATTATGTTGTGTATTGAACATTTATCAATATTAGACGTTGATTCTCTGTGGTTATATTTTTCAGATTCCCCAGCGGGAGCGGGTTCAATTCTCGGCGGAGTTCGACTAGCTGGAGACGATTGATTTATCCAGATTGTCTCTTTGATTCCTTTATGAAATTATTATTATTACATTACTGCGCGGAGAGACATGAAGAAACGTTTAGGTGAGTATTACTATTTCTCTTTATGGTGGCAATGATTCTTTTGTGTCGTGCAAAGCCGTGTCATGGCAAAGTTTTCTAGTGACGTGTGAATTGAATTTAATGTGCCCTATGATTTTGTGGCAAAGAAAAGAAATAAAGTGCGGAATGATTACTAATTCTAAAATTCATCTAGGCCTATGGCCGGAGTCGAAGAAGGGACTCGTAGTAATGGCGGGAAGTGATTGGTGTTGTGCACCTATCCTTATGTCAAAGTAGTTGAACTATTTGTATTTATTGTAATGTTCATTGTGTGGTGGTTTACACCAATTATTTTACACCAATGTTTTCTTTCGTTTTCACAAAATTGTTCGTTCAAAAACTCCTGAATGTAAATTTCCTCTGAATGTAGATATTAAATTATAATTTCCAGCGACTGCAATTCTATTGGTTAAACAAATTGGGAACACAAAAATACTATGACCCTCACCATTCATTATTGATATACGCGAATCTGGTTGAATAGTATGGATAATAAAAAGTATAGTTTTTGATGAGGTTGTAGATGTAGGCTTACGGAAATAATTTTTATTTATGATATACTCTCTCGATTCATCTAAAATTGAAATGGCACATGAACATTTGAATTTTGACGCAAAACGTATCATGAGCAATTCAGCACTATATCAGAAAGTTGTTTGTAAATATATAATATCCCTTTAGCTAGTTCTACCGCATGTTCATCCATCCATGAATTCCACTTATTTTTCTCCAATCAAAAGCATCCCTGGATGTTCTTAGGTTTAATTTGATTTTACGTGCAAAATACAATGCAGTCTTTCTCTGCAAAATGTTTAGAAAACTCAGTGTCATTTCATTAAAGTCTAGATGTCCAAAACATGTAAGAACAAGTTTTTCCCACCATTCCTTATCATCATCAAAAATAATTCTTTTAATGTCTTCAGAAGTATGTTGGGGTTTATTCGTTGGCAACCTAATGCCAGTTCTCTGACAATAGCTGGTCGCAAAGCCTGAAGGTAGTGGCGTACATCTTGTTTTTTCTGTATGAATTGCATTATAGTACACCAGGGTAAATGTGGTGTTTCATCTGAACATGTCTCATTTGGTAACCAATTTTCTTGTCATTATTTTTTGACATACAGTAGTCAATTCATTTAATCTTGGAAATGTATGTTGAGATTTCGGAGATGGTGAGTAAAAGTATGCCATACCTGTAAATAAAACTTTATTGCCATTATTTTTAAACATATCATGTAGAGTAGAAAAAAGAAAATTACAATAATGGATATTATTTTGGCATGGCCTCAGAATCAAAAAAACACTGTAAGTATACTAACTTTTATAAGTAGGTAACATAGGTTCTATGTACAATCGTACCAAAAACAAATATCGTGTATACTGTAACTTAAATATGTTATGCTATGAAATGACGGTATCGTTTTTTTAAATAAGTATATCATTAAATATTACTTATTTCTACGGTTACTGACAGTCAAAGAAAGTACTAAAAGCTGAATGACGTATAAAACAAACATAAGACAAGGAATAATTTACGGAGTATGTTTCATATCTCCATAACTGGAAACAAACAGTAACATTTTATCCAGCAATGAACATAAAATTATTAGCATGAGCACACAAAATAAAGACAACAAAAGAAAATATATTTATTTCGTGTCATTATTTGTTTATTATTTACTTATTTCTTTTCTCCAATATAAACACACAGACTTAACATTGCGGACAACACAATAGCTTATACCAATATACGATCGAGGGGGAGAACTCTTTACAAATAAACCAACATGGTCTCATTCTTACTCAAGTTGCTTGATAGTTCTAACAAATTATTGTTTATTGCTTGATTTTTAAAACATTCTAAGTCGTTAGTAATTCTAATCTTGTATTTTGTTATGAAATATCTGTCGTTTTTGTGTAGCCTTAATTTTCAACTAGAAAGCTAGACTAGAGATCCTATTTTCAAATTTGGTTGATATTCACTAACATAGCCATGATCACAAGCATATGCTAATTTTTCAACTTTCCGTTTTTCAACTTCAACTTTCCGTTTTTACACACCTCCTTGCAAAAGAAAACCCACTTCTGTATCATCAAAACAAACTAAAATTATTAGTTAAAGTGGACTTGGTTTTAAAAAAATCGAAGTAGGTATGAATGTCAAAACCAATGCCAAATATTTAAAAAACTCTCAATTCAAATTTCGAGTTTGCGCTTTTACTCCGCGCTAATGTTCAAATCTTGATGCGCTCTCACTGGCAAGTCGATTGGGACAAGGCCATTGAGAATAAATTACACGCAGTCAAACCACTCCTAGGCGAGTGGCGTACGTCCTCGTCCCATTGTCGTCGAGATGAAGTGCTCCTGGCGCGTTTGCGTATCGGGCACTCTCATCTGACGCACAGTTACTTGCTGCGGAGGCTGAGCCGTCCGTATTGTGAGGACTGTATAGTCCCCCTGAGTATTCAGCACATTCTTGTGGAATGTCCTGAATACTCAGATGTCAGAGAACGTTACGGACTGCCTTGTCTCCTAACCCGTGCTTAGGGGGATGATAATGATGTTGTTGGCCGGATGCTTGAGTTCGTGCATGCTATTGGCGTTGCTCACGTTTTCTGAGCTGTTTTTAGTCTGTTGGCATTGTTTTATTGCTTCTAAATTTTTAATTTTCTCCCACGTTTTAAGTTAATTTTTTTATATTGTTATTGTTATTTTTTTCTTATTTATTCTTTTATCTTCCACTTTTGCTTTTTTCATTTTATTATTCATTTAGCAGCACTCTCGTTCCTTTGCACTGTCTTCGTTTTAGCCTGTATTTCCTTTTTAATCTTGCAGTCCTGAGCAACGTTATTGATCGTGACGGGGACATATAGCCTCGTTGCTGACGTCCCCATTAACCCCCCATTCATTCATTGATTCATTCCCCGCTAATGTTAGGCTCCCCACGCTTTTTTCTTCGCATATCGATTCCGTGACGGATCCTAGGAAGTATTAACAAATGCTGAAACAAATCTTTGATTATGTCCTCATCACTGCGGATGCATCTCCAGCGTATACGTTTACATATCATATAGATGTCGGCCCTTAGCCAATTATTCTATGATAGAATAAGCTATTTGTTTACTTCTTCTTGGCCAACCGTTAGAAGCATTTATAGATCTATATACGTCTCTCTTATGAGCATTAAGTATATTCAAATACCGAACGAGCTCAAATATATAAACAACGGTGAAAATAATGGGGAAATTAGAAATGACCAAAAACTGAATAGTTTACATGAATCATTTCGAAATACTGTTAGCAGATTAAACTTACAAGAAATGATAAAAATGGATGAAATTTAGCGTTATAATACTAAGGATAGTTTGGGGAAAAATCAGTATCCCGGTGGGAATATTTTAGTTGATCTCTTTGGGGTGGATCTAAATATAATCCTCCTGGTAATTCTCACCTCGAGCCTATAACATAAATTTTAATGAATTGCTGGTTTCTTTTAATGCAGTACGTATACAATACCTATTAACATATATAACCTTATATGCAATTCTCGTATATTTCTATACTTACCTGTAGTTATATTGCGGTGAAATTTTGGCTTATTACTTACCAGATATTCCACCGTAATTTTGTAGTATATCTTTCATTTTTTTACAGGGTATAGGACAATGTGTTTATTTTCTTTATTCCTAGCTACGGTATACTATATAGCTTTTTTATTGTCATGGTAACCTAAATTATTATTGTAAAATTTATTTTTTCAATAAAATGGGTTTTGAACTTCATACACTTCATACATAAATTTGTAAAAGTATAATTACGATCCAATGACTTTCGTATATGGGTAGGACTATAGGCTTAGTGATGTTTTACCTGAAATACATATCTTGGTAATAACAATTGAAATTTTGTTAAATAGATTAGTTTACATTGCTCATAACTAAAATTTATGAAAACCATCAAATTTTTCTTCTATTATATTTATAATATTTTTCCTTTAATCTTTTATTTCTATTTTCGTCTGAGTTGAAGTATGTTATCGTAATCGTATGTTTTTGTAAGATAAAATCTAATAATGAATAACATTTATAGGGCTATACTGTAGCTTAGAAACATCTCACTAACAAGGAAACGGTAGGTCTAATAGAAAGTGCTAATTGTCCGGAAGGATTTTATGGTTTAATATGATAATGGCAGTTGCGTTTCTCTCCTATGCAATTTTTGTATTATTTTATGAAATGTTTGCTGCACAACAAAGATAATGACCTTCTACAATTATTTTCATAATTCGTTTTATTCCTTGTATTTTCCTTATGCTATCTACTATTTGCATCCATTATATAGGTTCGACTCAGATACACTTCAACCCTCTGCAACTGACTGTTGGCTGTGGTCTATATTGAGAAAATTTTCAGATCCAAACATGTCTCTTGCCATACTTCTTTTTCATTAAAAGTACCTTAGTGCTAGCTAGAGATCAAACCCATCTGTCACTCACGCTTGACCGCAGCAGTGTTGCCAGAACTGTTCATATTATTGTAAAAATATCAATTTTGTGAATAGCTCAATAATACACGTAGGCCTATCCTATTTTTGAAAAGAAACATCCAGTGTCCCATTGATATGAATTTTCCGTTCTGTGAGAATTATTGCCACCTGACAATACTGCTGGTATATTGGAATATGCTAAAGAAATGAGCACAGATACAAATGATCATGCAGAGTCAGAAAAATGGCAACAAATCGATAAGTCTAATACTCATTATCAATGCTATCATGATTTATATTAGTTATATTTCAGGTTATTGATCACCATCTTACCTAATGTATAATTTCCAGCTCTGACCTACACTGACCAACTCTGACAATCCTCTTTATAATTAATTACGAAAAAATTCCTAGTATAAAACATCAATTGTAATAAATACTATCATACTGGGCACTAATTTGGAATGAACCACTATTGGATTTGACCTTGTTGACCCAGTGTAGTACGTCTCATTATCCACAACTAAGTATTTTAACCTTTGATCTCGATGGTCAGTAATTGATGACCAATTACTAAATGTGGAAACGGCACCTCAATATGTAGCACCGTTTTCGAGTCATTGAGTTTTAAGTATTTTAACCTTGACCTCGATGGTCAGTATTTGATGGTCAATTACTAAATGTGGAAACAGCACCTCAATATGTGGCTTCGTTTTCAAGTTATTATGTTTTACCTTTCACCTCGATGGTCGGTAGACTTTTGGAAATTTCATGACGGCCTTAGGGTGAGGTCCAGAAAATTGACCTATTACACTTCCCCGCCCATTACATGGTAGTGAAACAGATATTTTTTTCCGAAATCCGATGTTTCCAACAAATTCGAACTCCATGACAGCTCTCAGCTAAAAAAGGAGGGGGTGAGTAGAAGCTGATCTCCGTTACTTGAGTAAGGAAGAGTAAGGAATAGAATGTTTTAAATGTTTTGGTGAAGAAAAAAGTAGCCTGGAAGCTGCGAGTCCTTCGTGTTGCTTTGTTATTTAACACTTCCACAGAATATCTTTCTTCTTCCGTTAAGAAGGAGCGAACCATATGTGCAGGGCAGTTGGTCAATGTTTGTTCATCTCCCTGTTCTCTATATAGAAAGAATGAAATAAACAAAGAAGGCAAGAAATACATTTTGGACTGTGCATTTTTTTAAAAGATAAACATGAATGCATCTATTGAAAAAAAAAAAGCACGAGGAAGATTTTAATCTATATAAAAATATCTTCAATTCTAGTCGAATAACAATATCTGAAATGCATGATGAAGAAGTAACTTTCTCATTTACATAATAGATAAGGCAACAAGATATCAAAAATTTACGAATAGTGTATTTCAATTATATTTTACATTTTATTAAATTACATTATTTTTAATTATTTTATTACATAATTACACTATATTTTACATCGATTATTTTTATAGAGTTCTTCACTAGAGCATAGGCTGTCTAAATTAATTTTCTTTTACTGAGTTTTCCTCATGACACCGGAAGAACATAGGCATAATATTAAATTTTCTTCTTTCTCTTTGTTATTTGATAGTGTTACGTATAGGCCACGGGGTATAGATCGAGTTACCCAGGATGACCATGGTTAGTTATTAGCGGAACAACTATTTTCATCTATTATATTATTATTATTCCTGAGAGGTATTTACGTATTTAATAGAGATCTAGGTATAGTTTGAATGAATTTTAACATTATAATGAGAAATGGGGAAAAAATTTGGAAAGGATGCTGACAAATAATAAGTAAAAGGTTGTATCTCACAATTCGTTTGAGAGGAAAACGAAAATCGTGGACAATTCTGTCAAGATTTCTCGTTGCATAATTCTGTAAACTTTCCAATTGTAATGTAAAATTTAGCACCAGGAAATGTTGTTTTACTATTATAGTTAATTTAATATGCTTTGTTTCGGATTGATTCCCAAACACAGAATTTTCGTTTTTAATCTACATCTTTAGATAATTGAATTAAGAAAGAGGGAACCTTGGCCTAGAACAACAATCAAGAAAGCAATGTGATAACCACACATGACACAACTTGCCTTCGTTGTAACATTAAATTATTATTTTTATTACCGCTAATCATAAAATTATTTATTAACTGGCTGAAGAACCGGCGTTCACGGGAAGAGTAGATTTGTGGGGAATATTTGAAATGTGAATCATATTTGAACCATTTTTTTCGCATTTAGAACAGGTATTTAAATGGAAATTAAATTATAAAAGGTTAGGCGACCCAAGTGCTATTTTCAAAAATTGATTTTAAACTGTTTAACAGCTTTTGACATATTCTATATTTGAACCCTTTCCCCCTAGGATACGCCGATGAAAGAAATCCGATTCCAGTCAACTCTTACCTACATTGCAAAATCCATTTGAAACAATCTATCCGTTTTTCTCATGATGATAACAAATAACATCATTTTGAGTGTGGAGCACAAATACCTCTTAGGATACTCATTATAATGAAAGAGACCTGGAAAGTCCAGTTTGAGCCAAGTGCTACTGTTCCAAAATTCTTTCCAAACGGTTCAGCAGTTTTCTCGTCATGATGAGAAGATAGTCTCGATTGTCTTCTTTACAAAATTTTCTTTTTACTTTCGAATGATGATAGGAAATAAAGTATAGCAATCATGAAAAAATCTAGATTTAAACGGATTTGTACGTTGGATGATCCCTACATGTCTCAAAACGGAGTTCTGTTCGTCCCAGTGAAAATATGTTCGGTTGCCTAGAGGGCATATCTACGGTTCAGCGTATCGAGACATAATTTTAAACTTAAGGATTTTACAAGATTCTCTAGCGTCATTTTCGAATTTTCTTAACACCTCTAAAGCTACGAGTAGTTTACTGAAAGATGAAAATCAAAATTTGTGATATTCTCAAAAACTACTTTACGAATTTCTTTTCGTGTTTCATAAATCATTTGGTAGAACGTTCACCTCCGGTGCTCGGGGTCCCTGGTTTGATCCCAGCTCGCGCCGTGTGGACTTTGTGGTGGACAAACACCGTGCTCATGGGTTTTCTCGGGGCTCTCCCGTTTCCTCCCACTTTCTTCATTCCACCGTTTCATGCATTTCTCATCTTCACCGTCTCCTTTAACCTACCCGGCATAAGCGTGGGACGTAAAACTTAAAGCATCAGTAGCGTAGCCAGGATGTGTGTTTGGGGGGACAAGTGCATATAGAGGAATTACAAACAAAAATATTTAAACATAAAATATATAAAAAATTACAAACATCAAAGTACATTGTCGGACCTCTTTGGGGGGCCTCCTGCCCCCTTCTCTACGCCACTGGGCAACATGAGATCAGAAATTTATGAATAATGTATTTTAATTATATTTTGCATTTTATTACATTATATTCAATGACTTTATTACATAATTACATTATACGCGTATTACATCGATTATTTTTATAAAATTCTACACCAAAGCATAGGTCGTCCTAATTAATTTTCTTGCATTATATGCGATGTGGTGGTGTACTTAAAAATCTTTTATTTCTATTTCTATTTCTATTTTTTTTACTAGCATTAACAGAAAATAGAGCATGTACCTTTCGTTAGCGAGGGGGAGAAAAGAGCAAAGTGGAATCCCAAACTCACGGCAAGGGGGAAAGAGAAAGAGAGGAAAGTGACCACTTAAACCCACATGTGTAAGTCATAAATCAGAGTATAACAGAGACCAAAACTATGCCAACGTTGGTGGATACACATTTACTTACAATGTCACTAGTAAGGGGATACGAATGTTCGGGCATTGCCGAAACCACCCACAGAGAGCTTTCTTGTTTCTGCTACGAGCTTTTTTTGGAACGTGTAGTTATTCTTGTGAGTGGAAACACCACCTCAATATGCGGCTTCATTGACGAGTGATTGGGTTTTAAGTGTTACATATAAGACCCAGGTAAAAATAAGTGTGGCATGTTCCAAAAACCCCATATCCCGAGTTTGAGATAGTAAGTAGATTTTCTTTGCGCATAAAAGAGAACGAGTACTTGAGACCAGTGGGCGTGGCCAAGTGTTCGTGGCCAGGGGGCGGGGGTCACGTGAACGGCGCCAGCCAATCAGCGTGAAGTGGGCGTGGCTTGTTTGAGCATGCGCAGTAGGAAAAAACACCCCAAGGTGTCCCCTCCCTACTATATACTAGAAATGATTGCGGCATTTCTATATGACAGCTGGTGTTATCATTACGAAAAACAATGGGTGATACTATGAAACTATGGTCGCTTACATTCCTCGAAATGACAGCTAACTTAATTCCAACTACGGCGTGAGTAGAAGAGATTAGAGATTCTGCCAGTGGATAAATCAATATAAAAGACGGGTTTTCAAGAATTATAGTTACGGTCTTCCCTTTTGAAGTTAATCTAGCCTGAATACGGTCTACTAAGGAAGATAAATCGTGAAAATCTAGAAAAGTTGGGTGCAATACTCTTCATTGACAAGCTGTCAAATGTTTTTGAAATTCTTCAGAATTAATTTTTCTATTCCGACTAGTAAAGAACCACTGTTCATAAGCAAATAAAAAGAACGTACGATAGATGTGGTTAATATTGTCATGAGGTAACAGCAGATATGGTTATGCCAATACGAACCAGTTGGCGGGTCGTCAGCCGAATAGTTTCCAAGCAAAAAGATTGCTCCAATTTATTAAACCCAAGTGATGATGAGACATCTTCTGGCTATGCGAGTTGTAAAAGGGTTACAAGTGATGATTCATAGAAAATTGGGGAATTAAAAGGTAACATATTCAATCCACCGTGAATAACTATTGATATTTCAAGTGTTTCGGTCATTACAACTTTGTTACTAGCCATACAAAAAATAAATAGTCAGATGGACGTTTTACTGGACGTTACATGTCTAGTGATGCGAGGGATCGGTAGAGGAGTTCCTAGTGAAGACATATGTTGAGTGTCTGCCTTTAGTGTCTCTTGATGAAGCGGACGTACTTGGGGAAGTAAGAGTCCTAACTTTTTACAACATAAGTAGGAAATAAAATATAGACAGAACCCAAAAATAAGAATAGCTAATAGAGCATATGATAAGGATTCTACAACTTGTGCATTAAGTTTGTGTGTGCTGATGGCAATAGAAATACAGGCGAAAACAGTTGAAGCCATAGCTGATACAGAACCCAGAATAATATTACCGAGATTACTAAATTCCATACATAGATAGTTGACAAATAAGGCCATGGAGATTGAATGTTAGAAATGTGAACTTCATGTAATGGTAATTGTGTTTGCGAATATGTTTTCGAAATTCGAAAATGGCGTGTCTTTCCTGACAATTGGTGTCAAGACACTGATTGAGTTGTGTATATTCTGAACTTGCAAAGGCTGGCCCTTTCAATTTCAGAGATGGAACTTTAGACCAAGGTATTAGCCGGACATGTGAATAAAGGTAGAATAACACGATCATCGATGATTGCCTTACACTGACATGGTAGTGACAACTGGTATGCTCCAGCTGTAGTAGACACTACAAAAATTTCGCTCGGTGGAATCATGATCATATATAAGTTAGGCTGGATCTATGTGATAAGTAAGTCTGTTCCTTCTTCACAGCGAAATATGCAATACTTGCTAATTTTCTCAACCTTTGCACTCTGAAATAAAGTTCGTGCGCAACCGAGTGATTGAACTGAGTCCAATTGGTAGGCTGGAACAAAGTAAAGACTTTCTCGTTTAGGATCACATGCAGCTAGTTTATCTGTAGCTAAAATTGAAATGCCTTGATCACGTTTTACAAGAATCGAGGGTTGATGAGGTGGCATTCTCATACCTGTATGGCACAGTTACTAATTCATATACTTCGACTGGACTATTATCCTTAGTTATCGGAATTTTTAGGACAATGCTTACGTCATCCTCAAAATAATGACAACTTGTGATGGGAACGGTAGAGTATTTTAATAGATCAGAAACGGTTATAACAAATACATAAAAAGGCTGGCGTAATCTATTTTGAAGTTTTGTGATGTCTAATTCATGTTGAGATGGAGAAATCATAGAAGGTGGTAAGCGTTAAGACATGCAATGAGTAATGATTTCCTGATCTTGCGAATCTTTCATATGTTGAATTAATGAATTGTATAGTCGCATAGCATAGGTAGTTAGAAGTAACTGTTTTTGTTGAGTATCATTTTCCAGTGCCTGATTTAACCACTTTTGGTTACGTTTTATTTGTTCTTCTAATTGAGTGATGGAGGTTTTTAGATGAATAGTAAAATTCTTACTAGCATTTACAAACAACTACTTTCCGATGTTCCGAGAAAATTTCCGATTTCATGGCCACAGCTATTGATTCCAATTCCTTTGTTCTAGTTGATACCCTATCTACTATAGCATCCGTTGCTACAGAACAACACCAACAGGAAACATCACCGAACAGATCTATGCTACTTTTAGTTCGGCTTTCAAGGACATCAAAACTTAACTTACATTATGCGACTCTATGGTATTCGCTAATTCGTCAACATGCTGGACTAATGAACAATAAGAGAGTGTGTGATTGTTAGTTATAGGACAAACTTCATCTTTAAGTTTCTATCTGCAGAATTCTGCTTTAGATTTGGAAGTTGAGTGACTTGTTGATGACAAACTAAAGGAATGGTAGCTTGATAGGTAATTACCTGAGAGAGCTTGTTCTAAAATCACCGGTGGTTACTGTTGTGGTGTATGGATTCTGATCTTCTGAAGTAATCAAGATGCAGATGAACAATATAGCTTGAGCTAGTGAATTAGCCACCTGTAAGAGGAGAATTGGGAGCATCAATTCTCTCCTAAGAGAAATTCATGCCACGTTATATTTCTACTTACTGTACAAATGTAAAAAATATTCATTATGAGGATTGTAGCGAATTCTGATTGTGAACGCCAATCCATGTTCCCTTCAAAATCTGCGGAATAATTTTATTATTTTACGTTTTGTCACAAAAGCCAAATATTAAACAAACACTTACATTGTAAATCTTCGTAACGATTATATGCCTCGCGTGATAGAAATACTCGAATTGCTCTTGGTACTATTTCGTTTACATATTTAGATGGGCTGCCCTTAAAACTTAACTGCCATATATCTTCGGCCCATTCCTCGATCTCATACAGAAATTTATTTGCTGAGATGTGTGGTTGATTTGCCATGCCTGTTCAATAGTCAATTTGGGCTTCGGATCTAGGTTGGGTACCTACAACGTAAGCAGATTGATGAAAGTGCAAATAACATTTTTTGAATCAACTTGAATAACTTTTAACGTTCTACCGAGTACTAGGATTACTCCATATTTTCAAAACTCCATACTTCTTCAACGTCACCGTATTGAGCTCGGATTACGAACAATCGGTACATTTGATATAAACTTCTGACCGGACAGTATGGATTGTTGCGTAAATGGAGAAGAGTTAGGGAACATTCCCATGTTGAGGGTGGCTTATCATTTATAGATGGGCCAGGCAAGTTTTCTTTTATATTCATAACAAATCTCTTTGTAGGATCTCTTGTAATACTATCACGTGGGCAGTGCCTCGAGTGTATAAGATACTACCGCGACTAATTGCTCCAAGTAATCCGGCTTTAAGTTGGAATTTCTCTAATGAGCACATGCCCCAAGTTATTACTGTGTTTCTTTCATAAATGTTGTGTTGCTCTTTCTCAAATTTTGACAAAGTTTCGAAATGGCGTGTTGACCTAACAATTTATGATCCATACGGGTTCGTACCAGCTACTAAGCGACTGGAAATGGTATAGATCAAGGCGAATTCGCGAATTAGATAAGAGCTTACGGTGTATATATCGTTAAAATCCGCAATGATCATTGACATTTTCCTATAAATAAATGAAACATTTAAGGCTCTAAGGTTAAACTAATAGTTTCAGATACTGGCACTTACATAAAGTGTGATACAGAAAGTTGTGGAAAACTATAAGAAATGACAGAGATAACTTAGAAAACTGATCCTATTCCTGATTCTGGGAAGTGCTGGGTTGAGCATTCCTTTGGGAATCGGAGTCACCCTTACGGTGAGGTGCACTATTATTAGGTCTTTGTTGGAACCTTGATGGTTTCTGATTACGCGAATTTTGATTTGCGTTTGTTTTGTGGTTGTTGGAATTTACGTGTATTACGGTGATACTGATTATACTGTCTGCGCTGTTGATCGCTGGTATATCTATTGTATGCCTGATTTTGTTGACGGCGATACTGGTTCAAAGTTTGAGGACGATAATACTTGTTTCGATTTTGAAGAGCCATGTTACGCAGCTGTTTTATGAGTGCTCTGACAGTTGGATCTTGACGTCTAGGCCATTTGCGAACTGGTTCTTCCGAATGTTGAGCCTGCTTAGTGGCGGTGCCTATTTTGGACGTATACTCATCTATTGCTCTTAAGTTGGCCTGATGTTCTGCAGCTTCGTAAACCTGCACATGTTTTTGTAGGTCATCCTTCGTTATAATGAATTGAAGGGCCGGACTGTCCAAACCCTTTAGAATATTTCGGATTTTCTCTTTCTCATCCATAGTGTCGTTTGCCCTTTTACACAAGCGAAAGACGTTAAATATGTATTCATTTTATGATTCATTTGGCAGTTTCTTTGCCTAGCCTTTTCCATTTTTAATAGTGCAGTTTTGAGCAACCAAATCAATCGTGACGGGGACATATAGCCTCGTTGCTGACGTCCCCATTAACCCCCTACTCACTCACTCACTGGCAGTTTCTTTGCCTGATACAATGCTGCAAATCCATCGCCGAAATCACCAGGTGATTTGAAAGCCTTAAGAAGTTTATCCCTAACTTGATTGCCCCCAACTATGTAGCGGACCGTCGTCGTCGGGGAGGCGGTAGAGTTGAGAGGGCGGTTTCGTCATACCTTCACCTATCACCCCTCATCTGCATCTTTTGCATGCCCTCTCAGCTGCGAATACCGCTACCGTTCTTACGAGTGGCTGGTAAGTATCGGGAAGAGGAAACTCTAGTGGACGCCTTTCTCCATTTAAGGAGGACGTGCACCCTCCCTGCCTACTGTTGTGTGCGTCCAGTGTTTGTGTTGTCTGAAGTGTTGAGTCTTTCAGAGTATAAAATAAAAAAAGGCAAAACTAAAAAGAAAACAAACAAAATTTTAAAAATCCAAAAGAATCCGAACTTTTTGTTTTGTTCTTTCTGGGCTGGTGGGGGTCTGTCTTTTGGTTAACCAGGTTCTTTTTTCGTTTATCTTATTTTTTCCAGGGCTACGCTTTTATGTCAACGGGAATGGTTTTGTTGTACCCCCATTCCCCTTGACAGTGTCTTACGCTGTTCCTACGTTTGAGGGCGTGCTGAGAGGATTGCCAGGGTGTAGCGTAAGTTCTCACGCTAGTACCCCGGTGTGACATCACACCCTGTTTTCCTTTCTAAATGTTTATTAAACATCTTATTATAAGGGTACTAAAAACTGACCCGGCTCTCCCTACTGTATATAAGTAGATGTACACACGGTGTGTTAGCCCCAAAAGCTGTGCGAGTTAGCAATGTTCATGGCGACCCTACTTTAGTCGCAACTCCTAGTTGTGTGGTTACTGGATGGATCCTGGAATAGAAACATACTTACTTACCAAGTGTGAGATTAAAAACTGTTGTCCGCCATTATCGAAGTTGGGCCTTGACGTATTCTCAAGATGAATCTTTCTTAAGCAAGCCTTGAAAATCACACCTTATGTTGCCAAGTGGTAGAGCAGGTACCAGAAAAGAGCAAGATTGGAGGAAGAATGAGACTCCTCTAAGAATGTTCAATTCCGACAATCCTTCCGTCCAAGGCAATGTCCCACATTATAGTTCAGTATTTGCTTAAACAACTGGCAGTATCCTGTCCATTGGATAAGATGTGAAAGATAATGAATTTTGTTGAGAGTTCTCCATTAATACTTTGCCATATAGAATTTGTTCCGAGGATGCTTGTCGAAAAGAAGGTAACTTAAAAGAGAAATATATTTACCTGTAAACTGATGTTCGTCTTCGTGCAAGGTGTTGACAATTGATGAACACTATACTGTCAATCGCTCTTAACCCACCCGAAGTCTGACGGATTCGGTCATTTTCTCATGCCCCACTCCGTCATTGTTCTGGATTTTTTGAGTATTGAGGATGAGTCTCTTCTTTACGTGTCAGTGTGAGGAAGGAAGAAAGATAGTGCAAGAGTCATACGCAATTGATTTTCCGGAATCTGTTTCTTCAAAACCAAATTAGTGATTGTCTAAGAAGGGAGAGGGAGAAGTAGGATATTCGGGAGATGGTATCTCATTTGATCGAAAGCATCACATCACTCCTAGCTGAAACTTTATAATATCATCATACCGAAATTACCAGAATTCTCTCATCGGTTGATTCATATCGAGCCAATATCCTGTTTTGTCGCAAAATAGGTCACGTATGCACTGGTCGTGCAACATAACTTTGAGTTGTCTTTGTTTTATTTTGTCGACTAGTCATCCGATGCCTTTGCGTCAGGAGGAAAACTAAGTGTTTACATAATTTTCAGGTTTGGATGAAACTAGAATGTATTCGTCATCCAACTGTTATCTCTCTATTTCCTCCCATCTTGAATTACTCGATCCTTGAGGTAAATTGGAAAATGTAAAGGAAGTGACAATCAAACATTAAGATTGTTGTTCCTATAAGCAATGCATATGTAGAACAAAGAAAGTAATGATAATATCTGTTTCCAATAAAGCTAAGGACAATTGAACCAAGGACCTAGGAGTAGGTAGAATGGACACGGAAATATAGCCCATGACATTCTCCGCAGTGGGATTTCTAAACGACCCGCTTGAAGCGAATATGATTGGTACTGAAAGAGTTAATGTGGTTAACGAGTACAATTTACGTGAAACTGAAGGCAACTCAACTCTTCAATATGGCATAGAGATGGAGAACTCATATCAGAAATGTTGTGTTATAAAGTACGTACGTATATCAGAATTTAAACCACTTAAATTACTGAATAAACTATGACGTATGAGTGGTACGTCATATACTTATGATACCAATTCTCTCTAATCACAAATGTTACATGGAATAAAATAAAAATGAAAAATAAAGTACAAAGAAAACATTATTGTATACTAATACAGGAGTCTTATCTATTAAATGTGATTATAGAGATTGTATAGAAGTGCAGCAACCAAGTTGCGGTGCATGACATATGAACTGTATTAGAAAAAATACATCATTAAAAGGGTAACTTAACATCATATTTAGTTTGAAAGCATAAGATTCAAATTACTGGTTTATACTATTCAGAAAAGTTGAAACACTATAACACAAGGCATAATGAACAGTGGTGAAAGAAACATCGATATTAACGATAATATAATGTAAGGTGCTTCATTACTCCTTTAACAATTTTCTTTATATGGTTGAACCATTGAACTTCGTGCTTATTGATAATGTTTTGTAAAAGGAAAAGCAACTAAACCGTAACTTTTAAACAAGCAGGATTCAGTACTGACCCAGTTGAAAAATTTGTGTATTGCAAACATTGAGAATAATGCATAATATATAAGACATTAACCAAATAATATGAAAGTGACATGTAATCTAAGCAATAGTAACAATAAAAATAGTGGAATAAAATTTTAAAATTGAAAATTAAAAATGAAAGACGATGGGAAATTTAATAAAGTTTGAGGCTACGCAGAAGCATAAATAAAAAAACTAAAATGTATCAAAATCAATACTCTAATTATACTACACTATACTTGTATTTATTTACACAATAGTGATACATCATATTACATATTGGCCTTTAATTTTGTACATAGCGCATTGAATCAGAATGAAACAATCTAAACAGGAACTGAAGGACAGGCTAAATACACTGACAATATATACATCAAAACGGACTGAAGTTATGAGAGATTTTACCTTGGTTTTCATTCCTTGTTCGTGTCTTCATTGCATTTTCCATTTTTCATTTCGTTACATGATAAATGTAATATTACAACAAAACAAAAAATCCTGCTTCGTCAGGAAGCATAAGTAGATATATATATATATAGAAACGGTGAAGCTATATTATGAACTTTATGAATAACTTCAAAGACATGATGAATAACTTCAATATATGAATAACATATATTGATTAATATGAATAGTCTTGGCAGTCGACCGTCACAGAAGATGAGCATCTGGGATGGGAATAATAAAAAAATAAAAAAATAAGTTTAAAAAATTATGTGCAACCGCACCCAAAGATCCGTTTCTGCGAGGGTGGACGTTCTATCTTTGTGGTCGCCGTTTCAAAACCATAGTACGTGAACAGAAGTGTGCCGAGCAACAGTAAAGTTTGGGAAAAACCGAGCCGTGCAAAATGTAGAGCAACCTTGAGCCAATTGTAAATATATAAAAATATATGTGAATAACGAAAGAATATTAGTTCAAAGTTGGGAATACGTAGATATTATTGGTTCCGAAATAAAGGTAATACTGCAAATGCAGTAGTATTGTTGATCACGAAATATTAGCATAACACACATTGGAGGAAGTAATACCAACTTATGTCTCCTTAGTGGGGTGTCTAGCGAAGACACCAGGGCGCAAGATCCAAAAGCCTGCAGAGATTATAGCATATAGCGACATATAGTATATCCATAGTGAACAGCGGCGGAGGGTCAAGAGCAAAATGCTGGCATTCCCCACTGAAAAAGTTCCCATAGGAAAACCAAAGGGAAGCCATGGATGACCGCGACCCAACAGTTGAGAACCGCTAATAAAGGATCCAGAAATGCATGAAATGAAATAAATCAGAATTAATAACTGAAGGATATTGTAAACAAGTGAAAGGAATAAATTACTCTCCAAGAGAAAAAAGTACTGAGCCCAAGTTAAAATTTTAAATTATGCAGAAGATAAATATCACAGGCTTAATGTATATTTAATTCAGCAGAGCAAGTTTTATCATAGCACAATTTCATGTAGATGCAAAACAAAGTCGAGACATCCGGACTGATAAGAAAGTGGATGTCCAGAGATATGAACTACGCAATTCAGTCTACGGTAGAACGGAGTGATAGGTGGATCGGTTGAGGGTAGTTGTGGACCGAAAACAAAATCGGGAGTGACCGATAAACAAAATCGGGCGCAGCGTGCGGGTGGAAACTGCCGAGAAATTCGGAATAAACACGAATCGGTATATCAAGAACGCGCGTCAGGCGCTAGGAAGCAACAGAGCAAACCCCGATAGCAGGTGAGTATAACGATCTCGTAGCAAGGTGCTTAGTGCAGTTTAATCTGAGTTCTGTTTCGTTAGTTAAAAACATCGAACAAAGAGCAAAAAGAAATGCAAAGATGAGTTAGTAGCGAAGGAGGGCGGCTGGTGGGTAGTAATGATTACGGCGCAAAGTGAATCGTAAAGGGACTAAGTAACAAATGCCTTCATAAACAATGTCACAATCGTGTCTAATAGACATATGAGAACAAAAAATATACATATGGTTTCTAAAATTTTATGAAAAATCCCATGCAGAAAAAAAGGAAGGGCGACGTAAAAGAAAACAAGGGGAAAATCAATCTTGGCACCGAGGTGTGGCTAGGTGCCACATATGCCGTAAATACGTGACAGATGAGCGGAAGGTAGTTGGTTAATAGAAACATGATGTGACTGGCCGAGCCTATGAAGAAAACATGGCCGACTAACGAAAGTGACGACGGGAAAAAATATGGCTTCCACCATGGAGCACTCAATCCGATACAGGAACTCAAATACAAAGCGACCAAAAGAAAACTAAATTTAGAGAACAAAACTTATTATTATTAAAGAGGATTGGCATCAAAATTCATACAAATCAAGGCAGTACCATACGTTTACCAGCTAATACTAAATAAATAAAATGTACAATACAAAAGAGGCTGGATAGCCTAATGAAGCCTAGGCAGGACGAAATACGCTACAAATGGGCCGATGCGAATAGCGGGATTGTACCTCGTACAGGCCAAAACTCGCCACCCTATTGACGATAGTAGTGACATGGGAGTAGGATTGGTTTGTGTGTGCTCTGCTGGTGCAAACCTAATGTTTACTTGTCAGATGCTCAAGTGAACTTCAAGAAACTACCAAGTTGACATGGAGGCAGGGAATGATAGGAATAAGAGAAGCACAACTGCCGGAAACCAAAATGGATGTCCTGGTCCGGACTCAAACCAAGTACTCCGTAGGTGGAGTGACACAAGGAGGGAGTGTTCAAAATGGTGGACACTCGTGCGGTGTTAGTAATATATAAGTCTTGGAATATACATAGCTATGTGTGTGTACCCCTCGGAAGTGTATCGAAGATGGCGGATACAAAATCCCTGATAACTGATGAATACCATTAAAGTAAACAGTAATAGAAAGGACAATAGGAGTACGTGTGCGAATAATGAATACACACTACAAGGGGTCAATATTCCTACAATATGGTGGAAGAACAAATATAAAGCGCCCTCTAATACTGTTATAATAACTAAATAGTATTTAGTGAAACTAATTGTTGTAAAAAGTAATGATCATTTGCTTAAAAGAGAATAGGATTGCTAATTGAAATCGGTTTCCCGGACCAACCGGAAACTAAACGGCCACCTCATACTAGTGCAAGGATGTATTCTGAGTGTCGCTCTAGCAACTGCAAATCAAATAGATACACCTTCCTACTAATAGTAGGCTATAGAGAGATATACAAAGGGTGATTGAAATTCCTTGTTACAAATATGAAGGTAATTAGTACGGAAGTTTGGTGGTTAGTACAAGAGCTGATTAGACCTCAAGGTACAAGTTCTGAGAAACAACATGCTTCAAATGTAGAATATATACACAATGATATGTGTGTGTAGTAGTTAGTGTTATGAACTAGTGTGGACGCAGTCGGCATATAGCTGGAATAAAACATAATATCATAAACATTGATCAAGTTATCTCACCAACTGGAATGATATTTGCACTTTTCTCAGGCCATGGTTAGGATAAGTCAACCATCTGAAAGAAAAACTGAAGAATAAGTTAGGCCTAAAAAAGATGGTGTTAACCAAACACGCCAAAGTCAACTGAACGAATCGTGGATTTGACAAGTTTACCATTTAAAGAAGCTGTTATTATTACTAAATAAGCGGAAGTGAATAACCTCAGTACATCTAATTATTCCTTGATTTATTGTAAGACTCTACTACAATATCGACTAAATGCTACATGATAGTATATATAAAACACAGGTTGAATCCTTACATCTTGAGTATGAATACCTATATTCAATACCTACAACTACATAGTGTATGTCTTAATATGTAAGATAACAAATTAAAAAAAATACTAATGGGTCTACGACAAATATAGTTATTTGCATATATTCTTTAAAAACAACAAAATTTTATGCTATAAGCAAAATAAAAAGTAAACCAGGAGTAATACCGGCAGATATAATAAAAATGGATAAGAAAATTTGCTTAGTAGAATAAGAATACTTCAATTATTTTTTCAATAGCCAGTAAAATAATTACTAAAACTGTTGTCTTCTCTTATACTTATTTCTGTATATAGAGTGCGTATGTATCTACTAATAATGTGCTTTCTTTCAGCAACCGGTTTATAATACAGCCATATACCCGGCAGGTTGGGCATTACGTTGTGTTTCATATTTCGGTGATCGGGTAGCTCGCTGATGCATTGGATGTGGACATGTTACGCGTGGGGGCGATGTAGATTTGGGAGTCAAAAGGCGATAATATAAGCCACCGAGAGTCATAAGAAATATGCAAAGTAGAACATTGATGCTGACACCGACACTCACTATAGGAAATATCACTGTTATGATTTGTTCATGCGTAATCATCAGTGAGAGAGCAGTATCGTTTAAGTAACTTGTAGACATTTCATACGGCTTTGCAAAACAAGTCCATTTACAGAACTTATTAATATCTTTCGTGATGCCTTTTAATTGAGCCTTTATACATTCAACATATGGTAAAAGCGTCATGGGCGGATAGGTCAATAGACACAATAATGGGCTATGAATGCCACAACTAGCGTACAAAAGCTGGTCTTCTGGTTGTCGATATACTATAAATGATTGCGGCATTTCTATATGGCAGATGGTGTTATCTTTCCGAAATACAATGGGTGATACTGTGAAACTATGGTCGCTTACATTCCGCGAAATGACAGCTAATTTAATTCCATCCAAATACGGCGTAAGTAGAAGAGATTAGAATTCTGCCAGTGGATAAGACAATATAAAAGCCGGGTTTTCAGGAATTATAGTTACGGTTTTTTCCTTTTGAAGTTAATCTAGCCTGAAAACGGTCTACTAGGGAAGATAAATCGTCAAAATCTAGAATACTTGGGTGCAATACTGTTCGTTGACAAGCTGTCAAATGTTTTTGAAATTCTTCAGAAGAATTGATTTTTCTATTCCGACTAGTGAAGTACCACTGTTCATTAGCAAATGAAAACAATTTACGATAGATGTGGTTAATATTGTCATGAGGTAATAGCAGATATGGTTATGCAAATAAGAACCAGTTCACGGGTCGTCAGCCGAATAGTTTCCAAGAAATAAGATTGCTCCAATTTATTAAACCCAAGTGATGATGAAACATGTTCTGGGTATGCTACTTTTAAAAGGGTTACAAGTGATGATTCATAGAAAATTGGGGAATTAAAAGGTAACATTCAATCCACCGTGAATAACTATTGATATTTCAAGTGTTTGGGTCATTACAATTTTGTTACAGGTCATACAAAAAAATAAAGAGTCACAAGGACATTTTACTAGACGTTACATGTGTAGTGATGCGAAGGGTTGGTAGATGTGTTCCTAGTTAAGTCGTATGTTGAGTGTCTGCCTCCAGTGTTTCTTGATGAAACGGACGTACTTGGGGAAGTAAGGGTCCTAACTTTTTACAACATAAGTAGGAAATAAAATATAGACAGAACCCAAAATTAATTATAGCTAATAGAGCATATGATAAGGATTCTACAACTTGTTCATTAAGTTTGAGTGTGCTGATGGCAGTAGAAACACAGGCGAAAACAGTTGAAGCCATAGCTGATACAGAACCCATAATAATATTACCGAGATTGCTAAATTCCATACATAGATAGTTGACAAATAAGGCCATGGAGATTGAATGTTAGAAATGTGAACTTCATGTAATGGTAATTGTGTTTGCGAAAAGGTTTTGGAAATTCGGAAATGGGGTGTCTTTGCTGACCAATTGGTGTCAAGACACTGATTGAATTGTGTATATTCTGAACTTGCAAAGGCTGGCCCTTTCAATTTCAGAGATGGAACTTTAGACCAAAGTATTAAACATTTAGCGTTAGTTCTCGGTCATTTGTAGGAGAACATGAGAATGAAGGTGGAATAACACGATCATCGTTGATGAATGTGTTACACTGACATGGTAGTGACAACTGGGATGCTCCAGCTGTAGTAGAATCTAATTTCAACAGTTTTCTTTTTCTTGGGACAGTATAAAAATTTCGCTCGGTGGATTCATGATCATATGTAAGTTAGGCTGGATCTATGTGATGAGTAAGCCTGTTCCTTCTTCACAGCGAAATACGCAATACTTGCTATTTTCCTCAACTGTTGCACTCTGAAATAAAGTTCGTGCGCAACCGGGTGATTGAACTGAGTCCACTTGGTAGGCTGGAAGAAAGTAAAGACTTTCTCGTTTAGGATCACATGCAGCTAGTTTAGTTGTAGGTAAAATTGAAATGCCTTGATCACGTTTTAAAAGAATCGAGGATTGATGAGAAATGATGCAGGTGGCATCTCATACCTGTATGGCACGGTTACTAATTCATATACTTCTGCTGGACCATTATCCTTACTTATCGGAAGTTTTAGGACAATGCTTACGTCATCCTCAAAATAATGACAACTTGCAATGGGAACGGTATAGTATTTTAATAGATTAGAAACTGGTATAGCTAATACATAAGAATGCTGGCGAAATCTATTTTGAAGTTTAGTGAGTTCTAATTTAAGTTGAGATGGAGAAATCATAGAAGATGGTATGCGTTGAGAAATGGAATGAGTAATGATTGCCTGATCTTCCGAATCTTTCATATGTTGAATTAATGAACTGTAAAGTCGCATAGCATAGGTAGTTAGGAGTAACTGTTTTTGTTCAGTATCATTTTCCAGTGGCTGATTTAACGACTTTTGTGTGCGTTTTTTTTGTTCTCCTAATTGAGTGATGGAGGGTTTTAGCTGAAAATTAAAATTCTTACTAGCATTTACAACTTGAACTAAATTTCGATGTTTCGAGAAAATTTACGATTTCATGGCGTCAGTATTGATTCTAATTCCTTTGTTTTAATTGCTACTTTATCTACTATAGCATCCGTTGCTACAGAACAACACCAATGCAAAACCTCACCGAAAAAAAATCTATGCTACACTTAGTTCCGCTTTCAAGGATATCAAAACTTAACGTACTCACATTATGCGATTCTATGATAGTCGCCAATTTGTCAACATGCTGGACTAATGAACAATAAGAGAGTGTATGATTGTTGATTATTGGACAAATTTCATCGTTAAGATTCTGACTAATTGCAGAGTTCTGCTTTGGATTTGGAAGTTGAGTGACTTGTTGATGATAGACTAAAGGAATAGTAGCTTCATAGGTAATTACCTGAGAGAACTTGTTCCAAAACGCACCGGTGGTTACAGTTATGGTGCATGGATTCTTATAAGCTGAAGTAATCAAGATGCAGATGAGCAATATAGCTTGAGTTAGTGAATTAGTCATCTGTAAGAGAAGAATTAGGAGAATCAATTCTCTCCTAAGATAAATTCATGCCACGTTATACTTCTAGTTACCGCGCAAATGACAAGACATTCATTATGACGGTTGTAGCGGATCCTGATTCTGAACGCCAATCCATGTTCCCTTCGCAATCTGCGGAAGAATTTTAATAATTTACGTTTTGTCACAAAAAGCCAAATATTAAACAAACACTTACACTGTAAATCTTCGCAGCGATTATATGCCTCGAGTAATAGAAATACTCGAATTGCTCTTGGTACTATTTCGTTTACGTATTTGGATTGGATACCCTTAAAACTTAACTGCCATATATTTTCGATCCACTCCTCGATCTCATATAGGACGTTATTTGCTGCGATGTGTGGTTGGTTTGCCATGCTGGTTCAATAGTCAAATTTGGACTTCGAATTTAGGTTGCATACCTACAACGTGAGCATATCAATGAAAGTGCAAGGAACATTACTGTTTTTTTTACTAAGGATAAACTGTGAATAAACTCTAATATTCTACTGAATACCAGAGATTACTCCATGTTTTAGAAGTTCCATACTTCTTCAACATCACCGTGCTGAGCTCGGATTACGAACAACCGATACGTTCGAACCCTGACGACAATATTTGTTGCGATTTTCAACAGTCATGTTACGCAATTGTTTTAATAGTGCCCGAACAGATGGATCTTGGCGTCTAGGACGCTTGCGAACTGGCTCTTCTAAACGTTGAGCCTGCTTAGTGGTAGTGCCTATTTTGGACGTATACTCATCTATTGCCCTTAAGTTGGCTTGACGTTCTGCACCTTCGTAAAGCTGTAGATGTTTTTGTAGGTCATCCAGAGTTTGGCAATCCTTAGTTGTAATGAATTGAAAGGCTGGACTGTCCAAACCCTTTAGAATATTTCGGATTTTCTCTTTCTCATCCATAGTGTCGTTTGCCCTTCTACATAAGCGAAGGACATTAAACATGTATTCATTGTATGATTAATTTGGCAACTTCTTTCTCTGATACAATGCTGCAAATGCATCGCCGATATCTCCGGGTGATTTGAAAGCCTTAAGGAGTTTATCCCTAACTTGATTGAAACTGACTCCTTCAGCGTTCAACTCGGCACTGTGAACTTCGAAGTAATCGCGAGCACTACCTGAAAGGTATGGGAGTAGATATGCCCTCTTTTCAGCATCACACCATTTAAACATCTGAGCCGCGCTTTCGAAATCATCAAGAAAACGCGTCACATCCTGATGAGGTTTTCCAGAGAACACATCAATTGGGAAAACTGGAATTTTATTATGAACCGTCTCCTGGGGTGTTTCTTTGGTATCCATTACAGAAGGGGCAGATTGTTTGGAATGTCTACTTGGTAACTCTAATTTTATAGAAACGTCACAAGGACTAGACTTACAATGACTACGTGTACGGGCTGCTACTGGACTCTCAGACATGTATTGTTCCTGCGGTTAACATATTGTGTTTTTCCTTCTAGAGTCTGCAAAAAGAAAACGAAATGAAGTCTTTGACTTTTACGTCCCACGGTTATGCCGCTTAGGCTAAAAGAGACGGTGATGATGAGTGATGAATGAAATGGTGGAATGAAGAAAGTGGAAGGAAACGGGAGAACCCCGAGAAAACCCACGCACACGGTGTTTGTCCACCACAAAGTTCACTTGGCGGGGGCTGGGATCGAACCCGGGACCCCAAGCACCAGAGGTGAACGCTCTACCACTGAGCCACCGCGGCCCCAAACTGCAACAAGAGAAAAGAGTCCATCATGGTAGAGTTTAAATGAGTATTGGTTCAAACTGGGGAATCTGGAACCTAAGCTGCCTACTTGAAGACCTTAGGAACATTTTTGGGGGGAGTTGTGGGCTAAACATCTGAAGAACTGGAGCCTCCTTGAGTTTTCGTTTTAGGGTTTCGAATGCTAATTTCTGTTCTTCGCCAAAATGAAATGGAACTGAAGGTTTTGTCAGTTCAGTGAGAGGCTTAGCTATGATGGAGCATTTTTTTATGAATCTCCGAAAGAAGCTTACACAACCTAGAAATGAACGAAAATCTTTGACTGTTTTTGGTTCGGGGATTTTAGTGATTGCTTCGATATTTGATGGAACCAGTGATAGCCCATCTCGTCCAATTTTGAAACCTAAAACTTCTAAATTGTTATATGCTATATGGCATTTCCCTGGATGGAGTTTTAGATTAGCTTCTCTTAATCTCTGAAAAACTAATTTGATTCTTCGAACCATCTCAGGAAAGTCAGGAGCGTATACAATGAGGTCATCAAGAAACACAACCATGATATTGAATTTCAAAGACGCAAATATTTTGTCCATACATCGCTGGAAACAACTTTGTCTTGTGGATAGACCCATAGGAACTGTCTTAAAACAGAACAAACCTTCACTACATATGATTGATGTCTTTTCCTGGTCTGATTCCTGTAGTTTGACCTGATAATAGCCGCTACGGAGGTCTAATGAGCTTAGAAAATGAAAGTTGCGAATGTAATATAAGAGATCATCTATCAGAGGGATCCGATATTGGTCTCGAACTATATACTGGTTGATTTTTTGGAAGTCACAAACGAGCCTATTTTAACCATTTTGTTTCTTTACCACTAACAGTGGAGATGCGTAGGCAGATTTCACTGGCCGAATTACATCTTGAGCTAGAAGTTTGGCTATTTCTCATTGTACTTGTTTAGGCTGTGACGGAGCTTCTCTATATGGTACAGTAGTTATGGGTACATTTGTTAGCAGTTCGATTGAATGTTCATATTCTGGAGTTACTGTAATATCCTCAACACGCCAGGCAAAAATATCTTGGTATTCGCGAAGTAAATCCACAATCTCTGCCTGTTGAACAGGTATTAAATCGGGTGAGATGTCTATTTCAGTGGCTACATCATGTTCAGAAGTCGCCGACTGGACTGACGAAGAGGCCTGGGGCTTATCTTTGCTTTTCCGAGTCAACTGATTTACTGAAGCAACAGATTCAGAATGTATAATTTCGTCATATTCTTCTAATTTACCTATCTTGGTACCTGAAGGGATAACGGTGGTCACATGGTTGCAGTTAAGTACTAACACTTGACCTTCCAATTTTGGGTAATATGAAGTACGTGATACAAGACATCGAGAACGGTGATGTAACTCATCACTAGGTTCAATGTACATCTTGGTAAAATTATGGGAATCAGTTCTTACTTTTACTACCGCAATTTGTTTGGCGGGGATCTTTATTTCGTTAGCAGTGTAAACAAACACTGATGGCTTATATTCTTCTATGTCCTGAATTCTAAAGATCGACCAAGCATCATCGTCTAAATTCTCTTTTTCAACATTGTTGCTTTTTGGACTTTGTGATTGTTGATCTTTAATCTGATCTTGGGTAGACGTAATCCCTTGAGCTACTCTGGTTTAGACTACTCCTCGAATTTAGTTTCCGCTGTGGTCTTTGCCATTTATTACCTCTTCTAGCGGAGGTTTTGGTTCCATTCCTACTGTTGGTGATCACATTGGAATGATTGCGTGCATTTATGTCAGGAGGTCACCGTGGTAAACCTGTACGTGTGAAGTAGTAAACACGTGATAAGTTTAACCTGGGTCTAAACCTAGACTTGGTACATCTGCGGTTTGTCCAAAAATAAACCCGTCTCTTTGGTTGACCTGCAGGGGTTTTCAACAGCAAATATTTGGGCTGGATGGCAAGTGAATACTTTTGGATAAAATCATTACCTAGAATAACACTATGCTCGTTTTGTCGACCTTTCAACAAAGCCATATTTAATCACATACGGTTGGTATAGCCTTGATGATCCTTTAAATAGAAACAAAACCGAACATCTGGAAGTACTTCGGTCAGGTTTCCATTTAT
This sequence comes from Thermobia domestica, assembly GCF_964235325.1. NCBI lineage: Eukaryota > Metazoa > Arthropoda > Insecta > Zygentoma > Lepismatidae > Thermobia > Thermobia domestica. The sequence continues at coordinate 243,418,492 of NC_137460.1, read as the reverse complement.
AGTCTGGATTCGATCTGTGGATTTAAGACGATTTTCTTTAGAAAGCTTGGGTGGTATTAAATTTTCGTGACACACGGACACTTCACTTCCCGTATCCAAAAGAGCGTTTGCCAATCGCCCTCCTAACTTAAGACGAACCGTGGGGAGTGTTATACCTAATTGTGGACCTTTGACAACACCAACGGCAGATAATTTAGTTTTTGTGTTAGGAATATCATCCCCTATCGAGGGAGTCAACGCACTACGTATTTTCAGATTGTCAGCACTTTTTAAAGTACGTAATTTCCTAATAACATCCTCTAATGATCTCACCTCAAATAACATAAGTGTTTCAGCATATGGGAGAGGAAGAGCTCGAAGCAAATAAAGTAACCATTCCCGTTCGCTAATGTCAGATCTTACTAGCAGACAATCTCGTTTGTAAGTGTAAACAACAGAATCCACTGCATCATCGGGTTTGAGTTTTCGCTTCAGAAGATCCCGATGCAGATAGGATAAATACTGGTCGTCTGGAAATGCTGTTATCAAGAGTTTTTTCAACTCTGCAAACGTTTGCATTTCTGCTATGGGTGGTCGTACTACGTACTCCCATGCTTGAGCAATTTCTCGAAGACATAATGAGAAACATGAGAGTTTCTTTTCTTCAGACCATTGGTATGCTTCAGATAACAGCTCATAGGCTGCCAGAAAACGAGTAACTGATTCACCTTTGGCACCCTTAAAGACAGGAAAGTTTAAAGTAGGAGCCCCACTAACTCAGATTCCTAGGTACCTAACTCAACATGAGGTGTGAAAGGTGAAACCTCAGGGGTTTCTTCTTTAGGATGTTCATCCTTTTTGGTGATGTCACCTGGTTGTACTTGTACCTGTAGAGAAAATGCAACTTCCTCTTTTGGTATTTTCTAGAGGGTCCTGAGGAATTGAAGTAGCCATTTGGTTATGAAATTTATAGCTACTTGACATGTTCCCAGGGGAATCCGAAGGTGAATCTGAGAATACGGTGCGTGGTTTCGGTGCAGGTTTCGACACTGTCTTATATTCAGTAGTGTCCAATGGTTCCTCACGAACTGTTTGAGGGAGGAATGACCCAACCATAGTACCTTCCTAGACATGGCGTTCTCGGCAGTTCCTCATCATTCTTAGCAATAGCTCCACATTGCGAACATTGCACTTGCGAACATGTCGGCCAAACACTTGAAGAATGGGAGGTTTTTGACTTTTTGACCTTAGACCGCTGCATAAAGAAAGACATGACCGAAACACAATGGAACTTCAATTTCTAATGACAAAACTACAGCCCATATGCTGAATAATGATTAACATATTCTCACAAAACATTCATTGAATACATGGATGGATAATAACATTTTTACACTTAAGTAATAGGCAGACAATCTCTAAACAAAAGCAAATAGGCAATGGGAAAGGAACAAGGGCATATCCCGGACAGTCCCCCAAAGATCTCACGGCTCTGTTTTCCCGGCCAGAAGGCAGAGTAACATGAGATACTACAGGTTAGATTTTGTCTAGGGATATAGGGATCAAGATACACCCATCTAGTTGTACACTACACTGCGATCCTAGAAAGGATCGGTTTAGGTCTAGTATAAAGGAAGAACTCTCCTTCTTCATTTAACAAAATACAATTTATTAAAATATAATAAAGATAACAAGAAAAGAGAAAGAAGAAAACATAGTTTGCTAAACTCAGAATATATCAGAGTAGTACTGAGACAATATTTTGAAAGCCTTGACAAATTGACATCTTGTCTGTCTTCAAGATTAAGATATAACAGAATAAAGTGAAAATCAAAATTACAAATTACAATGACAGATATTAATTGCAATCATTTTCAATCAATTAAGGAGTTAAGTTATTCTAACATTTCAAGGATAATTAATTTAGTTGAGAGTTCTCCACTAGAACTTTGCCATATTGAATTTGTTCCGAGGCTGCCTGCCGAGAAAAAAACTTAAAACAGAAACATATTTACCTGAAAACGGATGTTAGGCTTCGTACAAGGTGTTGATACTTGACGAACACTATACTTTCAACCGCACTGAACTCACCCTATGTTTCACGGGTTCGGTCATTTTATTATGCCCGAGTCCGTCATTGGTGACGCATGTGGCGGTGTGATATTCTGGATTTTTTTCAGAAAGCAGGATGAGTCTCCTCTTCACGTGTCAGTGTGAGGAAGTGAGAAAGATAGTCCAAGAGACATACGCAATTGCTTATCCGGAATGTTTTCTTCAACAATCAAAATAAGTGATTGTCTAAGGAGAGGGAGGAAGAAGTCGGATATTCGGGAGATGGTATCTCACTTGATCGGAAGCATCACATCACTCCTAACCCAAACTTTATGACATTATCATACTGACATATCCTGAATTGTAGCATTACTTGATTCATAACGAGCCAATATCCTGTTTCTTGCAAACTAAGTCACGTATGCACTGGTCGTGCAACATAACCTTGAGTTGTTTGTTGTTTGCGTTTTCTTGACTAGTCATCCGATGCCTTTGCGTCAGGAAGAAAACGAAGTATTTACATAATTTCCAGGTTTGGATGAAACTAGAATGCATTAGTCAACCAACCGTTATCTCTCTATTTCCTCTTTTCTTGAATCACTCACTCCTTGAGATAAATTGGACAATTTAAAGGAAATAGCAATCACATATTAAGATTGTTGTTCCTATAAGCAATGCATATGTAGCACAAAGAAAGAAATTATAAAATGTTGTTTCCAATAAAGTTAATGAGAATTGAATCAAGAACCTAGGCGTATATAGAATGGGCACGAAATACAGCCCGTGACACTAGGTTCGAGTCTATGCTTGGGGTAACGCCTGGCGTCGATTCTAACTCAACAGTGGCCCTAGGGTCAACCTGGCCAGCTAAAATTAGTTCTGATATTTCTAATTTCTCTTATAAATTTCTCTCATTTTTTAAATCCCTAGTATCCATTCCAGGCAGTGTTTCGTCTAATTCGGAGTCAAGCATTAAAGCTCTAGGCAATGGAACTGGTTTCTCGTTTCTTTGAGCAGGAGTAAGTGCAGGTCCTGCTGGGCTAGAACCCGCTAAAGGGGTTGTTTCACAACCAGTTGCAGGCAGTTCCTGCACATCCGAAGTCGGAGTGGGAGGATCTAAGTACAAAGTTCTATCCCACGTATCAAAATATTTCGGAGCATAAGTAGGCAACCAGCGGCCGAATTCTGGAGCAGCGAACCCTGTTGCTTTAACTTTATTACACAATAAGCAATATACATTGTCATATTTACCCCAGATATAATTGTGTTTCCCATTCCCGGAGGGAATGGGAATTGGAATGAATGGGGGTTAATGGGGACGTCAGCAACGAGGCTATATGTCCCCGTCACGATCAACAACGTTGCTCAGGACTGCAAGATTAAAAATGAATTACTAAAACGAAGACAGTGCAAAGGAACGAGCATGCTGCTAAATCAATAATAAAATAAATCAAAAGTAGAAGATAAAAGAATAAATAAGATAAAAAATAGCAATAACAATATACAAAAATAAACTTAAAACACGTGACAAAATATAAAAATTTAGCAGCAATAAAACAATGACAACAGACTAAAAACAGCTCAGAGAACGTGAGGAACGCCAATATCACGCAGGAACCCAAGCACCCGGCCAACAACATCACTATCATCCCGCAAACACGGGTAAGGAGACAAGGCAGTCCGTAACGTTCTCTGATATCTGAGTATTCAGGACATTCAACAAGAATGTGCTGAATACTCAGGGGAACTATACAATCTTCACAATACGGACGGTTCAGCCTCCTCAGCAAGTAACTATGCGTCAGATGAGAGTGTCCGATACGCAAACGCGCCAGGAGCACTTCATCTCCACGACGAGCGGACGAGGACGTACGCCACTCGCCTAGGAGTGGTTTGACTGCATGTAATTTATTCTCAATGGCCTGGTCCAAATAGGCTTGCCAATAAGAGCGCACCAAGACCATTCCCGGAGGGGGAACAGGGACAGTGTGAATTCCCTAGATCTCGCCAGCGTTGCTTTATTTTCTCACCGAAACTCATAATTATTTTGTTTTAAAATCGTCCTTGCTATCTGTATAAGACTCTCAGTATAACAGCGCTGTGATGTAACCTACTTCCTGCAATAAGTGCATACTGACAGCTACAAGAACTTACTTCACGAAGAGTCACTTCCGCGGCAACTGACCTAGGCCTATAAGCAGATTAAATAAGAATATATGGAATTCTTGTCCTACTTTTAGTAAATAGTTATATTTAATACTTCCTGTATCTCTGTGATCTATGCGTTCGTAAAACTAGTGTGAAGTTTATTGGCGGAGTCGTACCTATTTGAAATAGGAAAAATAAAAGTGAGTTTACTTTATTTAATCACTTTGCTTCCTTGAATAGGATTTCCGTACTGAAGAAAGAAAAAAGTTTTTGTGTCGTATTTAGTTCTATGCTGGTAGGAAAATAGGTATGTAGTGGGGAGATTACCATGAACGAGAGCGGGTCCCCTTTATCGCTGTGACAGTACTGGGATATGTCGCCGCTCAAGGAAAAGGTAAAGGTTAAAGAATAAAGAACATACAGGAAGATTGGAATTACTATTGTAAGCACTTGGTGCCTTTCGCTAAAGGGACAGGATATGTCACTTTGACGCAACACAAGAGTAACAGAGGTTCCGATCGAGTCGAGGGCGGCTCGCGGTCACTTATGAAGCTCAAAGAGTCTAATCGGGCGGTACTCCTATGCCTTAAACAATTAAGAAATAAAATTCAAAAACTGCTTACAGATTATACTCCTAATCTCATAGATATTTTAATAGGATGAACACTATTCCTTATTATACGCCACTGTTCACTAGCTATATAATACATAACATGCATGCTTTGATACTAAAGAGAAACTACTAGTTTTCATAATTTACTTTGTGTAGGAATACAACACACAAAAAGTAGGAACCAAATGTGCACTGTTACACCTAAACACAAAAGCACAAGGAAAAAAACTTAACAAAAATGAAACATTAGTTCTGGGTCAGAATGGCAGAGGACCACACCGATGCACAAGCCTGGGTAAGCTACATAAGAAGTGCAAGAGTAGAACGACGATACCCGACGGCGCCTGCCACCAAGTGTTACGATTACGGGCAGGTGTAGTTGTAAAGCTCCACCGTTCATACTCGCCGAAATTTCACCAACTGTTACGATTCTTTAGGGATTAGTGTCAGAGTGCGGGTCGCCTATTGGGAACCGGTGACCAAATACTATCATCTCTGGGGCTCCACCATAAGAGGCGTGTGATAGAAACCACACAGTGTGTGTTCGTGACTATACCGCTTAAGACAATATTCATCAGGAACCTTGCCTTATACGGAGTTAGGAATCGCTTATCTCTCTCTTTCTTCTCCCAGCCAGATGGAGCTGTGAATAAATACATCCCGTATTTAATCTCGGGTAGTCTTATCCTCATAGATTTGCTGGTATGAAGTAAGGTTGAAAGAGAAAACGAATCGAAGTTGCAGCTCAAATGATTGGTTGACTGTACCTGAATCTACCCAGTATCTGTTCTATTTGAGGAGAAATTCAATGAATAGAGAGATTTAAGGATAGCAGAGTTTATTACAGGAATAGCATAGATATACAAAACGAGTACAAAGGGAAATATAATAAGATAAACACTAGATTTCTTACAAAGCCATGATTACTTAGTGGAGCAATGTTAAGCCAAATATTGACTCTTGGCTATTTCAAAGTCGCGAAAAGACTAAAAATCATAAAAAGAGAGAGGAGAGAGGAAAAGTGAAGATGAGCCAACGCGGTTCGAGTTAGACCGAAGGGGCATAGAAGTCCGCATGACCCAGGCTATGTGCAAGGCGAGGCCGGTCGCCAATTCTAAGTCCGAGAATTACAGCGACTAAGTCCACACATACCTAGTGGTATCGGAAGCTACCAGAGCACGTCTGTTCGTCTTGGAAGTCGGAGGTGGAATGAAGACCGGAACTGATCAAGGCCGTTTCCGACTCCTTATATAATACCTGTCTAACGTCGATCTTGAACAGAAAACGGTGGAAGGAGGTGGGGTGGGAAGTCACAAAAGACAATGGAAGAAGGGAGGTGGGGGTATGCTTCGAGCAAGCTACACTAGCGCCATGTTTCAACGTGGTGGGTAAACGGCTAATCCAACCGGCTTTATTTGCTACAGATATGCTTCACCAAGGATATTTGTGATATTACGCACTTTTTTCTCTCCTTTTTTCTTCACTTCCTTGTTTGTAACCCTTGTGTTACACAAGGTACAGTACGATTTATCTTAATTATTTATGCATAATTTCCTCAGCCCTGAAGCCCCTTTTGTTGGCTTCAGCCGGCTGAAGGCCTATGCAACCAGGCTAAAAGAAGTAAATAACTCGTTTCCCGATACAGTCGTCCCGAACCTTCTCCGTCCCATCTATGCCTCCACATTCCCCACAAGGAGCGCGAAGATCACAATCCAGGAATCGGAAGCCGGCCGTCAGGCTTACGCGCCTTATATAACAATAGTATATAGTTTACTATATAGTATATTTTATATAGTATATATGTATAAAGCTCGACTATATTGTACAGTATGTGACAGAATATTTTTTCGTAATTCATTCTAATGTACCCTAGCTGAAATTATACGGAACCATCCATGACTATACTACTGTAAATGCTATAATACTAACATGAAGAACATGAATAGAGCACAAAAAGGCTATATAAAAATAGGCTTTTTAAAAAAAAATGGCAATTAAAAAAATAGAATTACACCAGAAATGCTTAATAGCCGCAAGCATGACAAGCCGCTAGCAATACTCGGTCTACCCTGTCAACCATACAGGAAGTAATGTTCTGAAAAGAAATCGGAAATATTTGGAACTAGGAATTTGTTTGTGAACGTCTGTTTTCTATGGTCCCTCTTACGCGTTTCTCATATTCCGGGAGTGAGTGACCTCGAGACGAGGGTCATTAATTTTCTTCGTATCTTTAAGTTCCCAAGGTTTTCTATTCTGTAGTGGCAAAGTTTCTGGTCCCATTGACGTAAGGGGAAAAATGTTTATTGGACGGTCCCAAGGGGACCCGGAGATGAGGGACAGACTGTGATAATCGATATGTATATGAACATGGGTAGGGGATATTCATGTGGCTGGAGCCCTTAAGGAAGCCACCCACATGTATGGAACAAAGGAAAAGCAACCATTAAAACTACTAATCAGGATAATGTTCCAGGAATGTACTATAATACTATGTGCTATAATAATAATAATTAGGGTACATGGTATATTGATATAATATTAGAGAGAGAAAACAAAATGGCAAGTAAGCCCTACACTACAGCGGAAGCTATTTAAAAACATATAGCATACAAAGACAATAAGACAAAAACTTAAAAGAAAAACCCAGTCAATCCGCGCTGGGGTGTCTGCACAAAGGCCAAAAATTATAGTGGATACAAATAGGTTCGGGGGATAACCGCCACAAGAAGCGATCAGAATACTGCAATATTGCGAGTGGGCAGGGATCATGAGAGTTAGGGGGCATTGGTCCCGAGAGGGGACCATCTCCACATCTTCAGGAATGGAGTGTAGTGTTGTGTTGCACAATGGACTACTAGGACTATTTGGGGGAGCGGGATCTTCTGGATCGGGGCTGGAGTCAGAATCTGCTTCTGAGCCCCAAGAGGATGGAACGCGGGGGCACGGCGCGATGTACATTTGTTTGAGGATTGCATGAGAGCAGGAGGTGGGGCCAATCCGTTCATGATGGAAGGAAAGAGGGCACTAAAGTCGGATATCCAGCGCTGGCTGGGCAGTCAAATCGCTCCAGCCGTGCGGTAGATTCTTTTCCAAATATACAAATATAGCGAGTTGGCCATTTTTCTCCTAATAATGTGCTTTTCGCTCTTCCAAAAGAAAAGATCATCGCGGTTGTTCGCCCAATATGTAGAATGCTTAATTCCTTGGGTACAAATAAACTGGGAAAAAGAGCAGCCCCTGAATGGAAACGAAATAAATAGGGGAAAGCGTTCTTGAACTGCTTACAGATTGTGGAACGTTATGGAGATTATTTCCCTCGTTCTCCGTTTTCGCAGTTCTGAGTGTGCAGTATCCTGGGAGCTAGGAAAAGAAGTGATGTATTACAGTTGGTGGCCGTTTGGAAGAGAAAAGGCTCAGACTAGCATAAGACTATACGATTACTTACTATGTATAGGTAATTTTGAATGGCCCTGGGGAGTTCACATACAGGGGATACCAATATTTTCTCTTTTCAAAATAAAATTCATACCTCAATATAGATAAGACTATGAACATATTGGTATGCAATAATTCTATAATAACTTGTCAATCCTATATTTTTATGCTTAGCATTCATGTAAAGTCAAAATAGTGCAATATAATTGTGATATTATAATGCTTAAAGGGATACATTTAAAACTAGACTAGTATACGTATCATAAATTCTAATATATGTAGAAAATGTAATATATATCTAAAATATATCATGAACAATATATTCTCACTATTGCCGCTAGCCGCTATTATATAATATCGTATATATTAACATTTTCTACGATGGTATATGTTTGCTAGTAGCCGTCTCCCACAACGTCCGGGGAAAAAAGAAAAGAAAAAATGGAGTGTAGCTTCTGAGGCTTTTATAAACAGGCTCTGGCATCGATTGAGACATAGAGAAGAGGTTAGTGAGGCAGAAGAAGGTTCAAGTACAAATGTATTCCACACCACGCAACCCGTATTGTGCTAGGATCACACATATTAAAAGTAGGGCAACTAACAGTAGAATGAAAGAAAACTTAAATCTAGATAAAATAGTAAAGATTAATAGAAACAATGCGGCAGGAAGCTAGCAGAGGCACACTTTCGAAAGGAAGAAAGAAATAAACCTAAGGATAGGCCAGTCCGTGTAACATCTGCGTTACGCTGTAAGGGTCAAATACGACTGCATGTCCCGTCTGGAAGTGGGTCGTGCATCTCTCTCTTTTTTAACAGAATTCGGCGGCGTAACATGAGAAGAAATGGAATAGCTGAAAAACAACTAAGGACACTGGATATGATTATAAGGGCAATATCAAGTATAAATATAGTGTAACCATCAGCGAATGGGATTGTCATTTTCGGAGGGTCGAAAGACAGTTGACGGGGATGGCAAAGGAAAAGTACTCCGGAGCGAGGTAAATTAGTGAGCCACTGGACTAGGAGGAACGTCATAATCCTAGCCTTTTGAATGCGATCAGTGATACAGGGATAGACGGACGTTTGAGTTACGCCCTGAATCCTAATAGAGCAGGGACATCCAAGATTAGCTAATATGGCACCATAGTTGTCTGATGAGGACATATTAGGAAATTCTGATTTCAGACAAGTAATGTGAATGGCTAACTTTTTTTCGGACCAAAATAGCAACCGACGTAAAATTGATACGATGTACTAAGTCAATGGAGGTGTGGGGTTGGCATGTTAACTGGCTGCACAGTTTTATGCCTGTTATGTTAGGCTGGACGATGCTAGACACACACGGAAGGTCTTTAAATTCTTGTGGATGGAACTCTTGGGCCAAGCAAATGGATTCCGACGAAAATTGACAGTCTGTTGTCAGAAGTTCCTTGTGGAGGGTACGTAAAACAATATGGCTCAGGGATACATTGACATGGTAAACGTGATTCTCCTTCTGGAAAGGAATAAACCATATATGCAGAAGTTTCAATTAAGCGTTCCGTTGTATTAAACGTAATTTGATGGCCATGATCACTTTTGTGGGAGCAATGATGCATTCTGCAAACTGGTGAGAATAAATAACCGCGACGTCAGATGCTGGAATTACAAAATCATAAGTGGAGGATTTAAGTTGATTCGACAGCTCAAGAGTCCAAATATATAATATCACTGGCGACAGGAATGACGGAAGAAGAATGAGAGTTCCGCATGCGGAAGTCAATTCTTCCCAACGCTTGATACTGTGAACCGTACGTAAGACTTTCCAAGGGATCACAGAGGAATGCTGGGCTACACGTAGATTACGTAGGAATGTCACCAACTGCGAGGTAGTAATCCAGGATTGCCAAACGTGAACTTTAGTAACAAACACAAAAGAATAGCATTGTTGACTGTGGTCTTTCATGAGGATTTCAAGTTCATTAGAGGGTAGTTCGTTCCATCCACCCGAAGTGCGGGAACAAAAGATTCGTATTGGAATTCAATAACTAATGACAAATAACAGTCATAGAACAAGACATGGGGTCTTCCTAAGTAATCAGACCATGATGTGCAACTGTTTGAAGATCTAAAGCATTGGCGACTGAATATATGAAGGTGAGGAGTAGGAGAGCCCACCCTAGTCATAAGTGACTGTCATGACGAAGATGATGAGAACTGACTGGGGTGTGCGAAACACCAATTGAAGCATAGGTTGGCGGGCTTGATTCATGTGAATTAGAGTGATTATTCCGCAACAGAGGAAAGAGGCGAAGACAAACGAACTTGTAACAGCATACTAGAATAATGCCAAAGATTGTCAGTCAACAGCCGTGAAGAGCCAACATAATAAGTGCCAAGAGAAGAGATATAAGAAATTGTAGACTACAGTACGGATTTAGGAAAAATAAAGGTACAACCGAAGCCATCAATTGTTAAATGGAATATACTGAAACACTTAGTGAACTGGGACAAAAATATACAAGAATAATCTTCGTGGATATATCCGGCGCATTCCCCGACAATCTATGGTGGCCAAAGATGTTTTCTGAGCTCGAAAAATTACATGTAAATAAGCAATTACTTAAAATTATCAAGAACTATTGTTCGAATAAGATAATAACTTATAATGGCCCAACATTCGAATTAAATAAGATCGTAACAAAAGGCTGACCACAAGGTTCCGTACTGGGCCCATTATTGTGGGAGGTTGTATTACAACCGGGTTTAGAGAGAATCAATCAACTAGACATAGTCGCCGGCTTCGCCCCCTATGCTGACGATTTGGCTCTAGTCATAAATGCAAATACCAGATCAAGACTAGAAGAGAAGGCCAATGTGGCTATGCAGGCTCTCCCAGAATGGACCAAATCTGCAAAATTGGAAATATCTGCCAATAAAACAAAGTTCATCCAGGTCAAAGGAAAATTGGAGAGAAGCCCTATTATTAAAATATCTAATAATTCAATAAGTAGGGTGGACTCCTTTAAGTATCTGGGTATTTAATAATAGATGATCACCTACATTTCGACAGTCATGTGACAAAACAAAAAGAAAAGATAATTGGAATTGCGAACAAAATTTTCTACATTATGGACAAAGAATATAAGTTATCACCAAGACACTGTGATATATATTATAAAACAATTTTCCAAGCCATAATATCGTATGGAGACAGAGCTTCGAGAAAAAAGGATAGTTAAGTACGGAAGTCGTGTTACATTCGAAATATACACCTCTGGGGGCGGCTCTAGCGGAATCACTTTGTTGGCCCGCGCTAGTGGATCGAAGTATTTAACCTTAACTGACCAATTTTGGCTGAGAGTGGCATTAAGGTCTGTGAATTATATCTCCTCAAAAGGATTTTTAGGAAGTTTCAGTGCTCCGAGGAGGAGCCAAGTCACAGGTAGCAATAGCTTGATTGAGGAGTTAGTAATCGAGTTTCTAGTACAAGGGAATCGAGCGGGAATATATAATTGAGCATTAGTGAACAAGGAACACCTGCAATTTAAATGGAGTTTTAAGGATCCGGGAGTAGTCGGGTCCTGAGTAACGATTTCAGATTTGTCCGGACAGGTGAGCTGCATGGCCTTTGGGAGATTAGTTATTAAAAACACATCCTATTGGAGTGGAGTGAGCAAAGTATGTTTATGAGGGAAACACTTGAATGCACAATACTGAATTATCTGCGCCACCGAGGAGGCTTGTCACAAATGATGAATACAACTTGATGCTGGAAGAGAAACAATAGGGTGGTCTGGTAATTTGCATAATCCGCAGGGAGACTTAAACACACTAGTACATTGTGGTTCAACAGAGTTGTTTCCACATCAGTGGTTGTAGCTAAGATTACTGGTGAGTGGTGTAAGGTACAAGTCTCATTGTTATAATAGAATGGGAGCGGAATGAGTCGGAATAATCGAATCGGCTTTAAGCCGTGATGGATTGAAATTTTTACAATTAGAGACACCTTGTTTGATGTGAAGTGACAGTTAGTTGTCCGTAAATTATAATACCGGAAAAGGTCGGATCGAGGAATAGACAATGAAAATCCTCGTCGTGATAATCTGTTTTCAAGAATGGATAAGTCATGATTCAATTGAGTAGGGTTGACTGCACCTAGGGACACGTATTTAGCCACTCATAGTGCACCGAGGCGATCAGTTTACTAAGGGAAAGAAGTTGTACTAGCAAGGGTGTATTTTGGGTTTTAAATTCTTTTCCAAGAACACGGTTTACCGACCTTTGTAAAGATTTTATTCGTGACTGAATATTCGATTAGGCTTCTTCCACCTGGAGAGAAAAGTTTCGCGTTGAATCTCTTATTAAAAACATATCCGCGTGATTGAGATGAACTTGTTCAATTAGGTGTTTAATGACTATACTCATTTTCTGCTGCATTGCAACGTAGTTCTAGAAAGTTCCTTTGGTGACTACATTGCAACACCAGAATAAGAGTTAGCCTATGACCCATATACCTCGTTTCATTTTATTTGGGGTCAAGAAAGACAATTCCAAGTATTTATGTTGGAATTGAATTTCTGTAATCTACTGAATATCCATAATTCTCTTTAGGATCTGGCACAAATGACCAATGCATCACGCTTTTGGTCCCAATAGCCGGAGGTAAATGTGTGTTGCAGAAGTTGGAACTCAGAATTCAGATTAGGTAGACTTTGTAAAGGAAGCGTATAAGCCAAAATACCTAGCCTATGGTAAGCTACTTGCGAATGAAGAAGTTCCCATGATACTCCTGCATTAGCCACGAATGGGATGGAGGTGTTAGCTCCAGAAGATTGTGCTGTAAGACCCCTTAAGACAATCGCAACAACCCAACGGAATGTTAGCCTTAGTTGTAAATTTAAGGTATTCTGTAAAGGTCAATAAGAAGATAAGATAATCAATCGGTAGCTGTTTCAGAATTGTATCATTGATACGCACTGTTTGAGAGATTTTGTAGCTCTAATTCATTTTGAGGCAGGTGTCAATCAGATAGAAAGAAAACTAATGAGTGAATTGACCCCGACCGATGCGCTGCTAATTATATTTGTTTCCTATATCTGTCCGTCGATACTGCGAGGCTCTGATGAGAATTTGGAAGGGGAACGAATATCCGGTGTCTGCTATCGCCTCAATTTAGCAAAGGTAGATGTATAGCTATCACTATATTTTAGTATCATGCCAGACTTCGATTCCTTAGAATATCAAGTGTCTGAGGTGAGTGTAACGTTTTGTCATAATTTCAGTGAATGGGTGAGCAGAGAAGAACTGACCATTATGTTGGAGGATGACCTGGAGGATTTGATCTACAAGGTTTTGTGGCCTACCATTTCGGAGAACAAGGACGTCAAGAATATAAAACGAAAGGTTAGGAGACAGCAACGAGAGTTGCGGGAGTGCACCAAAGAAGTGGTGAACGGGGACCTCCATTATACTTAGTTGTTCCGGGTGGAACAACTCGACTGCCACTGGGTAGGAGAGGTAAGGGTTTCTAAACTTCTTTGTAATCTTAATGTGTTTGAATCTAGGAATGTTTTCCTTTTCCAGCAATTCGATCCATGTAATCAGTCTTGCAGTGGCACTAAATTGAAAAGAAGTACCATTCATCCCTGTGTGCAAGTGCAGATTTAAGCCATATCCGTATTGGGAATACATTTTTGACATACAATGGGTAACTTTCTTTCGGAAGATGTGTAACCACAATTTGTATGAAATGAAGTTGCCGATCTTCTAATACTTTAGAGCAAGATAACGGCTCATATGAAATCGAAAAATAGGAGGTAAGATGTCGAAGGTTTGGAGGGAGGGATAAAAGTAAAGAGTTCTTTCCACAATGTTTGTTCCCATAACACAATATATTCCCATATCTGCGAGGGGAGGGCCTTAGTTCGGTTAGAAGTTATATGGGACTGTAGTTAGCCAAACTTGAACTTGTAAATCGGAGCGTCGCTTTGGAACTACCTGTAAGGAGTTTGTAGCCACTAACCTAGCCTGGACATACCGTATGCTGAAAAGAGTCGCTTGTGTTAAGTTGTTCAAACATTGGGTGAGTTCCTCCGCTTGAAGTTGCAAAACTATAAGCCCGGAACACAGCCTTTCTAGGGTGTCAAGAAAATCGTAAATTAAGTGAATATACACTGTGTCCGGCTGAAAAACCTTATTTATGAGAGAATGGATTTCCGTTACAAATGGCTTAGTGAAATACACCTTGTAAGACAAACGAGGCACAAGCGACATTTGCTTAGATTCAATGAACGCCACTTACATGGGTGCCTCCTTAGACGTGGCAATGTAGTTTCCAGTTCTGTAGGCAACCAAATAGAAAGAAAAAAGATACATACGTTAGGAATGCTGACCGCTCTAGTTGGTTTGTAAAGGAACAAAAAATCAATTATTTGAATTGCAACAATGTAATGAAAAGGGTAACGATCTGCAAAATTTACCTCTAGTGCTCATCAATACGATTATTGCTAATCTTATCTATACTTATTAGTAATACTATCTATACTTATTAGTAATAATCAATACGATTATTACTAATCTGTACACCTTATCTGTGAATATAGTATTATTTCTACTAACTCTAAGATTCGTCTCGGTATCTTTTTATTATATACTAAGCCCCTGTATTAATAGGATTAAGGAAACGCTGGTAGCACAAATAGAATTTTGAGCGTCTCCAAATGGGTGAGCCAATTTTATTAGTGTACCAATTGTAAAGGCTAGACACGGGTGCTATTGCACATCCGTGCTACCCCAACTGGTGTCTAGAAAAGAGGCAAGGAAGGGAAGGCGGGGGTAAGTCTGAGGTAGTTATCCTGAAAGCTGGGGTGACATCTACGATCAGCATTTGAGGAAAAATCTCGTGAAGCGAGCTTAAGGGGAAATTTCCTATTGTATAAAGCGTGGATTCAAATGGTATGCTATCAATGATATAATAATTTAAAGGTGTTATCTCAACTGTCTGCTTGTTGAAGTGAGGGGGAATAATTAGAGCCGAGAGTTCCTTAAATGTGTGCACGCCGTGCACGAGCTGAAAGCCCTCCAGCGCTATAACATAGCTTGCGGCTACATAGTGCTTATCTTTTGACCTTCATTTCCCAAGCTGTAGGCCTCAGATTTCCCTTGGTGAGACGGTGGAGCGTACTACTGATTCATTTCAATAATCTGTACATAGAGAGTATATGTCATGTCAATAGAATTACAAGGTTAATATTAATTACCAAAAACAATTTAACGTAATAGTTAACTTATAAGCTGCAGTAATAGTATGAATTGCATAATTAACGAGACTGTTAAGTCCCAGTACCCTGCTCTGCGCCTACATACTCTGGTTACTCTGGTTTAGGTTGTCCATCCTTAGAGGGGTTGTTCTCCACCTTTTCAGGGTATCTCATATCCTGGGAAGAGCGCGGTGGAGCGAATTCCTTGATCTTAATTGAGTTGTCTCTCGTTCTTCTGCCCTTTTCTCATCTCCTTTTTGCGCCTGTACATTCGAGTGTTTAAAGTTTGAGGTTTCCTTGCTGGTGGACGGTCGGTCAGTTGAGGGCCGGAAACATAAGTTTTGGCCGAACATTAAGCTCGCATATGTCGCGGAGGTCCGCACCGATAACAACTAGGAGTGCGTGTAATGTCTAATGTCTGGAGAGTGATCTTTTGTAGTTTCCTAGATTTGCTCTTGCAGGAATAGGCCTGGAACTGTTTTTATTAGGAGGTCGGGTTAAAATGCTACCTTTAGGACCATAATTTGTCGACGTAGCTAACTGGGACATTCGCAATTGGGAATGGGCACGAGCCTTTTCCTAACGTTTTAAGGCTGATTTCACTTCCTCATGATTTTCGCAACCTTTTTCGATCACAAAGCTAAGAGCGTCGGCAGGAAGTCTCTTAACAAGTGCTGGAACTTATTTTCATCACTCATATAAGGGGGAACGCGCTGGCATAATTTCGCCACGTCATAGTAATAATGTGAATAGGTTTCGCCTATGCGTTTAGTTTTTCCGGGCAAGCTTGCATAGTGTTATGTGTTTTTTGACTGTTGTGTTTTGTGTACACTTTCTTTCGTGAAATCGTATTTGAGATCACTTCTTTACACTCCATCCTGTATGTCAAAGTTGGTACTGAGTCCAACTCCCTTTAAGCCTCGGTTGCGGGACGTCTTAGGCTTTACTGGTTCGAAAATGATGAGAAAGTGCACTAAAAGTCTCAATAATGGGCGGGAAGACTTGTATCTCAGAGGTAGAACTCATACTGGAAATCGAAACCCAGGTAACTCATGAAGACTGTGCACTGAATCCAGATACGGAGGGATAGCATGACTAAATTAAAGAGACCACTTCCACCATTAATTTTATCTATACAAAATAAAGAAAAAATGAAAATACTAAGAATTTTACATTTTGGAAATATGGGAATACAAGCTTAAAGTGTTACCACATGACATGTATGGACACAACCCCTACATTACGAAACGGGGTGCTAGAAGGTTATCACGCTAAGACGCGATTTATTGAAAATAGTAATTATGATGATTTGTACTTGCAACTTGCATTGGGGAAAGGGGGATCGATGAACTCCAAAGTAGAAAGTTGGTCTCATTTTCAAGTCGCAACTTAATCTCAATTTCTAACAAGCCTCGAAAAGGGAACTTAAAAAAAATCACATACCGGTACCTGATCTTATAACGAGCGTCCGGAGCAAAGGTCCAAGTGTACTAAAGGAAAGCTGGAGGAGAACCATCAGAGCTCGGCTAAAGGCCTCGCTTATAAAGCGACTTCGTCCCACGCATTTTCTGCTAGTTTTGACGTAGCTCGAGAGCTGGCGTCACGAGCCTTGACGAGGTTGGAGAAGCTTTTCACGCGCATGCTCAAAAGTGGACAAGACTTCTAGTTTTCTATGATTTTCCCCATCACGTCGGGGCGGAAGTATCTACTTTAAATTTACTAATACATCTTTATTTCACGTTCAGCTCCAAATACATAATGTTTTTGTCTACTTATTGCTTGCGTGATGTTCAATAAATTAACAACAGCGTCCCAGCACTGTGATTTGGGAAAATCACAGCCAGGGTCATGCCACTATTACATGCGTGTGGGTTGGCGTCAATCAGACATCAGATTGCTAATACAATCAAGCCTTGCTTGACTCCGTTTTCCCCTTCTCTCTTTCTCTTCTACACACAAATAGAAAAGCGCGGGTGTCTCACCCCATAATTTGAGTCCGGCTTAGGACTTAGACACTTAACTGTGTAACAGTTATCCGCCGACCTCATAAAAAAACAAAAAAATGTCGAAGGTTATCGTCCTAATAAGATGTACCCAAGTACAAAAAGGTTATTGAAGGCAAGTTGCAGGAATTTAAAGGGTTAATATAGAACGAGTATTACTTAAGGCACTAAGGAACCTAAAGAATTACCGAGATTCTGGAGATTATGGACGAATGAATTACAAGAGAGCACAATTGTAAGATTTCATATCTTTCGACTATAGTACGTTTAATTGATTACAATGGTTTCATTAACAAAGCAGTAGATTAGAGAACCATGTACAATATTGTTTTCAGTAGAACAGATATATAGTATATACGAAGCTCTATGATTAAATATTTGGAAAATAAAATCTTACAATCATGGTATTCTTCTAGCATATAACTGCAAAGAGGTTTCGTGTGAAATCGAATTAATAGATTTTTTATTAATACCAGTTTCTAACATTAGTACTAGGCATTAATTCAAACCAATTACGAGTGCAACCGCTAGTGTCATAAAAAATCAAGATTCTGTGAATAAATGTATTTGCTAAGTACAATCAAATTTGCTGGCAAATAATGAGTGAAGAATAGTACATAATTGACTTACAGATACATGTAACCAATGTTCTGTGTGTAGCTAGTCACAAATGTTAAATGTGATTGTCTCAGACTAATAACATGATTCAGCTAAGAAATAAAAAAAATAAGTACACCCAAGAAATAGCGTGAAGCGCTGAGTGATCAGTGAAGTTTGACTGATCTGTACAACAAGATTGGAAGAGCAATTCCATTTGTCTAGTCTACTTATGTTTGCTCGAAGAACGCGAAGAAAAAAGGGGAGACTCACTTTTCCAAAGACAGACAATGTGCGGAGGTATCTTGTTACCAGGAGAATCTCTTGAAGGAGAACAAAAAAAAGTAAGTACTATCTCCCTGCGCTTTGAGTGTGTGATACTAGAAGCATGTGCTTCCAATTACTTCAAGTTACCAATTCGTTTAGCTATCGAGTGCTGACATGGTTCAGTGCTGAACTGTAGTGTGCTACGAATCGAGGTTCGTATCCCGGGAGTATCCCATACCGATTGCTATTATCACTGAATTAAGTGAAAGCCACAAACGAAAGATAATGTCCGAAGTTGCATTTTAATAGTGATTACAAGAAGTGCGTTTTGCATTGCCGATAGTTGAAGCCGAGGCTACAGATAGTGTACCCTGTACTATCCTTTTGTGTGATTTATTTTCTTTGTTTTTTTAAACAATTTGTTAAGTACGAAACTCACTACGTGCTTTAAAATTTTAAATGAGAATTTAGGCAAGGAAATATCGATGTTTACAATGGTTTGTAGCGTATTACTTGAAACAAAAATACTTCCATCGGGATTCGATCTCAGACTTATCCGGTTCTTTACAGAGCTAACCGCAATAGTGTAAATGCCAATAGCTAACTAGAACTGAAATCATTGATAACAGTTGTGTTTTATACAGTATTTCATTATGGTGTTAAATGAACTTTATTTCTGAGTCTCGAGCTCAACTTCTGACTTTAAACGAATTGGTTTATACCAGATTTACTTAATCAAGCCTACAGAGCTCGGCAGACATAGCCGAGTGACCTTGGTTTGTATTATAAAAGGTATAATTAATTCTACTATTTATTTCATTGACCAGATTTCTGAATTATATGTACATAAATTAGTTTATTGATTAAATTAGGTACCTCCAAAGATCATTATGATTTAATTATTTATTTAATTAATCATATTTACCTAACTTATAATCTTGTTTTGACATGGACATATATATGTATGCTTATAATAGGTATAAATCGAAGGTTTCTTTCTTTTCTTATGATAGCTCCAAATATCAATGTGTTATAGGTGTATTCTAGTCACTGCCAGTTAGCATATTTGTTGAGTGTGTGTGATAGCGTGATTTAACATCGTTGTGTGTCGTGTTCGACATCTATCGAAACACTTATGCCATGATGATAGAACCACACGAGTATAGTGCTGTAGGAGTAACACCTCATGTGCTAATCAATCAACAGTGACATTATTTGTGTTTATAGTCGTTCAACGATTTGTATAACTGAGAAGTAGGTATGTCATAGATCGCCGTAACAGGTTGTTTAGCGAGGGATGGGTGCTAGCCTCTCTACTTACTGCACCCCCTACAAAAAATCGTGTACCGCGTACCCTAAACTTCCTTACTTATAGGAACCCTTACTATAAGATGGGTAATATCTAGATATTAAAACCTAACCTAAAGGTGTAGCATTGAACTAGTAATCAAATACAATAATGAAAAGAAAGGCTGATAATATCGGAAATAATAACTTCAATTAATTCCCATCGAGATCAAATACGAACAAATGAACACACTAGTAGAATTAAAGAGAATGAAAATGCATAGCTAAAGTCCTAAGTAAACAGAAACATAACTAACATAAGGTACAAATTCAAAAAGGATAATTAAAATTAATATCAGAGAACTACTACGACACGTAATTGATTACTACCAGATTATTTCCAATGACCATAATACATCATTATGCATCTTTTAGTCTACTATGTCATAGGACATAGATTTTTTTTGTAAATAATCCTTCCCGCCCAAATTCCTCAGAGAAAAAAATTAAAAAAATGGAAACCTTATAGCTCTAATAACACAACAAAGGAAACAGTAAGATTAAATGAATAGCAACAAAGAATGTAAAACCCAAAATTAAAAGTAAACAAAAAAAATATGAGAAGCATGACAGGCATCTTAAAACAGATAAGCATACCGTGAAACAGGTGGGTTTGATAGAGGAACACGTGAAGAAAGGAGGCAGATAGGTCATTGGAAAGAAAGGTGTCAGTTCAGGTGAACAAATTTCAGGTCAGAGCATATAACGTGATATAGGGGAAGCAAACACAGATAGCATATATACTGACAGCACTTATTGGACGGGACTAGTATATACAAAACAAAATTCAAATAACAATAATACGTAGCAGGTAAGCGCAAAGTAAGCACAAGGGGTCCAACTACCCGTTAGGGGATGTAAATACGAATCACTGACGTAATTTGTGTCCGACAGGCAATGCAGTGTGTGACCGCAAGTCCACAAGCAACGCAGGTGGCGGCATGATTGCATGGTCGGAAAACTAGTTGGACTTCTTCGAGAAGGCAAATCTTACATAAGGAATTCGTAGAGGAGGGAGTGTGATCGTCCGAGGTGGAGTTGGAATCGTCGACAATCTCAGTCGCGGCGACCGGAGTATCACTATTAGACAAAACTATTGGTGGTGGGGATTATTGGGATTGATCTTGGGGTGCCTTCCGTAGTACGCGATCTACAAATTCGTGACCCTTATGGAGTAAGAGGAATGCGCATCGAGGGGCGTAAGCGCATGATCAACCCAAGGGTCATCAGTGGGCTCCCATCGATGAAGGCCCTGACCACAGAAAGAGCAGATGGTCTGGTCCCCCTTTTTCGCATAAAAGAAACTGGGCCGGCTCAACTCCATTTCCAAAGTACACTCAATTTGACGGGGTTGCCCCGATGAGGACGAAAGACGTTCAGAACGGGAATGGAGCATATACTCCCAATGATAAGGGCCACATTCAGTCCTACCCGTAGGGAAATTTAGTAATAGAGGGCAGGAAGGTGAGCACCGACGGTGTAATTCATCCGGATCATCCCCTGGTTCAAAAAGGCCGATCTGCAAGTTACAAAATATACAAGCCACTCTATCTGGTTTGCAGAGGAAATAGAATCCAGTGCGTGCTATCGAAGCGGGTGAAGTGAAAGATACCGACCAGTGAGTAAAAGTTGATAATCAAACACTTTCATCACGTAGAGCATCCATGGATGGAACAGGCACAGATTGGACATGTGTATGCTCCATTTTGGCTAGAGGAGGAGGAGACAAAACAAAAAAAAAATAATAGAATGGTTTTCTACGAGAAAGAGATACGGAGAGAGAGACAGTGATGGGGAGGGGCAGTATATTTGGAGGAGGGGATAGAGCCCCCTCTTCTTATAACTCGTTGTAATTATAACAATATCTCAATG
The DNA here is from genome assembly GCF_964235325.1 of Thermobia domestica. Taxonomy (NCBI): domain Eukaryota; kingdom Metazoa; phylum Arthropoda; class Insecta; order Zygentoma; family Lepismatidae; genus Thermobia; species Thermobia domestica. The sequence continues at coordinate 243,396,938 of NC_137460.1, read as the reverse complement.
TGTCTATTGGTTTATTGGTAATGTTGTTATTGTTTATTTATTGTTATTGTTTATCGTTTTATTGCGTTATGTGTTCTACTGTTTTGGTTTATCCATAACACTTAAGTAACGCGATTCTTGCTGACAGTAAGGTCTACGGCGAGCACGTAATAGAGCACGTCTACGCAATGCAATACCGGTTAAAATAACAGATAGCAGTCCGATTATCAAGGTGATTACCATAATTATGATATTAATGTTAAACATTGTCGAGCAGTCTGTTAACATATAGGTTCTGAAATTGAAAAACCTGAACGAAGGGTACATGGGTGACAAAAGAAAGGCATAGCCTCATTTGTTATTTCCTGAAGCCATTGTACAGGAATTGGTTTAAAAATTCTTGCTTTTTCCACGTGATGTGTAATGAAAGGATAGAATGTTGTACAACCTGTTGTCGTCGCACAGAGCATCTATAACCAAGATTCATCAGAAAACTCCAATAATCATGTGAGGACATCATATTTGGAATGTCCGTTTCAGGGCACGAAATATGAATTGGCAATCCGCGTCGAGCAAGAATAGTGACTGTAGTGAAATTTAACCGGTAAAACAGTTCAACGGTCCGTAAGCATTTACATTTCATAGGACAATTGTCTCGAATGGCCGAAGAATTAGAGTGAAGAAGCGAAAGGAGACAAGGTATTATTGAGAATTCGTGCGGTTGAAATTCACGGGCTAAACAAATGGTCTTCTTCGAGAAATCACAGTCTACGGTCATAAGTTTATTGGACGGCCATCGAGTTACTATATGTTGGGTAGGTACATCTACATGACATACTCCCTCACCCCTTTGAAAATAATAATAAGCAAATGCTGGAGTTGTAAGGTAGTTCCACGTTGTTGTAAGAGGATCTTAATAGCCATGATGACTTGTGTAAGCGCAATGATAAACTCACTAAGTTTATACAAGTAGAGGACCGAAATATCTAATGGGAGTATGACTTACTCATAAGCTGTTGACTTAAGCTGTTATTCTAATTCGTAAGTCAAATTAAATAGTAAATCAGAAGGGAGTAAGGTAGGGGTGATAGAATTCGTTAAGCATGTTAAAACCAATTGATCCCAAGTTTGAATTTTATGGACAGTTCGTAAGGTTTTCCAAGGAATAGTGGACGCATGTTGAGCTAATCTCATGTTACCAAGAAAGGTTTGAAGCTGTGTATTAGTAATCCAAGCTTGCTTAACGTGGACGTTTGTGAAAAAGACGAAGACATAGCCTTGCTGGTTATGATCTTGCATGAGGACTTCTAGATTATTCTGAGGTAGTTTGGTCCAAATATTTTGTCCATTAGGCAGTACGAACGACTTGTCCAGAAATTCAAGAACTAGTGGTAAAGATGAATCATAAAGGATAACGTGCGGATCACTGTCTGTAATAACGCCAGAATGAGCTAGAGTTGAAAGTTCTAGGGCATGAGCCTCACTAGAAGCAAGCAGAAATAGTATCTTTTATCTCTGCTAGTCATAAAGTAGTAGTACGAGGGGGAGCCGAGGGACGCTCCTCCGGGGGTTGAGAGGTAGATGGAGGGGGATTGCGGAGAACAGAGAACACTCGAAGACAAATTGGCTTATAACAACAAAAGAGAATAATACCCGAGATCGTTATCACAATAATGATATAAAGTAGTGTCTCAGTTATATCGTGAAAAAGGCCTTGAGCTTTTACCGGCTGGTGATAAGTAAGTAGTAGTGGCCATAGAGTGCTCTCTAACGAAGGGTCATATAAATTAAACATAAAGTAAGAAAAGTATTCCATACGAACAGAATAGTAAGGTACGGTCTGCCAGTGATATCGGATACTCTAATTGTTTGGGGTAATGCAATGGGGGTCAGCTTATGAGATTGTAATGGTGGTTCATAGTACGTGACCTTTACTGACTAATTCTGATTTAACGTCGCATTAAGGTTGGTGAATTCCAATTCACCCAAGAGACTTTTTGGTAATTTAAGAGTCTCTAAAGGCAAGCAAGTTAAGGGTAATAGGCGTTTGACTGTAGGATCCAAGATGGAGTCCTTAGGGCATGGGAAACGGGGAGGAATTCTTAATTGAGGATTAATTTCTAATGCAAATTTGCAGTGTAAAGTAATTTTGAGAGACCCTGGAGTAAAAGGATTCTGTTTAAGAAGTTCACCCTTGCTTGGGCATGTCATGGTCATTTGACGGGGACTGTTACTAATAAGATATGTGTCTTCGCTCAATGGAGTGATGATGGGTTGTACGTGTGGATGACAGGTTAAGGCACACAATTGATTGATTTCTGCAACCGAAGATGATTGCCATAACATAGTTAAAATTCGGAGCTTAAAAGGACGTGATTGTTACTTCAGATATTTTACAAAGCCCACCAGGTATATTCAAACCGGTGATAAGGTCCTAGTCGGTTAAGATAGTTTCGTACTCGGAATTAAGAGCTAGTATGGCAGGTTCATGTATTACTTTACACGTTTGATTTCGGTAATGAAATGGTAACGGAATCAGACGGAACAGTTTTAAGGGGTGAACCCTAGGAATGATTGGAATTTTGAAAATTAAAGTCACACTGTTTCCTACAAAGTGGCAAGTGTTTGTACGTAAATTATAGTAACGAAATATTTCTGATCGTGGTATAGCCAACGAGTATACACGTTTCTGAAGTCGAAGCGCTAACACTTGTAAATCATGCGCTAATTGTTTGGGGTTGACGGCTGTCACTGACATGCTTCCTTCGATGCAAGCAGTGTGGATGTCCTTATGTTGTCGCTCATACTGGAGCATAGCAAGGAGCTTGCTTAGGGCTAGTACTTGCACTGACAGTGCGGTATCATGGTTACGAGCCACTTGTTCCATTACCCACTGCCCATGGCACATATTCCTGTATCGACCTCTCCATGTGCAGTGCTGGTCTCTTGACCTCATTGACATGGCGAGTGCATCCCGATCTTTGTGGCAGTGATCACTTCCCGTTGTTTGTTGAAGGTCTCCCTGTTACTCCTCGTTTTCCTCCGCGCCGCTTCAATTTGAAGCGTGCTGACTGGCGTAAGTTCCGTGAGCTCAGTGAGTGTCATTGTCGTGATGATCTCCCTGTAGCTGTTGTGGCTGAGGCTTTTGAGCAGACTGTTCTTCGTGCTGCTCATGGTTCCATTCCAGAATGCGGTGGCGACGTTTCCCGCCGGCGTGTTCCATGGTGGTCTGCGGAAATCCGTGAGGCTATCCTAGTTCGTCGGCACGCTCTTCCCACTTTTAATCATCATCCTACTGCCGACCATCTGCAGCGTTTCCGCATTCTACGTGCTGGGGCTAGACGTCTTATCAAGCTTTCGAAGCGACAAAGCTGGATGAATTACGTTTCGTCCATCAATAGTCGCACAGCGATGTCCACTGTGTAGCGTCGGGTCCGCTCTCTTAATGGCAATTCTCCTACTGTTGATGTTCCTGCTTTGTCAGTGAATGGTGTCTTAGTTACTCATCCTTCGGAGATAGCACACACTTTGGGTCAGTATTTTGCCTCTATCTCTGAGTCTGAACAATATCCTCCAACATTCGTTCCCATTAGGGCACGTTTAGAGCGGAACCCGTTAAACTTCCGTACCGCCAACAGCGAAAATTACAATGCTCCTTTCACCCTTGATGAATTCGATTCTGCTCTTCGTGAATCATCCAATACTGCTCCAGGGCTTGATCGTATACCCTACGAAATGTTGAGCAACCTCCCCCGCGATACACAGCTTGCTCTCCTGCAACTGTATAATCGCCTGTGGGTCGAGGAGTTTTTTCCACCAGCTTGGCGTGAGGCTCTCGTTCTTCCTATCTTGAAGCCAGGCAAAGTCGCAACTAGCCCCACGAGCTACAGACCCATTGCTCTCACGAGCTGCGTCTGTAAGCTGTTAGAACGCATGATTAACAAGCGCCTGCTGTGGTATTTGGAATCCAATTCACTTCTGAGCAAACTTCAAACAGCAAACTAGTTCCCAGGTGTACCAGCAAGAGTTTAGATCAGTACCCCGATTTTAGTGTGTTCTTTACGGACGGTTCTAAGAATGAGGATTCTGTCGGCTGTGCCTTTGTCACCGACGGGGCCAGCTCCGAATTTCTTTTGCATCGCCTGTGTTACGCGTTCACTGCTGAATTGACTGCAGTTAAGCTTGCCTTAGACCACGCTCTCACGCTTTCCCTCCGTCGTGTGCTTATTTGCACCGATTCTCAGAGTGTGATTTTGAGTCTACAGAATGTCTTTAGTATGCACTCTGTCGTGCAGGACATTCTTGTGAGATGCCATCAATTGCAGCAACAGGGTTGTGTCGTCGTTGTCTGCTGGATGCCGAGTCATGTCGGCATCCGGGGAAACGAACGTGCTGACACAGCTGCCAAGAACGCCGCCTTGGCCGGGGTTGCACTGGAGCATAGCCTTCCCTGCTCCGATCTTCAGCATCATTTCTATTCTTTGTTGCGCTCTCACTGGCAAGCAGATTGGGACCAGGCTCTTGAGAATAAGTTACATGTAGTGAAGCCACTCCTAGGAGAATGGCGTACGTCGTCGTGCCACCGTCGTCGAGATGAAGTGCTCCTGGCGCGTCTGCGTATCGGACACTCTCATCTGACGCATGGCTACTTGCTTCGGAGATTGAACCGTCCGTACTGTGAGGAGTGTATAGTCCCGCTTAGTATTCAGCACATTCTTGTTGAATGTCCTGAATACTCAGCTCTCAGAGAATGTTTCGGATTGCCTTCTGTTCTTACCCGCGTTTTGGGGATTCACGTGATATAGTTCGCCGGGTACTTGATTTTGTTAAAGCTTGTGGGGTTGCTCACGTTCTCTGAGCTATTTAATATGTCGTTGGATTTTATTGCTGCTAAATTTTTAATTTCTGTTAGCTTTTATTGTTTTTCTCTATATTGTTATTGTTATATGTTTTAGATTATTTATTCTTTTGTTTTCTCTTTTTCATTTTCTCCTTTTATTTAGCAGCACTTTTGTTTATTGCGCACTAGTGTTTTAACCTTTTTCTCTTTACATCTTTTAGTCCAGAGCAACCGTATTAATCGTGATGGGGACATATAGCCTCGTTGCTGACGTCCCCATTAACTCCCTATTCATTCATTCATTGTTCCATTACCCTATTTACTGCTTTCTGAAGCGACTTCACTTTATCCTGAATGGAATGTACCGCATTGTTCACTTGGGTAGAAACATTTCTTGTAGAGTGTCTTGTCAATAGAATGTTATGATGATCCGAGTGTATTTGTTCTACTAGTTGATTCAACAATTCGCTCATTTTTCTTTGGCTTGTGACGTAATTTTGGAAAGTACTTTTGGACACAGTGTTACAACACCAAGAGAGGAAACTACCAATGAAATCTAAACCACGTTTGGTCTTATCCGTTCGCAACGCTGTGAGGTCAAGAAATTCTTGCTGCAATTGTAAGCCACTGATCTTTTCAATCTCTATGATTGAGTTCAACAATGCGCATGAATGTTCAGAAGCGTGTCTTTTTTGATCGCAATAACCGGAAGTGAATGCTTGCTGAAGAGTTTGGAATCATCATGCAACTGAGGTAAATTGTATATGGGTATTTTATAAGCCAATATAACTAACTTATGGTAGGGTACCTGAGAAGTGAGTAGTTCCCTAAACACTCGTTCATTAGCGAGGACAGGAAGAACGTTTTCCTGGTTGGATAGTGGAAGAAAAAAACTTCCAACTCCCAATATAACAAAAAGATAATGGCGAATTAGCATTTCTCTGAAAGAAAGCAATAAATAGAAATAAATGCTTGTCGCCGAGAAGCCCGGCTCGTAGCGGTATGAGTCACTAGGATAGGAATATCTTTATTTATTTATATTTTTTTTAAATATAACTGTCGAGTTTATATAACTGAGGGTTTATTGCCTTAAGGTACGAGCTAGAAAGAAATGTATTCTTCTTCCAAAACCTCATCCCATGTTACGGGTCTATGGGCCCCCTCCATGTAGCGGACCGTCATCGTCGGGGAGGTGGTGGAGCTGAGAGGGCGGCTTCATCATTCATCATCTATCACCTCTCATCTTCATATCACTGCATGCCCTCTCAGCCGCTAATATCGCTACCGGACTCGCGGGTGGTTGGTGGGAGTCGGGAAGCGGAAGGTCTAGTGGACGTCTTCCTCCACTTGGGGAGGACGTGCACCCACCCGGCCTGCCGTTGTGTATGTCCAGTGTTTGTGTTGTTCGGAGTGTTGCGTCTTTGAAAATAAAAAAAACAAAAAATCGCAAAACTTAAAATCATTAAAGAAAAAACAACAAATATTTAAAAATAAAAAAAATCCGCACCTTTTTGTTTTGTTTTGTTCTTTTTGGGCTGGTGGGGATCTATCCTTTTGTTTACCAGGTTTCTTTGATTTTGTTTCATTTCTTCTTTTTCCGGGGCCACGCGTTTTTGTCGACGGGAATGGTTTTCTTGCACTTCCATTCCCCTTGACCGCGTTGGCCCCACGCTGATCTTAAGGTGTCGGGCGTGCTGAAGGGATTGCCAGGGGGTAGCGTTAGTTCCCCTATTAACGCCCCGGTGTGACCTCACACCCGTTTTTCTTTATAAATGTTTCCAATAAATCTTACTTTTGTGGGTAAAAAACTTCTATAACTGAACCGGGCTCTCCCTCACGGAAGAAGCCCAAACAAACTGATAGTGAAATTGAGGAACAGACAAGTATCGCGACCCCTGTTGTCCGATATCTTGTAGTTAAAGAGAAAGACGTTGATAGTGCCAGTACCGAGGAAAACCGTCCGAGTGCTATTAAGGGTTTATCCCCTTTTGTAATTAATAAAGTCATCACTTATCAAGCCGGACAGGTTAAAGATATAAAGAAACTACGGAATGGCACTTTATTGGTGGAAACGACAGACGAGAAACAAACGGCGAAGTTACTTAAGTTAACTGCCATTGGACCGGTGAAGGTTACAGTCGAACCTCATCGTATGCTGAACGTTTCACGAGGGGTGATATCGTGTTGGGATCTTCTCAATGCCACCGAGGTGGAGATTAAATTGGAGTTAGCGGACCAACAAGTTATAGACGTGGCTCGCATCAAGAGTAAGAAGTCAGGTGAACTTGTTGCCACCCAGTCACTGATTCTTACCTTTAGTTTGCCCACGCTTCCGGAGTCTGTGAAAGCTGGTTACTATCGTTTAAAAGTTCGGCCCTACATACCTAGTCCTCTACGCTGCTTTAAATGTCAACATTTTGGGCACACCAGCACGTCGTGTAATGCGAGTGCTGCCCTTTGTGCGAATTGTGGCCAGGGTAGTCATGGTGCGGACCCCTGTAAAGCGACCAAGCCCTTCTGTGTTAACTGCAAGGGAGAACATTCTGCTTGGTCTCGGGATTGTCCAGCTTCTCAGCGCGAGAAGCGTATCCGAGAACTCATGGTAGTCGAGAAGATTTCTGCTACAGATACGAAGCGTCGATTGAAAGAAAGCCTTCCTTCCTCGCTTTCTGTTCCCTTCGCTAATGTCGCTGCTATCTCTCGTAAATCTGTAGCTACACAGATCGTAGACGTTTCCACCCAAACGGACTTGCTCCCAAAGCGTAGTTCTGACTCAAAGACCCCAGTTGCAAAGATGAGCGAACTTCTCAAGACTCCCGTTGCAACAAGGAGCGAACATCCCAAGCCTCCAGCTGTAACGCCGAGTGATCGTCCGAAGACTCCTCGTGTTACTCTTAGTAGTGGTCTTCAGCGCACTCCCGCCCATTGCCGAACACCTTACATGACTGGCCTGAAACTTAGTCAGCATATCCGCAGGTTGAACGACACGGTTCTCTCTCCAAAGAAACCGAAATGTACTCCAGTTCGTAAGCCACCTGCAGCTTCTCTGAAGTCTGACATGGTGGAGGACGAACTGATGGATAGTGAGTGGGCTGTGATTGGACCGCGTGGGAAAGTTCGCCTTAAACGTTGATTTCTTCCAGCATGGCGCTTCTTCAGTGGAACCTGAATGGCTTCTGTAGTCACCGTGAGGAATTGATACAACTGGTCTCCGACCACTCGCCAGTTGTCGTATTCTTGCAAGAAACCCATTTTAAGCCTACCCAGTCCTTCGTTCTTAATGGGTTTACTACGTATCGATGTGATAAGCCAGATGCTGACCACGCTGCTGGCGGCGTGGCAGTATGTGTTTCCGACTCTATTCATTCTCGGGAGATTCACATTGTATCGCGCCTGCAAGCCGTCGCGGTGCGAGTATGCTTCTCTCGTCCGCTTACAATTTGTTCAATATACATTCCTCAGTCCGAAGCCTTTAACACCGCCGATCTGCTTCAGCTCTTCCATCAGCTCGAGCCGCCAGTCTTGCTTGTTGGAGACCTTAATGCTTATCACCGTCTATGGGGCTCTGTCCGCACTGACGGTCGTGGCCGTGAGGTGACCGGATTTCTTCAGGAGAGTGGACTGCTCCTCCTTATTGACGGAAGTCCCACTCACTTCTCCACTGCCCATGGTACATATTCTTGTATTGACCTCTCCATATGCAGTTCTGGTCTCTTGACCTCATTGACATGGAGAGTGCATCCCGATCTTTGTGGCAGTGATCACTTCCCGTTATTTGTTGAAGGCCTCCCTGTTACTCCTCCTTTTCCTCTCCGCCGCTTCAATCTGAAGCGTGCTGACTGGCGTAACTTCCGTGCGCTCAGTGAGTTTCATTGTCGTGATGATCTCCCTGTAGCTGTTGTGGCAGATGCATTTGAGCAGACTGTTCTTGATGCTGCTCATGCTTCCATTCCAGAATGCGGTGGCGCCGTTTCCCCCCGGCGTGTTCCATGGTGGTCTGCGGAAATCCGTGAGGCTATCCTAGCTCGTCGGCACGCTCTTGCCACTTTTAATCGTCATCCAACTGACGACAATCTGCAGCGTTTCCGCATTCTACGTGCTCGAGCTAGACGTCTTATTAGGCTTTCGAAGCGCCAAAGCTGGATTACTTACGTTTCGTCCATCAATAGTCGAACAGCGATGTCCACGGTGTGGCGTCGGGTCCGCTCTCTTACTGGCAATACTCCTCCTGTTGATGTTCCGGCTTTAACAGTGAATGGTGTCTTAGTTACTAACCCTTTAGAGATAGCTAACAATTTAGGCCAGTATTTTGCTTCTATCTCTGAGGCTGCACATTAACCTCCTGCTTCATTCCCCTTAGGGCCCGTTTAGAGCGGACACCGTTAAACTTCCGTACCGCCAACAGCGAAGCCTACAATGCTCCTTTCACCCTTGATGAATTCGATTCTGCTCTTCGTGAATCATCCAATACTGCTCCAGGGCTTGATTGTATACACTACGAAATGTTGCGCAACCTCCCCCGCGACACACACGTTGGTCTCTTGCAACTGTATAATCGCCTGTGGGTCGAGGAGTTTTTTCCACCAGGTTGGCGTGAGGCCCTCGTTCTTCCTATCTTGAAGCCAGCCAAAGTCGCAACTCGCTCTACGAGCTACAGACCCATTGCTCTTACGAGCTGCGTCTGTAAGTTGTTTGAGCGCATGGTCAAAAAGCGCCTGGTGTGGTATTTGGAATCAAATTCACTTTTGAGCAAATTTCAAAGTGGATTTCGTCGTTTCCGTTCAACTACAGACAATCTCGCTTATCTTGAGGGTGAAATTCAAGACGCCTTTCTCCACGGCGAACATCTTGTAGCTATCTTTTTCGACTTAGAGAAGGCGTATGACACCACATGGCGTTACGGAATCCTAAAACAATTATATGACTGGGGTCTTCGTGGGCATATGGCCCACTTTATTTCGAATTTTCTTCACGAGCGACACTTTAGAGTGCGTGTGGCCTCTACTCTCTCAGAGCGCTTTGTACAAGAAAATGGTGTTCCACAAGGCAGTGTTCTTAGTGTCACGTTGTTTGCTGTCGCCGTCAACAGCGTTATTTCGCAGATCCAGGCTCCTGTGTCTGGTCTGCTTTATGTTGACGATCTTGTTATTTTCTGTCGCTCCCGCCACCTTCGCGGCATTACTCGACAGCTCCAACTGACTCTCAATCGTCTCGTTCGCTGGTCGAATGAGACTGGATTTCGCTTTTCCACCGAGAAATCCCAATGTGTTCACTTCTGCCGGCAGCGTACGTGCGTTGTTAACCCGGACTTGTACCTCGATGGCACCCGTTTGTCATTCGTTGATACAGTCCGTTTCTTGGGTCTGGTGTTTGACCGTCGCTTTTCGTGGCACCACATGTACGGAATCTTAAATATTCTTGTCTTCGAGCTCTGAATCTCCTTCGTGTCCTTTCCCACCGCACGTGGGGTGCTGATCGTACTGTTTTACTTCGTTTGTACCGTAGTCTAATTCGGTCCAAGTTAGACTATGGCTGTATTGTCTATGGTTATGCTCGTGCTTTTCTGTTACGACAACTTGACACAGTGCATCACCTGGGTATTCGTCTTGCTACTGGCGCCTACCGAACAAGTCCCGTCACCAGCCTGTATGCTGAAACCAATGAACCTTCGTTAGTATATCGTTACAGTAGACTACTCCTTAATTATTCTGCGCATGTGCGTTGTATTCCAGACCACCCGTGTAGACCATGTCTCCGTGGTGGTCGGATATACGAGCGCTATGCTGCACGTCCTCGCTCTACACGTACATGGTACATCCGTGCGTGCGAGAGCCTTCTTGCCGACGATTTCGTGTGTCCGTCTCTTTCGTTGGTTCGCTTTTGTGCTATTCCACCATCGCTGCTTCGTCTACCTGGGCATGATTTACGTTTGTCTCTGCATTCGAAACAGCAAACTAGTTCCCAGGTGTACCAGCAAGAGTTTGCCGCACTGTTAGATCAGTATCCCGATTTTAGTGTATTCTATACGGACGGTTCTAAGGATGGGGATTCCGTAGGCTGTGTCTTTGTCACCGACGAGGGCAGCTCAGAATTCAATTTGCATCGCCTGTGTTCCGTGTTCACTGCCGTATTGACTGCACTTAAGCTTGCCTTGGACCATGCTCTCACGCTTTCATTACGTCGTGTGCTTGTTTGCACCGATTCTCAGAGCGTGGTTCTGAGTATACAGAATGCCTTTAGTATGCACTCTCTCGTGCAGGACATTCTTCTGAGATGCCATCAATTGCAGCAACAGGGTTGTGTCGTCGTTGTCTGCTGGGTGCCGGGTCATGTCGGCATCCGGGGAAACGAACTTGCTGATACAGCCGCCAAGAACGCCGCCTTGGCCGGGGTTGCACTGGAGCATTGCCTTCCTTGCTCCGATCTTCGTTCCTATTTTCACATCTTGATGCGCTCTGACTGGGAAGCCGATTGGGACCAGGCCATTGAGAAAAAATTGCATGCAGTCAAACCACTCCTAGGTGAGTGGCGTACGTCCTCGTCCGCTCGTCGTCGAGATGAAGTGCTCCTGGCGCGTTTGCGTATCGGACACTCTCATCTGACGCATAGTTACTTGCTACGGAGGTTGAACCGTCCGTATTGTGAAGAGTGTATAGTTCCCCTGAGTATTCAGCACATTCTTGTGGAGTGTCCTGAATACTCAGATCTCAGAGAACGTTATGGACTGCGTTCTGTTCTCACCCGTGCTTTGGGGGATGATAGTGATGTTGTTTGCCGGGTACTTGAGTTTCTGCATGTTATTGGCGTTGCTCACGTTCTCTGAGCTGTTTTTAGTCTGTTGTCCTTGTTTTATTGCTGCTAAATTTTTATATTTTGTCACTTGTTTTAAGTTTATTTTTGTATATTGTTATTGTTATCTTTTTATCTTATTTATTCTTTTATCTTACCCTTTGCTTTTTTCCATTTATTATTCATTTAGCAGCACTCTCGTTCCTTTGCACTGTCTTCGTTTTAACGTGTAATTCATTTTTAATCTTAGAGTCCTGAGCAACGTTGTTCATCGTGACGGGGACATATAGCCTCGTTGCTGACGTCCCCATTAACCCCCATTCATTCATTCATTCATACGGGTCTATGGGCAACTCGCAATTTGAGGGTTGAATCATCTGTACACATTACCAGGAAAATGCGAAATGCGAAACCATACGTAGCGTACACACCTCTCATTAAATGCGTAATTTTTAAACCAAAGATTTTCAACTATCCCTTGGAGAGGATAAGGTTTTCTATCTGATAATAACGAAATGCAAGATAGCGCCGCAAATAGTACCGGAAGAAAGATGGAAACATCTTGGAAGCCTGTCAGGAAGGGATGAATGTAAATAGCCTATTCCAGAGTTTCCTTTCCCACAGGGTGATGTACGTCCATACTCGTAGGGGAAGGACACTACCCCTATTAGGGGTGATATTTCAGTGTTGATTTCCAGAACTAGCGATGCTGGATATACAGAAGATAGGATACTGTTTGATCCGTTAGGTTATTAACTGTATCTGCAAGGGTTTTGGGGGACAATTGTCGGTATATTAGGCTAAGGCAGATGATTTCTAGGGCTTCTAAGAAATCTACGGATAAATGGACATATACCAAGCCTGGGGGTAGCTGTCGATTAAGGGTGGATAGAAAATATTTCCGCTGAGAGACGCGAGTAAAGAGCGGCATGGGGCGTACAGCTATGTGATAAAATTTAACTTACAATCTGGCCCTGAGACTGACTTTCCACTGTCTGTCCTTTGTACGAAAGAGAAAGCTTTAATTATATGACCATCGTGAATACAGTGTAACTTATATGGAATAACTGTCTGTTCTTAATTGTTATCGTCATGTTATGTCTTTTCTTTATTTATTTATTTATTTATTTATGGAAGTTTTAAGATTAGTAACGAATTTTACGTAAATATTTTATTCCTGATTAGTGGAGTAATCCTCTCTCCTATCTCTTACCAGATCGGAATCTAGGAGCCGTTACCATCAATAAAACAAATGTCGGAGAGGAATGAGGTACGTATGAAATTTATAGTGTAAGGGTCTTAATGTACACAGTGAATATAGATCCGCGATTCTATTGGGTCAGGCAACTGGTGCAGCAAAACAGGAATTAAAGGTTTTAGATCTAGAATAAACCATTCCTGGAATGCTTCTCTTAGAATGACTGCCGTAGGCTCGCCATAAACGAACACCTTAGATCCCACTGGGATCTTAGTTTTGAGTTCGCCATCGCTTCATGTAAATAACACTCTCCTTGATCATACCCTAGGGACTTAACTTGTTCATAGAGCCATACTGTAGTTTGCTGGTCGGGGGAGAGTTGGTCATAGGCGATGTAGGGCTTTAGAATATAAATAATAGGATCCAACTCTAACAGTTGTTGGCTGAACCGCGGGATACTATCAAAACTGATAGTTCCTTAAATATTTGAATTCCTGGCGATAGTTGAAGTCTTTCCAGCGTGATGAAGTAGTCGGGAGCAATGTATTAATTTTCCGTTACGCTTACACTTTCGTTTATTGACGCGTCCTCCTCATCCAGTTGTAGGATTTCCTTTGCCTCCCAGAAATGTGCCACATCATAGTATGAGTTCTATAGTTCAAGGGAAAAAAACATTGGACTTTGGTGCTGCTGAGGTCAGGTTACGCTTAACCTACCTATTCATATTTTTAATTTTAATTTAATTGGTACTTAAATTTGTCCTTACATCTATATACAAGTGACTAAATATAAATGGTTTAACCTGACATATTGTTCACCTAAGAATGGTCTATTAATCCTGTTTGTTTCGTTGGACTGAAGGATTATTTTCCTTAGTCTGATTTCTAATAGTCGCTATCGGTTTTTGTGGACTTGGAGAGGCCCGACCGAATGTGTTTGGCCTGCCTCCATTTGCCTTAGGGTTTAATTTATTCGGTACGTTACGGGTGTTTGTTTTCTCTTGTGGGCGAGCTTCTGGGGCTTATCAGTAAGTGGAGTCCCTGAGATATGAGTCTTAGCCCAACATTCAGCCCATAAGTGCTTAGGTCGTCCACATCTAAAGCACTTCAAGGGACGTCGATTTGGAGGCTTTTCAACCGTAATGGATTTCAATCTGGAGAAGTTAGGTTTCGAGGGTTTAATTTTCCGGGCTGACTGACTCTTTAATTCTTTTTTGTGTTCCCTTAATGGTGGTTTGTAGAGAAACTTGCTCTCGCCGCAACTGTGAGCGTACTCGAGCTTTTTCATATCGCTCAAGAGTCAGTTTTACCTTTTCTATAACATAACGAAGGGCGTCAGCCGGTAAGCCACGCAATAATTGCTGAAATTTTCCTCGTCACTCATATGCGGAGAGACACGTTGGCACAGCTTTATCATGGTATAGTAATATTGTGAGTATATTTCGCTCGGTTTCTTCATTCTATTATGAAGGCTAGCATAACTATCTGAGAGTTGGTCAGTATTTCCAAAAGCAGCGCGTAATTTTTGTTCTGAATCATCAAATTTGGCTAGAGCCTGTAGCTCATCACAATGTATCTCATAAAAGTCACGTGCAGGGCCATACAAGTAAGCAACAATGTACTTTATGCAGTCAGTATCATTCCATTTATATAACTGCGGCCAATTTGAATGTTTGGACTCTCCCGGAGTTCCGCCATAATTGTCAATTTTGATGCTAGGAACCTTAGGTGACAGTCGTAGAATTTGCCGTAGCCATCCTCAAATTGTCTTTTTTTCATATTTTTTCTTTTTTTAAAGCGTCAAGCAGATAAGCAGTATCTATGAGAATTTCAGTATAACTTACTTGACTTTATACACTTTACCAGTTCGTTTTGGTGTTCAACCAGAAGTGTTTTGTCTGCCAAAAGAGTAATAACACTTGTAAATTATCAATTGCAAACTACCATTTTCTTGGGCTTAATGCCGAAAATTTTGAGTACTAAAGAAAGTAATTTTAATATTATTATTAGTATTTTTAATTTTAAGAGATCCCAACACCACAAGTTTAGATTCGTGCATTTAGTGGGTTCTCTCTTTATACTGTGCTTAAACTATGTTTAACGACACTACGGTTTTATTTATACGCTTTAGTCCCGTGACTAACTTGTTTTATATTTCTGAAGTAAGGAGATCCTTTTTGATACTAATCCGGTTAAATCTAGGTTTAAACTTCCTTATCACTCTTTCTTAGTAGCTTGAGTAGGTTAGGATCCGGAGGATGGGAGGCAAGAGCTAAGGATTTGTGGGGAAGTTTTTTTAACTTAAATTTTATGTTCAGCATCTTCCTAAATATCTTTTGTGCTCGCACACACTCATACTCTATAACTGCTGAAGTTTCCTTCTGGTCTCCAAAAATAGATTTTAATGTGTTCTATACGGACGGTTCTAAGGATGGTGATTCTGTAGGCTGTGCCTTTGTCACTGCCGAGGGCAGCTCTGAATTCCATTTGCATCGCTTGTGTTCCGTGTTTACAGCTGAACTAATTGCACTTAAGCTTGCCTTGGACCATGCTCTTTCACTTTCTTTACGTCGTGTGCTCGTTTGCACCGATTCTCAGAGCGTGGTTTTGAGTCTACAGAATGTCTTCAGTATGCACTCTCTCACTCAGGACATTCTTGTGAGATGCCATCAGTTGCAGCAGCAGGGTTGTGTCGTCGTTGTCTGCTGGGTGCCTGGTCATGTTGGCATCCGGGGAAACGAACGTGCTGACGCAGCTGCTAAGAATGCCGCCTTAGTTGGGGTTGCACTGGAGCATAGCCTTCCTTGCTCCGACCTTCAGAATCATTTCCATTCTTTGATGCGCTCTCACTGGCAAGCTGATTGTTACCAGTCCCTTGAGAATAAATTACACGCGGTTAAGCCGGTACTTGGAGAGTGGCGTACGTCTTTTTGGTCCTGTCGTCGAGATGAAGTGCTCCTGGCGCGTCTGCGTATCGGACACTCTCATCTCACACATAGCTATTTATTATGTCACGTGAACCGTCCGTATTGTGAAGAGAGTATTGTCCCTCTGAGCATTCAGCACATTCTTGTTGAATATCCTGAATACTCGGATCTCAGAGAACGATTTGGACTGCCTTGTTTACTTGCCCGTGCTTTGGGGGATAATAGTGATATTGTTAGCCGGGCACTTAAGTTCGTCTCTGTCATTGGGGTTGCTCACGTTCTCTCAGCAGTTTTAGCTTGTATAATTTTTTATTGCTGCTAAATTTTTATCTTTTCTCCCGTTTTTAGTGTTGTTTTTCTATATATTGTTAGTTATCTCTTTTACCTTATTTATTATTTTATCACATTTAGCTTTGTTTTTTTTCCTTATTCTTTAGCAGCACTCTTGTCTTTGTGAATACTGTTGGTTTTAGTTCTTTTCATTTTTTAATAGTGCAGTTCTGAGCAACCTAATTAATCGTGACGGGGACATATAGCCTCGTTGCTGACGTCCGCATTAACCCCCAACTCACTCACTCACTCACTCACTTGTATTCAACCTAAAATAAAAATAAATGCATCACGTTACTTTTATTCATATTCCAAATAAATATAAACAGTATATACACACATAGATTTCAATTCGTTATACAAAAAAGCAAAAATTTTAAGGGAAAAAATAGCATACCTTTTAAGTAGTTAAACTGATTTGTAACTTTTTTTCGTATTCCATGGGAGTGAAACAAATGTATGTTCACAGTTTGCTTCAAGTGTGTTGTCTAATTTATAAACGTTCTGTACGTGAAATTTATAATAAATCTTTCAGATTTTCAGCGACCACGAAAAATATCTATTCGACACTAACATCGTCCGTTTTACAACGTAAGGGGCATATTTGTGGGACGTTAAACTGAAATATTTATCTCTCTCTCTCTCTTACGAGGGTATGATGTCTGAATGATTACGAAATCTATCACTTAACTCAGTATGATATTTTTATTCCGTAGCAAATACGGAAACTCAATTTAGAGGGACGTCCAACCCTCTTGGATGATGTGTTATTGAGTTCAGAGTATCATCATTGAACACAGCGGCCCCGAAAACTATGAATTTGACATTAATATCGTTCATTTTAAATTATTTTTACGGGTCTCGATACGAACCCTGGAGACCCCCAACTTCAACCCTCCTTAGATGGTATACTAACGAGTTCAGAGTATCATCATTGAACACAGCGGCGGTGCATGGCTGTTTTGCTTTGACCTCTCTCTCTCGTTTTATGTGTCTCGGTTGCTCGGGGATAGAGCGTTCACCTCTGATGTATGGAGGTCACAGGTTCAAAATCCTGTTCCCACCAAGTGAACTTTGTGGTGGACAAACACCGTGTACGTGGAAGGTCCCAGGTTCAAAATCCTGTTCTAACCAAGTGAACTTTGTGATGGACAAACACAGTGTAGGTGAATTTTCTCTCACTTTCTCCGTTCCAACATTTCATTCATTTCTCATCATCACCGTCTCCATTAGCATAGCCGACATAACTGTGGGACGTAAAACTTAAAGATTTCCCATTAACATAATCGCCATGAGCATTGGACGTAAAACTCAAAGATTTCTTTTGATTTCGTTCCACATTTTTTATCCTATCATCATTCACTTAGGGGGACACGGTGGCTCAGTACTTGGGGGTCCTTGATTCGATCTTAGCTCGGGGCCACGTTTCTGACTATATTTCGCTACCTCTTCATCAGGGGTCTCGCTGGCTCAGTGGTAGAGCGTTCACCTCTGGTGTATGGAGGTCACAGGTTCAAAATCCTGTTCCCACCAAGTGAAATTTATGGTGTACAAACACCGTGTACGTGGATTTCCTCTGGGTTCTCCGGTTTTCTCCCACTTTCTTCATTCTAACATTTCATTCATTTCTCATCATCCCCGTCTTCATTAACCTAGCAGGTATAGTTGTGGGACGTAAAACTCAAAGATTTCCAACCGTGGAACGTAAAACTCAAAGATTTCCCATTAGGCTAGCTGGCATAAACGTGGGACGTAAAACTCAAAGATTTAATTTCATTGTTGGCGCCTTTAATGTTTGCTGGCCCCGAGCACATACTACACACAGGTAGACATGATATTATCAAAATTAAAACATATAATATACCTCTTCTTTTTATAATATTATTTTAATATGAGACGACTTTACGTTCACTATCTGCTTTATACAAGCCTCCAGACATTTCTTACGTCAGCTGTAATCTACTTGCAATACGAGTCGGAAAACTTTCAAGAATTTCATCTTATCATTTTCTTAGAATTCAACGTGCAACGAGCAGAAGCATCATACAGTTAGGATTCGCTTATATGTATGTGTTTTTTATCGTTAGAATTTCATCTCATTATCAAATACGGAAACGCAAAGTAAATACACTGGCTGGAGTGCATCTTAGCTCGGGGGCCGCGTTTCTGACCATATTTTGACACTTTTTCATCAGGGTTCTCGGTGGCTCAGTGGTAGAGCGTTCACTTCTGGTGCATTGGGTCACAGGTTCAAAATCCTGTTCCCACCAGGTGAACTTTATAGTGGACAAACACCGTGTACGTGGATTTCCTCTGGGTTCTCCCGTAGCGTTCACCTGTGATGCATGAGGCACCGTGTTGAAATTCTGCTCCAGACAAGTGAACTTTATTGTGGACAAACACCGTATGAATGGATTTCCTTGGGAGTTCTCCCGTTTCCCCCCACATTCTTCATTCCATCATTTCTCATCATCACTTTCCCTCCACTAGTCTAGTAGGCATAATCGTGGGACGTAAAACCCATTTTGTTTGATAGCTTTTCGGCTCCCTTCCTCTATTAGCCTGGTAGACATAATCGTGGGATGTGAAGCCCATTTTTTTATAGCTTTTCGGCTCCCTATCTCCATTAGCCTAGTAGACATAAACGTGGGACGTAAAACCCATTTTGTTTGATAGCTTTTCGGCTCCCTTCCTCTATTAGTCTAGTAGCAAAACCGTAGGACGTAAAACCCATCTTGTTTGATAGCTTTTCGGCTCCCTTCCTCCATTCGTCTAGTAGGCAAAATCGTGGGACGTAAAACCCATTTTGTTTGATAGCTTTTCCGCTCTCTTCCTCTATTAGTCTAGTAGGCATAAACGTAGGACGTAAAACCCATTTTGTTTGATAGCTTTTCAGCTATCTTCCTCCATTAGCCTAGTAGGCATAATAGTGGGACTTAAAACTCAAATATTTCATTTCTTTTTTCTCTCGTTCCACATTTTTTATTCTATTATTATTACTTAAAGATAAAGTGGATCGATGTTCCAGGGCTCTCCCAAGCACATACTACAGACAGGTAGACATGATATTATAAAATTTTAAGACACATAATATTATTTAACATACAATTAAAAGTACTCTATCTTTTAACGTCCGTTGTGAACGTTCATCCTACGTTGTGAAAACATTATCAAATCATATGGAAAGCTACCGTTATTAGATTATGTTCAATCAATGGAATCCAATACGTTTAAAACAATCATATTCATCTTAGCAAACCCAGGGAACGTTCCCAGTGCTAAAATTTTCCCACATGGGACTCTAACACAGCAACACGATTTTGTATGGGTATGTGTTTCGCTTTGAGAGCCATATATAATTTCTCATCCCACGTTTAAAAAAAATCATGAAATATAATATTTACCTTAGCAACTAAGACGAATTTCATACAATCTGCTGACAAGCTTCGATCATTTGAATATCACGCCTTCAGTTCATAACCTACAGGCATTTCGTGAGAATAGGACCAAGGGGCTAACTGGTTTATGCTCTTCGGCTTTCCGGGAGGAGCGGGGGCGGGGGGGTCAAATAACTAGACAATACAAGATGAGAAGACGAAAAAGGCATGTTTCATCTTGTTTCTATAGCTGATAGCTGTCCAAGAGTATACTCCCTTATTCAAGCATAGCAACATATTGGTTTAGGCCTGTTTAGGGCCTCTGATAACGGTTTTAAAAAATCAGATCATTTGCAGTGTTTTTTCTGTGGTATTGGTTTAAGAAATTGGAACCCCGACGACTCACCTTTTATTGAACACCCTAGGTATTCTAAACATTGTGCCCATCTACTACTTATGAAGGGAACTAAATTTGTAAACAAGTGTATTTCCCTTAACTCCTCCTCTCTTATTAAAGACGACACTGAAGAAAGGTCGACGGAATCGGAAAATAAGGAGATGGAAGGCCAAAGGCAAAATGCGGATAAATCTGGAACAAAATTCTTGTGTAAAGTCTGCTACGAGAACGAATTACAAATAGTATGCCGCCCCTGTTCCCACATTACACTATGCGTGACGTGCGCTTACACGTCACGCATAGTCTATAAATATAGTCTATAAATAGTTAAGTGAATTTATATAGTACACTAATGGTATTATATTCATATCATAATATTCTTAAGCTTGATATAGATTGAATAATATTGAATGGTTATATTAATATAGACATAGTCGTGTTTTGTTGGGGCTACAGAGTTAGAGAATTTCTAGGATTTATGTATCATAGGTATCGATATATATATGACTGAAAACGAAATGATGATTATTATTTAAGAAACATATAATCACACATAGTACATATATATTAGTGATAGCACGCACAGAATATCAGTCCGTAGGCTAAAATATATAGTTATAGTTATAGATAGAAATACAGATTTAAATATTTCTAAGGTATAGATATAAATATACTTATACCCAAAAATTAATATGATAAATGTAGGGATAGATCTGTAGAGAATATGTATGCAATATATAAACTATATTTTAATTATGTGTTTAGCCATATAATACGCCTGACGCCTGGCTGAATGCACTAATGCCCACTATCGCTTACTTGCTATCCTGCAAGGCAAATGTACATGTCTAACAAAGACAAGTGTTTCTAATATACATAAGTGCATCAGATAATAGAAAATATAGGTTTAGGTAACTTGTAACAGACTTAAATTATCCTAATATAGTACATATAGAACCTTAGATTAGTTGTATAAGTAATCATATAAAACCTTAAATAAACAAGAGTCGGCTACTTATAAGGAATAAAGGTAAATAAGTTTAAAAAAACATCAAACGAAATCCGGAGAGAAGCCAATGAAAATCTGACGGATAGATAGACGGACTCCAGCCTATGGCATTTCGTCACGGAGAAAACATGTATGCTCTCCCCCTAGCAGTGGCGGAGTGGAGGGGACTCCAGGTCCCTCACATATGATCAAGTAGGTAAGCTAATCAAGGCTTAATGAGCTAAAGAGTTCACCACTACTGTTACAATACTTCCCTACCCAAGAAAATGATGATCGCGGTAAAACAATGGACATTCTATGCACAATATAACTCTATCTAGTAGCGGAAATGAATGTGAAACGAGGAACAGCTTACAGAATATATAATAGATATACAAACGAATCTTGTTCTGTATTCACACCCCTAGTCACGGCCTAGCGTAATTGACATTGACGGTTGTTCCCCACTACGTCCTTCGCCCCAAATAAATGAAAAATAATATAGAACATACAACGAAAGGCTACATATGAGAATAAAACCCGAGTGTGCATTATCAGTAACTACCACACTCAGCGGAAGTCAACATCCGCTCTTGCTTCAAACTATTCTTTCTTGTGTATGCATTTTTAGCCGTTTAAGATTTATCATGGAAAGGTGTGAACAAAACTTATAATAACTTCTTCTACGGATCAAATTTAGTAATGTGATAATGCTAAGCCAGGAATACTCCTCATGGCAGCGGTGAATCAGCAATGTAAACGGCTGCGATTAACAGTAATCAAGCTGGAAATAGTTTCGTAAATAATAGTCATTGAAAGCAGTAAGACCATTTTAAAAAAAACATACCTAATAAAACAGAGTGAACACCTGTCAAAAATTTATTCCTTCCGTTGGCCAGCCAACCAACTTAATAGATGAGGAATTGTTGCTGACGAAGAGATTTAAATTGATGAGCTCGGGTATGTCTAATACTTTCTTAACTGAACCACTTCATCTAAATCCAAATAGGCTAGTACTTACCTAGAAAGTAGAAATGGAATAAAAAAAATATTATAACTTTTCAGCAGTTGACGGGCATACAGTCATTAAAAAACGCAATCACCTGAGAACAACATTGATCAATCAGTGGCTAATCCCGAATTGAGTCCCGCGGGCTAAATCCCACTCCAGTTTTTCGTCATCAAAATAACAATGATAGTAATGCCTCAAACTGTCATTCATGACAGTTGATACCGAATTTGTTTTTAGCCCCTATGGAGTACAGCGCTTGAATGAACCTCTATTGTAGTTATATGGAAGGTAAAATGAGGGCTAAGCCCCCTCGAAAGGTTGAGAGGTTACGCCCAGGATGCGTACCAAACTTGGGATCATCCACTGACGAAAACAGAAATTCACTCTACCATAATAATACTATAGATGAACTCTACACATCAGAATTGGCAGTAAATAGGACTACGCGGTAACAGATAATACCAGGCGTGTATATCTTAAAAAAAAACACTTCAGAGCAAAGGCAAGAACCGAAAATTTTCTTGTATGAATGAATTATAATAGACAATTTCCCCACAATTAAAAAAATGGAATCTTCTCACACCCTGTATATTTCCATGTCTTTGTTTGTGTCGAGTATTTCTTACAGATACAGCCTAACCGTGCCCAAGTGGAGAAGGAAGGGGCTGAGCAGGGAAACCACATCAATTACGCCTACGATCCAGGACCAAACGGCTACTGACCAAAAATTGAATATGGACATACTTTAAGGGGACTACTTCTAAGTATAGATCCTTTTGTTTTGTTCTAATTAGCGTACTTATCCCCTTAGTCCTCAACGACTCTGCGTTATAAGTGGTCAGTATGGTAGTATAACAATGCAGGAGGAGTATAAAATACTAACCCGTAGGGTGGTACAGGTAACGAAGTAATATAATAATAAAAATAATAATAATAATAATAATAATAATAATAATAATAATAATAATAATAAAGACAATAACCATTTAAAAAATTGGAATTCCGAATCAAATATAGAATATCGAGGAAATATTGTCACATCTCGAGACTGGACTATCTCGTCTTGCCTGCATGAAACTAATTCGAAACAAAAATCAAACTGGTAACTTGATCAAATACCCAACTCACATACAGTAAATGTAAGGCTAATGCTAAAGATAAAGTTAAAAGAAACACAAGTAATCTCTAAAAAGAAACCTGAAAAATGCATATCTATAAAACAAGAATCAATTGCCTTCATTAGATTTCCTCACTCAATTGATAGATTCTCCTGCGATTTAGAAATTAAACAATATATATATATATATATATATATATATATATATATATATATATATATATATATATATATATATATATATATATATATATATATATATATATATATAAGTAGAAAAACTGATTACAATTAAGTTATCCTTGGGTTGTGCTGAAATGTTTGTTATACGTAGTGAGTAGGAATACTGTGAGCGATTTTGTGAATAATGACTTGTGGTCACGTTATTGATAAAAGTATTCTTCTAATTACGAAACCCAGTGCCAATACAGTGACAGATTGGTGTAAGAACATGACAAACCCTAGTTTGCTTATACAGCAGACATACTTTTATGCACGTACCTGTAATGAATTTAAGATTAGGTATCACACCACTACCACAATAACATGCAACACAAGACACAAAATACATAAATAAATAAAGAAATAATAATATTCTCTTGCTCCTTGCAAATACAAATATGCTGCACTAATAAACACTAATAAACACCAAACTAAACACCACACAAATTTCACACGCAATAATTATTATTGACACACGGTCATCTGCCGTCATAGGGAAAGACATCACCGACAAAATGATACACTTCTGGCTTCATCCAAACTCATAAGTCAATGAACGAAGGAATAAGATAACGACTTCCTGCTCTGCTTCCTTCATGTTAGGCGCTGTAACCCAGCTAATGTCACTACGATTAGAGTACAGACGTTGACTCACATACAATAGTGACACAGTTTAGAGATTGACCCCTTTTGAAACTATGAAAACATACAGAAAATAAATCATTTTCAAACACCGGAAGATAACAATATCCATACGGAATGAACTAGTGATAATTGGCGCGGATGTTATCCCATACAGTAGAACCTCATTACACACACCACCGCGTACAAGTATTTATTATACTACGATCTATTTATGTACACAAGGTGATAGTTGACTACATTACTCACACAAGAAGTTTTTTTCACCATCTTTAAGGAATCCTAAGGAATAGTGTAGGCAGAAGGAATAATAACAGTGGAATGTGTTCAGAACAACACAAAATGGTATAATCGAAGTAATATACTTGACTCGAAATCCCATAGGTACGAAAGCGATGCCAAGATGTGCACCCCAGACAACCTGCCTAGACTGGCCCATTCCCGAGGGAGGTACCTCCCATTGGACGAAGGAGTAGTAAGATCTGATCTGGAAGTCCAGGATCAAATAGAGGGATTCCTAGAAGTATTGCGAGGCTACATAGTTCACTTCTCCTGCTTGATCTATTGAATCTCTATAAGGAAAGAGACGTTATCACCATAACACTTCCACATCTGAGAGACGATACCTTCTTTCCACAACCACTAACCAGCCTTCCACTAATTAAGCTGGAAGACAGCTATCGTCTTATCGTCTACAAGTACCAGCCGAAAACAAAAGGAAAGCCAGGACATCTACTCTCAAAGGAGACAACCTAAGAAAGACGTACCATCACGCTTGTACACATCCACGTTTCCTTCCTCTAGTATCTATACTTCTGATATAAGCTAACATGGTCTACGGGCCAGTATTTCGTTATAATACCAGAGGCACAGTTACGCCTCATATCTGTTTTTGGGGGCTGAATCCCGTATAATTTTAAAAGCCCTTATCAGTGAAGCTGAATTTCATATAACCTTAAGGGCAGTATACGCCACCCCACACTGATTTACAGAATGTCACCTATCCAAATTCAAAGGAAAGGACAGGCCATCAAACCGAAGCAATCAAGCTGAGGGAAAGGTCCCATCCCTAAGCATACACGGCCTTCTTTAGCATCTATACTTCCCAATTAAGATCGGATAGGCCAGCTTCTTTAAATTACTAGAGGCACAGTCACGCCTCCCATCTATTTTTGGGGCTAAATCTCTCGTAACGTAAAAGGCCCCCATTGAAGGAAGTAAAACCATGGAAACGTTCTAGTATGAACCATGGAATCCAACTGGTCTGAACTGGACATACTCAAAAACAAGATTCATGCCACTACTTTCACGAATGGATTTGACACTTAGCTCAGCAAGAAGTATGTTGTCAAGATGCCCAAAGGATAATGGTGAAGACAATGAGAGGAAGTTTGCAGTGATCCAATGGTGGATTTGACCATGTAATCACAAGAAAATACATAACTACTAGTGAGTGCGAACATTATCATAGCCGAACTCTTGCCTACCTGAAACCTGGTGCGGAACTACAAAGTCAAAGACCTGTATGGATAAGTAATAGTGTCAAGTATCAAGTAATAACTGTTCTAATGCAATGATTTGTGATTAACATAATGAAAAACATACTATTCAGTGTGTGAACTGATCATGTTCAAAGTGAAAAAAAATAAATATTCCTTCTATACGAACAACTGGAAACGCGGAGAAGACTTGTAACGAAGAAAAATAGTAAGACATTGATTTAGGAAATGTAATACGAATAAGGCATGAATAGTAAAGTATATAGAAGGTATACATCAGATAAATTGTGAGACAACTAATATATTAAGTTGCTGATCTGAAAAAGAAATATAGATATAGATAACAAAGTGGAAAAAAGTAAAGTACAACAGAATTATTCACAAAATTAGCAGTTTCACATTGAGGTCATGAGTCTCCCACGAAGTCTAATAAGCCTTGAGGAGTGTTAATCAGTTCCTACTGAGTATAAGAAATCTTAATGAGTTCAAATTGAGTATGAATGAATGAATGGGGGTAATGGGTACGTCAGCAACGAGGCTATATGTCCCCTTCACGATGAACACGGTTGCTCTGGACTAAAAGATGAAGAAAGAAAAAGATTAAAATACTAGAGCACAATAAACAAAAGTGCTGCTAAAGAAAAGGAGAAAATGAAAAAGAGAAAATAAAAGAATAAATAATCTAAAACAGATAACAATAACAATATATAGAAAAACAATAAAAGCTGACAGAAATTATAAATTTAGCAGCAATAAAAAGCAACAACACATTAAAACAGCTCAGAGAACGTGAGCAACCCCACAAGCTTTAACAGAGTCAAGTACCCGGCGAACTACAGCACGTGAATCCCCCAAAGCGCGGGTAAGAACAGAAGGCAATCTGAAACGTTCTCTGAGAGCTGAGTATTCAGGACATTCAACAAGAATGTGCTGAATACTCAACGGGACAATATAATCCTCGCAGTACGGATGATTCAATCTTTGCAGCAAGTAACCATGCGTCACATGAGAGTGTTCGATACGTAGACGCGCCAGAAGCACTTCATCTCGACGACGGTGGCACGAGGACGTACGCCATTCTCCTAGGAGTGGCTTAATGCCATGTAACTTATTCTCAAGAGCCTGGTCCCAATCTGCTTGCCAGTGACAGCGCAACAAAGAATAGAAATGACGCTGAAGATCGGAGCAAGGAAGGCTATCCTCCAGTGCAACCCCGGCCAAGGCGGCGTTCTTGGCAGCTGTGTCAGCACATTCGTTTCCCCGGATGCCGACATGACCCGGCACCCAGCAGACAACGACGACACAACCCTGTTGCTGCAATTCATGGCATCTCACAAGAATGTCCTGCACGACAGAGTGCATACTGAAGACATTCTGTAGACTCAAAATCACACTCTGAGAATCGGTGGAAATAAGAACACGACGGAGGGAAAGCGTGAGAGCGTGGTCTAAGACAAGCTTAAGTGCAGTCAATTCAGCAGTGAACACGGAACACATTCGATGCAAACGAAATTCGGAGCTGCCCCCGTCGGTGACAAAGGCACAGCCTACAGAATCCCCATCTTTAGAACCGTCCGTAAAGAACACACTAAAATCAGGGTACTGATGTAACAGTGTGGCAAATTCTTGCTGGTACACCTGGGAACTAGTTTGCTGTTTCGAATGCAGAGACAAACGTAAATCATGGCTAGGTACACGAAGCAGCAATAGGGGAACAGCACAAAAGTGAACCAATGAAAGAGAGGGCCACACGAAATCGTCGCCAAGGAAACTCTCACACGCACGAATATACCATGGACGTGTAGAGCGAGGACGTGCAGCATAGCGCTCGTATATCCGACCACCACGGAGACATGGTCTACACGGGTGGTCTGGAATACAACGCACATGCGCAGAATAATTTTGTCTGCTGCGACGATATGATAACGAAGGTTCATTGGCCTCAGCATACAGGCTGGCGACGGAACTAGTTCGATAGGCGCCAGTAGCAATACGAATACCCAGGTAATGCACTGTGTCAAGTTGTCGTAACAGAGAAGCACGAGCAGAACCATAGACAATACAGCCATAGTCTAACTTGGACCGAAATAGACTACGGTACAAACGAAGCAGAACAGCACGATCAGCACCCCATGTGGGGTGGGAAAGGACACGAAGGAGATTCAGAGCTCGAAGACAAGAATATTTAAGATTCCGTATATGTGGTGCCCACGACAAGCGACGGTCAAAGACCAGACCCAAAAAACAGACTGTATCAACGAATGACAAACGGGTGCCATCGAGGTACAAGTCCGGGTCAACAATGCAAGTACGCTGCCGGCAGAATTGAACACATTGGGATTTCTCGGTAGAAAAGCGAAATCCAGTCTCATTCGACCAGCAAATAAGACGATTGAGAGTCAGTTGAAGCTGTCGAGTAACGCCGCGAAGGTGACGGGAGCGACAGAAAATTACAAGGTCGTCAACATAAAGCAAACCAGACACAGGAGCCTGGATCACCGAAAGAACGCTGTTGACGGCGACAGCAAACAACGTGACACTAAGGACACTGCCTTGTGGAACACCATTTTCTTGTACAAAGCGCTCTGAGAGATTAGATCCCACAGGCACTCGAAAGTGTCGCTCGTGAAGAAAATTCGAGATAAAGTGGGCCATATGCCCACGGAGACCCCAGTCATATAATTGTTTTAGGATTCCGTAACGCCACGTGGTGTCATACGCTCTCTCTAAATCAAAAAATATAGCAACAAGATGTTCGCCGTTGAGAAAGGAGTGTTGAATATGGCCCTCAAGATAAGCGAGTTTGTCTGTAGTGGATCGGAAACGACGAAATCCGCTTTGAAGTTTGCTCAGAAGTGAATTGGATTCCAAATACCACAGCAGGCGCTTGTTAATCATGTGTTCAAACAGCTTACAGACGCAGCTCGTGAGAGCAATGGGTCTGTAGCTCGTGGGGCTAAATGCGACTTTGCCTGGCTTCAAGATAGGAAGAACGAGAGCCTCACGCCAAGCCGGTGGAAGAAACTCCTCGACCCAGAGGCGATTATACAGTTGCAAGAGAGCAAGCTGTGAATCGCGGGGGAGGTTGCGCAACATTTCGTAGGGTATACGATCAAGCCCTGAAGCAGTATTGGATGATTCACGAAGAGCAGAATCGAATTCAACGAGGGTGAAAGGAGCTTTGTAATCTTCGCTGTTGGCGGTACGGAAGTTTAACGGGTTCCGCTCTAAACGCGCCCTAATGGGAACGAATGCTGGAGGATAATCTTCAGACTCAGAGATAGATGCTAAATACTGGCCCAAGGTGCTAAATACTGGCTATCTCCGAAGGATGAGTAACTAAGACACCATTCACAGACAAACCAGGAACATCAACAGTAGGAGTATTGCCATTAAGAGCGGACCCGACGCCATACAGTGCACATCGCTGTGCGACTATTGATGGACGAAACGTAATTCATCCAGGTTTGGCGCTTCGAAAGTTTGACAAGACGTCTAGCTCGAGCACGTGGAATGCGGAAACGCTGCAGATTGTTGGCAGTGGGATGACGACTAAAAGTGGCAAGACCGCGCCGACGAGCCAGGATAGCCTCACTGGTTTCCGGAGACCACCATGGAACACGCTGGCGGGAAATGTCGCCACCGGATTCTGGAATGGAACTATGAGCAGCATCGAGAACAGTCTGCTCAAAAGCTTCTGCCGCAACAGCTACAGGGAGATCATCACGACAATGAAACTCACTGAGCTCACGGAATTTACGCCAGTCAGCACGCTTGAAATTGAAGCGGTGGAGAGGTAAAGGAGGAGTAACAGGGAGACCTTCAACAAACAACGGGAAGTGATCACTGCCACAAAGATCGGGCGGCTCGAGCTGATGGAAGAGCTGAAGCAGATTGGCGGTGCTAAAGGCTTCTGAATGAGGAATTTACAATGAACAAACTGTAAGAGGCCGAGAAAAGTATACTCCCACCGCAACTGCTTGCAGGCGGGAGACTAGGTGAATCTCCCGAGAATGAAAAGAAGCAGAGATACAGACTGCCACGCCGCCAGCAGCGTGGTAACTATCGGGCTTATCACACCAATACATAGTGCACCCAGAAAAGAGGATAGACTGGGTAGGTTTGAAATGCGTTTCCTGCAAACAGATGAGAACCGGCGAGTGGTAAAATATTAGTTGTGTTAATTCCTCACGATGACTACAGAAGCCATTCAAGTTCTACTGAAGAAGCGCCATACTGGAAGGTGTCAACGTTTAAGGCGAACTTTCCCACGAGGACCAATAACAGCCCACTCGGAATCCACCAGTTCGTCCTCCACCATGTCAGATTTCAGAGAAACTGCAGGTGGCTTACGAACTGGCGTAGATTTTGCTCTCTTGGGAGTGAGAACAGTCTCCTTCAGCCGGCGAATATGTTGACTAAATTTCAGGCCAGCGATATAAGGTGATCGGCGATGGGCTGGAGTACGCCGAAGACCACCACTAACGGAAACCCGTGGGGTTCGGGGAAGTTCGCTTCTTGTTGCAACTGGGGTCTTGGGGTCACTACTAGGCTCTGGGACAAAGTCGGTTTAGGTGGAAACGTCGGTCGTCTGGGTTGATACAGATTTCTTACAACTTGCTGCAACAGTAGCGAAGGGAACAGAAAGCGAGGAAGGAATGCTTTCTTTCAAACGACGCTTAGCATCAGCAGCAGAAATTTTTTCAACAACCATGAGCTCCCTTATCCGCTTCTCGCGCTGGAAGGCTGGACAATCCGAGACCAAGCTGAATGCTCACCCTTGCAGTTGACACAAAAGGGCTTGGTCGCTTTACAGGGATCCGAACCATGACTATCCTTGCCACAATTGGCACAAAGAGCAGCACTCGCATTGCACGAGGTGCTGGTGTGCCCACGGTGTGCTGGTTGACATTTATAGCAGCGCAAAGAACTAGGTATATAGAGCCGAACTTTCAATCGATAGTAAACAGGCTTTACATATTCTGGAAGCATTGGCAAACTAAAAGTAAGAATCAGTGACTGGGTAGCGACGAGTTCACCTGACTTCTTACTTTTTATGCGAGCTACATCTATAACATGTTGGTGCGCTAACTCCGACTTAATCTCCTCCTCAGTGGCATTCAGGAGATCCCAACACGATATCACCCCTCGAGAGACGTTCAGGAGACGATGAGCTTCTACTGACACGTTCACAGGTCCAATCGAACTTAATTTCAGTAGCTTCGCTGTTTGCTTTTCATCGATCGTTTCCACCAATAAAGTGCCGTTCCGCAATTTCTTGATGTCTTTAACCTGTCCGGCTGGGTAAGTAATAACTTTATTAATAACAAAAGGGGATAAGCCATTAATAGCGCTCGGACGGTTTGCATCAAATGTGGCACTATCAGCATCTTTATCTTTAATTACAAGATATCGTATGACGGGCGCGGCGATACTTGTCTTTTCCACACTTTCGCTTTCACTCGGTTTGGGCTTCTTCCGTGAGGGAGAGCCCGGATCAGATTTTAAAGTTTTGGTACTCATATAAAAAGATTTTATGAAAACATTTAGAAAAGAAAAAAGGGTGTGAGGTCACACCGGGGCGTTAATAGGGGAACTAACGCTACCCCTGGCAGTCCCTTCAGCACGCCTTAGGATCATCGTGGGGCCAACGCGGTCAAGGGGAATGGAAGTGCAAGAAAACCATTCCCGTCGAGAAAAACGCGTGGCCCCGGAGAAAGAAGAAGGGAAACAAAACGAAAGAAACCTGTCCAACAAAAAGATAGACCCCGACCAGCCCAGGAAGAACAAAAAAAAAAGCTGCGGATTTTTTTGTATTTTTTAAATTTTTGTTGTTTTTTAATTATTTTATATTTTGCGATTTTTTTTTATCTTCAAAGACTCAACACACCGGACAACACAAACACTAGACGTACACAACATTAGGCCGGGTGGGTGCACGTCCTCCCCAATGGGAGGAAGACGTGCACTAGACCTGCCTCTTCCCGACTCCTACCAACCACCCGCGAGTCTGGTAGCGGTATTAGCGGCTGAGAGGGCGTGCAATGATATGAAGATGAGGGGTGATACATGAATGAATGATGAAGCCGCCCTCTCAGCTCCACCCCCTCCCCGACGATAACGGTCCGCTACATGGAGGGGGTCAAATTGAGTAATAAAAGGTCTACTATACTGAGTAATAGTTCTTGTAATAAATCATCAAAATCATAGTTAATTGTAAGGAAAATACTCTCGATACAGGAAACTAGGTGAACATAAATTGACCCTTTTTCCTCTCATAAATTTATTTGTTCAAGCTATAAACTAACTCCATCAGTATACCTTGTGCGAGGACGCCCAATATACTGAAGGTCATATAGTAACCTTAAGTTCCTAATGGGTGAAGAAGGATGTTACGATACAAGTTTTGAGCCCATATACTTTGAGGATACTGTCCTGAGGAGTGTTAATCAGTTCCTACTGAGTATAAGAAATCTTAATGAGTTCAAATTGAGTAATAATAGGTCTAGTATACTGAGTAATGGTTCTTGTAGTAAGTCATCAAAATCATAGTTAATTGTAAGGAAAATACTCTCGATACAGGAAACTAGGTGAACATAAATTGACCCTTTTTCCTCTCATAAATTTATTTGTTCAAGCTATAAACTAACTCCATCAGTATACCTTGTGCGAGGACGCCCAATATACTGAAGGTCATATAGTAACCTTAAGTTCCTAATGGGTGAAGAAGGATGTTACGATACAAGTTTTGAGCCCATATACTTTGAGGATACTGCCCTGAGGAGTGTTAATCAGTTCCTACTGAGTATAAGAAATCTTAATGAGTTCAAATTGAGTAATAATAGGTCTAGTATACTGAGTAATGGTTCTTGTAGTAAGTCATCAAAATCATAGTTAATTGTAAGGAAAATACTCTCGATACAGGAAACTAGGTGAACTTAAATTGACCCTTTCTCCTCTCATAAATTTATTTGTTCAAGCTATAAACTAACTCCATCAGTACACCTTGGGCGAGGACGCCCAATATACTGAAGGTCATATAGTGACCTTAAGTTCCAATGGGTGGAGGAGGATGTTACTATACAAGTTTTGAGCCCCTATACTTTGAGGATACTGCCCTGTCTAGATGTAAATGGGCACCAAACATACGTACCACGGATAAGTGAAGTTGAGGGAACTACAAACGATAAACATTAACATAGAATGTTGACGGAAATTGTAGTCGAGTTTAGCACCGCAAGCGCGGACAGATAAGACATTCACTTCTTTTTAAGTTTAAGCAGTGCTTATATGCAAAGGAAAGAATAATTAAGAATTAAAATTTTAAACATGATAATGAGTCGATAATGTGGATAGAATGTATGTTCACCTTAAAAACTCAGTGACACCATGATAGCAAAACAGCGTTTTTCTGCTGAGTTGGAACATGAATGAGAGGTGTCCTGGTTCGACTCCCAGTCGAGCTCGGTACACATTAAAATATTATGTAATAAAACAATAGGAGGACGAAGTATGACACTGAGTTGTACTTGGTTGGCTGAACGCAACAGGAATCTTAGCCGACTGTACGCATGATCATACCTAATGTGTGAAAGTTTTATCCTAGATTCGAAGTAAGTCACTGGCGAAGCCGTATAAGGCCGTAAACTTGCTTTGAATCGGTCGGAACCTGGATTCCTGGATTTTGCGTTAGGAGTGTAATGAATGTAATACAGGAGATAAATAGAGGATGAGTCAGGTAAAGAGAGATTGGTATGTGAGTAATGGCAAGCAGAATTAACGGTGATCTCTGATGTTTAACAGAGATAGGGAGGAAAAACGCTGTTGTGAACGATAATTGCGCGACATGGAGAATATTCCCTCTCATTAAATTTACTTTAATACATTCAGCTAAATTGTTGTTCTCTTCAAAAAATTACTTTGTTTTCTCATATAAAACTTTGTGTTGATGAAAAATTTGGATATTGCAGAAATTCATAAAGATATGCGATTTCCGGTATTCAGACAAATACGGAAATAACATCTCTCTCTATCGTTGTGTCTTCTTCCATCTCACTCTAAAGAGGCGTGTCCAAGGTTACTGGAATCCTATCCCTCCTTTTGTGGGTCGACCCAAGGTTATGGTTACCTTACTTACCGAGTATAAAAACGCGAGTTCGGAGCCCTGCGGGGTCCTACAGGAGCTTTTTCGCAGTGTCGCAGTGTCGAGCTATCTGAACTCGATACGCGCTGTTTAAAGGTTACTCTGAGATAGAATCCACCCGGTGAGTAGAACACTAACAAACATGTAAGGAGAATAAACGTTAGCGCGCGGATGTTAAAGACAGTAAGGTAGTCAAGATGCACCCATGTCCGCCAAGTTAGGAACAAGACCGAGATTAAGCAACCTCCTCCTCCGTTCCAAAAACGGGAGTTCTAAAATGAATTTTGTCCAAGTTAGGAATTATTAACAGTTAAGCGATTTTTAAAGGGAACTTAGTCTCTGTTTGCCCATGGCAAACCAAAGAAATCTAAAGTTTTTCCCTATTATTTCGGCCGCGTTGGTCGGCTGTGTCAATAAGCATAAACTGAACCCAGCCGACCTGGGCATCGTATAAAAGTCTATGCACTGTAGACTCAAACAATATTAGGCAGAAATAGTTTGAATTGATGCTGTAATGTGTTTTAATTAGATTTCTCGAAAACTTAAGACTTTAAGAATAATTTTAACAACTTTATAAATTTTCATTCTGTTGAAACGTACTCGTCCCTTGTTGACAGCTTGAATTAGAAATATAAGCACCAATACTAATAACATCCGATGAGCGTGTAATTTTCCCGTTATTCCGAGCAAATTTGGTTCATTAGGAGATTTACCTCAATTTTTCCAGCTTTCTTACAAACTCAAGTTGTGTGCGACTAGCAGACATCAATGGAAAAGCTAAACAGCTAGTTCTGGGATTATTTCTAGTGTTTCAGGGAAACTCATGACCACTCATATATATGAAATTAGCCAGCAATAGTCTAGAAATTTAAAATCGAGGTATTGTTCACGACCATAGCCGAGTGGTATCTTGTTAATATATTTTTGAATTTTTTTTTTCAATTTCTTTAATAAAGCTAATTAATTGAGGGAATGAATTTAATTTCCAGAGAATCCCTTAAAATTATATGTAATAAGGAGGTCAATTTCTTTTCTATGTTGGAAGACATGCTGTATGAAGGTGCAATCCTCAAATACCAGTGTTTCGATCGCCCACCTCTCGTAGGTGCCAAGTTTAGTGATTAACTTTAATGCTCTACCATTTCTGGGTCTCAATGGTACATGATGGACGCCGGACCCAGTAAAGAATACTATACACTTCGGGTTCTCTCGAAGTACGATTCGACCGCTTGAGCTCAACCAAGCTTTCGGCTAAAATCAAGATGTACCAGGAATGTCTTCACCCAGATGTTATTCAAGCTACGCCATGTGTCACCACATTATTTACCTTATTATTACGGTCCTCCGTAACACTAAATGCACGATTCTAAACTAGTGGTGTTGGAATCTCTTAAAATTAAAAATACTAATAATAATATTAATAATACTTTCTTTAGTACTCAAAATTTTCAGCATTAAACCCAAGAAAATAGTAGTTTGCAATTGATAATTTACATGTGTTATTACTCTTTTGGCAGACAAAACACTTCTGGTTGAATACCAAAACGAACTGGTAAAGTGTATAAAGTCAAGTAAGTTATATTGAAACTCTCATAGATACTGCTTATCTGCTTGACGCTTTATAAAATATATATAAAAGAGAACAATTTCAGGATATCTACGGCAATTTCTACGACTATGTCACCTAAGGTTCCTAGCATCAAAATTGACAATTATGGCGGAACTACGGGAGAGTCCAAACATTCAAATTGGCCGCAGTTATATAAATGGAATGATACTGACTGCATAAAGTACCTTGTTACTTACTTGTATGGCCCTGCACGTGACTTTTATGAGATACATTGTGATGAGCTACAGGCTCTAGCCAAATTTGATGATTCAGAACAAAACTTACGCGCTGCTTTTGGAAACACTGACCAACTCTCAGATAGTTATGCTAGCCTTATTAATAGAATGAAGAAACCGAGCGAAATATACTCACAATATTACTATGCTATGATGAAGCTGTGCCAACGTGTCTCTCCGCATATGAGTGACAAGGACAAATTTCAGCACTTATTGCGAGGCTTACCGGCTGACGACATAGTTATGTTATAGAAAAGTTGTGTGACACCCCGGAAGAGGTAAAACTGGCTCTTGAGCGATATGAAAAAGCTCGAGTATGCTCACAGTCGCGGCGAGAGCAAGTTACTCTGCCAACCACCACAAAGCCAAGACAAAAAGAATTAAAGAGTCAGTCAGCCCGGAAAATTAAGCCCTCGAAACCTAACTTCTCCAGATTGCAATCCGTTACGGGTGAAAAGCCTCCAAATCGACGTCCCTTGAAGTGCTTTAGATGTGGAAGACCTAAGCACTTGCGGGATCAATGTTGGGCTAAGACTCATATCTCAGGGACTCCACTTACTGACAAAACCCCAGCATCTCGCCCACAAGAGAAAACAAACACCCGTAACGTAACGAATAAATAGAACCCTAAGGCAAATGGAGGCAGGCCAAACACATTCGGTCGGGCCTCTCCAAGTCCACAAAAACCGATAGCGACTATTGGAAATCAGACTAAGGAAATTTATCCTTCAGTCCAACCAAACAAACAGGAATAATAGAAGATTCTTAGGTGAACATTATGTCAGGTTAAACCATTTATATTTATTCACTTGTGTATAGGTGTAAGGACAAATTTAAGTACCAATTAAATTAAAATTAAAAATGTGAATAGGTAGGTTAAGCGTAACCCGACCACAGCAGCACCAAGGTCCAATGTTGTTTTTCCTTCAATTATTGAATTCATACTCTGATATAGTACATTTCTGTGAGGCAAAGGAAATCCTACAACTGGATGAGGAATACGCGCCAATAAACGAAAGTGTAAGCGAAACGGAAAATTATTACATTGCTCCCGCTTACTTCTTCGCGCTGGAAAGCCTTCAACTATCGCCAGGAATTCAAATATTTAAGGAACTATCAGTTTTGATAGTACCCTCGCGGTTCAGCCAAAAACGGTTAGAGTTGGATCCTATTAATTATATTCTAAAACCCTACATCGCCTATGACCAACTCTCCCCCGACCAGCAAACTACAGTATGGCTCTATGATCAAGTTAAGTCACTAGAGTATGATCAAGGAGAGTGTTATTTACATGAAGCGTTTGGCGAACTCAAAATTAAGATCCAAGTGGGATCTAAGGTGTTCGTTTATGGGAGCCTACGGCAGCCATTCTAAGAGAAGCATTCCAGGAATGGTTTATTCTAGACCTAAAACTTTTAATTCCTGTTTCGCTGGATCAGTTGCCTGACCCAGTAGAATCGCGGATCTATATTCACTATGTACATTAAGACCCTTACACTATAAATTTCATAGTACCTCATTCCTCTCCGACATTTATTTTATTAATGGTAACGGCTCCTAGATCCCTCATATCTCAGGGACTCCACTTACTGACAAAGCCCCAGCAGCTCGCCCACAAGAGAAAACAAACACCCGTAACGTAACGAATAAATAGAACCCTAAGGCAAATGGAGGCAGGCCAAACACATTCGGTCGGGCCTCTCCAAGTCCACAAAAACCGATAGCGACTATTGGAAATCAGACTAAGGAAATTTATCCTGCAGTCCAACCTAACAAACAGGAATAAAATAAGATTCTTAGGTGAACATTATGTCAGGTTAAACCATTTATATTTAGTCACTTGTGTATAGGTGTAAGGAAAAATTTAAGTATAGTGAAACCTCTCTAAAGCGGACAGCCGTGGGGAATCAAAAATTGTCCGTTATAGAGAGGTGTCCGCCTTAGAGAGGTTTCAATATTTTCTTACGAAAATTAATAAAGCAGGTAATATGCGATTAGAAAAAATATTTTTGCATGAATCATTTATTTATGAATATTACCAAAATGTTACTGTACCTACATTATCTTGAGCTATCCAATTCCCTATGTTCGAGCACAACATAGGAATAAGATGTTATAGTTCTCTGCACTTTACACTTATCGCTACTTACTACGTTTTCGGTTTGTTGCTTTAATTTTTGAGTTAATTTCAGTCCAGTAATGACTTTTTTTTAAAGACAATATGCGTACCCGTGGTCAAAAATACCAACTTGTCTTCTGCTTCATTAGAGATTCCAGCGGGACAGTAGAATTATGTGTCATCCCAAACAGTGGGCAACTGTCAATCGCTTTTGTTTCTGAAACAGGCTGGGTGGGAGTGGAATGCAAGCAAAGGACATAATGGTGTTATGGAACTTAGACCCTTCCTCTGGCTTGCTGAATAGACAGTTGAAAAGGCAAAATGCTGTCACACCCTCATGTTTTTCCTTGGTGACATACGTATGAATTACTAAAAGTGTATTTTTAGTGTACTTTTCAACTTGTTTCTAGACAAAGTGTCCGTAATACGAAAGTAAATAATACCTATAAAAGACATAAAAGACTGTCCGTGTTCGTACTAGAGAGTGTCCGCTTTAGAGAGGTTTGCCAATATGTTTTCTCCTATTACAGTGTTTGGGGATTACAAAATATGTCTGTTATGGGAAGTGTCCGCTTTATAGAGGTGTCTGTTAGTAGAGGTTTCACTGTACTAATTAAACTAAAATTAAAAATATGAATAGGTAGGTTAAGCGTAACCCGACCACAGCAGCACCAAGGTCCAATGTTGTTTTTCCTTCAATTATAGAACTTATACTCTGATATAGCACATTTCTAGGAGGCAAAGGAAATCCTACAACTGGATGAGGAATACGCGCCAATAAACGAAAGTGTAAGCGAAACGGAAAATTATTACATTGCTCCCGCTTACTTCTTCGCGCTGGAAAGCCTTCAACTATCGCCAGGAATTCAAATATTTAAGGAACTATCAGTTTTGATAGTACCCTCGCGGTTCAGCCAAAAACGGTTAGAGTTGGATCCTATTAATTATATTCTAAAACCCTACATCGCCTATGACCAACTCTCCCCCGACCAGCAAACTACAGTATGGCTCTATGAACAAGTTAAGTCACTAGAGTATGATCAAGGAGAGTGTTATTTACATGAAGCGTTTGGCGAACTCAAAATTAAGATCCAAGTGGGATCTAAGGTGTTCGTTTATGGGAGCCTACGGCAGCCATTCTAAGAGAAGCATTCCAGGAATGGATTATTCTAGAACTAAAACTTTTAATTCCTGTTTCGCTGGATCAGTTGCCTGACCCAATAGAATCGCGGATCTATATTCACCATGTACATTAAGACCCTTACACTATAAATTTCATAGTACCTCATTCCTCTCCGACATTTATTTTATTAATGGTAACGGCTCCTAGATCCCGATCTGGAAAGAGATAGGAGAGAGTATTACTCCACTAATCAGGAATAAAATATTTACGTAAAATTCGTTACTAATCTTAAACCTTCTATAAATAAATAAATAAATAAGAAAGAAAGAAAGAAAAGACATAACATGACGATAATAACAATAACAATAATGGTAAGCAAGTCTAATAGGAACAGACAGTTATTCCATATAAGTTACACTTTATTCACGATAGTCATATAATTATCGCTTTCTCTTTCGTAGAGAGGACAGACAGTGGAAAGTCAGTCTCAGGACAAGATTGTAAGCTAAATTTTATCACTTAGCTGTACGCCCCATGCCGCTCTTTACTCGCATCTCTCAGCAGAAATATTTTGCCAAATCCTTTATGACTCAAATTCTATCCACTATTAATCGACAGCTACCCCCCGACCTGGTAATTTTCCATTTATCCGCAGATTTCTTAGAAGCCCTAGAAATCATCTGCCTTAGCCTAATATACCGACAGTTGTCCCCCAAAACCCTTGCAGATACAGTTAATAACCTAACGGATCAAACAATATCCTATCTTCGGTATGTCCAACATCGCTCGATGGATACAGGAACAATGTTCCTGTAACGGATACTCCGGTAACGGATACTCCTACGGGTTCCAATTCTGGAAATCAACACTGTAATATCACCTCTAATAGGGGTAGTGTCCTTCCCCTAGGAGTACGGACGTACATCACCCTGTGGGACAGGAAACTCCGGAATAGGCTATTTGCATTCATCCCTTCCCGGCAGGCTTGCAAGATGTTTCCACCTTTCTTCCGGTACTATTTGCGGCGCTATCTTGCATTTCGTTATTATCAGATAGGAAACCTTATCCTCTTCAAGGGATGGTTGAAAATCTTCGGTTTAAAAACCACGCATTTAATAACAGGTGTGTACGCTACGTATGGTTTCGCATTTCGCATTTTCCTGGTAATGAGTACAGATGATTCAACCCTCAAATTGCGAGTTGCTCATAGACCCGTAACATGGGACGAGGAATACATTTATTTCTAGCTCGTACCTTAAGGCAATAAACCCTCAGTTATATAAACCCGACAGTTATATTTAAAAAAATAAAAATAAATAAATAAGAAATTCCTATCCCAGTGAGCTACAAGCCGGGCTTCTCGGCGACATGTCATCATATGAATTTATTTCTATTTGTTGTTTTCTTTCAGAGAAATGTTAATTCGCCATTATCTTTTTGTTATATTGGGAGTTGGAAGTTCCTTTCTTCCACTATCCGACCAGGAAAACTTTCTTCCTGTACTTGCTAATGCAGAAGTCTTAAGGGAACTACTCACTTCTCAGGTACCCTACCATAAGTTAGCTATATTGGCTTATACCATACCATATCAATACCATCAATACCATCTCTACCATCTACAATTTACCGCAGTTACATGATGAATTCCAAGCTCTGCAGCAAGCATTCACTTCCGGTTTTGCGATCAAAATAGAGACGCTTCTGAACATTCATGCGCATTGTTGAACTCAATCATAGAGATTGAAAAGATCAGTGGCTTACAATTGCAGCAAGAATTTAATGACCTCACAGCGTTTCGAACGGATAAGACCAAACGTGGTTTAGATTTCATTGGTAGTTTCCTCTCTTGGTGTTGTAACACTGTCTCCAAAAGTACTTTCCAAAATTACGTCACAAGCCAAAGAAAAATGAGCGAATTGTTGAATCAACTAGTAGAACAAATACACTCGGATCATCATAACATTCTATTGACAAGACACTCTACAAGAAATTTTTCTACCCAAGTGAACAATGCGGTACATTCCATTCAGGATAAAGTGAAGTCACTTCAGAAACCAGTAAATAGGGTAATGGAACAAGTGGCTCGTAACCATGATACCGCACTGTCAGTGCAAGTAATAGTCCTAAGCAAGCTCCTTGCTACGCTCCAGTATGAGCGACAACATAAGGACATCCACACTGCTTGCATCGAAGGAAGCATGTCACTGACAGCAGTCAACCCCAAACAATTAGCGCAATATTTACAAGTGTTAGCGATTCAACTTCAGAAACGAGGATACTCATTGGCTATACCACAATCAGAAATATTTCGTTACTATAATTTACGTACAACCACTTGTCACTTTGGAGGAAACAGTGTGACGTTAATTCTCAAAATTCCAATCATTCGTGGGGTTCAGCCCATAAAATTGTTCCGTCTGATTCCGTTACTATTTCATTACCAAAATGTAATACATGAACCTGCCATACTAGCTACTAATTCCGAGTACGAAACTATCTTAACCGACTACGACCTTATCACCTGTTTGAAGAGACCTGATGGGCTTTGTAAAATACCTGAAGTAACAATCACGTCCTTCTAAGCTCCGAATTCTATCTATCATTTATGGCAAATATCTTCGGTCGCATGGCAAACGCGATTTTCTGAAAGCTAAAATTAAGGAACTTGAAGATAATAGTAAAAATAAAAACGACCGGGACATGTATAAGGGAATCAACGAATTTAAGAAAGGCTACCAACCTCGTGCTTATATATTAAAGAAATCTTTCGGTATATTTCTCACTGACAGGGATAGCATCTTAAATAGATGGAAAGATTTCTTTGACGATTTGCTTAACACGCAACCGAAAACTAGTGTGCGTGGAGAAAAGGAGATACACACCGCAGAACCGCATATTCCAGAACCCAGAGGAACAGAATTAGAAATGCTATAATAGAGAGGCTAGCATCTCTACTTACTGCACCCCCCCAAAAAAACGTGTACCGCGTACCCTAAACTTCCTTACTTATAGGAACCCTTACTATAAGATGGGTAATATCTAGATATTAAAACCTAACCTAAAGGTGTAGTATTGGACTAGTATTCAAATACAATAATGAAAAGAAAGGCTGATAATATCGGAAATAATAACTTCAATTAATTCCCATCGAGATCAAATAGGAACAAATGAACATACTAGTAGAATTAAACATAATGAAAGTACATAGCTAAAGTCCTAAGTAAACAGAAACATAACTAACATAAGGTACAAATTCAAAAAGGATACTTAAAATTAATATCAGAGAACTACTACGACACGTAATTGATTACTACCAGATTATTTCCAATGACCATAACACATCATTATATATCTCTTAGTATACTATGTCAGAGGACATAGATTTTTTTGTAAATAATCCTTCCCGCCCAAACTCTTCATCATTCATTCATGTATCACCCCTCATCTTCATATCATTGCACGCCCTCTCAGCCCCGAATACTGCTACCGGACTCGCGGGTGGTTGGTGGGAGTCGGGAAGAGGCAGGACTAGCGGACGTCTTCCTCCCCTTGGGGAGGACGTCCACCCACCCGGCCTGATGTTATGTACGTCCAGTGTTTGTGTTTGTCCGGGGTGTTGAGTCTTTGAACATAAACAAAAAACCCAAAAAATCTTAAAATATAAGATAATTAAAAAAACAAAAATTAGAAAATACATAAAAATCCGCACCTTTTTGCATTGTTTGTTCTTCCTGGGCTGGTGGGGATCTATATTTTTTTTGGACAGGTCTCTTTTGCTTTGTTCTACTTCTTCCTTTTCCGGGGCCACGCGTTTTTTGTCGACGGGAATGGTTTTGTTCCACTCCCATTCCCCTTGACCGCGTCGGCCTCACGCTGATCCTAAGGTGTCGGGCGTGCTGAAGGGATTGCCAGGGGGTAGCGTTAGTTCCCATGTTAACGCCCCGCTGTGACCTCACACCCCTTTTTTCTTTTGTCAATGTTCATTAAAACTAACACTTTTATGGGTACCAAAACATTACAATCAGATCCGGGCTCTCCTTCACGGAAGAAGCCCAAACAAAATGAAACTGAAGTAGTGGAAAAGGCAAGTATCGCGACCCCTGTTGTCCGATATCTTGTAATAAAAGATAAAGACGTTGATAGTGTCAATTCTGATGCAAACCGTCCGAGTGCTATTAAGGGCTTGTTCCCTTTTGTTATTCATACGGTTATCACTTACCATGGCTGACAGGTTAAAGATATGAAGAAGTTGCGTAATGACACTTTATTGGTGGAAACGACAGACGAGAGGCAAACGGCGAAGCTACTTAAGTTTACATCTATTGGACCGGTGAACGTGTCAGTCGAACCACATCGTATACTGAACGTTTCTAAAGGGGTACTATCGTGTTGGGATCTCCTCAATGCAACCGAAGAGGAAATCAAAAGTAAGAAGTCAGGTGAACTTGTCGCCACCCAGTCCCTGATTCTTACTTTCAGTATGCCCACGCTTCTAGAGTACGTCAAGGCTGGATACTATCGTTTCAACTTTCGGCCCTATATCCCTAGTACCTTGCGCTGCTTTAAATGTCAACATTTTGGGCACACCTGCACGTCGTGTAATGCGAGTGCTGGTGTTTGTGCGATTTGTGGCCAGGGTAGTCATGGTGCGGAACCCTGCAAAGCGGCCAACCCCTTCTGTGTCAACTGCAAGGGTAAGCATTCAGCTTGGTCTCGGGACTGTCAAGCTTTCAGCGCGAGAAGCGTATTCGGGAACTCATGGTTGTTGAGAAGATTTCTCCTGCTGATGCTAAGCGTCGTCTGAAAAAAAGCGTCCCTTCTTCGCTTTCTGTTCCCTTCGCTACTGTTGCAGCTAGTTCTCGAAAATCTGTAGCTACCCGGACTTCCGACGTTTCCACCCAGACAGACTCGGTCCCACAGAATAGTTGTGCCACGAAGAACCCGGTTGCAACGACAAGCGAACTTCCCAGAACCCCACGTGTTTCTGTTGTGGTGCTCTTCGGCGTACTCCAGCCCATCGCAGATCACCTTATATCGCCGGACTGAAACTTAGCCAACATATTCGCCGGCTGAACGAGACTGTTCTCACTCCCAAGAGAACAAAATCTGCGCCAGTTCGTAAGCCTCCTGCCGTTTCTGAAATCTGACATGGTGGAGGACGAACTTATGGATTCCGAGTGGGCTGTTATTGGACCCCGTGGGAAAGTTCGCCTCAAACGTTAATCCTTTCCAGTATGGCGCTTCTTCAGTGGAACCTCAATGGCTTCTGTGGTCACCGTGAGGAATTGACCCAACTGCTCACTGACCACTCGCCTGTACTTCTCTGCTTGCAGGAAACCCATTTTAAACCTACCCAGTCCTTTCTTCTTTCTGGGTATACTATGTATCGATGTGATAAGGCAGAAGCTGCCCACGCTGCTGGCGGCATGGCAGTCTGGGCCTCCGATTCTGTGTATTCTCAGTAAATTCACATTGTATCCCGACGGCAAGCCGTTGCGTTGCGAGTACACTTTTCTCGCCCGCTTACAGTTTGCTCATTGTACGTTCCTCACTCAGAAGCCTTTACAACCGCCGATCTGCTTCAGCTCTTCCACCAACTTGAGCCGCCAGTCTTGCTTGCAGGAGACCTTAATGCCTATCACCGTCTGTGGGGTTCTGTCCGTACTGACGGTCGTGGCCGCGAGGTCACCGAATTTCTTGAGGAGAGTGGCTTGCATATCCTTAACGATGGCAGTCCTACTCATTTCTCCACTGCCCATGGCACATATTCTTGTATCGACCTCTCCATGTGCAGTGCTGGTCTCTTGACCTCATT
This sequence comes from Thermobia domestica, assembly GCF_964235325.1. Lineage (NCBI taxonomy): Eukaryota > Metazoa > Arthropoda > Insecta > Zygentoma > Lepismatidae > Thermobia > Thermobia domestica. Next base: position 243,352,577 of record NC_137460.1, on the reverse strand, counting down.
GACCTGGAGAGTGCATCCTGATCTTTGTGGCAGTGATCACTCCCGTTGTTTGTTGAAGGTCTCCCTGTTACTCCTCCTTTTCCTCTCCGCCGCTTCAATCTGAAGCGTGCTGACTGGCGTAAATTCCGTGAGCTCAGTGAGTTTCATTGTCGTGATGATCCCCCTGTAGCTGTTGTGGCGGAAGCTTTTGAGCAGACTGTTCTTGATGCTGCTCATGGTTCAATTCCAGAATGCGGTGGTGAAGTTTCCCGCCGACGTGTTCCCTGGTGGTCTGCGGAACTCCGTGAGGATATCCAGGCTCGTCGGCGCGCTCTTGCCACTTTTAATCATCATCCCACAGAAGACAATCTTCAGCAGTTCCGCATTCTACGTGCTCGTGCTCGACGTCTGGTAAAGCTCTCGTAGCGCCAAAGCTGGAAGAATTACGTTTCGTCCATCAGTAGTCGCACGGATCCGTTTCCCCCTCCATGTAGCGGACCGTCATCGTCGGGGAGGGGGTGGAGCTGAGAGGGCGGCTTCATAAGTCATTCATTTATCACCCCTCATCATCATCTCATTGCTTGCCCTCTCAGCCGCGAATACCGCTACCGGACTCGCGGGTGGTTGGTGGGAGTCGGGAAGAGGAAGGTCTAGTGGACGTCTTCCTCCCCTTGAGGAGGACGTGCACCCACCCGGCCTCCTGTTGTGTGCGTCCAGTGTTTGTGTTGTCCGCAGTGTTTAGTCTTTGCATATATAAAAAAAAACAAAAAAAAAATCAAAAAATACAAAATACAAAAAAACGAGTACAACTAAAAATACAAAAAAATCCGCACCTTTTTGTTTTGTTTTGTTCTTCCTGGGCTGGTGGGGGTCTATCATTTGGTTGGCCAGGTTTCTTTTCTTTTGTTTCACCTCTTACTTTTCCGGGGCCACGCGTTTTTGTCGACGGGAATGGTTTTATTGCACTCCCATTCCCCTTGACCGCGTTGGCCCCACGCTGATCCTAAGTTTGAGGGCGTGGCGAAGGGATTGCCAGGGGGTAGCGTTAGTTCCCCTATTAACGCCCCGGTGTGACCTCACACCCTTTTTTTCATTTATAAATGTTTACCAAAATCCTTTTCTTATGGGCAAAAAAACTTTCTTAACTGAACCGGGCTCTCCCTCAAGGAAGAAGCCCAAACAAAATGATAGTGAAATTGCGGAACAGACAAGTATCGCGACCCCTGTTGTCCGATATCTTGTAATTAAAGAGAAAGACGTTGATAGTGCCAGTACAGAGGAAAACCGTCCGAGTGCTATTAAGGGCTTATCCCCTTTTGTCATCAATAAAGTTATTACTTATCAAGCCGGGCAGGTTAAAGATATAAAGAAACTGCGGAATGGCACTTTATTGGTGGAAACGACAGACGAGAAGCAAACGGCGAAGTTACTTAAGTTAACTGCCATTGGACCGGTGAACGTGTCAGTCGAACCACATCGTATGCTGAACGTTTCACGAGGGGTGATATCATGTTGGGATCTCCTCAACGCCACCGAAGAGGAGATCAAGTCGGAATTAGCGGACCAACACGTTATAGATGTAGCTCGCATCAAGAGTAAGAAGTCAGGTGAACTTGTTGCCACCCAGTCCTTGATTCTTACTTTTAGTTTGCCCACGCTTCCGGAGTCTGTGAAAGCTGGTTACTATCGCTTAAAAGTTCGGCCCTACATACCTAGTCCTCTGCGCTGCTTTCAATGTCAACATTTTGGGCACACCAGCACGTCGTGTAATGCGAGTGCTGCTCTTTGTGCGAATTGTGGCCAGGGTAGTCATGGTGCGGAGCCCTGCAAAGCGACCAAGCCCTTCTGTGTTAACTGTAAGGGAGAGCATTCTGCTTGGTCTCGGGATTGTCCAGCTTATCAGCGCGAGAAGCGTATTCGAGAACTCATGGTTGTCGAGAAGATTTCTGCGACAGATGCGAAGCGTCGATTGAAAGAAAGCCATCCTTCCTCGCTTTCTGTTCCCTTCGCTACTGTCGCTGCTAGTTCTCGGAAATCTGTAGCTACACAGACCGTTGACGTTTCCACCCAAACGGACTTAGTCTCAAAGAGCAGCTCTGACTCGAAGACCCCAGTTACGAAGATGAGCGAACTTCTTAAGACCCCCGTTGCAACAACGAGCGAACATTCCAAGGCTTCAGCTGTAACGCCGAGCGAACGCCCGAAACCACCTCGTGTTACTGTTAGTGGTGGTCTTCGGCGTACTCCAGCCCAACGGCGATCACCTTACCTGGCTGGACTGAAACTCAGTCAGCATATCCGCAGGTTGAACGACACGGTTCTCTCTCCCAAGAGAACAAAATCTACTCCCGTTCGTAAGCCACCTGCAGTTTCTCTGAAATCTGACATGGTGGAGGACGAACTGATGGATTCCGAGTGGGCTGTTATTGGACCTCGTGGGAAAGTTCGCCTTAAACGTTGACACCTTCCAGTATGGCGCTTCTTCAGTGGAACCTGAATGGCTTCTGCACTCACCGTGAGGAATTGCTACAACTGGTCTCCGACCACTCACCAGTTGTCGTCTGCTTGCAAGAAACCCATTTTAAGCCTACCCAGTCTTTCCTTCTTTCTGGGTACACTATGTATCGGTGTGATAAGCCTGATAGTGACCACGCTGCTGGCGGCGTGGCAGTCTGTGTCTCTGATTCTTTTCATTCTCGGGAGATTCAGCTCGTCTCCCGCCTGCAAGCAGTTGCGGTGCGAGTATACTTCTCTCGCCCGATTACAGTTTGTTCATTGTACATTCCTCATTCAGAAGCCTTTAGCACCGCCGATCTGCTTCAGCTCTTCCATCAACTTGAGCCGCCAGTCTTGCTTGTAGGAGACCTTAATGCCTATCACCGTCTGTGGGGTTCTGTCCGTACTGACGGTCGTGGCCGCGAGGTCACTGAATTTCTCGAGGAGAGTGGCTTGCTTATCCTTAATGATGGCAGTCCTACTCATTTTTCCACTGCCCATGGCACATATTCCTGTATCGACCTCTCCATGTGCAGTGCTGGTCTCTTGACTTCATTGACATGGAGAGTGCATCCCGATCTTTGTGGCAGTGACCACTTCCCGTTATTTGTTGACGGTCTCCCTGTTACACCTCCTTTTCCTCTCCGCCGCTTCAATCTGAAGCGTGCTGACTGGCGTCAGTTCCGTGAGCGCAGTGAGTTTCATTGTCGTGATGATCTCCCTGTCGCTGTTGTGGCTGAGGCTTTTGAGCAGACTGTTCTTGATGCTGCTCATGGTTCCATTCCAGAATGCGGTGACAACGTTCCCCGCCGGCGTGTTCCTTGGTGGTCTGCGGAACTCCGTGAGGCTATCCAGGCTCGTCGGCTTGCTCTTGCCACTTTTAATCGTCATCCAACAGACGAAAATCTCCAGCAGTTCCGCATTCTGCGTGCTCGTGCTCGCCGTCTGGTAAAGATCTCAAAGCGCCAAAGCTGGATGAATTACGTTTCGTCATTCAGTAGTCGCACGCCTATGTCTACTGTGTGGCATCGGGTTCGCTCTTTAAACGGCTATTCTTCTTCACTTAATGTGCCAGCTATAAACGTAAATGGTGTTCTCGAGACCAATTCCTCAGAGATCGCTACAATCTTGGGAAGCCACTTTGCCAGTATCTCTGAGTCGGATCACTACCCACCAGCCTTTGCTCGTTCACGTCCTCAGCTAGAGCGAAACCCGTTAAATTTCCGTACCGCCAATAGTGAGGACTATAACGCTCCTTTCACGCTCGTTGAGTTCGATTCTGCTCTCCGCGAATCGTCCAATACTGCTCCCGGGCTTGACCGTGTTTCCTATGATATGTTGCGCAACCTCTCCCGCGATTCTCAGCTTGCGTTATTGCAGCTGTATAATCGCCTCTGGGTTGAGGAGTTTTTTCCACCTGCTTGGTGTGAGGCCCTGGTTCTTCCCATCTTAAAGCCAGGGAAAGCCGCAACTAGCCCCACGAGCTACAGACCCATTGCTCTCACGAGCTGTGTCTGTAAGCTGCTGGAGCGAATGGTCAACAAGCGCCTGGTGTGGTATTTGGAATCGCATTCCCTTTTGAGCAAATTTCAAAGTGGATTTCGTCGTTTCCGCTCCACTACCGACAATCTTGCTTATCTTGAGGGCGAAATTCAAGACGCCTTTCTCGACGGCCAGCATCTTGTTGCTATATTTTTCGACTTAGAGAAGGCGTATGACACCACATGGCGTTACGGAATCCTAAAACAATTATACGACTGGGGTCTTCGTGGGCATATGGCCCACTTTATTTCGAATTTTCTTCACGAGCGACATTTTAGAGTGCGTGTGGGCTCTACTCTCTCAGAGCGCTTTGTACAAGAAAATGGTGTTCCACAAGGCAGTGTTCTTAGTGTCACGTTGTTTGCTGTCGCAGTCAACAGCGTTTTTTCGCAGATCCAGGCTCCTGTGTCTGGTCTGCTTTATGTTGACGATCTTGTAATTTTCTGTCGCTCCCGCCACCTTCGCGGCATTACTCGACAGCTTCAACTGACTCTCAATCGTCTCGTTCGCTGGTCGAATGAGACTGGATTTCGCTTTTCCACCGAGAAATCCCAATGTGTTCACTTCTGCCGGCAGCGTACGTGCGTTGTTGACCCGGACTTGTACCTCGATGGCACCCGTTTGTCATTCGTTGATACAGTCCGTTTCTTGGGTCTGGTGTTTGACCGTCGCTTGTCGTGGGCACCACATGTACGGACTCTTAAATATTCTTGTCTTCGAGCTCTGAATCTCCTTCGTGTCCTTTCCCACCGCACGTGGGGTGCTGATCGTACTGTTCTACTTCGTTTATACCGTAGTCTAATTCGGTCCAAGTTAGACTATGGCTGTATTGTCTATGGTTCTGCTCGTGCTTCTCTGTTACGACAACTTGACACAGTGCATCACCTGGGTATTCGTCTTGCTACTGGCGCCTACCGAACTAGTCCCGTCGCCAGCTTGTATGCTGAGGCCAATGAACCTTCGTTATCATATCGTCGCAGCAAATTACTTCTTAATTATTCTGCGCATGTGCGTTGTATTCCAGACCACCCGTGTAGACCATGTCTCCGTGGTGGTCGGATATACGAGCGCTATGCTGCACGTCCTCGCTCTACACGTCCATGGTACATCCGTGCGTGTGAGAGTTTCCTTGGCGACGATTTCGTGTGGCCCTCACTTTCATTGGTTCACTTTTGCGCAGTTCCCCCATGGCTGCTTCGTCTCCCTCGCCATGATTTACGTTTATCTATGCATTCGAAACAGCAAACTAGTCCCCAGGTGTACCAGCAAGAGTTTGCCGCACTGTTAGATCAGTACCCCGATTTTAGTGTGTTCTATACGGATGGTTCTAAGGATGGGGATTCTGTAGGCTGTGCCTTTGTCACCGACGAGGGCAGCTCAGAATTCAATTTGCATCGCCTGTGTTCCGTGTTCACTGCCGAATTGACTGCACTTAAGCTTGCCTTGGACCATGCTCTCACACTTTCATTACGTCGTGTGCTTGTTTGCACCGATTCTCAGAGCGTGGTTCTGAGTATACAGAATGCCTTTAGTATGCACTCTCTCGTGCAGGACATTCTTGTGAGATGCCATCAATTGCAGCAACAGGGTTGTGTCGTCGTTGTCTGCTGGGTGCCGGGTCATGTCGGCATCCGGGGAAACGAACTTGCTGATACAGCCGCCAAGAACGCCGCCTTGGCCGGGGTTGCACTGGAGCATAGCCTTCCTTGCTCCGATCTTCGTTCCTATTTTCACACCTTGATGCGCTCTCACTGGCAAGCCGATTGGGACCAGGCCATTGTGAATAAATTGCATGCAGTCAAACCACTCCTAGGTGAGTGGCGTACGTCCTCGTCCGCTCGTCGTCGAGATGAAGTGCTCCTGGCGCGTTTGCGTATCGGACACTCTCATCTGACGCATAGTTACTTGCTACGGAGGTTGAACCGTCCGTATTGTGAAGAGTGTATAGTTCCCCTGAGTATTCAGCACATTCTTGTGGAATGTCCTGAATACTCAGATCTCAGAGAACGTTATGGACTGCCTTCTGTTCTCACCCGTGCTTTGGGGGATGATAGTGCTGTTGTTTGCCGGGTACTTGAGTTTCTGCATCTTATTGGCGTTGCTCACGTTCTCTGAGCTGTTTTTAGTCTGTTGTCCTTGTTTTATTGCTGCTAAATTTTTATATTTTGTCACTTGTTTTAAGTTTATTTTTGTATATTGTTATTGTTATCTTTTTATCTTATTTATTCTTTTATCTTACACTTTTGCTTTTTTCCATTTATTATTCATTTAGCAGCACTCTCGTTCCTTTGCACTGTCTTCGTTTTAACGTGTAATTCATTTTTAATCTTGCAGTCCTGAGCAACGTTGTTCATCGTGACGGGGACATATAGCCTCGTTGCTGACGTCCCCATTAACCCCCACTCATTCCATTCCATTGCACGGATCCGCTTCTTTACTTCTTGTTCCAGCCTTAAACGTGAATGGTGTTCTAGAGACCAATCCCTCAAAGATCGCCAATATATCGGGCCACCATTTTGCCACTATCTCTGAGTCACATCACTACCCACCAGCTTTTGCTCGTTCCCGTCCTCAGCTGGAGCGAAACCCGTTAAATTTCCGTACCGACAACAGTGAGGACTATAACGCTCCTTTCACGCTCGTTGAGTTCGATTCTGCTCTCCGCGAATCGTCCAATACTGCTCCAGGGCTTGACCGTGTTTCCTATGATATGTTGCGCAACCTCTCCCGCGATTCACAGCTTGCATTATTGCAGCTTTATAATCGCCTCTGGGTTGAGGAGTTCTTTCCACCTGCTTGGTGTGAGGCCCTGGTTCTTCCCATCTTAAAGGCAGGGAAAGCCGCAACTAGCACCACGAGCTACAGACCCATTGCTCTCACGAGCTGTGTCTGTAAGCTGGTAGAGTGAATGGTCAACAAGCGCCTGGTGTAGTATTTGGAATCGCATTCTCTTTTGAGCAAATTTCAAAGTGGATTTCGTCGTTTCCGCTCCACTACCGACAATCTTGCTTATCTTGAGGGTGAAATTCAAGACGCCTTTCTCCACGGCGAACATCTTGTTGCTATATCTTTCGACTTAGAGAAGGCGTATGACACCACATGGCGTTACGGAATCCTAAAACAATTATATGACTGGCGTCTTCGTGGGCATATTGTCCAGTTTATTTCGAATTTTCTTCACGAGCGACACTTTAGAGTGCGTGTGGGCCCTACTCTCTCAGAGCGCTTTGTACAAGAAAATGGTGTTCCACAAGGCAGTGTTCTTAGTGTCACGTTGTTTGCTGTCGCAGTCTCAGCGTTCTTTCGCAGATCCAGGCTCCTGTGTCTGGTCTGCTTTATGTTGACGATCTTGTCATTTTCTGTCGATCCCGCCACATTCGCGGCACTACTCGACAGCTTCAACTGACTCTCAATCGTCTTGTTCGCTGGTCGAATGAGACTGGATTTCGTTTCTCCACCGAGAAATCCCAATGTGTTCAATTCTGCCGGCAGCGTACTTGCTTTGTTGACCCGGACTTGTACCTCGATGGCACCCGTTTGTCCTTCGTTCATACAGTCAGTTTCTTGGGTCTGGTCTTTGACCGTCGCTTGTCGTGGGCACCACATGTACGGAATCTTAAATACTGTTGCCTTCGAGCTCTGAATCTCCTTCGTGTCCTTTCCCACCGCACGTGGGGTGTTGATCGTACTGTTCTGCTTCGTTTGTACCGTAGTCTAATTCGGTCCAAGTTAGACTATGGCTGTATCGCCTATGGGTCTCCTCGTGCTTCTCTGTTACGACAACTTGACACAGTGCATCACCTGGGTATTCGTCTTGCTACTGGCGCCTATCGAACTAGTCCCGTTGCCAGTCTGTATGTTGAAGCCAATGAACCTTCGTTAGCGCATAGTCGCAACAGTCTACTTCTTCATTATTCTTCGCATGTGCGGTGTATTCCAGACCACCCGTGTCGACCATGTCTCCGTGGTGGTCGGATTTACGAGCGCTATGCTGCACGTCCACGCACTACACGTCCCTGGTACATCCGTGCGTGTGAGAGTTTCCTTGGCGACGATTTTGTGTGGCCCTCTCTTTCATTGGTTCACTTTTGTGCTATTCCACCGTGGCTTCTTCGTCTACCTCACTATTATTTACGTTTGTCTGTGCATTTCAAACAGCAGACTTGTTCCCAGGTGTATCAGCAGGAGTTTGCCGCACTGTTAGATCAGTACCCCGATTTTTGTGTGTTCTTTACGGACGGTTCTAAAGATGGGGATTCTGTAGGCTGTGCCTTTGTCACCGACGAGGGCAGTTCCGAATTCCATTTGCATCGCCTGCGTTCCGTGTTCACTGCTGAATTGACTGCAATTCAACTTGCCTTGGACCATGCCTTAACGCTTTCATGATGTCGTGTGCTTATCTGCACCGACTCACAGTCCGCCGTTCTTAGCTCACAGAATGTCTTTACTACGCACTCTCTCGTTCAGGACATTCTCGTGAGGTGCCATCAATTACAGCTACAGGGTTGTGTCGTCGTTGTCTGCTGGGTGCCGGGTCATGTTGGCATTCGGGGAAACGGACGTGCTGACACAGCTGCCAAGCACGCCGCCTTGGGTGGAGTTGCTTTGGAGCATAGCCTTCCGTGCTCTGATTTTGTTGTCACTTTTCCAGCTTGATGCGCACTAACTGGCAAGTAGTTTGGGACCAGGCAAATGAAAATAAACTTCATGCCGTTAAGCCCCTTCTAGGTAATTGGCGAACGTCTTCACGCTTGAATCGTAGAGATGAAGTGCTCCTGGCGCGTTTGCGTATCGGACACTCTCATTTAACGCATGGTTATCTGCTGCGTGGCATGGACCGTCCGTACTGTGAAGAATGTATTGTTTTCCTGAGTATTCAGCATATTCTCGTTGAATGTCCTGAATACTCAGATGTCAGAGAACGTTATCGACTGCCTTGTCTTCTTGCCCGTGCGTTGGGGATGACAGTGATATAGTTAGCCGGGTACTTGCGTTTATTCGTGCTTCTGAAGTTGCTCACGTTCTCTGAGCTCTTTTAGTGTCTTGCTACTATTTTATTGCTGCTAAATTTTTATATTTCTGTCACGTTTTATTGTTTTTTATATATTCTTATTGTTATCTACTTTATCTTATTTATTCTTTTATTCTCGTTTTTTTGTTTTTGCTTTTCCTTTTCTTATTTAGCAGCGCTTTGGTTCCTTGAACACTTTATTTTTATCCTGTTGTTATTTTTTACAATTCTGAGCAACCCTGTTTATCGTGACGGGGACATATAGCCTCGTTGCTGACGTCCCCATTAGCCCCCCTATTCTATTCTATTCTATTCCCGCCCAAACTCCTCAGAGAAAAAAATAAAAAAATGAAAACCTTATAGCTCTAATAACACAACAAAGGAAACCTTAAAGATTAAATGAATAGCAACAAAGCATATAAAACCCAAAATAAAAAGTGTTCAAAAAATATGAGGAGCATGGCAGGCATCTTAAAACAGACAAGCATACCGTGAAACAGGTGGGTTTGATAGAGGAACACATGAAGAAAGGAGGCAGATAGGTCATTGGAAAGAAAGGTGTGAGTTCAGGTGAACAAATGTCAGGTCAGAGCATATAACGTGATATAGGGGAAGCAAATCCAGATAGCATATATACTGACACCACTTATTGGACGGGACTAGTATATACAAAAGAAAATTCAAATAACAATAATACGTAGCAGGTAAGCGCAAAGTAAGCACAAGGGGTCCAACTACCCGTTAGGAGATGTAAATACGAATCACTGACGGAATTTGTGTCTCACAGGCAATACAGTGTGTGACCGCAAGTCCACAAGCAACGCAGGTGGCGGCATGATTGCATGGTCGGAAAACTTGTTGGACTTCTTCGAGAAGGCAAATCTTACATAAAAAATTGGTAGAGGAGGGAGTGCGATCGTCCGAAGTGGGTTTGGAATCGTCAACAATCTCAGTCACGGCGACCGGAATATCACTATTAGACAAAATTATTGGTGGTGGGGATGATTGGTATTGATCTTGGGGTGCCTTCCGTAGTACGCGATCTACAAATTCGTGACCCTTATGGAGTAAAAGGAATGCGCATCGAGGGGCGTAACGCGCATGTTCAACCCAGGGGTCATCAGTGGGCTCCCATCGATGAAGGCCCTGACCACAGAAAAAGCAGATATTCTGGTCCCCCTTTTTCGCATAAAAGAAACCGGGCCGGCTCAACTCCTGTGGAGTTTGATTTACAGCGGGTGGTCACAATGAAAATGAGTCTTATCGCCTTTCTTCGAGAGTGTAGTGAGGATATTTGAATCCACGCGTTTGGATTTCCGAAGTACACTCAATTTCACGGGGTTGCCCCGATGAGGACGAAAGACGTTCAGAGCGGGAATGGGGCATATACTCCCAATGATAAGGGCCACATTCAGTCCTACCCGTAGCGAAATTTAGTAATATAGGGCAGGAAGGTGAGTACCGACGGTGTAATTCATCCAGATCATCCCCTGGTTCAAAAAGACCGATATGCAAGTTACAAAATATACAAGCCACTCTATCTGGTTTGCAGAAGAAATAGAATCCAGTGCGTGCTAACGAAGTGGGTGATATAAAAGATACCGACCAGTCAGTAAAAGTTGATAATCGAAAACTTTCATCACGTAGAGCATCCATGGATGGACCAGGCACAGATTGGACATGTGTAGGCTCCATTTTGGCTAGAGGAGGAGGAGACAAAACAAAACAAAAATATAATAGAATGGTTTTCTATGAGAAAGAGATACGGAGAGAGAGACAGTGATGGGGAGGGGCAGTATATTTGGAGGAGGGGATAGAGCCCCCTCTTCTTATAACTCGTTGTAATTATAACAATATCTCAATGTGTCTATTGGTTTATTGGTAATGTTGTTATTGTTTATTTATTGTTATTGTTTATCGTTTTATTGCGTTATGTGTTCTACTGTTTTGGTTTATCCATAACACTTAAGTAACGCGATTCTTGCTGACAGTAAGGTCTACGGCGAGCACGTAATAGAGCACGTCTACGCAATGCAATACCGGTTAAAATAACAGATAGCAGTCCGATTATCAAGGTGATTACCATAATTATGATATTACTGATAAACATTGTCGAGTAGTCTGTTAACATAGGTTCTGAAATTGAAAAACTGAACGAAGGGTACATGGGTGACAAAAGAGAGGCATAGCCTCATTTTGTTATTTCCTGAAGCAATTGTACAGCAATTAGTTTGACAATTCTTGCTTTTTCCACGTGATGCTTTTTCCACGTGTAATGCAAGGATAGATAGAATGTTGTACAACCCCTTGTAGTCGCACAGAGCATCTACAACCAAGATTGATCAGAAAACTCCAATAATCATCTGGAGACATCATATTTGGAATGTCCGTTTCAGAGCACGAAATATGAATTGACAATCCGCGCCGAGCACGAATAGTGACTGTAAACGAAATTTAACCGGTAAAACAGTTCAACGGTCGGTAAGTATTTACATTTCATAGGACAATTGTCTCGAATGGCCGAAGAATTTGAGTGAAGAAGCGAAAGGAGACAAGGTATTATTGAGAATTCGTGCGGTTGAAATTCACGGGCTAAACAAATGGTCTTCTTCGAGAAACCACAGTCTACGGTCATAAGTTTATTGGACGGCCATCGAGTTACTATATGTTGGGTAGGTAGATCTACATGACATACTCCCTCATCCGTTTGGAAAGGAATAATACCCGAATGCTAGAGTTGTAAGGTAGTTCCACGTTGTTGTAAGGGGATCTTAATAGCCATGATGACTTGTGTAGGCGCAATGATAAACTCACTAAGTTTATACAAGTAGAGGACCGAAATATCTGATGGGGGTATGACTACCTCATAAGCTGTTGACTTAAGCTGTTATTCTAATGCGTAAGTCAAATTAAATAGTAAATCAGGAGAGAGTAAGGTAGGGGTGATAGAATTCGTTAAGCATGTTAAAACCAATTGATCCCAAGTTTGAATTTTATGGACAGTTCGTAAGGTTTTCCAAGGAATCATGGACGCATGTTGAGCTAATCTCAAGTTACCAAGAAAGGTTTGAAGCTGTGTAATAGTAATCCAAGCTTGCTTAACGTGGACCTTTGTGACAAAGACGAAGGCATAGCCTTGCTGGTTATGATCTTGCATGAGGACTTCTAGATTATTCTGAGGTAGTTTGGTCCAAATATTTTGTCCATTAGGCAGTACGAACGACTTGTCCAGAAATTCAAGAACTAGTGGTAAAGATGAATCATAAAGGATGACGTGCGGATCACTGTCTGTAATAACGCCAGAATAAGCTAGGGTTGAAAGTTCTAGGGCATGAGTCTCACTAGAAGCAAGCAGAAATAGTATCGTGATCGCTGCTAGTCATAAAGTAGTAGTACGAGGGGAATCCGAGGGACGCTGGTCCTGACTTCAGGGCTCCTCCGGGGGTTAAGAGGTAGATGGAGGGGGATTGCGGAGAACAGAGAATACTCGAAGACAAGTTGTCTTATAACAACAAAAGAGAATAATTCCCGAGATCGTTATCCCAATAATGGCATAAAGTAGTGGCTCAGTTATATCGTGAATAAGGCCTTGAGCTTTTACCGGCTGGTGATAAGTAAGTAGTAGTGGCCATAGAGTGCTCTCTAACGAAGGGTCATATAAATTAAACATAAAGTAAGAAAAGTATTCCATACGAACAGAATTGTAAGGTACGGTCTGCCAGTGATATCGGATACTCTTATTTTTTGGGGTAGTGCAATGGGGGTCAGCTTATGAGATTGTAATGGTGGTTCATAGTACGTGACCTTTACTGACTAATTCTGATTTAACGTAGCATTAAAGTTGGTGAATTCCAATTCACCCAAGAGATTTTTTTGGTAATTTAAGAGTCTCTAAAGGCAAGCAAGTTAAGGGTAGTAGGCGTTTGACTGTAGGATCCAAGATGGACTCCTTAGAGCATGGGAAATGGGGAGGAATTCTTAATTGAGGATTAATTTGTAATGAACATTTGCAGTGTAAAGTAATTTTGAGAGACCCTGGAGTAAAAGGTTCCTGTTTAAGAAGTTCACCCTTGCTTGGGCATGTCATGGTCATTTGACGGGACTGTTAGTAATAAGATATGTGTCTTCGCTCAATGGAGTGATGATGGGTTGTACGTGTGGATGACAGGTATGGCACACAATTTATTGATTTCTGCGACCGAAGATAACTAACTAACTAACTCTATGGCCTATGGAACCCGGAGGTTCAATGCCGCGTTCACAAAAGCTCTCCACTGACTTCTATCCTTAGCTAACTGCATCCAGTTTTTACTTTGTATTCCAATCTCTGCGAGATCCATCTTAATATTGTCCTCCCATCTGCGCCTAGGTCCTCCTAATGGTCGTTTTCCGATTGGTCTTCCAGTCAAGACTTTGAAAGCGTTTCTACTTTCTTCCATTTTAGCTACATGACCCGCCCATCTAAGCCTTCTAGACTTCACGGCCGTAACAATGTTGGGTAAACCATATAATTATGTAGCTCCTCGTTATGAAGTTTCCGCCATTCCCCATTCCCGTTCCTCTTGGGTCCGAATATTCGTCTCAGGTTCTTGTTCTCAAATACTTTCAGTCTATGTTCTTCTCTCAGAGTAAGTGACCATGTTTCGCAACCATACAGAACAACAGGCATACCGTTTTGTATATCTTAAGCTTCAAATTCCTCGACAGAACTCGCGACGACAAGAGATTTTGAACCGAATAGTAACACGATTTCCCTGCTTTTAGTCGACATTTAATTTCTCCGTGAATATGATTTTCCTCTGTTAATACTGATCTTAGATATTTGAAACTATCCACTTTATCAAAAGTATTATTTAATATTTTAACGCATCCATAATTTGCCGTATTACGGTCCCGACGCAATTCCATGTATTTAGTTTTATCTGCATTTACTTCTAAACCCATGTCCCTGCAAGCGTTTAATAAGATCTGTGCATTTCTTTCTATTGTTCTCCTATCATCACCTATTAAATTTACATCATCAGCATATGCCATAACCTGGTGAATACCGTTCAACTCTAGGCCCTGGTTGCTATCTTTGATTTTCCTTATAGCGTATTCCAGAACGAAGTTAAATAATAATGGCGACAACGCATCTCCTTGTTTCAGGCCATTTTCGACGTGGAAGCTCGTGGACAAAAATTTTCCTACCCGGACTTTACTTTGGGATTCATTTAAACATTTCTTAATTAATCTAATTAGCTTTCTCGGTATTCCAAGTTCTGTAAGAACGTTGTATAATGTTTCTCTCCTAACCAAGTCGTACGCCTTTCTAAAATCAATAAATAGTTTATGTACCGAGGTATTGTATTCCCACTTTTTTTCGAGTATTTGGCGAATGGTAAATATTTGGTCGATAGTTGATCGATTCCGTCTAAATCCGCATTGATAATCTCCAATAATTTCATCTGCGTATGGGGTCAGTCTTGCTAATAGAATATTTGAAAGGATTTTATAGGATGTTGACAGAAGAGAAATGCCTCGATAATTATTACAGTCAGTTTTGTCGCCTTTCTTGAGAATTGGAACACTGATTGATTCTTTCCACTCTTGTGGCAATTCTTCCTTGTTCCAGTTAAGAATGAGTTTGTGTATCTTGTTCCACTATTTTTCGCCTCCAGCTAAAATTAACTCAGCCGGAATTTCATCTACACCCGGAGATTTGTGTTTCTTTAATTTTTTTATAGCAGTTTCTACTTCTATTCGGCTGGATTCTGGAATATACGGTTCTGCGGTGTTTATCTCCTTTTCTCCACGCACACTAGTTTTCGGTTGCCTGTTAAGCAAATCGTCAAAGAAATCTTTCCATCTATTTAAGATGCTATCCGTGTCAGTGAGAACTATACCGTCAGATTTCTTTAATATATAAGCACGAGGTTGGTAGCCTTTCTTAAATTCGTTGATTCCCTTATACATGTCCCGGATGTTTTTATTTTTACTATTATCTTCAAGTTCCTTAATTTTAGCTTTCAGAAAATCGCGTTTCTTTTTCTAAAGGTTTTGGAAGTTTTCCGCCTGATATCTGCGAAATTTTGTGTAGTTATTTCATTCGGATTTTGTAGCCAGCGTAAGATAATTGCCATGCGACCGAAGATATTTGCCATAAATGATAGATAGAATTCGGAGCTTAGAAGGAACGTGATTGTTACTTCAGGTATTTTACAAAGCCCATCAGGTCTATTCAAACAGGTGATAAGGTCGTAGTCGGTTAAGATAGTTTCGTACTCGGAATTAGTAGCTAGTATGGCAGGTTCATGTATTACTTTACACGATTAATTTTGGTAATGAAATAGTAAGGGAATCAGACGGAACAATTTTATGGGCTGAACCCCACGAATGATTGGAATTTTGAGAATTAACGTCACACTGTTTCCTCCAAAGTGACAAGTGGTTGTACGTAAATTATAGTAACGAAATATTTCTGATTGTGGTATAGCCAATGAGTATCCTCGTTTCTGAAGTCGAATCGCTAACACTTGTAAATCTTGCGCTAATTGTTTGGGGTTGACTGCTGTCAGTGACATGCTTCCTTCGATGCAAGCAGTGTGGATGTCCTTATGTTGTCGCTCATACTGGAGCGTAGCAAGGAGCTTGCTTAGGACTATTACTTGCACTGACAGTGCGGTATCATGGTTACGAGCCACTTGTTCCATTACCCTATATACTGGTTTCTGAAGTGACTTCACTTCATCCTGAATGGAATGTACCGCATTGTTCACTTGGGTAGAAAAATTTCTTGTAGAGTGTCTTGTCAATAGAATGTTATGATGATCCGAGTGTATTTGTTCTACTAGTTGATTCAACAATTCGCTCATTTTTCTTTGGCTTGTGACGTAATTTTGGAAAGTACTTTTGGAGACAGTGTTACAACACCAAGAGAGGAAACTACCAATGAAATCTAAACCACGTTTGGTCTTATCCGTTCGAAACGCTGTGAGGTCAAGAAATTCTTGCTGCAATTGTAAGCCACTGATCTTTTCAATCTCTATGATTGAGTTCAACAATGCGCATGAATGTTCAGAAGCGTCTCTATTTTGATCGCAAAACCGGAAGTGAATGCTTGCTGAAGAGTTTGGAATTCATCATGCAACTGAGGTAAATTGTAGATGGTAGAGATGGTATTGATGGTATTGATATGGTATGGTATAAGCCATATAGGTAACTTATGGTAGGGTACCTGAGAAGTGAGTAGTTCCCTTAAGACTTCTGCATTAGCAAGTACAGGAAGAAAGTTTTCCTGGTCGGATAGTGGAAGAAAGGAACTTCCAACTCCCAATATAACAAAAAGATAATGGCGAATTAACATTTCTCTGAAAGAAAACAACAAATAGAAATAAATTCATATGATGACATGTCGCCGAGAAGCCCGGCTTGTAGCTCACTGGGATAGGAATTTCTTATTTATTTATTTTTATTTTTTTAAATATAACTGTCGGGTTTATATAACTGAGGGTTTATTGCCTTAAGGTACGAGCTAGAAATAAATGTATTCCTCGTCCCATGTTACGGGTCTATGAGCAACTCGCAATTTGAGGGTTGAATCATCTGTACTCATTACCAGGAAAATGCGAAATGCGAAACCATACGTAGCGTACACACCTGTTATTAAATGCGTGGTTTTTAAACCGAAGATTTTCAACCATCCCTTGAAGAGGATAAGGGTTCCTATCTGATAATAACGAAATGCAAGATAGCGCCGCAAATAGTACCGGAAGAAAGGTGGAAACATCTTGCAAGCCTGCCGGGAAGGGATGAATGCAAATAGCCTATTCCGGAGTTTCCTGTCCCACAGGGTGATGTACGTCCGTACTCCTAGGGGAAGGACACTACCCCTATTAGAGGTGATATTACAGTGTTGATTTCCAGAATTGGAACCCGTAGGAGTATCCGTTACCGGAGTATCCGTTACAGGAACATTGTTCCTGTATCCATCGAGCGATGTTGGACATACCGAAGATAGGATATTGTTTGATCCGTTAGGTTATTAACTGTATCTGCAAGGGTTTTGGGGGACAACTGTCGGTATATTAGGCTAAGGCAGATGATTTCTAGGGCTTCTAAGAAATCTGCGGATAAATGGAAAATTACCAGGTCGGGGGGTAGCTGTCGATTAATAGTGAATAGAATTTGAGTCATAAAGGATTTGGCAAAATATTTCCGCTGAGAGATGCGAGTAAAGAGCGGCATGGAGCGTACAGCTAAGTGATAAGATTTAACCTACAATCTTGCCCGGAGACTGACTTTTCCACTGTCTGTCCTGTCTACGAAAGAGAAAGCGATAATTATATGACCATCGTGAATAAAGTGTAACTTATATGGAATAACTGTCTGTTCCTACTAGACTTGCTTACCATTATTGTTATGTTATTATCGTCATGTTATGTCTTTTCTTTCTTTCTTTCTTATTTATTTATTTATTTATGGAAGGTTTAAGATTAGTAACGAATTTTACGTAAATATTTTATTCCTGATTAGTGGAGTAATACTCTCTCCTATCTCTTTCCAGATCGGGATCTAGGAGCCGTTACCATTAATAAAATAAATGTCGGAGAGGAATGAGGTACTATGAAATTTATAGTGTAAGGGTCTTAATGTACATAGTGAATATAGATCCGCGATTCTACTGGGTCAGGCAACTGATCCAGCGAAACAGGAATTAAAAGTTTTAGGTCTAGAATAAACCATTCCTGGAATGCTTCTCTTAGAATGGCTGCCGTAGGCTCGCCATAAACGAACACCTTAGATCCCACTGGGATCTTAGTTTTGAGTTCGCCAAACGCTTCATGTAAATAACACTCTCCTTGATCATACTCTAGTGACTTAACTTGTTCATAGAGCCATACTGTAGTTTGCTGGTCGGGGGAGAGTTTGTCATAGGCGATGCAGAGTTTTAGAATATAATTAATAGGATCCAGCTCTAACCGTTTTTGACTGAACCGCGAGGGTACTATCAAAACTGATAGTTCCTTAAATATTTGAATTCCTGGCGATAGTTGAAGTCTTTCCAGCGCGAAGAAGTAAGCGGGAGCAATGTAATAATTTTCCGTTTCGCTTACACTTTCGTTTATTGGCGCGTATTCCTCATCCAGTTGTAGGATTTCCTTTGCCTCACAGAAATGTACTATATCAGAGTATAAATTCAATAATTGAAGGAAAAACAACATTGGACCTTGGTGCTGCTGTGGTCGGGTTACGCTTAACCTACCTATTCACATTTTTAATTTTAATTTAATTGGTACTTAAATTTGTCCTTACACCTATACACAAGTGAATAAATATAAATGGTTTAACCTGACATAATGTTCACCTAAGAATCTTCTATTATTCCTGTTTGTTTGGTTGGACTGAAGGATAAATTTCCTTAGTCTGATTTCCAATAGTCGCTATCGGTTTTTGTGGATTTGGAGAGGCCCGACCGAATGTGTTTGGCCTGCCTCCATTTGCCTTAGGGTTCTATTTATTCGTTACGTTACGGGTGTTTGTTTTCTCTTGTGGGCGAGATGCTGGGGTTTTGTCAGTAAGTGGAGTCCCTGAGATATGAGTCTTAGCCCAACATTGATCCCGCAAGTGCTTAGGTCTTCCACATCTAAAGCACTTCAAGGGACGTCGATTTGGAGGCTTTTCAACCGTAACGGATTGCAATCTGGAGTAGTTAGGTTTCGAGGGCTTAATTTTCCGGGCTGACTGACTCTTTAATTCTTTTTGTCTTGGCTTTGTGGTGGTTGGCAGAGAAACTTGCTCTCGCCGCAACTGTGAGCGTACTCGAGCTTTTTCATATCGCTCAAGAGCCAGTCTTACCTCTTCCGGGGTGTCACACCCCTTTTCTATGACATAACTATGTCGTCAGCCGGTAAGCCTCGCAATAAGTGCTGAAATTTGTCCTTGTCACTCATATGCGGAGAGACACGTTGGCACAGCTTCATCATAGCATAGTAATATTGTGAGTATATTTCGCTCGATTTCTTCATTCTATTATGAAGGCTAGCATAACTATCTGAGAGTTGGTCAGTGTTTCCAAAAGCAGTGCGTAAGTTTTGTTCTGAATCATCAAATTTGGCTAGAGCATGTAGCTCATCACAATGTATCTCATAAAAGTCACGTGCAGGGCCATACAAATAAGCAACAAGGTACTTTATGCAGTCAGTATCATTCCATTTATATAACTGCGGCCAATTTGAATGTTTGGACTCTCCCGGAGTTCCGCCATAATTGTCAATTTTGATGCTAGGAACCTTAGGTGACATAGTCGTAGAAATTGCCGTAGCCATCCTGAAATTGTCCATATTATATAAATTTTATAAAGCATCACGCAGATATGCAGTATCTATGAGAGTTTCAATATAACTTACTTGACTTTATACACTTTACCAGTTCGTTTTGGTGTTCAACCAGAAGTGTTTTGTCTGCCAAAGCAGTAATAACACTTGTAAATTATCAATTGCAAACTACCATTTTCTTGGGTTTAATGCTGAAAATTTTGAGTACTAAAGAAAGTATTATTAATATTATTATTAGTATTTTTAATTTTAAGAGATCGCAACACCGCTAGTTTAGAATCGTGCATTTAGTGTTATGGAGGACCGTAACAATAAGGTAAAAAAATAATGTGTTGTGGTGACACATGGCGTAGCTTGAATAATACCTGGGTCAAGACATTCCCGGTACATCTTGATTTTAGCCGAAAGCTTGGTGGAGCTCAAGCGGTCGAATCGTACTTCGAGAGAACCCGAAGTGTATAGTATTCTTTACTGGGTCCGGCGTCCATCATGTACCATCGAGACCCAGAAATGGTAGAGCATTAAAGTTAATCAGTAAACTTGGCACCTACGAGAGGTGGGCGATCGAAACACTGGTATTTGAGGATTGCACCTTCATACAGCATGTCTTCCAACATAGGAAAGAAATTGACCTCCTTATTACATATAATTTTAAGGGATTCTCTGGAAATTAAATTCATTCCCTCAATTAATTAGCTTTATTAAAGAAATTGAAAAAGAAAAAAAATTCAAAAATATATTAACAAGATACCACTCGGCAATGGCCGAGAACGATACCTCGATTTTAAATTTCTAGACTATTGCTGGCTAATTTCATATATATGAGTGGTCATGAGTTTCCCTGAAACACTAGAAATAATCCCAGAACCAGCTGTTTAGCTTTTCCATTGATGTCTGCTAGTCGCGCACAACTTGAGTTTGTAAGAAAGCTGGAAAAGTGGAGGTAAATCTCCTAATGAACCAAATTTGCTCGGAACAACGGAAAATTACACGCTCGTCGGGCGTTATTAGTATTGGTGCTTATATTTCTAATTCAAGCTGTCAACAAGGGACGAGTACGTTTCAACGGAATGAAAATTTATAAAGTTGTTAAAATTATTCTTAAATTCTTAAGTTTTCGAAAAATCTAATTAAAACACATTACAGCATCAATTCAAACTATTTCTGCCTAATAGAGTTAGAGTCTACAGTGCATAGACTTTTATACGATGCCCATCTCGGCTGGGTTCAGTTTATGCTTATTGACAAAGCCAACCAACGCTTCCCAAATAATAGGGAAAAACTTTAGATTTCTTTGGTCTGCCATGGGCAAACAGAGACTAAGTTCACTTTTAAAATCGCTTAACTGTTAATAATTCCTAACTTGGACAAAATTCATTTTAGAACTCCCGTTTTTGGGACGGAGGAGGAGGTTGCATACTCTCGGTTTTGTTCCTAACTTGGCGGACATGGGTGCATGTCGACTACCTTACTGTTTTAACATCCGCGCACTAACTTTTATTCTCCTTACATGTTTTTTAGTGTTCTACTTACCGGGTGGATTATATCTTACAGTAACTTTTAAACAGTGCGTATCGAGTTCAGATAGACACTGCGAAAAAGCTCCTGTAGGACCCCGCGGGGCTCCGAACTAGCGTTTTTATACTGGGTATAACTTTGGGTCGACCCACAAAAGGAGGGAAAGGATTCCTGTAACCTTGGACACGCCTCTTTAGAGTGAGATGGAAGAAGACACAACAATAGAGAGAGATGATATTTCCGTGTTTGTCTGAATACCGGAAATAGCATATGTTTATGAATTTCTGCAAAATCCAAATTTTTCATCAACACAAAGTTTTATATGAGAAAACAAAGTAATTTTTTGAAGAGAACAACAATTTAGCTGAATGTATTAAAGTAAATTTAATGAGAGGGAATATTCTCCATGTCGCGCAATTATCGTTCACAACAGCGTTTTTCCTCCCTATCTCTGTTAAACATCAGAGATCACCGTTAATTCTGCTTGCCATTACTCACATACCAATCTCTCTTTACCTGACTCATCCTCTATTTATCTCCTGTATTACATTCATTACACTCCTAACGCAAAATCCAGGAATCCAGGTTCCGACCGATTCAAAGCAAGTTTACGGCCTTATACGGCTTCGCCAGTGACTTACTTCGAATCTAGGATAAAACTTTCACACATTAGGTATGATCATGCGTACAGTCGGCTAAGATTCCTGTTGCGTTCAGCCAACCAAGTACAACTCAGTGTCATACTTCGTCCTCCTATTGTTTTATTACATAATATTTTAATGTGTACCGAGCTCGACTGGGAGTCGAACCAGGACACCTCTCATTCATGTTCCAACTCAGCAGAAAAACGCTGTTTTGCTATCATGGTGTCACTGAGTTTTTAAGGTGAACATACATTCTATCCATATTATCGACTCATTATCATGTTTAAAATTTTAATTCTTAATTATTCTTTCCTTTGCATATAAGCACTGCTTAAACTTAAAAAGAAGTGAATGTCTTATCTGTCCGCGCTTCCGGTGCTAAACTCGACTACAATTTCCGTCAACATTCTATGTTAATGTTTATCGTTTGTAGTTCCCTCAACTTCACTTATCCGTGGTACGTATGTTTGGTGCCCGTTTACGAATCTAGACAGGGCAGTATCCTCAAAGTATAGGGGCTCAAAACTTGTATCGTAACATCCTTCTCCACCCATTAGGAACTTAAGGTTACTATATGACCTTCAGTATATTGGGCGTCCTCGCCCAAGGTATACTGATGGAGTTAGTTTATAGCTTGAACAAATAAATTTATGAGAGGAGAAAGGGTCAATTTAAGTTCACCTAGTTTCCTGTATCGAGAGTATTTTCCTTACAATTAACAATGATTTTGATGACTTACTACAAGAACCATTACTCAGTATACTAGACCTATTATTACTCAATTTGAACTCATTAAGATTTCTTATACTGGGTAGGAACTGATTAACACTATTAGACTTCGTGGGAGACTCATGACCTCAATGTGAAACTGCTAAGTTTGTGAATAGTTTTGTTGTACTTTACTTGTTTCCACTTTGTTATCTATATCTATATTTCTTTTTCAGATCAGCAACTTAATATATTAGTTGTCTCACAATTTATCTGATGTATACCTTCTATATACTTTACTATTCATGCCTTATTCGTATTACATTTCCTAAATCAATGTTTTACTATTTTTCTTCGTTACAAGTCTTCTCCGTGTTTCCAGTTGTTCGTATAGAAGGAATATTTCTTTTGTTTCACTTTGAACATGATCAGTTCACACACTGAATAGTATGTTTTTCATTATGTTAATCACAAATCATTGCATTAGAACAGTTATTACTTGATACTTGACACTATTACTTATCCATACAGGTCTTTGACTTTGTAGTTCCGCACCAGGTTTCAGGTAGGCAAGAGTTCGGCTATGATAATCTTCGCACTCACTAGTAGTTATGTATTTTCTTGTGATTTCATGGTCAAATCCACCATTGGATCACTGCAAACTTCCTCTCAGTGTTTCACCATTATCCTTTGGGCATCTTGGCAACATACTTCTTGCTGTGCTAAGTGTCAAATCCATTCGTGAAAGTAGTAGCATGAATCTTGTTTTTGAGTATGTCCAGTTCAGATCAGTTGGATTCCATGGTTCATACTAGAACGTTTCCATGGTTTTACTTCCTTCAATGGGGGCCTTTTACGTTACGAGAGATTTAGCCCCAAAAATAGATGGGAGGCGTGACTGTGCCTCTAGTAATTTAAAGAAGCTGGCCTATCCGGTCTTAATTGGGAAGTATAGATGCTAAAGAAGGTCGTGTATGCTTAGGGATGGGACCTTTCCCTCAGCTTGATTGCTTCGGTTTGATGGCCTGTCCTTTCCTTTGAATTTGGATAGGTGACATTCTGTAAATCAGTGTGGAGTGGCGTATACTGCCCTTAAGGTTATATGAAATTCAGCTTCACTGATAAGGGCTTTTAAAATTATACGGGATTCAGCCCCCAAAAACAGATATGAGGCGTAACTGTGCCTCTGGTATTATAACGAAATACTGGCCCGTAGACCATGTTAGCTTATATCAGAAGTATAGATACTAGAGGAAGGAAACGTGGATGTGCACGAGCGTGATGGTACGTCTTTCTTAGGTTGTCTCCTTTCAGAGTATATGTCCTGGCTTTCCTTCTGTTTTCGGCTGGTATTTGTAGGCGATAAGACGATAGCTGTCTTCCAGCTTAATTAGTGGAAGGCTGGTTAGTGGTTGTGGAAAGAAGGTATTGCCTCTCAGATGTGGATGTGTTATGGTGATAACGTCTGTTACCTTATAGAGATTTAATAGATCAAGCAGGAGAAGTGAACTATGTAGCTTCGCAATACTTCTAGGAATCCCTCAATTTGATCCTGGACTTCCAGATCAGATCTTACTACTCCTTCGTCCAATGGGAGGTACCTCGCTCGGGAATGGGTCAGTCTAGGCAGGTTGTCGGGGGTTGCACATCTGGACATCGCTCTCGTACCTATGGGATTTCGAGTCAAGTATATTAATTCGATTATACCATTTAGTGTTGTTCTGAACACATTCCACCATTATTGTTCCTTCTGGCTACACTATTCCTTGGGGTTCCTTAAAGATGGTAAAAAAAAACTTCTTGTGTGAGTAATGTAGTCAACTATCACCTTGTGTACATAAATAGATCGTAGTATAATGAATACTTGTACGCGGTGGTGTGTGTAATGAGGTTCTACTGTATGGAATAACATCCGCGCCAATTATCACTAGTTCATTCCGTATGGATATTGTTATCTTCCGGTGTTTGAAGATGCTTTATTTTCTGTATGTTTTCATTGTTTCAAAAGGGGTCAACCTCTAAACTATGTCACTATTGTATGTGAGTCA
The DNA here is from genome assembly GCF_964235325.1 of Thermobia domestica. Classification (NCBI taxonomy): domain Eukaryota; kingdom Metazoa; phylum Arthropoda; class Insecta; order Zygentoma; family Lepismatidae; genus Thermobia; species Thermobia domestica. The sequence continues at coordinate 243,328,315 of NC_137460.1, read as the reverse complement.
AGTCTGTACTCTAATCGTAGTGACATTAGTTGGGTTACAGCGCCTAACATGAAGGAACTAGAGCAGGAAGTCGTTATCTCATTCCTTCATTCATTGACTTATGAAGCCAGAAGTGTATCATTTTGTCGGTGATGTCTTTCCCTATGACGGCAGATGACCGTGTGTTAGTAATAATATTTGCGTGTGAAATTTGTGTGGTGTTTAGTTTGGTGTTTATTAGTGTTTATTAGTGCAGCATATTTGTATTTGCAAGGAGCAAGAGAATATTATTTATTTATTTATTTATTTATTTATTTATGTATTTTGGTCTTGTGTTCCATGTTATTGTGGTAGTGGTGTGATAACTAATCTTAAATTCATTACAGGTACGTGCTTAAAAGTATGTCTGCTGTATAAGCAAACTAGGGTTTGTCATGTTCTTACACCAATTTGTCACTGTATTGGCACTGGGTTTCGTAATTAGAAGAAGACTTTTATCAATAACGTGACCATAAGTCATTATACACAAAATCGCTCACAGTATTCCTACTCACTACGTATAACAAACGACATACTTTTCAGCACAACCCAAGTATAACTTAATCTAATTGTAATCAGTTTTTTTACTTATATATATATATATATATATATATATATATATATATATATATATATATATATATATATTGTTTAACTTCTAAATCGCAGGAGAATCAATCAATTGAGTGAGGAAATCTAATGAAGGCAATTGATTCTAGTTTTATAGATATGCATTTTTCCAGGTTTCTTTTTAGAGATTACCTGTGTTTCTTTTAACTTTATATTTAGCATTAGCCTTACATTTCATGTATGTGAGTTGAGTATTTGATCAAGTTACTAGTTTGATTTTTGTTTCGAATTAGTTTCATGCAGGCAAGACGAGATAGTCCAGTCTCGAGATGTGACAATATTTCCTCGATATTCTGGATTTGATTCGGAATTCCAATTTTTTAAATGGTTATTGTCTTTATTATTATTATTATTATTATATTACTTCCATACCTGTACCACCCTAAGAGTTAGTATTTTTTACTCCTCCTGCATTGTTATACTATCATACTGACCACTTATAGCGCAGAGTCGTTAAGGACTAAGGGGATAAGTACGCTAGTTAGAACAAAACAAAATTATCTATACTTAGAAGTAGTCTCCTTAAAGTATGTCCATGTTGAATTTTTCTGGTTGGTAGCCATTTGGTCCTGGATCGTAGGCGTAATTGATGTGGTTTCCCTACTCAGCCCCTTCCTTCTCCACTTGGGCACGGTTAGGCTGTATCTGTAAGAAATACTCGACACAAACAAAGAGATGGAAATATACAGGGGGTGACAAGATTTTTTTTTAATTGTGGGGAAATCTCTATTATAATTCATTCATACAAGAACATTTTCGGATCTTGCCTTTTCTCTGAAGTGTTTTTTTTTTAGATATACTCGCCTGGTAGTATATGTTATCGCGTAGTCCTATTTACTGCCAATTCTGATGTGTAGAGTTCATCTATAGTATTATTATGGTAGAGTGAATTTCTGTTTTCGTCAGTGGCTGATCCCAAGTATGGTACGCAACTTGGGTGTAGCCTCTCAACCTTTCGAGGGGGCTTAGCCCTCATTTTACCTTCCATATAACTACAAGAGAGGTTCATTCACGCGCTGTACTCCAAAGGGTCTAAAAACAAATTCGTTATCAACTGTCAGGAATGACAGTTTGAGGCATTACTATCATTGTTATTTTGATGGCGAAAAACTGAAGAGATTTGGCCCGCGGGACTCAATTCGGGATTAGCCACGGATTGATTAATGTTGTTCTTAGGTGGTTGCGTTTTTTAATGACTATACCCGTCAACTGCTGAAAAGTTATAATATTTTTTATTCCATTTCTACTTTCTAGGTAAGTACTAGCCTATTTGGATTTAGATGAAGTGGTTCAGTTAAGAAAGTATTAGACATACCTAGCTCATCAATTTAAATCTCTTCATCAGCAACAATTGCTCAGCTATTAAATTGGTTGGCTGGCCAACGGAAGGAATACATTTTTGACAGGTGTTCACTCTGTTTTATTAGGTATGTTTTTTAAATGGTTTTAAAGCTTTCAATGACTATCATTTACGAAAGTATTTCGAGCTTGATTACTGTTAATCGCAGCCGTTTACATTGCTGATTCACCGCTGCCATGAGGATTATTCCTGGCTTAGCATTATCACATAACTAAATTTGATACGTACAAGAAGTTATTATAAGTTTTGTTCACAACTTTCCATGATAAATCTTAAAGGGCTAAAAATGCATACACAAGAGAGAATAGTTTGAAGCAAGAGCGGATGTTGACTTCCGGTGAGTGTGATAGTTACTGATAATGCACACTCGGGTTTTATTCTTATATGTAGCCTTTCGTTGTATGTTCTATATTATTTTTCATTTATTTGAGGCGAAGGACGTGGTGGAGAACGATCTTTCATGTCTATTACGCGAGGCCGTGACTAGGGTTGTGCATACAGAACAAGATTCGTTTGTATATCTATTATGTATTCCGTAAGCTATTCCTCATTTCACATTCATTTCCGCTACTAGATAGAGTTATATTCTGCATCGTTCTACCGCGATCATCATTTTCTTGGGTACGGAAGTATTGTAACAGTAGTGCTGAAGTCTTTAGCTCATTAAGCCTTGATTGGCTTAGCTACTTGATCATATGTGAGGGACCTGGAGTCCCCTCCACTCAGCCACTGCTAGGGGGAGAGCATATATGTTTTCTCCGTGACGAAATGCCATAGGCTGGAGTCCGTCTTCCTATCCGTCAGATTTCATTGGGTTCTCTCCGGAGTTCGTTTGATGTTTTTTTAACTTATTTACTTTTATTCCTTATAAGTAGCCGACTCTTGTTTATTTAAGGTTTTATATGATTACTTATACAACTAATCTAAGGTTCTATATATACTATATTAGGATAATTTAAGTCTGTTACAGGTTACCTAAACCTATATTTTCTATTATCTGATGCACTTATGTATATTAGAAACAGATGTCTTCGTTAGGCATGTACATTTGCCTTGCAGGATAGCAAGTAAGCGATAGTGGGCATTAGTGCATTCAGCCAGGCGTCAGGCGTATTATATGGCTAAACACATAATTAAAATATAGTTTATATATTGCATACATATTCTCTAGAGATCTATCCCTACATTTATCATATTCATTTTTGGGTATAAGTATATTTATATCTATACCTTAGAAATATTTAAATCTATATTTCTATCTATAACTATAACTATATATTTTAGCCTACGGACTGATATTCTGTGCGTGCTATCACTAATATATATGTACTATGTGTGATTATATGTTTCTTAAATATTAATCATCATTTCGTTTTCAGGCCTATATATATCGATACCTATCATACATAAATTTTAGAAATTCTCTAACTCTGTAGCCCCAAACAAACACGACTAAGTCTATATTAATATAACCATTCAATATTATTCAAACTATATCAAGCTTAAGAATATTATGATATGAATATAATACCATTTGTGTACTATATAAATTCACTTAATTACTTATAGACTATCTTTATAAGCTATATACAGGCTTACTTTACTATAGATATTAGTAATTCTGTTTTATGTAGCAAAGCGTGATATAAATGAAGCCTGTTGGAGAGGGTACGGGAACAAATTTGTCCTGTATGGGATATAGACGCGTTCAATGGTGTGGATTGGGGCGCGGCAAACGATACATTTGTTTACTGTGTAAGCACACGTCACGCATAGTGTAATGTGGTATTATTTGTAATTCGTTCTCGTAGCAGACTTTACACGAGAATTTGGTCTCGAATTGTACCTTGTTATTCGCATTTTGCCTTTGGCCTTCCATCTCTTTATTTTCCGATTCCGTCGACCTTTCCTCGGCGCCGTCTTTACTAAAAGGGAAGGTGTTAAGGGAAATACAGTTGTTTACAAATTCAGTTCCCTTCATAAGTAGTATATAGGCACAATGTTTAGAATACCTAGCGTGTTCAATAAAAGGTGAGTCGTCGGGATCCAAATTTTTAAATCAATACCACAGAAAAAACATTACACATGATCTGATTTTTCCAGATAAAAGAACCCAGCTTTTGCTAACTCGGCTGGCTTTTGTCTTAAACCAATTGGCCAGTGTTTAAAAGAGGATTCTCGTTTAGCCAAACTTGAAAATGCCCTATATTTTGGTTGTTGGGGTTGATCTTCTTTATCAAGTAATGGAGGAGTGTAGGACCTCTGTAAGTATTGTTCCCGCTCAGATCGACAGTGTGGGAGCACTTGGGGCTCGTACCTATAGGTACCACATACATCATAGTTTGTTCGATAAGGTGTTTTTCTGGGAATTATTGGGACATTACCCATATCATAGTTCCGTAGAAAAGGACGAAATGGTGACCAGCGACGGTCGCTTATATCAACCTGATCTTCGGGGCTCCAGGAGCTTACTTCTAGATGACAAAATACACATTTGACTCTATCAGGAGGGTTTAGGAAATAAAAGCCATCGCGTGCGAGCACTTATGGTGAGATATAACTTACACTCCAGGTAGCGAAGGTTGCCAACCGCTCCCGTTCGTCCTTCAGTAAAGAAGAAGGTTCGTTTTCAAACTCACGTCCCGTAGATGTAGACGGTCTGGTTCCTGGCTCCATCTGTAGGAGAGGATAAAGGTGTTGTTTTGATTTATTTTTTTAAATACATGTTAGGTAACTTCTAAATATTCCGGAGGTGAGTCTCTCGGCTTCTAACGGAACGGTGAGACCTTTGACAAAATGGACGTCTTCTCCGTTGTAGGCGATGTCGTCTTCGCATAACTATAATAATAAGCAGTCCTGACGTAATAGCAGTAATTAAAGTAACTACTGCCAACACGATGTTAAGGGTAGCTTGGGACCAAAATGGCCTCTTCATGGGTTATTTGGCAAGTTCGCCCCTGATAGTGAAACGGAATGGGTCGGACAGAGAATAAATGCAACGGCTTTGAACCACGATAGATGGGACCTTTGACAATTAGTGTCACATCGTCCTGTCGGAAATGACACATGGTAGTTTGTAAGCTATAATAACGGAAGAGTTCGTCTCGGGGTATGGGCAGGGAAAAGTGATACATCTCCAGCTTGTTTTCCAGTGCAGCGAGGTCTTCTTGTAATTTTGGAGGGAGTAACAACGCTCACAGGGAGGGTATTGCGGATGCAAGAAATGTGGATCTCTATATTCAGCCGTTCATATTGCAAATTCTCTACTAGCTTGGTCAGCGTTAAGACATGGACTAACATGGCCGTTTCCAGATTTCTAAATTTTTCCTCAATAGTCCTCGAAACAGATCCCTGTAACCTCTGAATTTGATACTGTAGGTTGTGGAGGGCATTATCCACTTGAACGGAAAAATTTTCGCAATTTCCCGAGACAGCAAAATGTCCTGATGATTTAAGTGCACTTGAAGAGCTAGTTGTCGTGTAATCTCGTTAACCAGATAATCTTTAAATTGATTGGAGGTTACCAGATTGCAACACCAATGGAAGAGTTGACCGACTATCTCTAGCCCCCGTTGCATTCGTTTGGGGAATAGGGCCGTAAGATTCATATACTCTGTCTCTAGTTGAGATCTCCATTACACGTTGTAAGTGATTCATGGTGTCAAACACGTCACATGAATGACGGAATACGTTCCGCAATTGTTCACAATAACCATATGCAAACGATTCCCGGATACTTTGTAACTCTTCATGTAGGGAGGGCATGTGGAAGGTTGGCAATGTATTAGTGATAGGCACAAGCTTATGAAAGGCTACCTGATCCGGAAGAGGTTGCCAGAAAATTCCTGTATTCGCTAACACTGGGAGTTGACCAGCTGGCTCAACTATAATCGATATCCATGGCCGTATCAAGAAGGTCATAACACTAAGAGACATCATCTGGAAAGAAATGAAGATTAAGTTTGTGCTAGTTATTATCGGTGTCTCGCTTAAATCTAGTTTGTTTAATTGTTAAACTGTTCCGGGTATTAACGATACAGGTTAGAGATTCTGTGGCATGTTTCCTTCCTGTAGGAATTCATACCAAGTTATCAAGCGGGACGTGACCCGCAGGCCAACCGTCTGTAGCGTAGAATCCGATATCAGTCGTATATTGAGGGCATAACCATACGTGGCATAAATCGATCTCACCCATGTTTTAACTTTTCTCTGGAAAATCGTAAGCCAACATTTGAAGATACAAAAGCTCTTCAATTGAAAATATTTTATCACGAGGTAGCACCGCACGTAAGATCGTACCCAGAAGGGAAATATTTTTATTGACAGTGTGGGAGGGATATTACCAATTAATTCTTCTTAAAGGGTTTGTTCCTGTTTTACGATATATGACCAGACCCGAAGGGGTAAATAAGGGCCTTTAGAGGTAGTACGCGCGTTGGTTTGATTTCCAAAAGTGTAATCGGTAATGCGCCGCAGTGCCCGATAGGGACAAGAAATGCATCCGTTGGGAGATCCGAGATTTCTGCTGTACCTGTTTAATTCCATGGACAAGAAATTCAGCAAGAGTATGGGAGGTTTCTAGTATCCCTTCAGTAGTTTGCTCGGTTCAAATGATGTCCTCACAAAAATGTTCCAGAGATTCGGAAAAATTTTCTACCCGGTGAGGATACACGAAACGGGGCGGTTATTTTTGATTAATGGTGATAATTATTGTAGATTTTATAGACTGGGTCAGATATGTTTGGTAAGTGATGGGAGTAGCGTGACGTTGTGTCATTAGCTAAGCACGGAATATGGGATAAGACTTACGTGTTACTTGAGCTTGCCTATTCTGTGGCTTCTGTTTGAACTTTGAGAGCACTGCAATAGAGAAATTATCACACGTACTGGAGCGAGAGTGAGACGAGAGAGAAAGAAGGAAGTTGAATTGCACTCATCTTTTATGCTAACCAAAATCGCTGGACCAGTCACCTTTTCAGATTCACTCCCACAACCCCTACAGATGTCGAGCTAATTCATAAGACACGGATATCTTGTTTCTTTTCCGCTCTTATTTCCGTCCATGCTCATGCTTTCTCGGAACTAGTTAGTAGTGTCTGTCGGTGGTTGTGGATTATGTCGTCTGTACTAAGTGCTCGTCGCAAACTTATCGATCGCTTCTAAAATAAGTTTCTTAAATGGTTACACACAACCTATCCGTGTGTCAGAGGCGATCCACGTTCCCGTTTTGTGTTTCTGTTCTTCCTGGATTCCCAGGTACATCAGAAAAAGGGACTCATCACTGTGTATCATAGATGCCAGCAAGTCATAAGCGCAGTAAAGGCTTGAATTGCCGCGGAGATTGTTCTCCGTGGAGGTAGTCCTCTCCTCAAGGCTAGTTTGGAACAGGATAAAGAGTGCATTCGTTGGACCTCAAGTTGTGATACGTATATCACTGATTTCTTGATCGGGCCTGGCCTCCCCGAACTTTAGTGGAAATGTTGGTGGGTACTTTACTTTCCCTATTGTGGACCTAACGTTTTTCTTTTAAGGAAAAGCGGTTGTTTTGGCAGGGGAATGCCTTACTTGTGGAGCCTTGTTGAGGTTATTAACTGGTTATTATTCACGTTATTATGCCTATTTATCCATTTTATTCCGCTACAAATATTTTATATATTTTATCCACATAGCTATGTAGCTTATATATGTAAAATTTCAATATTTATTTCAATATATATTTAAATTGTTAAAACAACGCATTTCTGCTACGAGAGTTCGGAAGTAACATTCCGCCGGAGGTGGTTAAGACTAATGTTATCTGGTTTCCTGTCTACATTTATCTATCGGTCCGCGTGAAGGGATTTAGCTGAAGGCGTGTTATTATTTTGGATTTGAAATTTCAAGGGGACATTTCAAAGGATAAACATATTTCCAATGAACGTTTTTCACTGACTATCCCCCTGGAATCGTCTCACAGAAGTGCCTGCTACATATTGTCTATACCGCGAGTATACTTTAAGGATCGTTGTGTAAGCACAACTGAGGAATGATTCTTGATGGGGTAAATAGGGACATTTTAATCCCTCAGTCTCAGGACACATAACCATGGATGTCTCCAGTGGACAAGTATAGGTCCTCAAATTTACAAAAAAACAGGTGGGAAATAATCGTGAAAAACGGCAAGCATCCATCTCTGAGTCGGTAAATATGACAGAACCGGCCGGAAGTCGGGACTGAAGATAATCGACTGCCTGTTACAAGGTACATTCTCCGTAATCATAGTCTGCCCCAGAGAGCACTTCGTAGGCCGTCACAGCGACTTTATCATTTTCTGGTAAATTTGAAAAACTAATTTGGGGTGCAATGATATAGGTTTCCAGCGTTATTAAAACTAGTTCGTCTACACTTCCACCAGGGATGGTCAGAAATACTATCTCTTTTGGTATATCCCCCTCCATGTAGCGGACCGTCATCGTCGGGGAGGGGGTGGAGCTGAGAGGGCGGCTTCACAAGTCATTCATTTATCACCCCTCATCTTCATCTTATTGCATGCCCTCTCAGCCGCGAATACCGCTACCGGACTCGCGGGTGGTTGGTGGGAGTCGGGAAGAGGAAGGTCTAGTGGACGTCTTCCTCCATTTGGGGAGGACGTGCACCCACCCGGCCTGCTGTTGTCTGTCCAGTGTTTGTGTTGTCCGGCGTGTTGAGTCCTTAAAAAAAATAAAAATAAAAAAAATCCTAAAACAAAAAAGCCAAAAAAAGTGTAAAAAAAATAAAAATACAAAAAAATCCGCACCTATTTTCTTTTGTTGCTTTTGGGCTGGTGGGGGTCTATCTTTTTGTTGGCCAGGTCTCTTTTGTTTAGTTCTACTTCTTCTTTTTCCGGGGCCACGCGTTTTTGTCGACGGGAATGGTTTTTTGCACTTCCATTCCCCTTGACCGCGTCGGCCCCACGCTGATCCTAAGGTGTCGGGCGTGCTGAAGGGATTGCCAGGGGGTAGCGTTAGTTCCCCTGTTAACGCCCTGGTGTGACCTCACACCCCTTTTTCTATATAAATGTTTAATTATACTCTTCTTTATATGGGTAAAAAAACTTTTCCAACTGAACCGGGCTCTCCCTCACGGACGAAGCCCAAACAAACTGATAGTGAAATTGTGGAACAGACAAGTATCGCGACCCCTGTTGTCCGATATCTTGTAATCAAAGAGAAAGATGTTGATAGTGCCAGTTCTGAGGAAAACCGTCCGAGTGCTATTAAGGGCTTATCCCCTTTTGTAATCAATAAAGTCATAAATTATCAAGCCGGACAGGTTAAGGAGATAAAGAAACTAAGGAATGGCACTTTATTGGTGGAAACGACAGACGAGAAGCAAACGGCGAAGTTACTTAAGTTAACTGCCATTGGACCGGTGAAGATTACAGTCGAACCGCATCGCATGTTGAACGTTTCAAGAGGGGTGATATCGTGTTGGGATCTTCTCAATGCCACCGAAGAGGAGATCAAGTCGGAATTAGCAGACCAACACGTTATAGATGTAGCTCGAATCAAAAGTAAGAAGTCAGGTGAACTTTTCGCTACTCAGTCACTGATTCTTACCTTTAGTCTGCCCACGCTTCCGGAGTCTGTGAAAGCTGGTTACTATCGTTTAAAAGTTCGACCCTACATACCAAGTCCTCTGCGCTGCTTTAAATGTCAACATTTTGGGCACACCAGCACCTCGTGTAATGCGAGTGCTGCTCTTTGTGCGAATTGTGGACAGGGTAGTCATGGTGCGGAACCCTGTAAAGCGACCAAGCCCCTCTGTGTTAACTGCAAGGGTGAGCATTCTGCTTGGTCTCGGGATTGTCCAGCTTATCAGCGCGAGAAGCGTATCCGAGAACTCATGGTAATCGAGAAGATTTCTGCTACCGATGCGAAGCGTCGATTGAAAGAAAGCCTTCCTTCCTCGCTTTCTGTTCCCTTCGCTACTGTCGCTGCTAGTTCTCGGAAATCTGTAGCTACACAGACCGTAGACGTTTCCACTCAAACGGACTTGACCCCAAAGCGTAGTTCTGACTCAAAGACCCCAGTTGCAAAGATGAGCGAACTTCTAAAGACCCCCGTTGCAACAACGAGCGAACTTCTAAAGACCCCCGTTGCAACAACGAGCGAACATCCAAAGCCTCCAGCTCTAACGCCGAGTGAACGTCCGAAAACTCCTCGTGTTACTGTTAGTAGTGGTCTTCGGCGCACTCCAGCACATCGCCGATCACCTTACATGGCTGGCCTGAAACTTAGTCAGCATATCCGCAAGTTGAACGACACGGTTCTCTCTCCGAAGAGACCGAAATCTACCCCAGTTCGTAAGCCACCTGCAGCTTCTCTGAAGTCTGACATGGTGGAGGACGAACTGATGGATACTGAGTGGGCTGTGATTGGACCGCGTGGTAAAGTTCGCCTTAAACGTTGATTTCTTTCAGTATGGCGCTTCTTCAGTGGAACCTGAATGGCTTCTATACTCACCGTGAGGAATTGCTACAACTGGTCTCCGACCACTCGCCAGTTGTCGTCGGTTTGCAAGAAACCCATTTTAAGCCTACCCAGTCCTTCCTTCTTTCTGGGTATACTATGTACAGATGTAATAAGCCAGACGCTGACCACGCTGCTGGCGGCGTGGCAGTCTGTGTTTCCGATTCTTTTCATTCTCAGCAAATTCACATTGTATCCCGCATGCAAGCCGTTGCGGTGCGAATATACTTTTCCCGCCCGCTTACAGTTTGTTCCTTGTACGTTCCTCACTCTGAAGCCTTTACATCCGCCGATCTGCTTCAGCTCTTCCATCAGCTCGAGCCGCCAGTCTTGCTTGTAGGAGACCTTAATGCTTATCACCGTCTATGGGGCTCTGTCCGTACAGACGGTCGTGGCCGTGAAGTGACGGCCTTTCTTCAGGAGAGTGGACTGCTCCTCCTTAATGACGGAAGTCCCACTCACTTCTCCACTGCCCATGGTACATATTCTTGTATTGACCTCTCCATGTGCAGTGCTGGTCTCTTGCCCTCATTGACATGGAGAGTGCATCCCGATCTTTGTGGCAATGACCACTTCCCGTTATTGGTTGAAGGTCTCCCCGTTACTCCTCCTTTTCCTTTCCGCCGCTTCAATCTGAAGCGTGCTGACTGGCGTAAATTTCGTGCGCTCAGTGAGTTTCATTGTCGTGATGATCTCCCTGTAGCTGCTGTGTCTGAGGCTTTTGAGCAGACTGTTCTTGATGCTGCTTATGGTTCCATTCCAGAATGCGGTGGCAACGTTTCCCGCCGGCGTGTTCCTTGGTGGTCTGCGGAAATCCGTGAGGCTATCCATTCTCGTCGGCTTGCTCTTGCCACTTTTAATCGTCATCCAACAGACGAAAATCTCCAGCAGTTCCGCATTCTGCGTGCTCGTGCTCGACGTCTGGTCAAGATCTCAAAGCGCCAAAGCTGGATGAATTACGTTACGTCATTCAGTAGTCACACGCCTATGTCTACTGTGTGGCATCGCGTTCGCTCCCTAAACGGATATTCTCCTTCACTTCATGTGCCTGCTTTAAACGTGAATGGAGTTCTAGAGACCAATTCCTCCGAGATCGCTATATATTGGGCGCCCATTTTGCCACTATCTCTGAGTCTGATAACTACCCACCAGCCTTTGCTCGTTCACGTGGTAAGCTAGAGCAAAACCCGTTAAATTTCCATACCGCCAACAGTGAGAACTATAACGCTCCTTTCACGCTCGTTGAGTTCGAATCTGCCCTCCGCGAATCGTCCAACACTGCTCCCGGGCTTGATCGTAATTCGTATGATATGTTGCGCAACCTCTCCCACGACACTCAGCTTGCATTATTGCAGCTGTATAATCGCATCTGGGTTGAGGAGTTTTTTCCACCTGCTTGGAGTGAGGCCCTGGTTCTTCCTATCTTAAAGCCAGGGAAAGCCGCAACTAGCCCCACGAGCTACAGACCAATTGCTCTCACGAGCTGTGTCTGTAAGCTGTTCGAGCGAATGGTCAACAAGCGCCTGGTGTGGTATTTGGAATCGCATTCTCTTTTGAGCAAGTTTCAGAGTGGCTTTCGTCGCTTCCGTTCAACTATTGACAATCTTGCTTATCTTGAGGGTCAAGTTCAAGAAGCCTTTCTCAACGGCGAACATCTTGTGGCTATATTCTTTGACTTAGAGAAGGCGTATGGCACCACATGGCGTTACGGAATCCTAAAACAATTATATGACTGGGGTCTTCGTGGGCATATGGCCCACTTTCTTTCGAACTTTCTTCACGAGCGACACTTTAGAGTGCGTGTGGGCTCTACTCTCTCAGAGCGCTTTGTACAAGAAAATGGTGTTCCACAAGGCAGTGTTCTTAGTGTCACGTTGTTTGCTGTCGCAGTCTCAGCGTTCTTTCGCAGATCCAGGCTCCTGTGTCTGGTCTGCTTTATGTTGACGATCTTGTCATTTTCTGTCGATCCCGCCACATTCGCGGCACTACTCGACAGCTTCAACTGACTCTCAATCGTCTTGTTCGCTGGTCGAATGAGACTGGATTTCGCTTTTCCACCGAGAAATCCCAATGTGTTCACTTCTGCCGGCAGCGTACCTGCGTTGTTGACCCGGACTTGTACCTCGATGGCACCCGTTTGTCCTTCTTTGATACAGTCCGTTTCTTGGGTCTGGTCTTTGACCGTCGCTTGTCGTGGGCACCACATATACGGAATCTTAAATATTCTTGTCTTCGAGCTCTGAATCTCCTTCGTGTCCTTTCCCACCGCACGTGGGGTGCTGATCGTATTGTTCTACTTCGTTTGTACCGTAGTCTAATTCGGTCCAAGTTAGACTATGGCTGTATTGTCTATGGTTCTGCTCGTGCTTCTCTGTTACGATAACTTGACACAGTGCATCACCTGGGTATTCGTCTTGCTACTGGCGCCTACCGAACAAGTCCCGCCGCCAGCCTGTATGCTGAAACCAATGAACCTTCGTCAGCGTATCGTCGCAGTAAACTACTTCTTACTTACTCTGCGCATGTGCGTTGTATTCCAGACCACCCGTGTAGACCATGCCTCCGCGGTGGTCGGATATACGAGCGCTATGCTGAACGTCCTCGCTCTACACGTCCATGGTACATCCGTGCGTGTGAGACCTTCCTTGGCGACGATTTCATGTGGCCCTCTCTTTCGTTGGTTCACTTTTGTGCTATTCCACCATGGCTACTTCGTTTACCTCGCCATGATTTACGTCTGTCTATACATTCGAAGCAACAGACTAGTTCCCAGGTGTATCAGCAAGAGTTTGCCGCACTGTTAGATCAGTACCCCGATTTTAATGTGTTCTTTACGGACGGTTCTAAGGATGGGGATTCTGTAGGCTGTGCCTTTGTCACCGACGAGGGCAGCTCAGAATTCCATTTGCACCGCCTGTGTTCCGTGTTCACTGCTGAATTAACTGCACTTAAGCTTGCCTTGGACCATGCTCTGACACTTTCATTACGTCGTGTGCTTATTTGCACCGATTCTCGGAGCGTGGTTCAGAGTCTACAGAATGTCTTCAGTATGAACTCTCTAGTGCAGGACATTCTCGTGAGATGCCATCAATTGCAGCAACAGGGTTGTGTCGTCGTTGTCTGCTGGGTGCCGAGTCATGTCGACATCCGGGGAAATGACCTTGCTGACACAGCTGCCAAGCACGCCGCCTTGGCCGGAGTCGCACTGGAGCATACCATTCCCTGCTCGGACCTTTGTCGTCATTTTTCCAGCTTGATGCGCTCTCACTGGCAAGCTGATTGGGACCAGGCAATTGAGAACAAATTACACACAGTAAAACCACTCCTAGGAGAGTGGCGTACCTCCTCGTCCGATCGTCGTCGAGATGAAGTGCTCCTGGCGCGTTTGCGTATCGGACACTCTCATCTGACGCACGGCTACTTGCTGCGGAAGCTGAACCGTCCATATTGTGAGGAGTGTATAGTCCCTCTGAGTATTCAGCACATTCTTGTGGAGTGTCCTGAATACTCAGATCTCAGAGAACGTTACGGACTGCCTTGTCTGCTTACCCGTGCTTTGGGGGATGATAGCGATGTTGTTGGCCGGGTGCTTGAGTTCGTGCGAGTTGTTGGCGTTGCTCACGTTCTCTGAGCTGTTTTTAGTGTGTTGTCATTGTTTTATTGCTGCTAGGTTTTAAATTTTTTCACATGTTTTAATTTTATTTTTGTATATTGTTATTGTTATTTTTTTATCTTATTTATTCTTTTATCTTTCACTATTGCTTTTATCCGTTACCTATTCATTTAGCAGCACTTTTGTTCTCTTAACTATTGTTTTTAGCCTGTAATACGTTTTTAATCTTGCAGTCCTGAGCAACGTTTTATATCGTGACGGGGACAAATAGCCTCGTTGCTGAGGTCCCCATTCCTCTTCATTCATTCATTCATTCATTCTTTTGGTATATACAACAGGTTGGATAATTCACAACCTGACATGGCTATGAAGCTCGCTTTTTCGAAATGCGATTGGGCTCTTACCAGGTTTTGATACAAGTTCGCCATTTTCGTTTTTTTAAGGAATCAACTTACTCATATTCTGTAAGGTAAAAAAAGAATGAAACAATAATATTACACATCATTTTATCCCTTACTCCTAAAATAGATAAGCTATTCTTAATGTCTTAGTAGTACTATGTGGGGTGTTGATCATAGCAACTTGGATTGCATTTATTGTGTCGTCTTCTGTTATTTCCGTATCAGGACGCGAAGAGCTACTACTGCTGTCCCAAGATAGTGTGTCCCAATCCAGGGAGTACGCACGATGGGTAAATGTTCGATACATGTGTTTCATAATAGCATGACTGCAGTATGGCATCGCAACGCGGGTATGCCCTGAGATAGGGCATCTTATTAAGAGGCGCAATTTGACATTGTTCACGTGGTGTCAGAGGAATGCTCTCAGGTTGGAGGTCCACCAGAGGCACCATTTTTTAATGATTCTTGAAGTGTGGTTTCCCCAAGTAAATATAACGCTACCAGCCGGAATCTCATCGGAAATCTCGAATAACGCGGTGCTTAGAGAATGTCGTCCTGATCCATATACCATATTTGTCTTCTTTTCAAAGTGTGATATGTACATACGATGGAGGACAGGCAAATCGTTTGGTTTAACTGGAGCAATTATTCCGTAATGTTTGGAGATGAATTTGAGTTGTTCCTCGAATCTTTGGTGATCTGTTTTTTAAAATGAAAGCTCTTGCGGTATGTACATGGCGGGTTGCACCTCTAGGCCGACAGTAGCAATGAGAAAGCTTGGGCGACTTGAAATGCATACTTGCTTTCGAGATTAACAGTCTCTCCGGTCATCGGGTCATCGTCTCTGCTTGCCATAATGTTTCACTATAGGTATTCGGTCTGTATGGGGAAATAAAAATTGTTAATGTTTATTACGGAATCGTAGGGTATGTGACATCTTAACATCCGTTTAAAAGCAACTGGACTAAATAGCTTTACGGGTAAACCGATGATATAAACTCTATACTCGTATCAATTTGGCGTAACTACACATATGAGGCGCTTGATTATGGGGCTTGTAGGGACAATAAAGGTTTGGTATGTGCGGACAAGTCATATACTCAGGGGTTAGGTGTCGCACATAAGGTTGCAAGTCAATCGCAATTATTCGATCAAGTGCACGGCGGAGGTACACCTTGTCTCAAAAAGGTTGAGCGCATTCTTTATTGGTGTTTTGAGGCAAAAATTTTCTAAGTCCAGCTTCGGGTATCTTCGGGAAAAAGTAAGCCAGGTTCGAACCTCCAAGCCAGCCTTTGCAAAAGGGTAAAAGTTTGCAGATGTGTTTTTCTTCTTTTAAATATAATAAGACTTGTTACCAAGTGTTTAAAAAAGCAACATTGATTGAAATACTAAATGATACAATATTTCGAAACGTTTTTATTAATGTGAGCACATGCTTGTTTGTCATTTAGCTCTCTATACGTAATGGAACATTTAAATACGTTAAAGAATCTTTCCATATGTAAAAGAATGCTCAAAATTAAGAAATAGAACATAATTATCGCCTGAGTACTAAAATAAAAGTCAAAGTAGAACAGAAACTGCGTTTGTAATGGATATGAATGTCATAATTATCATGAGATCCATTATACATCGCTAGAAGCCTAGTTCTAGAAGTCCTTGTGTTAGCTCATTGGTAAGCTGTCGGATTTCAAATCATATGGTTGAGAGTTCGATTCTCGTCTGGGCCAATACTTTTTTTAAAATTATATTTTCCGCAATGCATGAAAAATTATATAAAATAATTACATTAAAATACATAAGTTGTTTATATATAACATAATAATTGCAGAACATAGTAATTATTATGTTTAAAATATAACATCTGAGATAATTTTCACAGTAGGTCGGTATTATATATGAGAATGTTAAATACAAGTTAGGAAAATCGTTTAATAGCAATAAATAAGTTATGTAGTGTATTTATTTGCAGCTATTTGTCATACAGATTTAACTTCTCAATATTCTCATTACAGTATGTTATTTATATTCGTGAAATACAGTATATTCCTACGGATATAGAAAGTGTATAAACAGAGTATCCAAAGTCGTATCCTGCTTCAAGACACATAACTTTTCCCGATCCCCTTAACGTCACGGGAAGAAACACAAATTCTCTTTAGAACGGAATGTCGTTACTTAGAGTCTCATTCGAATACGTTGAATATACTTTTGTGTATTCATCTCTCTCTCTCTCTCTCTTTCGCTTTGTTTATGTGTGTGTGTGTGTTGCGGAATATCCCAAGTTGAATACAACATTTGCAAAGTATATGAGCATCATTGTCATCGAATACCAGAAATTGAAAGTCGTGTTTCTTCAGGTTGGGTTTGCGTGTTCATGTTAGTTCACTGGTAGAGTACGGACTTGCCACTGAAGAGGTCTTGAGTTCAAAGCCTACAGCTAATTATCATTCTTTTGTTAGTAGGATTGCACAGAAATCGGATACAAGGAGTGGTTTACTTCTAGAAATATTTTCAGAGGCGTTTAGGTAGCCCTGAAAAGGGCTTTTTTCGGGAGTTAAGGCGGGGACATTAATATTGTGTCCAAGACCCTTCTGAATTTATTACACGCCCCATTCTTCTGGGCATGGAATCTATTACATGGGTGACAAATCTATCTCCTTCCCCTACCTCCAGCCATGCTTCGGAAACAAGATGCCACAGGTCATCCTGAGTTCTTGGTGGATCTGCCTCAGGCCAACTTTCCCTTAGAGTACGCTTCACTTCTGCCCACATATTTTCCATGAGATTGAGGTCTGCTCCACGAGGCGGCCAGTCGATTAAATCAATCTCAGGGTGCCCTGCGAACCATTCATGAACCACACGGGAAGTATGTATTGGCGACTGGTATTGCTGGAACTGAATTACACCATCAGGCTGAAATACTCGTACAGATGGCACCATGATATTATTGATAATGTCTAAGTACTGAGCATTGTCCAGATGTCCTTCAATTCTATGAAGCTGTCCTGCTCCGCGACTGGAAATCCAACCCCAACATAAAATAGATACATGGCCACTGCGATTGCAAGCAGCCACATATCCATGGTCATATCGGGTGCCTCTCGGACGATACACAAAACGGCGTCCCTCCTTTGATGTTGTGTATATGGATTCATCTGAGAAAACTACGTTTTCCCAATTGAGACCCACATTCGCCTGTGCAAACGCGAGACGGTAAATTTTGTGGTCGTCTGAGAGTTTTTCCTTCACGGCAGCAACACGGCCACGTAACCCAGCATGACGAAGCCTTCGCAGAGCTGTATGCTTACTACCAGGAAAGAGAGAAGCATCCCTTAGCTGTCCAGACGTCCTTAGTGGGTCTAACCGGGCTTCGTTTACTAATCTCGCATCTTGGGCTTCGGTTGACACATGCGGACGACCAGGAGATCGTAAATTACCAGTCTGACCTGTAGCACCATATTTCCGAATCCATCGCCTTCCTGTAGAGGCCGGGACACCTACTCGCCTGCTAGCTGCAGTTGCAGAATAACCTTCCAACTCCCATAAAGTAATTACTGCTGTACGTCTATCCATAGTTACCAATGTTCTGAGCTGTGAGAAGGAAGCAATAGGTAAAAGCTAGTACCTGACGTGTGATTGGTTACTTGCACGACACGCCTATTGTGGGGAACAGCGTTGCCAGATCTAGCATAATGATGCTAGATCTAGCATAATTTGCATGTCTCTAGCATCTAGCATCTTGCTTTTAGCATCCTGCCCAAATCTAGCACAATTTCAGCAAGTTATCAAAAAGCCGTAAAACCTGGAGATGAGAAAGAAGTTGGTCGTGGGAAGAAAAAGAACGGCAGAAATGTATCCTGTTCCATTGATTCATACACTCGGTAAACCATACAGGCAGTCTTATTTTCCGAAGTAAGTTCGGAACGGCTTTGGGCTTTTTTTTTGTGGCTCCACCCAGGGTTTTCTAATCCTTTAACTCCGAGACATGGGCGGAGCTATGGGGGCCATTCTCCCCCCAACTTTTTGGCAACTTCACCATCTTTATTTCTGACTTCATGATCATATTTATTCCTGAAATGACAGCTCCGAGACCGACCAAAAATCTGCCCCCCCCCCAGCAGACGATTCCCAACTCCGCTTAAGCTGCGAAGTAATTTTCTTTCAAAATATGTAAACAAAAACTTTGCATTCATTTATACGATATATACGCCATTGAGTCTGACAACGACTGCAGTAATTTAGTTGAGTTAAAATTTTGGTGCGTAAAGTATTGAGTTCTATCCATGCATTCTTCCTCTGTGTGTATTTTAAGTTACGTTATCGTATCTCAACTTCCTTTTTTTAAAACTCCTGAATTAGTAATTATGAGGATCTAGCATAATTTGACCGAATCTAGCATAAGTTCGATCAGGTTTTGGAATAATTCCGAGCTGTGAGTCTGGCAACGCTGGTGGCGAACGACTTGGTCAACGACTCGCGAAAGAAATCTGAAAATGATGAGCCGTAATAATAATATTAAAAACAGTTTTTATAAAGAAATATTAATACATACGAAAAGCTGTTTAAAGAATGAATTGTTATACTGACTTTACACGTATAAAAACATATACCATATACCAAACAGATTGAGCGATATGATGATAGCTGTTCTGAGACGAACACTTTCGAAGTCCAACTTCGGGTATCTTCGGAAAACAGTAAACTAAAGCTGCTGGTTCGAACCTCCAAAGCCAACCTTAGTAATCGGGAAAAGATGTACAGATATGTTTTTCCTTCTGTTAAATATAATAAGACATGTTGAAATGGTATTAAGTGTAGAAAAAAGTAACATTGATTGAAATACTTAATGATACAATATTTCGAGACTATGTATTCACACTCTCGTTTCGTCATTGTGATTTCCATACGGAAAAGAGGATTTACGTATGAGCTCAGTTATATTTCAGAAGCAGATTCCGAAAAGCGGTCATGTTAGCTCAGTGGTACACCACCGAGTGTTTAAATCGTGAGTTCGATACCCGTTCAGGTGAGATTCTTTTATGATATTCTACTTTCCTCAATGCATGAAAATTATGTAAAATAGTTACATTACAATTCATCAGTTGTTTATATATTTTCATACCATCAGTTGTATATATGAGTTGAATATATATATTCATATCATTTCACGACATAAGTAATTCTTATCTTTAAAATATATTAATAACATCTGAGGTATTCACAGAACGTCGGTGTGTTATGTGTGAATATTGAATACAAATTTAAAAAATCGTGTAATAGCAATAAATAAGTTATGTAATGTATTTATTTGCAGCTACTTTCATCGCAGATAACTTCTCAATATTCGCATTACAGCATTTAGGTCGAGCATATCGAAAATCGGATCGTGGTTCAAGACAAAAAAACTAGCTAGCCCCAAACTGTCACGTAAGAAATTTACGAATCGCAAAAGTAAAGTGAAGAGATTGAGAGCGGTAATTCCTTAATCGCTCTCTCTGAACTCTCTCTTATCTGCATTTATACATATAAAAGTGTATGTATGTATGTTCCATCATAACTCATGTGTGCCTAGAGCAGGGTTTCTCAACCTGGGAATCGCGGCCCCTAGGGGATCGCGAAGATAGGCGGAAGAGATAAATATAGTTAGAATCTAATACCAGAAATTATTTTTAAATATTATTTTTAATTTTGTTCTGATAGGCATACTTTTATTTTTTATACACACTGTAAAGAACAATAAAAAATAAGTCTACTGAACATTTTCAAAGGGTGTAGAATTCGTGTTACTATTCGGTTCAAAGTCTCTTGTCGTCGCGAATTCTGTCGAGAAATTTGAAGCTTAAAATATACAAAACGATAATCATGCCTGTTGTTCTGTATGGTTGCGAAACATGGTCACTTACTCTGAGGGAAGAACATAGACTGAAAGTATTTGAGAACAAGATCCTTAGACGAATATTCGGACCCAAGAGGAACGGGAATGGGGAATGGCGAAAACTTCATAACGAGGAACTACATAATTTATACGGTTACCCAACATTGTTAGGGTCGTCAAGTCTAGGAGGTTTAGGTGGGTGGGTCATGTAGCTAGAATGAAAGAAAGTAGAAACGCTTTCAAAGTCTCGACTGGTAGACCCGTAGGAAAACGACCATTAAGAAGACCTAGGCGCAGATGGGAGGATAATATTAAGATGGATCTCGCAGAGATAGGAATACAAAGTAGAAACTGGATGCAATTAGCTAAGAATAGAAGTCAGTGGAGAGCTCTTGTGAACGCGGCATTGAACCTCCGGGGTCCATAGGCCATAGAGTTAGTTAGTTAGTAGAGTTGTTTAAAAATGAATTTAAATCAAAGAGGTATGATATAAAACTAATGAGAACTGTATATAGAAATACTAGAAAAATACACATGAAACAAAACCTGCACATTGAAATACAATTAAAATTAAAACCTAATGAGATACCTAAGCATGGTGTAATTTCACTAGTGCAGCAATGCCCGGTTCAATCTTCATGACGAACATTATCAAGCCATTTTCAACTGATAAGCGATTTCTTATCTTTGTTTTAATGTTTACCATAAAAAAAAACACACTTTCGCACAAGTACGATATAGCAAATGGAATTATTACTTTTAAAGCAGCAATCACCAGACCGGGATATTCTTCTCTCCTCATCAGGCAGAACTTGTCCAAGTCTTCGTTACAGAAAACAAGTTGCAAAGACTTGTCGCATGATCATTCTATTATTTGGTCAAGAAGTTGTGGGCTTAGATCGGATACGTTAATGGCCTCTTCAATGAAGGAGTTTAACATCCATCTTGAACCAGCACCTTCGTCGTTGGGAATATAGATATTACAGTTACTGTATCCACTGTCAGTGCCGGACGCCTAAAAAAGGGGCCACACATTTCGGAGGAAGTGTGTTACTCATGTTAGGAAAGTGCATGTGCACATGTGTAAAATAGAAGGAAAACGTAATAAAATGTGCTCAAAATTAAGGAAAGGTAGGGTTTATTTTGAAAATGTTATTGAGCTTCGTGCCAACCATGGTGGCGCTTCGTAGCTAGTCTGTCGACGTCACTCATATATACGGTGACATCGTACTATACTCTCGCCCCGGGCAATGATTTTCCATGGCACTGTTCACTATAAACAAAAAAATGGATTCTACTATTATAGAAATAGGTATGTTAAAAATCCCACACAAGCTTATTATAAAACAAATTATAAAAGGGTCGCTGGCAAGAGCGTGTGATAAAAGGATATCGTGATAGGAATTAGATTGAGAACCACTGGCCTAGAGTAATTTTAACCACATTTCTTATAGTTTCAAAAAGAGTGCTGTCGGGTTACCTATGGTGAATGGGAGGGGGATACATATAAAAGATTGCTAGAAAATGATCGATGTTAGATTCATAGTTTT
This sequence comes from Thermobia domestica, assembly GCF_964235325.1. Lineage (NCBI taxonomy): Eukaryota > Metazoa > Arthropoda > Insecta > Zygentoma > Lepismatidae > Thermobia > Thermobia domestica. Next base: position 243,306,376 of record NC_137460.1, on the reverse strand, counting down.
CGGGGTCGCTTAGATAAATAGTGAGACTTTCAATTTCGCTTAACTCCGATTAAGCTCTCATTAGTAGGGATGGGCACGAACGACTTTTCTTTGAAACTCGACTCGACTCGAAACAGACATCTTTGAGGTCTACTCTTGGACTCGGCGCGAAAAATATCTTCCAACTCGACTCGGATTAGAGTCAAGTCGAACCAAAACGAGCCAAATCCTGTGTGTAGTCCTACCTAGACAATACATAGACAATAATTATTCTATCATCAATTATACTACTGTTACTACAAATAATAATAATAATAATAATAATAATAATAATAATAATAATAATAATAATAATAATAATAATTATTATTATTATTATTATTATTATTATTATTATTATTATTATTATTATTATTATTATTATTATTATTATTATTATTATTATTATTATGACAACACCGTGTACAAACATGAACGATAGATGGTTAATAAAGGAATACTAAAAGCTAGTTGACTGCCGACGTCGGTAGTCATGAAGTCTACAAGGCAAGGACATCGTTCATTACCCTAAGCTGTGAACGTCGGTGGAGTACAGATGGTCAACTATTAACCTCTCGCCAGAAACTGGTGGCCCCGCAGCGACGATCCGTGATGGCCCAAGTTCAATTTTGAAAACTTTACTACCAGCGGCAGAGACGCGATGAAACGCCAACGAACCACAAAAATTACTCTCTTAAAATATGTTAAAATGCCTATATGTGTGATTTGTTTATATTTAGGTGAATCAAAAAACACAAAACAAATACGCCGGGGTGGACGCGAACTATCAATATTACGATTACTAGGCACGTGTTCTTCTGACTTCCCCACGGAAACGATCATAAAAAGCTTGGTTGTTGAAGGATAAATCATTGACGTCTTAATTTAGCCAATCAGACAAACCCCTACATCTTGAGTTCTAGGAGGTGATACCGTGAACCGTTTCAGATTTATTGCTTTCTGGTGGAGTACTATCCATGCGCAAAATTTGAGCATAATAGCCGACATGCATCTTCGGTGCCTCTTATCTTTAGTACAATTTTAACCAGAGATGGTGTGGGTCAATGAAAATTTGATCCACGACCCACCATGACCCACTATCACCCACCACCCAAATGACCCATTAGCCCACTCTGACCCATCAACCATCGTGATCCACTCTGACCCACCACCAACTATGAACCACTTTGAACCATTGCGACCAACTCCGACCCACCAAAACCCATCGACATCAACTCTGACCGATGACCCACGTCCTCCTCTCCATTGACTAAAGAGATTACACTTGTAATAAAACAAGACTGTGAAATTATCACTTATCGGAGTTTGAATTTCTACCGTCATTGGCTCAAGCACCTCTTTGTTACAATACTGGTGGATCTGACCTTTACGATATATAATGGCAAAGTGTTTCTCATTTTCCGAATTAAAATGAATTTAAATTTATCATATGTAATTATTTCTTTGTTGCCTTACAGACACATTTTGTAGAAAATAAGGTGAAATTTAAAAGTTTCGAATCAAGGAAAAGTAGACCAACGTAAAAAAAAAAAAAAAAAAAAAAAAAAATGAAAATGCCCATGTAATTACGTTTAGAATACAAATTTTATGGCCATTTTCTCTAACTTTATGGCTTGATTGCCTTATGCTCGGAACGCTCCATATATTAAACACCAGCTTCAGCAATTATAAATAGAAAGCAGTGGGTATAAAATTCAAAAAGAACTTTAGTTTGCATTACTCAATTGTTTTCTCAACTAATATCAATCGTTTTCGATTATTTTTACAAATCAACCCACTATTAATTTCCACTATATAGAAAAGGCACCCCCGTCCCCCCGCTCATAAAAGACAGTTTTAAAAAATGCCAGGGCATATTCTCTTTATTTTTAATAAAGAGTTGTATGCTGAATTTCAGCTCTCAGTTGAACGGCTTGTGAGATACTAAATTTTTCGCAAAAATTCGGACTTCTACTCCCCCTAAGGATATGTATTATAATGAAAGTGACACGCGTATGATAACTTCCCAGTTGGGATTGGAGCCTGATTATATACCAAACGTCAATTCATTTGACTTTGCAATTTGACCGTGATGATTACGCAGACATAGTTACTTTCAATTTTTTATGATACATATCCTTATTTCATATGTTACAGATGATTCAAAAATATTTTTTCAAGCAGTTAGCTCCTCTAGAATCTCACAGGCTGCATCCCAAAATCCAACTCCTACTATCCTATGACAATCCAAAAGTGACTGAACTTTTTTTATTAGGAACAAATGACAAAAGAAAAATGGAGATCTTGAAAGTAAAATGTAGAAAAGCTCGGTGCCCCCAATAACTACATATTTCTCCGCCCCTTCATTCCGAACTTAAAAATAAAACTTAATTCGAATATGGTTAATTACTGAATTTATTACAGTTAAATTCCACTCACTACATGCTATAGCTACAACTATGTAACAAAAATAACAACTGTGAAACATGTTCTGAATTACTATTACATTTCTTACGCAATTATTAAACATATTAGAATAGTAAAAGAGGATTGTTCGTGAAATAGTATATTTGCTCATGATTTTTAACTTTTTCATACGGAAAAAATTAAAATATTATTCAAGTTTTAAAATTTGCACTCTGCAAATATGTTGCCCTCTAGGCAATGGGACTAATGTGGACTAATGGGAAATGCTACACTGTTAGCGGCGCTGAAAACTTACGATTCGATTCTAATATCGGTTGATTTCGATATCTTTATGTCGCTACGTAACCACCCTGGGTGCTAATGGGAGCTTAATTGGACTTGAATTGAAAGTAGAGCTATTCACCTAAGCGACCACGAAACTATGGATTCGATACTAATATCGACCCGTTTCTAGCATTTTTGATATGTATCCCGACAGTACTCTTTTTCCAGACTGTAAGAAATATAGTTAAAATTGCTCTAAATATATTAGAATTATGTTGAAACACACACATAAATCCACTTTTATATTCTGTATAAATAGAGAGTGAGCGAGCGAGCGAGCGAGAGAGGGCGACTCAAGGCATCACCACTTCCACATTGCAAAAGCATATATCAGGAATTGAATTGAAAATCTATGTAAAGACTTTCTGCTGTGGCATGCTTCATAAGCACAATTCCAGTCTGCTCACGTGACCATTGGGGTTCATGAATTTTTTTGCGAGCGTTCCGACTTTGGATTCTCTGTTTATACCCTCTGTTTATGCATCGAATAACTTTTCAAGAACATAAATGACATTCTGTATTATGAATGTTGAGAATTACTCTCTATATGACAAATAGCTGCAAATAAATACACTACATGATTTATTTATTGCTATTGAACGAGTTTCTTAACTTGTATTTACATCCTCATATATAATACCGACCTACTATGAAAATTATCTCAGATGTTATATTTTAAACATAATAATTACTATGTTCTGCAATTATTATGTTATATATAAACAACTTATGTATTTTAATGTAATTATTTTATATAATTTTTCATGCATTGCGGAAAATGTAATTTTAAAAAAAGTATTGGCCCAGACGAGAATCGAACTCTCAACCATATGATTTGAAATCCGACAGCTTACCAATGAGCTAACACAAGGACTTCTAGAACCAAGCTTCTAGCAACGTATAACGGATCTCAAGATGATTAGGACATTCATATCCATTACAAACGCAGTTTCTGTTCTACTTTGAGTTTTATTTTAGTACTCAGGCGATAATTATGTTCTATTTCTTAATTTTGAGCATTCTTTTACATATGGAAAGATTCTTTAACGTATTTAAATGTTCCATTACGTATAGAGAGCTAAATGACAAACAAGCATGTGCTCACATTAATAAAAACGTTTCGAAATATTGTATCATTTAGTATTTCAATCAATGTTGCTTTTTTAAACACTTGGTAACAAGTCTTATTATATTTAAAAGAAGAAAAACACATCTGCAAACTTTTACCCTTTTGCAAAGGCTGGCTTGGAGGTTCGAACCTGGCTTACTTTTTCCCGAAGATACCCGAAGCTGGACTTTGAAAATTTTTGCCTCAAAACACCAATAAAGAATGCGCTCAACCTTTTTGAGACAAGGTGTACATCTGTACTTCTTCTCCGTATGTAAGTATCCTTGCCCCCGGTAACAAACGCTTTCGCACCCAGGTAATAGCTTCATCGGGTGTAAATCCTCCTAGTTCGTATACACCATGAGATTGTTGCTTATACTCGTACACGATTTCTTATCCGGTCTACTTAAACTTTCGAATAGGATGGGCGGTTTGAGAAGAAAATTCACGGGCGTTATGGGACCTTGACTATCTTCGGGAATGAGTAGGATAATAAGTTCTTTCCACATTTCGATTTCATTATGTAACTGTACGCCCTCCATAACTAACAGGTTTGCGGGGGTAAATGAGAGTAAACCGCTTACCTCCCTTTATACGCCACATTTTTTCTCCATATTAAAGACAGTTGATCTCTCTCCACTGCAAAGTGAGGTTCATGATTATTGTAAAACGTAATTATAAATAGGTCCTAGAATTCTATTCTACCCTAGCGTAATAAAAATCCTATCATTGTTTACTTCCTAATATGATTTAGATATTGTAATCTACTTACTTATTTATTTATTATTTCTATCCTGCAATAACGCCTGACTACCTAAGATCGCCTGACGTGTGCACTACATGTTTCTATGAATCTTAATTCCAGCTCCCTTTAATTTCCTTGTGATTGAGGTGCTGGAGTGTTCTGTACTGTATTTAATGTCCTCGGCTGACTAGCCCTGTTGTCTCGTCTTGTATTGAGTGTCCCGTTAAGGGATCCATTAACTTTTCTTCTATCATTTTTTTAAGGTTCCACCCTGAGGTTTATTAGCAGGAGCTGAATTTTTGAAAACAGTCTCATTTATGTGAGTTGTGGCCCAACATTCACGTTTCATATGCGAGGGGCGTCCACATCTGAAACAGGTATACTGCTTCCTTGCTTGCTGCTATTTCTGGTTGCAAATCTCCTTCTGAGATACAGGTACTGTTTGCAACCGTTTTGCCACTACCCGGGAAGGGAGGGCTCTCTTTCCCTGTGTTCCCGTGGATTGGATGTTTCGAGTACTACTAACTGAATTTAAAGGTTGTTCCTGTTCTCTTCATAACTGTGAGTAAATTCGAGCCTTTTCAAATCGCTCCAAAGCACTCTTAATCTCTTGCAACTTATCACACCCGCGCTCAATCACGTAGGCTAACACATCAGAAGGCAAACCTCGTAAGATATGTTGAATCTTGTCATCTTCACTCATTTTTGCAGAGACCCGTTGACACAATTTGAGAATAGAGTAATAGTAATGAGAATTTTTTTTTTTTTTGGCTCAGGCCCGTCTTTCAGATCCGGCATCTGAAACTTTTGACCGGAACGGGTTATCATCATTGCCATTTATTTATTTTCTTATCTTTATTGGGTATCCATGTTTGAAAGAAAAAAGGTGAAAAGGAAAAGGGAAAAAGGAAAGAACAAAAAAAACACAGCACAAGAACAAAACAAACAAAAAACAAAGAACAACAAGAATAAACTATGAGAAAAAAAAATAACAACAATTTTCTTGCAAAGTGCTACTCAGCTTAAATCTATCTGCACCTATCCTGAACTATACTACTTAGTATTTCAATTCCTGATCCAACAACTGTAATAGTATGGAATACGATATAAAATACTTAAATAATATATTCTATTGTTATTAATTCTTATCTACTTATCTATCTATATTATCTAACTAATCTACTCTTCTATTTTGCTGTTATTTGTTTATTTTTATATATTATTCCCTTATAGTTCTTAACCATTTAATTCCTACTGATTGATTTCTTTTCTTAATTATTAAGATTTTTTTTAAAGATTATAGTCTTATTATGTTTTTTAGTTACCTAGTTTCTAATTTTTATTTTTTTTAAAAAAATGTAATTATGGTTTCCTATTCTTGTTTAATGGTTTATTATATTATTTATTATCATGTATTAATACATTTATTAATTAGGCTACTATTTATCCTTTTTCCCTCTTGTTATTCCACATGAGTGTTTAATGATGTTGTTTAATTAATTTTATATTTACTTTATTAATTATTTAATTTTTTTTATTTTTTTTATTTAGTTAAGTTTTATTTAATAATATGTTGCTTCATCTTCTTTCTTCGGTTTTCACCGTATGACAATGGTTCCTCTCCCGTATGCTGTATGATTATTTATCAAACTGCACTTCTCTTCACTTTTCACAGCAAAACAGATCACTATGGTTTTCCAATGTATGATTGGTTCTCTCCTGTGGTCACGGAACACATTTACACTAACATTTCACTTCACTAATAACTTCCACTCTTATATGACATAAATTTAATAGTTATTCATGTAGTGTTCTGTGAGTGTTCTCAGTTTCGTGTCCATGCCATATCACAGTCCTGTATGTGCTGACTTGAGGTCCAGGACCCACTCAGAGCACTTAGTGTGGATCCTGGTCCGTTGTGTCCTTCCGCCCGCACACCCAGGCTGGGACCGTCATTTCGGCCGAGATCGACTGAAGCGGTCACTAAGTTCACTATCTCTGAGACACTCCTCTTCACTTATCGTCCATGACGCAATGAGGTACACCCAAAAACCCGAAAACCCGGAGACCACGAACACAAAAGCACACATGCGACGCACACACACAAGACCATACGCGTCCGGAGTTCCATCCGGTGTAAACCGGGGATGCGATGATCCACTCGCTCCTCTCCCCCGGGGGGCACGGAATACCAGTGCCATCCTGAAGATTTTCTTCGGTCCGGAAGATTTCATTCATTCAAAACACTCAAAGACACATCCACTCTAATTCTATTTACATTTATGCAATGCTTATTCGTTTTCATTGTAATAAGTTCTTCTTCTTATTTCAGAATAGCTGTTTGCTATTCGCTTTAAGATGTTAAAATCATTTTCGTTTTCGATTATTTGTATTAGATTTTTACGTCTGATATTTTCCCTCTCTGGTATTACATCTTCTGTCAGAGGGCACCAAAAGATGTGGTGCTCTGGTGTTCCAATTTCGCCGCATTCACAAATTGTATTTTCTTTGGCCTTTATTCTATACAGGTAAGTTTCATAGGGGCCGTGCCCACTTAGAAAGTGAATGACACCTGGACTTGGATCTAGATGTTTTAACTTTTTCCTTTTATTAATTGTTGGAATAATATCCCATAATCTTCTTGATTTGTTTGAGTTTGTCCATTCTAAGTTCCATATTTCTTCTATAGTTTCTTCGATCTCCTTCTTTGTTGTTACTGCCTTGCCAAGAAGATCTATTAGCTTTTCGTTTTCTTTCTTTTTTAGCCAGTAGAATGCTGCTCTTTGTAGTATTACCAGATGTAGTGGTTTTATATGTAGTAGTATACATAATGCTTCATTTGGCACTGTGTTAAAGGCTCCACTTAGTCTTATAAGTAAATTTCTTTGAGGTCTATTTATGGAATCTCTAATTTTTTTTGTTCTCGAAAATTCGATGTACCCATAGACTTGAAGCGTATGCCATAGTCGCACATAGTATTGTATCATGGTATAGCTTTTTATATTTTATTTGGTAACTTGTATGTATTTTTGCCAGTTGTCATTAGTTTGTTGGCAATTTTATTACTTTTTTCAACTATATATTGTACATGTTTCTCAAAGTTTAAATTTTCATCTATTGTTACGCCTAAGTATTTGAATTCTGTTACTCTTTTTATTTTTTGATTTAATATTTTTATTTGTGGTTCCCTAGTTAATTTGGTTCCAAAAAGCATAAACTTAGTTTTTTTCGCTGATAGCTTTAATTTATTTTCAGAGCACCAGTTATATAGACTTTCCACTACTTGGTTAGTTTTTGTTTCTATTTCTCTTCTGGAATTTGCCGAGGTTATTATTACAATATCATCAGCAAAGGCTATGATTCTATCTATTGACTCATTCTTTGCCATTTTCTCCAGGCAAGGCTGTAGTTGTATATCCCACATCAGGGGTCCCAAGATTGAACCTTGTGGACAGCCCTTTTCATTTTGTATTTCTTTATCTCCCATTTCTGTTTGTATAACTATTTTTCTGTGTTGGAAATAATCTTTTATTACGTTTAGTAATGAGAATATGTTTCGTAGGGCGCTTTCTTTTTACTCCATAATGATGCGTGCGGGTCGCTCAAAGAATCAATCGTTCCAAATGCTTCCCGTAGCCGTTTACCCGCATCATCAAAACTGGTTAGTCCTAACAATTCCTCATAATGCAATTCATAAAAATCTCGAGCCGGTCCATATAAGTATGCCACCAAGTATTTGTGCTATCTGCGTCAGACCAGCGATATAATTTGGCCGCCACGTGATACGCCTGTAAGAAGTCCTCGAGGGATTCCTCGGGTTGTCCACCATATAGATCTACCTTTTTTGAAGGAACTTTAGGTTGAATAGTTAGCGTCCCATTAGACGTAGCCATTTTGCTGTGCCAAGCAATACAAATTAAACATTTGGGTACTTACGTAGAAACTGGGAGACTACTTGGCTCAACAATTGGACAGTTGTACTACATGCAAGGAAAAATCCTATTATCCTTGCATCTTTTACCACTCTATAAATGCATGCATGCAATGTTCGAATAATTCCCGTTGAGATGATATTTTGTTTTCCATCTAGCCGGCTAGATCTCTTCTACCTTGTAGTATATTGGTTTCTCCGTTTCAGTTTCGAACAAGTGGTTAAATTCTTCCATTAACCGGGACATGATATTTCCTCCTTGATCCGTTAGTACGAATCTGGGAAGTCCAAACACTGTGATTAGGTTCTTTAGAATTGCTCTCGCTACTGTCGATGTCTTGATGTTTCTCAGAGGCACGCAAATTCGCCAGTGACTTAAGTGTTTCACCATTACCAGGATATATGTGTACCCTTGACGTCTGTGCAAAGGGCCGTATATATCCTCCTTATCTCTGCTAAACATTATAGATCGCCATTAGTTCTGCTTGCCATCACTCATATACCAATCTCTCTTTACCTAACAAGTCCTCTTTACCTATTGCGTTCATTACACTCTTAACGCAAAAGCCAGGAATCCAGGTTCTGACCGGTTCAAAGCAAGTTAACGGCCTTGTATGGCTTCGCCAGTGACTTACTTCGAACCTAGGATAGAACTTGCACACGTTAGGTATGATCATGCAAACAGTCGGCCAAGCTTCCTGTTACGTTCAGCCAACCAAGTACAAATCAGTCTCATACTTGGTCCTCCTATTGTTTTATTACATAACGTTTTACTGTGTACCGAGCTCGACTGGGAGTAGAACCAGGACACCTCTAATTCGTGTTCCAACACAGCCAGAAAACGCTGTTTTTCTATCATGGTGTCACTGAGATTGTAAAGTGAATATAAAATCTATCCACATTATCGACTCATTATTATGTTTTAAATTTTTATTTTTTTTAAATTATTCTTTTCTGTTGCTTATAAGTACTGTTTAAATTTACAACGAAGTAAATTTCTTATCTGTCTGCGCTTCCGTTGCTAAACTCGGCGACGATTTCCGACAACAATCTATAGTAACGTTTATCATTTGTGTCTCTCTCAACTTTACATATCTGAGGTACGTGTGTTTGGTGCCCGGTTACAAATCAAGACAGGGCCGTATCCTGAAAGTATAGGGGCTCAAAACTTGTATCGTAACATTGTTGCGCTTCGTTTTGTATCAATGACGGGTTTCTCGCCGTCCGGCGGGTATTAGGTGTGTGGCTGCGGGACTTCCAGGTGTGGTTCCGGGAGACACGACCACTCCTGGACATTGAATTCAATAGAGGGTTTATTGCGGACGTAAGCATCAAGTCTATATATCCCAGTCACGATTAACAGGGTTGCTCTGGACTAAAAGATGTAAAAAGAAACAAGTTAAAAGACTAGACCGCAACAAACCAAAGTGCTGCTAAATAAAAGGGGAAAATGAAAAAGAGAAAATAAAAAAATAAAATAAAACAGAAAGCAGGAACAATATATATAGAAAAACAATAAAAGCTAACAGAAATTAAAAATTTAGCAGCAATAAAAAAGGGACAACACACTAAAACAGCTCAGAGAACGTGAGAAACCCCAGAAGCTTTAACAAAGTCAAGTACCCAGCGAACTATATCACATGAATCCCCCAAAGCGCGGCTAAGAATAGAAGGCAATCCGAAACGTTCTCTGAGAGTATTCAGGACATTCAACAAGAATGTGCTGAATACTCAGCGGGACTATACACTCCTCACAGTACGGACGGTTCAATCTCCGCAGCAAGTAGCCATGCGTCACATGAGAGTGTCCGATACGCAAACGCGCAAGGAGCACTTCATCTCGACGACGATGGCACGACGACGTACGCCATTCTCCTAGGAGTGGCTTAACTGCATGTAACTTATTTTCAAGAGCCTGGACTCAATCTGCTTGCCAGTGAGAGCGCAACAAAAAATACAAATGATGCTGAAGATCGGAGCAAGGAGGGCTATGCTCCAGTGCAACCTAGGCCAAGGCGGCGTTCTTGGCAGCTGTGTCAGCACGTTCGTTTCCCCGGATGACGACATGACCCGGCACCCAGCAGACAAGGACGACTCAACCCTGTTGCTGCAAATTGTGGCATCTCACAAGAATGTCTTGCACGACAGAGTGCATACTGAAGACATTCTGTAGACTCAAAATCACGCTCTGAGTATTGTTGCAAATAAGCACAAGACGGAGTGAAAGAGTGAGAGCGTAGTCTAAGGCAAGCTTAATTGCAGTCAATTCAGCAGTGAAGACGGAACACAGGCGATGGAAATGGAATTCTGAGCTGCCCTCGTTGGTGACAAAGGCACAGACTGCAGAATCCTCATTCTTAGAACCGTCTGTAAAGAACACACTAAAATCGGGGTACTGATATAACTGGCACACCTGTTACACCTCTTGCTGGTACACCTGGGAACTAGTAGCCTGTTTCGAATGGAGAGACAAACGTAAATCGTGGCGAGGTAGACGAAGTAGCCACGGTGGAATAGCACAAAAGTGAACCAACGAAAGAGAGGGCCACATGAAATCGTCGGCAAGGAAACTCACACGTCCGAATGCACCATGGACATGTAGATCGAGAACGTGCAGCATAGCGCTCGTACATCCTTCCACCACGGAGGCATGGTCGACACTGGTGGTCTGAAATACAACGCACATGCGCAGAATAATTAGAAAGTAGTCTGCTTCGACGATATGGTAACGAAGGTTGATTGGCTTCAGCATACAGGCTGGCGACGGGACTAGTTCGGTAGGCGCCAGTAACAATACGAACATATAGGTGATGCACTGTGTCAAGTTGTCGCAACAGAGAATCACGAGCAGAACCATAGACAATACAGCCATAGTCTAACTTGGACCGAATTAGACTACGGTACAAACGAAGGAGAACAGTACAATCAGCACCCCACGTGCGGTGGGAAAGGACACGAAGGAGATTCACAGCTCGAAGACAAAAATACTTAAGTTTCTGAATATGTGGTGCCCACGACAAGCGACGGCCAAACACCAGACCCAAGAAACGGACTGTATCAACGAATGACAAACGGGTGCCGTCGAGGTACAAGTCCGGGACAACAAAGCAAGTACGCTGCCGGCAGAAGTGAACACATTGGAATTTCTCAGTGGAAAAGCGAAATCCAGTCTCATTCGACCAGCGAACAAGACGATTGAGAGTCAGTTGAAGCTGTCGAGTAATGCCGCGAAGGTGGCGGGAGAGACAGAAAATGATGAGGTCGTCAACGTAAAGCAGACCAGACACAGGAACGTGACACTAATGACACTGCTCTGTGAAATACCATTTGCTTTTAAAAGAGCTCTGAGAGACTAGATCCCAGACGCACTCTAAAGTGTCGCTCGAGAAGAAAATTTGTGACAAATTGTGCCATATGCCCACGAAGACCCGAGTCATATAATTGTTTTAAGATACTGTAACGCCATGTGGTGTCATACGCCTTCTCTAAGTCATAAAATATAGCCACAAGATGATTTCCGTTTAGAAAGGCACCTTGAATTTGACCCTCAAGATAAGTAAGATTGTCAATAGTTGAACGTAAAGTACAAAAGCCACTTTGAAACTTGCTCAAAAGGGAATGCGATTCCAAATACCACACCAGGCGCTTGTTGATCATTCGCTTTAGCAGCTTACATACTCTGCTCGTGAGAACGATGGGTCTGTAGCTCGTGGGGCTACATGCGGCTTTCCCTGGCTTTAAGATGGGAAGAACCAGGGCCTCACACCAAGCAGGTGGAAAAAAACTCCTCAACACAGAGGCGATTATACAGCTGCAATAAAGCAAGCTGAGAATCGCGGGAGCGGTTGCGCAACTTATCATATTAAACACAGTCAAGCCCGGGAGATATTGGACGATTCGCGGAGAGCAGAATCGAACTCAACGAGCGTGAAAGGGGCGTTATAGGCCTCACTGTTGGCGGTACGGAAATTTAACGGGGTTCGCTCGAGCTGAGGACGTGATCGAGCAAAGGCTAGTGGGTAGTGAGCCGACTCAGAGATACTGGCAAAGTGGTGACCCAATATGTTAGCGATCTCTGAGGAATGCGTCTCTAGAACACCATACACGTTTAATGCTGGGACAAGAAGTAAAGAAGCAGAGCCGTTTAGGGAGCGAACGCGACTCCACACATTTGACATATGCGTCCGACTACGGAGTGACGAAACGTAATTCTTCCAGCTTTGTCGCTTCGAGGTCTTTACCACACGTCGTGCACGAGCACGCATAATGCGGAACTCCTGAAGATTTTCGTCTGTTGGATGAGAATTAAAAGTGGCAAGAGCAAGGCGACGAGCCCGGATAGCCTCACGGAGTTCCGCAGACCACCACGGGACACGCCGGCGGGAAACGTCGCCACCATATTCCGGAATGAAACCATGAGCAGCGTCAAGAACAGTCTGCCCAAAAGCCTAAGCCATAACAGCTGCAGGGAGATCATCACGACAATGAAACTCACTGAGCTCACGGGATTTACGCCAGTCAGCACGCTTCAGATTGAAGCGGTGGAGAGGAAAAGGAGGAGTAACAGGGAGACATTCAACAAACAACGGGAAGTGATCACTGCCACAAAGATCGGCATGCCCTCTCCATGTTAATGAGGTCAAGAGACCAGCACAGCACATGGAGAAGTCGATACAAGAATATGTGCCATGGGCAGTGGAGAAATGAGTAGGATAAGCAAGCCACCCTCCTCAAGGAATTGTTGGCCACGACCGTCAATACGGAAAGAACCCCACAGACAGTGATAGGCATTAAGGTCTCCTACAAGGAAGACTGGTGGCTCAAGCTGATGGAACAGCTGAAGCAGATCGGTGCTTCTAAAGGCTTCTGAGTGAGGAACGTATTATGAACAAACTGTAAGCGGGCGAGAAATGTATACTCGCACAGCTAAGACTTGCAGTCTGGATGCAATGTGAATTTGCGGAGAATGAACAGAATCGGAGGCACAGACTGCCACGCCGCCAGCAGCGTGGTCACCATTGGCCTTATCACATCGATACATAGTATACCGAGAAAGAAGGAACGACTGGGTAGGCTTAAAATGGGTTTCCTGCAAGCAGATAAGTACAGGCGAGTGGTTAGTGATAAGTTGGGTCAATTCCTCACGATGACCACAGAGGCCATTGAGGTTCAACTGAAGAAGCGCCAGACTGGAGAAGATCAACGTTTGAGGCGAACTTTACCACGGGGTCCAATAACAGCCCACTCGGAGTCCATCAGTTCGTCCTCCACAATGTCAGACTTCAGCGAAACTGCAGGTGGCTTACAAACTGGCGTAGATTTTGTTCTCTTTGGAGTGAAAACAGTTTCGTTCAGCCGGCGATTATGTTGGCTAAGTTTCAGTCCGGCGATAAAAGGTGATCGGCGTTGGGCTGGAGTACGCCGAAGACCTCCACTAACAAATACACGTGAGGTTCTGGGAAGTTCGCTTGTCATTGCAACTGGGGTCTTGGTATCACAACTATTCTCTGGGAAACAGTCTGTCTGGGTGGAAACGTCGGAGGTATGGGTAGCTACAGATTTTCGAGAACTAGCTGCAACAGCAACGAATGGAACAAAAAGCAAGGAAGAAATGCTTTCTTCCAAACGACGCTTAGCATCAGCAGCAGAAATCTTCTCGACAACCATGAATTCTCGAATACGCTACTCGCGCTGAAAGGCTGGACAGTCCCGAGACCAAACTGAATGCTCAAGCTGAATGCTCGAGACCAAGCTTACCGTTGACACAGAAGGGCTTGGTCGCTTTGCAGAGTTCCGCACCATGACTACCTGGCCACAAACCGCACAAACAGCAGCACTCGCATTACACGAGGTGCTGGTGTGCCCAAAATGTTGAAGTTTAAAGCAGCGCAAGTGACTAGGTATATAGGGCCGAACTTTCAAACGATAGTATCCAGCCGTAACGTACTCCGGAAGCGTGGGCAAACTGAGAGTAAGAATCAGGGACTGGGTGGCGACGAGTTCACCTGACTTCTTACTTTTGATTCGAGCGATGTCTGTAACGTGTTGGTCCACTAACTCCGACTTAATTTCCTCTTTGGTGGCATTGAGGAGATCCCAACACGATATCACCCCCCTTGAAACGTTCAGCATACGATGCGGTTCGACTGGCACGTTCACCGGTCCAATAGATGTTAACTTAAGTAGCTTCGCCGTTTGCCTCTCGTCTGTCGTTTCCACCAATAAAGTGCCATTACGCAACTTCTTCATATCTTTAACCTGTCCGGCATGGTAGGTGATAACTTTATGAATAACAAAAGGGCACAAGCCCTTAATAGCACTCGGACGGTTTGCATCAGAATTGGCTTTATCAACGTCTTTATCTTTATTACAAGATATCGGACAACAGGGGTCACGATACTTGTCTTTTCCACTTTTTCAGTTTCACATTGTTTAGGCTTCTTCCGTGAGGGAGAGGCCGGATCTGATTTTAAAGTTTTAGTACCCATATAAGTGTGAATTTGAAATAACATTTACAATTGAGGGGCTTAGTGGAAAAGGGGCGTATCCCACAAAATTTGGAAAATCAAGATATCTACAAATTTGGATGCAGGGAACTATTCGGTATATTGAGCAGAAATGTTAGGATTCAACTTCGTATACTATGGATCCCATAAGCGTAGGACGAAAATTAAGAAAAATTTGTATCAAAAATGTTAGTGGAAAAATGACGTATCCCCTTTCAGCTGCAACTCGTGAGTGGAAAAATGACGTATCCCGCTTCCATCTATAATATTGGGAGTTTGTGGTGATATAACAGTATATGTCATTGGTTATCAGTCTAGAAATCGGCCAAGCGTGACACATTGCTGTTGAAAGTAATAATGGCCGCTAAGCAGGACGTTGAAAGTAATTCCAGTCTGGGAAATTCGCCTGTTAAACCACGAAACGAAGACAACTGGAAGGATAATGAATGTAAGCTTAATAGCAACACAGGGAAGATTTACATTGGCCCCATAGGTAAGGGAGTACCGGATAAAATACGAAGTGATGTTAGGTATTGTAAAACTGAGTGGTGTAGTTAGGCTATTTGAAGGATATCGATTCTGAAACCAAAGATAATATTTTAATTTCGTTTTACAACATGCAAGATTTCAACACGCAAAATGCCTATCTATTTGGGCTAATGAGTTGGTCAGAATGTGAACATGTGTACATTAAAGACAGGAAAAATGTGAATGTCTTCGGGTGCGCCAATACTTTTTATTATGTTCTTCGTCTGCCATCTGGAATGAAAGTTAATGTATGCCAAGCAAGCATTCTGCAATACCCATGGTATCACTGAACGTAGATTGCGTACCTCCCGTGGTGATTAGAGAACACATACGAAAGATATACCTGCGAAACCGTTGCTTTCTCCCAAAGAGGACCGTCCAGGTAAACTTCAACACCGCCGCCATGCTATTTCTGAAGAAAAACTAGATATTGTCAGGAATCACTTTAGGTCGTTTCCAAGATACTGTTCTCACTACAGCAGAGCTGCAAACCCTGAACGCTCATATATACATGCTGTAGTTTCGGTGCATTCTTTACAACAAATGTACGATTTATATGTTGAACAATGTGAACAAAGGGAAGTCGGTCCAGTGAAATTACATACATATCGATATGTGTTCAATAACAAATTTAACATCACAGTTAAAATGTCAAGCACTGACACTTGTAAAACCTATGATTCGATGCTACACATAGAACCTAGACCACCTGAATATCATATACATATTCATAAAGCCGAAGCAGCCTACCAATCTTTGAAAAATGCAAAATAGGAATGCAACAGTAACACCATAGTTGCTGCTATGGATCTGAATCAAGCACTTCCAACACCGATGATATGCACGCGAACTGTTTTCTATTTGCGGCAGTTGTGGACATATTGTTTCGGGTTCCATTTCTTTCATGATGATTCTGCTGTTATGTGTGTCTGGTCAGAATCTGTTGCTTCTCGTGATAGTGATGAAATTGCAAGCTGTATTCTTCGAGTGATGAGGCACCTACCAGAGATATTCGCAACAGACGTACTAGTGTACAGTGATTCGTGCGTTGGACAAAATGAATATTCGCTCATTATAGGACTCTGACTGTATTTGTTAAATGTCACCGACCTCCAGACAATAGAACATAGTTTTGGTTCTTGATCATATATTCCTCCCCTGCGATGCTGATTTCGGTATCATTGAGAGAGCGAAGAGGAAAACAATCTATGTACACCCCCGCACGAGTCACTATGATAAAGACAGCGCTTAAAAAGAAGCAATTTCAAGTCATCAAAATGACAACAGGAGTCATGAAGGTTGTATCAGCGTTGCGGTATGTTCTGATTTTAGCAAGAAAATAGAAGATGGGAAAGTTTTCAATATGAGGGAAGCGACTGGCATGAAATTTATGAAAGGCAGCCAATTATTCCAGGTAAAATACACATACTCCACATGTAAGCCTTTGAGTACTCTACGTTTGCAGCGAGGAAGAGGACAACCGCGCTCTCTGCAAGATATAGTTTTCCTGAAGGAAGACCTATTCAGAAGCCTAAGTATGATAATCTAATGAGCATGTTAAACTACATTCTACCAATCCACCACGAATGTTACATATCTCTAAAATGCAATAATGGCGACAGGAACTACGTACGGGTAGAGGATATTGACAGTAGCGATCTCAAGTGTTAGTGTGAAGTGTCTCTTCAGGAACGTGAGTACTGTGCCCTGGGTAATGGTTTATTGTGCAGTATAATGTGTATGATACTCGTCTGCAGTGTTGTGTTTATAGTGTGTACAGTTCTAGCATATTAGGGTGCTGCCATACAAAGGAAATATTTTTGTTCTCTAAAACATGTTATTTGCGTGGCTAAACGAACATGTATGGATTTCTTTCTCACTGAGTAGAGTACGTAAACGTTATTTGCAGAGATGAACATGGTCTACTCTGTTGTGTTATTCTGTACGTTACATACATATTCGCGTATTGGAACTTTCATTTTGATCCGTTAATATAGAAAGATCGAATTGGTTTGGCAACCATGATCATGTGCATATCTTATGTTTATTTCTTCTTAAAAATGCATGATGATTTTTTCTGAAACATATCAGACCTTCCTCTAATAAATGTGGTTGTAATTATGTACCTTTCTTTCTTAGTAAAACTTTTGTCAGTTGCAACGCAAAACCTTCTGTTTCTCGAAAACATTAAAATGTGGGATACGCCCCTTTTCCACTAAGCCCCTCAATTGAAAAAGAGTGTGATGTCACACCGAGGCGTTAATAGGGGAACTAACGCTACCCCCTGGCAATCCCTTCAGCACGCCCAACACCTTAGGATCAGCGTGGGGCCGACGCGGTCAAGGGGAATGGAGTGCAAAAACCATTCCCGTCGACAAAAACGCGTGGCCCCGGAAAAGGAAGAAGTGAAACAAAACGAAAGAAACCTGTCCAACAAAAAGATAGACCCTCACCAGCCCAGGAAGAACAAAACAAAACAAAAAGGTGCGGATTTTTTTGTATTTTTAATTTTTGTTGTTTTTTATAATATTTTTAGTTTTGCGATTTTTTGTTTTTTTTTTAATATTTTCAAAGACTGAACACGCCGGACAACACAAACACTGGGCGCAGACAACATTGGGCAGGGTGGGTGCACGTCCTCCCCAAGTGGAGGAAGACGTCCACTAGACCTTCCTCTTCCCGACTCCCACCAACCACCCGCGAGTCCGGTAGCAATATTCGCGGCTGAGAGGGCATGCAATGACATGAGGATGAAGGGTGATAAAATGAATGACTTATGAAGCCGCCCTCTCAGCCCCACCCCCTTCCCGACGATGACGGTCCGCTACATGAAGGGGGTAAGGTTAATTACAGTTTTATAGATTCGCTATTAATCCGATATACAAGGATTAGTTAATTTATATAAATACAATTTAGTTTTATATATATAATTGTTACGGTGTTGTGGTTGTTTGAGGGATCGCCAGAATATAATTCGGCGACCCACCAAAAACTGTTACGTTTGATTCTAATGTTTGGTGTGTGAGTTTTGGTATGGGGGCTCCACCACCTGCGCAGGATACGCACAGGAGAGGTTCGATGGAATGAACCTATACCTTCCCAATTAAAGAAAGACTTCAGAGAACTCTCCCTTGTATGGGTGATTTATATTATAACTTCTCTCCTCCCGTATTCTTCCTCCTAGCAGACGGTTTTTATATTAATCCGCAATTAACCTTGAGCGGAACGCTCTCTTAGGCCGCTAGTCTGGAACTTAGGTAACTGGTACCTTAGTTGAAGGGAAGTAGCATAGAAGTTCGTAACTCAGGGGCTTAACTTTGAGACTGTACCTGAGTCGCCCAGTACAAGTGTGAGGATTTTCAGCTTGTACCTAAATCATTAAGTGAGTCCAATAGATCCGTAAATGAATAGAAAAGAATTCCACAATAAAAAGGATTTATTACAAAAGAACTCAAGAAAAAGATAATAAGTACAGGAGAGTTATCTATAGAGAAACCAGACTATTCGTAATATTGCACAATGTTTAACTGAATTTGCATTACGTTACATATATGTTACTAACCTATAGACTGCTCTTTCTTAAAAAAAAATGTGTGAAAATAAGATAATAATAAAAAGGAGAAATTTAAGAATTCCTTGGACTCGACCAGCAAGGAAGGTGTTAATGCTTGCTTAACCCTTGGAGTGCTCGGCATGTTATCGCTTCTTTAAGATCTTTAAGTTAAAACATGTTGATGACGAACTTAGAACTTAGAAGTTCGGCAGCATACCTGAGTCTTAAGTCGTAGTACGGCGGCTACCAGTGATGACAGAACCACATCGGGAGGGCTGCCCGTCCAAGAAAGGATGATGGCAAGGTTGGACGCACCTCTTTTATACTCTCGGGGCGGTGGCTATTTCATCAGATTTCACCGTGTTTCATCCTATTTCAACATTTCCCGTATCTCACCTTATTGCTTCATATTGCACCACATTGCACCACGCGTGGGCTGTTAGTCAAGGCCAATCTACCTTTCTACTGTCTTTATGACCTCGATTTTACCTTGAAGAAGCGCATAGGCAGATAGCCAAGGTCAATCCAGCACCTCCAAGGAGCGCGTGGGCAGATACCGACACGTGGCAGGAAGTAAAGTACAACTAGCATCGAAGTTGCCCTAGCGGCCAACCATGGTACTAGACCACGCTACTCTATAAACCACGCTGCGAAATCCATATTTGCATTGAAACTTGTTATTTTATTTTATATATATTTTTTAATGTTTCTTTTTATTTTCTTTACAACTGTTTATCGTTCTGCCATCATGGATGGCACAAGATCTTCTTTGTTTCGTCTTTTGTTCTTCTATTCGCTGCTATGTGGTCTCACAGCCAACAAAGGCCAGGTGCAGTTTACCAGGCAAAGTTAAATAAATCATTCCCGAAAGAATATTTTCTCCCATGCTTCCTGTCACTACAGCACTGCCTCTCGCTCACATTCCAAACCATAGAATCGAAACCCGGCCTCAGGGTTACAGGCTACTTTAGATTTTAACACCTGCCCGAACCTTTCCTAAAAGAAACAGTAAAAGAAGTCTAACGTTATACGTTTATTAAGGCTTTGTTTTTCATTAACATGCACATGCGGTGTCAAAGGGTTAAGTTGTCTGGCAAGCTTCACTCAAAATTGTTAAAAGAACGTGTCCGATACGTTGGAAGGATATGTACTTTTTGAAATTTGCGACATGCTAAACCTCTTACAAAAAAATGATTGTCTTTAATAAAGAACAACAGTTGTTACTTCAGATAATTACAAAACTCCTTTATGTGGTACATCAGAACTTGATAATCACGTATACTTGAAACCAGATTAAAACACATCAACTTTAATGTTTGTTATGAGGTTTGTACGCGTTTATTTTCTACCTCGGAGCAGTCGTGGCGATGAGAGCTCAAACATAATGTGTACTCTTGGATGAGACACTAAAACGTCTTACCTGTTAGTCATGTATCGTAACTTTTATCTCATTACACTATAATTTCCCTTTACATAAATTGTGTTTACCATTATTTGAACTAGGCTATATAAAACATTGGAAACATAACCCAGTGCTTCATTGTTAGTGACAATCAAAGGATTTAGAATCACAATTAGAGGAGGTTAATTACTTCTGTGATTAGGCTGAGACAATAAGTGATACTATGAACCATGTGATAAGAATTGAACATTAGAGGATAACTTGAGACCAATTACATCAATGTATTTCCTTAATCATCTTATAATTACCTTTAATTGACCTTTCATCAACGATTGAAACCAATGAAGCAGTTGACACTTCAATACCCTTATCTTATTTATTTTCCCTCTATAAAACAAACTCAGGGACATTGGTTAAGGTGTGAACAAAACCAATACTAAATAGGATTAGAATTGATCAATTATTAGGATACTCGATCCCTGCATTTATTTCCTCTTCTTTTTTTACTTACATAATCTTAAGAGCTAATGAACGAAACCTTAAGGATTGACATGCCAATGTACATCATACTGGTGAAGGATGGTATAATATTAATTTACAATACTACTTTGCGAAATTAAATTATACAGAAGATATGGTTTTGTATGAATGATACTGTTAGGCGGGTGATCCGCTTTACAGTTAAATTTTAAGTTATACATAGGCTGAATAAAACTAACTACCATAGTATGGTAAGACTTTCGAACGGAAGGTTAATTGAATCATGCGAGAAGTTATTTCCGAATAGGAAAGTTACATGAATTTGGATCACTAGTCGCATAGATAATCATATAACCATACTTTTGGTAGTATAGTAGTTTGACTTTGAACCTCATTAGCACCTTGAACATTACTGAATTGAAGTTATCGGAACAAGAATTTGATTTTTGGAGAAGTTGTTTAAGCTTTCATTCAACTAGTAGTCATTTTCATGTAGGAATAACATCTGTATAAACACCTTATAGGTGTAGTGAGACGGAATAGATTAACGAATTAATGGATTCCTTCTCTGTCATTTGAAGTTCTGTGTTCAAAATGAATAATTTAACTTTAAAACTAGTAATAATAAAACCAATAGGATGACGATGATTAGGGTTTAGTTAGCAACCTGACTGGTTGAATATTCATTGCATTGTTATTTTTATAAAAACTAAGTGGCACATACGAGTGAATCAGCTTCGAACCCGTGACCACGACTATTGATAACTAGGCGGCAACATCCTATAATTAGTGCCTATTAATATTTTATATACTATGTTTTTCATTAACAAGCACTGTGGGAAGGTATACCCAGCGGTAAGTCCGCAGTTCAGTTCCAAGTTGATTCTCTCGCATGACAAAAGAAAGGGAAAATATCTAACACTAGAGTAAATTTCTGTTATTGTGGCTTATGCAAGCTAGCAGGAAGTTTTGCTTTGTTAAAGTAATACATATCTTTGCTGAGCGGTAACAGTTCTTAGCACACAAGTTAGTGCGGTTACAAACATGATGTAGTGTTTCCGCTTCATCGACTAACTGCTAACAACAAGTTGACAAAATAGCCTTTTTAAGATTCTTATTTTTATCACACTTCCACATTAAAAATTGCAATATACATTATAATCAAAAATTTACGTCTTTTATATCTTAATATACCAGCTTGAAAAACAGAATACCTACAATCATCGGTTATTATCCCCAATTTCTATGCATAGTGACATAGTGGTTAGTGATGCATATATGGGAAGTTTCGGGTTCAATCCCGACGAACATAGCATGAGGCTCTTAGTGATGTAAACAAGAAGACAGATATACATTATGATATTTTCATAACGTTAGCTTCATAGCGTAACGTTGCTTTACGGCTACAGAGGAATACGATAATATCAATAGATAACAAGACAGTGTAAGAGTAATGACACATATACAATCCACTTAATTACATGATTAATGAACCGCGTACAATATTTTCATTGAAATTCGGCTTAGTTCGCTGTCCTTTGCTTCAGCATCGAGGCTATTCAGGATGCTGAAAGGTGTTTCTAAGTTGTATCCCAACCATTTCCGGTTCAACTGATGGGTTTTTCTCCTGGGTTTGAGAGTCCGTAAAAGTAAATATAACTGTGATATTTTATCAAACAACTGGGACACTGGAAGTTCTTATTGAAAGTTCCTGAATATCAGTTCCTTTACGTGTGGGTATAATTTTGAAGTTGCAAGACACTGATGAAAGGAATAGTCCTGGTGTAGATGTTTTAATAGATGATCTGATTGAAGATAACAATATTGTTCATTGCCAGGAATTGGTTAATAGGGTTCTTATTATTATATTTACTTTGCACGGAGGTGAGTTGACACTTGCCTTTATTATAATTCCTTATGTTCATAACAGGAGATACTTAGTGAACAGAGTGACTGGGCATTATTTGTGGAGCATAGCTTTGTTGTCCGTTTTATCGGAAATTTAGGGTTTTGAATTCTTTTGTCCTGGGAAGGGACTATAAGTTTTGGCATAAGGACGTTGAAGTTTAGAGTATGTTGCCTTGGTGATCATAACAGTATTAAGATTTGTAACCTTTCCGATGCATTCTGCATTTTTATACTGTCTAATGTTTGGAGTATGAAACTGTATTAAACTATATAAAAGTTCATCGCCGCTGATTCAGCTAACATCTTTTAATCTTCCTGGTTCACACAAGTAAGAAATGCTTTTGCGTACTAAGCATCATGTTACATTGAAGAGAGGATAGAATTGTCATAGTCTCTGTCAACGAAGATCTGCATCCTCGGTTAGGCCTTTCGGGTGCACCATTCAGGTATGTGACTAGGCTGGATGGTGATAAGCCTTTCTGCTCCGCTATACTGGACCAGTCGTAGAAACTCAGTAGGGAGGTGACACCTTAGGGTGTGTTTTTCCCGGTGGCGGGGGTCTTATATATGACACTTAAAACCCAATCACTCGTAAATGAAGCCACACACACCAAAAACTTCATGTTCCAAAAATACCGGCCATTGAGGTCAAAGGTCAAACCAAATAACTCGAAAACGAAGACACACATTGAGGTGCTGTTTTGGTCATCAACTACCACATGTCCCAAAGGTCAAAGTACTTAAAACCTAATAACTCGAAAACGGAGTCACGTATTGAGGTGGTGTTTTGGTCATCAACTACCACATGTCCCAAAGGTCAAAGGTCAAAATACTTAAAACCTAATAACTCGAAAACGGAGCCACATATTGAGATGGTGTTTCCACATTTAGTAAAGAATATGGAGAATTTAACATAGCACACATTACATAAGAGTCATTCTCTTTTTCAACTCCTATTTTAACGTAGCATAGAATACACATACACACACAATAGAGATTCTTTTCTTTTACGGTGGTAGCTACCCCAACAGTCTTGGGTTCGGCAATGGCGGAGTTAAATATTAGCCTTTTTAGCAGAGTTTAAAAAATAACACCACTTAACAAGTCTGGTTATTCACACACACACACACACACACACACACACACATATATATATATATATATATATATATATATATATATATATATATTGTTATGTTGTTTTTCTGGGATTGTCGTTATATTTTTATACACTTTCTTTCGTGAAATCGTATTTGAGATCACTCCTCCACTCTCCACCCAATATAACAAAGTTGGTTCTGAGTCCAACTCCCTTTAAGCCTCAGTATTGAAACGTCTTTGGCTTACTGGTTCGAAGATGATGCGAAAGTGCACTAAAAGTCTCAATAGTAGAGGGGGAGACTCGTATTTCAGAGGTAGAACTTGTACTGGAAATCGAAACCCAGGTAACATATGAAGACTGTGAGCTGAATCTAGATAGGGAGGGATAGCTTGACTAAATTAAAGAGACCATTTCATTGTACGGTTTATTTATAAAAATAAAACCCAAAAAATATAACAAATGAAAATATAAAAGAATCTCACAAATCGGTTACTTGGAATTACAACTTGAAATTATTACTACATCACATTTATGGGCACAACCCCTTCATAACCAAGTGGGTGCTAGAAGGTTTTATGCTAAGCCGCGATTTATTGAAAATGGTGAAATCGATAATCCGTACTCGCAACTTGCATTGGCCCAAAAGGAAAAGTGTTAATTCTTGAAGAGTGAATTTGGTCTCGTGTTGGAAATAAACTTCATATTTATCACTAAACAATCTCAAGGTGCTCATCCCGAATCGAGGGGGGACTTAGAAAAATAATCACATACCTGATTTTACGACGAGCGTCCGGGTCAAAGGAGCGAAACACACTGGATGACTGCTGGGAAGAGAATCACCCGAGCTGGGCGACAGGCCTCGCTTATAAAGGCGGCTTCGTCCCACGCATTTCTGCCAGTTCTGACGTCGCTCGAAAGCTACGTCACGAGCCTTGACGAACTTGGAGAAGCTTCTTCACGCGCATGCTCAATAGTGGCTAAGACTTCTAGTTTTTCTATGATTTTTCCCCATCACGCCGGGGCTGAAGTATCTATTTTAGATTTACATTTACATTTTTATTTCACGCATAGCTCCAAATACATAATGTTTTTCATGTACTTATCGCTTGCGTGGTATTAACTCAATTTGCATTCGCGACCCAGCGCTGTGATTTGAGTAAATCAAAGCCAGGGTCATACCACTATTACATGCGTGTGGGTGGGTGTCAATGAGGCATCAGATTGCTAATACAATCAAAGCCTCACCTGACTCCGTTCTCCCATTCTCTCTTTTCTTTGCAACACACACAATTAGAAAAGCGCGGGCGTCTCGCCCCATAATTTGAGTCCGGCTTAGGACTTCGAGGCATAACTGTGTAACAGTTATCCGCCGACCTAAGTAAAAAAAAAATAAAAAAATGTCGAAAGTTATCTTCCTAATAACTATATCCAAATACGGAAACGGTTGTCCAAGGCAAGTTGCTGGGATTTAAAGGGTTCATATAGAACGGGCCTTACGTAAGGCGCTAAGGGACTAAAAAACACACTTTCTTGAGAGTTTTGGACGAATAAATTGCAAGAGAGCGGGATTGTAAGATTTCACGTGTTTTAACTATACTACGTTTAAATGCTATAACAGTTCCACTAACAAAATAGTAGATTAAAGAACCATGTTTAGTACGAAGCTTTATGATTTGAAATTTGTAGGGTGAAACCTTACAATCATGGTATCCTTCTAGCCTATAATTACTAAGAGGTTTCGTGTGAAATTAAGTACACTCAGAATTAGTAGAATTAAGTACACTCAAAAACAAATAGCGTGAAGCGCTTTAAAGTTTGGCTGAGATGAACAATAAAATTACAAGAGCAGTTTTCCTTGTTTATAGTATAAACCAACTAGAAAACACATAATGATATAGAATAGTACACTCGATCGTTTTTGCCTTATTTCGTAAAATCTTGCGGGTTGTGCCTTACAATTTGTGAACAAAATTCATTATGTTGTTTCAATATACCAATATAATTAAGAAAGCATAGGCGATACTTTACTTTCCTATAAAACAAGAATTAAGTGAATATGGAATATTTATGGCATATAAGGAAAATACAACTTGGAAAGTATTTGAGAACAATATTACATTTCCTGTAATATATTTCTTGTAATATAAAAGCGATTGCATCCTAAATGCTTAAATCGCGTATGTAAAATAACTTGAATAATGAGCAACTAGCGATTAAAACACAATGCTTAATAAATGTTTCAAGTGCGTCTATACACATTTAATATTAAAACTCATCCTAATTTTGTTGAAGAATACGACTAACATTATTAGCTATTACTATCAACATTGGTAGCAATAAGGGTAATATATTACAAACTTACTGTATAGCTGTGTCCTGTACTAGTGATAAAAGTATATATATTTGTTTTTATTAAATTCTACTCATGTTGTTTTTTGATTTGGTTTGTCTCATCCTGTGTGGTATGCATTACGCTAGACACATTGAAATTTATGTATACTGGCAATATACAGAAATTACAAACTAATGAGCGCACTTTAGCGCACCTAGGGGTTAAATACAAACAACTCTAGATTTCTTTTCCATGTGAAGTTCTGTCAGTAAGAGGGAGACTGAATAGTCGAAGAACTGACCCTATGGTTAGTGTGTTGGTTTATGCCCTAATGGCCTATGGTAATAACAGATACAAATTCTAATAATCAGGGATGCAGTAACATTTACCATACTAGAGTACATGTTTTGCAGGGGACTGATAAAGTTTCTTCATAATTAGGGGGGATGTTTGGGGGGTCTATAAGTTAGTATTATTAGTATTCCTATTCTTATTATTATTAAAAGTAGGATTGGTATTAGCAGTTGTTTTTGTTTTTTAAAACGAAATCGAGAGGGATTTCTTCATAGTTAAAAAGGAAATTTACGAAGTAAAGTTACATCATGTTCCATCATGTTGGTGGTTCTTGTTGTTTTATAGGATAGGTTTTAAACACAAAAGTTAACCACAACATAAGCTATGGTTGAGCTGGAGAATTTTTTAAAACACCGGAAGTATGTTCCGTTCTTTCTTTTAATTCAACTAACCTTGGCTGATAACAACCATAGGTTTCCGTCTGTGGTGAACTTTCCTGTTTTAAATCTTAACACATATATAAGTGATTTAGTTATTCGGAGACTAATTCTACATAGAGACTAAAGACATGGTGATATGTATATATCCTGTTGTTGAGCAACAGTTGAATGCAGATATGATTAAATTCAATGTGCAATGGATAATTTAATAAAATACTTCCTTGTTCTTTTTCACTTCGGTTTTTGTCAAAAGATAAATATACAGAGGTTCCAAAAATTACGGTCTTTAACGTAGTAGAATGAAAATGTGGAGAGTCGATTACCATACATATACGCTTCTTTAATTGTCTGAAACGAATTCTTGTGCTTACATCTGACCAAATAATAGGAATTTAAACTTATATATTCAGACAATAACTTTCCATGGTTTTTGTACATTAGACCGTGGTTATCACAATGAAATTGAGCTATTTCATATATTCAGAAAGTTTTAAAGTCTCTTGACGTTGCTTGTTTGGTTACAATCTTCTTATGATTTGTCACAACGCTGATTTGAAAGAGTTTTTATTCCTTTTACTTTGAGTATTATCACTTGTCCAAATTCTGTGTTTGTACTGGTACGAGAAGAGTTTTTCACCGGTAAGCAATGAACTGATATGGGTAAATGGGAGTCTGTCCGTAGATAAGAGATATTTCCTTGTCACTGCAGAAGTTTCTAAATTTTGTGGCACAGAGAAAGTTCTGTATCCGGATGGAAGTTTAGATTTTAGATAACTGTTGTCCACTAACAAACAGTGGTGGATCGAACAATAAAAATAATCGATTTCCATATCGTCCCTCTGGGTCAGCCCTGGATGGGGCCGACAGGCTGTGATCTGGATCCTTGGGTACCTCCAGATACCAGGACTGTGGGGGGGCCTTACTCTAGGCATCACAGTGGGAAGGCAATGGATAGAGATCTGGAATCAAAGAGACTATTAGCTTACATTATCATTAATGCGTTACATAGTAACCTTGGCTTATGCAGAGTACTTGTTTATATAGGAAGTCCACTGTATCCTTCTTGTAATTGTTCATTATGTTTTTTTAATGGGGCTGA
Organism: Thermobia domestica; assembly: GCF_964235325.1. Taxonomy (NCBI): domain Eukaryota; kingdom Metazoa; phylum Arthropoda; class Insecta; order Zygentoma; family Lepismatidae; genus Thermobia; species Thermobia domestica. The sequence continues at coordinate 243,278,179 of NC_137460.1, read as the reverse complement.
CCACACATCAGTTTAGGAAAGGTATAGTGATCGATGGAACCTGCGAAGGTTACCAATAATGAAGCTATCTGAAAGTGAGAATCGAATAAGAAAAATGTTTTTCATTCAGATGTCCTGAGTGTGCTGACCACACATCGTCAGAGTCTAGGCATAGATACCTGTTTAAATAATGTATGTGACTATATTAATATCACAATGAAATTAAGAATCAATTTTGTACCGTGAACAAATTTAACCGGAAGTCTGGAAATAAGTGTGTGCGCTGACCACACATTACTACTAGGATGCCTCTTGTGTTTGAGCTGTGATGGTGCGAAGATAAAGATAACACCGTGGTAGAACAAGTTCTTCACAAAATGATTGATTTACCTAACTTGGTTTGTTTCTTCGTGAGTGGAATAATAATGATGGAGGAAAGTGGATTATCAAAATAAACTTTTCATTTACTGCAGTGATTAACGGGTGATGAATCATATGGTGAGTAAATCCAAGGTGCTTTACAGGATGGGCAATAACTTGTTTGTTATTAAAACGTCGGGACGTATTTGTTTTATTGACATACATTTGCCGTATATTTTGTTTTCAGATGTGGTCAGGTTGAGGAATAGAGTGTTAAGAGGAAGTTTGAATTGAGTCAGCGTGGCGGAAGTTAGCTAATTATACAGCTTGGTATAATGATATGTGGCTTGTAAATTATCAGCTCAGCTGATGAATGTTCGGAGAGAGAGGGGAAAAGGGGGGTTTTGCATCGCAACTGAGAGAAAACATCTAGTATACTGTTGCAGACGCCGGCTTCAGACCAGGGACATCTTAACATTGTCAGATAAGTATATTTGTATTTATTTCTAAATTAAAGGATAGGAGTGGTCAGTCGTTTGGATTACTATGCATGAGTACAAAAAAAATGTGTTGTATACGGTATTTTATACCTTGAAATGTTAACATTAACTACTCCTTTTTTTTAAATTGAATTTTTAACAAAGATAAAACTTAACAAGTTGATGCAATGCTTTTAAGTAACTTCGTGAACCATAGAACTATTAAACAGATCTTAGATTCAACAAGATTTAATTAAATTTCTTTATACCTTTTCAAGTATGCCAGTTAGGAGAATTAGTTCCAAAATATCTTCAAAAGTTATGTCAATTAATTTGAAACAAAAATTAAAAATATCTCAAGCAAACTGATATAAATTTGAAACATGTAATATTTCATAATTGAACTTCATTTCTAGCTTTATTCCTTATTACAACTTGTATATGTATAGTGTTCAAGATAAGACCTATCCCACAGTAGGGCATAACAAGCATTTGAGAAATTCTCAGTTAACGTTCATGTTTTCTACACTTGTATGCTGATTTCCTTTTCTGTTATTTCTTCTTTTCTTTTTTTGTATAGTGTCTCACTAGATCCTTGATGATATGTTGTCTCAATTTTTACAGATTTCTTGAATTAATATTTTAGGGTTTTGAGCTTTATAACGTTAATTATTGACAAATTAAGCCCTCAGAGGAGGCAGTCTTATCTTGTGCACATTATGATTTGTTCATTATATTTGCATATTTTTGTAGGTAGTTTAGTAAGAATGACAAAGAAAAATGTCAGATTTCTTTTTCGAAGTAAATTGATAATTAAATGATTAAAAATCTACAACTTTTAACAAAAAATGAAAAAGAAATTGAATACTCAGTTATTCCCAATGCGCAGGTTCATTCACTTCTCTCACCTGGGCAGGCTCTGCTATTAGGCTTCTGAAAGGAAAATTCTGAAACGAGAAATTCTCACACACAAACATAGTATTATAGATTGAACCCGCGGACTCGAGTGTGTCCGTAGTGTCGCGACTACTTAGCAGTCGAAATTTAAAGAACTTGTTAGTTAAAAATTTACTGGATTTAATTAATAATTTCATTTATCTAATTTCTACACTATGCTAGTTATTAAGTATGACAACAAACGAGTTTAAATAAGTTCTTAACCTTGTGGTTCATATTTTCCAGCTTGTTGGGGTATACGTATCATCTTTTGCTCGAAGAACGCAAAGGAAAGAGGAGGAAAGACTTACGTTTCCAAAGACAATGTGGGGAGGACTCCTGTTACGGGGTAAGTACTATCTCTCTGAATTGTTAGTGTATTATACTGGAAACATATATTTTTAATTACTTCACTTCAAGTTACCAATTCGTTTAGCCATTGAGTGTTGACATAGTTTAATGCTGAACCCTGGTGTGCAATGAAATCGAAGTTCGTATCCTGGGAGTATCCCATATATTTTTATTATCACTGGATTAAGTGAAAGACACAACGAAAGATAGTGACCAAAGTTACAGTTTAACAGTGATTATAAGAAGTGCGTTTTGCATTACCTGTGAATTTAGTAAGTGTTTCCCTAAGGAAAAACAAAAACTATGTTTTGTGCGTGTCACTCATACAGAAAGTGCGTGAGTCGGGATTCGATCTCCGACTTATCTGTTTCCTTTCAAAGTTGGATACAATTGCGTAAATGCCAATAATCACCGGAAATTGAGATCATTTTTACAACGATATTAATTTTGACAATTATTCCGGGTCTCGAAGTCGGGACCCCTAGTGTAGATAGTGATGATATGTGGTAAACTAAGTTTCTATTGAAAGTATTTGTTTCTAATCTACCTTACACATGACAAATTTGATTATAAACTTGAGCTCATGCGAAGCGATAATCCATCTATAGGGTAAAAGAAGTAATTCATCGGGGGATCGAACCACAGGTCGTTAAGAACCAATTGCTCAACTGAGACTACAGTGTATTCCAATCATGATAATCTGTTTGGCAACATTAGTAACATTATTTGTTTCGTTGTAGTTTCGTTCCCCTGTTCTTAATTGTTTCTATATTTTCTCGTTGTAAATGCTGGAGTGTTCTTCGATGTTGACGCTACGCGCAACATCGTCCTGAGTTCTTGTTAGCAGCTGGATTCACTTCCGTCACCTGATAAGAGGTGATTTCTTTTTAGTTTTAACGCTGCATGAGAGGAACGCGGGTTTAGAGGAATTATCCGCGGACTGTTTTAAGAATTTGCATCAAACAAAATGATATTCGATTAACTCTTAAGATTTTTAAAGAGTACTACTTTTGTTTGTTTATTTTGACATTTAACTTATTTCACTTGAATGTGTATTTAACGTCAAGTTCTTATATGTATATCCTAAAGTTCGTATACCACTCTCACGGATTTTTTTCATATAGACTTACCATGTGTCAACGGTGCTTGTGCGCTGTTGTGATGTGATGTTTCCTTATTTATCAAGCAGGGCCGCTTATGGAGGGGGTACCAAATTTAAAAGTCTCATGACTTCTAGTTATTAACGCTTTTCGTTTGACCTAATTATAAGGTTTTTATTCTGAGTAGAATTAAGTTATTTTATACCAGAGATTTAGTGAAAACAAGTTGACAGAACTCGAGTGTCCTTAATGTATATTATGCAACTCGTGAGGGTTTCTAACTTTATTATGTTTATCTAACTTAATTTCCATCGAAATTAAATAGACACAAATGAACTTACTAGTAAAAAGTAAACATAATAAAAAATCCAAAGCTAAAATCCTAAGTAACCCAACTAATGTAAGATGCGAATTCAAAAAGGATAACTAAAATTAATATCTAAGAGCTATTTACATTCTTTTAAAAAAAATGAATGATCGATACATATATAATTGTAAACGCATTATGTACAGTATGCGCAGTATGCTAGTACATTGCCGTAGTTTGCCAATAGATTGGCCATTGCTAAGAGATTGGCAAGTTCTCAGCAGCATAAGGTCACTTGTGTTCACCCAGAAGGGTCGCAGGAAAATTACACGTATATATATATATATGGTGTCCACAGCAGCAGAAAGCATAACAGAGACGAAGGCGTATTTCTCCTTATTTTTTGGTTTTTATTTTATTTTTATTTTTATTTTCGACTTTTATTTTTTTGTTATTTTTACAGTTTTGTTTTGTTTTGTTTTTTTTAATTTAATCAATACTCTTACCGCCCAAACTACGCGGGAAAAAAATAAAATAAAGATAGGGATAATTGCGAACGAAGCTCGAAAGCAAACAAACGGGAAAGGCACGTGTGGAGCACTCAAGGCAGGGGAGTGCAGAAGCACTCGAAAAGGGAGAACAAACATAAGCTCATGACAGGCGAGAGAGAGATGAGCGCCTCTGGCAAAGCGGAGAGCAGTAATATAAAAAAATATGAGGCAGGAGCAGGGAGGAAAAGAAGACAGAAGTGGGGGGAAGGGAAAGAAGGAGGCCGGCCATCCCCATCGGAGTACCAGTTGGGCACGACAACCACACCATGGACAAGATCCCTGGATAATATCCTTCGTCCATGTTTAACGGTATCTTTGGGTCATGTATCGATCCACCTCAAAGGCGGTTACAAGAACGCCCTGACCAAAGGGGCTGCATAGCGAGAGGGGGCTGCAATGGCGCCCCGCCTCCAAATGACACTTGTTATCAAACAATGGGGTCGTACCCATCTGGAGTGCAAATGGTTCCGGGTGCGAGACTGGGGAAGATTATGCATGAGAGGCCCCCGAATCCGGACCCCAGTCACTGGGATTAGGGGAGGGCAGATTCCAATTCAAATAAGTGTTATACATTCGCTCCAAGATGCTGTGGCTACACCGGGTAGGTCGATCCCATGGTGTGCCACTACCGGGCAGGGAAAATCAAGCTTCAACGCCGGATGGGCAAGCCAATGATGCCACGGATTAGGGCACACCACCGCCAGGTCCATGAACAGGCGCCTCGGGAGTTTGACCTGGAGGAGCTCGGTGGCGGCCTTTCAGAACGTAAAAATGACCGTCCCATAAGGGACATGGGTCATCAATCTCCCCAGTACGTCTTCTAAGTGATGGTGACCAGCATTGAAGGCGGTCTGGGTAGTTGCTTCGTGTATAGCAACACGGAGCTGGTTTGCGTAGGACAGATCTGATACAGAGGAAAAAGGAGTAGCAAGAAGGTAGTTATCGATGGCATGGACGACAGGGCCGTCCATGGGGGCTTCATTGGTTACCAGGAAATAAAGCTCGTACGGAATAAATAGATTGGGGTCCAGAGTGACCCCAGCAAAAGAAAGGAAATAAACCTCAGCAACGGAATTAACACTACCAAGGGGTAAGTGATGTTCTTCGGGATGCCCTTGTGCCATGGCCATGGTTATTTGTAAGAGTCAGATGATATCCTGGAAAGGAACAACGGGCATAATTAAAACGCTTATGTAGATGTTTGGTGGGGAGAATCAAGCTTCCCTTTTTTTGTGATACGGGTAGACATCCCAGGTCAAATGAACGCGACACGTAAACATTAACGCATTTATCATGAGTAGGAGTAAGTTTTGTAGCTGAGCAACAAAAACAAGCAATATTGACTTTGCTTTATTTTCCAAGTTAACGCATTCCTATACACGAAGAGCGGCGAGTTTCTTGAGAGAAAGAAATAAAATAATCAGGCGGCGGCAACAAAAGGATTCCTATAATGTGAATGAGGAGTTTACAGCTGCAACGACGTATACTTAAAGTCGGAGTTGAGTATACAATAAGGTACACTTGTACATATAAATGTTTGTGATCACTAATAATATTTTCTCTTTTCAGCTATGTCAACACCTGTTTTCCTTATATGTTTACTGTATTTGTCAGCATATTGGCAGTCTTATAGGAAAAGAAGAAGGGTAAATCATTCGTGGCCAGCCACATTCACACAAAGAACAAAAAAAATATTCATCCCAATATGTTGGCAAAACATTCATTTAGGTGTCAACTCGACATAACTTTTCCTGTGACGCGTCTAACATCCTTGGTATGGTAGGAATGGTAGGTTTGGTAGGGCCCTAATTCTAAAAATGCCTTATTTGCTCTTCAGATCAATTTTAGCGCCGCCGACTAAGATGAGTGCATATTACCCATAGTAGGCCATGGGTATCTAATGCCTTTTACAGCATCGAAGGGAGAGGGGGGATGGATCCCAGGAATTAAAAAGAGAATCAACTCTTTGTTTCTGACTGTTGAAGAGTATACTAAATATTTTTTCACAATTTCACAATGTATAGCTTTAGGCTCTATCTATAGCCCTGTATGCACGTGTTTTGGTATGCCAGAGGTCATGTTTGACTACGTGTACTCCACTTTTTAGAGGTCTATGCGATATATGAGATATTCGCCACACTCAATGAACAATATACTCCAAGTTTTCCTCTTATCTCCTGGTCAACCTATACGTTACGTTTAACATTCCTCGTCCTCACTACCGCTAGAAACTTCCAGCTCGCGTGAGTTGTCTCGGGGGAAATACTTCTTTTAACTTTCAATGGTTACAATCTGAGTGTGGTTAGGGTTTGCTACTGATTCAATTTTGCAGGCATTTGTAGGAGAAATACTCCTTAAGTAATACGGTCCCATAAACTTGGGTGTCAGCTTAGGAGAAATATCCTTCTTAGGTAGATAATCTCTACACAATACTAAGTCACCAACTTTTAGCTTAATAGGTTGTCTAGTGCGATCAACTCGTAATTTAGTCTGCTGCTGTGCACGCGTCATAGCCTGCTGAACTAACTTACGGATTAACTTTAATTGTTTTTGATGTTCCTGTATTTTTGTAAATTGATACTGGGTGTCTAACTGAGTGGGAAATCTTGCCTTTTGACCAAAGACAATCTCGTATGGGGAGTATTTCCTAATAGGGGAGGTTGATATATTATAAGCATATGCACACAAGCGGACATATTCCGCCCACTTAGTAGGCTGTTTAGCCGTGTACTTAGTTAGAAAATTTGTAATTACAGAGTTAAATTGCTCACACAGCCCGTTTGTTGACGGTTTGAATGCTGCAATTCGAACATGTTTAATGTCGAATAAGTCATTTAGTTCGGCCATTATCGCTGAGAGAAAATTCGTTCCTCTATCCGTCAATACCTCTTTTGGGGGGGCCAAAACGCGTGATTAACTCGTCTAAGATGGCTCTATCCATTGTCGGAGCTTTTAAGTTTCGCAGCGGTACTAATATTGCGAAATAGCTAAGATATTCTATCATAACCAGGATATAACTGTAGCCTGCGCTACTATGTAGCGAGCCAAAAATATCCAAACTCCAACGGGAAAATAATTCCTCTTTTACAGGTAGAGGGTGAAGAAACCCTTGTTTCTTTTCTCGAGGGATGTTCACCCTTTGACATTCGTCACACGAGCGCACGTATTCCTTAACTATTTCCCCCATGTTAGGAAAGTAGTAACGTTCGTTCACTTTAGAGTAAGTGCGAGAAAATCTTGTATGGCCTCCACACAGCGGAGACGAATGGGCTTCTTGTAATATGTCGGGGATAGCCTTTTCCGGTATCACTAGTTTCTTATCTTTGTTCATGACTCGATATAGAACATCGTCAACTACAACATAGGGTTTTAGAGCACGATCAGTAGGGTTATCTTTTGTATTAGTTCCTTAATTTTATCGTCCTCTTTTTGCATTTTTTTTATATCTATTTTGGGACATAACACCAGGTTGCACACGTCTGCACAATCTTCTTCTTGACCAAATTTGGAGGGTAACTCATCCTTCAACGGACACCTTGACAAAAAATCTGCGGTCACATTATTGCGGCCTTTTACATGTTCAATCGTAAATTGGTAAGGTTGTAAACGGATGGCCCAACGCATAAATCGAGAATTTAGCATCTTATTATTTCTGAGGTAACAGATGCCGTGAGCATCAGTCCGAACAATAAAGGGACGATCTGCCAATAGAAAGTGGAAATGCAAAATTGTCTTAGTAACACCTAGCGCTTCAAGCTCAACCGTGGAATAGTTGAGCTCCGCTGGAGACAACGATTTCGAAAAATAGGCTATTGGGTTTTCTTTGTTATCTTCCTTAATTTGTGCGACATATCCACCTATTCCGTCTCGACAGGCATCCGAATAGACTATGGCGTCCTGATTTGGGTGAAAGTGGGCAAGGACTGGAGCAGATATGAGACAAGATTTCAAGGTATCCCATGCTTGTTTCTCGGTTTCTCCAAATTCGAATTTGGCGTTCTTTTTAGTCGATGAAATGAGTGGTTTTGCAATAGTAGAAAATCCTTGGACAAAAGCTCTGTAAAATGAACAAACTCCAATAAAACTACGTACTTCTTTGACTGTAGTGGGGTATGGTACCTTTGATATAGCTTCCGTTTTGGCGGGATGTACACTAATTCCTCGTCTACCGACGATGTGACCAAGCACCGAGGCTTCTTCGTAACCAAAGTAACATTTCTCAGGGTTGAGTTTTAGGTTGGCCTCCCGAAGTTGAGATAAAATAATTCTCGTTCTCTCTATTAGAGCTGGGAAGGAAGGACTAGGGCAACCCAAATCGTCTAAATAACAGATTACATACTTCCACATAATGTCACCAAAGATAACATTCATCATGTTTTGAAAAGGGCCGGGGCTGTGGTTAGGCAGAATGGGTGTCTCAAAAATTCGAATTTTCCCCGGCTGCAGATGAATGCAGTCTTCTCTATATCGCACGGACGGATTAATAATTGATGGTATCCATTTTGCATGTTCAAAGTATTTATGAATTTGGTACCATTTAGGAAGGCTAGTACCTCATCTATGCGTGGCACTGGCACAATATTTGGCCTTAAAATTTTATTAGTCCCTCTGAAATCTATACATATACGTGGGGAGCCATCTTTTTTAGGTACTATCACAATTGGTGCCGAATATGGGCTCTTACTTTCCCGGATAATATTGCTATCTAACATTTTCTGGACCTCTTCTGCGACTATCTCTCTCTGTTTTGGTGTTTCTCTATATGGAGGGTGAGAAACAGGAATATCTGTGATGACCTCTAAGGGGCACATAAATTTATCGGTAGCCGCAGTAAGACGAGACCTGTCCCAGGCTACAACATCCCTAAATTCCATCAATAAATCCAGTAACTGATTTCTTTCCTCTGGGTTTAAGTTTGGACCAATATTTAGTACTTGAACTAATTCTTCCTTTGTTTGGGGGACTTTCTGGGGTTGTTCAGAGACTTCCACGTCGTCTGTTTCATCTTTGTTAGTAAGGTGTACGATCTGATTAACGCACTGTACGTCATTGTCCGTCTTGTCATTTAAGGACTCGACCTGGGGAACAAGTTTCCCTAAATAAAGGTTTTTAGACAAAGATCTGGTTCGATCTGAACTATTAAAAATAGTCAGAGTATTATTTCCATTGTCAGTAAAAGCTGGACCTCGGGGGATCAAACAGGCGTGCCAATATCGAGTTCGTTTGGACGGTAAGAATTCCCAAATATGCACGTTCCCGGTTGGTGCGGTAATTTCTATGTCATACGAAGCCTTGGACGGCACGCGGACATTTGCCGGAAGATGCACTTTATAGGTAGTGTCCGGATAGATATCAAAAATTTCGTCGCTCAACCCCAAGGGGTTTGGCACGATCTCTTTCTTACTATGATCCTGAGCAAAACTCTCTAGGTCTGAGAGGGTTGCAGGATCATTTACACTTCCTTGCGTTATCAAAGGTTTTTCTAACTTTTCTAACTCTCCTCTATTTGATTTGTCCTCTACAGGCTCATAAGGCGCCTGTGAGGCCAGGGGTGGCTTTACAGAGTGTTGGTTCTTTTTGCCATATCTTGTCGCATAAAACGCTTTCTTTTTCTTTCTGGGAATAATCTCTGTATTTGAACTTTCTGTAGAACTAGCTACCAAAGTTCCACTAGGGCCTGGTTGAGGGTCAAGACTGCATAGATTATTTTCCTCTTTTTCTAAGTCAGGCGAATTGGTAAGTTCCAGCTCAGGAGCACTGGAAAGTACCTCGCTTTTCTTAGTTCGTTTACGTCTTGCCTTTTTACTCCTTTTGACTCTTCCATTCGTTCTATTCGTAGGCTCCGAGGGAAATTTTGTAGTTTCCCTGGAACACACAAATACGCGAGATGTAATTTCCTTAGCATGGAGGTTTTGTCTCTTATTAGCTACACTAGCAACGGGATTTATGGGATTTCCGGTGACCAATTTTGGAGACGGGTCCTTACTCCTAAGTGGGGGGTTCCGCTTCCTATAAATTGGTTTGTTTCTATAAGGGGGGATAGAGAAAGCCGTTTGTCTAGCATTATCGTTCTGTATTGATTGGGAATCGTTAAACGATCTTTTTTCTACTGACGGTGGGTATCGTTCAACATGTGTTAAGTCTAAGGTATGAATTACACCTTGACGATGCCCATTTGTACCTTTTGGGATTGTGAACCATAGGTCTTCAACATGGTTCCCGTCTTTATCTGCTAGTACCAAGTATTTGGAATGAATTGTTGTGACATACTTGTGCAAAAAAATCTATCCCCAAAATAACATCATAGGCACAAAACTGTGGGTCAACTATAGCTACGTCTAGAAACCTTCGTTTGGTTGTTTTCAAGTGATCCTTGAAACAACACGCTATTCTCACCACAGGAATGTAATCCGTGGGTTGGGCACCTACGCCACGAAGCTTTACATGACCCTTCAGTCTCTCAGTTAGTGGGAATCTTGGGGGTAAGAGGGTTTTCGAAGCCAGCGAAATTTCTGAGCCTGTGTCAATAAGAGCTTGCGCCCAACGGTCCCCTATTTTTATCTTGCCTGCCCATGGCCAAAGCCATAGGTATTTTGGTGATTGTTCCTATACATTTTATAACCCGGTTCTGCTACTACTTCGTCTGAGTAACAAGAACTAATCTGTACAAGTCCTGGTTGGTGTTGTTCTTTAATGCTTGACCAGTCCAAGCGGTCATTTTCCCATATTACGTCATAACTAATTCTCTGACTAACTAATCTTTGTGCTGTGTGAAGTTTTCTAAGATATTGCAGGCACTGTTCGAGATTATCACAATCATCTACCTCAAGCATCAGCTTATTTAGGACGTCAGGTAACAAACTCATTCTAAGCTTACTCATCAATTCACTTTCATTAACCCAACCTCGTAAGAATTTCAAATCCTTTATTAACTTATAAATGAACGCTAAAGTACTCTCATTGGGTTGTTGTTTTCTTGTATCAACGTCGTATTATAATCTTGCAGTATACTCAATACTAGGAAATGCCTTTTTAAGTTTTCCTTCATCTCGTTATAATTTAAGCGTGAAAGGTTTGCTATGTCTACTAAATAGAAGGAGAGAGCTTCCCCTTTCAGACAATAAAGAAGGTAATTTACTATCTCTAGGGTTGACCATTCGTATATGCTAGCCACTAATTCATATTCTTGCAGGAAAATTTCCACACACTCATGTCTATTACCAGAGAAGAAGTGAATTTCAACATTTGGATAAATCTTGAAGGCTTGTGGTTTAGCACCAATAGTAGAATTTTGATTGTCACCCTCGGGAGGAGGGTTGCTAACTTGCCCTGTTACAACAGTATCTGTAAATTTAGGTTCCTCAAAACTATAGGGTATAGATGGCTCAGTAACCGGACTAGTTTTAATTTCTTGCTCAGATTTTAAATTTATATGAGGCTTATCCTCAGGGTCTACTTTTAAAAAGGGCGAAAAATTTGATTCTTGCCTGTCAGAGGTCTTATCTTCACTTGATGAATGTGAAACGGGCTCATCTTTCAGATCTAAGGACCTGTCTAAAGAAGCCGAGGTGATATAGTCGGTATCAGTTACGCTTCTATTTTCTAACTCGGAGGTTTGTTCTGGACTAAATTCTGATGTATAAGATCTATCTTGTTCACTAAGTACTGATTTTTCTGTCTTTTCCCCTTCGCTAAACTCTAATTTCTCCACTGGGGTCGTAACTACGCTCCTAGGTGGCGAAACGAAGACTATCTGTAAGGGATCTAACTTTTCCTCTTGTTGGTACTTTTTCATTTCTTTCGTCGCAGGTGATTCACCAGTTTCATTATAGGAACTAAATTTAGAACTAGCGCTAGCTGAAGGTTGTAAACCAATATCCTTAACACTGTTAGTTTGTTTGTTAGACTCACTTTGGGTTGGAGAGGTTGAGGGATCGACGCTATTTTCTACTTCACCTAAACAAATTACTGACGCACCAAATTCCGCGTAATCAAATATTCTACCAATGTTTTCGTTTATTCTACTCTCAAACCAGGAATCGTTGTCTTCTTCTTCTTCTTCAATTTGCTTCTGGTGGTCGCAATAAACTGAGGGAAAAACATCATCACTTTTCTTCTCATCGTCTAACATCCTCTCAACTAGAACAGGGGCGACGAGGTCATTTCTCTGGTCAGCGTCCTCTGTGGGAGGGTCTTGGTTCGCTGCTCGGGGAGTAGAAACCGTGGGAAGATCCCAATGGTCATTTTGGAGTTCTTCTTCGGAGTTCCAAGAAGGTTTTGACTCATCCTCCAGGGATGACGCAGGAGGAGACTCCGGGTTGTCGTCTTGAAATTGAGCTATTTCTTCGTTTTGTAATTTCTGTAGTTCATATCCCAACCAATCGTCTTTCAAAGATTCACCCCATCTGAATCTGCACTACTAATATCTCCGTTTGACCACTTAACTTTAGTAACTACACTGAGTATGTTATCTATACTGTCCCTATATTGTAGTTTCTCTTGGAGGGAAAGACTATTTTCGAACATAACAGGGTTGGTCTGAGTAGCTATTGTCCGAATAACTTTAAGTTCTCGATCTGTGTCAATCCTGATCATTTTAGGAAACTTATATTCGGCCTGAACGCTAACATCTTTCTTTTGGAAAACGTCGGTCTGTATTTCCATATCAAAATTTCCAACTACATTTTCCTCAGGTAATAAATCTTCAAAGGGGGCTGAGGGGTCAGCTTGAAATAAAATACCTAATTTCTCTTCGTCGTCACCTTGGCAACGAACAACTGTGACCTGTACTTTCTTGTTCCGTAGTTGTTTAGTCAAAGGTCGAACTAAGTTTCCTACTGCCGGGGACAGTTCTGTTTGTAATGAATGCCTAATCTGGTCTATTAACTCTTCATCGTTAGGTTGTGTCAGAGAGTGCAATTCATTTTCATTATTCCCGTCAGGGCTCTCGGTTTTCGTTTCCCTTGGTTCGGTTCCTATATTTGCATAAATTGGCTCTTTATTCGTTAAAGTCTGGGGTTCGATACCAGTATTTTTGTAAATTGGCTCTTTACTCATTGATATTCGTGATTCAGTATCTAAGTTAGCATATATAGTTCTAGGACCGATCTCAGCATAAACTGTTTCATCACTACTACCAGCATAAAAAGATTGAAAGGTCGGTCTTTGCATTTCTAACCACGTCGTAGGATCTGATAGTTCGTATTTAATAGGAAAATATAGCGCTACTGGGCTATCTGGTTCTTTTGATACACCAATATCCTTATTTCCTGAACTTAACACTAGTTACTTAATCTATTTTCTTTATCAGATAACTTATTATTATCTAAGGGTCTTTGGTTCGAGGGGACATCAGGTATTACACCTGCTGTTGTTTCTATCTCAATTGTTCCTTGAGGGCATTCTTGACCTGCATTTATTAGCTCTGCAATTTCTAGTTCATCTTTTAAATTTACTTCATTCACTAGAGCTTTTGGATCTACCCCCGTGGGGTCTCGTCATTATCTGAATTTACATATATCGTCCTAGGAGCTGGTGTTGGTTTCTCATTCGAACCAGCACTTTGTATTTCTGTATCATTTCTAGTCGGGATAGGACTGGGCGCGGCAAGCGGCGTTAGATCGTAGCCACTCGCCGGAGCGTGAGGAGTTTGCGGGCTAGCGGTCGTTGGTTCAAGATATCTGGGCTGACTCCACGTATCCAAGTATCTCGGTAGTGGTTCTTTTTCCAACGGCCAAATTGAGGAGGAGAATGCCCATGTACTTTTATTTTATTGCATTCAATACAATAACAATTATTCCACCGATCCAAAATATAACGGTGCTTGCCCGTGGGTGTCTTAGGACAATGGGATTGCCCTAAATCTAACAGCTTTTCTTTTATTTTCTGCGCGAAACTCATATTTGATAAATAATTCTGTTTTTCACAAGTCAGTGGCCTCTTAAACCAGGGCAGTGGGTAATCAACCTATTTCCTCTGATATAATAGGAATTTAATCACTGATAGCTACTTCCCTCGGAAATGCTACGTCAAATTTTTACGTATTATGAGACTTATTATTATTTCAATATCTTTATTTAGCTTCCTTTGAACTTGAATACTCAACTTCCCTTTCTTTATAAATTTTGCTTTACTCTTTAGAACGGGAAACGGAAAGTGACTAGACAGCTGTTTATAACAGAAAATGTTTATTTGTTCACTCATGATGATTTTATTTTTTACTTCTATTCTTTAACCTGTTTTCTTTTTTTTTTTGTAAACTTCATTTTCATTTTAAAACTATTTTTTTTTAATTCACACAGGGGGGATTACGAACATCCAACCATTGGATCATGTACCTTCATTTTGATTTTTGGTTTGTTGCATCTGCATAAATGAGAGTTTTAGGCAGTTATTCCCAGGCAGCCGTCGGACATGCACTCCTAGTGCAGGGGGGCCCTGCTGGACTAAGAGAAAAAGATACCTGTGACCCCCAAGCTTTGCATGGGAAAGGATTTTAGACACTTATCGCCGGACAGACCGTCGAACTTTCATCCCGTAAAACGAGCGGTTCTGCTGTCTAGAGATAAACTGCCTGTGATCCTCCCCAATTAAGTATTAGGGATTTTAGCCACTTATCGCCGGACAAACGAGTCGAACTTTCATCTCGTAAAACGGGCGGTTCTGTTGCCCAGAGATAAAACTGACTGTGATCCCACAAAAGCTAGCAGAAGCATAAGCAGATTTAGGGTTTTGCAAGTACATGAGACAAAAGCTGAATTCTGTCTTAACACTCGCGTCCCGATTTTACATTTCCATCACTACACAATAAAACGTCGTGAGGTAAACTGAGTCTTGCTCTGCGGAACCTAGCAACTATTCCGCTGTCTTATAACAACTTAAAGCGAGAGAAGTTGAGAATAGAAAATTTTCGTCACTACTTCACTCCTTGTAAAACGCACTACTTAGAGCAGAAAAAATATACTAGTATATCAGAGTCATAAGCTGAACACCGCCTAGGCCAAGTACGCCACTGAACTTTACTGACTTTACATAGTACAGATACACCACTTGACTAGTCAAAAGAAAAACTTCGCGTACACTTTACACTTTTATATATTGAGAATTCTTCGATAAAAGAAATCACTCGCGATTTGCCCTGAAAGTGAACTAACACCAGAGATTTGTTTAGAGATTCAAGAACACACAGTTCGTTACCCGGCGAACACCGAACACCATAAAACTGTTATGTTGTTTTTCTGGGATTGTCGTTATATTTTTATACACTTTCTTTCGTGAAATCGTATTTGAGATCACTCCTCCACTCTCCACCCAGTATGACAAAGTTGGTTCTGAGTCCAACTCCCTTTAAGCCTCAGTATTGAAACGTCTTTGGCTTACTGGTTCGAAGATGATGCGAAAGTGCTCTAAAAGTCTCAATAGTGGGGGGGAGACTCGTATTTCAGAGATAGAGCTTGTACTGGAAATCGAAACCCAGGTAACATATGAAGACTGTGAGCTGAATCTAGATAGGGAGGGATAGCTTGAGTAAATTAAAGAGACCATTTCATTGTACGGTTTATTTATAAGAATAAAACAAAAAAAGAACAAATGAAAATACAAAAGAATCTCACAAATCGGTTACTTGGAATTACAACTTGAAATTATTACTACATCACATTTATGGGCACAACCCCTTTATAACCAAGTGGGTGCTAGAAGGTTTTATGCTAAGCCGCGATTTATTGAAAATGGTGAAATCGATAATCCGTACTCGCAACTTGCATTGGCCCAAAAGGAAAAGTGTTAATTCTTGAAGAGTGAATTTGGTCTCGTGTTGGAAATAAACTTCATATTTATAACTAAACAATCTCAAGGTGCTCATCCCGAATCCAGGGGGACTTAGAAAAAATAATCACATACCTGATTTTACAACGAGCGTCCGGGTCAAAGGAGTGAAACACACTGGATGACTGCTGGGAAGAGAATCACCCGAGCTGGGCGACAGGCCTCGCTTATAAAGGCGGCTTCGTCCCACGCATTTCTGCCAGTTCTGACGTCGCTCGAAAGCTACGTCACGAGCCTTGACGAGCTTGGAGAAGCTTCTTCACGCGCATGCTCAATAGTGGCTAAGACTTCTAGTTTTTCTATGATTTTTCCCCATCACGCCGGGGCTGAAGTATCTATTTTAGATTTACATTTACATTTTTATTTCACGCATAGCTCCAAATACATAATGTTTTTCATGTACTTATCGCTTGCGTGGTATTAACTCAATTTGCATTCGCGACCCAGCGCTGTGATTTGAGTAAATCAAAGCCAGGGTCATACCACTATTACATGCGTGTGGGTGGGTGTCAATGAGGCATCAGATTGCTAATACAATCAAAGCCTCACCTGACTCCGTTCTCCCATTCTCTCTTTTCTTTGCAACGCACACAATTAGAAAAGCGCGGGCGTCTCGCCCCATAATTTGAGTCCGGCTTAGGACTTCGAGGCATAACTGTGTAACAATATATATATATATATATATATATATATATATATATATATATATATACATGGTTTACTGAGAACTTAATCTCGCGCCAGTGACCATCATCATCATCATACTCTCATAAATGAATAAAACATAATATCGTTAGCATCAATAGTGGTGAGTGAGAATTTGTTTAAGAAATCGCGTAGTGAATAACCAGATGCACGACATGCTAGATATAGAAAACAATAATGTCCACAAAATTGAGATAAATCACCTTGAATACGTCTATTATTCCATGTATAATACAGACAGTTTCGTTTTAAAAACCTTATATGATGTCGTATATAGGGATGTATACCATAGCTATCGAAATACTCTCCCACACGCATATTAGATATATAAACAGCAACCCAATGTTCACCAGACTTACCACTGGAATGTGTATTTAGAATTATGGCTGCTGGCAATGTATAAATAAACAGAGGTAACTCATCTGCAGCATATACACCAACAAAATGATTTTTAGGCAGATTTTGTTGTAGTGCCTCATAAAGTTCAATTGTATTTAACATTTATTTAATTAATTAATATATATTTTTCTCTGGAAATCAATTTCTAACTCTGAGGAGAATTCACCATAAATAATTGCTGTTACAGGAGATGGAAGTGCTCCTTTAAAATGAACCTCTAGACGTACACTTCCTTGCCGTTGTGGACTAGTATGATGTAACATATCTTGTTTGTTACATACAAGTTATAATAGGCTCAATGTGAATTTTGATTTATATTCTTCATATTGTTTATTATTATTGTATTTTAATAGCGCAATTCAACGTTTTCCTATATCTACTATTCTTTCGCAACCATTGCGTTGTTATGTGTCGGGTAGGTCACATATTTTGCGTTGCCGTTGATTTTAATTATGTCATCAAGAGATAAAGACAGAATATTGCCTTAGCGATAACAACAATTTGTAATTAAAAAGGAAACACAAACTTTTATAATTTCCAAGATTTTGTTGTGTTTAGACAGTGGCTTTTCGTGGTAAACTGCTCCTGAGTCTGTTTTGCTGATGTCTTTCTTCTTCTTCTTCTCTTTGAATTGGGACAGAGTAGGAGAATATACAGGCATAAGGGAAGTACGGATTTCAAATCAATGTTGTAGTATTATTTCCTTTTCTATATTTTATTCATTAATGTCCTGTATTCCGTGTAAACTATCTTTATTTCATTCAACCAAGCGCTAGTAATGACTTCATCGAAATTTCCGTCAGAGAGAATGAGAGAGAAGCGACGCGGTGAGATGACTGCGTTTACCTATACTGTGTACTTCACCGACACCGGATTGAACATGTTGCTCGTGCTTTTCTATTCCAAGTGAGAAGAAATTAGTTGTTTTGAAGTATCAAGACTTATTTTGTCATTCTGTTATACTGAATTCGATTCTCGAATGAACCATGTTCTTGAAATTAATGTGATTAGCCCATTGTTACTGGTGGGAAGTGGATAATACTAACATTAACTAAGTGGAACCAGCGGACCACGTGGTAATCTCTTTGTACTTCGGATTTATGCAGCGGTAATGGCAATATTCTCTCTTGTAGCTGCATCCCAGGTAATGTGATTAACTTTATCTACGGTAACTGATCTGCATCGGAAAACATCAAAGTGAAGTGAATTAAAATTTCTTTATTGGAGATACCGAATCTTGAAGCCAGAACTCGTGGAAGTTAATCGACGTATTTAGTTAAGCCAAATTATTAAGTAACAAGATTGTGTTGAATGAAACCATTTATTCCGTCGTGATAAGTATAGTGATTTATCAGAGTTGAGATAAATAGAAATATAGTATTGCTATTCTCCGTATGTATATAATAATGTTTCTGAGTTCTAAAATGTATAATTTACAACCGTATTCTATACACTGCACCATGTCTGAGTAAAAAGTTCCTATGGGAGGAACCCTCTCCCAGGGGTGCCTGGCCTATGCACGGCCCCGAACAGTCCTAGTTAGTCCTCTCATTATGTAAGTCACACGTCGTGTCAATCTCTCTCTCTCTCTCTCTCTCTCTGCTGCGACGTATATTAAGCTTTGTGTTAAACCAAGTTATCAGTTTATTAGTTTAATTACGTGCTGTTGAAAGTTACAGGTTAAGTAAATTTTCGTATTTCATAGATTGATGGTATTTACCAGTGCTCATCACTGTTTGTAATATATTCATATGGTTAGATTAATAAGGTTGTCAAGTTATAGATGTTGTTTTTGAATAGAGTATACACGTTTCCCAGAAGTTTTGTCCGCCTTTGGGTTAGTCTGCGTTAAGAGTAAATAGGGTTAACGTGGTTTCTCTTATTGAGTTTAAAGACATTTTAAACTAAATCAATTCCGCTCCTCTGTCAATTAACTGTCGATATATACATATATATCTAATCCAACCGTCGTCTACTAAGTGTACTACATATCGTCTTGTCTATTGCCTACCAAGTTCAGATTGTCCATCTACTATCTACTGCCTATACTGTCCGTCCAACTTGTCCGCCCGGAAGGGAACATTATTATCAAATATTCAAGTCACTAATTGCTGTGTCAGCCCGGTTGAATATTCGGCTGTACACGTTATCATCTAAGCTTTTACGGCGTAGCGAATTATGTGAAGTGTGTGAACAGGAGTTAGATCATGCTGAAGGGGTGATTGAGATTTCAGGTGTATAATATTTGACTTCGTTATAATTATGACATTAAAGTTAATAGTAAAGTGTGCCCATGGTTGGAGCTGCCGAGCGGAGATGTTCAGTAAATATTTCCTCCGTTCCTTCGTTTGTTAGTGATTCCGGCACCTGAACTGAGCCAGAAAGCCGTAGCACTTCTTTCAGCTGGCGCTCGCTTTCAGCTGGCGCTCGCTCGTGCGAGAACTACTCTGTTCTGGTTATTGCGCTGTACATATAATGTTATGATGTGAAGTATTTAATGTTTACTCAACCAGTCTGTGACTAAATCACAAGTGTTCCTCTTAAGTGACGTGACGAAGTGTCAAGTAACTGTTGTAAACATTCAAATTATAATTTACTCCGAACTCTAGGTTTGATGAAAGTCCTGTTAGGAAAAATGGACGACGGAAATCTGATAATGGTCTGTATTGTAAAACGGAATTGATGTGAAGCTAACAGACAGAATCTTAGTTGTGCTCATTTGATTTTTTCTTCTTTCCATATGTTACCTGATATGTCAAGGCACCTTACCTTGTGTTGTAGTATTTGGGTTTAACTACAGCGATGGAGTAGTAAAGGAATTGGAGTATTGTTAATAAATTAGATCTAGAAAATGTTTTTTTTTTCGAAGTACTTAAGATGATTCAAATTAAGAATAAATATACATTTAAAATAAAGCGTAATTAAAGAGGTTAAGTAACAGGAGCTATTGCTCCCTTTCTCTAAGCTGCATCCGCCGGAGGTAAGTTTCTGGTTCTTCATTTTCTTTTTCCGTTGCGCAAAGAATTCCCTTCTTGGTTCCTTTCGAGGTTGCCAGGACGTCGAATCAGGGATCAAGAAGGTGAGTCCAAGGGAGGCGGTCGTTATGTGTTGGCAAAATAGCCGAGCCTTCCATTGGAGTAGGTCATAGATTGTAGTAGTGGTTACAATGAAATGCAGCAGTAGCACTGGAATCGGGGGTTAAATCAAACACCAGTAGAGTATAACCATTAGGATATTCGGCAAGTGAAATATCATTACCTTGATTAGAATAATAAATACCTGAACCTGTAAATAACGTGGAATATGCCTGTATATATAGCTTATTATCAAAATTAGGTTGTAGTGATTTGGATGGTACAGGCGTTCCATCAACATAGAATATAAAATATGACATATTAAAATGTTGAAAATTGAACGGATTTGTCTGATAAGTACCATTGAAAGCAGTATTACTAACAAATCCGATAATAATACGTTTAGGCACTATGCCGGAAAACAGTTCTGGAAGTATACTATCCATAAGTCCTTGTGGCAGAGTTTCTGTCTTCACCTGCACTTTTGTTATAGGATATTTTATTATAAATTTAGGATTTTGTAATATTTTATTTTGTGCTATTTTAACTGCTGGTGATACATCAACCTTTTTTACAAGCAATTTTGTATCTGTAATTACAACTTTTCCATCAGCATCTGTGGCTCCCATTAGACAAAATGCAGGTTTAGCTGGAATTAGTTTAATACGCAGTTGTACACCATTCAGTAAAAATTTCTCGTGATTAAATATATCAGCATGAATATAACCCAATAATTCAAATGACTGACATAAGTAGTGAGAAGAAAACGTTGTTTAAATCCTACATTACCATCGGACACACTGCCCATATGCCCTGCAGCATCTTTAAACCACATTGATGTTTGAAGATGCGTTGATTTAGCATTAGCATTATAATTTAGTAGTTTTTCAATATACGATCGATATGGATATGTATGTGAAAAGTAGGAAATAAGTTTATTATTCAAATATAATTGCACTTCACTGAACGTTGCATTGAGAAAATCATTTACAGGACCAATTTTCTTATCGGCAGAAGTTAAATTAGGACCATCTGATTTAGTAATTTTACCTTTAATATATAACATTGTGTGCGGTAAGTCCATATAGTCATCCCCATGACCGGGGACAATAAATTCTATTGGTGCATTATCAGATATTGAAGCCACAGGCTTATATGGAACTATTTTATTACCTATAATACTAATTTCAGTGGGTAAACCAGCAAATAAATCTAATTCTGATTTTATACACTCACACTGCATTTTTGGTTTTTTCTCTTTTTCTTACTATTAATATTCACAGAAGTTAAAATTTACAATACCGTATTACGTTTGCAAAAATGTAATTTTACACATACACTGCCATATTGGAAAGGAAGTGGACTACCTGTACTATCTCTTAAATCAATAATAATTTGATCAAATTGTTTACGTTGCACGGGGACATAATGAGGATTGTCAAAAATATGTACATTGTTAATACCATACTCTGTAATATTTGTATTTGTAATACGTAACAATGGAGCTATAGTATCGCCTACCATTTGTGGTTCTACAATATCACCATAAATATACATAAGCGTAGGTAGCGATTTTTGTAGATCAGGTGGATAACGAGCATGATGTACAACTGCAATATCTTCTTGTTGTATATGATCAAAACCTAGTATTCAGGCTATTTCAGGAGATAGACGTACTTCTATGAGCTTCTTCTGATCATTTCTTACTCTACTGACTTCAATTCGTTTTACTGATACTTTAACTTTTAATTGTAAATTTAATATATCACTTTTATGATTAATTTGAGATAGAATATCATCAACATTATAATAGTGTCCTGGTGAGATTTTAGTTATGTTCCAGCTTTTTGTATTCATGAGACGGTAATAAATATTATTAATATATTTGGAAACATTCTGAAATGAATTTGTATAATGTACTTCAAGAACTGCTGTCTCCCACTCACCTTTCTCTAGCACAAGTGGATGATATAGTTTGGTAGTATAACATGACAAAGTATTTTGTGGAAAATACTCCACAGAACTGTTACTTGGTAATGTAATATAAAAGCTAGTTCTCTGTTCCATATTAATCAAAAATATCACTCTTCCTCTTCCTTTTCTTCCTCTTATTATTTTTACCACGAGTCTGTGCGAAATGAACTTTTCTTCGTTTTCTTCTCCTTCCTGATTCTTCCAATACTTGATTTATTTTATTTTGAGCTTTAGTTTTTAAATTATTTTTAGCTTTTTGCCAACGTGATTTTAAAGCTTCGTCAATAGGTCTATTATCACCTAATACATCTCCAGCTACATTAATTCCTGTACGTAACAATTCTTTACCAGAAGTTTTTGCACCTTGTTTAATTAATGGAAATACACTTCGAAATAAACCACCTAAAATAAACTTCCAATATGGCGCACCCCTATACACGTTATAACCACCTCCTGCTTGATGCGAATAGTATTTAAAGTATGGATCATTCATTTTTTTCCTATATACACAAATATAACATTAATTTATAATATTGTATTGTGGCTAAATGTTTTTTAAATGTGACACAGGAATCCATGAATTAAAGGAAGGGGGTATCCCCGCCAACGTACAAGTACACGTTTACATTTAACTTCTAAAATTTCGTCTATTTCATAAACTTTAGGCAGAGGCACTCCTTGTAATTCCTCTTCGTAAAATGTACCATCAATTACTTCACCATTTAAATCCTCCAACACATAAACCACTTTCTTTTCCTTATGTATCACCTGTTTTATTTTAAATATTTCTACAGTCCAGTTTTCTTTGTACCCTTTTTCAAAATGCCGTTTTGCTTTAGTAATGCGCACAGTATCACCTTTTTATATTTTGCAATGTTAGTATGAGGCATCGGTTTTATTAATTTATTCCAAACTTGTTGAAAAGTGTCTTGGTTCACACTGGCGGGTGGTAATTGATAAGCTCTATGTGGTCTAGAATTATATGCCTGAACAAGTTTCGATAGCACATCTATGTATCGGTAAGTCTTCTTTGCTGTAAAATATTTCCACATTCGTTCTTTAAGAGTTCGATTAAAACGTTCCACTACACTTGCCTTAATATCGGAGTTTTGTGTTGTGAAGAATTTAATATTTTGATTTTTTAAGTATAACTGAAATGGTTTATTAACAAACTCTGTACCTTTATCTGTTTGTAGACGTAAGGGTCTACGACGGGTAGATGCAAATATTTGCTTAAATTCTTTTATATTGTTTTCACCAGTTTTTGTACGTACAGGCATAGCCCATGCATAACGACTAAACAAATCAATCACTGTTAAAATATACCTGTAACCATCACTATACTTCTGCAGACTTTGCATATCGTTTAAATCAGCTTGCCACTGATCGTCAATATTGAACACTAAATAGGGATTACGTGGAAACGTTTCGCGTACTGGTTTATGCGGTGTATAACTCGGCTGTTCTTTTACCCACTGTTGCACCTTGTGTAAAGGAATTGATTTTTTCACACCTCTCCATAATGTCGTAGCAGTTGAAAACGAGCCAGGGTGTGAAGGGTTATAATAAATATCGGCCAGCTTCTTCATATTTTATAATCACGCCATCTGTTGACAACTTTACGTTTACGTGGTGATTCCTCCTCCTCTTCTTCTTCTTCCTGTTTGGATCAGCAGCAGCAACAGATGATTATGTTAGCTTACGAATATATTCTAAACGCTGTGGGTTACCTATATACTCTAAAGGTATATTGGATTTTGCTAAGTACAGGACAGGGTTCCTAACCTGTAGGGGAAATATTTTTCTTGCGACACCTAACAAAATCTGCTATTACATCTACTATATTAGCACCAGGAATTAATTTATTATAAATATTAACATTACCATTGTCATCCCAATGAATGTTGGAATTTTTTTTAATTTACGTAATAAAGGTGTTGCTTTACGCAGACAATTTTCGGGGAGAGTAGATAGTATTTCATCGTCCTCCTCCTCCTACTCGTCCTCCTTCTCCTTAGTACCAACACTAGTTGATGATGTTGCAGTAGGTTTTTACACAATGTGTAAATATTTTTGTAAAACCTCTTTATATCGTATCCATTTTTCTTCAACACTCATATTTTTATTATTTAAAATATTTTTCATCTCATCATCTAAATTAGATATAGTTTGATATTGGTGCAATTTTTCTGGTGCAATTAAAACAAGCTTTTGTGCCTGCTGCATAATTATTTAATTAAACTAGATAGTATACCCCCAATAATAGGTGCAAGCAATGCAGTAAGAAACCCAAATTTTTGTACAAACCCACATTGTTTTTTCTTTTGCTTTAATGACGGACCTTTTTTCACTAAATACCTCAATTCCTTTTTGTATCTTTTTAATTTATTTTTCTCTTTTTTATTTAACGGAACATATCCTTGTAATACGTTATAGGAACATTCATAAATAGAGCGAATTAATTCGGGATGAGCATTTTGTAAAATTGCTTTCCGTACATTAGGTTTTGCCTTTGCTAAAGTTTTAGTAAATGCGCACTCTCTTTGCTAATCATTTTCATTTATTTGTACCTGTTGTACTAAAATTGAATATTAAAATATAAAAGTTATTGAGAATATTTTTTACTGGTACAAAAACATAATTGTAAGAATCTGAGGGGAAAATTTTTGTTCGATCACGATGTTCGTCGGGAGTGCCCTGTTTTAAATCAAAAACCAAATAACTATGAGGATCTCGAGTTGCGTCCTGATAGGCCTCCTGCACAAATTTTGTGTTACCAGGATATAATTGGCGTGCTAGATAATTAATTTGAGCCTGGTCTCTGGGGTTTTTAAAACATATTATATAATGGCAATTTAATGATATGTCTCGCATACCTTTAGCTTGGTGAAAAATATTTTGCGTTATAAAAATAACACTTAAATTTCGGTGGTGACTACCTTTAGTAAAAAAGTCAACAATTCGTGTATCACACTCTCGCATTAAATCATCAATAATTACAAGATGTGGGCCAGCTTGTGCTGAAAAATCATTTATTTTGGGGACCCCTTCTTTAAATGTACAACCTGAGATTAGAGTTTCATACAGAGGTTGCCGCTCACCATAACACCATACTATATTTTTCCATTTTTCGGCATAGTGTTTTAAAAACTCTTTTACAAAATATGATTTACCACACCCAGTGGGACCAGCTATAATACAAGTAAATGGATGTTGAAACTCCATATTCTAATACTCCACAAAATAATTATTAATATAATAACATTATTATTATTATTATTATTATTATTATTACGATTCAAAAATGTGAATACTTCTAGCGCAATACGTTCAGACGGTAGATTGGTAGTAGTAATAGTAGTAGAAGTAGTAAATTCTGGAATGGTAGTAGTAGTAGTAGTAGTAGTAGTACTCTCTTTCAGACATGTTTGAGCATACTTTGTTACATCTTTACAGGAAGAATATTTTCATAATTTAAAGAATAGAAACATTTCGAATTGTCAAATTGAACAAATTGACAAAGCTGCTCAGTGTTTCACGAAGAACTTAAAAAATATATATATTTGAAACACAATATTTGCGACATAGAGTTAAGCACTGTGAAAAGTTATGTAAAAAAGAACACATGTTTATGTGTTATGAATGTAAACCACCTCAATCGCTTCGAACCAAAGTGCGTTTGTTGCATCACCTCAATAAAAATCATGATTTATCTAACGTAGACATTTCATCGGCTACTATTAGTGAGTATTTACAGTGTGTCAAACAAAAAACGCCATTCAATTTCAATTCCGCGATACTCAATAATAATAATCTTTAACCTCAATTAAGCAGTGAAGAAGCAAATATTGTGCAGACCATTCTGGGGACTATAACTCAATCTCAACCGGGACAGCGGAGTTAAGTTTGAGTAATGCATTGGGATTTGTTTCGCAAAATAGCGATAATATTAATTTGTTAGGCATAAGTACTTCACCAATTAGTGAAGCGAATGAAGTCAGCAATTTCTTAAATCAAGTGCAAAATCAACAAAATGAAAGAATCATAAATAAGTATAATCCTGAGGTGCTCGTAGAACAAATAAATAATGAACAAGTTAATATAGAAAAAGTAAGACTACCAGCTCAAGTGCCTCTAAATTCTTCTCATTATGCTAATGGAACCACTTTAGTTGCTGAGATTCCTAACGCTTGTATCACTAAAGAAGTTCAATCCGTGGACGAGAGAGTGTCTTCTTCAACTTCGCCGGTAAGTATATTATAGTCTAATTCCAGTTTTAATTACTTACCAGCATTGTAATAGAATAAACTGGAGCTTTTATAATGGATGTAGTATTTACGCTAATTTATTGAATATTTTTTCATTACTTCTAACTAGGCACTATATAACACTACACTAAAATTTACATTATATATCTCTCTTCTGTAATTTTAATTTGTTTTCATTTCAAAATTTCGTTCGATTTCTCAATTTTATTTCAGTTCCTCTTGTTTTTGTTTAAGATTTTAAGCTCTGGTAAATTGTTGTAGTATTCAAAATGCTGCATCATACCACACATGCTTATAATTTACGTTTTCGGTATGATAGGAAACCAACAATAAGAGATCAAAACCAATTATGTGGAGTGAAATATATATGTCCAATTTGTTTTATAGAAAAGTATTCGACTAATTTTATTCATTTCTGATACTGTGGGCATGGTGTTGTAATTCGTGCTTAATTGATTACATTGATCTGAAGTATAATGGTAAAGAGTTCAGTTGGAAGAATCTTCTCAGTATACTTTGATTCTACCAGGGAATCCTGTAGTAACATATTTGACAACAAAAACTGAAAGCACAATTCATAAAAGCATTTTTGAGCGAAGACAATATTTTCAAAAGAATAAGTAACTTTGTGAGCTGCAGTCTAATGTAGACTATATATGAGGTAATAATGGAGTGGAACGACTATGAAATTGTATAGCCATAGTTACCTATTCGAGTTGAATTGTGATAATCTTAGTTTTTTTTTAAAAAAAAGTTCATCTAACTAAAAAGGTGGATATAACTTAAAGAGGTTATTATGGTTTTTCTATTTACATTCTATTTTAATATTTAACTTTAAGACATTGACTACTTTAGGTAATATATGGCTAGTTTTCCAAACAAAAAAAAATAAATAAATAATGAGGATGGATACAAAGAACCTTTTAAATGGCTATTATTTAAGTTCAAATTATTTTTTAAAAAGTCAACATTTGATATTCGTTGTTTGAAACTAATAGGTAAAAACATAAATGTAAGAAAAGAGAGTGTTGAGATCTATCTATTCATGGAAACTGACTCTTCAGTCCTATTTTGTATCAACCTGATAGACTATCAAAATTCATAATGGTACAATTTAGACACACTTTCTCGAACTAACTATTCCAACTCATTCCATACTATTGTTCTATTCTCATTCTTAATACTTATATACCCTAGCCTAAAAGGTCTTAATTGTGAAACGTTAAATTAAAAAGAAAATAACTAATTTCGTTGTATTTGTTCCACCTCAAATACTTTATTCATTAACTCGAATTTTGAATTGTAAAAGTTTGATTGCCAGATATGATTAGGGGAAAGCTTTAATGAAGATAGTTTGGTTTATTTGGATTTGTAATTTGGTGATGTTATTTTATCTTAGGCATCCTACCTAACCAAATTTATTAAGTAAATTTTTAATTTTCATATACAGGAATTAGAAATACGAGATCTAGATGTGCAACAGCAATCCGACCAACCTCCAAGAAAGCGGAGAAGACCAGAAAATCCCTTGCGTGGGATAAAAAGGAAAGATGAACAATTGAGCCGAGCTTTGTTGAATCGTGTAAAAGTACGTTTCGTGAAAGTTGCCTGGAAAAAAAGGAGAGCTAAAAAGTTGCGCCAATTACCAGAGAGCAATCAATTTAAGAAACGAACCCTTACATTCAAATCTCTTCTTGAAGAAACATCTGATATATTAAGTATATCAAAACAATATAAAGCCACTTTATCAAGATTCAAGAAAAGCGCAGAATTTTATCAGTTTTGTGTAACTGTAAAACTGCCATAGAAATACAACAACATGACAATCCAACAACGATTTCCGTTCTTAGCTACCCATATGTCAAGTTATCCGGGGGAAATTTTACGAAGACAATTAGACATTTTGTGAACAAAAAAAATCTGGCATTACATTTACATTTTCAAAGGAATGTGAAGATTTGTTCTCTCTTCTTTTAACTATGTCAATTGCAAAAATTGCAATGAGTTTAGATGTGATCGCGTTTTCATGTCGCCCAACAACATCGACTGTTAAAGATGTAGATTATGCGCTACTTTCAATAATTTCATATTATTTGGGTGACTCTTTTAATACAGTATTTAGTGAAGATTCTTTAGATATTCAAGATTTTAGGTTTGTCCATACAAGAAATCGTATCAAAAGAGTTCTATTTTGCATTCATTGGTTCGCATTGAATTCGATACCTCAATCTTTGGAGGAGGTAGTTGAACGTTTGGATACAAGAGATTCCACCCTGCATAAACTATATAGTTATCATTATTCTCCAAAAGGATTAGATTCGCTTCGTACATTTATTATAAAGCTTGCTTCATGGATTTCAGACGACCTTATGTTTTCAAAATATTTTGATAACAATAATGTTCAAATATCTTGGGAAATGGTTGCTGAGGCTATGCTCTTTAATAAATACCTATTCGACCACCCACTTCATAAAGTAGTTGAAATTCTTAATGAATTTCTTGCAAAATTGCGCAGGGAAAGAATCTTCAGGAGAATGTATACAGCAGTCAAGCTCTTTTTAGTTGGTTGAACGGAACAGCATTTGGAGACAGAGAGCAGCTTGTGAACTTGAGAAATCCACTGAACATTTCTGCGAGAGAAGTGGATGAATTATATTATCAACAAATTACTCAAATCACCCAACTCTAAGGGAATTCATTCGTGGTTGGGTTGTTAGCGTACACACCTTTGGCGCAGGATACTCGAATTCGATTCCCAGTGGTAGTTCATGTGGTTCGGATTTGATGTTAAGCACTAGGTACTCGCTACTGATGGGACCGATAATCTCAAATTCAACTCAACCTCGCCCTAAAATGCAGCTTGTGTAAAATTTCTGTAGTTTCACGTTTTGTATAGAATTGTGATTAGGACCTTTTCATGTTGTAGGTAATAATTATCTTTTGATTGGAATTTTTTATGAATTTTAGGTTGTAAGAAGTTAGGATTTCAATTTGTAACAATTGTTATAATTAATACCTAAGTTACCTGTTGGGAAAATTTACAGTAATTTAAATTACATATTAATCGTGTAGACTATAGTTGGATTTTTTACTATAAGCTAATAGATTTGTTACTGTTGTTTGCTATCGTTTTCTGTTCCTATTTATGGAACACCGAAGCATATAAATACCTCAGTAAAGTTGTTTGAAATAAAAAGGGTTTTATAATAGATTATATATAGTTAGGATATTGAAATTTATCATATTGTGTTGTATTTTTTTCTTGATAATGAATAATTTGTCCATTAATATGTGTGAGATTTGGAGATGCAACTCATTCAAGGGCAGTTAACTTTTGAAAGAAAAAATACATTATCTGGTAAAATGTATAAAAAAGTTTATTCAGTATTCATTTCCTTATCATCATTATTTTAAAAGGCATTCTTCGATGTTATTATTAGATTTTGTTTTAGATAGCATATCATGCATAAATGAAATTGAGATTTTTGCAACTACTAGGCCCAATATTGAGTTTAATTTAATGATTAGATAAATTCCTGAATAACTTTTCATACATAAGCTAAAGAAATTGAGATGTTATGGAAAGTGTTTTAAATATTGAAAGGATTGCCTCTCTATGCCGCTCAATTTCCAAATTGGACCTAACAAATTAACGCGATTTAATAAGCTCAAAACAAAATTATTAGTTATATAATTATAAATATAAATATAAGAAATTATAAGTATTTTTAAGTCATTGGCTTGTATTACTCTTGATTGGTTTTGGACTTAATGTTTGTTCACGCTCCAAGAATAACAGGATGGTTGTGGTTTTCTACGGGAAACAGGTTTCCACTAAGACAAACCACAAGCGTTTTGTCATCCTAAATTGTGCTGATTGTGGTTTCCTACGGGAAACATATTGTACGGAAAATGTGGTTGTATCGACCACAGGAGTTTTGTCATCACAGATAGTAAGAAAATAAAGAAATCCGGAAAACGGATATTCTTCCAACCTCTACATTTCTATGCCATCCCACCTATGCTCTGATGCTCAAGTTCATAACCAATCACGATTAAACATGTCAAAAGAATCACCATAAACTCCGCCTAATTGTATTACTCGCCCCCCTTTTTATATTTCCGTTTACGTAAATTAACATTGTGTGTCTATGTGTTCCGGCCAACGCCTCGTTATTGGACATAAAAACATTTCAGAAGAGTGCTCAGGCATCCTTTTCGACTCCGAAGTGCTCTACTGCAGGAGGTAACTATGAGTTTTATTTAAATCATCATCGTTGCTATGAGACTTAAATTTCGATTCCCCTAGACATCAAACTTTAAAATCTTGAGTAAAGAATACTGTTTTTGAAAAACGTACTACAAAATTTCTCGACACAAACTAGAGCAGGCTTGCTTGGGTAATGCGTTGCACACTTAAAGTTATATAGATGTGTTGCACATGCTGCATAGACAATTGCTTTCAAGTGTTATTTCAAATTCAAACATTACTTTCAAAACTTTTTTTACTAAACTAAAAGAAGAAGGAACTAAATCTCTTTACATGGTAATATTTAATATTTTTTGTATAGTGTTTCCTTTTCTTGTTGCACGATTCTCATGTTATTCATACTGTTATTATTGATCTTGTTCACTACATTCATGTAATAAACTTTATCATATCTAACACATGTCTCATAGTATGATTCTAACAGTCAGAGCTTATTTCCCCCGAGGTAATTGAAGCTTAGAAGAAACTACTCCGAACAGGTCCTTATGATTGAGGGCCTGGGTCCGTGACGCTTCTGTGTTTGGGTGACTCCGTAATTTCACCTTTCAGAGGAAGATTTCGTTTAATGTGGGCCTATCCGGGATTATAAACATAAAAAAATAATTGGACGGTTAGAATTCCATTACCCTTCACCTTACGTGTAGCACAATGGCAAGCAAAACTCATAGCAGCTATATATGTTATATTCATTTATTTATTATTTAGTTAATATGCATGTTAGATTACGATTGTTCTGTTCCACATTTTACCTTTATGTTGATGTTTTTATATGCTCTGTATTACGTAAAATTGATAATTTTTTATATATTAGATTATTAGAGACTTTGTATTAGAGTATGTAGCAATGTTCTAACAAGAAACCAACAATGTCCTTCGTTAAGGAAGTTTTGTCCTCAGGAAAGACAAAGTTAAAAACTCCTAACTCTAGTAGCTAAATACTACAGAATACAAGGAGTTACCCACTCCTCGCGAGAGGCCACACTTAGCCCCACGAACGCAGTATTTAGGAAAAGATGAACTAGAATCATTTAATACTCCTCAGTGGGATAAACGTACTGCAACATCTACTCCATTAAAACCAGAAGTGCTACCCACTGTATCACAAGCAGAGCCACTTAATGTTTCAAGAGTAAAATACAAAAGTTGGTCACCTCCGGATGATTATACGTGGGTTCGTCCCACACTTTTTCCCTTAGAACGTTGCGAAACCTCAACTCAAGTTAATAGAGAATTAGAAGGTGCATTTGAAAAAGATAGTAGTGAGCAAGGAGATAAGGAAACTATAATTAAGGAACCTTCTCATACTAGCAGTCGGGAATTGGTCACTGAATTCGGAAGTGTAGTTCAGGATAGGGCAGATAATGAAATTTCGAATCCAGATATTCAAAGGACGGATAGCGTAGTGGAAGAACAAATGACTCAACATAGCAATTCAGCTGTACATCAAAGTTCTAGTGACACTCAAACCCCAAAATGTTTCGTGCCAAAATTAAAATTCCCACCCTTTTCGGGATCTGCGGGAGAATCAGTGACTAAGTTCATTAACGAATATGAAGTTTTGGCTCTTAGCTATTGTTGGACAGAACAAGAAAAATTGGATCGCATTGTCGCCAGTTTTAGTGGTGTTGCAGCTCATTGGTATTGGTGTAAACGGGATACCTTATTGGGAATAACAAATTTCTCTGAATTAAAACAAATTTTGTATAGAACCTTTCCAGGCAACTTGTATAAGGCCAAATTGGAAAACAAACTAAACAATAGGAAATTAGAAGCGAATACTCCAGTTGACTCTTTTATTTGTTCGCTAGTTCGGGGTGGAAATTAGTGCATGTCGAAATATCAGAGAGGGAGTTAATGATGAAGCTATATCAATCCCTGCCATCCAAATATGTAGAGACACTGATAATGAACGAGGTTCAAACCATAGAGGATGCTATTCATAAATTACGCTTATTACGCCAGGCGGAGAATTACAGAACATCACATCCTAATAATAAGGAGGAAACCGGATTAAGAATAAGGGAATCGAAATACGGATTCCAATTACGAACACATAACCCGCGTTGAAATGCTTACCGAGATATATTTTATGATAGACAACCACTTTCAATAAAGAAAGTACCATATAAAAAAAGGAATGCGCTCCCTGAAGTACCTATTCGTATTTTTAATCGTAACACTTTTGGCTTATTGGATACGGGAGCCCGAATTAGCATTATTCATGAGGATCTAATCCCCACGACCTTTTCCATTGCAAAGAGACTACGTTCAAAGGTTAAAATACAAACATTAGGGGGAGCACTCACGGAAACCTTGCCGGTCATTAGGCTCTGTTTTCATGTTGGCACCTCAAGCAGACATTCCATAGATTATGGCCCAATATGGCTTTAGTTAAAGGACCAAATCATTCGCATAAGATAATTTTGGGCATGGATTTCATATCAAAATTTACTTATGGGGTGGGTCTGAACTACATCATTATACAAGCAAATTCCAGGAGGCCGTCCATGAAATTTTCTTTAGGTACTACTCCAATAAAGAGGAAAACTGCATCTCATCCTGCATTGAAATTGTCTCAAGTAGAATATTACAATAAAAGAGGAATTAGGAAGAGAGCCCCTCATTTTGTTCAATGGAAAGAGTAAGACCTAGAAAGGGTCGTAATTGACATTCAAAACAGCGCGAACAAGTTAAAAATACTGTAGTAGGTAAGCAGATGACACACAGAAGCGTTAACACTCCAGACGCAGTGAGTAGGGGTAGGCACTTGCAGTCTTCCATAATTCAAAACCAGGCGCGAGCAGTTAAACAGATGGAGGTAACAGAAATACGGGAAACTGATAGTGCAAAGGATAGAAAGAACGAAGTTACATCGGTTCAAACGAATGAATCCGAAATTGACGACTGGCTTAACAGAATAGAGGAAGTCACACCATCTAGGATTAAAATCCTGTCTGTACCGTTGTTGATGTTAAGATACCCGCTCGTGGAATGAGTTTAGTTTTAGTGAAGGCGCGCGATAAGGTATCTTCAAATTATTACATTGAACCAAGCGATGGTATTCACTATTATTTTGTTCTCTAGCTCCTAGGACATTATACATGGAAACAGACGAAGCATCTCAAATTCCTATTATAAATTTTAGTAAAAGAGAGGTTCAATTGCCAGGAAATACAATGGTGGGGAAATTAGAACAATATGATGTATGCACCGGAAAAGTCTTGTGCATCCTCCGAATTGAAGACCCAGATTAATAAGTTTGAAAAGATCGTGGAATCGGTGGACGAAAAGGACTTAGAGAAGGAATTCAATATTTCTTTAGATTTGACAGATGAGCAAAGATCAAAATTATTAGAGTTGTTGGCAGAATATAGGGATATAATGGCATTTAAATTTTCTGACCTTACGGTCACGGATGAATGCGTACCCCCTATAGAAATGACAACCAATGTACCTATCTCCTCACCTCCGTACCGCGAGACACCAGCGCAAAGAAAATTACTACAGGAAGAAGTTGACAAACTCCTCGCACAAGGAATCATTTCCCCGATACGTTTTCCATATGCTTCACCTTGTCTAGTGGTTAAAAAGAAAGATGGATCCGCGAGACTAGTGATTGATTATAGCCAGATAAATAAATATATCAAACCCGATAGATACAGACGTCCCTTAATTGACGACTTTCATTCATATTTAGGGAACGCACAAATGCTATCTTCGTGTGACCTTCGCAGCGGATTCTGGCAGCTTCGGGTTAGAAAGGAGGATAGAGAGTAAACTGCCTTTATATGTAGCGCAGGATTATTCGCATTTAACTCTTTACCAATGGGGCTGAAAAATGCCCCTTCATATTTTTCCCGCGTTATGGACAATGTCTTTGCATCCTTAAAATTCAAAATTATAATTCTGTATTTAGATGATTTGATAATTTATTCGGACAATTTCCAGGAAATGCTTGATTGGTTACGTTTAGTTTTTGATAGACTAAGAGAATCGAAATTGAAACTGCACCCTAAGAAATGTTATTTTTGCTACCCTCAACTAGAAATTCTCGGGTTTCTAGTAGGGAAAGATGGAATAAGACCTGTGCCAGAAAAGGTGAAGGCAATAGCAGATCTTCCAAAACCGAAAACTGTAAAAGATGTACGTTCATTTTTAGGCTGCTGCTCCTACTTTCCGAAATTCGTTAAGAAATTCGCTACCATTTCGAAGCCACTAACCGAGCTAACTAGACCAGATGTACCATTCGTATTCGAAGAGAGAGAGAAAGAAGCTTTCAATACATTAAAACAAAAATTAGTCGAACCTCCGGTTTTATCATTTTATGACCCTAAAGCTCCCACTGAATTACATTGTGATGCCTCTGAATACGGAATCGGGAGTTTAATTCTGCAATTGAAAGATGGCCAGAAGAAACCAATAGCTTATTACAGCCGAATGTTATCAGGACTCGAACGTTCTTATTCTATTCCAGAAAAGGAATGCTTTGCACTGGTCCAAAGTGTTTTACACTTTCATGAGTACTTGACCGATATTCACTTCACTGTGTATACTGATAGCTGTGCTCTATAATACTTAAGACAGATGATTAATCTTAAGGGCAAGTTCTTACGATGGATGATTCGGCTACAGAATTACCATTTGGTAGTAAAACATTTAAAGGGAACAATGAATAAAGTCCCAGACTGTTTGAGTAGGTATCCCGTTACAGAGCTAAAAGACGAAGAACGCAATCTGAGGGAGGATGGGCCAATGGTTAATGTAATAGAAACAACTACTAACGATGTGGCACAGTCACAAGCAAATGTCCCATACTGGTCAACTATTTTGGAACAAATAAAATCAGATCCTACTTCTAGGGTGACGCGACCATACAAGTTCAAGGACGGTATACTCTACCGCCGTATGAGAGACGAGTTGAAACTTTGTGTACAACGAGAGATGGTACTGCAAGTGTTGTATGAGATACACGATAGCGCCCTTCATGGGGGACACTTTGCATTTAAAAGAACCTTTGGGAAGTTAAACGATCGATTCTATTGGCCAGGTTGTGGTAGAGATTTAAAACAGTATTTAAAGTCATGCTTGGAGTGGCAACAGCGAAACAGAAGCACCAAAAAGCAAGGGTTAATCCAACCTCTTCCAATAAAGGCTCCCTTTCATACAATTGCAATGGACATTTATGGGCCGCTGCCATCTTCTAATAGCTATAAGCACATCATTACCGCTTGTGATTACTTTAATTACTTTGTGATGTCTAGACCATTACGAACAATCACAGCAAGAAATGTAGCAAAGTTTCTAGTGCAGGATATTATCAGCGTGCATGGGCCGCCAAGGGTTATTTTTACGAACTTGGGCTCTAATTTTACCTCCACTTTGATGAAGGAAATCACGGCACTGTTGGGAATAAAATAACTTTTTACTACTAGCTACCATCCGAGAACGAATGGGAAAATTGAAGAATACAATAAAACCCTAGCAAAATATCTTGCTAAATATGTGAGAGCCGATCAAAAAGACTGGAGTGATTATGTAAAACTAGCTGCCTATGCGTATAATGTGAGCAGACATGAGAAACATAGGTACAGTCCTTATGAATTTCTGTATGGTAGGAAGCCTATATTTGTTAACCAACTCGATATTCCATGTCACAATACAACTTCTCAGGTGGTTAAGAAAAAATTAAGGAAAATAAGGGAAATAGCAAAAAGGGAACTCATAAAACAACAACAACGTAATAAGGAACGTGCTGATAGGAAACGTGTAGAGTCCTCATACAAGATAGGCGATTTGATATTAATTCATAATCCGGTGACCCTGTCAGGATTATCCCCGAAGTTAGTACGGGCAAGATATGTAGGCCCATACCGGATCTTGCGTATTCCATCAAAGAATGTTCTGCAAACACAAAAGAATACATGGTAAACATGGTAGAGTGAAGGTAAATGTAGAGCGCTGGAAGCCATATATGGATCCCGCTAGTTTTCCCGGTAGGTTGTAAAAAAAAAGTAGAATAAAATGAAAAGGGAGCTCAATGTTAATATTAACTCAGATTACTTGTTGGTAGGTATTACCCATCTCAATGGAAGCTGCGAGCAAACCCATTGATTATAGAGCCAGTCAAGACGCACCCATGAGTACCCAGGAAATACCAGAAGCAGAAAAGGTCGCAGGAAAATTGCTTCTTACAGGCTATAGCAGATTTGCAGAAACATATTTCTTGGCATTAGAAGGCTTTTTTATTAATCAGGATCTTTTTATAGCTAAAGAATTATCACTAGCGATAATGAAGGAGGAATATATATGTCCTGTCCGACCCCCTGCAATTTTGTCTTACGTATTGCGTCCGCCAATCTCCTATGAACACTTGTCCGGTAACGACCAAATATCCGCATGGATGTTTGAAAGGATGACAAAAACTAAGTACTCAGAGGGAGAATTAACGTATGAAGACGCGATTGAAAAAGAGCGTCCCCTGATTCCGTACGGTGCTACCATCTTTACTATAGGAGATAGCCAGACGCAAATGTTATCGAAGGCTTTCCCAAAAATGTATGTAATGGATATGAGACAGTTTCAGAGGCCTCATATTAACTGTATCCGAAAACCAGGGATAGCATGTAGCTATAAGCAGCACGGGGCAGGCACAATTGGATGTACCCCCTCCAAGTAGCGGACTGTCATCGTCGGGGAGGGGGTGGAGCTGAGAGGGCGGCTTCATCATTCATTCATCTATCATCCCTCATCTTCATATCATTGCTCGCCCTCTCAGCCGCTAATACCGCTACCGGACTCGCGGGTGGTTGGTGGGAGTCGGGAAGAGGCAGGTCTAGTGGACGTCTTCCTCCACTTGGGGAGGACGTGCACCCACCCGGCCTACTGTTGTCTGCGTCCAGTGTATGTGTTGTCCGGAGTGTTGAGTCTTTAAAAATATAGATAAAAAACAAAAAAATGAAAAACTTAAAAAATCCTATAAAAAACAAAAAAATGAAAAAACTAAAAAAAATCCTATAAAAAACAAAAAATATTTAAAAACTAAAAAAAATCCTATAAAAAACAAAAAATATTAAAAATACAAAAAAAAATCCGCACCATTAGTTTTGTTTTGTTCTTCCTGGGCTGGTGGGGTCTATCTTTTTGTTTGCCAGGTTCTTTTGTTTTGTTTATCTTTTTCTTTTTCCGGGGCCACGCGTTTTTGTCGACGGGAATGGTTTTTGCACTTCCATTCCCCTTGACCGCGTCGGCCCCACGCTGACCCTAAGGTGTTGGGCGTGCTGAAGGGATGGCCAGGGGGTAGCGTTAGTTCCCCTATTAACGCCCCGGTGTGACCTCACACCCTTTTTCTTTTCAAAAATGTTCATTAATTTCACACTTTTATGGGTAAAAACACTTTAAACTCTGATCCGGGCTCTCCCTCACGGAAGAAGCCCAAACCAACTGAACCTGAGATAGTGGAAAAGACAAGTATCGCGACACCTGTTGTCCGGTATCTTGTAATAAAAGATAAAGACGTTGATAGTGCCAATTCTGATGCAAACCGTCCGAGTGCTATTAAGGGCTTGTCCCCTTTTGTTATTCATAAAGTTATCACTTACCATGCCGGACAGGTTAAAGATATGAAGAAGTTGCGTAATGGCACTTTATTGGTGGAAACGACAGATGAGAGGCAAACTGCGAAGCTACTTAAGTTAACATCTATTGGAGCGGTGAACGTGTCAGTCGAACCACATCGTATACTGAACGTTTCCAAAGGGGTAATATCGTGTTGGGATCTCCTCAATGCAACCGAAGAGGAAATTAAGTCGGAGTTAGCGGACCAACACGTTATCGACGTAGCTCGAATCAAAAGTAAGATGTCAGGTGAACTTGTCGCCACCCAGTCCCTGATTCTTACTTTCAGTTTGCCCACGCTTCCGGAGTACGTCAAGGCTGGATACTATCGTTTGAAAGTTCGGCCGTATATCCCTAGTCCTTTGTGGTGCTTTAAATGTCAACATTATGGGCACACCAGCACCTCGTGTAATGCGAGTGCTGCTCTTTGTGCGATTTGTGGCCAGGGTAGTCATGGTACGGAACCCTGCAAAGCGGCCAAGCCCTTCTGTGTCAACTGCAAGGGAGAGCATTCAGCTTGGTCACGGGACTGTCCAACCTTTCAGCGCGAGAAGCGTATTCGGGAACTCATGGTTGTTGAGAAGATTTCTGCTGCTGATGCTAAGCGTCGTCTGAAAGAAAGCGTCCCTTCTTCGCTTTCTGTTCCCTTCGCTACTGTTGCAGCTAGTTCCCGAAAATCTGTAGCCACCCAGACTTCCGACGTTTCCACCCAGACAGACTCGGTCCCACAGAATAGTTGTGACACGAAGACCCCAGTTGCAACGGCAAGCGAACTTCCCAGAACCCCACTTGTTTCTGTTAGTGGTGCTCTGCGGCGTACTCCAGCCCAGCGCCGATCACCTTATATAGCCGGACTTAAACTTAGCCAACATATTCGCCGGCTGAACGAGACTGTTCTCACTCCCAAGAGAACAAAATCTACGCCAGTTCGTAAGCCTCCTGCCGTTTCTCTGAAATCTGACATGGTGGAGGACGAACTTATGGATTCCGAGTGGGCTGTTATTGGACCCCGTGGGAAAGTTCGCTTGAAATGTTAATCCTTCCCAGTATGGCGCTTCTTCAGTGGAACCTCAATGGCTTCTGTGGTCACTAGTCTCCCGACTGCAAGCCGTTGCGGTGCGAGTACACTTTTCTCGCCCGCTTACAGTATGCTCATTGTACGTTCCTCACTCAGAAGCCTTTACAACCGCCGATCTGCTTCAGCTCTTCCATCAACTTGAGCCGCCAGTCTTGCTTGTAGGAGACCTTAATGCCTACCACCGTCTGTGGGGTTCTGTCCGTACCGACGGTCGTGGCCGCGAGGTCACCGAATTTCTTGAGGAGAGTGGCTTGCTTATCCTTAACGATGGCAGTCCACCTCATTTCTCCACTGCCCATGGCACATATTCTTGTATCGACCTCTCCATGTGCAGTGCTGGTCTCTTGACGTCATTGACCTGGAGAGTGCATCCTGATCTTTGTGGCAGTGATCACTTTCCGTTGTTTGTTGAAGGTCTCCCAGTTACTACTCCTTTTCCTCTCCGCCGCTTCAATCTGAAGCGTGCTGACTGGCGTAAATTCCGTGAGCTCAGTGAGTTTCATTGTCGTGATGATCTCCCTGTAGCTGTTGTGGCTGAGGCTTTTGAGCAGACTGTTATTGATGCTGCTCATGGTTCCATTCCAGAATGCGGTTGCGACGTTTCTCGCCGGCGTGTTCAATGGTGGTCTGCGGAACTCCGTGAGGCTATCCGGGCTCGTCGGCGCGCTCTTGCCACTTTCAATCATCATCCCACAGAAGACAATCTTCAGCAATTTCGCATTCTACGTGCTCGTGCTCGACGTCTGGTAAAGCTCTCGAAGCGCCAAAGCTGGAAGAATTACGTTTCGTCCATCAGTAGTCGCACACCTATGTCAACTGTGTGGCGTCGGGTTCGCTCCCTAAACGGATCCGCTTCTTTACTTCTTGTCCCAGCCTTAACGGTGAATGGTGTTCTAGAGACCAATCCCTCAGAGATCGCCAATATCTTGGGCCACCATTTTGCCACTATCTCTGAGTCAGATCACTACCCACCAGCCTTTGCTCGTTCACGTCCTCAGCTGGAGCGAAACCCGTTAAATTTCCGTACCGCCAACAGTGAGGACTATAACGCTCCTTTCACGCTCGTTGAGTTCGATTCTGCTCTCCGCGAATCGTCCAATACTGCTCCCGGGCTTGACCGTGTTTCCTATGATATGTTGCGGAACCTCTCCCGCGATTCTCAGCTTGCATTATTGCAGCTGTATAATCGCCTCTGGGTTGAGGAGTTTTTTCCACCTGCTTGGTGTGAGGCCCTGGTTCTTCCCATCTTAAAGCCAGGGAAAGCCGCAACTAGCCCCACGAGCTACAGACCCATTGCTCTCACGAGCTGTGTCTGTAAGCTGCTAGAGCGAATGGTCAACAAGCGCC
Source organism: Thermobia domestica (assembly GCF_964235325.1). Classification (NCBI taxonomy): domain Eukaryota; kingdom Metazoa; phylum Arthropoda; class Insecta; order Zygentoma; family Lepismatidae; genus Thermobia; species Thermobia domestica. Next base: position 243,237,561 of record NC_137460.1, on the reverse strand, counting down.
TGGTGTGGTATTTGGAATCGCATTCCCTTTTCAGCAAATTTCAAAATGGATTTCGTCGTTTCCGCTCCACTACCGACAATCTTGCTTATCTTGAGGGTGAAATTGAAGACGCCTTTCTCGACGGCGAACATCTTGTTGCTATATTTTTCGACTTAGAGAAGGCGTATGACACCACATGGCGTTACGGAATTCTAAAACAATTATACGACTGGGGTCTTCGTGGGCATATGGCCCACTTTATTTCGAATTTTCTTCACGAGCGACACTTTAGAGTGCGTGTGGGCTCTACTCTTTCAGAGCGCTTTGTACAAGAAAATGGTGTTCCACAAGGCAGTGTTCTTAGTGTCACGTTGTTTGCTGTCGCAGTCAACAGCGTTTTTTCGCAAATCCAGGCTCCTGTGTCTGGTCTGCTTTATGTTGACGATCTTGTCATTTTCTGTCGCTCCCGCCACCTTCGCGGCATTACTCGACAGCTTCAACTGACTCTCAATCGTGTCGTTCGCTGGTCGAATGAGACTGGATTTCGCTTTTCCACCGAGAAATCTCAATGTGTTCACTTCTGCCGGCAGCGTACGTGCGTTGTTGACCCGGACTTGTACCTCGATGGCACCCGTTTGTCATTCGTTGATACATTCCGTTTCTTGGGTCTGGTGTTTGACCGTCGCTTGTCGTGGGCACCACATGTACGGAATCTTAAATATTCTTGTCTTCGAGCTCTGAATCTCCTTCGTGTCCTTTCCCACCGCACGTGGGGTGCTGATCGTACTGTTCTACTTCGTTTATACCGTAGTCTAATTCGGTCCAAGTTAGACTATGGCTGTATTGTGTATGGTTCTGCTCGTGCTTCTCTGTTACGACAACTTGACACAGTGCATCACCTGGGTATTCGTCTTGCTACTGGCGCCTACCGAACAAGTCCCGTCACCAGCCTGTATGCTGAAGGCAATGAACCTTCGTTAGTATATCGTCGCAGTAGACTACTCCTTAATTATTCTGCGCATGTGCGTTGTATTGCAGATCACCCGTGTAGACCATGTCTCCGCGGTGGTCGGATATACGAGCGCTATGCTGCACGTCCTCGCTCTACACGTCCATGGTTTATCCGTGCGTGCGAGAGCTTTCTTGCCGACGATTTCGTGTGGCCTTCTCTTTCGTTGGTTCGCTTTTGTGTTATTCCACCATGGCTGCTTCGTCTACCTCGAAATGATTTAAGTTTGTCTCTGCATTCGAAACAGCAAACTAGTTCTCAGGTGTACCAGCAAGAGTTTTCCGCACTGTTAGATCAGTACCCCAATTTTAGTGTGTTTTTTACAGACGGTTCTAAGGATGGGGATTCTGTAGGCTGTGCCTTTGTCACGGACGAGGGCAGCTCAGCATTCCATTTTCATCGCCTGTGTTCCGTGTTCACTGCAGAATTGACTGCTCTTAAGCTTGCCTTAGACCACGCTCTCACGCTTTCGTTACGTCGTGTGCTTGTTTGCACCGACTCTCAGAGTGTGATTCTGAGTCTACAGAATGTCTTCAGTATGAACTCTCTCGTGCAGGACATTCTTGTGAGATGCCATCACTTGCAGCAACAGGGTAGTGTCGTCGTTGTCTGCTGGGTGCCGGGTCATGTCGGCATCCGGGGAAACGTACTTGCTGATACTGCTGCCAAGAACGCCGCCTTGGCCGGGGTTGCACTGGAGCATAGCCTTCCCTGCTCCGATCTTCATTCGTATTTTTCTAACTTGATGCGCTCTCACTGGCAAATAGATTGGGACCAGGCCATTGACAATAAATTGCACGCAGTCCAGCCACTCCTAGGAGAGTGGCGTACGTCCTCGTGTGCTCGTCGTCGCGATGAAGTGCTCCTGGCGCGTTTGCGTATCGGACACTCTCATCTGACGCACAGTTACTTGTTGCGGAGGCGGAACCGTCCGTATTGTGAGGAATGTATAGTCCCCCTGAGTATTCGGCACATTCTTGTGGAATGTCCTGAATACTCAGATCTCAGAGAATGTTTCAGATTGCCTTCTGCTCTTGCCCGTGGTTTGGGGGATTCAAGTGATATGGTTCGACGGGTACTTGAGTTTGTTCATGCTTCAGGGGCTGCTCACGTTCTCTGAGCTGTTTTAGTGTGTTTCCACTGTTTTATTGCTGCTGCATTTTTAATTTCTGTTCGCTTTTATTGTGTTTCTCTATATTGTTATTGTTATATGTTTTAATTTATTTATTGTTTTATTTTCTATTTTTTTATGCACTTTATCTTTTAATTTCTCTTATTTAGCAGCAGTTTTGTTGTTCCTATTCCTTTAACCTTTTTCTTTCCATCTTTTAATTCAGAGCAACCATGTTTATCGTGACGGGGACATATAGCCTAGCTGCTGACGTCCCCATTACCCCCCCCCAATCATTCATTCATTCATTCATACAATTGGATGTAGTACCACTACTGTGTTGAAACTGTTTGATTACCATCGAACGCGTGCTCTTGGCCCTGTGCCCCCGTATTTTAGCTGGGATGACTCTTCTTCCTCTGAGTAGTAGATTCACAAGATTGGCAATAATACTGTTTTTGTTACAGGCGGTGCTCTCTCGCTAGAATCAATAGAGAAGATTGTTTTGTAAAAAAAAGAAAAGAAAAGAAAACTATAGCCGGAATAAGAGAACAAGGTATTCAGTATTTATTTTTCCCTTAAAACTGCTTTTAGAATGTCCAAGGTTTTGCATGAACGAAATTTCTACCCCGTTTATGATCTCAAAAAATTAGTAAGGTACTCAAAGCGTTTGAAAAACCTGATGATAAAATTGGACGGAAAGCCTTGTTTTGAAATTGAGCACCCTGCCTTTAATGCGATAATAATGAATGAATAAATCGGGAACTAAATAGAAAAATCCATTGGTACATGATCGAGTTGGCCAAATGGAATGAAAATGTTGCAGACGTTATATATCATGGGGTGCAGACTTTAATTCTGCACTATGCAACCGTTCTCACAAACCGTAGCGACTTGTTCAAACATTGTATTCTGTATGCGACCATAACACCAGAAAACCACCTCAAATTTGTAATACTGCTCACAACAGGAAGAAATACAGAATATGTGAGGGCGAAACTCGACACCTTCCGGAATCTTTTCAAGGTAGAAAACCTAGCGCGGGTATCAGACGTTTTGCTTGAGATGGAATTTTATCAAATGAAGGCAGCAGCTACTATAGCTACTAAATCATTATACCTAACTATGTCCGCTTTTGCTACCTTGGCCAGCGAGCGCTTGAAGAAGGAACAAGAGCACAGCTCAGCTTAAGTTAAGTACAGCACTGTTCTGCCTCTTAACCCAAGAACGCTAAAGCTTTTCATTAAGTTAAGGTCATAATGTGTATGTAAGGAAATAGAAATCTACATAGATACAAATATTAAGTTTGTAATTAAAAGAGAGAGAGAGAGAGAGAGAGAGAGAAATTGTTGACTACACTAGTAATACACTCACTGTTTACGTAACATCATATTCTAGATCTTAGAATTTACTTGGAAAGACGTAATGGGCGTAACGAATTAATGTTAATGATATAGGTAAAGGTGATTTTAATATTGTTTTAATATTAATGAAGTGATCCTCAGCTATGCTTCGAAGTCATGGAATATTACCCAACCCTGACCAATAATTACCGTTCATTTCAGTCTAACATTGGTCGGCGGCTTTAAATTCCGATCTAGGATTAACCAGATGTCCAAAAAGGGACAACAGTTCGTTCGAAGCAGTCCAATTTTTACCAGAAGTAAGTGTCATTTCAAAACTTGTGAAAATACTGCAAACCCTAGGGATATTTTTAAAACTGAAGAGAGAAACCAAATTGCAAGTACAACGATGGAACCTATTGTCAATGATCATTCAAAATCACAAATCGTGCACGTTCAAAACAAAGTTCCATCGTTGGCACTCGCGTGTTTTGGTGGGCGCCCACATGAAGATGTAAATGCATTTTTAGAAAATTATAAAATGGCTAGAGATATTTTTGGATGGACGACTGAGGAAAAGAAACGTTATATTATAGCCTATTTGCAGGCTTCTGCAAGGGATTGGTATGAATTGCACATGAATGAATTAAATGCCTTGCCTGACTTCAACGCAATCGCTGAGAGATTACGAACTGCCTTGAAGTCATCAGCAGAAGTAGGGGACCCATATTCCTTGCTAGCCCAGCGTAAGAAAATTCCTTCAGAATTTTACGTGGAATATTTGTATGCCGTATTGCGTCTTTGTAAGAAGGTATCTGAGGATATGACAGACACAGAGAAAATGAGACACATTACAAAGGGTCTTCCCCCAGATGCATGAGAATATATCATTACGAAAGAATGTAGAACATTAGATGCATTGCAATCACAATTGAAATTGTATGAAGCCGCAAAGACCCAGGCTGGTTTACGTGCAATAGGTAGTTTTCCTCCTTCCCCAGACATACGGGTTCGATCGAATCCCACTAACAGCAAACCTTAACAAAACAGTTACTGGGGTCCTCGTAATTATCAGTACCCAAAAATACAAAACCTACAGATAAAAGAGGCAATCCAATGCTAATGTTGTGGCCGTTTTGGCCACATTGCCCGTATGTGCTTAACACAGATACCACCAGTTAAAAACAAAGGCAATAAACAAAGAAGTAATCAGGGTGAGGGATGATGGCATAACAATGCGAAAACACCTCCCTCTCGAAAACAAAGGTCTACGAAACCACAACATAAAACCTCTCCCCAAGTGTCTAAACAAGATGGCGAGAAACAGGGAAATTAAAAAAATGATGGAAACATATTATGACTAAGTATTATTGTACAGTCATGTTAATTTACATTCTAAGATATTGTATTTTGTCTTGTCATCTATATCTATACCCATCGTTAGGTAACAAATAACCCAAAGAGTAAATAAGTTAGGGAGGAAGATTGTCACATACAGCATTACAGTTAACAGAACTATCAATTCTCTCCACTTTATTATAGGTCACGCTAAACTCATGTATTACGCCATGGATTTTACCGGGATATATGGAAATGATGGAGTTTTCCTAATGAGATAGATTGCTGTAATCTCCGCATCACCATAACAGGTATTGTTACAACCCAGTATCAGTTTATTCCATCAGATTATACGAACACCATACCCTCAGAGAGACTTGAACCCAAGATGGGTAGTTCCCAATTCCATGTACGAAAATTTATCAAACATTACTTGGGAAATGGGGATCAGGACTGAACAAGAAGTTATGGCACATTTACAACAGCGTTTAGCCTTCGGAAATATAATTTTTGTGTTAGGTGAACAAACAGTTCCATTAGTTCAGGAATATTTTCCACAATCTGTAGTAATAAATGTGCAGCAGATTCCCGGGATTAATTTGAAACTTCTTTCGGATATAGTGGGAATGCCCCTATCATCGCGGCATTATTCAACTTTGTCCTGTGCCAACTTTAGCATATATTTTTAGCAGTATAAAACTACTTTAGCTATTGCTAGAGCTCTCTATATATTACATATCACGTCATATGATAGAGATACATATGAATATATTAAAAATAGAGTCCAAGAAGCCTTGAATATCGCGGTCAACACGGCCACCATCGCCTCAGCAGCAGAAGAAATTATACATAGGATATCTGTCTTACTGGTAGGCATTGAATGCACTTTTTTATACACCGTTATCCTCGAAAAGGTCGATCAAACCTCTTGTCCAAGTGGAATGTCCTCCCCTAGAAGTCCTCCTCCCTTACATTTTCAAGCATTATCCCGACCACACATTATCAGGCAAAATTTACAATTGGCAAAAAGAATAACTTATTGACTATTTTCGCTACATCCCTCCTAGCTTCTTGTAACGTACCCTTTCACCGGTACTTTGCATTGTTATTGTTTTTACCGGTACTTTACATTGTTATTGTTTGGCCCGTTACTTTACATTGTTATTGTTTTACTGTTGTTTTGTTAAATGGTCCCCATTTAGTATAGTCGTGCTATAAGTGCAAATACACGTTCTATTTGTTTCTATGGGTTAGTTATTACTGTTAGTAGTAATTCATGTTTCTTCACTATGAATAAAAACTTTCGGGGGACAAGGTTATTCAATAACAATAATTGCACACCTGCTCAATAATTGTACACTATATCTTTATATAACCAATATTAGTCATCGGTAATTTCTAACAGTATGTCGGGATATTTTTTTAAAATTTTCTACGTAAAAATATATAATGAATGTGTTAAATTTTTACTAAAATAAAACTTACTTATTATCGTAAACATTCCGCAATCGATGATCGATGATTCGATCTTCTTTTGTCGAGTGCTGTGAAATTATGGGTAGAAGAATTCAATATGGCGTGTGGTAGAATTCTTACTTCGGTGTGTTGGAAAGTAGTGATTGGCCTAATCGATTCGTACAAGACAGGAGAGAACAAGTGATGGGTATAAATATTTTGGATCTTAATTTAAAGAATTGGTAATGTAGTTTAATATATTATATTTGTTGATAATTCATTAGATTTTCAAAATTTAAGGCGGTAATTATAATAATGTTTATGTTCTGCGATATGGTATATTGCAAAATAGTGGGGTTTGTAATTGCCAAGCATTGCATGACGCTTCACGAACACAGCGTAAAATGAAATAGGTGACACAGTCGGAAACCTCCAACTAACATTGAAATTACAAGCACAAAACGGCTTATTTTAGACGGACAATTAGAAAATTCTCATTTAGGTTCAACCTATAGTAAATTGGACAACAATTTGGAGGCTCCCGACCTAAAATTTTAATCAACATATTTAGTCAAATAAGTGTCACCTGGAACTATCATTTTCGCTTCGCGATGAGGAACCGAAGGGGATGGTAGAGTTGCTGTTCTTCCTGCCGAGACACATTTTGAGACCGGCCCCTGCAGTCTACTGGAGAGGAGGGAACGAAAGGAGTCTGGGCTAGTAAAACAGCTTATAAGCAGGTAAAACAGAAGTTTACCTTTTCTTTATTTGAATCGATCAGATAAATGACAACGTGATTTTATGGTACCGTATCTTGTGTGGTGAAATCTTTAAAGCACTGAAATGTTCAAACTGTTTACAAATTTTATCCCTACTAAATAACAGTATGATGAATATGTACAGATAATTTTATTGCTGCGTTACGCATCTTCTGGTATCATCTTGATATTATCGCTAATCCGTTGATATTTTGATATTATTATAAAATCCCTAGTATGCATCAGTACGATTATCGACTTAGCTTCCAATGCAAAAATTTTAACGATTCAATTAAATGGCGTAATTTGAAAATTTAGGTTAGCTATGGTCAAATAACTTGTCATTTCTGTTGTTTTTATTTTCTTTGGAATAGTGCGATGTATTGATGGATCCGTATAATTAAATACTACACTTATAGCATGATCAGGAAAGTACTAAAAATTAGATTTTTTTCATCTTCATTTGTATATAGTACATACTCATTTATGGGGATAATAAATGTAGTGTTTTCTTCTTGTATTGTATGTAAAATGTGACCCATGGCGTATGAGCCAATATTATAATATGCTACAAAGATATGAAGTATGAAATAATTCCCGAAGTGGAATAGAATTGTAGTATAAGTATGGGCACGTGCAAGGAACATTTTTCTGTTATCATTTTTCTTGTAATCCTTTCTTAGTACTTTCCTGAGTTTAAATGAGCTTCAATGGATCAATGTATAATAATATGAATTAGTGTTAGCCAAATCTTATCATCGCATTTTGATGAGTATTATCTCACCAAAGAATATTAACTTATCTTGATCTGTTTGACCTACCAAAGAAGCTATTAATCATTTATCATTTATATGTTTATTTTCTCTTCCTTGTACTGGAAAGCTATGGATATAGAAAACAAGTGTATTGAAATCTACGTAGTGATAAAATGTGAAAACCAAAACAGGACAAAGTCAAGATATTTGAACGCTAACATATTTCAAAATCAGTAACCTTGTTAAATTGTAATTTGATTTTTTTTTTTTTTTGCTGTGAATCAATAAACAACAACTTTAACTTTGAATCTATGATTGCATTCCAGAAATTCATAATAAACATCTAGATTATTTGATAGTATTAAGGTGCATTTTAAGTTCGCGTCAAACATGTGCTATATTGTACATCGACTAAAATCTCATTGAGGGTCTACTGCTACAGCAAAAACCTGTGATAAATGCTAAATTCTTGTTGCGCATGTAAGTTAGAAATCATTATTGATCTTTCATTCTGAATTTTTTTTATTGGGTTAAGTTAGTCAAGCTACTGAATTTTTATAAATACGTTGAATTTTTTTTAATCCAATCTAAGATTTTGCTTGGTATGTTTTCATTTACTTTTATGTCCCTAAAGTAGGACGTATCAAAAATTGGCTTCGTTCAGCCAGGATTCATTTATTTTGATGTTAAGACATAACCAAAGAAAATGGTAAGTTTCAAAATTGGCAATACCATCCAGGATTTTTGGTTTGTTCTCGAGATTTTCTCATTTCTGGAAAAGACCGTTTCAAAATTGGCGACCCTTCAGCCTTAGGATATTTTATTAGCTTAAAATTTAAAATTTGTTAGCTTTAGCAGGTAGGACTAAAATGAGATTTTAGAATGATTAGCGGAAGTATTGGGATGAGGCTGAGAGATGCGTAACACATATTCTCATGTAAATAGATGATGTTCAGTGATTGTGTTTATTGTAAAGAAAGCTTAGATCGAAATAATGTGAAAACGATGGCATGTGCGAATTGTAAGAAAGAAGTTCACTTTGACTGTTTGAAAATATCGCAGCCCGGAGTCGAACGAAGTATTGAGGTAGACTCATGTTGGGTTTGTGTTCCATGCCAACAACGCATAGTTAATACTATGGATGAGTTATTCGGTGAAATAATCTCCGATGTGAAACCGCTTAAACATGAAGTATCATCTGAGGCGAAAGCGTTGAAAAATGAATTATCGTCTAACATGTTAGTCTTCCGAAAGGAAATGTCATCAATATTGACTTCTGGGAATGAAGTAAATGAACTCGCTACTGATGAATTAGAAATAAGAGCTATGGGGTCAAGTGCAAATAATAATGTTGAAGGCACAGATATACAATTAGTAAACAATAATTTTTGTGATCTCTTAGAAATGAATAATAATTTGCAAAATGACTGGGCTGAGTTAGAAGCGCCTGAGCTCAGGTCTCATTTAAATGTTAATGATGATGAAGTAGCTAATGAGACTGAGTGTTATAATGATGTATATGTAGTAGGTTTAGATTTAGTATGTAGTAGTAGGTATAGTATATGTGTCAATAAATATTTGTTATGTGAACCCCAGATAATGCGCGATGAAGTAAATAATAGCTCTTTTAAGTATGTCGATTATAAAAAGGATCCATGTGATAGAGTAGCGAATCTTAGTAGAACGTATATTGTAAAACTTTACGTACTAAGTGGTGATGACGTTGATCTTTCCTTTTCTGGTGATAACGCAAGAATGAGTAGATTTCGAAAAAGTAGAAAAGAGGTACGAAAACCTAACCTAATACTAATCATAGATGCTAATGTAAATAGATCCAAGGTATTTAGGTGGTTAGTAGGAAATTGCTCTAGCCAGGGGCGGAGATATAGGCTAATTGACAAACACTGTCGCAAGTAGCTAGAAGCACTCCATAGGATAAGACGGGCAAAGGTCTCACCGCCTGTATTAGCTCCTCCTACAATTGAAATTGTAACCATGAATTTTGTTTCTCTTTTCTTTCGTTGTGTTTTCTATTAGTTAAAGTTATGCTTTGTGACGTTTTCTAACTGACGTAGGAGGTAAAAGATTATATATATATATATATATATATATATATATATATATATATATATATATATAGAGGTGCAATAACAGAATGGGGGGTTTAGAACCTTAAATTATAAATTTCTTGTCAGTGGCCTTATTTAACTTAAGAATAAGCTTCAAATTTGAACGTAAGAACTAAAATTTTGTAAAAGAACGACAAGTTGAATCAAGTCACTCCGAGCAGTGGTCATAAAAAAACTTTAAAATTTCTTATTGTGCAACTAGGCTCACGGGAAAAGATAGTTTTCCAGTAAAAAGGATTGTTTAGAACTAACTTAGAATATTCAGGATATTTTTTACGTACCAGTATATTATGTGGTACCGGAAATGAATAATTTAACAGTATAAAGCTACCTGTTAGCTAATTCTTTTCGAGTCCAATGATGATTTTTCCGTGTTTCTTCAAACGTTCCATAGTGATTACGGTCACATCTTCGTTGTATTGCCGTATTCTTTTGTTGTAGCGAAGTCAGTTGTTAACAATAACAACAATCATAATAATGTTTCCCAGTTCTTAATTCGGGTAAACAGATCGAGCAGTCGTCATTAAGGGGAGACGATGGTTACTTGACTGAACTTCTCTCTTCAAAATAATATTTGAATTTAAAATGAATTCGTTCAGAGACGAAGTGAGTTTGTATTACCCTCTTTGAAAATTACTGACGTACCTTGTTCTGAAGGAAGAAGAAGGAAAAACAGCAATTTGAAATTTTGAGATATTTCCTTCCCCTTTCTTTAAATTGTAAGGTGGGGGGAATACAAATAAGATGTATCCTGAACACAGGAGTCGAGCTGAACTTTCTAAATTATAATATTTGGCAAACCTTAAAAAAATCTTTTCGTTTGGCTAAGTTCAACTTGTGCTCAGTGTACATTTAAATGCGTTTGCGGGCAAAGATAGTTTTCCAGTGTGCCGATATTTATAGTAAATAATATGGAGGCTGGATTATTGTTAGGTTTACTTCTCTTTACGATTTGTTATGTTTTAGTTCGAACTTAACTGAACATTTTGAACATTTGGAAACCCTCTTCAAAATTCTAGAATTTGGAATACTTTAAATTTAAAAAAATGTCAGTTTATAAAAACGGAAATTTCGTTTCTTGGACATGTTGTAAATGGAAAGGAATATAAGCCGAATCCTAAACAGAATGAAGCCATTAAGTGTTTTCCGGTTCCTAAAAAAAAGGATCCTTTTTAGGTATCCTTTCGTGGAGGAGAAAGTTTATTCCTCAATTCGCTGCATTAACGGCTCCATTCTTTGACTTTTTAAAGAAAGACAGGAAATATTGTTTTACGGAGGAATTAATGAGTAGATTTCAACAATTAAGAGAGTTGCTAAGTGAACCTCCTGCACTTAGTCAACCGAATTTCGACAAACCATTTCATCTATTTTCAGATGCCTCGTTAGAAAATCTGGCGGGTTATCTGGCTCAATATGACGATGATGGAGAACTTTTGGTCATCGAATACGCGAGTCGAAAATTAAAGCTTCATGAAATGTCTTACTCGATTTTTCAATTGGAATTACTGGCTGTTCTGTTCTTATGCGAACATTTTTCATATTATATATTAGGCAGGAAGATGACGGTTCACTGTGACAATAGTGCAGTGACCTATGCTTTCACTTTGCAAAACCTTGATCCTAGAACGACCAAAATTTTGTTGAAACTCCAAAGGTTTGATCTCCGATTTGAGCATATCAAGGGAGTAGATAATAAAATTGCAGATATATTGAGTAGGAATTCTCCTGAACTCCCTGCCAAATCGGAGGACTATCATGTAAATTTCATAAATTACAATGAGAATACCTTGTTTGATGCAGACGAGTTGGCTCGAATGCAAGCATCAGACAAGTACTGTCGTGAGTTGAGAGCTAAAATGAATTTGGAATCTGCGAACTCTAGAATCAAGGTTATAAATAATCTAATTTTTATTCAAAATTCAAAAACTAAGAATTGGCTGCTAGGGTTCCACAATCCCTGATTGAAAGAATAGTAAAACACATTCATGAGACAGGACATTTTGGCGTTGCTAAATGTGTGAAATTAGTGCAAGAGTTATTCTTTTGGAAAGGTCAAAAGCGAACGTTAAGGCAACATATAAATAATTGTGAATCGTGCGCGCGAACAAAATTTTCGAACAAAGCTATCTCTCGCGAAGACTTGCATATTGAGGCAGATAAACCACATTCCAAAGTGTGTGTTGACTTTGTAGTTAAGCTTTCATGTAGTTATGGATATTATTATGTACTATCAATTGTTGATGTTAACTCCAGATTCCTTTGTTACCTACCTTTAAGAACAGCAACTACAGCTGAAATTATTCGGACTTTGGAAAAAGATTACTTTTATCTTTGTCCATACCCAAATTATATCGTCTCTGATCAGGGCCCACAGTTTGTTTCTCAGAGGTGGAAAGATTACTGTAATGTGCATCAGATACAGCATATTCTGATTTCTCCTTACAACGCTCGGGCGAATGGAATATTGGAGAGATCGCATCGCGATTTGAATAGAATCATCAGATTGCTATGTAGTAGAAACCATACCAAATGGAAAAATGTCTTGAAGGTCGCCCAAGACCTATTAAAATACTCTTACAATAGTTCCATCAATTGCACACCTGCAGAAGTTTTTATTTCTTTTTCGGCTGCAGATAGGTTTCGCGAGAAATTTCCTTGGTCTTCTGAACTTCAAAATGTAGAAAATTCAAAGAGGTTGATACAAGTAGAACCTTTTTTGTTGTCAAAAAGGAAAACGAAATTGAAAAAGAATGTAGTTGAAATTAAAGAAGGGAATCTAGTCATGGTGAAAACTCATTTTCTTTCGGACGCTTTCAAAAAGGTCACGCACAAATGCTTTCCTGTGTTCACTGGACCTTATTTTGTGTCAAAAGTGAAACATAATTCTGTATTTTTAAAGGATTTAAAGGGGAGAGAAGTGCCAGTCCCAAATTTAATAAATGTTAAATTATTTAATTGTTCAGAAGAGAAGCGAATTGAGTTATTAAAAGATTTCGAACAACTTTAACTTTCAAAAAAAATTTTTTTCGAGGTCGCTGGGACAAATGTAACGTACGCTTTTACCGGTACTTTGCACTGTTTCTTCACTATGAATAAAAACTTTCGGGGGACAAGGTTATTCAATAACAATAATTGTACACTATATCTTTATATAACCAATATTAGTCATCGGTAATTTCTAACAGTATGTCGGGATATTTTTTTAAAATTTTCTACGTAAAAATATATAATGAATGTGTTAAATTTTTACTAAAATAAAACTTACTTATTATCGTAAACATTCCGCAATCGATGATCGATGATTCGATCTTCTTTTGTCGAGTGCTGTGGAATTATGGGTAGAAGAATTCAATATGGCGTGTGGTAGATTCTTACTTCGGTGTGTTGGAAAGTAGTGATTGGCCTAATCGATTCGTACAAGACAGGAGAGAACAAGTGATGGGTATAAATATTTTGGATCTTAACTTAAAGAATTGGTAATGTAGTTTAATATATTATATTTGTTGATAATTCATTAGATTTTCAAAATTTAAGGCGGTAATTATAATAATGTTTATGTTCTGCGATATGTTATATTGCAAAATAGTGGGGTTTATAATGGCCAAGCATTGCATGACGCTTCACGAACACAGCGTAAAATGAAATAGGTGACACAGTCGGAAACCTCCAACTAAAATTGAAATTACAAGCACAAAACGGCTTATTTTAGACGAACAATTAGAAAATTCTGATTTAGGCTCAACCTATAGTAAATTGGACAACAATTTGGAGGCTCCCGACCTAAAATTTTAATCAACATATTTAGTCAAATAAGGGTCACCTGGAACTATCATCTTCGCTTCGCGATGAGGAACCGAAGGGGATGGTACAGTTGCTGTTCTTCCTGCCGAGACACATTTTGAGACCGGCCCCTGCAGTCTACTGGAGAGGAGGGAACGAAAGGAGTCTGGGCTAGTAAAACAGCTTATAAGCAGGTAAAACAGAAGTTTACCTTTTCTTTAGTTGAATCGATCAGACTGATGACAACGTGATTTTATGGTACCATATCTTGTGTGGTGAAATCTTTAAAGCACTGAAAAGTTTAAACTGTTTACAAATTTTATCCCTACTAAATAACAGTATGATGAATATGTACAGATAATTTTATTGCTGCGTTACGCATCTTCGGGTATCATCTTGATATGATCGCTAATATCTAGTATGCATCAGTACGATTATCGACTTAGCTTCCAGTGCAAAAATTTTACCGATTCAATTAAATGTCGTAATTTGAAAATTTAGGTTAGCTCCGGTATGGTCAAATAACTTGTCGTTTTTGTTGTTTTTATTTTCTTTGGAATAGTGCGATGTATTGATGGATCCGTATAATTAAATAGTACACTTATAGCATGGTCAGGAAAGTACTAAAAATTAGATTTTTTTTCATCTTCATTTGTATATAGTACATACTCATTTATAGGGATAATAAATGTAGTATTTTCTTCTTGTATTGTATGTAAAATGTGACCCATGGCGTATGAGCCAATATTATAATATGCTACAAAGATATGAAGTATGAAATAATTCCCGAAGTGGAATAGAATTGTAGTATAAGTATGGGCACGTGCAAGGAACATTTTTCTGTTATCATTTTTCTTGTAATCCTTTCTTAGTACTTTCCTGAGTTTAAATGAGCTTTAATGGATCAATGTATAATAATATGAATTAGTGTTAGCCAAATCTTATCAGCGCATTTTGATGAGTATTATCTCACCAAAGAATATTAACTTATCTTGATCTGTTTGACCTACCATAGAAGCTATTAATCATTTATCATTTATATGTTTATTTTCTCTTCCTTGTACTGGAAAGCTATGGATATAGAAAACAAGTGTATTGAAATCTATGTAGTGATAAAATGTGAAAACCAAAACAGGACAAAGTCAAGATATTTGAACGCTAACATATTTCGAAATCAGTAACCTTGTTAGATTGTAATTTGATTTTTTTGCTGTGAATCAATAAACAACAACTTTAACTTTGAATGTATGATTGCATTCCAGAAATTCATATTAAACATCTAGATTATTTGATAGTATTAAGGTACATTTTAAGTTCGCGTCGAACATGTGCTAGATTGTACATCGACTAAAATCTCATTGAGGGTCTACTCCTACAGCAAGAACCTGTGATAAATGCTAAATTCTTGTTGCGCATGTAAATTAGAAATCATTATTGATCTTTCATTCTGAATTTTTTTATTGGGTTAAGTTAGTCAAGCTACTGAATTTTTATAAATACGTTGATTTTTTTTTAATCCGATCTAAGATTTTGCTTGGTATGTTTTCATTTACTTTTATGTCCCTAAAGCAGGACGTATCAAAAATTGGCTTCGTTCAGCCAGGATTCATTTATTTTGATGTTAAGACATAACCAAAGAAAATGGTAAGTTTCAAAATTGGCAATACCATCCAGGATTTTTGGTTTGTTCTCGAGATTTTCTCATTTCTGGAAAAGACCGTTTCAAAATTGGCGACCCTTCAGCCTTAGGATATTTTATTAGCTTAAAATTTAAAATTTGTTAGCTTTAGCAGGTAGGACTAAAATGAGATTTTAGAATGATTAGCGGAAGTATTGGGATGAGGCTGAGAGATGCGTAACACATATTCTCATGTAAATAGATGATGTTCAGTGATTGTGTTTATTGTAAAGAAAGCTTAGATCGAAATAATGTGAAAACGATGGCATGTGCGAATTGTAAGAAAGAAGTTCACTTTGACTGTTTGAAAATATCGCAGCCCGGAGTCGAACGAAGTATTGAGGTAGACTCATGTTGGGTTTGTGTTCCATGCCAACAACGCATAGTTAATACTATGGATGAGTTATTCGGTGAAATAATCTCCGATGTGAAACCGCTTAAACATGAAGTATCATCTGAGGCGAAAGCATTGAAAAATGAATTATCGTCTAACATGTTAGTCTTCCGAAAGGAAGTGTCATCAATATTGACTTCTGGGAATGAAGTAAATGAACTCGCTACTGATGAATTAGAAATAAGAGCTATGGGGTCAAGTGCAAATAATAATGTTGAAGGCACAGATATACAATTAGTAAACAATAATTTTTGTGATCTCTTAGAAATGAATAATAATTTGCAAAATGACTGGGCTGAGTTAGAAGCGCCTGAGCTCAGGTCTCATTTAAATGTTAATGATGATGAAGTAGCTAATGAGACTGAGTGTTATAATGATGTATATGTAGTAGGTTTAGATTTAGTATGTAGTAGTAGGTATAGTATATATGTCAATAAATATTTGTTATGTGAACCCCAGATAATGCGCGATGAAGTAAATAATAGCTCTTTTAAGTATGTCGATTATAAAAAGGATCCATGTGATAGAGTAGCGAATCTTAGTAGAACGTATATTGTAAAACTTTACGTACTAAGTGGTGATGACGTTGATCTTTCCTTTTCTGGTGATAACGCAAGAATGAGTAGATTTCGAAAAAGTAGAAAAGAGGTACGAAAACCTAACCTAATACTAATCATAGATGCTAATGTAAATAGATCCAAGGTATTTAGGTGGTTAGTAGGAAATTGCTCTAGCCAGGGGCGGAGATATAGGCTAATTGACAAACACTGTCGCAAGTGGCTAGAAGCACTCCATAGGATAAGACGGGCAAAGGTCTCACCGCCTGTATTAGCTCCTCCTACAATTGAAATTGTAACCATGAATTTTGTTTCTCTTTTCTTTCGTTGTGTTTTCTATTAGTTAAAGTTATGCTTTGTGACGTTTTCTAACTGACGTAGGAGGTAAAAGATTATATATATATATATATATATATATATATATATATAGGTGCAATAACAGAATGGGGGGTTTAGAACCTTAAATTATAAATTTCTTGTCAGTGGCCTTATTTAACTTAAGAATAAGCTTCAAATTTGAACGTAAGAACTAAAATTTTGTAAAAGAACGACAAGTTGAATCAAGTCACTCCGAGCAGTGGTCATAAAAAAAACTTTAAAATTTCTTATCGTGCAACTAGGCTCACGGGAAAAGATAGTCTTCCAGTAAAAAGCATTGTTTAGAACTAACTTAGAATATTCAGGATATTTTTTTACGTACCAGTATATTATGTGGTACCGAAAATGAATAATTTAACGGTATAAACCTACCTGTTAGCTAATTCTTTTCGGGTCCAATGATGATTTTTCCGTGTTTCTTCAAACGTACCATAGTGATTACGGTCACATCTTCGTTGTATTGCCGTATTCTTTTGTTGTAGCGAAGTCAGTTGTTAACAATAACAACAATCATAATAATGTTTCCCAGTTCTTAATTCGGGTAAACAGATCGAGCAGTCGTCATTAAGGGGAGACGATGGTTACTTGACTGAACTTCTCTCTTCAAAATAATATTTGAATTTAAAATGAATTCGTTGAGAGACGAAGTGAGTTTGTATTACCCTCTTTGAAAATTACTGACGTACCTTGTTCTGAAGGAAGAAGAAGGAAAAACAGCAATTTGAAATTTTGAGATATTTCCTTCCCCTTTCTTTAAATTGTAAGGTGGGGGGGAATACAAATAAGATGTATCCTGAACACAGGAGTCGAGCTGAACTTTCTAAATTATAATATTTGGCAAACCTTAAAAAAAATCTTTTCGTTTGGCTAAGTTCAACTTGTGCTCAGTGTACATTTAAATGCGTTTGCGGGCAAAGATAGTTTTCCAGTGTGCCGATATTTATAGTAAATAATATGGAGGCTGGATTATTGTTAGGTTTACTTCTCTTTACGATTTGTTATGTTTTAGTTCGAACTTAACTGAACATTTTGAACATTTGGAAACCCTCTTCAAAATTCTAGAATTTGGAAATTTTACTTTAAATTTAAAAAAATGTCAGTTTATAAAAACCGAAATTTCGTTTCTTGGACATGTTGTAAATGGAAAGGAATATAAGCCGAATCCTAAACAGAATGAAGCCATTAAGTGTTTTCCGGTTCCTAAAAAAAAAAGAGGATCCTTTTTAGGTATCCTTTCGTGGAGGAGAAAGTTTATTCCTCAATTCGCTGCATTAACGGCTCCATTCTTTGACCTTTTAAAGAAAGACAGGAAATATTGTTTTACGGAGGAATTAATGAGTAGATTTCAACAATTAAGAGAGTTGCTAAGTGAACCGCCTGCACTTAGTCAACCGAATTTCGACAAACCATTTCATCTATTTTCAGATGCCTCGTTAGAAAATCTGGCGGGTTATCTGGCTCAATATGACGATGATGGAGAACTTTTGGTCATCGAATACGCGAGTCGAAAATTAAAGCTTCATGAAATGTCTTACTCGATTTTTCAATTGGAATTACTGGCTGTTCTGTTCTTATGCGAACATTTTTCATATTATATATTAGGCAGGAAGGTGACGGTTCACTGTGACAATAGTGCAGTGACCTATGCTTTCACTTTGCAAAACCTTGATCCTAGAACGACCAAAATTTTGTTGAAACTCCAAAGGTTTGATCTCCGATTTGATCATATCAAGGGAGTAGATAATAAAATTGCAGATATATTGAGTAGGAATTCTCCTGAACTCCCTGCCAAATCGGAGGACTATCATATAAATTTCATAAATTACAATGAGAATACCTTGTTTGATGCAGACGAGTTGGCTCGAATGCAAGCATCAGACAAGTACTGTCGTGAGTTGAGAGCTAAAATGAATTCGGAATCTGCGAACTCTATAATCAAGGTTATAAATAATCTAATTTATATTCGAAATTCAAAAACTAAGAATTGGCTGCTAGGGTTCCACAATCCCTGATTGAAAAAACAGTAAAACACATTCATGAGACAGGACATTTTGGCGTTGCTAAATGTGTGAAATTAGTGCAAGAGTTATTCTTTTGGAAAGGTCAAAAGCGAACGTTAAGGCAACATATAAATAATTGTGAATCGTGCGCGCGAACAAAATTTTCGAACAAAGCTATCTCTCGCGAAGACTTGCATATTGAGGCAGATAAACCACATTCCAAAGTGTGTGTTGACTTTGTAGTTAAGCTTTCATGTAGTTATGGATATTATTATGTACTATCAATTGTTGATGTTAACTCCAGATTCCTTTGTTACCTACTTTAAGAACAGCAACTACAGCTGAAATTATTCGGACTTTGGAAAAAGATTACTTTTATCTTTGTCCATACCCAAATTATATCGTCTCTGATCAGGGCCCACAGTTTGTTTCTCAGAGGTGGAAAGATTACTGTAATGAGCATCAGATACAGCATATTCTGATTTCTCCTTACAACGCTCGGGCGAATGGAATATTGGAGAGATCGCATCGCGATTTGAATAGAATCATCAGATTGCTATGTAGTAGAAACCATACCAAATGGAAAAATGTCTTGAAGGTCGCCCAAGACCTATTAAAATACTCTTACAATAGTTCCATCAATTGCACACCTGCAGAAGTTTTTATTTCTTTTTCGGCTGCAGATAGGTTTCGCGAGAAATTTCCTTGGTCTTCTGAACTTCAAAATGTAGAAAATTCAAAGAGGTTGATACAAGTAGAACCTTTTTTGTTGTCAAAAAGGAAAACGAAATTGAAAAAGAATGTAGTTGAAATTAAAGAAGGGAATCTAGTCATGGTGAAAACTCATTTTCTTTCGGACGCTTTCAAAAAGGTCACGCACAAATGCTTTCCTGTGTTCACTGGACCTTATTTTGTGTCAAAAGTGAAACATAATTCTGTATTTTTAAAGGATTTAAAGGGGAGAGAAGTGCCAGTCCCAAATTTAATAAATGTTAAATTATTTAATTTTTTCAGAAGAGAAGCGAATTGAGTTATTAAAAGATTTCGAACAACTTTAACTTTCAAAAAAAATTTTTTTCGAGGTCGCTGGGACAAATGTAAGTACGCTTTTACCGGTACTTTGCACTGTTTCTTCACTATGAATAAAAACTTTCGGGGGACAAGGTTATTCAATAACAATAATTGTACACTATATCTTTATATAACCAATATTAGTCATCGGTAATTTCTAACAGTATGTCGGGATATTTTTTTAAAATTTTCTACGTAAAAATATATAATGAATGTGTTAAATTTTTACTAAAATAAAACTTACTTATTATCGTAAACATTCCGCAATCGATGATCGATGATTCGATCTTCTTTTGTCGAGTGCTGTGGAATTATGGGTAGAAGAATTCAATATGGCGTGTGGTAGATTCTTACTTCGGTGTGTTGGAAAGTAGTGATTGGCCTAATCGATTCGTACAAGACAGGAGAGAACAAGTGATGGGTATAAATATTTTGGATCTTAATTTAAAGAATTGGTAATGTAGTTTAATATATTATATTTGTTGATAATTCATTAGATTTTCAAAATTTAAGGCGGTAATTATAATAATGTTTATGTTCTGGGATATGTTATATTGCAAAATAGTGGGGTTTATAATGGCCAAGCATTGCATGACGCTTCACGAACACAGCGTAAAATGAAATAGGTGACACAGTCGGAAACCTCCAACTAAAATTGAAATTACAAGCACAAAACGGCTTATTTTAGACGAACAATTAGAAAATTCTGATTTAGGCTCAACCTATAGTAAATTGGACAATTTGGAGGCTCCCGACCTAAAATTTTAATCAACATATTTAGGCAAATAAGTGTCACCTGGAACTATCATCTTCGCTTCGCGATGAGGAACCGAAGGGGATGGTACAGTTGCTGTTCTTCCTGCCGAGACACATTTTGAGACCGGCCCCTGCAGTCTACTGGAGAGGAGGGAACGAAAGGAGTCTGGGCTAGTAAAACAGCTTATAAGCAGGTAAAACAGAAGTTTACCTTTTCTTTATTTGAATCGATCAGACAAATGACAACGTGATTTTATGGTACCATATCTTGTGTGGTGAAATCTTTAAAGCACTGAAAAGTTCAAACTGTTTACAAATTTTATCCGTACTTAATAACAGTATGATGAATATGTACAGATAATTTTATTGCTGAGTTACGCATCTTCTGGTATCATCTTGATATTATCGCTAATCCGTTGATATTATGATATTATTATAAAATCTCTAGTATGCATCAGTACGATTATCGAATTAGCTTCCAGTGCAAAAGTTTTCCCGATTCAATTAAATGACGTAATTTGAAAATTTAGGTTAGCTCCGGTATGGTCAAATAACTTGTCGTTTTTGTTGTTTTTATTTTCTTTGGAATAGTGCGATGTATTGATGGATATGTATAATTAAATAGTACACTTATAGCATGATCAGGAAAGTACTAAAAATTAGATTTTTTTCATCTTCATTTGTATATAATACATACTCATTTATGGGGATAATAAATGTAGTGTTTTCTTCTTGTATTGTATGTAAAATGTGACCCATGGCGTATGAGCCAATATTATAATATGCTACAAACATATGAAGTATGAAATAATTCCCGAAGTGGAATAGCATTGTAGTATAAGTATGGGCACGTGCAAGGAACATTTTTCTGCTATCATTTTTCTTGTAATCCTTTCTTAGTACTTTCCTGAGTTTAAATGAGCTTTAATGGATCAATGTATAATAATATGAATTAGTGTTAGCCAAATCCTATCATCGCATTTTGATGAGTATTATCTCACCAAAGAATATTAACTTATCTTGATCTGTTTGACCTACCAAAGAAGCTATTAATCATTTATCATTTATATGTTTATTTTCTCTTCCTTGTACTGGAAAGCTATGGATATAGAAAACAAGTGTATTGAAATCTACGTAGTGATAAAATGTGAAAACCAAAACAGGACAAAGTCAAGATATTTGAACGCTAACATATTTCAAAATCAGTAACCTTGTTAAATTGTAATTTGATTTTTTTTTTGCTGTGAATCAATAAACAACAACTTTAACTTTGAATGTATGATTGCATTCCAGAAATTCATATTAAACATCTAGATTATTTGATAGTATTAAGGTGCATTTTAAGTTCGTGTCGAACATGTGCTAGATTGCACATCGACTGAATTCTCATTGAGGGTCTACTGCTACAGCAAGAACCTGTGAAAAATGCTAAATTCTTGTTGCGCATGTAAATTAGAAATCATTATTGATCTTTCATTCTGAATTTTTTTATTGGGTTAAGTTAGTCAAGCTACTGAATTTTTATAAATACGTTGAATTTTTTTTAATCCAATCTAAGATTTTGCTTGGTATGTTTTCATTTACTTTTATGTGCTTAAAGCAGGACGTATCAAAAATTGGCTTCGTTCAGCCAGGATTCATTTATTTTGATGTTAAGACATAACCAAAGAAAATGGTAAGTTTCAAAATTGGCAATACCATCCAGGATTTTTGGTTTGTTCTCGAGATTTTCTCATTCCTGGAAAAGACCGTTTCATTCTTACCAGATATGGTGCCACAAGGATTTGACCTTTTTTCTAATTCAGGAAGCACAATTAAAATATATGACAATGTTTTTAAAATCCTTTTTCACTAATGGCTAAGGAAAACAAGGAAAGAATTGGGAAAATTAATAAGAAAGGCCATGGTCAGGTACGGTTTTGCTTTCCGGTTGTGTATTCGTTACAACGAAGACACTAACAAATTTCGCGTTTATGTTTTAGCACGTGATGTCACCTGGAGAAAATTTGTAGCGAAAGGATAGAAACAACCCTTAAATGTGCTCCCTTCTCTTCTTGCAATGATGGCGTCTCTCGCAGTGATAGCGACGACATTGGCAGTAATAATTGGAGTTTGCAGTTTTTCATTGGCGTACAACCTCTCCGTATTGGTCACACCCTGAGTTAATTGGGCAAAGTTACCGGACCTGATTACGTATGATGCTTCCTTTCCTGTTATTTATGAAATTGACCTGATGCCCGCCACAACAACAGACGAGGTATATAAAAATATCAGTAATGTGCTTAGAAGTACTGAATGCAATGGAAATAACAGCAAGGATTTCTTCTGTTCCCTCACAAGCCATGCCGATGAACTAATAACTATCCTCACTCCTCATAGGCATACTGGATTACATTATGATACTCCTGACACTCAGATAAACCCTTTGTCGCGTAACAAAAGGGGGCTGGCGTTTCTAGGCTTGGCAGGACGATGGTGCTGCAATTTGGCAACCCAAGATTTAGTCGATAAAGTCAGCTTACGACAGGACGAATTGACGAAATTTATTACCGAACTACAACATGAAATCCATGAGGACTATCAGAAATTAATTACTATTTCAGACGGTACTCATGAATTCAATGTCTGTCTTAACACAGCTCTTAAGACAGTGGAAGATCAAGTGAAACTAACACAAAAATTCGTAAATTCAATAACTTTTGAGCATTTGTCAGAAGAATCCACGCATCAATTGTTGTATACGGTACGAATCTTACCGTCATTACTTTCATTGACTAAAAATCAGATTGAAAGAGAGCTTACGTTAGCATGTGCTGTAAAACGGTTAACTCCACTAATACGACCGGTCGAGTTGTTGCGGGACGATCTGGTATCATTGACAAGAAAGATTGAACGGTTTAATTATCAGCTTGCTACTCCTATTGCAGATTTGTTAAAATATTATACTATTCCTAATATAAGCTGTCACTATTCGGGACATAAAGTACAAGTTGTATTTAAGATCCTTGTACAGAGAACCTTGCCATCCGCAGATGCCTACGAACTAATTACTATCCCGTTTAAATTCCAAAACCATAATTGTCCCATTTCTCATCAAGCTACCGTGTTAATTAAGAGGGATAAAACTATTTCTATATTGGGAAATAATGAAATGCGAGCATGTGACCCGAGGAAGAATCCTCCGCTTTGCTATCTATCCCCCTTTTTAGGTGACCCCGTGGCCTCATCAGGTTGTCCCCGTGTTTTATTCGAAGGGGCTACGGTAGAACGAATCAGCCAGTATTGCATCTTCAAATGTGAAGAAGGAAATGGTCTTCTCATAACCCAGCTTCAAGCAAACATTTATGCTATAACCAATCCCCCCGAAGTCATTCGAGTGAAATGTCCAAAATTGGAAAAAGTAATAAAATTAAATTCCAACTCACCGGGCGCTGTCTAGTTATATCTTCCTTGCGAATGCAGGGCTATTCTAAGCAAGTATCATGAAATTCCGTCATTGTTTCCCTGTCCAGCAGTAGCTGAGACAAACGTTACCATAAAACGGATAATACCGGCTTCCTGGACCCTTATTCCTAGTTTAACAATTGCAAATGGTTTTTCGGAAAATACAGAATTTCAACATTTTAGACGAAACATGGACCTTTAAAACCCCTTATTTGAAAATAGACAGACAGACGCAGAAAAATGAACCCGTACAACCTTTTTTCATGCCAGGTATCACTAATCCAAAACGCCCGTATATATCTATTCTTTATATTTGGGACACCATAATATCAGTCCTTTTAATCTGGATGTTGTGTAAATTTCAAACCATAATATGTGTTCCGTTATGTGTGGTTCCACCGGCGAGGGCACAATTCCTTCACGAAGAGACAGAATTCGCAAGCTATATTGCACTCAGCTTATGTCTTACTGGACTTTTACTTTATTTTCTCTATATATTATGCTGTAAGAGATGCAACCGTTTTTTTTTTAAAATATCCTTAATGCAAGCATGAGCAGTCCAGATGAAACTCAAACAGTCAACTTATCGTCCCCCCGCCTACACCCATGCCGATTCGACGTAACTTAGCAGCTAGTCAAACTAATGAATCCACCCAATTATGACTATGTGCTGTGATCACCCTCTTGAGCAACGCAGTAATAGCCCAATCCCTAGACGTACAGGCAATAGCACATCCAGGTTTGATAGTAACTCCTCACCATAGTTCATTACTTTATGAGACGGCTGTACCAATTGTATTTTTAGTACATTACGATCCGAAATATACAAGGCATATTGATTGGACAAATTTACCAAAACATAATAAGGAAAATACAATTACAGCTGACTCCCCATTAACCGGGTCCTATTTTCACATCATAGAACGTCAGCATACCAAACGCCTATTTGTAAGCAATTTGGAACATATTGTACAAAGAGTATTTTATTTCATTAACGAACCATGAATGTTGAGGGCTACTGATAGATGCTTGCGAACCCAATTCGAGTTTCAAAATTTTAATCAGGCCTGTCAGACAAAAACCTTATATAATGAATTAATTGGATTCGGAGAAATAGATAATATCATATACAAATTAAATGCGCAGTTGAGGGATCTAGAAAAACGTATTGCGCTGGGTCTCTCTGACCCAGTGGCCATATATAACTTTCCTCTTATAAAATGCTTAATAGATAGAAATTTTTCTCTAGTATGCCTTAAAATTCCTGTAGTTTCACAGACAGTCTCTTATCAAACAATAATGCTTTCCCCATTATTGTTTCGACGGGAGAATAATGCTTGCTATATTTTGAGTCGGCCACAATTAATTATCAAACAAAGAAACGGTACACGACTATTTACCAATAACTGTGACATATTAAAGGACTATTTTTGCCTAATACAAAGAATTCAACTGGAAGATGTAAATCAGTTACATTGTATCCGTGCACAACTTTCAGGAAAAAGCATTGATATCATAAGACACTGCAAATGGACTTAATTGCCTTTAGAAGATGTAATGCCTTACCAGTATGTAAATTTTACAGCAATAACCTTATTAACTGATCATAGCGATTATTTGCGAGTGACATGCTCAATAGTTAATCTCCCCCTTCTTTCTGCCCCTTCAGTGCGACTGTTATACATCGATATGTCTTGCGCTTGCGAAGTTATGTTCCACAATGTAAGTTTGAAGCCAAAATTCCCATGTCTCAGTATCACAACCAAACACGCTAGTGTCTATCTTATGATACCAGTTAGCTGGCTAGATAACTACCCCTCTAAGGTTCCAGGAGAAATCTCAAAATATCAATTACAAACAGCAAGACAAGAGTCTCCGATTATACAGAATAGTATATTAGCTATAATAAGCCTGTTAGTTGAAGTTCTTAATTTTATTATCATCTTGTCAATAACAAGCATACTGTATATAAATAAGAGAAAAAGAGAGTTACGTTCTCCTAGGCAACCTGATCCTATTTACTGTGACGTGATATAAAAACAAGAGAGAAAACATAACAGAAAATATTGTGTTGACAATCTTCACCTCTTTTTTTTCTCCATTCCCCTGTTGAAGCATGAAATATATTGATAATGCTTGTTAAGCTAACGTGTACAGTTACATTTAATTAAAAACACTAACTTAAACAGCGTGATATAGCTGTTGTTGAGTGTACTGCTAGTCGTGGTCACAAATTTCAGTTCAATATGTAGCTTGCTAGCTACTGTTGACTTTCTCTCTTTTGTTTTTGTTTTTGTTTTTTTCCTTTATTCTAGTTTCTTTATATGTCAGTTCCATTATAGTTATATTAATGTGTGTATTAATTAAATTTTATTTTAATTTTTATTTTGTGTATTTAGTCTGTATTGATAGATTGATAGCAAATTATATATATAAATGCTGTTGCAATATGCTCAGTTTTCCTTTGATGCACTCCTTAAAAATAGATCATAACACTAGAGTGACTCCAATAAATTAAAGAAATTAACACAAAAATAATACAGTAATAATAATAAAGTAAATAACACCATTAAAAAGGATACAGAAACGCCAACACTCCTCGTGTTTCGTCCTTGTGTGCGTGATTGAAACTGCATTCACAAAATCCATGCTGCATGCCACAGGCTACTATAAACGAAAGAGGCCAAAT
The DNA here is from genome assembly GCF_964235325.1 of Thermobia domestica. Taxonomy (NCBI): domain Eukaryota; kingdom Metazoa; phylum Arthropoda; class Insecta; order Zygentoma; family Lepismatidae; genus Thermobia; species Thermobia domestica. Next base: position 243,210,937 of record NC_137460.1, on the reverse strand, counting down.
GTGAGATTTCAAATACAATCACATAAGGTCCCCTTGTGAAAAGAGGGTCAGGGCCAGAAGTCTACAAACCAGCAAAAGCGTCGATACTGAAGAGGATTCCTTAGCTTAGACCTAATATCAATAAAGCTATTCTTTTTACCATGTATTTTTGCTATTCTTTCTACCGAGTTAACTTTAAGCAAGTATCCTCATATTAAATCCAGACCAACTGTCATGCAATTACTAGAGATATGTATCTATATTAATAACAACATGCACCAAACAATCCTTTAGGTAGTACAAGGTCATCATGTAGTCATACTCCTAACAATTACGGGGTACACCTGGGGTTGAGCCGCGGACGAAGCTCACGCACATTCTACAATCACCATTTATCATAAACTAAAATGAATGTATATACAAAAAAAGTAAAAACACACACACACACACACATATATATATATATATATATATATATATATATATATATATATATATATATATATATATATATATATATATATATACCTAAAGAAGAAACCAAAAGAATACTGAGCATAAAAGTAAGCAATGTTGGCTTAACATTAGTAAAGTAAGAAATATACTATACTCCTTCCTCATCCACCAAATGAGCGATTGGGTTCGTTGAGTTACGCTATCCCGATTGATACGACCCCCTCCATGTAGCGGACCGTCATCGTCGGGGAGGGGGTGGAGCTGAGAGGACGGCTTCATAAGTCATTCATTTATCACCCCTCATCATCATCTCATAGCTTGCCCTCTCAGCCGCGAATACCGCTACCGGACTCGCGGGTGGTTGGTGGGAGTCGGGAAGAGGAAGGTCTAGTGGACGTCTTCCTCCCCTTGAGGAGGACGTGCACCCACCCGGCCTCCTGTTGTGTGCGTCTAGTGTTTGTGTTGTCCGCAGTGTTTAGTCTTTGCATATATTAAAAAAATACAAAATACAAAAAAACGAGTACAACTAAAAATACAAAAAAATCCGCACCTTTTTGTTTTGTTTTGTTCTTCCTGGGCTGGTGGGGGTCTATCATTTGGTTGACCAGGTTTCTTTTCTTTTGTTTCACCTCTTACTTTTCCGGGGCCACGCGTTTTTGTCGACGGGAATGGTTTTATTGCACTCCCATTCCCCTTGACCGCGTCGGCCCCACGCTGATCCTAAGTTTGAGGGCGTGGCGAAGGGATTGCCAGGGGGTAGCGTTAGTTCCCCTATTAACGCCCCGGTGTGACCTCACACCCTTTTTTTCATTTATAAATGTTTACCAAAATCCTTTTCTTATGGGTAAAAAAACTTTCTTAACTGAACCGGGCTCTCCCTCAAGGAAGAAGCCCAAACAAAATGATAGTGAAATTGCGGAACAGAGAAGTATCGCGACCCCTGTTGTCCGATATCTTGTAATTAAAGAGAAAGACGTTGATAGTGCCAGTACAGAGGAAAACCGTCCGAGTGCTATTAAGGGCTTATCCCCTTTTGTCATCAATAAAGTTATTACTTATCAAGCCGGGCAGGTTAAAGATATAAAGAAACTGCGGAATGGCACTTTATTGGTGGAAACGACAGACGAGAAGCAAACGGCGAAGTTACTTAAGTTAACTGCCATTGGACCGGTGAACGTGTCAGTCGAACCGCATCGTATGCTGAACGTTTCACGAGGGGTGATATCATGTTGGGATCTCCTCAACGCCACCGAAGAGGAGATCAAGTCGGAATTAGCGGACCAACACGTTATAGATGTAGCTCGCATCAAGAGTAAGAAGTCAGGTGAACTTGTGGCCACCCAGTCCTTGATTCTTACTTTTAGTTTGCCCACGCTTCCGGAGTCTGTGAAAGCTGGTTACTATCGCTTAAAAGTTCGGCCCTACATACCTAGTCCTCTGCGCTGCTTTAAATGTCAACATTTTGGACACACCAGCACGTCGTGTAATGCGAGTGCTGCTCTTTGTGCGAATTGTGGCCAGGGTAGTCATGGTGCGGAGCCCTGCAAAGCGACCAAGCCCTTCTGTATTAACTGTAAGGGAGAGCATTCTGCTTGGTCTCGGGATTGTCCAGCTTATCAGCGCGAGAAGCGTATTCGAGAACTCATGGTTGTCGAGAAGATTTCTGCTACAGATGCGAAGCGTCGATTGAAAGAAAGCCATCCTTCCTCGCTTTCTGTTCCCTTCGCTACTGTCGCTGCTAGTTCTCGGAAATCTGTAGCTACACAGACCGTTGACGTTTCCACCCAAACGGACTTAGTCTCAAAGAGCAGCTCTGACTCGAAGACCCCAGTTACGAAGATGAGCGAACTTCTTAAGACCCCCGTTGCAACAACGAGCGAACATTCCAAGCCTTCAGCTGTAACGCCGAGCGAACGCCCGAAACCACCGCGTGTTACTGTTAGTGGTGGTCTTCGGCGTACTCCAGCCCAACGGCGATCACCTTACCTGGCTGGCCTGAAACTCAGTCAGCATATCCGCAGGTTGAACGACACGGTTCTCTCTCCCAAGAGACCGAAATCTACTCCCGTTCGTAAGCCACCTGCAGTTTCTCTGAAATCTGACATGGTGGAGGACGAACTGATGGATTCCGAGTGGGCTGTTATTGGACCTCGTGGGAAAGTTCGCCTTAAACGTTGACACCTTCCAGTATGGCGCTTCTTCAGTGGAACCTGAATGGCTTCTGCACTCACCGTGAGGAATTGATACAACTGGTCTCCGACCACTCACCAGTTGTCGTCTGCTTGCAAGAAACCCATTTTAAGCCTACCCAGTCTTTCCTTCTTTCTGGGTACACTATGTATCGGTGTGATAAGCCTGATAGTGACCACGCTGCTGGCAACGTGGCAGTCTGTGTCTCTGATTCTTTTCATTCTCGGGAGATTCACCTCGTCTCCCGCCTGCAAGCAGTTGCGGTGCGAGTATACTTCTCTCGACCGCTTACAGTTTGTTCATTGTACATTCCTCATTCAGAAGCCTTTAGCACCGCCGATCTGCTTCAGCTCTTCCATCAACTTGAGCCGCCAGTCTTGCTTGTAGGAGACCTTAATGCCTATCACCGTCAGTGGGGTTCTGTCCGTACTGACGGTCGTGGCCGCCAGGTCACTGAATTTCTCGAGGAGAGTGGCTTGCTTATCCTTAATGATGGCAGTCCTACCCATTTTTCCACTGCCCATGGCACATATTCCTGTATCGACCTCTCCATGTGCAGTGCTGGTCTCTTGACTTCATTGACATGGAGAGTGCATCCCGATCTTTGTGGCAGTGACCACTTCCCGTTATTTGTTGACGGTCTCCCTGTTACACCTCCTTTTCCTCTCCGCCGCTTCAATCTGAAGCGTGCTGACTGGCGTAAGTTCCGTGAGCGCAGTGAGTTTCATTGTCGTGATGATCTCCCTGTCGCTGTTGTGGCTGAGGCTTTTGAGCAGACTGTTCTTGATGCTGCGCATGATTCCATTCCAGAATGCGGTGACAACGTTCCCCGCCGGCGTGTTCCTTGGTGGTCTGCGGAACTCCGTGAGGCTATCCAGGCTCGTCGGCTTGCTCTTGCCACTTTTAATCGTCATCCAACAGACGAAAATCTCCAGCAGTTCCGCATTCTGCGTGCTCGTGCTCGCCGTCTGGTAAAGATCTCAAAGCGCCAAAGCTGGATGAATTACGTTTCGTCATTCAGTAGTCGCACGCCTATGTCTACTGTGTGGCATCGGGTTCGCTCTTTAAACGGCTATTCTTCTTCACTTAATGTGCCAGCTATAAACGTAAATGGTGTTCTCGAGACCAATTCCTCAGAGATCGCTACAATCTTGGGAAGCCACTTTGCCAGTATCTCTGAGTCGGATCACTACCCACCAGCCTTTGCTCGTTCACGTCCTCAGCTAGAGCGAAACCCGTTAAATTTCCGTACCGCCAATAGTGAGGACTATAACGCTCCTTTCACGCTCGTTGAGTTCGATTCTGCTCTCCGCGAATCGTCCAATACTGCTCCCGGGCTTGACCGTGTTTCCTATGATATGTTGCGGAACCTCTCCCGCGATTCTCAGCTTGCATTATTGCAGCTGTATAATCGCCTCTGGGTTGAGGAGTTTTTTCCACCTGCTTGGTGTGAGGCCCTGGTTCTTCCCATCTTAAAGCCAGGGAAAGCCGCAACTAGCCCCACGAGCTACAGACCCATTGCTCTCACGAGCTGTGTCTGTAAGCTGCTGGAGCGAATGGTCAACAAGCGCCTGGTGTGGTATTTGGAATCGCATTCCCTTTTGAGCAAATTTCAAAGTGGATTTCGTCGTTTCCGCTCCACTACCGACAATCTTGCTTATCTTGAGGGTGAAATTCAAGACGCCTTTCTCGACGGCCAGCATCTTGTTGCTATATTTTTCGACTTAGAGAAGGCGTATGACACCACATGGCGTTACGGAATCCTAAAACAATTATACGACTGGGGTCTTCGTGGGCATATGGCCCACTTTATTTCGAATTTTCTTCACGAGCGACATTTTAGAGTGCGTGTGGGCTCTACTCTTTCAGAGCGCTTTGTACAAGAAAATGGTGTTCCACAAGGCAGTGTTCTTAGTGTCACGTTGTTTGCTGTCGCAGTCAACAGCGTTTTTTCGCAGATCCAGCCTCCTGTGTCTGGTCTGCTTTATGTTGACGATCTTGTAATTTTCTGTCGCTCCCGCCACCTTCGCGGCATTACTCGACAGCTTCAACTGACTCTCAATCGTCTCGTTCGCTGGTCGAATGAGACTGGATTTCGCTTTTCCACCGAGAAATCCCAATGTGTTCACTTCTGCCGGCAGCGTACGTGCGTTGTTGACCCGGACTTGTACCTCGATGGCACCCGTTTGTCATTCGTTGATACAGTCCGTTTCTTGGGTCTGGTGTTTGACCGTCGCTTGTCGTGGGCACCACATGTACGGACTCTTAAATATTCTTGTCTTCGAGCTCTGAATCTCCTTCGTGTCCTTTCCCACCGCACCTGGGGTGCTGATCGTACTGTTCTACTTCGTTTATACCGTAGTCTAATTCGGTCCAAGTTAGACTATGGCTGTATTGTCTATGGTTCTGCTCGTGCTTCTCTGTTACGACAACTTGACACAGTGCATCACCTGGGTATTCGTCTTGCTACTGGCGCCTACCGAACTAGTCCCGTCGCCAGCTTGTATGCTGAGGCCAATGAACCTTCGTTATCATATCGTCGCAGCAGATTACTTCTTAATTATTCTGCGCATGTGCGTTGTATTCCAGACCACCCGTGTAGACCATGTCTCCGTGGTGGTCGGATATACGAGCGCTATGCTGCACGTCCTCGCTCTACACGTCCATGGTACATCCGTGCGTGTGAGAGTTTCCTTGGCGACGATTTCGTGTGGCCCTCTCTTTCATTGGTTCACTTTTGCGCTGTTCCCCCATGGCTGCTTTGTCTCCCTCGCCATGATTTACGTTTATCTATGCATTCGAAACAGCAAACTAGTCCCCAGGTGTACCAGCAAGAGTTTGCCGCACTGTTAGATCAGTACCCCGATTTTAGTGTGTTCTTTACGGACGGTTCTAAGAATGAGGATTATGTAGGCTGTGCCTTTGTCACCGACGGGGCCAGCTCCGAATTTCTTTTACATCGCCTGTGTTCAGTGTTCACTGCTGAATTGACTGCAGTTAAGCTTGCCTTAGACCACGCTCTCACGCTTTCCCTCCGTCGTGTGCTTATTTGCACCGATTCTCAGAGTGTGATTTTGAGTCTACAGAATGTCTTTAGTATGCACTCTGTCGTGCAGGACATTCTTGTGAGATGCCATGAATTGCAGCAACAGAATTGTGTCGTCGTTGTCTGCTGGGTGCCGGGTCATGTCGGCATCCGGGGAAACGAACGTGCTGACACAGCTGCCAAGAACGCCGCCTTGGCCGGGGTTGCACTGGAGCATAGCCTTCCCTGCTCCGATCTTCAGTGTCATTTCTATTCTTTGTTGCGCTCTCACTGGCAAGCAGATTGGGACCAGGCTCTTGAGAATAAGTTACATGTAGTGAAGCCACTTCTAGGAGAATGGCGTACGTCGTCGTGCCATCGTCGTCGAGATGAAGTGCTCCTGGCGCGTCTGCGTATCGGACACTCTCGTCTGACGCATGGCTACTTGCTGCAAAGATTGAACCGTCCGTACTGTGAGGAGTGTATAGTCCCGCTGAGTATTCAGCACATTCTTGTTGAATGTCCTGAATACTCAGCTCTCAGAGAACGTTTCGGATTGCCTTCTGTTCTTACCCGCGCTTTGGGGGATTCACATGGTATAGTTAGCCGGGTACTGGACTTTGTTAAAGCTTGTGGGGTTGCTCACGTTCTCTGAGCGTTTTTAATGTGTTGTCGATTTTTATTGCTGCTAAACTTTTAATTTCTGTTATCTTTTATTGTTTTCTATATATTGTTTTTGTTATCTGTTTTAGACTATTTATTCTTTTATTTTCTTTTTCATTTTATGTTTTTATTTAGCAGCACTTTCTTTTATTGCAATCTAGTATTTTAACCTTTTTCTTTACATGTCTTAGTCCAGAGCAACCATGTAAATCGTGACGGGGACATATAGCCTTGATGCTGACGTCCCCATTAAACCCCCTATTCATTCATTCATTCATTCCGATTGATACGATTTCTGGTATAGTGTCATATATATATTATGTTTATGTATTCTAATCAATAACTGTCTTCCAGAGCCAAGGACACAATTAAAATGCGAGAGCAATATAGGTGAGAGATGAAGGAACTTCTCTATCGAGGTCGAATGTGTGGAAAAGCCGAGTAAAAAAAAATTAGATTACAACAACAAGGTATGGTATTGAAAGGAGCATTCTTGCTCGAGTATTTTTAAGATGCTCCAATCGTTCACTTTGGAGATGCCCATGTTGTTATATCTCCGTCTCGAAGAAGGGCGTATCGAAGCCTAGTTAATACGCATCGATAAGTCCTCCTCCTCCTAAAACATTAATATACAATTATTTAACGTAGTGTCATAGGTATTTAGCTTGTATATGTATTTCGATATTTTAGTTTTAGCAAATAAGATTAAATGAGTTTGCACTGAATATAAGCATTCTATTTTAATTTTAATTAAAACATAGTTTTTGTTTGCGATATTTCTTTCTTGCGATATTTTAGTTGTTTGTAAATAAAAATTTAATGAGAATTGCATTTAAAATAATACAGACTATAAGCAGTTAATTTAGAAAGTGTTTTACTTTTTATTGAAAATTGACAATTAAATTCTTTTAGTAATCAATAAAACATAACAACAATAATAAACCTATGACACTCCGCATGGACTTACCTTATTCTCCTTGCTCCAAACTGGAACAGTCACTAAGTTTACAAAACACACGCACACGAACACGCACACCTCGATTGTGTCGTGAATACTGAATAATTGCTGTGGGGACTCAAATGAAGCTGCACAAGAAAAAAGGCGTAGTTTTAATTTTGCATTAATTAATGTTACTATAAATATTTTAATTGCACAATGTACTATCTCATCGCCTTGTTACACCCACTGCACTAATGATAAACGAACGTATTTCCGTCTCTTACTGAGACGACAGATTCCGTTTGTCTCTGATACGAGTCGTCTCCCCAGGAAGGAGACAAAGAAAACCGGAAGTAACTGGTGGGCGTTCAGCTTCCAAAAGATAACCAGTTTGGCAAAAGCAAGGAGGAAAAGTTACCATGCGATCATAATGCAATGAACTAGAACCGCCTTGGATTGATTATGATTGTGTATTAATCTTTTTCTTTCTCTCTGCTTCGCAGACCACGAGATACGAAATATCCAACTCTTCAACGTTTTACGAATGAATCCGCCTATCCACGAGCTATTGGAGTCCTTGAAAAAATTATTCTCAGATCAATAATCTGAATTGTAATAAAAATGCATTGACCTGTAATCACCTCCTAAGTGTAATGTCAGAATTAAATATTTATCATGATATCCATATATAAAATTGGGAAATCTGTGCCAAGCAATGTACCATTCATATGTATTTATGCAATTTAGTATATAGTTATAAGTGTTTGTATTATCATCGAATCATAATCAATGGTTAACGTAAATATTAATGGGTTTTAGTACATATAATCCATCATAGACAACTAAATAACCACTTGGTATATTTAGTAATATTAAGACTTACAAAAAATAAAAAGAGAGGGAGATTGCCGGCCATGTGTGCACACATAGTTTTTTATTTTTATTTTTTTCTTTTCATTATATCATTTTTGCATTATATCACTAGACTGTTCTTATCAAGGATATGATTATTTACTTATAATATTTAATATGCTTAATAGATGTACTCAACTGAAGATGATAAGAATCATCCTAATAGTTAATGAATCATCCTTGTTGTCGTTTAGTTAATTGTATGTTGGCCAAACAATACTACCAGATCACACATCTAAGTCATATGCTCTTATGATTTAATGTTGTTTTGAAATAATGTAACATATATAAGGGTGCGATCAAATGGTACTGCACAACCTTCTCTTCCCAAGCGATTTTCTTCTAGTATATTTTATATTATTTTATTTTATCTTACTTGATTTTTTTTGTTTGCCTCATAATTCGTCCAAAAATTTATTGTATTGGGTGGGATGGGACTCCCACCATTAAAGTCCGGGAGACTGAAAGGGTTGCCTCTCTATGCCGCTCAATTTCCAAATTGGACCTAACAAATTAACGCGATTCAATAAGCTCAAAACAAAATTATTAGTTATATAATTATAAATATAAACATAAGAAATTATAAGTATTTTTAAGTCATTGACTTATATTACTCTTGATTGGTTTTGGACTTAATATTTGTTCACACTTCAAGAATAACATGATGATTGTGGTTTTCTACGGGAAACAGGTTTCCACTAAGACAAACCACAAGGGTTTTGTCATCCTAAATTGTGATGATTGTGGTTTCCTACGGGAAACATATTGTACGGAAAATGTGGTTGTATCGACCACAGGAGTTTTGTCATCACAGATAGTAAAAAAATAAAGAAATCCGGAAAGCGGATATTCTTCCAACATCTACGTTTCTATGCCATCCCACCTATGCTCTGATACTCAAGTTCATAACCAATCACGATTAAACATGTCAAAAGAATCACCATAAACTCCGCCTAATTGTACTACTCGACCCCCCTTTTTATGTTTACGTTTACGTAAATTAACATTGTGTGACTATGTGTTCCGGCCAACGCCTCGTTATTGGATATAAAATCATTTCAGAAGAGTGCCCAGGCATCCTTTTCGACACCGAAGTGCTCTACTGCAGGAGGTAACTATGATTTTTATTTAAATCATTATCGTTGCTATGAGACTTAAATTTCGATTCCCCTTGACATCAAACTTTAAAATCTTGAGTAAAGAATACAGTTTTTGAAAAACGTACTACAAAATTTCTCGATACAAACTAGAGCAGGCTCGATTGTGAAATGCGTTGCACACTTAAAGTTATATAGATGTGTTGCACATGCTGCATAGACAATTGCTTTCAAGTGTTATTTCACATTCAAACATTACTTTCAAAACTTTTTTTACTAAACTAAAAGAAGAAGGAACTAAATCTCTTTACATGGTAATATTTAATATTTTTTGTATAGTGTTTCCTTTTCTTGTTGCACGATTCTCATGTTATTCATACTGTTATTATTGATCTTGTTCACTACATTCATGTAATAAACTTTATCATATCTAACACATGTCTCATAGTATGATTCTAACAGTCAGAGCTTATTTCCCCCGAGGTAATTGAAGCTTAGAAGAAACTACTCCGAACAGGTCCTTATGACAGAGGACCTGGGTTCGTGACGCTTCTGTGTTTGGGTGACTCCGTAATTTCAACTTTCAGATTAAGATTTCGTTTCAGTATCTTATATCTAGTAGCCTACTGTTTTTGGAGAATGAACGTTTTTGGATACGCGAAGTTTTTCTCTCAACATCTGTAGCTACTAAAAGTGTATAATAATGTTTTATTTTTTCTAGTGAGACATAAGGTGTAACTTATCTTAGTAATATAAGTAATTTACCCAAGAAGGTGAGGAGTTTAGCATACAACTTTGTTGCTACAGAGGAAAAGGATCTCGAATGTAAATTAGAAACACTTAGAGAGTATAATCATCTTGCGTTGGCCTATCGAACCTTCGAAAAAAAACTAAACACAATATTTTCGTCTTTTCTTATTGATTCAATAAAAGTGTTGAATTAATGTTGTGTGAAATGTCGCATAATTTCCATTCTTATAGTTTACGTTCTCGACATGATAAGAAGCAAATACAAAGGCCTAATATAGCCTATACTACCTATTTAAATTGTAAAACAGACCAAAATGAGTTAGGCATTGTAAAATACACTTAACCCAAATACCTTACCTATAAAAGTGTATATAAATAAAGGTATTTATAAATTTTATAACCAAGTTGTTTCTTTTCTGGATGAAGAAAGCATAACAACAACATAAAATTATGACAAATTAAACTGGATTTTTCTAAAGTAAGTTTTTTCTGTTTACGAGTTCTTGTACATTATTCTACAACCTCATATCTATAGTAGTAATGGCGTGACCTGAGGAAACTTTTGGCCCCTGGGTTCCTGCCTCAGGACCCATGGTCCCTGGCCCGGGGTCAATGACCTAGGGGTACCTAGGACCACCCCCCTAAATTTTGGCAGGGATACCTTGGCCCACCCCCTAAATTTTGGCAGGGGTACATAGGACCACCCCCCTTAAATTTTGGAAATTGCCAAATCTAAAAATTGGGTGTGGTAGCCTAGGACCATAGTATGTACCTCTATCAGTATTGGGTGTCTATGTCGTTCCCTTTTATGGGTAAAATATTCCCCAAAATTCAAATTTCGGGGGGTTTTGACCTAATTTATCCCCTTTGATGAGGTATTATTAACCTATATGGTTATATGGACGTATACAGGGGTCCATTACCTTTCATAAGATATGGGTACATTAATGCATCCCTTGAAAAATTTGGGAGGGGTACCTTGGCCCACCCCTTAAATTTTGGAAATTGACCAATTTAAACATTGGGTATTATAGTACAGGACCCTAATGTGTATTATGATAAATTTGAGTGGTCCACCTCGTTCCCTTCTAGGGGTACAAAATTGCCAAACATATAAACGTAAGCAATACGTTGTACCACGTGTTTGGTTTTGACCTAAGTTATCCCCTTGGATGAGGTCCTATTACCTTATATGGTTATATGGTTATGAATAGGGGTTTATTCCCTATCATAAGACATAGGTACATTTGTGCACTCCTTTTAAAATTTGTGAGGGGTACCTCGGCCCACCCCTTAAATTTTAGAAATTGCTCATTTTATATATTTGGTATTATAGTACTGGACCCTAACATGTATTATGATAAATTTGGGTGGTCCACCTCGTTCCTTTTCATGGGTACAAAATTGCCAAATTTTAGTAAAACCACGTGTTTGTTTTGATGGTCTTGTATAGGGTCCATTTCCTATCATAAGACATAGGTACATTGATGCACCCCGGGAGGGGTACCATAGCCAATCCCTTAAATTTTGGAAATTTTTCAATTTAAGCATTCGCTATCATAGTACATGACCTCAATATGTATCATGATAAATTTGGGTGGTCCACCTTATTCCCTTTCATGGGTAAAAAAATTGCCAAAATATAAACATAAGCAATATGTTGTATCACGTGTTTGGTTTTTGGCCCAATTTTTCCCCTTTCATGCGGTCTTATTACCGTATATGGTTATATGGCCATGTATATAGGTTCATTTCATATCATAAGACATGGGTACATTAATGCACCCTTTAAAAATTTGGGAGGGGTATCTTGACTCATCCACTCAGTTTTAGAAATTGTTTAATATAAGCATTTGGTATCTCCGTACAGGTCTTCAATATGTACCACTATAAATTTGGATGGTCCACCTCGTTCCCTTTCATGGGTAAAGAACTACCAAAAATCAAATTTCGGAGGTTATTGACCCCTACTTAACACGTTATATGGTTTATTACCTACATATGTTTATGTTCCCTTTTAAATTTGGGAATTATCAAATAACAAAATTCGGTAAACGTTTTCTAGGACCCATTGGTAATCCTCTTATGGCCAAATATTCAAAATTTAAAGGTTATTGACCGGCTTTATTATTGAATAAGTACAGGATTTATTACTTTTTTCATAAGACACAGGTGTGTTTGTGTACCAATCTTAAATTTTGGGAGGGGTACATTTCTTATTGTCATATCAATAATTGGTAATTGTTCTTAGAATTGAGTGGTATCTCTTTCTTTGGGTAAATCATTGTCAAATATGAGTATGATCACGTGATCAGTTATTGACCTATGATGGGATTAGGAGTCCAGGACATTGGTACATTTAAACTTTCTAGGATAATTTGAGAATGCGTCATTGGTTTTGATTATTACAGCCAAATATAAACGTAAGCAATACGATGTACCATGTGATTGACCTTGATGAGGTAGTGTACAGTGATACATAGCTAACCTTATTGAATCTTATGACTCATAGTCTTAAGGAAATACATGCTACAACACTGGCAAAGTTATTGTTGATGCAATGTGATTGGTTGATCCCTATCTTTCGTGCAATCTGATTGGCTGATCACTATCTTTCGTGCAATCTGATTGGTTGCTGATTTTCAAATCTTTGCTGCATTCAGTTTTAAGTTTTGTTTAACGTTTAAAAATCTTGGTTTCGTTCAACATTTTGCACTCACTGATAAATATGATCAAAACCGTTTATTTGTTAATCGAATAGTTAAAAACCGGATAAAGTTTGACGGTTAACCGTGAATATTTAAAAAAAAATAAAATTTTTGTTTGAAAACTCTTGTTTCAAAATTTTTTATTTAATTTTTTTTCGTTTCAGAATTTTGTTTGAAATTTATGTTTAAAAATTTTTTGTTTGAAATTTTTGTTTCAAAATTTTTTGTTTAAATTTTTTTCGTTTCAAAACTAAGAAACTTTTTGTTTGAAATTTTTTTGTTTGAACATATTTGCTTGGAAAATTTTTGGTTTCAAATTTTTAAGTTTGTGCACTCATTAGTGAAGAACCGGAACTGCTTAGAAGAAAATTTGGTTTGAAAATTTTGTTTCGAAAGTTTTGTTTGAATTTTTTTGTTTCAAAGTTTGGTTTGACATTTTTGAAAGTTTGTGCACTCATTAGTAAAGAACCGGAACTGTTTAGAACTAAAACCTCTGGCAACATTGTGGTGCAATAGTACACGTCAGAACATGATGATGCAACGTCATCAGTTTTGCATCATATATAAGTATCGTTCGAGTTAGTATTCATGATAACATCATCATGGCTACTTGTCTGCAGTTTCTAAACACACCTGATGTGATAAAATCATTTACCAAGATTACTGATTTACAACAGAATGTACCTTATAGAATCTTAGCTAGCCAAATGATCCCTACAAAGCTTGGATTAAGAATCGTAGTGAAGCTTCAAAATGATAAGAATATAATTTTACCAGCAAGATACTTTCCCATGGAAGCATCAAAACAAGAAGAACTGCTGCGTTTCTTAAATACTGGATCTGTATCTTTGTTACAAAGGATTCTTGGGTCGAAGTCATCAATTTGAATTTAGTACACAGCCAGATTCGTCAGCAATTGTGATGAAATCATGAATTCAAACGTCAGCACATTTCTTTGACGTCAGACGTAGTTGTATGAATTTGGTTGGTCAGCATGACGTCAGCAACTGTGATGAAATCATGAATTCAAACGTCAGCACATTCCTTCCCAATGACGTCAGCCGTAGTTCTATAAATCAACCAATACACTGTCATCCCACGAAATCATTTGAGCAAGTGCTTTTCAGGAGGAAAGATGTGTACTTCTAACGATAAAGAGTTCGTCTTCGCAAGCTATTATCCAATAAATATATTTCAAACAAAACATGTGATGATTGGTATCAGTGATAGAACATTTGAACCAGTGATTCGATTGGGCAAAGCAGAACAATTTGGTGTACAACTGACCTGTGAAGAATGGCAAATATTATGTTCACGAATCGACGAAATGAACGATTATTTTCATGATGAGCTAAATGTGACCATAGTCAAATCATTAGGCTCAAATCATGAAGTGGTGATGCGTACAGTCCTCGAAGAGAAGATGATGCTGTTACGTAAAAAGAGTACATTCCATGTCCCTCGCAACATGGTGTATCTAACGCAAACGGAATGGAACAAATTCATCAGCGTATTTCAGTGTGTGAAACATGCAGTGGAAGTGTGCAACAAAACAAGTATATTCCTGAAAAAGTACTATTTTGAAAAATGTGTTATGCATATTGTACATGTATCTAGATATTGTGATGGTTGTCAACATCGTTCGTGGGTGCATACCTGTATTGATAAACAGTTTATTTGTGATCAATTGGACACTGAGTTTCCACCAATTGATATTGCAATAGACCTTAAAAGACTTCAGTTGGAATTAAAATTATACGCTAAAGACAAACTAGTGCAAGAAGTTCAAAATACATTGTATCGACAATATCCAGATCATATATCTGGTATGGATGTATGTGGAGTGTAATAAAATGATCCATTTCAATGAATTGTGTTTTTTCATTTCAAGTACAACCCCATGTTCTAACGTGTACTATTGCACCACAATGATGCCAGAGATTTTAGTTCTAAACCATTCCGGTTCTTTACTAATGAGTGCACAAACTTTTCAAAATGTTAAACCAAACTTTGAAACAAAAAATTTCAAACAAAACTTTCGAAACAAAAATTTTCAAACCAAATTTTCTTCTAAGCAGTTCCGGTTCTTCACTAATGAGTGCACAAACTTAAAAATTTGAAACCAAAAATTTTCCAAACAAAAATGTTTGGTCGATTCGTGAACATAATATTTGCCATTCTTCACAGGTCAGTTGTACACCAAATTGTTCTGCTTTGCCCAATCGAATCACTGGTTCAAATGTTCTATCACTGATACCAATCATCACATGTTTTGTTTGAAATATATTTATTGGATAATAGCTTGCGAAGATGAACTCTTTATCGTTAGAAGTACGCATCTTTCCTCCTGAAAAGCACTTGCTCAAATGATTTCGTGGGATGACAGTGTATTGGTTGATTTATAGAACTACGGCTGACGTCATTGGGAAGGAATGTGCTGACGTTTGAATTCATGATTTCATCACAGTTGCTGACGTCATGCTGACCAACCAAATTCATACAACTACGTCTGACGTCAAAGGAATGTGCTGACGTTTGAATTCATGATTTCATCACAATTGCTGACGAATCTGGCTGTGTACTAAATTCAAATTGATGACTTCGACCCAAGAATCCTTTGTAACATAAAGATACAGATCCAGTATTTAAGAAACGCAGCAGTTCTTCTTGTTTTGATGCTTCCATGGGAAAATATCTTGCTGGTAAAATTATATTCTTATCATTTTGAAGCTTCACTACGATTCTTAATCCAAACTTTGTAGGGATCATTTGGCTAGCTAAAATTCTATAAGGTACATTCTGTTGTAAATCAGTAATGTTGGTAAATGATTTTATCACATCAGGTGTGTTTAGAAACTGCAGACAAGTAGCCATGATGATGTTATCATGAATACTAACTCGAACGATACTTATATATGATGCAAAACTGATGACGTTGCATCATCATGTTCTGACGTGTACTATTGCACCACAATGTTGCCAGAGGATTTAGTTCTAAATAGTTCCGGTTCTTTACTAATGAGTGCACAAACTTTCAAAAATGTCAAACC
Source organism: Thermobia domestica (assembly GCF_964235325.1). Taxonomy (NCBI): domain Eukaryota; kingdom Metazoa; phylum Arthropoda; class Insecta; order Zygentoma; family Lepismatidae; genus Thermobia; species Thermobia domestica. Next base: position 243,195,167 of record NC_137460.1, on the reverse strand, counting down.
AAACTTTGAAACAAAAAATTCAAACAAAACTTTCGAAACAAAAATTTTCAAACCAAATTTTCTTCTAAGCAGTTCACTAATGAGTGCACAAACTTAAAAATTTGAAACCAAAAATTTTCCAAACAAACATGTTCAAACAAAAAAATTTCAAACAAAATGTTTCTTAGTTTTGAAACGAAAAAAATTTAAACAAAAAATTTTGAAACAAAAATTTCAAACAAAAAATTTTTAAACATAAATTTCAAACAAAATTCTGAAACGAAAAAAAATTAAATAAAAAATTTTGAAACAAGAGTTTTCAAACAAAAATTTTTAAACTATTCACTCGTAACCGTCAAACTTTATCCGGTTTTTAACTATTCGATTAACAAATAAACGGTTTTGATCATATTTATTAGTGAGTGCAAAATGTTGAACGAAACCAAGATTTTTAAATGTTAAACAAAACTTAAAACTGAATGCAGCAAAGATTTGAAAATCAGCAACCAATCAGATTGCACGAAAGATAGTGATCAGCCAATCAGATTGCACGAAAGATAGGGATCAACCAATCACATTGCATCAACAATAACTTTGTCAATGTTGTAGCATGTATTTCCTTAAGACTATGAGTCATAAGATTCAATAAGGTTAGCTATGTATCACTGTACACTACCTCATCAAGGTCAATCACATGGTACATCGTATTGCTTACGTTTATATTTGGCTGTAATAATCAAAACCAATGACGCATTCTCAAATTATCCTAGAAAGTTTAAATGTACCAATGTCCTGGACTCCTAATCCCATCATAGGTCAATAACTGATCACGTGATCATACTCATATTTGACAATGATTTACCCAAAGAAAGAGATACCACTCAATTCTAAGAACAATTACCAATTATTGATATGAAAATAAGAAATGTACCCCTCCCAAAATTTAAGATTGGTACACAAATATACCTGTGTCTTATGAAAAAGTAATAAATCCTGTACTTATTCAATAATAAAGCCGGTGAATAACCTTTAAATTTTGAATATTTGGCCATAAGAGGAATACCAATCGGTCCTAGAAAAACGTTTACCGAATTTTGTTATTTGATAATTCCCAAATTTAAAAGGGAACATAAACATATGTAGGTAATAAACCATATAACGTGTTAAATATGGGTCAATAACCTCCGAAAATTTGATTTTTAGTAGTTCTTTACCCATGAAAGGGAACGAGGTGGACCATCCAAATTTATAGTGGTACATATTGAAGACCTGTACGAAGATATCAAATGCTTATATTAAACAATTTCTAAAACTGAGTGGATGAGCCAAGATACCCCTCCCAAATTTTAAAGGGTGCATCAATGTACCCATGTCTTATGATAGGAAATGAACCTATATACATGACCATATAACCATATACGGTAATAAGACCGCATCAAACGGGATAAATTGGGCCAAAAACCAAACACATGGTACAACATATTGCTTATGTTTACATTTTGGCAATTTTTTTACCCATGAAAGGGAACGATGTGGACCACCCAAATTTATCATGATACATATTGAGGTCATGTACTATGATAACGAATGCTTAAATTGGAAAAATTGCAAAAATTAAGGGATTGGCTATGGTACCCCTTCCGGTGTGCATCAATGTACCTATGTCTTATGATAGGAAATGGACCCTATACATGAGCATAAAATCATATAAGGTAATAGGACCTCATCCAAAGGAATAAATTAGGTCAAAAACGAAACACGTGGTTGTACTAAAATTTGGCAATTTCGTACCCATGAAAGGGAACGAGATGGACCACCCAATATATATATATATATATATATATATATATATATATATATATATATTAGGGTCTTATACTATTATACCAAATGTTTAAATTGGACAATTTCCAAAATAAAGAGGTGGGCCAAGGTACCCCTCCCAAATTTTTAAAGGGTGCATCAATATACCCATGTCTTATAATAGGGAATGGACCAATATACATAATCATATAATCATATAAGGTAATAGGATCTCATCCAAGGGAATAAATTGAGCCAAAACAAACACGTGTTTGTACTAAAATTTGGCAATTTCGTACCCCTAAAAGGGAACGAGGTGAACCACCCAAATTTATCATAATACATGTTAGGGTCCAGTACTATAATACCAAATATATAAAACGAGCGATTTCTAAAATTTAAGGGGTGGGCCAAGGTACCCCTCACAAATTTTAAAAGGAGTGCACATGTGTACCTATGTCTTATGATAGGGAATAAACCCCTATTCATAACCATATAACCATATAAGGTAATAGGACCTCATCCAAGGGGATAACTTAGGTCAAAACCAAACACGTGGTACAACGTATTGCTTACGTTTATATGTTTGGCAATTTTGTACCCCTAGAACGGAACGAGGTGGACCACCCAAATTTATCATAATACATATTAGGGTCCTGTACTATAATACACAATGTTTAAATTGGTCAATTTCCAAAATTTAAGGGGTGGGCCAAGGTACCCCTCCCAAATTTTTCAAGGGTGCATTAATGTACCCATATCTTATGAAAGGTAATGGACCCCTGTATACGTCCATATAACCATATAGGTTAATAATACCTCATCAAAGGGAATAAATTAGGTCAAAACCCCCCGAAATTTGAATTTTTGGCAATTTTTTACCCATAAAAGGGAACGACATAGACACCCAATACTGATAGAAGTACATACCATGGTCCTAGGCTACCACACCCAATTTTTAGATTTGGCAATTTCCAAAATTTAAGGGGGGTGGTCCTATGTACCCCTGCCAAAATTTAGGGGGTGGGCCAAGGTACCCATGCCAAAATTTAGGGAGGTGGTCCTAGGTACCCCTAGGTCATTGACCCCGGGCCAGGGACCATGGGTCCTGAGGCAGGGACCCAGGGGCCAAAAGTTTCCTCAGGTCACGCCATTACTACTTCTATTAACCCGTAAGTAGTCGCGTAGGGTATATATATAACGTAACTCTAGACACGTTTTTTAAAAAGTATTTGCTACAATTATATTTCTTGTACTAGAGTTATGTTACATGAATTGAGGTCCCCCCCCAAAGCTTTCAGGATACGGCCCTGTCTGGATTTGTAACCGGGTATCAAACACACGTACGCAAGATAAGTGAAGTTGAGAGAGGCACAAACGATGAACATTAATATAGAGTGTTGACGGAAATCGTCGCCGAGTTAAGCACCGGAAGTGTGAACAGATAAGAAATGTACTTCTCTTTAAGTTTAAAGTAAGCAGCAGAAAAGAATAATTAAAAAATAAAAATGTAAAACACGATAATTAGTCCATAATGTGGATAGATTTTATGTTCAAAGCAAATTCTAAGTGACACTATGATAGAAAAACAAGTTTTCCTGCTGGGTTGGAATAGGAATGAGAAGTGTCCTGGTTCGATTCCCAGTCGGGTTTATCTAACAACTATTTTTCGTTTTGTAGGGTAAATATTTATTTTATTTAATTTATTTGACATTCACCAGATACAGCTAAGAGGCCTAACAATAATAGAAAGAATCGAAAGGGTTTGAAAGGGTATCTGTCAGGGTACATTTAGTAGGTAATATTCCGGCATTTGACTGGTAGGATTGAAGAAAACCTCAATTAGGAAGTACATCCATTTGTATAGCCTGACCTCTTCACTCAGAAAGTTAAGTTTAAACTTCACATTTTAACTGTTTCAAACACATATCCAAAATATGCAGGCTGCACCAAAAGTAATGATATCATAGACTCCTGATTGCAAAGCAAGGAATAGGAATGAGAAGTGTCCTGGTTCGATTCCCAGTCGGGTTTATCTAACAACTATTTTTCGTTTTTTAGGGTAAATATTTATTTTATTTAATTTATTTGACATTCACCAGATACAGCTAAGAGGCCTAACAATAATAAAAAGAATCGAAAGGGTTTGAAAGGGTATCTGTCAGGGTACATTTAGTAGGTAATATTCCGGCATTTGACTGGTAGGATTGAAGAAAACCTCAATTAGGAAGTACATCCATTTGTATAGCCTGACCTCTTCACTCAGAAAGTTAAGTTTAAACTTCACATTTTAACTGTTTCAAACACATATCCAAAATATGCAGGATGCACCAAAACATTAGACTCCTGATTGCAAAGCAAGTAAAAAATATGATATCACAGACTCCTGATTGCAAAGCAAGTAAAAAATATGATATCTATATAGTCCGAAAGTTTACAGGAACAGAGATAGACAGCTGAGAAAATGAAGAAAAGGGACTACACACCCACCAAGCTGAATAATGAAAAAATGCTCGTACACTTTTGTCAGACAATGCGTTTGACAAGTCAAGCCGGTGATTTTTATGTATTTCTGAATTGATATCCTGGTGTGTAGGAGTCCTTGTGTTGCTTGTGTGTGATTGCCTTCTATTAGTCTATGGTGAGCTCAGGTTACGGTAACACCTGAGGCGAGTAGGATAGTAGTATTGTCTATCTCCACCCCTGTCGACTTCCGGATCTATATTTAATATTAGGAATTCTGGTTTAATTTTCCACTATTACGTTTGGAGCATCCTGTATAAAACCTACCAAATACTGCGATCTTTATTATTACTCTTACCTATTCACATCCAATGTTATATTTAAGCCTCTGCTTAGCACTTTATGGATATAGTCTGCCTATAATTATTTCCGTTTTATTTCTATTTATTGATCTATTTACTTAATGCTTTCAAAATGTGGATGGATGAGAATGAAATCACTGGGATCAATAATGGTAGTAGGTATGTTTTCTTTGATTTCGTAAATGGCCAATGTTATTTTAGTCCTAACTTGTTACCTTTAAATATATTGTGCATATTATATATATAATATTAATTATATATATATTAATTTTCCATTACAGGAATACGAAATAGGTATAGGCTTACAACAACAATTCGACCAGTCCCCCTTCAAAAATATGGAAACTCTTCTTCAAGAAATTTATTTATTTTATGAACCTCAAAAAGAAAAATGCACAGCCTCTTTTTATGAATTCCTCAACAGGACTAGGACAATATTAGGTGTATCTGAACAAGTACCAATACAAGTCTATACTGATGACAATTTCGAAGTTGATGAAGAATATTTTCAAACATTCAAAAATACCGTCCTCTTGAAAATTCGCGTTGTCAATCAACTTGATACAAGTGCCACAATAAATAACACAACAGTAGAAAAACTAGTCAAAATGCTCTGCCAAAACTCTGGATATTGGTCTATACTAACCGAGTTGGAATTACACCAACTAGCCTCAATGAACGCGAATAGCTTATTAGAAGCCGTGCCTGATAAACGCTTCTTATATCAATTGCCAAATAGCAGTGCCCGTCGGTTGCAAGAAATGAAACAGACACAAGAAGCGATGATCCTTTTACAAGAACGTTCGAATGAAGTACATAATAATTAAAATTTATAGGCAATCTGTTGAAGTATTTAGTTCTAGTATTCGAAGGAAAAAAAGAAGATGAGTTGTATAGGGATAATATCAAAAACATTATTTAAACTATAGTAACTATTATGATATTAAATATTTGAATTTGAACGGCTGTCTTATAATTCTGAAAATGGTAGGAAAAGTTATTTAATTGCAAAATATGCAATACTTCCTTCTCGCTCTGAGATAGATTCCCTTACACAATAAAAGTAAAGTACAAACATGAAAAGCATCTGCAGATAGAAAAAATTAGTAGATAATTATTATCGTGACAACAATCAATCATATGTATATACAATACTAGCAGCGTTCACCCCGCTTCGCTGCGGTCACCCCGGAACGCAATAAACTTTGTTACTTAGATAATTTTTACTTTTTCGCTTTCAAGTGATATGATAAAAACCATAGAAGATTGCACTAATGTTAACATTATATCGCCTGTCATTTATGTTAACCCGCCCCGCTTCGCTGCGGTCACCCCAACCCGCCCCGCTTCGCTGCGGTCATCCCGGAACGCAATAAACTTTGTTACTTAGATAATTTTTACTTTTTCGCTTTCAAGTGATTTATAGCGCCTGTCAGTTATGTTAACCCGCCGAGTCACAGGGTCATGCGGGTTGCATATAAATACGTTTATTTTTATACCTATGATGAACTAATAACAAAGGATTTGTACGTATGGACACCTGAATGGTCAATTATCTCAAGACACTGGTAATTGAAAATTAAAGTGATATGATAAAAACCATCTAGGGTCCACATCCTAACAACCCCCCAAAAATGAAAGAAATCGCTTCAGCCGTATTAGCGTGATGAGCGGACAAAGGATTTTTTGTACGTATTGACACCTGATTGGTCAATTATCTCAAGACACTGGTAATTGAAAATTAAAGTGATATGATAAAAACCATCTAGGGTCCAAATCCTAACAACCCCCCAAAAATGAAAGAAATCGGTTCAGCCGTATTAGCGTGATGAGCGGACAAAGGATTTTGTGCGTTCTCTTTTATATATATAGATAGGAAGATCTAAGTAGACTCTATACTACCTATTGTAAAGTAGACTTTTAAGAAATATAAACATTATATTTTCATATTTTTTGAGTGATTCAATAAGGGTACTGTTGTAGTCCTAATGTGAAATGTCGCATAACGCACACTCTTATAATTTACGACCTCGATACGGTAAGAAGCAAGTGCATAAGACTACTACTTATTTAAATTGTAAAATAGGCCAAAATGAATTGGGTGATATAAAATATACTTGCCCAAATTGTTTGGTAGAAAAATATTCCACTGATTTTATTCATTTCAGCTACTGTGGACATAGCATATTTGATTCGTGTTTAATTGACTATGTTGCTCTGAAGTACAATGGCAAAGAACTTGGTTGGATTTGTGTCGTGTGTAGTAGAGTATCATGTCAATATAGTTTGATTTTACCGGGGAATCGTATAATAACATATTTGGCATCAAAAACGGAAAGCGGAATTTATAAAAGCATTGTTGAACGTATTTTCAACAAAATCTAAAAGATAAAGAACACTTACCTACATGAACTGTTATTTAATGTAGGAAAATGGATAAATATGTATTTACTTTACCAGTTTGTACTAATGGCTGTCAGATTGTGAAATATGTATAGAATAGTTATTCACTTGAGTTGAATTCTGTTACCGTAGAAATAGGTAGAAGAAAACTAGGAATTATTCAATTCCATTTTATAAAATATTGTACAAACTAAGGTTTCCAGAATTTTGTGCTAAAATGTAATGTTGGCACCATAAAATTATAATTGAATTGTATGAGTAGACAGATATTCATAAAAAAAATTGTAACCCTTAGGCCTATGTAAATAAAGGTATAAATTTTATAACCAAGTTGTTTCTATTCCTAAACTATTCTGAATGAAGAAAATCACAGGTATAAATACTTATTACAAATTAAAACGAGGATGTGATTTGTGGTCTATTTTAATGAAGGTTTTTTTATAATTTTATTATAGACTACATAATAACCTACATACGGACTTAGAATTATTTTTATGAGTTAAAGCGGTTAAGTGTTACAACATATCGTCGCATGAGAACCAGAGGAACGTAATTCCATTTTCACAGGTTTACAGGCGAAAGAATAAAAATATTATTTTGTTAGAACGATTTTTTTAATAAGATGGTAAATGTGATACATTACAACAGATGGAGTTACGTTCCATTTACACCAAGTGTTTTTTTAAAAATTATGTCCAAACATTAACAAAACGAAAACAGTAGTTTTGGAGTTATGTTCGTCTGGTTTTATGTGACTATATTATGTAGGCGAAGATATTATCCTCTAGGAAATATTGTAAAAGTTTTTTTTTTCAGAATATGTATGTATATATATTTGGTATGTATATGCAAACGGTGCGAGATAATGAAAAAATAATCGAAAAATCTCACCTTATCGATTTTTATCAAGATGTCCATCACTTGTGTGTTCAAAAGAACATGTACAGATGTTGTGAGATATGACAAGGAGATTCATGATCATATATGAATGATGCGTTGTGTAGAAAGCGCAGGTTCAGCTAGTTATTATTATTATTATTATTACTATTATTATTATTATTATTATTATTATTATTATTATTATTATTATTATTATTATTATTATTATTATTATTATTATTACATATTCGGAGATTTAACACAAGTAAGAGGTCAAAGCTTTGGTCGTCATATATCTATCGCTGATTTTTTTAAGGTCAAAGGCTATTACTGAAAATTTGGAATGGGTGGTTCTTCTCAACGAATTCGGTGACCTGTCGGCCACGACCGTCAGTACGGACAGAACCCCACAGACGGTGATAGGCATTAAGGTCTCCTACAAGCAAGACTGGTGGTTCAAGCTGATGGAAGAGCTGAAGCAGATCGGCGGTTGTAAAGGCTTCTGAGTGAGGAACGTATAATGAATAAACTGTAAGCAGGCGAGAAAAGTATACACGCACCGCAACGGCTTGCAGGCGGGAGACAAGGGGAATCTCCCGAGAATGCACATAATCGGAGGCACAGACTGCCACGCCTCCAGCAGCGTGGTCAGCGTCTGGCTTATCACATCGATACATAGTATACCCAGAAAGAAGGAAGGACTGGGTAGGCTTAAAATGGGTTTCTTGCAAGCAGACAACAACTGGCGAGTGGTCGGAGACCAGTTGTATTAATTCCTCACGGTGACTACAGAAGCCATTCGAGTTCCACTGAAGAAGCGCCATGCTGGAAGAATTCAACGTTTAAGGCGAACTTTCCGAAGGGGTTCAATAACAGCCCACTCGGAGTCCATAAGTTCGTCTTCCAACATATCAGACTTGAGGGAACATCAGGTGGCTTACTAAATGGCGTAGATTTTGTTCTCTTTGGAGTGAAAACAGTTTCGTTCAGCGGCGAATATGTTTTCTAAGTTTCAGTCCGGCGATATAAGGTGATCGGCGATGGGCGGAGTGCGCCGAAGACCACTACTAACAGAAACACGTGGGGTTCTGGGAAGTTCGCTTGTCATTGCAACTGGGGTGTCACAACTATGCTCAGGGACCGAGTCTGTCTTGGTGGAAACGTCGGATGTCTTGGTAGCTACAGATTTTCGAGAACTAGCTGCAACAGTAGCGAATGGAACAGAAAGCGAAGAAAGGATGCTTTCTTTCAAACGACGCTTAGCATCAGCAGCAGAAATCTTCTCAACAACCATGAGTTCTCGAATACACTTATCGCACTGAAAGGCTGGACAGTCCCGAGACCAAGCTGAATGCTCACCCTTACAGTTGACACAGAAGGGCTTGGTCGCTTTACAGGGTTCCGCACCATGACTACCCTGGCTACACATCGCACAAAGAGCAGCACTCGCATTACACGACGTGCTGGTGTGCCCAAAATGTTGACATTTAAAGCAGCGCAAGTGACTAGGTATATAGGGCCGAACTTTCAAACGATAGTATCCAGCCGTAACGTACTCCGGAAGCGTGGGCAAACTGAAAGTAAGAATCAGGGACTGGGTAGCGACGAGTTCACCTGACTTCTTACTTTTGATTCGAGCTACGTCTGTAACGTGTCGGTCCGCTAGCTGCGACTTAATTTCCTCTTCGGTGTCATTGAGGAGTTCCCAACACGATATTACCTCTCTTGAAACGTTCAGTATACGATGCGGTTCGACTGACACGTTCACCGGTCCAATAGAACTATAATCTGGGACATTGCCTTGGACGGAAGGATTGTCGGAATTGAACATTCTTAGAGGAGTCTCATTCTTCCTCCAATCTTGCTCTTTTCTGGTACCTGTTCTACCACTTGGCAACTTAAGGTGTGATTTTCAAGGCTTGCTTTACAAAGATTCATCTTGAGAATCCGTCAAGGCCTAACTTCGATAATGACGGACAACCGTTTTTAATCTCATACTTGGTAACTAAGTATGTTTTTATTCCAGAATCCATCCAGTAACCACACAACTAGGGGCTGCGACTAAAGTAAGGTTGCCATTGAACATTGCTAACTCCCACAGCTTTTGGTGGTAACACACCATGTGTACAACTACTCATATACAGTAGGGAGAGCCGGGTCAGTTTTTAAACCCATATAATAAGATGTTAAATTAACACTTAGAAAGGAATACAGGGTGTGATGTCACACCGGGATGCTAGCGGGAGAACTTACGCTACACCCTGGCAATCCTTTCGGCACGCCCTCAACCTTAGGATCAGCGTGGGACACTGTCAAGGGGAATGGGGGTACAACAAAACCATTCCTGTCGACATAAACGCGTGGCCCTGGAAAAAAATAAGAAGATAAACGAAAAAGAACCTGGCTAACCAAAAGACAGACCCCCACCAGCCCAGAAAGAACAAAACAAAACAAAAAAAGTTCGGATTCTTTTGGATTTTTAAAATTTTGTTTGTTTTCTTAATGAGATTTAGTTTTGCTGTTTTCGTTTTTTATATTCTGAAAGACTCAACACTATGGACAACACAAACACTCGACGCACACAACAGTAGGCCGGGTGGGTGCACGTCCTTCTCAAGTGGAGAAAGGCGTCCACTAGACCTTCCTCTTCTCGATTCTCACCAGCCACCCGCAAGACCGGTAGCGGTATTCGCAGCTGAGAGGTCATGCAAAAGATGCAGATGAGGGGTGATAGGTGAAGGTATGATGAAGCCGCCCTCTTAGCTCCGCCCCCTCCCTGACGACGACGGTCCGCTACATGGTTGGAGGCAATCAAGTTAGGGATAAACTCCTTAATAGTCTGGTCTCAACAACAAAAAAGGCTCGGATCGTGACAGACCGGACACAAGTATGAAACTTGGTAGACTGAAAGTACTTCGGTATTCAATTCGTTTTAGGGTCGGGTGCCAAAATTTTCTGGCCGCCATTTTGAAATATGCCGCCATATTGGATTTTATATAAGGTTCTCTTAAAAGATCCTTATCTCGGTAACCAATGGTCCGATTTTGATGATTCTTTTTCTAAATTATAAGTTAAGCCCAAATTTAATCGATTATAACAGTATTGAAGACAAGGAAATGTGATAAAAACGAGAAAATTAGAAATATTTAAGATTTTATGGAACATATTTACATATAAATGAATTTTTCTCCAAAATGGTCCATTTTATGAAAGCATGTACCCTATAACATTTGAAAGAGTATATAAAGAGCTTTAATTTGATGTATAATACTTTAAAATGCGATGAAAAATAACCGAAATATAGTTAAATTAAGAAATCAGTACAATAGAATACAAAGGGTGTACAGAGAATCAACTAGACAAAGAGTGTGCAGAGAATCAACTAGACGAATGTTGATGTTATGTGATAACAAGCATGCTCGGAATCTGGCAAATTAATATTTTTTCTCCACTTTTGTAAATTGTTATTGAAATCAATATTATTTGCATTATTGCTATTGTTATTAAATGAACATTATACTATTCATATAAATTATATTATGTAAGACACTAAAAAGCCACATCATAAATACGTCTTTGCATATATGTCAATTTTTAAATTTGACTCTTTCAAACAATAAATAACTACTGAAAAACTGAATATTCCAAATCAAAATGCTAACAAAGTGACAAAAATTGATAACATCCAACAGCCTATTCCACAAAGAAAAAATACTTCTTAGTCACATTGCTGTTCATCACAGGAACTTCCACAGCAGCAAAGATCTGTATATTGAACACCATTCGTTGAACATACGCACTGTTTTGAGCAAAGAGGAAAAACTTTGCAGCCATACTTTAGCAATTCTCTTGAATTTTTATAAACTTCTGGTTTGGTCATCCATAAGGGCTTCCACGATCCACTTTCTTTCACCCAGTCGAAGTTTTCTGGACTTGAAAATATTCAGTAGTTCAGACTTGTTTGACGACAGTAAAAGTTTCTCGTGATCAATGATGATAGCCAACTACGATTTTCATGAGAAAAAAATCTTGCAGATCACCCTCACGCAGTTTGCATGACATATACAGTCCACTGAACAAACTGTAATCATTTCTCAATTCATTTATCTTTTGTTAAGATGATTTCCTACACTTCTTTAAGTTTTCTCAAGAAAAAAAAACTATTCCTTTTTATAGGAGACTAAATTGACTTGCTTCGTTTTACAAACACCGAGTCAACAACCTCTTCATATTGGTTTTTACCAATCACTTTTCTTTCTGCAACAGTTTCTGAATATCTTGTAAGGCATACGCATGTGATGATAGATTCATTACCTGTTACGTATCTAAAATAGGATTTCCTACAGCTGAAATTGTGTCATGCAATGTTTGACAATGATTCTTAAAACTTACATCACTTCCAACATAATTTTCATTAATTATTTCCTCAATCTGTGCAGCATCTTCAAATTCTTTTGTGGGTCTGCGTAACTCAGGAGCAGTGAGCATCCATTGTTGAAAAGCATGTGGATTTTTAGTTAATGGCTCCACTGGAGTCTCTAACACTTGTGTTATTTTGGTCGAACGGCATGAAACAAAACTTTTGGTTAGTCTTTGAAAACACCCAAAAAAACTAACTAACTCTATGGCCTATGGAACCCGGAGGTTCAGTGTCGCGTTCACAAAAGCTCTCCACTGACTTTGTAATCGAATGGAGTTCGTGTCGCTGTTCGGGCGTCCATTTATTTATAACCGTCCTGAGTTCGTGGTCCTATCAATAAGCATCTTCCTGTTACTTTAACTTACCTGGACAAGACGACGAAGACCTCTCCAAGAAAGGTTACAAACTGTTTCCCAAAAAGCTCGTCGGTCTCAATAATGAGATGAGCATTAGGCGCCGAGAGGTTCGGGTGTCTCATCTCGAAAACCTCACGGACGATCAGACGGTCATCCAGACCATAACGCACACAAACACCACTCATACAAACAACGAAAACACACTGGATTAAATGACACTATACTTATTTATTAGAACACTATTTTGAAAAAAAAATAACGAAGAGAAATGAACACAACACTGGACACTAATAAATTTTGCCGCTGAAATTTCGCTTTGCCCTTTTCGGGAAATGTAGCCCTTTGTATATATATGATTATAATTCAGATATCACTATAAACACTTCGCTCACACCATTAACGCACTTGGGGGATTAGCACTGGGGAAAAGTTGTCTGGATCGTCCCACGATGAATCCAGTTGTTACGCTGAACAGTCCTGCAGCGTAAAGGTGAATCTTCGAAAAGAAGATCTGCACAGTGAAATACTGATATTGGTGGGCGCGTATATAACTTTTTAAACGCACAAGGTCTGAGGACCTGGGATTTCACTGATTGGGGCTAGCCGTAAGAAATCGTCCTTCACCGGCTAAATAGCTTGTGCCCCTTAACACAACTTATGTTTGAAGTTCAACGCGAGATGCGTGGTTGCATCTTCCAGACCTGGAGTCAAACTCCTCGAGCGTCCAAGCTCAAGCTACGGGTTGCAATGGTCAACGGGATAGTGTTGGCAGTTCATTTCAAAAATTACTCAGTTACTCACCTGTATGCACATACAAACAGAATATAGAAAACAATTTATGTTAATTTTAGTCAACTGCCTATAATGCACTAGACACGGCGATAACACTGGCGTGAGAAAGTACAGATAACGAACTGGAATACAACGCAGTCGGCGCCACTTCGGCTACTGGGACATCTGGTCAGCCCATATTTCTCTAATCTATTATAATGTTTCCATAAGCGATTAAAGAAAGCACTTAATTCAGTTCCCAATAACTATAGAATATATACTGTGCATATAATAAGTCAGGGAGAAACACTGAAATGGTTAGTCACTAACTGAAATGTTCTCAGCAAAAGCAATGTTTTAAATATATATATAAAAAAAACGATGAAAGACTTCTTTGTCCAATTGTGTGGGAAAGAAGCAATTCCCACCAAAGAAAGAACTTATGTGCGTTGCAGAATAAAGTATAAATTGAAAATAATGATCACTGTCTTGACGAAATATACAGAGTGTCCACAAAAAATCCTTCTATAACCTGGTAGCGGTTATATATGGCGTCTGAAACGTGGAACGACCTGTCAAGTGCACACGTAGACAGGTTGAGAACCCTTGGCCGTATGACGAAGTATGAATAAAATTAGGTTTTTCACCTGAAATTTAAAATTAGTTAGTTGGCAACACTGTCATATGGTGTGAGACTTACGTACATAAACGATGAGTGGTTTTTCACCTGAAAAAGGGCTATTTAAAATAGTTAAATAACTTGTCCACTCACTACAACATGATGAGGTTCCTGCATGAGCAATGTTCAATCCAAGTGTTCCATAAGGTAATAAGATCCTCTTGAACAATTGGTGCAGTTGGGTTTCCTTATCTTCCGTTTCTTCACATGTTGAAACCATGCTGTCTTCCTGTGTGAGTATCCTCCATTCCTCCATGGTTCTCCAACGAGGAGTTGATAAGGGGAGAAGGGGAGATTTTTTTTTTAACACTGGTGTGAGAAACGAAGTACGGTTACAACACCTGTATGATAACTTTTTTTTTTAAGTTCGCAGAAAGCGTTTATAGGGCTATTAAAATTCTTACTTTTTTTTTTTTTTTAAAAAAAAAACACACAAATTCTTTTCATAAAATGTTTAAGTGTTCCGTTTCGATCACTTTATTTGATATAATACGAAGTAAATACGTTATAGGGCTATTTAAATGCTTTTTTTTTAAAAAAACACTAATAAATTCTTTTCATAAAATGTTTAAGTGTTCCGTTTCGATCACTTTATTTTGTGTAATATGAAATAAATATACACACACGATAACTATTCATGAAAACATCGACTTAAAAAATTATCAAATATCTCAATAAAAATTAGTAAATATACTGATATCTATATTTAAAATATCAAAATGTGAATGAATAAGCAAATAGCAAAACATGTTAAAGGTACTAAAATATTAAAATTATTGTTAAACTTTCGATATCACTCTAATATATTTGAAAAATATGAAAATCATTGAAAAAGTAAAATGAATGGAAATGTAAACACATGATAAACTGACAATATATAAACAAAATAAGATTTTCACCTGTATGTCCTTTTTTTTTTTTTTACTGTGCCTCGTGTTGTTTGGCAGAAAAGAACGAAAAATCGTTTTTCAAAATTAAAAAAAATAAACTTAAGTGTCAAAATTGACGTTCATAGTAATTCCAAGAAACAAGCATGATTCTGCATATCAAAGAAAAAGATTGTGATTTCGTTGACATGTATGAAGAAAATTTGGCACGCCATAAGATCAAATGCCATCTGCTCGTCGTGAAAATCGAGACTTTAATTCAATAATGCTCATTACAACAAATGGTTTCGTTCTGAAACAAAGTTATTATTAGCTTAGGCCTAGAATAATGGTCGTTGTTCACTTCCATAAACGTAAACATTGTAGGGTTACCAGAACATATGGGTATTATCTGCAAGAGAACTTATTAATAAAGCGTTGAAAACTATAAAGTGTTGATCCAAGTTTTTCAAAGGTCTGAATCAAGGAAGTTGACTCACTAGTCCAAACATTCCTGAATATAAATGGTCATTACGCCATAAATTGACCAAAACTATTGGTGGGAAAAATGTGTAATACTACACGTACACACACAATATGCCATCGACACCTGCGAGGCAAAAAAAAACTAGAAACGAGGAAGGCCTGCAACCCTAGGCACTTACAAAATTGTTTCTGTACAAAACTGAAATATAAACATTAATATTCAGTAAACTACGCGTATGTCCCCTGGAACATAACATACGTCTTCCACCTAGAAAAAATGTGTAAA
Source organism: Thermobia domestica (assembly GCF_964235325.1). Lineage (NCBI taxonomy): Eukaryota > Metazoa > Arthropoda > Insecta > Zygentoma > Lepismatidae > Thermobia > Thermobia domestica. The sequence continues at coordinate 243,179,414 of NC_137460.1, read as the reverse complement.
CACACAAAATACAAATGCTCTCGTAGCATCGTAAAATATGTCTCTAAAAGACAAAATACATGAGACCTACTAAGAGAAAAACATGAGATACAAACAAGAATATAGTCAACGACATTACAACTTTCTGGTCAGTCCGAAACATCAAGATTAAATTCCCTACAAAACGGTTATGTAATTTCACGACAGTTAAACTTTCTTAGGCATCCTCGCTACAAAATATTCAAAATGTTCTTATTGACACATTAAAATTCAGTCATCGAGCATACGAAATAATTGACAGAAAATAATTTTAATAAATCATTATGGCTTCATGCTGTTGGAAAGAAAATAAGTTTATTATTCGGGATCTATATCGAATTCGAATAGTTTCTAGGACATACTGGAACTAAAATACAATTTTCTCAAAATTAACATGAAAAATAAACATTACAACTCATTAGCATACAAGTACACAATATAGTTACGATTCATAAACGTTAAAATATTCACTAGAATATTACTAGGCAATAACATACACTAAAAAAAAAATCTAACCTAAGAATACACATGGTTAGTTACAGGTTACTATAAAAGAAGAAGAGAAATGAAAACTATATTTTGCGATTGATGGCGAAAATACAGTTAGCTATGGAATATCCAATGGATTAGCCACATCCATTTTTGCAACAGATCTGCAATTCCAGGAAAAATTGCCTCCCTGAAAAAAAATATTTATATTTATCCCCATAAAATATCCTACCCGAAGAAGTTCCCTACGGTCGTTCAGTGGTCTAGAGAAGACGAAAAAAAATGTTAATTAGAAATTACAAGAAAATATAGAAGTTAAACATATTTCCGCATATATATTAATATGAGGGGAAAAACGACCGTTCACCATCAGAATATCTGTTCATATAGTTCCTTCTAGAATAAAAAGATTACTGCTTTCGTTCGGAGAATTATACTATTCACACGACATTCCTACACATTCTATTACCAACAAGGAAATGTCTGTTATCACTTGTTTAAGGCTTAGCCTACTTTCCGTTCTAAACTTTTCTCTTCGAACAAAATATATAATGTCACATCCTGGAAATTCAAATAAGTCAAAATCGGGTAAATGACGTAAATGAGGTTCAATAAAATTGCAGTAAACACTTCAAAATGAAAACGAAAATCTAAGATTTACACTGAAAAATAAATTTAACATTGATTATAAGTGTAAAGTTTCATATTCTACGCATGAGATTACGTACTAAGTTTCATTTACAAATACAGAAATATATACATAACTAACAACTAAAAATTTTCTCATTCTAAGCATCTCGATATTTTTTTTTTTTTTTCTGAAAAGAAAATCAAACATTAATTGTGAGTCATACGTATGATAACATGTTTAAAAATTTGGAAAGTAGGAAGGGATTCTAAAAAGAATTTTTTTTTTTTTAAATTGAAAACAATAAAAGTATATATATTATAACGCCAAAATATCTTCCCACTAGCTAGGAATACGGAACTGCGCCACTAGTTCAAATTGCTTTTGGATAAATGCAATCTCCCTACGTATGTGATTACATACTAAATTTTAATTATAAACATATAGCTATACACATATATATTAGTAACAACTAAAATATTCTGATCCTGCACATCTGGATACATTCTTCTTCTTTTTTTTTCTAAAAGAAAATCAAATATTTATTGTAAATAACATGTAGTAACATATTTGAGAATTTCGAAAGTGGGAAAGGATCCTAAAAAGGGATTTAAAATTTAAAATACAATAAAAATATATATTATAACGCCAAAACATCTTCCCACTAGCTGAGGTACGGATATCTCGCCAAGATATCAAACCGTTTTTGGCTAAATACGGTCCCTCTACGTATGTGATTCGTTAATTATTTACTAAAAGATCTAAATTCGAACATCTGAAATAAAACAAGAAAAAATTAATGACATTAAACTAATAGTAAGTCAGTGATAAGGTTTCCAACACAAATGCAAAGCTGAAGTGCTACACGGAGCAAAGACACACACATACACACACACAAAGAATCAATCAGCTGTGTGTCGTCCGTCATTCATCGACATTAACAGGTGATCGAAAATGCAGCGATTATCTTATCAAAACAAAGGAAGAAAAACGTGTTATCTATTCTTTGCTGAACAGTTAAAAGCTAGAAGCAAAAATAAGTTTGAAAGAAATGCGTAGTTCTTCTTTTCGTATCCAGGTGTTCTATCAAAAACTAAAAGCAAAAAGGAAGAAAATGAATACATGTTTATCGCTTAGAAAACTTTTCTGAAAGAAAAATTTGTATCAACACCCAAAGTCTTGGTTGCCCCTCTTTTTTTTTCTTTTCCTATGATTACTGTTTCTGCCTTGGTAACTGCAGTCTGTTCGTTTATTTCTACGATGGTTACCTCTATGTACAAAAATACTCTTAATGTTCTCACTCAAGTTGCGTTTCCAATCTCGTTTGTGATAACTCATATTTCGTGGCCGTGATTTACGACTCCTTCTGTTTCTGTTACTGTCTTTTCGAGTGCGGTCTTGGTTCTGACTCCCTTTAAATTTCGTATTGTTCACGCTCTGATCGTGGTATCTTTGCCTATTGCTATAATTGTAACCTCGTTTGTGCTTTTTCTCTCTGTAGTTTGTGGTAGTTGTTTTTGTGCGCTTGCGACTTCTGTCGTCTATAATCATATGTTCGTAATTTTCACTAGATTCTGAATGAATAAAATCATTGTCAGATTTCTTACGAGGTTGGTTTAGACTACCTGTCTCTGGTTGGAGTTCAGATTCCTGCGTTTCCTTTTCATGAGGAGTATTAGTTTCTAGCTCAGATTTCAATTCCAATATTTTGTTTTCACTAGGAATATCAGTCACTAACTGAGGTTCAATTTCCGGTGTTTCGTATCCAATGGGAACATCTGACTGTAACTCGGGTTCGCATTCCGGTGTTTTGTTTTCAGCATTTTCCGTTTGCTGACTATTTTCCCGAAACACATCCCGTAAAGCGTCTACCTTTTGACCTAATCCACTCTTTAGTTCTTTTTCTAATCTATCAAAGTTCTCTTTATTTTCCTTTATATATTCCTCAACATCCTCTTTCATTGCTTTCTTTAATCTGTCAATATTCTCTTTCATTTCTTTCCTATATTCCTCGAAAAGTGAATTCATCCTAGTTATAATATCTACTTCCTGTGCCATCTTGGACAAAGATAAAACTTAAAACATATGATTAGGATAAAATATATTATCACAAAAACGTATGATTAAAATCACCTGAAAGAGATTTTTTTTTCAGATTACTGGTTCTAAGCTGAAAAAGAAGTGATATATTAAAATATTTATCTTATAAGTATTCGAGCACCAACGGTCTCGATTCGGGTCGGTAGTTCGGGCGTCATTTATTTGTAATCGAATGGAGTTCGTGTCGCTGTTCGGGCGTCCATTTATTTATAACCGTCCTGAGTTCGTGGTCCTATCAATAAGCATCTTCCTGTTACTTTAACTTACCTGGACAAGACGACGAAGACCTCTCCAAGAAAGGTTACAAACTGTTTCCCAAAAAGCTCGTCGGTCTCAATAATGAGATGAGCATTAGGCGCCGAGAGGTTCGGGTGTCTCATCTCGAAAACCTCACGGACGATCAGACGGTCATCCAGACCATAACGCACACAAACACCACTCATACAAACAACGAAAACACACTGGATTAAATGACACTATACTTATTTATTAGAACACTATTTTGAAAAAAAAATAACGAAGAGAAATGAACACAACACTGGACACTAATAAATTTTGCCGCTGAAATTTCGCTTTGCCCTTTTCGGGAAATGTAGCCCTTTGTATATATATGATTATAATTCAGATATCACTATAAACACTTCGCTCACACCATTAACGCACTTGGGGGATTAGCACTGGGGAAAAGTTGTCTGGATCGTCCCACGATGAATCCAGTTGTTACGCTGAACAGTCCTGCAGCGTAAAGGTGAATCTTCGAAAAGAAGATCTGCACAGTGAAATACTGATATTGGTGGGCGCGTATATAACTTTTTAAACGCACAAGGTCTGAGGACCTGGGATTTCACTGATTGGGGCTAGCCGTAAGAAATCGTCCTTCACCGGCTAAATAGCTTGTGCCCCTTAACACAACTTATGTTTGAAGTTCAACGCGAGATGCGTGGTTGCATCTTCCAGACCTGGAGTCAAACTCCTCGAGCGTCCAAGCTCAAGCTACGGGTTGCAATGGTCAACGGGATAGTGTTGGCAGTTCATTTCAAAAATTACTCAGTTACTCACCTGTATGCACATACAAACAGAATATAGAAAACAATTTATGTTAATTTTAGTCAACTGCCTATAATGCACTAGACACGGCGATAACACTGGCGTGAGAAAGTACAGATAACGAACTGGAATACAACGCAGTCGGCGCCACTTCGGCTACTGGGACATCTGGTCAGCCCATATTTCTCTAATCTATTATAATGTTTCCATAAGCGATTAAAGAAAGCACTTAATTCAGTTCCCAATAACTATAGAATATATACTGTGCATATAATAAGTCAGGGAGAAACACTGAAATGGTTAGTCACTAACTGAAATGTTCTCAGCAAAAGCAATGTTTTAAATATATATATAAAAAAAACGATGAAAGACTTCTTTGTCCAATTGTGTGGGAAAGAAGCAATTCCCACCAAAGAAAGAACTTATGTGCGTTGCAGAATAAAGTATAAATTGAAAATAATGATCACTGTCTTGACGAAATATACAGAGTGTCCACAAAAAATCCTTCTATAACCTGGTAGCGGTTATAACTTCTATCCTTAGCTAATTGGATCCAGTTTCTACTTTGTATTCCTATCTCTGCGAGATCCATCTTTATATTATCCTCCCATCTGCGCCTAGGTCTTCCTAATGGTCGTTTTCCTATGGGTCTTCCAGTCAAGACTTTGAAAGCGTTTCTACTTTCTTCCATTCTAGCTACATGACCTGCCCACCTAAGCCTCCTAGACTTGACGACCCTAACAATGTTGGGTAAACCGTATAAACTATGTAGTTCCTCGTTATGAAGCTTCCGCCATTCTCCATTCTCGTTCCTCTTGGGTCCGAATATTCTTCTCAGGATCCTGTTCTCAAATACTTTCAGTCTATGTTCTTCCCTCAGAGTAAGCGACCATGTTTCGCAACCATACAGAACAACAGGCATGATTATCGTTTTATATATTTTAAGCTTCAAATTCCTCGACAGAATTCGCGACGACAAGAGATTTTGAACCGAATAGTAACACGAATTCCCTGCTTTTAGTCGACATTTAGTTTCTTCGTGAATATGATTTTCGTCTGTTAATATTGATCCTAAATATTTGAAAGTATCCACTTTATCAAAAGTATTATTTAATATTTTAACGCCTCCACAATTTGCCGTATTACGGTCCCGACGCACTTCCATGTATTTAGTTTTCTCTGCATTTACTTCTAAACCCATGTCCCTGCAAGCGTTTAATAATATCTCTGCATTTATTTCTACTGTTCTCCTATCATCTCCTATTAAATTTATATCATCAGCATATGCCATAACCTGGTGAATGCCGTTCAACTTTAGGCCCTGGTTGCTATCTTTGATTTTCCTTATGGCGTATTCCAGCACAAAGTTAAATAATAATGGCAACAACGCATCTCCTTGTTTCAGGCCATTTTCGACGTGGAAGCTCGTGGACAAAAATTTTCCTACCCGGACTTTACTTTGGGATTCACTTAAACATATCTTAATTAATCTAATTAGCTTTCTCGGTATTCCAAGCTCTGTAAGAACGTTGTATAATGTTTCTCTCCTAACAGAGTCGTAAGCCTTTCTAAAATCAATAAATAGTTGATGTATCGGGGTATTGTATTCTCACTTCTTTTCGAGTATTTGGCGAATGGTAAATATTTGGTCGATAGTTGATCGATTTCGTCTAAATCCGCACTGATAATCTCCAATAATTTCATCTGCGTATGGGGTCAATCTTGCTAACAGAATGTTTGAAAGGATTTTATAGGATGTTGACAGAAGAGAAATGCCTCGATAATTATTACAGTCAGTTTTGTCGCCTTTCTTGTGAATTGGAACAAGGATTGACTCTTTCCACTCTTGTGGCAATTCTTCCTTGTTCCAGCATTTAAACTCTTCATATCCCTGAGATGCACAGATAGAGGCAGAAGACGCTCCAACACAGTTACATATGATAGGAACTTAATTTGTCGGTGAGCTCGAACAAATATCAAAATTAGAAGTTCCAATTCCAGTACAAGATCCTAATATGAAAACATAGATCTTTTCTATATCGTTCCTTTCCGCCAATGTTGGAATTCTTGTTTACAGTTTCTGGACTCTTGTTCTGTAGGAAACCCTGCCATTTGAAGAAAGCCTAGAACTACAGCTGGTTTCTGCTGTGCTTTTCTGGTTCTGGTTAGGTGTGAGCAGTCCAGGAATGAATCAGCTGACTCTGAATCTGCTACTCCGGCCTCATCTAAGGACGATGTCCATTCAGTACCATTTAGTACGTGGCCTAACACTCTTCAAAGGGCCATTTCTATTTGTAGTCCACCAAACATAACGATAGAACTTCTCCATAGTATGAATCGGACCATCTCCACTTTATTTGTTTTGCTATTGCAAAGGTATTTGATTAGGATTACATCGATCAGTAATTTTCTTTATGATAGACATACCATGCTTCACCATTGAAAGAGACTCCGCTTTTCAGTAAAAATTGGCAACATGATGTTGGCACCTTTAGTAGAACGTACACTTCCTGATTGAGTCAAATGATACTCTGCCCAGAAGCATTTATTTTCACCTAGCGGAGAATTTCTTTCAATCCACCGCCTCTCTGTCTAAAGTGTTTCTTCGAGCCCTGACCGTATTTGTTCTTGAACAGTAATAGAAACTTGCAGTTTGTCAAAATCACATGATGATACTGATGGCACAATAACATAGATATCTGGTAATAAGTAATCTTATGCTGATGAACAAACTTCAATTCGCATTGGGGGTTAACCAGGGTTGGAATCGGAAGGCAATTGGAATACGCTAATACTTGTTCCATGGAAAGATCCTGTCGAAGTAGTTGATGATATGTTGTGGTCTAAATTGTCCAATGCACCGATGGTGTACACATTAGTCATTAATGGAAAGGGGCACACAATACCCTCTAATTTGTAACGTCTGCATGTCACTTCTGCTATTTGATCTTCAATTTGGATCACACGATTATATGTTACAAAAATGTCTAAGTTATGTAAATTACTGACAATCTTTTATCTAGCAAGTAAGAGTGTGTACCTGTAAACCTACATACAGTAGGAGCGGCGGTTCATGAAATATGTTGTGCGTTTTTTCGTGGTGCTAATCTTCTGTTCTTAAAATTGTCTTATTGTTAGGGCAGTTTGAGAATATGTTATAGAATTTTTTTCTTTGTTAGAACCATACAGCAGCAATTGAACGAAATTCTTTAGACTTTCTGGAACACTTTCATCTTGACAGTTTTCCGTAAAGTATCCTGAAAATGTTTGGCACTCCCAGTTTATCATATTTCTTCTTAAAGACTTTGAACACACTGAGAAGGCAAAAATCTCTCTTCATTTGATCGTTTAGACATGAAATCCTTGAGTAATTTCTAGCGTCCTTTCTTTAAATATCAATAACATATTTTGCCATCACTGTTTAGTACAATCAGAAATAAAATGAACGAGAATTTTGTTCTTTAGTCTTGTTTTATTCACTGCTTTTGATAAACCTACCGCTCTCAACTTGTTTTCATATAGACTGTGAAGCTCTGACAAATTGAAAATGAAATGAACATTTTCTATTTTACATTCCAAGTTATCTATGAGTTCAGCAAATACACGAGATTCTAAAACATCATCATATTGACTTTCGGCTTCATTTAAAGATCTGTTCTCCCTTTACCAAATTCTGTACCTATTTTTATACATCCATAAGCACTGTATATGGTATGTAGCCTCCATTGCTACCAAGTCTCCTCCGGAAATTTTTGAAAGCAGAAATATATCTTGTAATTATTAACCCCTTCAGTGTGGGTGGCGAGTTAACTCGTGTCTTCAAAACGCACCTGCTGTGCGGATGGCGTATATATACGCTTTTATTTTGCTTTGGCTATTTTGTATTGCGTATGGCGAATATACTTGCCCATAGTATGAGTAATGTTATTCCCGACAACATTTGTGCTCACCTAGGAACCCCAAGAGACCACACAGAAAAGTTGGGCTTGATCTGTTGAGGCATTCCCAAATTTTGTGTAACCTAACCATATGATGATGATGATAACCATAAATACGACAATGACAAGTTATACACTAGCTAATTAGAAGCAACAAAGATCATAATGCCGAAAATTTCATTGTGATTGCTTGAGATGTTCAAAACTTATTAAAAGGTAACAAATTCCAAAGTTCTGAAAAAAAAAAACCTACACTTTTTAACAGCGGTTCGCATCTGAAAATTACGCACTGAAGGGGTTAAGCCATTTCCGACAGTTTCTTCTAACACCTTTCCCAGAATTACAATATATATATATATATATATATATATATATATATATATATATATATATATATATATATATATATATATATATATATAAACCGGTGGAATTACGTTTCCTCTACTTTCATTTCTCCTCTTACGCTTTGGTTCATTATTTTGTTGATTTCTGTTTACTTTTTGTTTTCTATTCTTTTGCGATCTCTTTTTAGTTTTGAGACAACAAACTTCAGTCTGCACTGTTTATGCCACTTCGCTGCATTGTCAATTAGTGTGTTTACTAATTCTTCTTTTCCAGTGACAAGTTTTACAGATTTCTTCAGTTATCGAAATCTATAAAGATCCACAGGAATTCTTAACACGAATCGCCTAGAAAACACTTAATAAACATATTATTTCAAATACTGCAAGGAAAGGCCCAATACACTTTTAATGTGTTCACAGTTACATTATAATAACCAATATTATGAAAAAAATGTTCATGTTTACATAGAACTGCTGCAATGAAAACTCCCATAACAATACTAAGTAATGATTAAACATAGTTATTATTAAGTAATCATGACAAGAATAATAACTAGATAATTTAATGATAAAAATTTCTGCCAGACACCGCTAAATTTCACAAAATTGACCGATTACGCAGTCTTCCTACTGGCATTGGGTTTGTTTTCAAAACTTATATTTCGATTATTTCTCATCGCATTTTAACGTATTATACATCAAATTAAAGCTCTTTTTATGCTCTTTCAAACGTTATAAGGTGCATGCTTTCATAAAATGGACCATTTTGGAGAAAAACTCATTCATATATAAATATGTTTCATAAAATCTTAAATATTACTATTTTTCTCATTTTTATCGTATTACCTTGACTTTATTACTGTTATAATCGATTAACTTCGGGCTTAACTTATAATTTAGAAAAAGAATCATCAAAATCGGACCATTGGTTACCGAGATAATGATCTTTTAAGAGAACATTACATAAAGTCCAATATGGCGGCATATTTCAAAATGGCGGCCAGAAAATTTTGGCACCCGACCCTAAAACGAATTGAATACCGAAGTACTTTCACTCTGCCAAGTTTCATACTTGTGTCCGGTCTGTCACGATCCTATCCTTAACAGACCAGACTATAAGGCTTTCAAATCACCTGGTGATTTCGGCGATGGATTTGCAGCATTGTATCAGGCAAAGAAACTGCCAGTGAGTGAGTGAGTAGGGGGTTAATGGGGACGTCAGCAACGAGACTATATGTCCCCGTCACGATTGATTTGGTTGCTCAGTACTGCACTATTAAAAATGGAAAAGGCTAGGCAAATAAAACTGCCAAATGAATCATACAATCAATACATATTTAACATTTTTCCCTTGTGTAAAAGAGCAAACGACATTATGGATGAGAAAGAGAAAATCCGTAATATTCTAAAGGGTTTGGACAGTCCGGCCCTTCAATTCATTATAACGAAGGATTGACAAACTGAGGATGACCTAGAAAAAACATGTGCAGGTTTACGAAGCTGCAGAACATCAGGTCATCTTAAGAGCAATAAATGAGTATACGTCCAAAATAGGCACCACCACTAAGCAGGCTCAACATTCGGAAGAACCACTTCGCAAACGGCCTACACGCCAAGATCCAACTGTCAGAGCACTCATAAAACAGCTGCGAAACTTGACTCTTGAAAATCGAAACAAGTATTATCGTCCTCAAAGTTTGAACCAGTATCGCCGTCAACAAAATCAGGCATACAATAGAAATACCAGCGATCAACAGCGCAGACAGCATAATTATTATCACCGTAATACACGTAAATTCCAACAACTACAAAACAAACGCAATGAAAATTCGCGTAATCAGAAACCATCAAGGTTCCAACAAAGACCTAATAATAGTGCACCTCACCGTAAGGGTGACTCCGATTCCCAAAGGAATGCTCAACCCAGCACTTCCCAGGGTCAGGAACAGGATCAGTTTTCTAAGTTATCCCTGTCATTTCTTATAGGTTTCCACAACTTTGTATATCACACATTATGTAAGTGCCAGTATCTGAAACTATTAGTTTAACCTTAGCGACTTAAATATTTTCATTTATTTATAGGGAAATGTCAATGATCATTGTGGATTTAAGCGGTATATACCCCGCAAGCTCTTATCTAATTCGCGAATTCGCCTTGTTCTATATAATTTCCAGTCGCTTAGTAGCTGGTAGGAACCCATATATGGATCATAAATTGTAAGGACAACACGTCATTTCGAAACTTTGTCAAAATTTGAAAAAGAGCAACACAACATTTATGAAAGAAACACAGCAATAACTTGGGGCATGGGCTCATTAGACAAATTCCAACTTAAAGCCGGATTACTTGGAGCAATTAGTCGCGGTAGTATTATATACACTCGAGGCACTGCCCACGTGATAGTATTACAAGAGATCCTACAAAACAGATCTGTTATGAATATAAAAGAAAACTTGCCTGGCCCATCTATAGATGATAGGCCACCCTCAACATGGGAATGTTCCCTAACTCTTCTCCATTTACACAACAATCCATACTGTCCGGTCAGAAGTTTATATCAAATGTACCGATTGTTCGTAATCCGAGCTCAGTACGGTGACGTTGCAGAAGTATGGAGTTTTTAAAATATGGAGTAATCCTAGTACTCTGTAGAATGTTAAAAGTTATTCAAGTTGATTCAAAAAATGTTCCTTGCACTTTTATCAATCTGCTCACGTTGTAGGTACCCAACCTGGATCCGAAGCCCAAAATGACTATTGAACCAGCATGGACTTCAACCACACATCTCAGCAAATAACTTTCTGTATGAGATCGAGGAATGGACCGAAGATATATGGCAGTTAAGTTCTAAGGGCATCCCATCTAAATATGTAAACGAAATAGTAGCAAGAGCAATTCGAGTATTTCTATCACGCGAGGCATATAATGGTTACGAAGATTTACAATGTAAGTGTTTGTTTAATATTTGGCTTTTTGTGACAAAACGTAAAATAATAAAATTATTCCGCAGATTCCGAAGGGAACATGGATTGGCGTTCAGAATCAGGATCCGCTACAATCACCATAATGAATGTTATTTTTTTTCGTTTGTACGGTAAGTAGAAGTATAACGTGGCATGAATTTCTCTTAGGAGAGAATTGATTCTCCCAATTCTTCTCTTACAGGTGGCTAATTCACTAACTTAAGCTATATTGCTCATCTGCATCTTGATTACTTCAGGAGTCCATACACCACAACACTAACCACCGGTGATTTTGGAACAAGCTCTCTCAGGTAATTACCTATCAAGCTACTATTCCTTTAGCCTGTCATTAACAAGTCACTCAACTTCCAAATCTAAAGCAGAATTCTGCAGATAGAAACTTAAAGATAAAGTTTGTCCTATAACTAGCAATCATACACTCTCTTATTGTTCATTAGTCCAGCATGTTGACGAATTAGCGACTATCATAGAGTCGCATAATATAAGTTAAGTTGTGATGTCCTTGAAAGCCGAACTAAAAGTAGCATAGATCTGTTCGGTGATGTTTTATGTTGGTGTTGTTCTGTTGCAACGGATGCTATAGTAGATAGGGTATCTACTAGAACAAAGGAATTGGAATCAATAGCTGTGGCCATGAAATCTGAAATTTTCTCGGAACATCAAAAACTAGTTGTTTGTAAATGCTAGTAAGAATTTTAATATTCATCCAAAAACCTCCATCACTCAATTAGAAGAACAAATAAAACGTAACCAAAAGTGGTTAAATCAGGCATTGGAAAATTATACTCAACAAAAACAGTTACTTCTAACTACCTATGCTATGCGACTATACAATTCATTAATTCAACATATGAAAGATTCGCAAGATCAGGCAATCATTACTCATTGCATGTCTTAACGCGTACCACCTTCTATGATTTCTCCATCTCAACATAAATTAGACATCACAAAACTTCAAAATAGATTACGCCAGCCTTTTTATGTATTTGTTATAACCGTTTCTGATCTATTAAAATACTCTACCGTTCCCATCACAAGTTGTCATTATTTTGAGGATGACGTAAGCATTGTCCTAAAAATTCCGATAACTAAGGATAATGGTCCGGCCGAAGTATATGAATTAGTAACTGTGCCATACAGGTATGAGAATGCCACCAGCACCATTTCTCATCAACCCTTGATTCTTGTAAAACGTGATCAAGGCATTTCAATTTTAGCTACAGATAAACTAGCTGCATGTGATCCTAAACGAGAAAGTCTTTACTTTCTTCCAGCCTACCAAGTGGGCTCAGTTCAATCACCCGGTTGCGCACGAACTTTATTTCAGAGTGCAAAGGTTGAGGAAATTAGCAAGTATTGCGTATTTTGCTGTGAAGAAGAAACAGGATTACTTATCACATAGATGCAGCCTAACTTATATATGATCATGATTCCACCGAGCGAAATTTTTATAGTGTCTACTACAGCTGAAGCATACCAGTTGTCACTACCATGTCAGTGTAAGGCAATCATCAACGATGATCGTGTTATTCCACCTTTATTCCCATGTCCGGCTACTAATGACTGAGAACTAACACTAAAGTGTTTAATACCTTGCTCTAAAGTTCCATCTCTGAAATTGAAAGGGCCAGCCTTTGCAAGTTCAGAATATACACAACTCAATTAGTGTCTTGACACCAATTGGTCAGCAAAGACACCCCATTTCCGAACTTCGAAAACATATTCGCAACACAATTACCATTACATGAAGTTCACATTTCTAACATTCAATCTCCATGGCCTTATTTGTCAACTATCTATGTATGGAAGTTAGTAATCTCGGTAATATTATTATGGGTTCTGTATCAGCTATGGCTTCAACTGTTTTCGCCTGTGTGTCTATTGCCATCAGCACACACAAACTTAATGCACAAGTTGTAGAATTATTATCGTATGTTCTATTAGCTAATCTTATTTTTGGGTTCTGTCTATATTTTATTTCCTACTTATGTTGTAAAAAGTTAGGACCCTTAATTCCCCAAGTACGTCCGCTTCATCAAGACACACTAAAGGCAGACACTCAACATATGACTTCACTAGGAACTCCTCTACCGACCCCTCGCATCACTAGACATGTAACGTCCAGTAAAATGTCCATCTGACTATTTATTTTTGTATTTCCTGTAACAAAGTTGTAATGACCCAAACACTTGAAATATCAATAGTTATTCACGGTGGATTGAATATGTTACCTTTTAATTCCCCAATTTTCTATGAGTCATCACTTGTAACCCTTTTACAACTCGCATATCCAGAAGATGTCTCATCATCACTTGGGTTTAATAAATTGGAGCAATCTTTTTCCTTGGAAACTATTCGGCTGACGACCCGCCAACTGGTTCGTATTGGCATAACCATATCTGCTGTTACCTCATGACAATATTAACCACATCTATCGTATGTTGTTTTCATTTGCTTATGAACAGTGGTTCTTTACTAGTCGGAATAGAAAAATTAATTCTGAAGAATTTCAAAAACATTTGACAGCTTGTCAACGAAGAGTATTGCACCCAAGTTTTCTAGATTTTGACGATTTATCTTCCCTAGTAGACCGTATTCAGGCTATATTAACTTCAAAAGGAAAGACCGTAACTATAATTCCTGAAAACCCGACTTTTATATTGATTTATCCACTGGCAGAATGTCTAATCTCTTCTACTCACGCCGTAGTTGGAATTAAGTTAGCTGTAATTTCGCGGAATATAAGCGACCATAGTTTCATAGTATCACCCATTGTTTTTCATAAAGATAACACCAGCTGTCATATAGAAATGCCGGAATCATTTATAGTATATACACTTTGGGGTGTTTTTTTCCTACTGCGCATGCGCAAACAAGCCACGCCCCCTTCGCGCTGATTGGCTTATGCCGGTCAAGTGACCCCCGCCCCCTGGCCTCGCCCACGTTTGGCCACGCCCACTGGACTCACGTACTCGTTCCCTTTTATGCGTAACGAAAATCTACATCTTATGTCAATCTCGGGATATGGGGGTTTTCGAACATGCCACACTTATTTTACCTGGGTCTTATATATGACACTTAAAACCCAATCACTAGTCAACGAAGCCGCATATTGAGGTGGTGTTTCCACACACACCAACAACTACATGTTCCAAAAATACCGACCATCAAGGTCAAAGGTAAAACCTAATAACTCGAAAACGGAGGCACATATTGAGGTGCTGTTTCCACATTTAGTAGTTGACCATCAACTACTGACCATCGAGGTCAAAGGTTAAAATACTTAAAACCCAATAATTCGAAAATGGAGCCACATATTGAGGTGCCGTTTCCACATTTAGTAATTGGTCATCAATTACTGACCATCGAGGTCAAAGATTAAAATACTTAGTTGTGGATAACGAGACGTACTACACTGGGCCAACAAGGTCAAATCCAATAGTGGTTCATTCCATATTAGTGTTGCTCCGAGTATAGTATAATGATTAATTTCAGAAATTAATATGAGTGTCCAGTATGATAGTATTTATTAAAATTGATGTTTTATACTAGGAATTTCTTGGTAATTAATTATAAAGAAGTGTAGGTCAAAGTTGGAAATTATACATTAGGTAAGATGGTGATCAATAACCTGAAATATAACTAATATAAATCATGATAGCATTGATAATGAGTATTAGACTTATCGATTTGTTGCCATTTTTCTGACTCTGCATGATCATTTGTATCTGTGCTCATTTCTTTAGCATATTCCAATATACCAGCAGTATTGTCAGGTGGCAATAATTCTCACAGAACGGAAAATTCATATCAATGGGACACTGGATATTTCTTTTCAAAAATAGGATAGGCCTACGTATGTTATTGAGCTATTCACAAAATTCATATTTTTACAATAATGTGAACAGTTCTGGCAACACTGCTGCGGTCAAGTGTGAGTGACAGATGGGTTTGATCTCTAGCTAGCACTAAGGTACTTTTAATGAAAAAGAAGTATGGCAAGAGATATGTTTTGATCTGAAAATTTTCTCAATATAGACCACAGCCAACAGTCAGTTGCAGAGGGTTAAAGTGTATCTGAGTCGAACCTATATAATGGATGCAAATAGTAGATAGCATAATGAATAAAAGAATTACAAAAATAATTGTAGATCATTATCTTTGTTGTGCAGCAAACATTTCATAAAATAATACAAAAATTGCATAGAAGAGAAACACAACTGCCATTATGATATTAGACCATAAAATCCTTCCGGACAATTAGCACTTTCTATTAGACCTACTGTTTCCTTGTTAGTGAGATGTTCCTAAGCTACAGTATAGCCCTATAAATGTTATTCATTATTAGATTTCATCTTACAAAAACATACGATTACGATAACATACTTCAACTCAGACGAAAATAAAAATAAAAGATTAAAGGGAAAATATTATAAATATAATAGAAGAAAAATTTGATGGTTTTCATAAATTTTAGTCATGAACAATGTAGACTAATCTATTTAACAAAATTTCAGTTGTTATTACCAACATAAGTATTTTATGTAAAACATCACTAAGCCTATAGTCCTACCCATATACGAAAATCATTGGATCGTAATTATTCTTTTACAAATTGTAATGTATGAAGTTCAAAACCCATTTTATTAAAAAATAAATTTTACAATAATAATTTAGGTTATCAAACCAATAAATAAAAAAATATATAGTATACGGTAGCTAGGACTAAAGAAAATAAACACATCGTCCTATACTCTGTAAAAAATAAAAGATATACCACAAAGCAATATGCCAAAATTTCACCGCAATATAACTACAGGTAAGTATAGAAATATACGATAATTGATTATAAGGTTATATATGTTAATATGTATTGTATACGTACTGCATTAAAAGAAACTAGCAATTCATTAAAATTTATTTATAGGCTAGAGGTGAGAATTACCAGGAGGATTACATTTAGTTCCACCCCAAAGAGATCAACTAAAATATTCCCACCGTGATACTGATTTATCCCCCAAACTATGCTTAGTATTATAACACCAAATTTCATCCATTTTTATCATTTCTTGTAAGTTTAATCTGCTAACAGTATTTCGAAATGATTGATGTAAACTATCCAGTTTTTGGTCATTTCTAATTTCCCCACTATTTTCACCGTTGTTTATATATTTGAGCTCGTTCGGTATTTGAATATACTTAATGCTCATAAGAGAGTCGCATATGGATTTATAAATGCTTCTAACGGTTGGCCAAGAAGAAGTAAACAAATAGTTTATTCTATCATAGACTAATTGGCTAAGTGCCGACATCTCTCTTGGCTGTATGATATGTTAACGTATACGCTGGAGATGCATCCGCAGTGATGAGGACATAATCAAAGATTTGTTTCAGCATTTGTTAATACTTCCTGGGATCCGTCACGGAATCGATATGCGAAGAAAAAAGCGTGAGGAGCCCAACATTAGCGCGGAGTAAAAGCGCAAACTCGAAATTTGAATTGAGAGTTTTTAAATATTTGGCATTGGATTTGACATTGATACCTACTTCGATTTTTTAAAAGCAAGTCCACTTTAACTGATAATTTTAGTCCTTTTGATGATGCTGAAGTGGGTTTTCTTTCGCAACGAGGTGTGTAAAAACGGAACGTTGAAGATTTCAATATAAGTTGAAAAATTAGCATATGCTTGTGATTATGGCCATGTTACTAAATATCAACCAAATTTGAAAATAGGATCTCTAGTCTAGCTTTCTAGTTGAAAATTAAGGCTACACAAAAACGACAGATCTTTCATAACCAAATACAAGATTAGAATTACTAATGACTTAGAATGTTTTAAAAATCAAGCAATAAATAATAGTTTGTTTGAACTATCAAGAAACTTGAGTAAGAATGAGACCATGTTGGTTTATTTGTAAAGAGTTCTCCCCCTCGATCGTGCTCGATCGTATATTGGTATATTGGATCGTATTGTGTTGTCCGCAATGTTAAGTCTGTGTGTTTATATTGGAGAAAAGAAATAAGTTAATAATAAACAAATAATGACACGAAATAAATATATTTTATTTAGCTGTCTTTATTTTGTGTGCTCATGCTAATAATTTTATGTCCATTGCTGGATAAAATGTTATTGTTTGTTTCCAGTTATGGAGATATGAAACATACTCCGTAAATTATTCATTGTCTTATGTTTGTTTTATACTTTATTCAGCTTGTAATATTTTCTTTGACTCTCAGTAACCGTAGAAATAAGTAATATTTAATGATATGCTTATTTAAAAAAAAACGAGTACCGTCATTTCATAGCATAACGTATTTAAGTTACAGTATACGCGACATTTGTTTTTGGTACGATTGTACATAGAACGTATGTTAACTACTTATAAAAGTTAGTATACTTACAGTGTTTTATGATTCTGAGGTCATGCCAAAATAAAATCCATTAATGTAATTTTCTTTTTTCTACTCTACATGATATGTTTAAAAATAATGGCAATAAAATTTTACAGGTATGGCATACTTTTACTCACCATCTCCGAAATCTCAACATAAATTTCCAAGATTAAATGAATTGACTACTGTATGTCAAAAAATAATGACAGAAAATTGGTTTCCAAATGAGACATGTTCAGATGAAACACCATATTTACCCTGGTGTACTATAATGCAATTCATACAGAAAAAACAAGATGTACGCCACTACCTTCAGGCTTTGCGACCAGCTATTGTCAGAGAACTGGCATTAGGTTGCCAACGAATATACCCCAACATTTTTTCTGAAGACATTAAAAGAATTATTTTTGATGATGATAAGGGATGGTGGGAAAAACTTGTTCTTACATGTTTTGGACATCTAGACTTTAATGAAATGACACTGAGTTTTCTAAACATTTTGCAGAGAAAGACTGCATTGTATTTTTCACGTAAAATCAAATTAAACCTAAGAAGATCCAGGGATGCTTTTGATTGGGAGAAAAACGTGTGGAATTCATGGATGGATGAACATGTGGTAGAATTAGGTAAGTTATCTGAAAGGGATATTATATATTTACAAACAACTTTCTGGTATAGTGGTGAATTGCTGATGATACGTTTTGCGTCAAAATTCAAATGTTCATGTGCCATTTCAATTTTAGATGAATCG
Organism: Thermobia domestica; assembly: GCF_964235325.1. Classification (NCBI taxonomy): domain Eukaryota; kingdom Metazoa; phylum Arthropoda; class Insecta; order Zygentoma; family Lepismatidae; genus Thermobia; species Thermobia domestica. The sequence continues at coordinate 243,160,717 of NC_137460.1, read as the reverse complement.
AGAGAGTATATCATAAATAAAAATTATTTCCGTAAGCCTACATCTACAATCTCATCAAAAACCAGACTTTTTATTATCCATACTATTCAACCAGATTCGCGTATATCAATAATGAATGGCGAGGGTCATAGTATTTTTGTGTTCCCAATTTGTTTAGCCAATCGAATTGCAGTCGTTGGGAATTATAATTTAATATCTACATTCAGAGGAAATTTACATTCAGGAGTTTTTGAACGAACAATTTTGTGAAAACGGAAGAAAACACTTGGTAAATGGTTTTCATTATATACAAGAAATACCTAATGGGCCATGATGTGACCCTATGCCTTTTGTTTTGTTTTTGTATATACAATTAGGACAATTGATAATTACAAAGACATATTTTTATTTGTTCATTGAGAAGTATTTACATTCTTTACCAAATATTCACATTTCTATTTCATTTCTATATTCTTACATTTGATCAGAATTTTTATTGAAAATGTACAAAGGAAGAATAATAATTGTGAAATATTTTTTCCTTGTGACTGCTAAAGAACAAAGCAGAAAACTAATTTTTTTGAAAATAAATATAGTAATTGTGAGGAAGTGCGACATCGTTTTCAATATAATTCTTTTTTTTTTTTTTTTTTTTGCACAGTAGGAATAATTATTAAGAGACAAAAGGTTGAAGAAAATTTAACTGCATTGTAGAACTTTTTTAGAAACAACAAGTAAAATAGATTTTTTTAAAATTACGGATTATTAAGGATGTAAAACAAATTAGGCATAGCCTCTCTAGCTACTGTTTGCAGACCCAGTCGTTCAGATGCAATACACGCGGGAGTTTAGAAGCATAAATTTCCTTACTGGAGGAAGATGGAGATAAGTTTGTGAGATCATCCTACATTACCTGATAAGTACGACTCAAACCCAAAGGTATGATATCTATCATTTTTCTGGCTATTTCTATGTACTTTTATTATTTTCATTAGATTTGAAATTATGGTCAATGTACATTTTAAATAAAATATCACATATAAAAAGAATGTAGGCTGTTATTCAATACAAAAATAACTATTAATAATTATTTACAATACAATAGTCTATATGGTATTGTAATGAAATAGTGGAATGAATTAAGTAGGAGGAAACGGGAGAACCACAAAACAAGAAAACAATCTATATTCTATACTTCGGCATACTTACTATAAAAAAACGTTAATAGGTCGACAGTAAAAATACGGTGAAATATTTTACAATCAATATGCCACAACTTCACCGCAATATGATTACAAGTAGTAGTATACATAGACTCTACTTAATTTGAAATACGCGAGAATTTAAATATATAGACCTAATCAATATACAAATTGAAACTATCACCACATGTGTACCTACTGTTAAAGAAATGAAGAATGGTACTTCAGATAAATACCATGGGATACCTCGAAAGATATAGGTTTCAAATTGATAGTCTATGCCGGAAACAATTAGTCATAATGTTATGTTGTGTAATATGTGGTGCATGTGTGTGCGTGTGTTATGTGGTTAAAAGCTATTTTCTTTAATGACCTTTGAATTCTCATTAGATTACATAACATTATGACTAATTTTTAGATGAAAAGCGCTCCAAGGTTTTTTTACTAATAGGAGTCTATATTAAGAGTGAACTTATAATAGACATAGATTTGATTATTTTTTGTAATGCAATTTAAAGTTGATAGAAAAATATTTTACACAAACTAGAATAGGGAAATAGGCATTTCTTATATACGAGTATGAGTAGGGGGATTAATGGGGAGTACCCCGATCAGCAACGAGGCTCAATGTCCCCGTCTCAAATAACAACGTTGCTCAGGACTTCATATTTAAAAAAAACAAACTAAAATGAATACTGTGCAAACAACGAAAGCGCTGCTAAATCAAAATGAAAAAGGAAACACAGGCAAAGGTAGAAGATAAAAGAATAAATAAGTTAAAATATACAACAATAACAATATACAGAAAAAATAGATAAAAGATGAGAGATAATATAAAAATTTAGCAGTAATAAAACAAACACAAGAGACTAAAACAGCTCAGAGAACGTGAGCAACTCCACAAGCAGAAACATTGTGAGAGCGCATCAAGCTGGAAAAATGACGACAAAGATCGGAGCAGGGAAGGGTATGCTCCATTTCAACTCCGCCCAAAGCGGCGTTCTTGGCAGCGGTGTCGCCACGTTCGCTTCCCCGGATGCCGACATGACCCGGCACCCAGCAGACAACGACGACACAACCTTGTTGCTGAAATTCATGGCATCTCACAAGAATGTCCTGCACGAGAGAGTTCATACTGAAGACATTCTGTATACTCAGATCCACGCTATGTGAATCTGTGCAACCGAGCACCCGTCGTAATGAAAGCGTGAGAGCATGGTCCAAGGCAAGCTTAAGTGAGTGCAGTCAGCAGTGAACACGGAACAAGGCGATGCAAATGGAATTCTGAGCTGCCCTCGTCGTTGGCAAAGGCACAGCCTACAGAATCACCATCCTTAGAGCCGTCCGTATAGAACACATTAAAATCGGGGTACTGATCTAACAGTGCTGCAAACTCTTTCTGGTACACCTGGGAACAAGTAGCTTGTTTCGAATGTACAGACAAACTGGTATCATAACGAGGTATACAAAGCAATTATGGTGGAATAGCACAAAAGTGAACCAACGAAAGAGAGGGCCACACGAAATCATCAGCGAGGAAACTCTCACACGCCCGGATGTACCATGGACGTGTAGAACGAGAACGTGCAGTATAACGCTCATAATTCCCACCAGCACGGACACGTGGTCCACAAGGGTGGTCTGGAATACAGCGCATGTGAAGAATAATTAAGAAGGAGCCTCCTGCGACGATACGCTAAGGAAGGTTCATTGCCTTCAACGTACAGGCTTGCAACGGGACTAGTACGGTAGGCGCCAGTAGTAATCCGAATAAACAGGTGAAGCACTGTATCGAGTTGGCGCAACAAGGAATCACGAGCAGAGCCATAGGCAATACAGCCGTAGTCTAACTTGGACCGAATTAGACTACGGTACAAGCGAAGCAGAACAGTACGATCAGCAGCCCATGTGCGGTGGGAAATGACACGACGGAGATTCAGAGCTCGAAGACAAGAGTATTTAAAATTACGAATATATGCTGCCCACGATAAGCGACGATCGAAGACCAGACCCAAGAAACGGGCCGTATCAACGAAGGAAAAACGGGTGCCACCGAGATACAAGTCCGGGTCAACAATGCAAGTACACTGGCGGCAGAAATGAACACAGTGGGACTTCTCCGTGGAAAAGCGAAATCCCGTCTCATTCGACCTGCGAACAAGATAATTGAGAGTCAGTTGAAGCTGTCGAGTAATGCCGCGAAGATGACGGGAGCGACAAAAAATGACAAGGTCGTCAACATAAAGCAGACCAGACATAGGAGCTTGGATCAGCGAAAGAACACTGTTGACGGCGACAACAAACAACGTGACACTAAGGACACTGCCTTGTTGAACACCATTTTCTTGCACAAACCGCTCTGAGAGACTAGATCCCACACGCACTCGAAAATGTCGCTCGTGAAGGAAATTCCTAATAAATTCTGCCATATGGCCACGAAGACCTCAGTCATTTAATTGTCTTAAGATTTCGTAACGCCATGTAGTGTCATACGCCTTTTCTAAATTAAAAAATATAGCTACAAGGTTTTCGCCGTGGAGAAAGGCGTCTTGAATTTCAGCCTCAAGATAAGCGAGATTGTCTGTAGTGGATCGGGAACGACGAAATCCACTGTGGTACTGATTCAAAAGTGAATTCGATTCCAAATACCACACCAGGCGCTTGTTGACCATGCGCTCAAATAACTTACAGACGCAGCTCGTAAGAGCTATGGGTCTGTAGCTCCTGGGGCGAGTTGCGACTTTCCAAGGATTTAGGATTGGAAGAACCAGAGCCTCGCGCCAAGCAGGCGGAATGAACTCCTCTACCCAAAGGCGGTTATACAGCTGCAATAAAGCAAGCTGAGTATCGCGGGAGAGGTGGCGCAACATTTCGTAGGAAATACGGTCAAGCCCTGGGGCAATATTGGACGATTCAGGAAGAGCTGAATCGAACTCAACAAGCGTGAAAGGGGCATTGTAATCCTCGCTGTTGGCGCTACGGTAATTTAGCGGGTTCCGCGATAACCGAGTCTTAATAAGTGCGAACGCAGGAAGATAATGCCCCAACTCAGAGATAGATGCAAAATACTGGCCCAAAACGTCACATATCTCTGAAAGGTTAGTCTTAAGGACATCATTCACAGATAAAGCAGGGACAGTAATAGAAGAAGAAGTGCCTGTAAGAGAGCGGGCCCGACGGCACACAGTAGACATTGATGGGCGACTATATATAGACGAAACAAAAGTCTTCCAACTTTGGCGCTTCGAGAGCTTGATAAGACGTCTAGCCCGAGCACGCAGAATGCGGAACTGCTGACGATTTTCGTCAGTGGGATGACGATTGAAAGTTACAAGAGCACGTCGACGAGACAGGATAGCCTCACGGATTTCCGCAAAGAGCACCATGGAACACGTCGGCATGACATGTCGCCACCACATTCTGGAATGGAACCATGAGCAGCATCAAGAACAGTCTGCTCAAAAGCCTCTGCAACAGCAGCTACAGGGAGACCATCACGACAATGAAACTCACTGAGCTCGCTAAATTTATGCCAGTCAGCACGCTTCGGATTAAAGCGGCGGAAAGGTAAAGTAGCTGCGACAGGGAGACCGTCAATGAACCAAGAAAAATGATCACTGCCACAAAAATCAGGATGCGCTCTCCATGTCAGTGAAGCCAAATGGATAGAACTGCACATGTAGAGGTCGAGACAGGAATAGGTACCATGAGCAGTGGAAAAATGAGTAGGGCTGCCATCGTTTAGTATGACCAAGCCACTCTCCTCAAGAAATGCCGTTACCTGACGGCCACGACCGTCAGTACGCACAGAGCCCCACAAGCGATGATAGGCATTAAGGTCTCTTACAAGCAAGACTGGCGGCTCCAGCTGATGGAAGAGCTGGAGCAGATCGGCGATGGTAAAAGTTTCTGAGTGAGGAATGTATAATGAACAAACTGTGAGCCGGCGAGGGAAAGATACTCGCACCGCAACTGCTTGCAGGCGGGAGACAAGGGGAATCTCCCGAGAATGAAAAGAATCAGTGACACAGAGTGCCACGCCGCCAGCAGCGTTGTCACCATCTGGCTTATAACAACGATACATAGTGTACCCAGAAAGAAGAAAAGACTGAGTAGGTTTGGAATGCATTTCCTGCAAACAGATGGGAACCGGTGAGTGGTAAAATATTAGATGTGTTAATTCCTCACGATGACTACAAAAGCCTCTAATAACAGCCCACTCGGAATCCAACTGTTCGTCCTTCGCCATGTCAGATTTCAGAGAAACTGCAGGTGGCATACGAACTGGAGTAGATTTCGGTCTCTTAGGAGAGAGAACCGTATCTTTGAGCCTTCGTATATGCTGGCTAAGCTTGAGGCCAGCGAGATAAGGCGATCGGCAGGAGTACGCCGAAGACCACCACTAACCGAAACACGTGGGGTTTTAGAAAGTTCGCTTGTGGATGCGAATGGGGTCTTGGGGTCACTACGGGTCTCAGAGACAGTATCCGTCTGGGTAGAACGTTTGACGTTTGTGTCGCTACAGATTTCTGAGAAGCGGCTGCAACTTGAGCAAATGGGACAGAAAGCGAGGGAGGAATGTTGTCCTTTAATCGAGGCTTAGCGTCAGCAGCTGAAATCTTCTCAACGACCATGAGCTCTCGGATACATTTGTCGCGTTGAAAGGCTGGACAGTCGCGAGACCAAGCTGAATGCTCACCCTTGCAGTTGCCGCAGAAGGGCTTGGTCGCTGTACAGGGTTCCGCACCATGACTACCTTGGCCACAAATTGCACAAAGAGCAGCACTCGCATTACACGACGTGCTGGTGTGCCCAAAATGTTGACATCTGAAACAGCACAAGGGACTAGGAATATATGGCCAAACTCGTAAACGATAGAAGCCAGCCTTGACGGAATCCGGAAGTGTGGACAAACTGAAAGTAGGAATCAGTGACTGGGTAGCTACGAGTTAACCTGACTTCTTACTTTTGATGCCAGCGACATCTATAACATGTTGGTCCGCCAACTCAGATTTAATCTCCTCCTCGGTAGCATTGAGGAGATCCCAACACGATATCGCCCCTTTAGAAACGTTCAGTAGACGATGGGGCTCTACTGACACGTTCACCGGTCCAATAGAAGTCAATTTCATGAGCTTCGCCGTTTGTTTCTCGTCTGTCGTTTCCACCAATAAAGTGCCATTCCGCAATTTATTGATATGTTTAATCTGTCCGGCTTGATAATTAATAACGAAAGGGGATAAGTCCTTAATAGCACTCGGACGGTTTTCCTCAGAGGTGGCACTGTCAACATCTTTATCTTTGATTACAAGATATCGGACAACAGGGGTCACGATACTTGTCTTTTCAACTATCTCCGTTTCAGTTTGTTTTGGCTTCTTCCGTGAGGGAGAGCCCGGATCAGATTTTAAAGTGTTTTTACCCATATAAGTATGATTTTTATAAACATTTATGAAGGAAAAAAGGGTGTGAGGTCAGGCGCGGACTTTTTGAAGCTTTAATTTTTTATTACTTTGACTTTTGCGATTTTTCTTCATTTTTTTTACTTGCGAAGACTCAACACTCCGGACAACACAAACACTGGACGCACACAACATTAGGCCGGGTGGGTGCACGTCCTCCCCAAGTGGAGGAAGACGTCCACTAGACCTTCCTGTTCCCGACTTCCATCAACCACCCGCGAGTCCGGTAGCGGTATTCGCGGCTGAGAGGTCATGCAATGATATGAAGATGAAGGGTGATAAATGAATGGCTTATGAAGCCGCCCTCTCAGCTCCACCCCCTCCCCGACGATGACGGTCCGCTACATGAAGGGGCAGGCATTTCTTGTTGAATAGACCTAATGTATATAACAACACCCTCATAGATAGTTTTATAATGATATGAAATGGATATGTTATAATTTGTATAAAGTATTAGCAATTGACAATATTCCAATGTATGTATGACGATATTTATAATAGTAAAATATATGATATGTTATCATTTATGTAAAACAGAATTATACAACAACTAAAATATAATCCAAAGCTATTATAAGAGGTGCATCCTTCATGCATCATACTCCTGCTTTACAATTGTCTCACTGAAACCAATATTCAAGATGAGGATTAGACCCTACCGATTTTCATTATACAAACTAAGCTATGGTACTATTTTTTACCGTTTACCGTTTTATGCAGTGCTTTATTTTTTGATTGAAAGGGTTGTAATGCATTTTCTATTAGGAGAGAGAAGTTTTAGCCGCATCCCGTATGAGAACGATATGATGGTGATCTGAAGGTATTTGGGTTACCAGCTGATTGATTAACATTCCCATTTTCGTTGTGTAGTTACATAATTCTGAAATGTACTTTTCGACATGTTGTTACAACACCACGAGAGAAAATTGCCTACAAAATCCAAACCGCGCATGGACTTTTCTGACTGGAACATCGCTAAATCTAAAAATTCGTTTTGTGGTTGCAAGTCTGTAACTTTTTGAATATCGACAGTGGATTGCAACAATTGACAGGAATGCTCCAACGCGTCACGAGATTGGTCACAATAACACGACGTGAAGGCTTGCTGAATAGTTCTGAATTCATCATGAAGTTGAGGTAAGCTGTATATAGGGAAGGTATAGACCAACATTGCTAGTTTATGGTAAGCTACCTGTCAAGTTAATTGTACTCAAAATACTCCGGCATTAGCGAGTACTGAAAGAGTCATCTCTTGCGTAGTGGGTAGAACAGCAATAGCAATTATACCCAAGAGGGTAACGAAATAACGTTGCGCCATTTTGCTTCTGTAAGAGAGAACGAAGTTATAGATCAGTACTGTACGGTTCTTTATATAAAAGATCCCCTGTAATCACTTATTTTTGGCGAGATTTCTTTCCAATTTAGAGTTGAGCTTATGTGAAAGGGTAGTATTGGCAAAGGGGGGTAATAGAAATTATCCATTAAGGGGACAGGCGCAAAGGATTTAACTTACAAAAGAAATTCGCTGCTACCTTATGTGAGCATTCTCCTAATACCGAGTTGACTAAAGGTCTTCCCGTTTTTTTTGTTTTTTTGTGTGTGTGTGTGCCTTGAGATCTACCTGATGATTATCCTCTTATATTATTAATCCTGCATATCTTTTTAATTATGACTTACTTAATGTAGTGTAAATACATAACAGAATTTTCTAGCATTATAGGTATATTGCAATAAGATTTCAATCATTGCAGTTCCCATTGGGGCTTTTCATCGGGGAATCAGAAGAGTTACTCAGGATGGATCAGAAGAAAGGAAGAGACATTCTTCAAGTAAGAAGAGTACCTAAGAAATTGTGGAACATCCTGCCCATTTAAGAGGCCCTGCCATCCCCCTGCTAGGACGACATCAAGGTGAGTATCGGTACATGAGAGAGCTAATGTTCGTCATAGATAAGGAGAATTGAGACATGCCTTTCGTTTTCATAATTCGTTTTAATGTGTTTTCTAGTAAAACCTATTATGTATTCTTTTGGAAGTTTTAGAAAGAAATGGGGTCGGAAGTCCGTTTCGGTTTGTCAGCTATGTGCGTTAGTTCAGACTTTAAAACGAGTATAATGCCAGATTTCGACGAACGCATCTTTGAGTTGTTTCTTCCGTTCACCACTTTTGTTAACGGTTTGTGGTGGTGGATTGTGAATGAGGGGCTTACAAATACCCTCGCAACAGACAGTCGCGAACAATTAGAGTATCCAGTGAGTACTACTTGGAGAAAGTCAGACAGAACGGAGGCATTAAAAATATTTTGAACACCTTAATTGGGCGTCTGCAATATCGGATCAGTTTCATTTTGTTCGGGTAGCCCCATCGTAACTTCCGTCCCTCCTTCAAACAGCGGTTTGGAGTATGGTGGGTTGTGTTGGATTCCATAGAGTAGGTAAGCTGAGACTAGTAGTATTATATCGTTGCAAAAGGTAAGGAGATGGGCCTGGTCCGAATAACCTAACTAACTTAGAACGGGAGTTGCTCTTCTTCCAAGACTTCATCCCAGGTTACGGGTCGGGAAGCAACTCGTAAGTGGAGCGAATTGTCATTCGTGTCCATTACTAAGTATACGTGGAATCCGAAGCCATATCTCGCGTAAACATTTTTCATCCATTTTGTAGTTCGCGAACCGAATGTATGCAGCTAGCCCTTGAATAGCATAAATTGTCCTATCTTATGGTATTTCAGTGTCAGGTACCGTCGTAGGTAGTAACGGAAAAAGATTGGTAATATCTTAGCAGCCTGTCGGTGAGGAATGAAAGCAAAGAGTTTCTCCCAAAGTTTCCGTTCTCATAGTGTTATATACTCGCATACCCGTAAAGGAATAACACTGTCTCTATTGTGACGCTGGGTGCAAAATATGGTTACCTTGCTCTTTATTAGAATGAATTGAAAAGGTTATTTTGGATTAATAGACATTTTTCTTCTCTTGGTTTGTTATAGTTAGAAAGAAAGAAAGGAAATACGTAAAATTTCTGAAGGCAACTGACGTTGCTTTCAATGCGCAATTTTCGTAGGAAGTTTACTTGATGAAGGTTATAAATAATCACCATACAGGATACACAATGTTTAATCACGCTTTTGACAACGCATTAAAGTGCGGAAATTGGTCAAATAGTTAAGGATCTATGGAAACTTAAAGAATATATGACATTGAATCCATCCGGCTATGACTGCATATCCTGTCCACGTGTGTACATGTGTCATGCCATGTATCCTGGGTGTGGTAGGAGGACCAATCAGAATGCAAAAGAACGTGTATGCACCCTATACACGTTATAACCACCTCCTGCTTAATGCGTATAGTATTTAAAGTACGGATCATTCATTTTTTCCTATATAGACAAATATAACATTATTTTATAATATTGGATTGTAACTAAATGTTTTTTAAATGTGACACAGGAATCTATGAATTAAAGGGAGGGGGTATCCCCGCCAACGAACAAGTACACGTTTACCTTTAACTTCTAAAATTTCATCTATTTCATAAACTTTAGGCAGAGGCACTCCTTGTAATTCCTCTTCGTAAAGTGTACCATCAATTACTTCACCATTTAAATCCTACAACACATAAACCACTTTGTTTTCCGTATGTATCACCTTTTTTATTTTAAGTATTTCTACAGTCCACTTTTCTTTGTACCCTTTTTCAAAATACCGTTTTGCTTTAGTAATGCGTACAGTATCACCTTTTTTATATTTTGCAATGTTAGTATGAGGCATCAGTTTTATTAATTTATTCCAAACTTGTTGAAAAATGTCTTGGTTTACACTGGCGGGTGGTAATTGATGAGCTCTATGTGGTCTATTATTATATGCCTGAACAAGTTCGATAGCATATCTATGTATCGGTAAGTCTTCTTTGCTGTAAAATATTTCCATATTCGTTCTTTAAGAGTTCGATTAAAACGTTCCACTACACTTGCCTTAATATCGGAGATTTGTGTTGTGAAGAATTTAATATTTTGTTTTTTAAGTATAACTGAAATGGTTTATTAACAAACTCTGTATCTTTATCTGTTTGTAGACGTAAGGGTCTACGACGGGTAGATGCAAATATTTGCTTAAATGCTTTTATAATGTTTTCACCAGTTTTTTTTACGTACAGGCACAGCCAATGCATAACGACTAAACAAATCAATCACTGTTAAAATATACCTGTAACCATCATTATACTTCTGCAGACTTTGCATATTGTTTAAATCAGCTTGGCACTGATCGTCAATATTGAACACTAAATAGGGATTACGTGGAAAACTTTTTACGTACTGGCTTATGCAGTGTATAAGTCGGCTGTTCTTTTACCCACTGTTGCACCTTGTGTAAAGGATTTGATTTTTTTACAGCTCTCCATAATGTCGCAGCAGTTGAAAACGAGGCAGGGTGTGAAGGGTTATAATAAATAAAGGCCAGCTTCTTCATATTTTACAATCACGCAATCTGTTAACAACTTTACGTTTACGTGGTGGCTCCTCCTCTTCTTCTTCTTCTTCCTGTTTTGGATCATCAGCAGCAGCGGCAGCAGATGATGAAAGCTTACGAACATATTCTATACGCTGTGGGTTACCTATATACTCTAAAGGTATATTGGATTTTACGGTTCCCAACAGTTCCCAACAGCAAACGGTTCCCAACCTGTAGGGGGATTATTTTGCTTGCGACACCTAACAAAGTCTGATATTAGATCTACTATATTAGCACCAGGAATTAATTTATTATAAATATTAACATACCATTGTCATCCAAATGACTTGGAATTTTGTTTTAATTTACGTAGTAAAGGTCTTTCTTTACGCAGACAATTTTCGGGTAATATGTAAGAAGAAAATTATGGCAAAGGTCAAAGCGTATTTATCATAAGACATTATGATTATTAATTTTACATTAATAAGATATTAGGTAATATATAATTTGTACCGTCAAATGGGGCTACTTTGATACGAAGAAACACACATTCTTAAATATTTTGTGAACAACATACTGTATGCCCAATGTTGTAATTTTAAAACCATGACAGAAAAGAGCACTATCATTCTGTATGACAACCATTGTTGTCAGTTATTGTCTTCAGGTAGAAAAAACATGAAATACGGGAATTCAAAGTAACCCCTTAGGTGGGGCTACTTTGAACATAATGTTAATTGTCGTTATAAAATTATGCCTGTGAGCTCTATGGTATTCTTTGATATTGAGTTGAAAAGAAGCAAGTTTTATGAACATTTTGGTATATAATACATAATTGTGTGATTTTTCTAACAGGCTACAGAAAATATTTTTAAAATGTACTTACCCAATATTTCTCAAGGTTGATGTCCATCGTATCACTATTGCAACTTTAATATTTAAAACTTTAAAAGGTTTCTCTTGTAGTGAGAGGTTCATATGTTCATATGAATCTAACAGAGTTTTTAAACAAACGTAAATATTTTTGGTACGATGAAAAAGCACTATTTATACTATAGAGGATGGTAAGAAGCTCTTTGTGTACAAGTGGAACATGCTGGCCTTATTGCAGATTGAGACCTTCAAAAGAGATGCCACGAAATTTAAGAAGCCCTCGATTAGTAAGAATGGGCTCTGGGTAGCATCTGAACAATGTCTTCTGTACAAACCACATCGCTGTCTACATTTTCGGACCAATTGAATGCCATACTGGTGCGTGTTTTGTTAATGCGCGTATGCTTGACTTCCCAATCGCAGCTCTCTTTGTCTATGACTTGCCCAACATAATGCCATTTACTTTAAACCCGAGTTCCAGAGAAATAATTTTCAGGTCACCGAAAATATAAAAAACATCGTTTCATATTTATTTTTTTCACATATATGCTTTTAATTAAAGTTTAAAGATTTGTTATGGTTGAATTCAGGACACTCCAAACTACTACTTGCAATATTCAAATGAGTCGCAAATGACTTCTCAGGGCATTAAAATTTTAATTGAAACATTTTCCCAGTTTTGTTCAAAGAAGCCCCATTTGACGGTATTATACAACTTCAGAAAATATTTTATTTTTGAAACTTATCATATTTATCTCATTTAAATTGTACTGGTATGAGTAAACTTATACCTTTGTTTACTGTTATGTCTTTTTGTATTAAAAGTGGTTCAACAATTAAAATGAGGACTGATGATCACGACGTATAACGGTCCGAGCGTATTTACCATAAGTCATTATAATTATTAATTTCACAGCTAATAAGGTATTGTTTTTTTATTCATTAAAATTCCAAACTATCGTCAGTAATTACAATATTTAATTCACATACTCGTGTAGAATTGTTGGAAAGTAAATTGACGAACCTCAAACGGAGTCTCTAAATCTTTTTCTTTTCTTATCACATATGCTTCTGAAATTTGTGTGATTTTTTTTTCCTATTGCTGATTGTTTGAAATTGTGTCCGTGTGCAGAATTTAATATCTGCAATTATACAATTTTATAGTACCTCAAGAATTTGATAAGAGTCAATCACTTTGTGTAGATCCCAAACCCCAAAAAGCGCTACAAAGATTTGATAATAGTCACTCATTATTTGTAGATCCTAAACTCCTATAACTATAATAATCTTAAAACGAAATATAAAAGAAAATTGACTTACAATAATGTCAAATAATAATAGTAGAGTGATAGTAGCATATGAGTCTGTGAATGATGTACCCCTATTACGAAAATGTTATTTGGAATTCATTGCTAACTCAACCAAAGGTACTTCAAGTGAAATAAGTAACGGAAATGTGTATAAGCAACAAGAAATTAAATTAGCAGATGATTGTGATGCAGACAATTATAATTTTACAAAAACTAAGCCATCGACAAAAGTGCCAGTCGTCAGAAAATATCAACTCACTATAGTAAGGAATGTATAAACCTAAAACATGTTAGTAGTTATATCACATAGTTGCTATTTGGGTGAATAGTAAATCACGAGGCTGGAATCTAACACGTTTATTTAATCCGAAATGTTTTAGTGAATCATGCTTTGTTACGAGAGTACAGAGATGTTTTAATTGCTTATTTAAAATATCTATTTTACATGTTACCACATACTTGGATTGCGAAATGTCGGGAAAGTTTATTTGTCGCAAATTAATTAATTCCATTATCTTCGTGTAAGCATTTTTAAATACATGATTCTCCGTTACAATTGTAACTGACTGAAGTTTACATTCATGCTTCTCGGTTAATTCAGTCAATTGGGTTAGTGACATACATAGTAAATATGGAGTTTTTATGTTTGTGCTAGTAATTAATAAAATAGAGATTAAGCAATCTATTAAGCTTCGGGGCCATATTGTGGTAATATATTTATTATTATTTATATCTACATTATAACAATATTGCACAAGTAATTCTACGTTAATATTGTAACTGGCATCTTTATGAAATTTTAACTGACTACGCTTAATCTTTAATTGCCTAGCATTTTGTGTTACGTTAGTAAGCTTTTTCACTGTATTTAAAAGACTTGCTTTATAGTTAGAGCTTAAGTTTTGCTTTTTGCGAATACATTGCAATTTATAAATAATTTCATTGATATTATTACTATTTATCTGGGTTATCTTTATTTTATTGTGCTTTAACAAATTGATATGACTCGCCACTAATTTACTTTCTGCCCTTTTAATATCTGAATATAACATTTTTAACTAACTATGTAATTAAACTATTTGTTAAATAACATGATTTTATAATTACAAAATTATTGTTATCAGAACAAACTAAATTTATCATTAATTTTTATAATGTAAAGAGGATAACAAGAATGAGATAGAGTTAGTGTAAGTAACTTCAAAGAAAAAATATGGAAATAAATACTATAATTGATACTCTCAAATCACCATCAATTAAGCACGTCCCCAAATCGAGTATAAAACCAGGAAATCAACGCAAAATTATCTTTCAAATAGGATGTCGGTATATACTTATTATAAAAGATCAAACTCTACTATATATTTTGGATCACCGTTATAATAATATTACTGAATCGAAGTCTAAATTAAAAAATAAGTTAATTAGAACCTTTTTACATAATTTTAAAGAAAATTTAAACTCAGGCATTTATGTATTTGATATTTTAAAGGGCAACCAGAGTATATTGGTACTTGATATCTTTTATGAAAGTAATAACAATATCACTCACACAATTTGGAGAAATCGAATAAAGTTGTTGCAAAAATATTTCCTACTACTATTAATGGCATTACAATACCAACCACAATAGCAGATGATAGTGTTGATTATTCCGAAACCATAGGCAAGATAATCGTTAGAGGTTTAGATGAGTTTGCTGGCTATACTACTGAATTTCATGGTACTGACAAACAAGACACAGAGCAATATCTATGTGTAGGTATTGATACAGTATGCTTAAAAAAAGAGTACACAACTGCAAAGGAAACTCTATAAAAAAATTATGGAGATTCCTAATGTATTACAACAAGAGTTACTTAGACGAGGCAGAGAATTGAAAATAATTAATTCAAAATCTCTTGTTGACATTGATGTTGATACTAAATTATGCTTACTAAATAAAATTAAAGATAAAATTAGAGACATAGCTGGGACAGATGACGACCAACCTCAATTTATTAAATATGAACTGGAACATAGAATATATTTGTTAGCTGGAAAGCAATCTACTGAAACGGGAGGTGATAGTTTTGCTATTTTTGCATCAGCTCGAAAAATAACTGGATCATATAATGAAGTTTTCAATGCATGGAATGAAAGTAATGGTTACAATAACTTAATTACATGGGCTACACTGAACTTAGAAACTACACTGTCCAATATTCGCTGGTTTAATGATGTAGTAGTGGTGCAAGTAAAGCCAACAAAAAACAAAAGTCCGTCTGGATTGATTGCTTTTTCTGAATGTGTTGCAAAACGGCACTATAATTTAGAAAATTTATATGAAAATAAATCGGAGTTATGTAATATTATAACAAATGTACCTATAGCGAATTGAAAAATGAAAAATAAATGGCAATCGAGCTTAAACTATATAACAAACGAAGTAAATATTTTATGCAACACTCAGAACAGCCTCAAGCTCATATGTTACTTGATGCCGTTTATATTTTACAGCGGACATATGGTACCATGACTAACCAAACAAAAAGAAACGAAAGCTTTTCATTACCATTGCCAAAAAAAATATAAAGTTACAGATTCGAGTTAAACAAACAAAATTTGCTGAGAATATCGTACCATAATTGTACCCAAAACAGTCTTGCATATACTGCATTACGTATCATATAATATGGTGTATCATCTATTACCTCATATGACCAAACACCTTTTGGAAAATTTAATTTTTTAATAAACGTCTGACTTATTTTCATAATAGGGACACCGAAATGATAAAATGAAATCTAATAAGTCACCGTTTCCAGTATTTTTTGCATAATCAAATAAACTTGGTATTGATAAACAGATATTGCCTCCTTGATTTGCAATACTTTTAAATATTTATACTATTTTGTAATAGGAATTTATTATGAGTTAATTGTGGAATAATTAGAATTGGTTGTGATTCGAAATTTAATTTCAGTATGGAAATTTCTATTTCAGAATTAATTAATGCTTTTAAGTAGTTTGGTATATCTGTATTTAACCATAAACATTTACAAGCAAAAAGACGATTTATTCCTATAGATGTAGCTGTTGCTTTATGATATTTAATTAATTCAATTTCACTAAACTTGACACCATTACATAAATTAATAATTTCCATATTTGTGGTTACATTTGTTATTTTTTTCATAAAATTCTCTAAAGTATCTATACTAATATTAAAATCTGATAATACTACATTCAATCCGGAAATTGTATTCAATAAATGTTGTGTGGAATTATTGTATATGCTACTTCGACTAATGTTTTTATACTGTGTATATAACTATATTTGTTAAACTAAGATATTTATTGATCATAGATCGATCCTCATTAGATAAAGCTGATATTATGTGATACATTTGTTGGAAGTGTAAATCAATTCCAAATGTATATTCATTTAACGCTGCAGAAATGAATGCATATTCTAGTATAAATAACGAATAATAGAAAAATATAAGATCAGAGATAACATAGTGACATAGAGTAAATGCTGTAATGTTTGCAAAGAATACATTATAATTACAATCAAAATTAAATAGCGGAAAAATATCTTTTATTTTCTCAACTTTTTGTTCAACGTTATTAAACGATTTCCCTAAGTAGTGTTACCATCTAAAGTCTCCGATAACCCTGATGGCCGGGTTTCGATTCTGTGGTTTGGAGTGGGAGCTAGGGACGGTGACATAGTGACAGGAGACAGGGGAGAAAAATATTCTTTCGGGAATGATTATTTAAACCTCTGCCTGGCTAAGCTGTGTTCCTGGCCCCTGTTGGCTGTAAGACCGCAGAGCAGCGAACAGAAATATAAAAGACAATGCAAAGAAGGTCTTGTGCCATTCATGATGGCAGAACGAAATCCAGTTGTAAAGAAAGAACAAGGAAACCCTAAATATATAGATAATAAAATAATAAATCTCAACAGAAATATGGTTTCGCCGCGAGGTGTATAGCCTAGCATAGGTTAGTACAGCGGGGGACACTTCTAAATGGTACAGTCATATGGAGATTTACGGCTAAGGTGTACCATTTAGAAGTGTCCCCCGCTGTACCATAGTTGGCCGCTAGGGCAACAGCAATGTTAGTTGTACTCTGCTTCCTGCCACGTGTCGACTCCTGCCCACGCGCTCCTTGACAGGTGCTGGACTAACCTTGGCTATCTGCCCACACACTCCTTCAAGGTGAGATAGAGGTCGTAGAGACAGTAGAAAGAAACTAGATTGGCCTTGACTATCCGCCCACGTGTGGTGCAATATGGTGCAATATGATGGAATAGCCACCGCCCCGAGAGTATAAAAGAGGTGAGTTCGACCTTGCCGATATCCTGTCTTAGGCCGGCACTCAACCTGCGCTGGTCTCGTCTCCAGTTTGCAGCAGTTGCGCTACTACTTAAGACTCAGGTATACCGTTGAACTTAGAAATTATTTCTAAATTCGCCATCACTATGTTTTAACTTAAAATTTCTTAAAGAAACGATAACATGCCAAGCAAAAGCTAAAGGGTTACGCAAGTATTAACACCTTACTTGCTGCTCGAGTCCAGGTTTTTTTTAAATCTCTGTTCTTTTCTTCTTCTCTTAGCATTTTTTACAACATGTGGAGGTTTCGCGAACCGAGGAGCAGTCTGTAGGCTAGTAACATTTATGTAAGATGGAGTAATGTCAGTTAAACTATAAATAGTCTGGTCACGCTTTATGTAACTGGATTGTACTTCTCTTCTTTTTGATTTCTTTTGTAATAAATACTTTATTATGGAATTCTTATTTATTTATTTATTGGACTCATTTAATGATTTAGGTGCAAGCCAAGAATCCTCACATTTGTACTGGGCGATTCAGTTAAGCCTCTGAGCTACGAACTTCAATGCTACTTCTCTTCCATTAAGGTACCAGTTACTTGATTCCAGACTAGCGACCGAAGAAAACGCTCAGTTCGAGGTTAATCGCGGATTAATATAAAATCCGTCGGCTAGGAGGGAGAGTACGAGAGAGAGAGAAGTTGTAATTCAAATTGCCCCTATAAGGGAGAGTTCTCTGAAGTCTTTCTTAAATGGGAAATTATAGCTTCATTCCATCGAGCCTATCCTGTGCATATACAGCACAGGTGGTGGAGCCCCCAAACCCTACTCACACACCAACTTACTAACAATAAATGTAACAGATTTTGGTGGAGGCGCCGGGTACAATATTTTTCGTTTGTATAGTCCTTACATTTACCTTGGCTTGCTTGGTTATGTTATCGCAGGAAATGTAGTTTATCTTTCTTTTCGTAAATTACTTAGTGCTAGTATTATAAGTTGTGCTTCGGAAACTATAGAAATAGACAGTGTTGTTGCGCTAGTTAAAAAAATATAGCGGAGAAACTTTTTTTACGAATAGTGAACGTACTTAGTAGCATGTAATCCCGTGTTTAGTGGAGTGCGTTCCGTGACAGTGTTCAGCCTACTAGCCTTTTAGCGAATTAATATCGGCGTAATTTGAGATACTTATCAGAAAATTAAAAATTTGATAAAAAGTAAAAGAAGATAAAATAAAACAGAGCATTAAATTTGGTTTTAAAAATAACAGGAATATCAATATACTACGTAAATTCTACATTTTTTAAAGGAATAAAAATATACAGGAAGAAGGAAGTATGTCTATTATGATAAATTCAATCTAGAATTATATTTTTTTTATTTCCGTACGATTGAAGGAAATAACGCAATGAACCACAACATTTTGGTCTTCTTCCTGTCATTGCTAAAATAAGAAGTAGGTTAACAAGGGCATTGTCACGGACGAGTACTCGCTGAACTGAAAATTGTAAACAAACATGAGTTTTTCGCAGACACTAAAAATAAAATTGCGAGACATAGGCAAATCACATTGTCTTAATTCACCAGCTCATGATGAAAAGCATAATTATATTATAGATAGATGGCTAAACGTCTTTTGTACAAATTGCCACAAAATGAAATCGCCAGGATATGGTCCTCCTGAATATCCTTTCCCTCCATTTAATCCGGGGCAAATAAATTCTTCAGGAGATCTGAATGTTAGTGCCGATAGAACTCTATATCTTGACCCTCCTAGTATTAAGATAGAGGAACCGCCTTCTTCTGGCTGCGTAACGACGCCACTGGCAACGTCCAGTCCGGTAGGGACTGAACCAATCCCTGCGACGGTCAACGCAGGAACATGTGAGAAACCGCAACCTTTTCCTAGAACTTTGTTTACTGAGACGGAAATGAATGAGACCCCACCGGGAGTCGATCCGAAGACTTTAGCAAACCAATTAAACTTAGCAGAAGAGTTTAAAAGATCAGAATTAATCGTTGCAGGTCAAATAGACCCTCGCGAGACTATTGAATTAGAATCTATTTCAGATGTCGTTCCCAATACCGAATCGAACTTAGTTCAGGGAAGTGAAACAGAAATAGAGGCTCTAGAAAATAAGTCAATCGCAGTTGAGTCGAGTACTAATAGCGACAAGGAACAAATTTTTTCACACGAGCCTGAGGGCATAGAAGTAATTTATTTTCCAATTAAGTATGAACCATCAGAGATTCCTGACCAGTGTGTTCCTGAAAAGTCTGGACTGGAACCCGTATATGCTAATATTAATTGTGAACCTTTAGACGCTGATATGAATGAAGAACCTATTTATGCGCGTATTGACGTGGAAAATGAAAAAGAGAGTAAGATAAATGACTCGATTTCTTTGAGTCAGAGTAGGGATGAGGAAATTGTAGACCAAGTTAGAAAATCGTTAGAGACAGGATTTTCACCAGTGGTAGGGACCTTAGTTCAACCCTGGGTTAAGCAAATGAGAAAAGAGAAAATACAAGTTACAGTATTGCGTCGTCCAGACGTGGGTGACGAGAAAATAGGTCTTGTTTTTCAAACCGATTCTTCAACTGTTATAGAGGGCTTACGCCTTACAGACTTAGTGTTAGGAAAATTTGACGTAGATATACAAACTGAAGCTTTGCCAAAAAGAGATGTTAGTGTGCAGACAGACTATAGGTTTCCTAAGATGATCCGCATTGAAACGGATCCGGATCTTAAGGTTCTACGGTCCGTTGCTTCGCAAACGCATCCCATTATGTTTGACAAAAACATCCCGTTGGAACAAAAATTAGAGCAGCTAGGTGAAATTGATAATTTACTTAGTTCCGTTAAGAGCGTTAGATGGTCAAATGGCGACGTTAGTAGTGAAGATTCAGACGACGACCAGTCCTTCCAAGACGAGTGGTTAGGTTGCGAATTACAGCAGTTAGAAAGAAAAAATTCGCTCTCCGAAGAAGAAACAGAACATCTTCCTGAAAGCAGTCCGATCTTAGCGCCGAGACTACCTCATAGCGACGAGACTCCATTCTATCTAGAGAGCCCTGACGAAGATCTCTCCTATCATCATTGGGATCCAGCGATCGCCTCAACACATCAACGAATGATGCAAGATTTCATACCTGAGGACAAGGAAGAAGATAGTGATGTTAACACCGTTTCGGCAAGAAATATTCCTTCCCCAGAGAAAAGAGAAGAGAGTGACACTACCCCCAGTCATCTCGGTAGTAACAGTCAGACGGGCATCGTGAACGAAGAAAAAGAAGAAAATAGCGATTCCTGGTCCGAAAGCCGATTGTTTGACAACATACAAAGGATATTCGATTATTCTGAGTATGACGAGTCGGTTGTCTGTTTAGGAGAAAATGGGGAAGAAAAATCTTCCGCACTCACCCCTCCTCGCCGGAGTATAACTAAAACAGATCAAAATACTACAGGTACGAACTTGGTCTCTTTAGGAAATAATTCCCCATCTACATGTAGTACTGGTTCTAAGGGTAGTGATAAGGAATCTCCAGCGACTAAAGAAATGAGAAAATACCAAGAGACAGAAGGACAGGGTCCTTCGCGAATGGTCTTCATTTCCCCAGTTAGTAGAGTCTTCCCGTCTACTGAAATTGAAACTGATAAGGTACAAAACGTCGCATCTAATTCCTACTACGGTACAGATTTGAACGGTAAACAATCAAGTGAATTAGAAACTTCTTCCGGTTCGGCTTACGTCGAACCTTGCTCTTCTCCGAAGTACCAGGGAGAAGTGAAAAACGAAACCTCCTTACATACATCATTTACAGATGACTGTTTCATTGATGAGAAATTGGTCATGCCTTCTCCAGAAGCTAATTCGGAAGAGAAGGAAAATTTTAGTGTAAAATCCGAAAAGGACTTTAAAGCTAGTCCGGCCAGTAGGCCGCCCTCTCCACCTAGTTTAGAAAAACCTAATTTTTCAAACTTACTATTGACAGCTCATACTCGTTTTTTCCGCCCGAGGGCGAGGATAAAAGTACTAGTACTACTACGACGCAAATTAGGGAATTTCATATCTATCCAAATGTTAAGGTACCTCGTTTTTCGGCAGGTAGATACGAGTCGGTAGATACTTTCTTGCAATCTTACGAAAGGGTAGCTAATATATACGACTGGGATAGTGTACAAATGAGAGATTACCTACCTATCTGCCTTACAGGTAGTGCATACGATTGGGTACTACTGGAGATGAGTTCACAACCTGAAATGAGTTACCTGGTAATGAAGGATAGGTTAAGATTAGCTTTTCCGGACATTGCGTATCGGGCTGATTTAGAATATAGTATAGCAACTAGACAACAGAAACCAGGCGAAAATAGTGTATCGTTCTTGTACAGGTTAATGAAGGACCTCAAATACGTACGTGGATACTTAGACCGAATGGAATTGTTGGGCAAACTTAGGGCCAGTCTGTTGCCGGATGTGTTGTACTATCTAATGTTAAATATCAAGGATACAGACAATTTAGATCAGTATGAAGACTGTTTACGGAAATATGAATCAGCCAAAAAAGCCAGGCAGACACGTAATGGTGAAGATGTATTATGGAGAAATGACCGTTGGGACTGGCAGCAAAGTAAGATGGAAACAAGGCCCGATCTTGTGCAAATGTGTTCTTATTCTTCAGACTACATTTTGACAGAGAAGGACAGGAAATGCTATCAGAATACCCACGTTAATGACTACGGAATAGGCAGAGGTCAGGATCAGCTTTGTACTGTTAGGATCAAGATAGGAGACCGCTGGACGTCAGGACTCATAGACAGTGGGGCCCAAATAACGTGCGTATCTAATAAATATATTTCTCACAGATTCCCTATCGCGGACAGACTAAAGGGCTACGTAAAGATAAAACGAGTAGGCTATGCACCAACGGATTACCTCCCCGTAATTAGGACATCTTGTTATTTCAAGGATCATTTAAAAACCACTCGTAGAAGGTAGTACATCGATGCAGTCATTATCGATGCCGAGAGTTGTTCATACGATGTAATCTTGGGGTTGATTTCCTTCATGAATACGTGGTGGCTATTCACCCCAGGTACCTTTCTCTAGCAGACAAGAATGGTAATCATGTCGAGGATTTGTGGTTCGAGATTCCGAGAGACTGTAAAGACTTAAAGAGGATAGTAGTAAGAAACATAGATTTGACTCATGTTGAGAGATAAACCCGTACCAAGCGTAGGATCGATAATGATAACAAGGACAAGGTTCTGTCAAAGACTTACGATGTTGGAATAATTAACCGCGACCATAGAATTACCCCTGGAGACACCCTGAGAAGAGCATGCTTAGGGATAAAGAAATTTAACGGTAGGGATATCAAATCACCTCCTAAATTAGGAGCTAATCGCCCAAACGGACAACAAAATGAGAGCGGATATCCTAAATTCTTTCTTCAAGTAATATCAAATATTCTGTCTTTATTAGATAGTAGTAATGCCGGATTTCGGTAGTGAGGAGGATTTATATTTTCTTGATATTGTCAGATTTCATAATGCGCTATGGTGGTGGATCATAAGTGAGGGACTACCCATTACTCTTTCTCTTGACGGTACCGAAGTGTTATCAAATGCACTGCCCTCTTACGTACCCATAGGACTAAATGCAGTTCCGCTCAAAATCATGTTAGAACAATGGACTATTCGCCTTCGTGAGTGGCTCATCGTATGGGTCGAAAGGTGGCCTGGCCACAATTTGTTTCTTTCCTTCCGCCACTCAGACGGAAAGATCAGTGCATGTTGGAATAATTAACCGCGACCATAGAATTACCCCTGGAGACACCCTGAGAAGAGCATGCTTAGGGATAAAGAAATAACGGTAGGGATATCAAATCACCTCCTAAATTAGCACCTAATCGCCCAAACGGACAACAAATTGCCAACTTTCGAAGAGAAAGGAAACATAACATTTGTCAGACAACGAACAAGTCACAGGAAGCTTTACGCTCACGGGGAGCGCGTAAAGGGCTTCCTCGAGAACTTACAATTAAGGCATCCAAATACCTATCTAAACAGAATAAGTTCCATGGACATAGCAATAACCAGCAGCTCGATACTTCCAGTGATCATGAACTGGAAAGTAGTAGTCCGTCTATCTTAAGGGAAGATAACTCTTTTTCTTCTAAAACGAAGGAAAAGAGACATCTTTCACCAGCAGTTAACCCCATATTTTCTAATAAAACGGAGCTTAAAATTAAGACTTAAGTTATGTCAACATCTCTGCTTAAAAAGAACGGAACAGAAAATGATCCTATACACCCCCCCATCATAACTTTTATGAATCCGTCAGTAGGAGCTTTTCCTGGTAATCATCAGGTGCCCCACGAACCTGAGAAGGATAGTTCGTGCGAGACGCAGTCTGAAGTAGGGAAGTTACCTTCAGTGTCTGGTGCAACCAATACAAAACTCACAGAAGTCTCATCGGTAGGACTTCCATCCGAGGACGTTTCTAGACAGAATCTACGAGGAGACCCTCTTGGGTTAGGTGAAGATGTGTCCGAACTTTACCCTGAAAACTTTTTTAAAGTACACCTTCCATCCAACTTGCGTGTATCGGCTACAACGTGCCATGACATTGAAATTACAGCACCAAACCTAGACATTACATTATGGGAATTTATACCTTCTAAAGGGTTCCAATACTGGTACTCCTGTATAATCCCTCGGGAACCGGTTTTTAATGAGAATGGCAAGATTTACTTGACCATTTTTACTGGTTGTGATCGGACCAAAACTTTGCCAAAAGATCTATACTTAGGAAAACTTATCCCTCATGCGGAGTTCTTGCAGGAATCTCCGTGTGAAGAAAATCATGTAATTAACCAAATTATACAGCTTACTATCAAGGAAGAAAAGGACGACGAGGAAATACCAGAGACACCGCGGAAGGTACCTCAAACTAAGGAGGAATTGGATAAGGCTCTTAAGATAGGAACGAACTTAGAACCCCATGAAAGAAAGCAATTACTGGACTTACTTATGGAATTTAGGGACGTTGTAGCCTGGGATAAATCTTGTCTCACGGCTGCAACTGACAAATTTATGTGCCCTTTGGAAACAATTACAGATATTCTTATTTCTTACCCTCCCCACCGTGAGACGCCAAAACAGCGGGAAATAATCCCAGCAGAGGTCCAGAAAATGCTGGATAGCAACATTATCAGGCCGAGCAGGAGCCCGTATTCAAGTCCGGTCGTCATAGTTCCAAAAAAGGACGGCTCCTTTCGCTTCTGCGTGGACTACAGAAAATTTCATGCTATTTTAAAACCTAATATTTTCCCGATTCCGCGCGTTGACGAGGTTTTAACCTTCCTAAATGGGACACAACTCATTACCACGCTAGATCTCCAATCGGGATACCACCAATTGCTAGTTGAACCTAGCGATGTAGAGAAGACTGCCGTTGTTTGTAGCAGCGGTAAGTTCGAATTCTTACGACTACCCTTTGTATTGGCGACAGCGCCAGCCCTTTTTCAGAACATGATGGAGGTCGTGTTCTCTGCCTTGAAGTGGAAATATTTAATAGTGTATTTAGATGACCTTATTTATCCTAGTCCATCCTTCCCGGCTCTACTAGAAAGAACAAGAGCTATTCTAACGCGGCTGAGAGAAGCCAATCTCAAACTTAACCCGAAGAAGTGTTTCTTTGCTTATGTACTCGGACATGTCGCCGGCAAACATGGCATTCGTGTTGACCCTGCTAAAATAGAAGCTATTTCTAGAGTACCTTACCCTACAACCCTTAAAGAGGTCAGAAGTTTTATCGGACTTTGCTCATTTTATCGGTCTTATGTACCAGGATTTAAGGATGTAAGGAAGATAATAAGGAACATCCCATCGCATATTTTTCAAAATCATTAAGTCCAACAGAACTTAATTACAGCATACCAGAATTGGAGGCATTATCGATAACAAAATCTATCTTACATTTCCATTTTCTGCTCGCAGACCGACCCTTTATAGTGAGAACAGATGCCTGTGGAATCTGTTATCTAAATAACAACAAAATGTTAAATTCTAGGCTGATGCGTTGGGCAATTCGTCTTCAACCGTATGAATTTACTATCGAACATGTAAGCGGTAGAAATAATGTTACAGCCGATTTTCTATCAAGATGTCCGTTAAAACAAGAATTACGATCTAAATACGGGCAAGAAGAAGACTGTGTAGGTATATGTCAACTAACGCTAAGTCCTAAGATTGATTGGAAGAAATTGCAACACGAAGATTCGAGGATTCAAGAACTTATCCAGAAGAAGAAGCATAACCCCACAGATCACGTCTTAAAACCTTATGTTTTAATAGACGGAATCTTACACCGAGTTATGAATAAAGCTAATAAAATAGTAGTACCAGAAAAAGCCATTTCCGACGTCTTGCAAGAAGCACATACTTCACCTGTGTGCGGAGGTCATACGGGATTTTCTCGTACGTACTCAAAAGTTAATGAACGCTATTACTTCCCGAATATGGGTAGAATTATCAAGGATTATATCCGCTCCTGCGATGAATGTCAACGAGTGAATATTCCGAGAGAAAAGAAACAAGGATTTCTTCATCCTTTACCAGTGAAAGATGAGTTATTTCATAGATGGAGTTTAGATTTGTTTGGACCGATTAATCCTAGTGCCGGTTACATATACATACTAGTTATGGTCGAGTATCTTAGTCATCTGACCGTGTTAGTACCATTACGTAACACGAAAGCGCCTACGGTAGCTAGGGCAATTCTTGAGTTAATCACGCGGTATGGTCCACCAAAAACCATTTTGACGGACCAGGGGACGAACTTCTGTGGAGCAGTGATGGCTGAGTTTAACGACCTGTTTGACATAAAACATGTTTGAACGGCAGCGTTCAAACCATCTACGAACGGATTGTGCCAGCAATTTAACTCTGTCATTACGAGTTTTCTTGCTAAGTATACTGCGAAATAACCGACACGGTGGGCAGAGTATGTACGACTATGTGCATACGCTTACAATATATCCACGTCACCTATCCGGAAGTACTCTCCTTACGAGATTGTATTCGGACAGAAAGCCAGGTTTCCGAACCAGCTCGATGCTCAGTATCAATTTACTAAGATACAAGAACATCAAAGACAGTTACGTCTAATACGCCGATTAGCTCAACAGGCTATGACGCAAGCACAGCAACGCACAAAATTACGTATAGATCAGAATCGACAGCCGATTAAACTAAAGGTTGGAGATTTAGTCTTGTGTAGAGACTATCTCCCAAAGAAGGGCATTAGCCCTAAACTAGCACATAAATTTGTGGGACCTTATTACTTACGAAATATCTCTCCCACGAACGCCTGTAAAATAGAACTTGTAGCCAATCCAAATAAAACCCAGATAGTTACTATCGAAAGGTTAACGAAATATTATACTCGAAATTCGCCGACCACTGGTGACACGACCAGTGATAGTGACGAGGATTAAATGACAAGAGCATAGATCATTCGAAGCTACCGTGTAGTTGCCTTGAGTGTGGTGAACGGGCCCATTTCTCACCATACTCGAAGTCGCTACGCAGGAACTAAAAGTAATCTTAAACGGGACGTCCCAATTCAAACTATCAAATTAAATTTAATTATTCCTTTCTATTTTTGATGTCGGAAAACATTTTGGCAGCTGATCAGTGTGAGTGTGACAAGGCACCAAAGATGGAATGGAATAGATAGACACAGTTGGTTATGTTTAGACTTTTGCCCAAAAATCTAAGTCACTGAAAAAGGTCAAACATCAGTGTTAGCTGGCTAGCAAGACTATAATCTCCAGGAGCTCCTCCAAATAATTGGACAGGTATACTTGCTAAAACCTTAAAATCATAAAACTTAAAAAAAATGGATCTAGATCCCTTAGGCTACAAGCTCAGATAATAATCAGTAAGCAAATTGTTCCGTGGTTATTCTAATTTCAATATCTAATTTAGCCTTACAGGTTACGTTTATATTGGCTAAGGAAAATGTATTTTCGTTCACAGAACGCCTTCATCTGGTTGAAAAGCTGAAAATATTGGTTACTCATCTCAGACACGTAAGTTAATTTAAAACTTAGTACAAGATTCAGCGTGTGTTTGCTTGAATTGCCTGTTTGACAATTGGCATGGCTACAAATAGTACAGTAACTATATCGCCAAAAGTCCCTACGATCAAAATTGACAGTTACGGTGGGACACCTGGAGAATCCCTGGAAGATTTCCTCCAGACGTTCAAATTAGCCGCAAAGCTGTACAAATGGAGTGACATAGATTCTATGAAATACCTGGTAGCTTATTTATACGGGTCTGCTCGCGATTTCTATGAACTACACTGCGATGAACTAGAATCTCTGGCAAAATTTGCGGACGCCGAAAGTAAGCTACGTACAGCATTCGGTAATACAGATAAACTTTCTGACAGGTACGCGAGTTTGCATAGTAGGATGAAGAAACCTGAACAAACGTACTCACAGTATTATTTTGCAATGATGAAACTTTTGTCAGCGTGTATCTCCTAATATGAGTGATGAGGATAAATTCCAACACCTGTTACGGGGGTTACCAGCTGACGCCCTTAGTTATGTAATTGAAAAAGGATGTGATGCACCAGAAGAGATAAAACTCGCTCTGGAACGTTACGAAAAGCCTCGTGCCCACTCACAGATACGTCGGGCACAAACTTCTCCCTCACCTGCTGTTAAATCGGTAGTCAGGATTTCGAGACCTCCGTATCCTCGAAAACCGTCTCCTAAAGCGACCCCCCAGAAATTACAATCAATTGCGGTCGAAAACTCCGAAAAATCTAAAACTAAGAGACCCTTACTGTGCTTCAGATGTGGACGAGCTAGGCATTTGCGAGCTCAATGCTGGGCTAACACCCATATTTCAGGTGTATCCTTGACAGATAAAGCACCAGCGAAGCGTCCGCAAATAAACGGTTCTAATAGTAATGGCATCAATAACTGGCGAGTTGCTCCTAGTATAAACAAGCAGCCTTTCTCTAGCAGATCTTCTCAGGACCAGTAGCGACCAAAATACTCTAATAGACCCCAACCTGTGGAGAAGCAAGTTACTTCTCCAGCAACGCAGAATAAGGAAGATTAAAAAAAGAGAGAGAAGAATTCTAATGAGCTAGGGGGAATCATAGGGGGTAGGGCCAGTAATTTAATAGTTTTTTTTTGTTATCGTAAGAAGTAGACTATGTTATAGTCACTGAAGTAAGTTTATGGAAATTTAGGGATTTATATCTAGACTGGCATAAATCGCTACTTAAATTAAGTAAAGTATAAGGCAAGTATCAACATAGGACTGTTGTGTAATTCTTTTATTACTAATAGATTTAAGAAAGAAATATAGTTAAAATGGCGCAGGCGGTGGAAGAACCTGTGAATTTCCACGTGGACGATGTTCACGCGACATGGGAGGAGGACGTAAGCGAGAACGAGAGATACTATATAGCACCCGCTTATTTCTTCGCTCTCGAAAGTTTGCAATTATCACCTGGGATTCATATATGCAAAGAACTATCGGTACTCCTAGTACCTCCTCGGTTTAGCCACCAGGAACTTGAACTGAATCCACTTAATTATACTTTAAAACCCTATATAGACTTCGATCAGCTTACACAAGCACAACAAATTACCATCTGGTTGTATGAACAGATTCATACGTTAGAATATGAACAAGGATACTGCTATCTCGATGAAGCTATCGAGGAGTTACGACCTCGTATCCCCGTTGGGTCAATTATATTCACTTACGGTGAGATAGCATCTGCCACCTAAAGGGAATTATTTCCACAACTATTTGTTATGGACCTAAAGCAGTTCATTACCACCCCTCTGGAGGTATTACCCGATCCAGAGATTCCTTGTCCCCATTCACCAAACCAATTTGCGCAATATGGCTGTGGAATTGACAAGGTTATGCGAATGTATAGTTGGTATATGCAAAAGATAGGATTACCCTGGTGGGTAAATTCTACCGGCCTACATGGAATCGACCACTAAAAAAAAGGACCAGGGATATTTGATAACACGAGGAACGAGCAAAATATAGAAATTAAAGTTATTCCAATTGCACAAGTTATCAATTACGGCGTACCTTAATTCTCGTTGAGTCCCCGGCTTATGAATTAAACGTTTGACCCTCCTTGCGTAGATGACGAAATAAATCCATGAATCTGGAAAGGAACAAAACACAGAGATACCTAGTAGTTATTTATAATTTGTTATTTTTGCTTTTGCAATGTATACGAATCTATAATCTATAAGATGACTTAATATATATATATATATATATATATATATATATATATATATATATATATCAGATGTCATATGTATTATTTGTAAAATGAAAAACTACAAGAACTTAAGTAATTTAAGTTAACCTTAACTTAGATCTTAAAATTCACAGATCGATAATGAATAAACTATATTCCAGTTTTATTTTCCTTTTCTTTAAGATTCAGAGAAAGTTACCGTTTCTCACAGTACCACGAAGTCAGGATTGTAAGTGACCTTACATTCTTTTCTCCATGTCGCTTGTAACTCGTATGACAACTTTAAAATATTTTGCCAAATCTTTTGCTGTTCAAATTCTTACCATCATCAATCGAAGGCTTTCTCCAGACTTAGTGTATATCCATTTAACGCACGATTTCCTTGATTCTTTAGAAGTAATTTGTACAGGCCTTGCAGGTAGAGAACTGTCTGTAGACGAATTAACGGAAGCTATTAGTAGCCTGACCGAAGGAATTAAAACCAGTATCCAGTATGTCCGGTCTAGGTCAGTGGCTACGGAATCACTGTTCCTGTTGTCCCTATCAGGAAATGGCTACTCCTACGAGTTCCAGTTTTGAAGATCTGAAGTGCCATATTACAAATAATAAGAGTAGTATCATCCCACTAAGAGTATGGGAATATATCACTCTTTGGGAGCGGAATCTCTGGGAGAAGCTTTTTGCCTTCATACCTCCCCGGCAAGCATCCAGGATGTTACCACCCTTTTTCCGCTACTATTTGCGACGTTACCTTGCATTAAAGTACTATAAAATGAGAAGCTTTCTTCTTTTCAAAGCATGGTTACGGGGATTCGGATCTAGAACCAGACGATGGATGAAAGATGTGTATGCCACCTACGGCTTTGGTTTGCGTTTGTATCTTGTCATGGATACAAACGATACATCACTTCAATTGCGAGTAGCATCTAGACCGGTAACTTGGAACGAAGTGTTAGAAGAAGAACGCATTTCATTGTAACCCGAATGATACTCGCGTCTCACCTTCCACTATTTTTTTTGTTTTGAGTATTAAAACCGAAATATCCATAGAAAATCTTACCTAATCTAATAGTTCCAATTTTGCACTGATATTTCCGTCTGAGTGGCGGAAGGAAAGAAACAAATTGTGGCCAGGCCACCTTTCGACCCATACGATAAGCCACTCACGAAGACGAATAGTCCATTTTTCTAACATGATTTTGAGCGGAACTGCATTTAGTCCTATGGGTACGTAAGAGGGCAGTGCATTTGATAACACTTCGGTACCGTCAAGAGAAAGAGTAATGGGTAGTCCCTCACTTATGATCCACCACCATAGCGCATTATGAAATCTGACAATTTCAAGAAAATATAAATCCTCCTCACTACCGAAATCCGGCATTACTACTATCTAATAAAGACAGAATATTTGATATTACTTGAAGAAGGAATTTAGGATATCCGCTCTCATTTTGTTTTTTTTTTAAACGCAAATCCTTGACAAACGGAACAAATAACCTAAATTTTGCTTATCAACCGGTAGCGAGACTAGAATTAGTGACTATCTCCTAGTCATATAACCTATCCTCACCTTTAAGATTATCAATCCTTTGACATCCGGAGTAGAAGCCAAGAAAACAAATCAGCAACCCAAGTAATATAACGGTCCCTTATACAGAACAATTTCTTCATTTCTTCATCAGAGATGTTCTTTCTCCAGTACGGCAAATTTATCAGGAAACCATATGACTAGCTAGGAAATAAAGTCCCAACATAAGTTTATCTGATCATGAAATAATACAACACATTCTTAAATTAAGAAATATGATTACTAACCTAACTCTCAAATTTAAAAAACCCCCTCCAAGTAGCGGACCGTCATCGTCGGGGAGGGGGTGGAGCTGAGAGGGCGGCTTCATCATTCATTCATCTATCATCCCTCATCTTCATATCATTGCTCGCCCCCTCAGCCGCTAATACCGCTACCGGACTCGCGGGTGGTTGGTGGGAGTCGGGAAGAGGCAGGTCTAGTGGACGTCTTCCTCCACTTGGGGAGGACGTGCACCCACCCGGCCTACTGTTGTCTGCGTCCAGTGTATGTGTTGTCCGGAGTGTTGAGTCTTTAAAAATATAGATAAAAAAAATGAAAAAACAAAAAAAATCCTATAAAAAACAAAAACATGAAAAACAAAAAAAATCCTATAAAAAACAAAAAATATTAAACATACAAAAAAATCCGCACCATTAGTTTTGTTTTGTTTTTCCTGGGCTGGTGGGGGTCTATCTTTTTGTTTGCCAGGTTCTTTTGT
This sequence comes from Thermobia domestica, assembly GCF_964235325.1. Classification (NCBI taxonomy): domain Eukaryota; kingdom Metazoa; phylum Arthropoda; class Insecta; order Zygentoma; family Lepismatidae; genus Thermobia; species Thermobia domestica. The sequence continues at coordinate 243,128,501 of NC_137460.1, read as the reverse complement.
TTTCTTTCTCTTCTTCTTTTTCCGGGGACACGCGTTTTTGTCGACGGGAATGGTTTTTGCACTTCCATTCCCCTTGACCGCGTCGGCCCCACGCTGATCCTAAGGTGTTGGGCGTGCTGAAGGGATGGCCAGGGGGTAGCGTTAGTTCCCCTATTAACGCCCCGGTGTGACCTCACACCCTTTTTCTTTTCAAAAATGTTCATTAAATATCACACTTTTATGGGTAAAAACACTTTAAACTCTGATCCGGGCTCTCCCTCACGGAAGAAGCCCAAACCAACTGAACCTGAGATAGTGGAAAAGACAAGTATCGCGACACCTGTTGTCCGGTATCTTGTAATAAAAGATAAAGACGTTGATAGTGCCAATTCTGATGCAAACCGTCCGAGTGCTATTAAGGGCTTGTCCCCTTTTGTTATTCATAAAGTTATTACTTACCTTGCCGGACAGGTTAAAGATATGAAGAAGTTGCGTAATGGCACTTTATTGGTGGAAACGACAGACGAGAGGCAAACTGCGAAGCTACTTAAGTTAACATCTATTGGACCGGTGAACGTGTCAGTCGAACCACATCGTATACTGAACGTTTCCAAAGGGGTAATATCGTGTTGGGATCTCCTCAATGCAACCGAAGAGGAAATTAAGTCGGAGTTAGCGGACCAACACGTTATCGACGTAGCTCGAATCAAAAGTAAGAAGTCAGGTGAACTTGTCGCCACCCAGTCCCTGATTCTTACTTTCAGTTTGCCCACGCTTCCGGAGTACGTCAAGGCTGGATACTATCGTTTGAAAGTTCGGCCGTATATCCCTAGTCCTTTGCGGTGCTTTAAATGTCAACATTATGGGCACACCAGCACCTCGTGTAATGCGAGTGCTGCTCTTTGTGCGATTTGTGGCCAGGGTAGTCATGGTGCGGAACCCTGCAAAGCGGCCAAGCCCTTCTGTGTCAACTGCAAGGGTGAGCATTCAGCTTGGTCACGGGACTGTCCAGCCTTTCAGCGCGAGAAGCGTATTCGGGAACTCATGGTTGTTGAGAAGATTTCTGCTGCTGATGCTAAGCGTCGTCTGAAAGAAAGCGTCCCTTCTTCGCTTTCTGTTCCCTTCGCTACTTTTGCAGCTAGTTCCCGAAAATCTGTAGCCACCCAGACTTCAGACGTTTCCACCCAGACAGACTCGATCCCACAGAATAGTTGTGCCACGAAGACCCCGGTTGCAACAACAAGCGAGCTTCCCAGAACCCCACGTGTTTCTGTTAGTGGTGCTCTTCGGCGTACTCCAGCCCAGCGCCGATCACCTTATATAGCCGGACTTAAACTTAGCCAACATATTCGCCGGCTGAACGAGACTGTTCTCACTCCCAAGAGAACAAAATCTACGCCAGTTCGTAAGCCTCCTGCCGTTTCTCTGAAATCTGACATGGTGGAGGACGAACTTATGGATTCCGAGTGGGCTGTTATTGGACCCCATGGGAAAGTTCGCTTGAAACGTTAATCCTTCCCAGTATGGCGCTTCTTAAGTGGAACCTCAATGGCTTCTGTGGTCACCGTGAGGAATTGATCCAACTGCTAACTGACCACTCGCCTGTACTTCTCTGCTTGCAGGAAACTCATTTTAAGCCTACCCAGTCATTTGTTCTTTCTGGGTATACTATGTATCGATGTGACAAGCCAGATGCTGCCCACGCTGCTGTCGGCGTGGCAATCTGTGCCTCCGATTCTTTGTATTCTCAGCAAATTCACATTGTGTCCCGACTGCAAGCCGTTGCGGTGCGAGTACACTTTTCTCGCCCGCTTACAGTATGCTCATTGTACGTTCCTCACTCAGAAGCCTTTACAACCGCCGATCTGCTTCAGCTCTTCCATCAACTTGAGCCGCCAGTCTTGCTTGTAGGAGACCTTAATGCTTATCACCGTCTGTGGGGTTCTGTCCGTACTGACGGTCGTGGCCGCGAGGTCACCGAATTTTTTGAGGAGAGTGGCTTGCTTATCCTTAACGATGGCAGTCCTACTCATTTCTCCACTGCCCATGGCACATATTCTTGTATCGACCTCTCCATGTGCAGTGCTGGTCTCTTGACCTCATTGACCTGGAGAGTGCATCCTGATCTTTGTGGCAGTGATCACTTCCCGTTGTTTGTTGAAGGTCTCCCAGTTACTCCTCCTTTTCCTCTTCGCCGCGTCAATCTGAAGCGTGCTGACTGTAGTAAATTCCGTGAGCTCAGTGAGTTTCATTGTCGTGATGATCTCCCTGTAGCTGTTGTGGCTGAGGCTTTTGAGCAGACTGTTATTGATGCTGCTCATGGTTCCATTCCAGAATGCGGTGGCGACGTTTCTCGCCGGCGTGTTCCATGGTGGTCTGTGGAACTCCGTGAGGCTATCCGGGCTCGTCGGCGCGCTCTTGCCACTTTTAATCATCATCCCACAGAAGACAATCTTCAGCAATTCCGCCTTCTACGTGCTCGTGCTCGACGTCTGGTAAAGCTCTCGAAGCGCCAAAGCTGGAAGAATTACGTTTCGTCCATCAGTAGTCGCACACCTATGTCAACTGTGTGGCGTCGGGTTCGCTCCCTAAACGGATCCGCTTCTTTACTTCTTGTCCCAGCCTTAACGGTGAATGGTGTTCTAGAGACCAATCCCTCAGAGATCGCCAATATCTTGGGCCACCATTTTGCCACTATCTCTGAGTCAGATCACTACCCACCAGCCTTTGCTCGTTCACGTCCTCAGCTGGAGCGAAACCCGTTAAATTTCCGTACCGCCAACAGTGAGGACTATAACGCTCCTTTCACGCCCGTTGAGTTCGATTGTGCTCTCCGCGAATCGTCCAATACTGCTCCCGGGCTTGACCGTGTTTCCTATGATATGTTGCGCAACCTCTCCCGCGATTCTCAGCTTGCATTATTGCAGCTGTATAATCGCCTCTGGGTTGAGGAGTTTTTTCCACCTGCTTGGTGTGAGGCCCTGGTTCTTCCCATCTTAAAGCCAGGGAAAGCCGCATCTAGCCCCACGAGCTACAGACCCATTGCTCTCACGAGCTGTGTCTGTAAGCTGCTGGAGCGAATGGTCAGCAAGCGCCTGGTGTGGTATTTGGAATCGCATTCCCTTTTCAGCAAATTTCAAAGTGGGTTTCGTCGTTTCCGCTCCACTACCGACAATCTTGCTTATCTTGAGGGTGAAATTCAAGACGCCTTTCTCGACGGCGAACATCTTGTTGCTATATTTTTCGACTTAGAGAAGGCGTATGACACCACATGGCGTTACGGAATCCTAAAACAATTATACGACTGGGGTCTTCGTGGGCATATGGCCCACTTTATTTCGAATTTTATTCACGAGCGACACTGTAGAGTGCGTGTGGGCTCTACTCTCTCAGAGCGCTTTGTACAAGAAAATGGTGTTCCACAAGGCAGTGTTCTTAGTGTCACGTTGTTTGCTGTCGCAGTCAACAGCGTTTTTTTGCAGATCCAGGCTCCTGTGTCTGGTCTGCTTTATGTTGACGATCTTGTCATTTTCTGTCGCTCCCGCCACCTTCGCGGCATTACTCGACAGCTTCAACTGACTCTGAATCGTCTCGTTCGGTGGTCGAATGAGACTGGATTTCGCTTTTCCACCGAGAAATCCCAATGTGTTCACTTCTGCCGGCAGCGTACGTGCGTTGTTGACCCGGACTTGTACCTCGATGGCACCCGTTTGTCATTCGTTGATACAGTCCGTTTCTTGGGTCTGGTGTTTGACCGTCGCTTGTCGTGGGCACCACATGTACGGAATCTTAAATATTCTTGTCTTCGAGCTCTGAATCTCCTTCGTGTCCTTTCCCACCGCACGTGGGGTGCTGATCGTACTGTTCTACTTCGTTTATACCGTAGTCTAATTCGGTCCAAGTTAGACTATGGCTGTATTGTCTATGGTTCTGCTCGTGCTTCTCTGTTACGACAACTTGACACAGTGCATCACCTGGGTATTCGTCTTGCTACTGGCGCCTACCGAACAAGTCCCGTCACCAGCCTGCATGCTGAAGCCAATGAACCTTCGTTAGTATATCGTCGCAGTAGACTACTCCTTAATTATTCTGCGCATGTGCGTTGTATTCCAGATCACCCGTGTAGACCATGTCTCCGCGGTGGTCGGATATACGAGCGCTATGCTGCACGTCCTCGCTCTACACGTCCATGGTACATCCGTGCGTGCGAGAGCTTTCTTGCCGACGATTTCGTGTGGCCCTCTCTTTCGTTGGTTCGCTTTTGTGCTATTCCACCATGGCTGCTTCGTCTACCTCGAAATGATTTAAGTTTGTCTCTGCATTCGAAACAGCAAACTAGTTCCCAGGTGTACCAGCAAGAGTTTGCCGCACTGTTAGATCAGTACCCCGATTTTAGTGTGTTTTTTACGGACGGTTCTAAGGATGGGGATTCTGTAGGCTGTGCCTTTGTCACGGACGAGGGCAGCTCAGAATTCCATTTGCATCGCCTGTGTTCCGTGTTCACTGCAGAATTGACTGCTCTTAAGCTTGCCTTAGACCACGCTCTCACGCTTTCGTTAAGTCGTGTGCTTGTTTGCACCGACTCTCAGAGTGTGGTTCTGAGTCTACAGAATGTCTTCAGTATGCACTCTCTCGTGCAGGACATTCTTGTGAGATGCCATCACTTGCAGCAACAGGGTAGTGTCGTCGTTGTCTGCTGGGTGCCGGGTCATGTCGGCATCCGGGAAAACGAACTTGCTGATACTGCTGCCAAGAACGCCGTCTTGGCCGGGGTTGCACTGGAGCATAGCCTTCCCTGCTCCGATCTTCATTCGTATTTTTCTAACTTGATGCGCTCTCGCTGGCAAATAGATTGGGACCAGGCCATTGACAATAAATTGCACGCAGTCAAGCCACTCCTAGGAGAGTGGCGTACGTCCTCGTCTGCTCGTCGTCGCGATGAAGTGCTCCTGGCGCGTTTGCGTATCGGACACTCTCATCTGACGCACAGTTACTTGCTGCGGAGGCGGAACCGTCCGTATTGTGAGGAATGTATAGTCCCCCTGAGTATTCAGCACATTCTTGTGGAATGTCCTGAATACTCAGATCTCAGAGAACGTTTCAGATTGCCTTCTGCTCTTGCCCGTGCTTTGGGGGATTCAAGTGATATGGTTCGACGGGTACTTGAGTTTACTCATGCTTCAGGGGTTGCTCACGTTCTCTGAGCTGTTTTAGTGTGTTTCCACTGTTTTATTGCTGCTGCATTTTTAATTTCTGTTCGCTTTTATTGTGTTTCTATATATTGTTATTGTTATATGTTTTAATTTATTTATTGTTTTATTTTCTATTTTTTTATGCACTTTATCTTTTAATTTCTCTTATTTAGCAGCAGTTTTGTTGTTCCTATTCTTTTAACCTTTTTCTTTCCATCTTTTAATTCAGAGCAACCATGTTTATCGTGACGGGGACATATAGCCTAGCTGCTGACGTCCCCATTACCCCCCTAATCATTCATTCATTCATTCATTCAAATTTAAAAAAATATATATACCCTGTTGCTGTAATTGCGATACGGCATCTGCACCACAATATCCGGTATAGTTGTAACAGTTAGTTTAAAAATTCACATTGGCGACGTTATAGTTATTTAAACAGAAACAGTACAACAAGAATATATTTTCTTTTCGAGGAAGTTTATTTCCGCAGTCGTGCCATAAACACACGAATAGACCATACTAAAATCATTGTTTTCTTGCAAGTATAGCAGACTTGGTTTTTTTTAATAAAAAAAAGTAACTTCCGTTTTATTTTGTTTCAGGAAACAAAAATGTTCCAACATCATTTCGTGGTTATGTTGGGTATAGTTAGTGTTAGTATACCACACTCTTTCCAAGACTCCACTATTCCCCTGTTGGCGATGCCGGAGTATATTGGGAACAGCTGACGTCACAGGTAGCTTATCATAAGCTAGCAATACTAGCATACACCTTACCTATCTATAGCTTACCTCAGCTTCACGATGAGTTTAATACTCTTCAACAAGCATTCACTTCTGGCTACTGTGATCAATCTCGTGACGCACTTGAACACTCATGTCAGATATTGCGGTCTATCATCGACATCCAGAAAGTCACAAAGGTACAATTGCAACAAGAAGCCCTAGATTTATCCGCGTTTCGAACTGAAAAATCCAAACGAGGCTTAGACTTCGTCGGTAATTTTCTGTCATGGTGCTGTAACACCGTCTCCAAAAGTACATTTCAGAACTACGTAGTTAATCAAAGAAAAATGGAGGAGATACTGAATCGTTTGATTAACCAGGTACATTTTGATCATCGAGACGTTCTTCTAACACGAAATTCGACGAAGAACTTGTCAGTTCAAATTAATAACGCTTTACAGGCTGTCCAATCCAAAGTAAAGTCACTCCAGAAAGCAGTTAATCGTGTAATTGAACAAGAATTCAGAAATCATAATACTGCACTGTCCGTGCAAGTTCTTGTTCTGAGTAAACTCTTGGCTACCATGCAGTATGAACGACAAAGTAAGGATATTCACTCCTCCTGCATTGAGGGTACTATGTCCCTAAATGCAGTGAATCCAAAACAACTTACGCAGGATCTACGAACACTTGAGGCTCGACTACAAAAACAGGGATACTTTCTGGCCATACCTCGTACAGAGTTGTTCCGCTACTATAATTTGCGAACAACAACTTGCCATTTCGTGGACAACCGAGTAACACTAATTGTTAAAATTCCCATAATTAGAGGGGAAAAGCCCTTCAAGTTATTTCGTTTGATTCCTCTTCCGTTTTATTACCAGAATCAAACATGCAAAATAACACATGAGCAGGCTATCATAGTTACAAATTCTGATACGGATACTATCTTAACCAACTATGACATAACGTCTTGTTTAAACCGTCCTGATGGACTTTGCAAGATTCCTGAAATCATACTTACTTACTTCCAAGCTCCAAACTGTATCTATCATTTGTGGCGAATGTCTTCTGTTGCAAAAATAAACCAATTCTGTGCGTTCGAATGTCTTCCGCATAAGCATACAATTGTGACACCATTACATCAAGACAACTTTCTCATTACTAATCCGCCACCACAAATGACTCTAAGATGTCCCGAAAAGACTGAAGTTATCAGGCAGAATCCACTAAATCCTGGATCACTCAAGATCAATCTTAACTGTAAATGTGCATTAGAAATATCACAACAGTTACGTATCCCTGAAAGGTTTCCCTGCTCTCAAGATTCAATATCCAACCCCTCAGTGAAACGACTATTACCCTTAACATGGTTACCCTTCGAAACTCTTAAACTACCCAAGAACCTGTTTGATGAATTGGAATTTACGGACTTAAACACAACGTTGGATCAGAATTGGACGGTGAAGGTAAACTATTACAGTCCTCCAATAAAATCCGAAAATGTAATTCCAGTAACATTCTCTCACGACCTTCATGTATCAAATATTACAGGAAGGCCGTATCTAACTATTTTGTTTGTTTGGAATACTGTTATAACTCTTTGCCTGATATACGTAGCCTTCCAGCTACGAACGAATCTATGGCCTTTTATATTCACAATCCCAACATCGGTTAAAGCTCAAGGCATCATCCATGAATGGACCGAACTCATAGTGTATGTCGTGATAGGAATCACATTGTTGGGCCTAATATTAGTTTGTTGTTACAAGGTAGTATGGCTGAAGTTAATGTCACTTATAGGTAATAACGTTAATACGCCTCACTCAACTTCTGAACAACTTCAGAATTCCAGAAGTCATCCAACTCCCTCAGTTCGTCACACCCCTTTATGACTACCTATGATTTCATTTCTTATGATGGCCCATTTTACTAGCGCACACACCTTCGAACTCTCAACACTTGCTCATTCCGGTATTATTACTGAACATGATCCACATGTCTTACTATATGATTCATCATTGCGTTTAGTCCTGGAATTCCAATATGAATCTTTCATTCCACCATTTACTAACATTTGGAATGAATTACCACAAAATGACCTGGAAATTTTGATGAAAGATCATAGTCAACAAGGTTATTTTTTTGTTTTTGTTACCAAAGTTCATGTCAAACAAAGTTGGATTACTGATGCGCAATTAACAACTTTTCTTAGTCACTTGCGGCAAGCACAACACTCATCAATGATCCCTTGGAAAACTTTGCGAACAGTTCATGATATTCCTACCTGGAATCAGCTATTATCAGCCTGTGTGACCAACACTATCACTCCAGTAATGCTTACCCCGAGTTTATTATATAACCTCACACTAGAACTCGAAAAGCAGCTACAATCAACAACTTATGAACTAGTTATTCCCGCCTCTGATATTTCAATTGTATACTCGTATAAATTCAGTGAGTGCATAATAGCCCGAACAAAAGTTGTCATGGCTATTAAGTTACCCTTGCGGCAACGTGGGTCTACATTACAGCTACTACATCTCCGACTTATTCCCTTCCAAAGGGAAGAACATGTCTGTCATGCCAACTTACCGATACGGCAAGTGGTTTTACGATCACCGGGGAAGAAACTTTTAACAGCGGATTGTCATTTGTCACAAGAATCCATCTGTCTTGCTCGCGAATTTCAACCACACGAATTCGGCACACTACCATGCCTCACGGCTCTTATTCATTCGAATTCTTCCGCAATTCATGAAAATTGCCCTATGACTTGCCAATACTTACCAGAAATAGGGTTATTTCATAGGTTAAACTTCACTACCGTAACTATCTTGGCACGTCGTGAATTATCAATTCATATACTATGTCCAGAAGCCGATATTCCAAACATGTTTTCACCAGACAACTATGGCAGTTTCTTAATCAATCTTGGGTGCAGATGTTCAGTAAAACTACAAGGCATAACTCAAAAACCAATATATCCTTGTATAACAGATAAACTACAAAAGTCCCGCGTAGTGAAGCTAATTCCGGTACAATGGTTGAAGCATATTACTCATTCGTTAGTACCGTTCTTTTGTCATCCTTGTACTTTGAAATCACATACATCATATCAGTCACTCATGCCTAATGATTATTATACTATCTTTATTATTAATATCATCCTGGTATTCGTTTCCCTTATTATTGGTGTATCAGCTAGTATTATGACAGTAATTATATTGCGCGGATCTATACTACTTCGACGTCGTCGACGAAGACAACCCTATTGCCACAGAACCTCACCCCCTACCCCTCCGCACTATTTAAGTGTTACGGGATAGTTATGTATCAGTATCAATTACGTACGAAATAAGCTAGCAAGCACAAAATTTCGTTGTCTCTATCTTTCCAGATCATGGATGTCGACCCAAGCACAGACACGCCCTTACCATCAACGCAAGATCTACGGGAAGAACGAGTTCGCTTGTCCACCTTTACTAACTGGTCGGTACCTTTCATCACGCCAGCTTCCTTGGCTCGTAGTGGCTTCTATTTCTTACGTGTACCTGACCACGTAAAATATATCTTCTGTAACATCGAGATTGGCTCATTTGAAACAGGGGATACTGCACACAAAGCACACACGCGATGGGCGCCATATTGTTCATTCCTCCGCGGATTCCAGGTCGGGGACGTACCCTTGATCCCTCGATCCACCCCTCATAGAACAGGTCATGACGTGTGTGGAAGCCTATGTCTCGAACTGAGACCACATTCACGTCCTGAGCGGGACCCCCTACCAACTCGTTCATCGTCCGAAAACGATGAAGTACCTGTGAAGGGCCCTGTACATCGTCAGTATGTTACCGAACAATCACGTTTAGATTCTTTTAAGTCTTGGCCAGTAAGCCTTAAACAAACACCGGAAGCATTAAGTACGGCAGGTTTCTTTTACACTGAGAAAGGCGACGCAGTCATCTGCTACTATTGCGGTCTGGGCCTCCATAAATGGTTCCCAGAGGACGACCCGTGGATCGAGCATACTCGTTATGCTCCCAAGTGTGCCTACGTTTCTCTTAAAAAGGGATCCGAATTTATTACTCAAATACTGAAGTCGTCTTCCACCTCCGTACCCAACAATGCGGCACATCAGCCGTCTCACTCGCTGACGATTAAAGATGAGGACATTCCTGTCACGTGTCATGAAACTATCTCTTCAATTCAGGACCCCCCAGACCGTTTGCCTGAATGCAACTTCCACCCACTGTGTAAGATTTGCTTCACTCAGGAAATACAGGTTATATTTCGCCCATGTAATCACGCCACTACATGTACCTCCTGTGCCTTAGCTGTACAAACATGTGTTGCTTGTCGTACTCCGAGTGAATCTATCATGCGGATCTACATTCCTTAACTTCTAAACTTTCTTATTGCTGCTTCGTGCTTGCCTAGTCACATTTTATATTATTTTCTTATTCCTATTATATATACTGAATATCCAACATTATATGTTATCGTAATTTTTTTAAAAAAATACATATATTTTATTCAGAAGAGATATGTCAAAGTTATATATTGTATGTAAAGTTATCTTGTATTCCACTCCTAGCTCATGTAAATAAGCTTCTAATGTGTTACTTATCTAATTATTATTTTATTGATAATTTAGAATAAGATAAGGGACCAGAAATCAATCTTCTGAGACTTACTGTATATGTAAATTAAAATATCATTGAATATTTCATATCTTCGTTGAATCACTAGAAATTGTAACTTCCTACGTACTCAGTATATTATTCTTCATGCATTTATTATATTCTCTTAGTACATAAGATAAAGTTTACTAAATTGTATTAGTTCTTAGTCTATTTTATAGATTCATAACATATTCGTATATGTTCATATGTCGTTTTGTATTATTCTTTTGCTCTATATTCCTTATACGTGTGTGTGTGTATATTAGTTAGCATTTACTATATTATATTAGTCCGTAGGATAAGTTTACTATATTGTCTTAGTTCTTAGTCTATTGCATATATTCGTAATATATTCATACATGTTCATTTGACGTTTTGTGTTATTCTTATCTTATATATTCCCTATACCAATATATTAGTATCCATATATATTTATATTTTCTCATATTTTGTCTTGCTATCATCGAAACACCGTGACCAGATGTTTTTATTTTTCCTTCAATTTTTTTTATTCTTATTATTTTTATTTTCCACAAGGTGAGGCAGGCGTATGCGCACTTAGTAATTGCCTTGTACTTAATAAATAAATAACTAAATAATAATAATAATAATAATACTAATAATAATAATAATAATAATGCAAATAATACCGAACACAGGAGATTCATGTTACAATTATTATTGTTGTATTAATTATGGCACATACTACCTGATAAACATTAGTCCCACATGCCAGGTGTGTTGTATAGCGGTGATGCATTTCCAATAAAATGCATATAGATTAGACTAGACCATATGTAACTATTATGAGTACAAATATGAAAGAAGGGTGGATACTGAATGAGAACTTTGGTACATTAAGTGATACTTAAGCTTTGAATAACTTGTATAAGTGGGGGACACGAAATACACTAAACTAAAAAGGGGCATCCGCCCACTTCTGTCCCTTTGGAGTTGCGCAGTCACCCTAGAATATATCCAGAGTCCAATATGAAATATGAATTTGGCAACCTAAGTAGTAGAATAACAAATGTAAGGTTTAACATATTTTCACGAAGTGGAGTAACTCAAAGTAACAAGAACTAATTACAACTAATCAAGGACGTAGTCTATATTACCGAGGTCAATAGTCATTACTACAAAAGGTATTAAACTTTCAAACTTCAATAAGCTAATAGAGATGATGTCTACCTCGCCCCCCCCCCATCAGATAATAAACCAACCGAACTAGTAATTCATAACACGTTTTAAAAAAAATAAATAAATAGAGGGCCCACAAGTGCGGCCCCGGCCATGTACGGATTATTTTTTTTTCATGGCACTCATATCGCGATTGTTTCTAAGCTCATGTAAAATTATTCAACACAAAACTATACTTGGTATTTCCACTACAGCTTGTGGGTTGAAGTAGGATCTGAGACAAATCATCCGTTGTCTCGTAATAAGAACTGAAAAACTCGTTCTCGCTTAGTAGCGGTGGAATGTATAATACGAAGTTTTGAATTATAAACATAGGACGTAACGGAATGATTTCGAAGTGATTATCCCTGAATTTAGATGTTAGTTATGCACTACCCTACCGGCACTAGTACACCGGTAGTCTTGGGTTCGACCCCCACTGGGTCCTTCTCTTATGCCTAAAGTCCAAGTTTAACTTTCACAATCGAGCAAGATAATTGTTAATTCTATTATTATTATTATTTTACGAAAAGTATTATTATTTCGTTCGCACTGATTACAAACATCCATTACTAGGGATCGGTGAATGTTGTTTTCGGAGGTGCCTCCTTCGAGGCCTGAACAGACTAGAATACGGTCGACTGTAAACTCTGATAGTTGATCCACTGTAAACTCTGTCCACATCCACTGCATCTACAACCGTGCTTTCTCTTCTTTTCTGGGATTAGAATGCAACCACCGTGATTCGTTTTTTTTAGCCCTTTTAGTTTTCAACTGCATACAGAATTATAAGGGCTTCTTCCGGTCGAATTTATTCGAAATAATTGGTGTAAACCACCACACAATGAACATTACAATAAATACAAATAGTTCCACTACTTTGACATAAGGATAGGTGCACAACACCAATCACTTCCCACCATTAGTACGAGTCTTTTCTTCGACTCCGGCCATAGGCCTAGATGAATTTTAGAATTAGTAATCATTCCGCACTTTATTTCTTTTCTTTGCCACAAAATCATAGGGCACACAAAATTCAATTCACACGTCACTAGAAAACTTTGCCATGACACGGCTTTGCACGACACAAAAGAATCATGGCCACGATAAAGAGAAATAGTAATACTCACCTCAACGTTTCTTCATGTCTCCCCGCGCAGTAATGTAATACTAATAATTTCATAAAGGAATCAAAGAGACAATCTGAATAAATCAATCGTCTCCAGCTAGTCGAACTCCGCCGAGAATTGAACCCAGCTCCCGCTGGGGAATCTGAAAAATATAACCACAGAGAATCAACGTCTAATATTGATAAATGTTCAATACACAACATAATCTATGCTAAATAAGTGCTTAAGATGTATGCTGAATATCAACACATCATGCAATCATTATGTCCTAATTTCCTAATCTGGTTAAGCCAGAAGACACTCAGTTGTTTTAACTAGCTCCTAACTAAATTGGTAATAAAGTAACTTTTCGATTGCTCTAACAAAATTGGCAATTTACAGTCATGAAACTTATAGGAACAAGAGTATGCAGAGCAAATCGAGAATCTAATAACAAACTGTAGTAGAATTCTACAACTCCTTTTAAAAAAAAAACAAAAAGGGGGAGGGGCAATTTATAATGCTAATTGCACCTAATCGGAAATAATTCGGCCAATTATATGTACCAGAAATTATGCCTTTTGGCAGCAATTTGTAATAATCATACTAGAAGAAGTGATTACCGGACAATATAAATTGAAAATAATAATAATAATAATAATAATAATAATAATAATAATAATAATAATAATAATAATAATAATAATAGTAATAATAATAATAATAATAGCGCCTCGGTACCAAGTATTCGGAACCTCAGATTCATACTATTTTTAATGCTAATCATAGCACTTTAGGAATTGAATTAAATTAACCACCCCTAACAGATTTCGTAACGAGACAGATATAAAAACAGAGAAGTAAAGAAAACAAACTGGTTGCGATGGTAAGTATTCATCGATACTTTTGTACTAGACGTTATATGCAATTGCCTAGGAGTAAGTGTCTTTGCAGATTACCTACTTCACAGCAAGGACAGCGAGGTGAACCATACCGGAATAGGTTCTATAGATCTCAGATAAGGAAGCTCACCTAACTAATTACCGGAATTATGTAATAAGTATAACCTATTTATTTTCTTTTTCTCTATATAAATTAAGAAGAGAAAGGTACATGGATTATTAAAAACTAAATATTATTTTGTGGTAGAGATCAGGATTGCTAGATTGACAAATGATAGATTGATAAATGATAGAATGCCATAAATAAGGTATAATGCAATGTGGTTTGTTTTGCCTCTCCGGGCAACTTTTGCTCTACAACTATTAAGAAAAGTAATTTTGTTTTTTTGTATTTGACGTATAGTATGCTCATAAAGATTATCTGAAATTACTGCTAGTTCCTTTCTGTAATAGTAAATGTTCCTTCATAAGTACGATTGGTTTCATGCAGAAGTATATGTTCAGTATTGTCTTTCATTAATTAATTAATTAATTAAAAAAACAAAGGGGGTTGTTTTCAATGATTAAGAATGATTAGAACCTTCAATAACCTAAAAGTAATTAGTCTAAGATCTAAGCAATAATTAAAAAAAAAGAGTAGTACTTAACTGATATTAATGTCACTGTAGCCCCGCGTTGACATCCAAATGAGGACGCTTACTTGCGAACCTTAGTTTTAACAAGCAGAGGGAACCGCCCCAGGAAGTTCCTAGACATTACCCCGTAACCCTCTGTGAAACCCAAACTAATCTTTCCACCACAGGAAATGTTAATGAGTAAACGTGTTGTTACACACATAGACCAGATAAGCTCGCTGCTAGCTGCGTAAATCATTATTTTGCCATCCTTGCGGAAGTAATACTTCTCAACTCGAGTTTGGGATTGTCTCTCAAAGTGGGCCTTGCGATCTCAGTTAAATTAGCCGTGGAGAGTAATACTGGCTCACCTAAGTTAAGTAGGCTACATGAACAACTAATGCAATCATTATTCCATTTTCGTCACTTAATAAATGGGTTGCACATTTCGCCCCTCTCCCTCTTTGCGTTGTCCGACTCGATTTAAAGAGTAAATAAACAAATACTTACCCTATCCGTTTCTTTATGGGAACAGCCAGCCTACATGGAAACTAGGCCGACTACCTAATTGGAACCATTTCCTTGACTGCCATGAACATCAAGTGAAGACAAAACGGTTTCCTCCAACATACCCATTTCATTGATCGTTAAATACTGAGAATTCCCATAGCTAGATGACTGAGAACTTACCGTTCTTCCTCTTCTTCTCTTCCTAAGATGAAGTTCGAAAGGAAAACACACAATAATTAGATCCTCACTAAACGGTGAGTGGTCAGCGCATCTTTTACCGGTAGGAATATAGAAATTGATGCACTCCTTTCCTTCACATTTCTTAAAAGAGAACTAAAGTAAATCAAAATTTCATAAATTCGGTGCGGACAGCACACTTCTTTGAAATTGAACCAACCGAAAGCGGAAATTTTGCATAGTATGCCTTACTGTTCAAGATAGGTAAAAATTGACATCCGTAAGACGATGTGTGGTCAGAACACCTTCCATCTGTCATTCCCGTCTCTTGCTAACATCGTTATGATTCAACATAAATGACTTCATTAAGAACCTCGCATTAATGTGTGGTATGCACACCTCTCTCTCGTACAATATTTAAGTCTCGGAAGCAGTCCTCGATTATATTTCCATTGACTAAACATACTACACCTTTGATTACACATAATACTTCGATACTCGAAAAGCACAGGCTTGCGGTGATACTATTCACACCGATGATGGTTAACTAAACCAAAACTTTTACACTGGGTATACTTCTACCCTAATAACCCTATAAGTTTTCACACAAAGAACTCTTCTCTACTGTACTCATTGTTGGTGTCATATTAAAGCCCAATGCCAGTACGCATGTTACAAGTTGCCTCGTTTCAGGAGACCATTTCATTGAGCTGTCCTGATTACTGCCGTGTGACCCAGAAGGTACCAGGACCCGAGATGACCCGTCGAGCCTAGAGTCAAAGTCTACGAAGCCGAGTGAGTTTCTACAACTGTTCCAGTATAGCAGAGTAGAAAGGTTTATCACCGTCCAGCCTAGTAACATACCTGATTGGTGCACGCCAAATGCCTAACCATGGATGCAGATCCTTATTCATAAGAGAATATGACCATTCAACATGACGCTCCCACACTCAAACGTTAAACGGTATGAAATGTTAAGAAGTTTACCAAACGTTAGCTGAATCAGCGGCGATGAACTTTCATAAATTTTACACAACTAATGACCCGTGACCCTAAACACTGTGTATCTTCGGTTAATAACTAAGGAACTCATAATAAAGGCAACAAGTAGCAGTGTCAACTCATCCCCGTGAGAAGTGAATAACATAATAAGACCCATACTAACCAGTCTCTGGAAATGAACGTTTTCATTATCTTCAATCACTCAGACTTCATCTCTTTAAAAGAACTAGACAAGAACTATTTCTCTTTATCAGTGTTCTGCCATACGTAAAGGAACTGATATTTAGAAACTTCCAATAAAAACGTCCAATGCCCAAGTTGTTTAACAAAATATCACAGTTGTCTTTACTTCTATGAACTATCAAACCCAGGAAAGAAACCCATCAGTGGAATCCGAAATGGTTGGAATGCAACTTAGAACTACCTTTCCGCATCTTGTATAGCCTCGATGCTGAAGCAGAAGGACAATGAACTAAACCGAATATACATCAATATATTGTGCGCGCTAAGTCTAAGTTCAGTGACTTTCAGTATATTAATCATGTAACTAAGTGAATTGTATATGTGTCATTACGTTTATATTGACTCGTTATCTACTGGTATTACCTCATTTCTTTATAACCGTAAAACCATGTTACACTATGAGGCTAACGTTTTAGAAATATTATAATGTATTTGTCTTTTTGTTTACATCACTGAGGGCTTCATGCTATGTTCGTCGGGATTGAACCCGAAACTTCCTATATATGCATCACTAACCACTATATCACTATGCATAGAAATCAGGGATGATAACCGATGATTGTAGGTATCCGGTTTTTTCAAGCTAGTATTCTAAGAGATAAAAGAAGTAAATTTTAAATTATGATGTATATTGTAATTTTTAATATTACAATGTTAAAAAATAAGTATCTTAAAAAGGGCTATTTTGTCCACTTGTTGTGTAGCAGTCAGACAATGAAGCGGAAACACTACATCCTGTTTATAACCACAATAACTTGTGTGCTAAGAACTGTTTCCGCACAATAAAGATTTGTATTCCTTTAATAAAGCAACTTTCCTGCTAGCGTGATTAAGCCACAAGAACAGAAATCTAATCTTGTTTTAGATTCTTTTTCTTTTTTTCTTTTGATATACAAGAGAATAACCTTGGAACCGAACCCCGGACTTACAGGCGAACCCATTCCCACAGTGCTGACTGATGAAAAACATAGTATATCAGTAATAATAGACACTAATCATACACTGTGGCCGCCTAGTTATCAACAGTCTCGGGCACGGGTTCGAAGCTGATTCACTCGTATGCACCATTTAGTATTACTCAGCCTTCATAAAAATAACAATACAGTGAGAACCTAATCATGCAGGTTGCTAAATAAATCCTAATCATCCTCATCTTATTGGGTTCATTATTACAATTGCGTGTAAACCTAAACTTAAAAAAAAAATATCCATGTTGAGACTAGGACTTCAATTGTTAGAGGAGGAATCCATTAATTCGTTAATCGATTCCATCTCACTACACCTATAAAGTGTTGATACAGAAATTATTTCCACATGAAAATAACTAATAGATCAATGTACTTTTTAACCATTTCTCTCAAACATCGAACTCTTGTACAGCAACTTGAACTCAGTGTCGTTCAGGGTACTAACGAGGTTCGAAGTCGAACAATAAGATAAGTAAGGTTAGATGATTATCTATGCGACTAGTGATTCAAAGCATGGAAATTTCCTGTGCGGCCACTGATCGCATGACTCACATAGCCTTGCTTGCAAAGGGCGTATCACAATATGGTACTTAGTCCTATTCAACCTATGTAATACTTCAAAGTTAACTGTAAAGCGGATCACTCGCCTAATAGTATCAATCCTACCAAGCCATGATTCATATATAACTCAGTTCCACAAGGTAGTATTGTGAAGTAAGATTATACCGCCCTTCACCAGTATGATGTATTGTAATTATCTTAAAATGCTTAACTAACTGTAAGCAGTTAATCCATAATCAAGCAGTGGCATTTCGATCCTTAAGGTTTGGTTCTTATGTATTACAACCTAATTATTAGCATGTAAGATTTTGTAAGTACAAAACCAAAAGAGGGTACATAAATGCAAGGTCTGTTATAACGATACTAATCATTAAATCCTTGATGTGGAATTTGATCATACCTTCAATTGAGTATTTAAGTTTTATTTTTTTAAAAAAATGGACATAAGGGTATTGAAATGTCAACTGTTTGACGGGTTCTAATGGGTGATGAAAGGTCAACTAAAGGTAATTATAAGATAGAATCATGAGCAAGGAAATACATATCGATGTAGTTAGTTTCAAGCAATCCTATCATGTTCAATTCTTATCACAAGGGTCATAGTATCACTTATTATCTCAGCCTAAATGATTGTATCACAAAGGTAATTAACCTTTTCTAATTGTCATTCTAGAGCCTTTGATTGTAACTAACGATGATGCACTTGGTTATGTTTCCAAGGTTTTATATAGGCTGGTTCAAATAATAGTGGCCACAATTTGTGTCAAAGAAAATTATGATGCAATAATGTAAGAGTTTCAATACATGTCCTACAGGTAATAAGTTTGTGTGTCTCGTTTCAAAGTACATATTGTGTTTGATCTTTCATCGCCACGATTGCTCCGAGGTAGGAAACAAACGTGTACAAACCTCATAAGACAAACTGAAGTTGATATGTTCTAGTCTGGTGTCAAGTATAATTGCTTACCAAGTATTGATGTACTACATCAAAGAATTATGTAATTTTCTGAAGTAACACCAATTGTTCATTATTAACAACAATCATTCTTTTTGTAAAAGGTTTGGCACGTCGCTAATTAGAAATCTCGTTCATTTTCACTCATTCATTACTTTTCACTCAGTTGTTTTAGGAATTTTTATTTTGTTTGAAACTTGCCAAACAATTTAACCCTTAAACGCCGGATGGGCATGTTAAAAAAATCTTTTAAACATACAACGTTAGACTTTTTTTCTTTTTTTCTTCTTTTTCTTTTTTTTTTTTTTTTTTGGAAGGCTGGGGCAGATGTTACCATCTAAAGTCGCCGATAACCCTGATGGCCGGGTTTCGATTCTGTGGTTTGGAGTGGGAGCTAGGGGCGGTGACATAGTGACAGAAGACAGGGGAGAAAAATATTCTTTCGGGAATGATTTATTTAAAACTCTGCCTGGCTAAGCTGTGTTCCTGGCCCCTGTTGGCTGTAAGACCGCAGAGCAGCGAACAGAAATATAAAAGACAAAGCAAAGAAGGTCTTGTGCCATTCATGATGGCAGAACGAAATCCAGTTGTAAAGAAAGAACAAGGAAACCCTAAATATATAGATAATAAAATAATAAATCTCAATAGAAATATGGTTTCGCCGCGTGGTGTATAGCCTAGCATGGGTTAGTACCATAGTTGGCCGCTAGGGCAACGGCAATGTTAGTTGTACTCTGCTTCCTGCCACGTGTCGACTCCTGCCCACGCGCTCCTTGACAGGTGCTGGATTGACCTTGGCTATCTGCCCACACACTCCTTCAAGGTGAGATAGAGGTCGTAGAGACAGTAGAAAGAAGCTAGATTGGCCTTGACTATCCGCCCACGTGTGGTGCAATATGGTGCAATATGATGGAATAGCCACCGTCCCGAGAGTATAAAAGAGGTGAGTTTGACCTTGCCGATATCCTGTCTTGGGCCGGCACTCAATCTGCGTTGGTCTCGTCTCCAATTTGCAGCAGTTTCGCTACTACTTAAGACTCAGGTATGCTGCCGAACCTAGAAATTATTTCTAAGTTCGCCATCAATATGATTTAACTTAAAATTTCTTAAAGAAGCGATAACATGCCAAGCAAAAGCTAAAGGGTTACGCAAGTATTAACACCTTACTTGCTGCTCGAGTCCAGGTATTTCTTAAATCTCTTTTCTTTTTTTCTTCTCTTCACATTTTTACAATATGTGGAAGTTTCGCGAACTGAGGAGCAGTCTATAGGCTAGTAACATTTATGTAAGATGGAGTAATGTCAGTTAAACTATAAATAGTCTGGTCACGCTGTATGTAACTCGATTGTACTTCTTTTCTTTTTGATTTCTTTTGTAATAAATACTTTATTATGGAATTCTTATTTATTTATTTATTTATTTATTGGACTCATTTAATGATTTAGGTGCAAGCCAAGAATCCTCACATTTGTACTGGGCGATTCAGGTACAGTCTCAAAGTTAAGCCTCTGAGTTACGAACTTCGATGCTACTTCTCTTTCATTAAGGTACCAGTTACTTAATTCCAGACTAGCGGCCGAAGAGAACGCTCAGTTCGAGGTTAATCGCGGATTAATATAAAATCCGTCGGCTAGGAGGGAGAGTACGAGAGAGAGAGAAGTTGTAATTCAAATTGCCCCTATAAGGGAGAGTTCTCTGAAGTCTTTCTTAATTGGGAAATTATAGGTTCATTCCATCGAACCTATCCTGTGCATATACAGCACAGGTGGTGGAGCCCCCAAACCCTACTCACACACCAACCTACTAACAATAAATGTAACAATAATGAACAAATCATAATGTGCACAAGATAAGACTGCCTCCTCCTCTGAGGGCTTAATTTGTCAATGATTAACTGTACAACGCTGCACCAAAGCTCAAAACTCTACAATATTAATTCAAGAAATCTATAACAATTGAGACAACATATCATCAAGGATTTAGTGAGACACTATTAAAAAAAAAGGAAATCAGAATACAATTGTGAAAAAATATACACGTTAACTGAGAATTTCTCAATGCTTGTTATGCCCTCTGGTGGAATATGTCTTATCTTAAACATTATAGAGGTACTGTAACGCCCCCTTCCACCTAGCCTCGCCTAATCGAATCCACATGGAGAGTTTACAAAAAAAAAAAAAAAAATTAAACAAACTGTCAATATGAACTCAGATCACAAAGCCTGGCAGAGAGGGCTTGGGAGAGGAGAATCGAGCAGTTTCGCGTACTCAACTTTGCTAGTATTAGCTGGAATTGCAGATCCAATATTTCTATTTTTGGAAAAGGAAACACACTAAACATAAACTTAATAAACATGTACAACTGTGTTTCAATTTTAAATATAACAACTTTATTGCCAATGTAAGGAGGTGTATATGAACTAAAACGTTTGAATAGCTCATATACACTCGTTTGAAATGTGCAATATACAACTATCCTAATAATAATTATCTATCGATTAATTTGATTAAATCTCAGAAATTTCAATTATAACTTTACTAGTTGATTCTTATCTTCTTTAAATTCGATTTCAATTATACTTCAAATAGTATCTACAATCAATAATTACTAATTCTCATCAAAACTTGACTTTAATAGTTAAGAATCTCCTGACGACTTTACGACCATTAACTACTCATTGATAAATTTCTTCAAACATGAAAAATATTTCTGAATATAAATCTAACAATAGTTTCAGTTCTTAATTAGTTAATTTATCCAAATAATAGCAGTCAAATTTATTTCTGAATCAAAATCTTACTTTCAAGCTTATGACAACTTTCGAGAAAAAAATAAATTTATATTTTACTTTCTAGAAAATAATATCTAAAATACGCTCTCCTTTTGACATATGGGTAAAAAGCTGAAAAAGAAATACTTAAATTGAACGAAATATCGGATCCGTAGGTGGTTTAAATATTTTCACGATTAAGGTTAAAGTAAAAGAATAATCGCCACAATTTCTTGGAGGAAAATAACTACTGTTGGAAGGCAAAGGTTCGCGAGTTTCAAACCCTTTGGAAACAAACTACTAACGACCTCACAATCCACACTTTTGACAAACACAATTACTATAAGTAAATATAAAAGTATTAACTCACCAAGTATCAGAAAACTCAATGGTTTACCTATTTTCTTCTTTCCTTCCGTTTGGTATTTGGCCTCTGACTAACTGTTGACTAGTCGCGTACGCAATTCTTTGCTCTGTGCCAGAAATTACGCTATCACGTTGTTACAGAGAAGAAATTCCAGGACAAATCTCTAGGATTGCCAGAATAAAAAGATATCCAAACTAGCAATCACTACGGACTCTACAAAGAAATGTCCTACTCTACAAAAATTCTCTCTCCTTAATAAATTTTTTTTTAAAAAAAGAAATTTTTCAGAGAGATTAAGAAGTAATGAATCAGGACAAAAATGCACATTAAATTCACTCACTAACTAGAACTGAAAGAGCGAATTGAGGGTTCACTTTGCATGCACACTTTCCCTCTCTGACTCTGTAACTTGAACAAGCACAAAAATAGGCTAATTCTTTGCCAACTTCTTTCACTAACACTGTTAACTTATTCCTCAAAACGTGATATTTAACTTCGCTTAACTCGCAAAGACAATATAGTAGCAAAAACTTTTCCGGCACGGAACTCAGATTTGCCCACGTATATTCACTCAAAAACATGTC
Organism: Thermobia domestica; assembly: GCF_964235325.1. Lineage (NCBI taxonomy): Eukaryota > Metazoa > Arthropoda > Insecta > Zygentoma > Lepismatidae > Thermobia > Thermobia domestica. Next base: position 243,105,976 of record NC_137460.1, on the reverse strand, counting down.
CTACTTAACATACAAGCAAGCAAAGAACACGCAACCACAAAACAACTCCATCCTCTCTGGGCTAACATAGGGAACAAGATAACGGGTCCCTGAGTCACCGAGCCAGGTAGAGTTGACGGGACAAGCCACGCCCACCGAACAAACACGCGCAAAACCTTTTTTCCCTCAAGTTGTCATAGCATATAGTTTCTCAGACAATTCCTCCTTACATTATTCCTATCATACTTTTTTACATACTTTTTTCTTTCTCCTATTTTTCTAAAATGAATACTTTTTACAAAGAGAAAAAGATCGTTTTTATATACTGAAATTGATTAATAATAGGAGTCTTAATAGACAATATATCGCTCAATGTACAATTTTCCTTCATGTAACCATCCATTCTTCTTCTTCCCAGATCCAGAAGGATGGTGCGTTACATCCGCCACGCCTTAGAATAAAAAAAATATACAAAGCTATATTTTTTTTGCAGGAAATCTACAAAATAGAAAAACAAACTATTAGTCCAACAACATATTTACAAATATAATAAATTAAATACCTATACACAATTCTTTGAATGCAAATCATTAATTTAATAATTAAATCAACAATTTACTATTTACAATATATTTACAAAGTTTAGATATCTCTAAGTGCATTTAGTATTATCAAAAATTTTCCTTATTCCATGGCCATGGTAAATAAATGCAAATAAATTAATGGATTAGCAATAACAAAACTATATACAAATATACAATATCAATTAACAATAATAAAAATATATGACTAATAGTTGTAAATATTCAATATTCCTTATCACAAATGAATTAATTTCATTTCTCTTCCATTTCTGTTATTAATTCAAAACTCTAGGTTCTCTATATACTTTTATTTCCGAGACATGACTTCTACGGAAGGAATTTAAACTATTGTCTTCATCCGATACTAATACTGTACTTGGGGTCAGGAAACGACGGACTACAAATGGACCGAGCCATTTGTCACTAGGAGACTTTGCTATTTTATCTTTTAGAGATGACTTTACATGGGATCGAATAAGAACCTTATCTCCTAATCCAAAGGATACTTCCCTTCTCCTCTGAGCCATTAATTTCTTTCTTTTATTCCACGATTTCTCCATATTCTGCATGGCATTTAGCCAGAGCTCTTGGGTTGATTTACCCCCAATATCTGACTCTGAGATGTTCCATCGGTTCTCCAAAGGTGTGTTGGTAGGACGTCCATAACTTATCTCGATTGAGTACATCTTCAAGCCAGTATACTCTCCAATATTTAATGTGTAATGCAAATCGGAAATAAGATTAGACCACAAGTTATGATAAGACCAAAGGATAAGATTAGACCAAATGAATAAGAGTAGACTAATGAAATATTTGATGCATCCAACTATTACTGTGAGAACATCTGCATAATCTTTATTAATCGAATCTATGAATGAATTAACATCCTGATTGCGATACTTCCAGTTTTCATCATCTGATTTTTCCCCCTGTGTGTTCAATGGGTTTTTCACCTGTGGAGATCGTTTACATTTGGTTTCTCCCTGGTGAGAATCTTTATTGATATATTTTTTATTTTTATTGACAAGTTTATGGAAGTTTTCTGCCTGTTCAATATCCACATCTGATGCTTCCGATGAACTGTGATGATGTCCAGTCCGTACCTTCGAAGCAGAAGGAACTTCAATACAGGATTCATTAACCTTGGATTCCTGACTCTCGTCCCTATTCACCAGATCTGCACTCTTCTTCTTCTTAATCCTCCTCTTTCTTGACTTCTTAGAAGGAATCTTCTTTTTCAAACAACTCGAAGATGGATCCTTTTCTTCACTTCTTCCATCAACTTCATTGTTCTTCTCCATGGCTATCTGCTCTTCATCATCTGGCTGAGTTTGAACTAAACCTCTACCATTAACATCAGTCGAGATCATAGCCATGTCGACACATGTTGTTCTGCCAGGTGTTTCCTCTGTATGAGTGGTTGGAAATCTTTCTAGTTCCAATTCTTCACCATTCACGCTAGGAGATCTTGATGTATCACTAACTGCATTTGCTGGAGTTCCCTTGGAGTTGGAAACCCTCAACAAATCGCACTCAATCCAATTCTTCATCTCAATTAATTGTGATGAATTAGGAACTTCAATCGTAAGTAATCGATCTTCTAAGTTATTCAGTTCAAGTTCGCATTGAATTCCCCTATCACAATATCCCGAAGAATTATAATCCGATCTAATAAAAATCGAAGAAACACTCGGTGAAGTCTGATTTATTACTTTCTTTCTTGCTGGTTTTCTTATAAATTGTCGCTGTTCTTGAGGATCTACAGATCTGAATCCACCTTTAAACACATTCTTCTGAAATGTTAGACGAACTCTCTTTCTTCCTCCGTTCAAAACTAAACTATGATTCTCATAGTCCAAAACAGCAGATGTAGATCTAAGGAAAGGCATTCCTAACAAACACTCACATGGTAGCTGTTCCACAACTCGAAAATTTACCACTTGGAAATATCCGGATAAGTTAACATTCAACGTAATCTCTTCTCCCGTGGAGAAATGTAAACCCGAAGGGGCATTCACCGTTTTTTCTTCCACAGTACGTATATGTTGTTCGGCACCACTGCGACGAACTAACGATCTAGTAACAAGATTAAAACTAGAACCTCCGTCTACACAGACACTAGTTAATATATTATTAATCTTGCCAATAACGAAAGTCGCTACTAATCCGTCAATCTCCGAAGGAATTTTCTGGTTTACTGTCTTTTCCATAACTTTTGAACGATCTCTATTGTTATCAACTTTCGAGAATCCTGAAGGTATCGAAACCTCGGAATTTTCATTCATTCGATTCGATTTTACATAATTATCTGAAAAATTCTTATATTTCTGATTATTGTCACTGACTTTCAACCTATTATTAGAAAGAACCATTTGGTTTTTACATTTGAATCCCATTGCTCTATTATACTCAATTTGTTCTCGAGTACTCATTATAAATCTTTCGGCTATGTCTAATAGTTCTAAACGGCTATTAGGAAAATAATTTCCTAGCATCCTATTCCTTTGGTTTGGGTTCATTCCCATTAATATTATTCTAACTAATTCACATTCTTCCATGTTTAATCCTAATACATTCATTGATATAGTTACTGATTTCACAAATTCATTCATGAGTTCCGATAACTTCTGCTTTCTATAAACTCTGTCACTCACTAATGAATGAACAGTTGTAGGAGTAATAAATCTAGATAATAAGTTATTCTTAAACACATTCCAATCTAAATGATCATTCAATGCCGAAGTAACTATTCTTAAAACAATCCCATTACATTTCGGAATTAGAACTGATAGTATCATGTTAAATGAATAGCTGCTCTCCATTAGTATTTCTTCAATTTTGAACAATAGTTCGAAAATTTGCAAGCTATCACTACCATTCACGTTTTTAAGATTCATAAATCTATTCTCCAAATAATTTAAAGATCTAGAATGGGTATACTTCAACATTAATTTATGTTCATAATTAGCTTCTGAATGACGATCATCTAAATTTACATGAGATTGTACTCCCCTATCAATATTTCTACCGTCTAGATTTCTCATACTTGGACCAAAGTTAGAATTGCCAGCATGAATATTATTTATTCTCACTCTAGGAGTAGAACTGAGAATATTCGACACTCTATTATAGTAATTACCCAACTCCAAGTATCTATTTCGATATCTATTTTCATTGGAAGAATTAAAATCAGGATGAGAAGTCCCCATCTCTCTTCTTATAGGCGGTTCATTAAATGTAACCCTATGTTCTGGTCTAGAAATATTCAAGCTAGGAGGATTAACTATCCTACTAAAACCGTAATTCCCCGCTGAACTATTAACTGAAAAATTCGAATTATTACTATCTGGAGTAGTAAAGAACCTAACACCCGAATTAGTATGCATCGGCGGCGTTAAACTCATACTCAAAGAGCCGAAATTAGAATTTAAACTCGGATGACCAGTTGCATCAATAGTAACAAATTCTGAGTCTGGCATGTCAATGCTGATATAATCACGTTCGCTTTGAAGGTTATCCATAATATAAAAATAAACAAAGCAAAACAGCACAATATATATAAACAATACTTATAAATAGTCATAAACAGATACTAAATTACTAATACTACTAGGAACAGAAACTAGAAATTGATACGAAAAACCTTGGAAGAGATCTGAAATTATTCATAAACAACAATAGTATTCGACCAAATAATTATCCTCAAATTCAAACAACACAATACGGAGTGGCGATATATTTTTATCAATATTTGGAAAAATAATCCTCAAAAATTCAAAATTTATATTCACAAACAATTTAGAATTCAATTTCATTCAAATTATATAGGTTAGATACAATTATCAACTCTAAGTAGAATGATAATGTTGGAGGAAAATGAGAAATTTAACATTTAACTACACAAATTTGAAAGTCTTTCTCAATAATCATCAAATGATTTATAAATATTCATAAATTTTACCAAAAATTCAAAAATAATTATTTTAGTGGAATTAAAATGTAGGAGGAAAAAGCTATCTCTCTTTAATTGGACAAAATTCTTGCAAAATTCAATTCCAAAATTAATATACTTAACTATCAATCCATTTGTCAAAGTCCTAACAATATTACAACTTTTTTGTAGAATGAGAATGTTCGAGGAAGGTATCAACTAACAGCTTAAAAATGTGAAAATCTACTAACAAATTTAATTTAAAGCAGTCAATACTCCAACACATTCACAATCTTATCTTTAAATTCAATATTAAATTCAAGTGGAATGAGAACGTTGGAGGAATCTGAAAATTCAACTAAGTTTTTACAAGAATACTAATGTCAAAGATAAATTACCAAATTATATTTTAGGATATTCTACTTCAATAATATTTCCTTTTCTTTTTACTTTGTAACTCTTAGTGGAATGAAAATGTATAAGATATCCTAAGAATAACACAAACATAAACTTACTCTCTTAAGGATCTAGATATGAGATCTTAAAATGAAGATCTTGTTCCCTACGGAAATTGTAACGCCTCCTTCCACCTAGCCTCGCCTAATCGAATCCACATGGAGAGTTTACAAAAAAAAAAAAAATTAAACAAACTGTCAATATGAACTCAGATCACAAAGCCTGGCAGAGAGGGCTTGGGAGAGGAGAATCGAGCAGTTTCGCGTACTCAACTTTGCTAGTATTAGCTGGAATTGCAGATCCAATATTTCTATTTTTGGAAAAGGAAACACACTAAACATAAACTTAATAAACATGTACAACTGTGTTTCAATTTTAAATATAACAACTTTATTGCCAATGTAAGGAGGTGTATATGAACTAAAACGTTTGAATAGCTCATATACACTCGTTTGAAATGTGCAATATACAACTATCCTAATAATAATTATCTATCGATTAATTTGATTAAATCTCAGAAATTTCAATTATAACTTTACTAGTTGATTCTTATCTTCTTTAAATTCGATTTCAATTATACTTCAAATAGTATCTACAATCAATAATTACTAATTCTCATCAAAACTTGACTTTAATAGTTAAGAATCTCCTGACGACTTTACGACCATTAACTACTCATTGATAAATTTCTTCAAACATGAAAAATATTTCTGAATATAAATCTAACAATAGTTTCAGTTCTTAATTAGTTAATTTATCCAAATAATAGCAGTCAAATTTATTTCTGAATCAAAATCTTACTTTCAAGCTTATGACAACTTTCGAGAAAAAAATAAATTTATATTTTACTTTCTAGAAAATAATATCTAAAATACGCTCTCCTTTTGACATATGGGTAAAAAGCTGAAAAAGAAATACTTAAATTGAACGAAATATCGGATCCGTAGGTGGTTTAAATCTTATTTTCACGATTAAGGTTAAAGTAAAAGAATAATCGCCACAATTTCTTGGAGGAAAATAACTACTGTTGGAAGGCAAAGGTTCGCGAGTTTCAAACCCTTTGGAAACAAACTACTAACGACCTCACAATCCACACTTTTGACAAACACAATTACTATAAGTAAATATAAAAGTATTAACTCACCAAGTATCAGAAAACTCAATGGTTTACCTATTTTCTTCTTTCCTTCCGTTTGGTATTTGGCCTCTTTGACTAACTGTTGACTAGTCGCGTACGCAATTCTTTGCTCTGTGCCAGAAATTACGCTATCACGTTGTTACAGAGAAGAAATTCCAGGACAAATCTCTAGGATTGCCAGAATAAAAAGATATCCAAACTAGCAATCACTACGGACTCTACAAAGAAATGTCCTACTCTACAAAAATTCTCTCTCCTTAATAAATTTCTTTTTTTTTTAAGAAAAAAAGAAATTTTTCAGAGAGATTAAGAAGTAATGAATCAGGACAAAAATGCACATTAAATTCACTCACTAACTAGAACTGAAAGAGCGAATTGAGGGTTCACTTTGCATGCACACTTTCCCTCTCTGACTCTGTAACTTGAACAAGCACAAAAATAGGCTAATTCTTTGCCAACTTCTTTCACTAACACTGTTAACTTATTCCTCAAAACGTGATATTTAACTTCGCTTAACTCGCAAAGACAATATAGTAGCAAAAACTTTTCCGGCACGGAACTCAGATTTGCCCACGTATATTCACTCAAAAACATGTCCTACTTAACATACAAGCAAGCAAAGAACACGCAACCACAAAACAACTCCATCCTCTCTGGGCTAACATAGGGAACAAGATAACGGGTCCCTGAGTCACCGAGCCAGGTAGAGTTGACGGGACAAGCCACGCCCACTGAACAAACACGCGCAAAACCTTTTTTTCCCTCAAGTTGTCATAGCATATAGTTTCTCAGACAATTCCTCCTTACATTATTCCTATCATAGTTTTTTACATACTTTTTTCTTTCTCCTATTTTTCTAAAATGAATACTTTTTACAAAGAGAAAAAGATCGTTTTTAAATACTGAAATTGATTAATAATAGGAGTCTTAATAGACAATATATCGCTCAATGTACAATTTTCCTTCATGTAACCATCCATTCTCCTTCTTCCCAGATCCAGAAGGATGGTGCGTTACAGTACATAAGTTGTAATAAAGCGTAAAACTAGAAGTGATTTTCAATTATAAAATATTACATGTTTCAAATTTATATCAGCTTTCTTGAAATGTTTTAAATTTCTAGTTTAATTAATTGACATAAATTGTGAAGATACGTTAGAACTAACTCTCCTAACTGGTATAATTGCAAAGGTATAAAGAAATTTAATTAAATCTTGTTGAATCTAAGATCTGCTTAATAGTCCTATGGTTCACGAAGTTATTTTAAAGCATTGCATCAACTTGTTAAGTTTTATCTTTGTTAAAATTCAATTTTAAAAAAACGTAGATAATGTTAACATTTCAAAGTATAAAATACTTATGCATAGCAATCCAAACGACTGACCACTCCTATCCTCTAATTTAAAGAGAAATGCAAATATACTTATCTGACAATGTTAAGCTCTCCCTGGTCTGAAGGCGGCGTCTGCAACAGTATACTAAAGGTTTTCTCTCAGTTGCGATGCAAAAACCCCCTTTTCCCCTCTCCCCGAACATTCGTCAGCTGAGCTGATAATTTACAAGCCACGTATCATTATACCAAGCTGTATAATTAGCTAACATCCGCCACGCTGACTCAATTCAAACTTCCTCTTAACACTCTATTTCTCAACCTGACCACATCTGAAAACAAAATATACGGCAAATGTATGTCAATAAGGCAAATACGTCCCGACGTTTTAATAACAAACAAGTTATTGCCCATCCTGTAAAGCACCTTGGATTTACTCACCATATGATTCATCACCCATTAATCACTTCAGTAAATGAAAAGTATATTTTGAAAATCCACTTTCCTCCATCATTATTATTCCACTCACGAAGAAACAAACCAAGTTAGGTAAATCAATCATCTTGTGAAGAACTTGTTCTACCACGGTGTTATCTTTATCTTCGCACCATCACAGCTCAAACACAAGGGGCATCCTAATAGTAATGTGTGGTCAGCGCACATACACTTATTTCCAGGCTTCCGGTCTAATTTGCTCATGGTACCACAATTGATTCTTAATCTCATTGTGATATTAATACAATCACATACATTATTCAGACAGGTATCTATACCTAGACTCTGATGATGTGTGGACAGCACACTCAGGACATCTGAATGAAAAACATTTTTCTTATTCGACTCTCATTTTCAGATAGCGTCATTATTGGTAACCTTCGCAGGTTCCATCGATCACTATACCTTTCCTAAACTGATGTGTGGTCAGCCCCGTTAAAAAAATGAACAATTACTAGAAGGATACAGTGGACCTTCCTATATAAACAAGTATTCAGCACAAGCCAAGGTTATTATGTAAAGCATTAATGATTATGTAGTCTAATAGTCTCTTTGATTGCAGATCTCTAACCATTGCCTTCCCAGTGTGATGCCTAGAGTAAGGCCCCCATAGTCCTAGTATCTGAAGACCCAAGGATCCAGATCACAGCCTGTCGGCCCCATCCAGGGCTGATCCAGAGGGACGATATGGAAATCGATTATTGTTATTGTTCGATCCATCACTGTTTTATTAGTGGACAACAGTTATCTAAAATCTGAACTTCCATCCGGATACAGAACTTTCTCTGTGCCACAAAATTTATAAACTTCTGCAGTGACAAGGAAATCTCTTTTATGTACAGACAGACTCCCATTTACCTACATCAGTTCATTGCTTACAGGTGAAAAACTCTTCTCGTACCAGTACAAACACAGAATCTGGACAAGTGATAATACTCAAAGTAAAAGAAATAAAAACTCTTTCAAATCAGCGTTGTGACAAATCATAAGAAGATTGTAACGATAACCAAACAAGCAAACGTTAAGAGACTTTAAAACTTTACCAATATATGAAATAACTGAATTTCATAGTAATAACCACGGTTTAATGGACCAAAACCATTGAAGGTTGTTGTCTGAATATATAATTTAAATTACTATTATTTGGTAAAGTGTAAACACAAGATTCGATTCAGAAAATTGAAGAAGCCTATATGTGAGTATGGTAATCGACTCTCCACATTCTCATTCCACTACGTTAAAGACCGTAATTTTTGGAACCTCTGTATATTTATCTTTTGACAAAAACCGAAGTGAAAAAGAATAAGGAAGTATTTTATTAAATTATTCATTGCACATTGAATTTAATCATATCTGCATTCAACTGTTGCTCAACAACAGGATATATACATATCACCATGTCTTTAGTCTCTATGTAGAATTAGTCTCCGAATAACTAAATCACTTACACTATGTGTTTAAGATTTAAAACAGGAAAGTTCACCACAGACGGAAACCTATGGTTGTTATCAGTCAAGGTTAGTTGAATTAAAAGAAAGAACGGAACATACTTCCGGTGTTTAAAAAAAATCCTCTAGCTCAACCATAGCGTTTGTTGTGATTAACTTTTGTGTTTAAAATCTATCCTATAAAACAACAAGAACCACCAACATGATGGAACATGATGTAACTTTACTTCGTAAATTTCCTTTTTAACTACAAAGAAATCCCTCTCGATTTCGTTTTGTATTTTAAAAAAATACAACTGCTAATACCAATACTACTGTTAATAATAATAAGAATAGGAATACTAACAATACTAACCTATAGACCCCCCTAACATCCCCCCTAATTACGAAGAAACTTTATAGCGTTTCCTTGTACAGTCCCCTTCAAAACATGTACTCTAGTATGGTAAATGTAACTGCATCCCTGATTATTATAATGTGTATCCGTTATTACCATAGGCCATTAGGACATAAACTAACACACTAACCATAGGGTCAGTTCTTCAAACTATTAAGTCTCCCTCTTGCTGACAGAACCTCTCATAGAAAGGAAATTCATAATTGTTTGTATTTAACCCCTAGGTGCGCTAAAGTGCGCTCATTAGTTTGTAATTTCTGTATATTGCCAGTATACATAAATGTCAATGTGTCTAGCGTAATGCATACCACACAGGATGCGAAAAACCAAATCGAAAACCAAAATGAGTAGAATTTAATAAAAACAAATATATATACTTTGATCACTAGTACAGGACAGAGTTATGCAGTAAGATTGTAATATATCACACTTATGGCAACCAATGTAGATAGTAATGGCTAATAATGTTAGTTATATTCTTCAACAAAATTAGGATCAGTTTTAATATCAAATGGTTATAGACGCACTTGAAAATAGTTATTAAGCATTGTGTTTTAATCGCTAGTTGCTCATTATTCAAGTTATTTTACATACGCGATTTAAGCATTTAGTATGCAATCGGTTCTATATTACAAGAAACATATTACAGGATATGTAATGTTGTACTCAAATACCTTCCAAGTTATGTTTTCCTTGTATGCCATAAATATTCAATATTCACTTAATTCTTGTTTATAGGAAAGTAAAGTATCGCCTATGCTTACTTAATTATAAATGGTATATTGAAAAAACATAATGAATTTTGTTCACAAATTGTAAGGCACAACCCCGCAAGATTTTACGAAATAAGGCAAAAACGATCGAGTGCACTATTCTATATCATTGTGTGTTTCCCATTTGGTTTATACTATAAACAAGGAAAACTGCTCTTGTAATTTTGTTGTTCAGCTCAGTCAAACTTTAAAGCGCTTCACGCTATTGTTTTTGAGTGTATTTAATTTTGATCTTTTTAATTTTTAGCTGAGTCATATTATTAGCCTGAGACAATCACATTTAACACGTATGACTATAATTGTACTTAGTACAGTAAATATAATTGTATTTAGCAAATCAGTAAACTCACAAAATCTTGGTTCAAAGTCATGCTTAATACTATGTATAGGAATTGGTTAAAAAAAATCTACTATTTTGAGTTCACACGAAACCTCTTGACAATTATAAGCTAGAAGGATACCATGATTGTAAGGTTTTATTCTATAGGGTTAAAATCATAAAGCTTCGTAATAAACATGGTTCTTTAATCTACTATTTTGTTATTGGAACTGTTGTAGCATTTAACGTCGTATAGTCGAAACACATGAAATCTTACAATCCCGCTCTCTTACAATTTATTCGTTCATAATCTCCAAACTCTCAGGAAAGTTTCTTTTTAGTTCCTTAGCGCCTTACATAAGGCCCGTTCTATATTAACCCTTTAAACCCCAGCAACTTGCCTTGGATAACCGTTTCCGTATTTGGTTATCTTATTAGGAAGCTAACTTTCGACATTTTTTATTTATTTATTTATTTATTTTTTTTTACTGAGGTCGGCGGATAACTGTTACACAGTTATGCCTCGAAGTCCTAAGCCGGACTCAAATTATGGGGCGAGACGCCCGCGCTTTTCAAATTGTGTGTGTTGCAAAGAAAAGAGAGAAAGGGAGAAATAGATACTTCAACGTAAAATGTAAAATAGATACTTCAACCCCGGAATAATGGGGGAAAATCATAGAAATACTAGAAGTCTTGGCCACTATTGAGCATGCGCGTGAAGAAACTTCTAGAGCGACGTCAGAACTGGCAGAAATGCGTGGGACGAAGTCGCCTTTATAAGCGAGGCCTGTCGCCCAGCTCGGTTGATTCTCTTCCCAGCAGTCATCTAGTGTGTCTCGCTCTTTGTCCCGGACGCTCGTCGTAAAATCAGGTATGTGATTATTTTTCTAAGTCCCCCCTCGATTCTGGATGAGCACCTTGGGATTTGTTAGTGATAAATATGAAGTTTAATTCCAACAAGAGACCAAATTCCCTCTTCAAGAATTATCACTTTTCCTTTCGGGCCAATGCAAGTTGTGAGTATGGATTATCAAATTCACTAGTTTCAATAAATCGCGGCTTAGCATAAAAAAACCTTCTAGCACCCATTTAGTAATGAAGGGGTTGTGCCCATAAATGTGATGTAAGAAGTTCAAGTTGTAATTCCAAGTAACAGATTTGTGAGATTCCTTTGTATTTTCATTTTTATTTTTTTTTATTCTTATAAATAAACCGTACAATGGAAATGGTCTCTTTAATTTAGTCAAGCTATCCCTCCCTATCTAGATTCAGTTCACAGTCTTCATATGTTACCTGGGTTTCGATTTCCAGTACAAGCTCTACCTCTGAAATACAAGTCTCCCCCCCCATTATTGAGACTTTTAGTGCACTTTCTCATCATCTTCGAACCAGTAAGCCAAAGACGTTTCAATACTGAGGCTTAAAGGGAGTTGGACTCAGAGCCAACTTTGTCATACTGGGTGGAGAGTAGAGAAGTGATCTCAAATACGATTTCACAAAAAGAAAGTGTATACAAGTATAATGCCAACCTCAAAAAACAACATAACAATACACCTAAAGAAGAAACCAAAAGAATACTGAGCATAAAAGTAAGCAGTGTTGGCTTAACATTAGTAAAGTAAGAAATATACTAAACTCCTTCCTCATCCACCAAATGAGCGATTGGGTTCGTTGAGTTACGCTATCCCGATTGATACGATTTCTGGTATAGTGTCATATATATATTATGTTTGTGTATTCTAATCAATAACTGTCTTCCAGAGTCAAGGACACAATTAAAATGAGAGCAATATAGGTGAGAGATGAAGGAACTTCTCTATCGAGGTGGAATGTGTGGAAGAGCCGAGTAAAAAAAAATGAGATTACAACAACAAGGTATGGTATTGAAAGGAGCATTCTTGCTCGAGTATTTTTAAGATGCTCCAATCGTTCACTTTGGAGATGCCCATGTTGTTATATCTCCGTCTTGAAGAAGGGCGTATCGAAGCCTAGTTAATACGCATCGATAAGTCCTCCTCCTCCTATAACATTAATATACAATTATTTAACTTACTGTCATAGGTATATAGCTTGTATATGTATTTCGATATTTTAGTTTTAGCAAATAGGATTAAATGAGTTTGCACTAAATATAAGCATTCTATTTTAATTTTAATTAAAACATAGTTTTTGTTTGCGATATTTCTTTCTTGCGATATTTTAGTTGTTTGTAAATAAAAATTTAATGAGAATTGCATTTAAAATAATACAGAATATAAGCAGTTAATTTAGAAAGTGTTTTACTTTTTATTGAAAATTGACAATTAAATTCTTTTAGTAATCAATAAAACATAACAACAATAATAAACCTATGACACTCCGCATGGACTTACCTTATTCTCCTTGCTCCAAACTGAAACAGTCACTAAGTTTACAAAACACACGCACACGAACACGCACACCTCGGTTGTGTCGTGAATACTGAATAATTGCTGTGGGGACTCAAATGAAGCTTCACAAGAAAAAAGGCGTAGTTTTAATTTTGCATTAATTAATGTTACTATAAATATTTTAATTGCACAATGTACTATCTCATCGCCTTGTTACACCCACTGCACTAATGATAAACGAACGTATTTCCGTCTCTTACTGAGACGACAGATTCCGTTTGTCTCTGATACGAGTCGTCTCCCCAGGAAGGAGACAAAGAAAACCGGAAGTAACTGGTGGGCGTTCAGCTTCCAAAAGATAACCAGTTTGGCAAAAGCAAAGAGGAAAAGTTACTATGCGATCATAATGCAATGAACTAGAACCGCCTTGGATTGATTATGATTGTGTATTAATCTTTTTCTTTCTCTCTGCTTCGCAGACCACGAGATACGAAATATCCAACTCTTCAACGTTTTACGCATGAATCCGCCTATCCACGAGCTATTGGAGTCCTTGAAAAAATTATTCTCAGATCAATAATCTGAATTGTAATAAAAATGCATTGACCTGTAATCACCTCCTAAGTGTAATGTCAGAATTAAATATTTATCGTGATATCCATATATAAAATCGGGAAATCTGTGCCAAGCAATGTGCCATTCATATGTATTTATGCAATTTAGTATATAGTTATAAGTGTTTGTATTATCATCGAATCATAATCAATGGTTAACGTAAATATTAATGGGTTTTAGTACATTTAATCCATCATAGACAAGTAAATAACCACTTGGTATATTTAGTAATATTAAGACTTACAAAAAATAGAAAGAGAGAGAGATTGCCGGCCATGTGTGCACACATATTTTTTTATTTTTATTTTTTTCTTTTCATTATATCATTTTTTGCATTATATCACTAGACTGTTCTTATCAAGGATATGATTATTTACTTATAATATTTAATATGCTTAATAGATGTACTCAACTGAAGATGATATGAATCACCCTAATAGTTAATGAATCATCCTTGTTGTCGTTTAGTTAATTGTATGTTGGCCAAACAATACTACCAGATCGCACATCTAAGTCATATGCTCTTATGATTTAATGTTGTTTTGAAATAATGTAACATATATAGGGTGCGATCAAACCTAAATGAAACGGGATAATAGTTAAATATAATATTTGGTTTGCATCCAAAAGGTGTTGCTGTCAACTTATCTCGGTACTGCACAATCTTCTCTTCCCAAGCGATTTTTTTCTAGTATATTTTATTTGATTTTATTTTATTTTATCTTACTTGATTTTTTTGTTTGCCTCATAATTCGTCCAAAAATTGATTGTATTGGGTGGGATGGGACTCCCACCATTAAAGTCCCGGAGACTGAAAGGGTTGCCTCTCTATGCCGCTCAATTTCCAAATTGGACCTAACAAATTAACGCGATTCAATAAGCTCGAAACAAAATTATTAGTTATATAATTAAAAATATAAACATAAGAAATTATAAGTATTTTTAAGTAATTGACTTATATTACTCTTGATTGGTTTTGGACTTAATATTTGTTCACGCTCCAAGAATAACATGATGATTGTGGTTTTCTACGGGAAACAGGTTTCCACTAAGACAAACCACAAGGGTTTTGTCATCCTAAATTGTGATGATTGTGGTTTCCTACGGGAAACATATTGTACGGAAAATGTGGTTGTATCGACCACAGGAGTTTTGTCATCACAGATAGTAAGAAAATAAAGAAATCCAGAAAACGGATATTCTTCCAACATCTACGTTTCTATGCCATCCCACCTATGCTCTGATGCTCAAGTTCATAACCAATCACGATTAAACATGTCAAAAGAATCACCATAAACTCCGCCTAATTGTACTACTCGACCCCCCTTTTTATATTTCCGTTTACGTAAATTAACATTGTGTGATTATGTGTTCCGGCCAACGCCTCGTTATTGGACATAAAAACATTTCAGAAGAGTGCCCAGGCATCCTTTTCGACTCCGAAGTGCTCTGCTGCAGGAGGTAACTATGAGTTTTATTTAAATCATCATCGTTGCTATGAGACTTAAATTTCGATTCCCCTAGACATCAAACTTTAAAATCTTGAGTAAAGAATACTGTTTTTGAAAAACGTACTACAAAATTTCTCGATACAAACTAGAGCAGGCTCGCTTGGGAAATGCGTTGCACACTTAAAGTTATATTGATGTGTTGCACATGCTGCATAGACAATTGCTTTCAAGTGTTATTTCAAATTCAAACATTACTTTCAAAACTTTTTTTTTACTAAACTAAGAGAAGAAGGAACTAAATCTCTTTACATGGTAATATTTAATATTTTTTGTATAGTGTTTCCTTTTCTTGTTGCACGATTCTCATGTTATTCATACTGTTATTATCGACCTTGTTCACTACATTCATGTAATAAACTTTATCATATCTAACACATGTCTCATAGTATGATTCTAATAGTCAGAGCTTATTTCCCCCGAGGTAATTGAAGCTTAGAAAAAACTACTCCGAACAGGTCCTTATGAGAGAGGACCTGGTTTCGTGACGCTTCTGTGTTTGAGTGACTCCGTAATTTCACCTTTCAGATTAAGATTTCGTTTCAGTATTTTATATCTAGTAGCCTACTGTTTTTGGAGAATGAACGTTATTGAATTCGCGAAGTTTTTCCCTCAACATCTGTAGCTACTAAAAGTGTATAATTGTGTTTTATTTTTTATAGTGAGACATAAGGTGTAACTTATCTTATTAATGTAAGTAATTTACCAGAGAAGGTGAAGAGTTTAGCATACAA
This sequence comes from Thermobia domestica, assembly GCF_964235325.1. Taxonomy (NCBI): domain Eukaryota; kingdom Metazoa; phylum Arthropoda; class Insecta; order Zygentoma; family Lepismatidae; genus Thermobia; species Thermobia domestica. Next base: position 243,089,900 of record NC_137460.1, on the reverse strand, counting down.
CTTTGTTGTTACAGAGGAAAAGCATTTCGAATGTAAATTAGAAACACTTAGAGAGTGTAGTCATCTTGCGTTGGCCTATCGAACCTTCGAAAAAAAACTAAACACAATATTTTCGTCTTTTCTTATTGATTCAATAAAAGTGTTGAATTAATGTTGTGTGAAATTGTCGCATAATTTCCATTCTTATAGTTTACGTTCTCGACATAATAAGAAGCAAATACAAAAGCCTAATATAGCGTATACTACCTATTTAAATTGTAAAACAGACCAAAATGAGTTAGGCATTGTAAAATATACTTAACCCAAATACCTTACCTATAAAAGTGTATATAAATAAAGGTATTTATAAACTTTATAACCAAGTTGTTTCTTTTCTGGATGAAGAAAACCTAACAACAACATAAAATTATTACAAATTAAACTGGATTTTTCTAAAGTAAGTTTTCCTGTTTACGAGTTCTTGTACATTATTCTACAACCTCATATCTATTAACCAGTAAGTTGTCGCGTCGGGTATATATATAACGTAACTCTAGACACGTTTTTTTAAAAAGTATTTGCTACAATTAGATTTCTTCTACTAGAGTTATGTTACATGAATTGTGGTCCCCCCCAAAGCTTTCAGGATACGGCCCTGTCTGGATTTGTAACCGGGTATCAAACACACGTACGCAAGATAAGTGAAGTTGAGAGAGGCACAAACGATGAACATTAATATAGAGTGTTGACGGAAATCGTCGCCGAGTTAAGCACCGGAAGTGTGAACAGATAAGAAATGTACTTCTCTTTAAGTTTAAAGTAAGCAGCAGAAAATAATAATTAAAAAATAAAAATGTAAAACACGATAATTAGTCCATAATGGGGATAGATTTTATGTTCAAAGCAAATTCTAAGTGACACTATGATAGAAAAACAAGTTTTCCTGCTGGGTTGGAATAGGAATGAGAAGTGTCCTGGTTCGATTCCCAGTCGGGTTTATCTAACAACTATTTTTCGGTTTTTAGGGTAAATATTTATTTTATTTAATTTATTTGACATTCACCAGATACAGCTAAGAGGCCTAACAATAATAAAAAGAATCGAAAGGGTTTGGAAGGGTATCTGTCAGGGTACATTTAGTAGGTAATATTCCGGCATTTGACTGGTAGGATTGAAGAAAACCTCAATTAGGAAGTACATCCATTTGTATAGCCTGACCTCTTCACTCAGAAAGTTAAGTTTAAACTTCACATTTTAACTGTTTCAAACACATATCCAAAATATGCAGGATGCACCAAAACATTAGACTCCTGATTGCAAAGCAAGTAAAAAATATGATATCACAGACTCCTGATTGCAAAGCAAGTAAAAAATATGATATCTATATAGTCCGAAAGTTTACAGGAACAGAGATAGACAGCTGAGAAAATGAAGGAAAAGGACTACACACTCACCAAGCTGAATAATGATAAAGTGCTCGTACACTTTTGTCTGACAATGCGTTTCACAAGTCAAGCCGGTGATTTTTATGTATTTCTGAACTGATATCCTGGTGTGTAGGAGTCCTTGTGTTGCTTGTGTGTGATTGCCTTCTATTAGTCTATGGTGAGCTAAGGTTACGGTAACACCTGAGGCGAGTAGGATACTAGTATTGTCTATCTCCACCCCTGTCGACTTCCGGATCTATATTTAATATTAGGAATTCTGGTTTCATTTTCCACTATTACGTTTGGAGCATCCTGTATAAAACCTACCAAATACTGCGATCTTTATTATTACTCACCTATTCACATCCAATGCTATATTTAAGCCTCTGCTTAGCACTTTATGGATATAGTCTGCCTATAATTATTTCCTTTTTATTTCTATTTATTGACCTATTTACCAAATGCTTTCAAAATGTGGATGGATGAGAATGAAATCACTGGGATCAATAATGGTAGTAGGTATGTTTTCTTTGATTTCGTAAATGGCTAATATTATTTTAGTCCTAAATATTGTTACCTTTAAATATATTGTGCATATTATATATATATATATATATATATATATATATATATATATATATATATATATATATATATATTAATATTATATATATTAATATTATATATATTAATTTTCCATTACAGGAATACGAAATAGGTATAGGCTTACAACAACAATTCGACCAGTCCCCCTTCAAAAATATGGAAACTCTTCTTCAAGAAATTTATCTATTTTATGAACCTCAAAAAGAAAAATGCACAGCCTCTTTTATGAATTCCTCAACAGGACTAGGACAATATTAGGTGTATCTGAACAAGTACCAATACAAGTCTATACTGATGACAATTTCGAAGTTGATGAAGAATATTTTCAAACATTCAAAAATACCGTCCTCTTGAAAATTCGCGTTGTCAATCAACTTGATACAAGTGCCACAATAAATAACACAACAGTAGAAAAACTAGTCAAAATGCTATACCAAAACTCTGGATATTGGTCTATACTAACCGAGTTGGAATTACAACAACTAGCCTCAATGAACGCGAATAGCTTATTAGAAGTCGTGCCTGATAAACGCTTCTTATATCAATTGCAAAATAGCAGTGCCCGTCGGTTGCAAGAAATGAAACAGACACAAGAAGCGATGATCCTTTTACAAGAACGTTCGAATGAAGTACATCATAATTAAAATTTATAGGCAATCTGTTGAAGTATTTAGTTCTAGTATTCGAATCAAAAAAAAAAAGATGAGTTGTATAGGGATAATATCAAAAACATTATTTAAACTATAGTAACTATTATGAAATTAAATATTTGAATTTGAACGGCTGTCTTATAATTCTGAAAATGGTAGGAAAAGTTATTTAATTGCAAAATATGCAATACTTCCTTCTCGCTCTGAGATAGATTCCCTTACACAATAAAAGTAAAGTACAAACATAAAAAGCGTCTGCAGATAGAAAAATTTAGTAGATAATTATTATCGTGACAAGAATCAATCATATGTATATATAATATAGGAAGATCTAAGTAGACTCTATACTACATATAGTAAAGTACTAAAGTAAAGTATGTCTATACTACATAAACATTATATTTTCATATTTTTTGAGTGATTCAATAAGGGTACTGTTGTAGTCCTAATGTGAAATGTCGCATAACGCACACTCTTATAATTTACGACCTCGATACGGTAAGAAGCAAGTGCATAAGACTACTACTTATTTAAATTGTAAAATAGGCCAAAATGAATTGGGTGATATAAAATATACTTGCCCAAATTGTTTGGTAGAAAAATATTCCACTGATTTTATTCATTTCAGCTACTGTGGACATAGCATATTTGATTCGTGTTTAATTGACTATGTTGCTCTGAAGTACAATGGCAAAGAACTTGGTTGGATTTGTGTCGTGTGTAGTAGAGTATCATGTCAATATAGTTTGATTTTACCGGGGAATCGTATAATAACATATTTGGCATCAAAAACGGAAAGCGGAATTCATAAAAGCATTGCTGAACGTATTTTCAACAAAATCTAAAAGATAAAGAATACTTACCTACATGAACTGTTATTTAATGTAGGAAAATGGATAAATATGTACTTACTTTACCAGTTTGTACTAATGGCTGTCAGATTGTGAAATATATATAGAATAGTTATTCACTTGAGTTGAATTGTGTTACCGTAGAAATAGGTAGAAGAAAACTAGGAATTATTCAATTCCATTTTATAAAATATTGTACAAACTAAGGTTTCCAGAATTTTGTGCTAAAATGTAATGTTGGCACCATAAAATTATAATTGAATTGTATGAGTAGACAGATATTCATAAAAAAAATTGTAACCCTTAGGCCTATGTAAATAAAGGTATAAATTTTATAATCAAGTTGTTTCTATTCCTAAACTATTCTGAATGAAGAAAATCACAGGTATAAATACTTATTACAAATTAAAACGAGGATGTGATTTGTGGTCTATTTTAATGAAGGTTTTTTTTTATAATTTTATTATAGACTACATAATAACCTACATACGGACTTAGAATTATTTTTATGAGTTAAAGCGGTTAAGTGTTACAACATATCGTCGCATGAGAACCAGAGGAACGTAATTCCATTTTCACAGGTTTACAGGCGAAAGGATAAAAATATTATTTTGTTAGAACGATGTACTTTTAATAAGATGGTAAATGTCATACATTACAACAGATGGCGTTACGTTCCATTTACACCAAGTGTTTTTTTTTTAATTATGTCCAAACATTAAGAAAACGAAAACCGTAGCTTTGGAGTTATGTTTGTGTGGTTTCATGTGACTATATTATGTAGGCGAAGATATTATCCTCTAGGAAATATTGTAAAAGTTTTTTTTTTCAGAATATGTATGTATATATATTTTGTATGTATATGCAAACGGTGCGAGATAATGAAAAAATAATCGAAAAATCTCACCTTATCGATTTTTATCAAGATGTCCATCACTTGTGTGTTCAAAAGAACATGTACAGATGTTGTGAGATATGACAAAGAGATTCATGATCATATATGAATGATGCGTTGTGTAGAAAGCGCAGGTTCAGCTAGTTATTATTATTATTATTATTATTACATATTCGGGGACTTAACACAAGTAAAAGGTCAAAGATCAAAGATCTATCGCTGATTTTTTAAAGGTCAAAGGCTATTACTGAAAATTTGGAATGGGTGGTTCTTCTCAACGAATTCGGTGACCTGTCGGCCACGACCGTCAGTACGGACAGAACCCCACAGACGGTGATAGGCATTAAGGTCTCCTACAAGTAAGACTGGTGGTTCAAGCTGATTGAAGAGCTGAAGCAGATCGGCGGTTGTAAAGGCTTCTGAGTGTGGAACGTATAATGAATAAACTGTAAGCGGGCGAGAAAAGTATCCACGCACCGCAACGGCTTGCAGTCTGGATACAATGTGAATTTCCCGAGAACGAACATAATCGGAGGCACAGACTGCCACGCCGCCAGCAGCGTGGTCAGCGTCTGACTTATCACATCGATACATAGTATACCCAGAAAGAAGCAAGGACTGGGTAGGCTTAAAATGGGTTTCCTGCAAGCAGATAAGTATAGGCGAGTGGTCAGTGATCACTTGGGTCAATTCCTCACGATGACCACAGAATCCATTGAGGTTCCACTGAAGAAGCGCCATACTGGAAAAGATCAACGTTTGAGGCGAACTTTCCGAAGGGGTTCAATAACAGCCCACTCGGAGTCCATAAGTTCGTCTTCCAACATATGAGATTTGAGCGAAACATCAGGTGGCTTACTAACTGGCTTAGATTTTGTTCTCTTTGGAGTGAAAACAGTTTCGTTCAGCGGCGAATATATTTTCTAAATTTCAGTCCGGCGATATAAGGTGATCGGCGATGGGCGGGAGTACGCCGAAGACCACTACTAACAGAAACACGTGGGGTTCTGGGAAGTTCGCTTGTCATTGCAACTGGGGTCTTGGTGTCACAACTATGCTCAGGGACCGAGTCTGTTTGGGTGGAAACGTCGGATGTCTTGGTAGCTACAGATTTTCGAGAACTAGCTGCAACAGTAGCGAATGGAACAGAAAGCGAAGAAAGGACGCTTTCTCTCAAACGACGCTTAGCATCAGCAGCAAAAATCTTCTCAACAACCATGAGTTCTCGAATACGCTTCTCGCGCTGAAAGGCTAGACAGTCCCAAGACCAAGGTGAATGCTCACCATTACAGTTGACACAGAAGGGCTTGGTCGCTTTACAGGGTTCCGCACCATGATTACCCTGGCTACAAATCGCACAAAGAGCAGCACTCGCATTACACGACGTGCTGGTGTGCCCAAAATGTTGACATTTAAAGGAGCGCAAGTGACTAGGTATATAGGGCCGAACTTTCAAACGATAGTATCCAGCCGTAACGTACTCCGGAAGCGTGGGCAAACTGAAAGTAAGAATCAGGGACTGGGTAGCGACGAGTTCACCTGACTTCTTACTTTTGATTCGAGCTACGTCTGTAACGTGTCGGTCCGCTAGCTGCGACTTAATTTCCTCTTCGGTGGCACTGAGGAGTTCCCAACACGATATTACCCCTCTTGAAACGTTCAGTATACGATGCGGTTCGACTGACACGTTCACCGGTCCAATAGAACTATAATGTGGGACATTGCCTTGGACGGAAGGATTGTCGGAATTGAACATTCTTCAAGGAGTCTCATTCTTCCTCCAATCTTGCTCTTTTCTGGTACCTGTTCTACCACTTGGCAACTTAAGGTGTGATTTTCAAGGCTTGCTTTACAAAGATTCATCTTGAGAATCCGTCAAGGCCCAACTTCGATAATGACGGACAACCGTTTTTAATCTCACACTTGGTAACTAAGTATGTTTTTATTCCAGAATCCATCCAGTAACCACACAACTAGGGGCTGCGACTAAAGTAAGGTTGCCATTGAACAGTGCTAACTCCCACAGCTTTTGGTGGTAACACACCATGTGTACAACTACTCATATACAGTAGGGAGAGCCGGGTCAGTTTTTAAACCCATATAATAAGATGTTAAATTAACACTTAGAAAGGAATACAGCGTGTGATGTCACACCGGGGTGCTAGCGGGAGAAATTACGCTACACCCTGGCAATCCTTTCGGCACGCCCTCAACCTTAGGATCAGCGTGGGACACTGTCAAGGGGAATGGGGTACAACAAAACCATTCCTGTCGACATAAACGCGTGGCCCTGGAAAAAAATAAGAAGATAAAGAATGAGTCAGAAAAAACTTGGCCGATTTCCTCCCGCCATATTTTCTAGTATATAAGATGAACATTGGCAGCATTGTGCATAAGCAAGGACAGACTGACGATCTTACTCACGAATAGATTGTCAGTTGTGAAGTGCGCGTGGTGTGGTAAAGAACGACGAGTCAGTTAGAAAAACGAAAACTAATTGTGAACAAATACCTCGAAAATCCAGGTATGTCCTTAAATAAATTAAGCAAACTCGTAAAGTACCCTCGGTCTACTGTGCAAAATGTAATTAAAAAGTACACACAAGATTTAACTGTTGAAAGAAAACCTGGCTCAGGTAGAAAACCGGGGACTAGCCAACCGCAGCTGGAGAAAATGGTTACTGCATTGCTGCGTCAGAATCCGAATTTATCGGAAAGAGCAGTTGCTGGTGTGGTCATAGCGTCCCAATCTACAGTGCACAGAATTAAAGCAAGGAAAGGTTTACGATCTTTTAAAGTGCAAAAGGTACATAACTGAGACGAAAAGCAACAACTGACGGCAAAATCCAGAGCAAGAAAACTCTATGATCAGTACCTTACTCAATATGAATGTTGCATTATGGACGATGAAACCTATTGTGTCGCTGATTTCAGTCAAATTCCCGGAAAGGAGTACTACGTAGCACTGAAGAGGGGGGATGTGCAGGATGAATTTAAACAACGGAAGGCATCCAAATATCCCAAAAAATATTTGATTTGGCAAGCTATTTCTTCATGCGGTAAAAAAAAAGCAAGGCGTTCATCACAACAGGGACAATTAAAGGCGAAATTTATACGAAGGGGTGTTTACAGAAACGCTTGCATCCATTTGTGATGTCACACAGTAACTCTGTTTTCTTTTGGCCAGATCTTGCTACCTCTCACTACTCTAAAGCAGCCACTGATTGTTATAAAGAAAAGGGTATCGTCGCAGTTCGAAGAGAGGCAAATCCACCAAATTGCCCCGAACTTAGGCCAATTGAAAAATATTGGGCCCACATTAAAAGAACATTGAAAACATCAAAAGGGAAGGCGGATTACTTGAAAACTTTTCGTCGCAAGTGGAATGCAGCTGCCAATCAAATAACAGAAGATGTGCGAACTCTTATGAAGCGGATTAAAAGTAATGTACGAGCATTTTTCCATAATTAGTTCTTTATGATATCTTTTGTGTGTTTAATTTTTTTTACTTTATAGTCAACTAAAGTATTAAAACGACCTTTCTTCTTTTCATTTCTTTACCTACTTTTTTGGTCAAAGTTACTGGTCAAGCTTTTTCTGACTCATTCTTTAAACGAAAAAAGAACCTGGCTAACCAAAAGACAGACCCCCACCAGCCCAGAAAGAACAAAACAAAACAAAAAAGTTCGGATTCTTTTGGATTTTTAAATTTTTTTTCTTAATGAGTTTTAGTTTTGCTTTTTTCGTTTTTTATATTCTGAAAGACTCAACACTATGGACAACACAAACACTCGACGCACACAACAGTAGGCCGGGTGGGTGCACGTCCTTCTGAAGTGAAGAAAGGCGTCCACTAGACCTTCCTCTTCTCGATTCTCACCAGACACCCGCAAGACTGGTAGCGGTATTCGCAGCTGAGAGGTCATGCAAAAGATGCAGATGAGGGGTGATAGGTGAAGGTATGATGAAGCCGCCCTCTTAGCTCCACCCCCTCCCCGACGACGACGGTCCGCTACATGGTTGGGGGCAATCAAGTTAGGGATAAACTCCTTAAGGCTTTCAAATGACCTGGTGATTTCGGCGATGGATTTGCAGCATTGTATCAGGCAAAGAAACTGCCAGTGAGTGAGTGAGTGAGTGAGTAGGGGGTTAATGGGGACGTCAGCAACGAGGCTATATGTCTTCGTCACGATTGAATTGGTTGCTCAGAACTGCACTATTAAAAATGGAAAAGGCTAGGCAAATAAAACTGCCAAATGAATCATACAATGAATACATATTTAACGTTTTTCCCTTGTGTAAAAGAGCAAACGACTTTATGGATGAGAAAGAGAAAATCCGTAATATTCTAAAGGGTTTGGACAGTCCGGCCCTTCAATTCATTATAACGAAGGATTGCCAAACTGAGGATGACCTAAAAAAAAACATGTGCAGGTTTACGAAGCTGCAGAACATCAGGTCATCTTAAGAGCAATAAATGAGTATACGTCCAAAATAGGCACCACCACTAAGCAGGCTCAACATTCGGAAGAACCACTTCGCAAACGGCCTACACGCCAAGATCCAACTGTCAGAGCACTCATAAATAGCTGCGTAACATGACTCTTGAAAATCGAAACAAGTACTATCGTCCTCAAAGTTTGAACCAGTATCGCCGTCAACAAAATCAGGCATACAATAGAAATACCAGCGATCAACAGCGCAGACAGCATAATTATTATCACCGTAATACACGTAAATTCCAACAACTACAAAACAAACGCAATGAAAATTCGCGTAATCAGAAACCATCAAGGTTCCAACAAAGACCTAATAATAGTGCACCTCACCGTAAGGATGACTCCGATTCCCAAAGGAATGCTCAACCCAGCACTTCCCAGGGTCAGGAATAGGATCAGTTTTCTAAGTTATCCCTGTCATTTCTTATAGGTTTCCACAACTTTGTGTATCACACATTATGTAAGTGCCAGTATCTGAAACTATTAGTTTAACCTTAGCGACTTAAATATTTTCATTTATTTATAGGGAAATGTCAATGATCATTGTGGATTTAAGCGGTATATACCCCGCAAGCTCTTATCTAATTCGCGAATTCGCCTTGATCTATATAATTTCCAGTCGCTTAGTAGCTGGTAGGAACCCATATATGGATCATAAATTGTAAGGCCAACACGTCATTTCGAAACTTTGTCAAAATTTGAAAAAGAGCAACACAACATTTATGAAAGAAACACAGCAATAACTTGGGGCATGGGCTCATTAGACAAATTCCAACTTAAAGCCGGATTACTTGGAGCAATTAGTCGCGGTAGTATTATATACACTCGAGGCACTGCCCACGTGATAGTATTACAAGAGATCCTACAAAACAGATCTGTTATGAATATAAAAGAAAACTTGCCTGGCCCATCTATAGATGATAGGCCACCCTCAACATGGGAATGTTCCCTAACTCTTCTCCATTTACACAACAATCCATACTGTCCGGTCAGAAGTTTATATCAAATGTACCGATTGTTCGTAATCCGAGCTCAGTACGGTGACGTTGCAGAAGTATGGAGTTTTTAAAATATGGAGTAATCCTAGTACTCTGTAGAATGTTAAAAGTTATTCAAGTTGATTCAAAAAATGTTCCTTGCACTTTTATCAATCTGCTCACGTTGTAGGTACCCAACCTGGATCCAAAGCCCAAAATGACTATTGAACCAGCATGGACTTCAACCACACATCTCAGCAAATAACTTTCTGTATGAGATCGAGGAATGGACCGAAGATATATGGCAGTTAAGTTTTAAGGGCATCCCATCTAAATATGTAAACGAAATAGTACCAAGAGCAATTCGAGTATTTCTATCACGCGAGGCATATAATCGTTACGAAGATTTACAATGTAAGTGTTTGTTTAATATTTGGCTTTTTGTGACAAAACGTAAAATAATAAAATTATTCCGCAGATTCCGAAGGAAACATGGATTGGCGTTCAGAATCAGGATCCGCTACAATCACCATAATGAATGTTATTTTTTTCATTTGTACGGTAAGTAGAAGTATAACGTGGCATGAATTTCTCTTAGGAGAGAATTGATTCTCCCAATTCTTCTCTTACAGGTGGCTAATTCACTAACTCAAGCTATATTGCTCATCTGCATCTTGATTACTTCAGGAGTCCATACACCACAACACTAACCACCGGTGATTTTGGAACAAGCTCTCTCAGGTAATTACCTATCAAGCTACTATTCCTTTAGCCTGTCATTAACAAGTCACTCAACTTCCAAATCTAAAGCAGAATTCTGCAGATAGAAACTTAAAGATGAAGTTTGTCCTATAACTAGCAATCATACACTCTCTTATTGTTCATTAGTCCAGCATGTTGACGAATTAGCGACTATCATAGAGTCGCGTAATGTAAGTTAAGTTTTGATGTCCTTGAAAGCCGAACTAAAAGTAGCATAGATCTGTTCGGTGATGTTTTATGTTGGTGTTGTTCTGTTGCAACGGATGCTATAGTAGATAGGGTATCTACTAGAACAAAGGAATTGGAATCAATAGCTGTGGCCATGAAATCTGAAATTTTCTCGGAACATCAAAAACTAGTTGTTTGTAAATGCTAGTAAGAATTTTAATATTCATCCAAAAACCTCCATCACTCAATTAGAAGAACAAATAAAACGTAACCAAAAGTGGTTAAATCAGGCACTGGAAAATTATACTCAACAAAAACAGTTACTTCTAACTACCTATGCTATGCTACTATACAATTCATTAATTCAACATATGAAAGATTCGCAAGATCAGGCAATCATTACTCATTGCATGTCTTAACGCGTACCACCTTCTATGATTTCTCCATCTCAACATAAATTAGACATCACAAAACTTCAAAATAGATTACGCCAGCCTTTTTATGTATTTGTTATAACCGTTTCTGATCTATTAAAATACTCTACCGTTCCCATCACAAGTTGTCATTATTTTGAGGATGACGTAGGCATTGTCCTAAAAATTCCGATAACTAAGGATAATAGTCCAGTCGAAGTATATGAATTAGTAATTGTGCCATACAGGTATGAGAATGCCACCAGCACCATTTCTCATCAACCCTCGATTCTTGTAAAACGTGATCAAGGCATTTCAATTTTAGCTACAGATAAACTAGCTGCATGTGATCCTAAACGAGAAAGTCTTTACTTTCTTCCAGCCTACCAAGTGGGCTCAGTTCAATCACCCGGTTGCGCACGAACTTTATTTCAGAGTGCAAAGGTTGAGGAAATTAGCAAGTATTGCGTATTTTGCTGTGAAGAAGAAACAGGATTACTTATCACATAGATCCAGCCTAACTTATATATGATCATGATTCCACCGAGCGAAATTTTTATAGTGTCTACTACAGCTGAAGCATACCAGTTGTCACTACCATGTCAGTGTAAGGCAATCAACAACGATGATCGTGTTATTCCACCTTTATTCCCATGTCCGGCTACTAATGACTGAGAACCAACACTAAAAAGTTTAATACCTTGCTCTAAAGTTCCATCTCTGAAATTGAAAGGGCCAGCCTTTGCAAGTTCAGAATATACACAACTCAATTAGTGTCTTGACACCAATTGGTCAGCAAAGACACCCCATTTCCGAACTTCGAAAACATATTCGCAACACAATTACCATTACATGAAGTTCACATTTCTAACATTCAATCTCCATGGCCTTATTTGTCAACTATCTATGTATGGAAGTTAGTAATCTCGGTAATATTATTATGGGTTTTGTATCAGCTATGGCTTCAACTGTTTTCGCCTGTGTGTCTATTGCCATCAGCACATACAAACTTAATGCACAAGTTGTAGAATTATTATCGTATGTTCTATTAGCTAATCTTATTTTTGGGTTCTGTCTATATTTTATTTCCTAATTATGTTGTAAAAAGTTAGGACCCTTAATTCCCCAAGTACGTCCGCTTCATCAAGACACACTAAAGGCAGACACTCAACATATGACTTCACTAGGAACTCCTCTACCGACCCCTCGCATCACTAGACATGTAACGTCCAGTAAAATGTCCATCTGACTATTTATTTTTGTATTTCCTGTAACAAAGTTGTAATGACCCAAACACTTGAAATATCAATAGTTATTCACGGTGGATTGAATATGTTACCTTTTAATTCCCCAATTTTCTATGAATCATCACTTGTAACCCTTTTACAACTCGCATATCCAGAAGATGTCTCATCATCACTTGTGTTTCATAAATTGGAGCAATCTTTTTCCTTGGAAACTATTTGGCTGACGACCCGCCAACTGGTTCGTATTGGCATAACCATATCTGCTGTTACCTCATGACAATATTAACCACATCTATCGTATGTTGTTTTCATTTGCTTATGAACAGTGGTTCTTTACTAGTCGGAATAGAAAAATTAATTCTGAAGAATTTCAAAAACATTTGACAGCTTGTCAACGAAGAGTATTGCACCCAAGTTTTCTAGATTTTGACGATTTATCTTCCGTAGTAGACCGTATTCAGGCTAGATTAACTTCAAAAGGAAAGACCGTAACTATAATTCCTGAAAACCCGACTTTTATATTGATTTATCCACTGGCAGAATGTCTAATCTCTTCTACTCACGCCGTAGTTGGAATTAAGTTAGCTGTAATTTCGCGGAATATAAGCGACCATAGTTTCATAGTATCACCCATTGTTTTTCGTAAAGATAACACCAGCTGTCATATAGAAATGCCGGAATCATTTATAGTATATACACTTTGGGGTGTTTTTTTCGTACTGCGCATGCGCAAACAAGCCACGCCCCCTTCGCGCTGATTGGCTTATGCCGGTCAAGTGACCCCCGCCCCCTGGCCTCGCCCACGTTTGGCCACGCCCACTGGACTCACGTACTCGTTCCCTTTTATGCGCAACGAAAATCTACATCTTATGTCAATCTCGGGATATGGGGGTTTTCGAACATGCCACACTTATTTTACCTGGGTCTTATATATGACACTTAAAACCCAATCACTAGTCAACGAAGCCGCATATTGAGGTGGTGTTTCCACACACACCAACAACTACATGTTCCAAAAATACCGACCATCAAGGTCAAAGGTAAAACCTAATAACTCGAAAACGGAGGCACATATTGAGGTGCTGTTTCCACATTTAGTAGTTGACCATCAACTACTGACCATCGAGGTCAAAGGTTAAAATACTTAAAACCCAATAACTCGAAAATGGAGCCACATATTGAGGTGCCGTTTCCACATTTACTAATTGGTCATCAATTACTGGCCATCGAAGTCAAAGGTTAAAATACTTAGTTGTGGATAAAGAGACGTACTACACTGGGCCAACAAGGTCAAACCCAATAGTGGTTCATTCCATATTAGTATTCCTCCGAGTATAGTATAATGGTTAATTTCAGAAATTAATATGAGTGTCCAGTATGATAGTATTTATTAAAATAGATGTTTTATACTAGGAATTTCTTGGTAATTAATTATAAAGAAGTGTAGGTCAAAGTTGGAAATTATACATTAGGTAAGATGGTGATCAATAACCTGAAATATAACTAATATAAATCATGATAGCATTGATAATGAGTATTAGACTTATCGATTTGTTGCCATTTTTCTGACTCTGCATGATCATTTGTATCTGTGCTCATTTCTTTAGCATATTCCAATATACCAGCAGTATTGTCAGGTGGCAATAATTCTCACAGAACGGAAAATTCATATCAATGGGACACTGGATATTTCTTTTCAAAAATAGGATAGGCCTACGTGTGTTATTGAGCTATTCACAAAATTCATATTTTTACAATAATGTGAACAGTTCTGGCAACACTGCTGCGGTCAAGTGTGAGTGACAGATGGGTTTGATCTCTAGCTAGCACTAAGGTACTTTTAATGAAAAAGAAGTATGGCAAGAGACATGTTTGGATCTGAAAATTTTCTCAATATAGACCACAGCCAACAGTCAGTTGCAGAGGGTTAAAGTGTATCTGAGTCGAACCTATATAATGGATGCAAATAGTAGATAGCCTAATGAATAAAACGAATTACAAAAATAATTGTAGATCATTATCTTTGTTGTGCAGCAAACATTTCATAAAATAATACAAAAATTGCATAGAAGAGAAACACAACTGCCATTATGATATTAGACCATAAAATCCTTCCGGACAATTAGCACTTTCTATTAGACCTACTGTTTCCTTGTTAGTGAGATGTTCCTAAGCTACAGTATAGCCCTATAAATGTTATTCATTATTAGATTTTATCTTACAAAAACATACGATTACGATAACATACTTCAACTCAGACGAAAATAAAAATAAAAGATTAAAGGGAAAATATTATAAATATAATAGAAGAAAAATTTGATGGTTTTCATAAATTTTAGTCATGAACAATGTAGACTAATCTATTTAACAAAATTTCAGTTGTTATTACCAAGATAAGTATTTTAGGTAAAACATCACTAGGCCTATAGTCCTACCCATATACGAAAATCATTGGATCGTAATTATTCTTTTACAAATTGTAATGTATGAAGTTCAAAACCCATTTTATTAAAAAATAAATTTTACAATAATAATTTAGGTTACCAAAACAACAAATAAAAAAATATATAGTATACGGTAGCTAGGACTAAAGAAAATAAACACATCGTCCTATACTCTGTAAAAAAAAAGATATACCACAAAGCAATATGCCAAAATTTCACCGCAATATAACTACAGGTAAGTATAGAAATATACGATAATTGGTTATAAGGTTATATATGTTAATAAGTATTGTATACGTACTGCATTAAAAGAAACTAGCAATTCATTAAAATTTATTTATAGGCTAGAGGTGAGAATTACCAGGAGGATTACATTTAGTTCCACCCCAAAGAGATCAACTAAAATATTCCCACCGGGATACTGATTTATCCCCCAAACCATGCTTAGTATTATAATACTAAATTTCATCCATTTTTATCATTTCTTGTAAGTTTAATCTGCTAACAGTATTTCGAAATGATTGATGTAAACTATTCAGTTTTTGGTCATTTCTAATTTCCCCACTATTTTCACCGTTGTTTATATATTTGAGCTCGCTCGGTATTTGAATATACTTAATGCTCATAAGAGAGTCGCATATGGATTTATAAATCCTTCTAAAGGTTGGCCAAGAAGAAGTAAACAAATACCTTATTTTATCATAGACTAATTGGCTAAGGGCCGACATGTCTCTTGGCTGTATGATATGTTAACGTATACGCTGGAGATGTATCAACAATGATGAGTACATAATGAAAGATTTGTTTCAGCATTTGTTAATACTTTCTGGGATCCGTCACGGAATCGATATGCGAAGAAAAAAAAGCGTGAGGAGCCCAACATTAGCGGGGAGTGAAAGCGCAAACTAGAAATTTGAATTGAGAGTTTAAATATTTGGCATTGGATTTGACATTGATACCTACTTCGATTTTCTAAAAGCAAGTCCACTTTAACTGATAATTTTAGTCCTTTTGATGATGCTGAAGTGGGTTTTCTTTCGCAACGAGGTGTGTAAAAACGGAACGTTGAAGATTTCAATATAAGTTGAAAAATTAGCATATACTTGTGATCATGGCTATGTTACTAAATATCAACCAAATTTGAAAATAGGATCTCTAGTCCAGCTTTCTAGTTGAAAATTAAGGCTACACAAAAACGACAGATCTTTCATAACCAAATACAAGATTAGAATTACTAATGACTTAGAATGTTTTAAAAATCAAGCAATAAATAATAGTTTGTTTGAACTATCAAGAAACTTGAGTAAGAATGAGACCATGTTGGTTTATTTATAAAGAGTTCTCCCCCTCGATCGTGCTCGATCGTATATTGGTATATTGGATCGTATTGTGTTGTCCGCAATGTTAAGTCTGTGTGTTTATATTGGAGAAAAGAAATAAGTTAATAATAAACAAATAATGACACGAAATAAATATATTTTATTTTGCTGTCTTTATTTTGTGTGCTCATGCTAATAATTTTATGTTCATTGCTGGATAAAATGTTATTGTTTGTTTCCAGTTATGGAGATATGAAACATACTCCGTAAGTTATTCATTGTCTTATGTTTGTTTCATACTTTATTCAGCATGTAATATTTTCTTTGACTCTCAGTAACCGTAGAAATAAGTAATATTTAATGATATGCTTATTTAAAAAAAAAAAAACGAGTACCGTCATTTCATAGCATAACGTATTTAAGTTACAGTATACGCGACATTTGTTTTTGGTACGATTGTACATAGAACGTATGTTAACTACTTATAAAAGTTAGTATACTTACAGTGTTTTATGATTCTGAGGTCATGCCAAAATAAAATCCATTAATGTAATTTTCTTTTTTCTACTCTACATGATATGTTTAAAAATAATGGCAATAAAATTTTACAGGTATGGCATACTTTTACAGGTATGGCATACTTTTACTCACCACCTCCGAAATCTCAACATAAATTTCCAAGATTAAATGAATTGACTACTGTATGTCAAAAAATAATGACAGAAAATTGGTTTCCAAATGAGACATGTTCAGATGAAACACCATATTTACCCTGGTGTACTATAATGCAATTCATACAGAAAAAACAAGATGTACGCCACTACCTTCAGGCTTTGCGACCAGCTATTGTCAGAGGACTGGCATTAGGTTGCCAACGAATATACCCCAACATTTTTTCTGAAGACATTAAAAGAATTATTTTTGATGATGATAAGGGATGGTGGGAAAAACTTGTTCTTACATGTTTTGGACATCTAGACTTTAATGAAATGACACTGAGTTTTCTAAACATTTTGCAGAGAAAGACTGCATTGTATTTTCCACGTAAAATCAAATTAAACCTAAGAAGATCCAGGGATGCTTTTGATTGGGAGAAAAACGTGTGGAATTCATGGATGGATGAACATGTGGTAGAATTAGGTAAATTATCTGAAAGGGATATTATATACAGTATAACCTCGTTAACACGAACTCGCTTAAGCCGAACACTCGGTTAGGACGAACAAAATTTCGGTCCCGGCATCGCTGTACGTTATCTTATAGGAAGTTTTATCGGTTAACACGAATTTCGGTTAGCACGAATTACGAACTAATTTTTAGTCCCTTGAGTCAATAAAGGTTTTCATTTAACACGAACTTTCAATCCCTTGTTGTTGTTGTTTTTATTTTTTCAGATCATTTTTCTTATTTCAGATTTTACTCCAGATCAGTTTTTGTCATACGGTATTTATACAGACGAAAATTGCCTTGTAAATAAGAGAAAAACCAGAAATAGGTATCTTTCCTCTCTTATGAGGTGTTGATTCTGTCCTCCGTCAAGCGTTGAACATGGAGGTGCTTGGCAGACGAGCTGCTAGCGACAGCTCGAGACAAAACATCTTCTCTACCCTGTAACTCCAAACTGGTGACAGCAGTCATAAATACCCTTCCGTTACTAGCGGTACCCAACCTGCTAGCGGAGTTATCAGTTTTATAACTTGACATGTATTTTCTGCGGGGATTTTTTTTTAATCTTCGAAGATAGGATAGTAAGCTTACTGTAGTTTCACTTTTCAGAGGACGGTATCGAGACCGAAACTAGTCTCGATCTCGATCTTAACTCGATTTTGAGACCGAGCTGTGCTTTTCGAAATCGAGACGAGACCGAAACTCTCAGTCTCGTCTCGATACAATTCTATGGATGGTATCAAGACGGAGAATAGTCTTGGTCTCGTCTCGAATTTGGAACCGAGACTACTCAGTCTCTTCTCGATACAATCTCTAGTGTTTTCTATGACATACGTAATATACTGTAGTGGTATGTATAGTCTGTATACTGTAGTGCGTATGTATGGAGAAAATGTATTCGAATAATAAAATTTGGGTCCCCGGTTAACACGAATTTTTTTAACACGAACTCCTGATTTTTCAGTCCCTTGGAATTCGTGTTAACGAGGGTTTACTGTATTTACAAAGAACTTTCTGGTATAGTGCTGAATTGCTGATGATACGTTTTGCGTCAAAATTCAAATGTTCATGTGCCATTTCAATTTTAGATGAATCGAGAGAGTATATCATAAATAAAAATTATTTCCGTAAGCCTACATCTACAACCTCATCAAAAACTATACTTTTTATTATCCATACTATTCAACCAGATTCGCGTATATCAATAATGAATGGCGAGGGTCATAATATTTTTGTTCCCAATTTGTTTAGCCAATCGAATTGCAGTCGTTGGAAATTATAATTTAATATCTACATTCAGAGGAAATTTACATTCAGGAGTTTTTGAACGAACAATTTTGTGAAAACGAAAGAAAACACTTGGTAAATGGTTTTCATCACATTCAAGAAATAGCTAATGGGTCATCATGTGCCCTATGCTTTTGTTTTGTTTTTGTATATACAATTAGGACAATTGATAATTACAAAAAAAAACATTTTTATTTGTTCATTGAAAAGTATTTACATTCAATACCAAATATGCACATTTCTATTTCATTTCTATATTCTTCCATTTGGTCAGAATTTTTATTGAAAATGTACAAAGGAAGAATAATAATTGTGAAATATTTTTTCCTTGTGACTGCTAAAGAACAAAGCAGAAAACTAATTTTTTTTGAAAATAAATATAGTAATTGTGAGGAAGTGCGACATCGTTTCCAATATAATTCTTTTGGTTGCACAGTAGGAATAATTATTAAGAGACAAAAGGCTGAAGAAAATTTAACTGCATTGTAGAACTTTTTTAGAAACAACAAGTAAAATAGATTTTTTTAAAATTACGGATTATTAAGGATGTAAAACAAATTAGGCATAGCCTCTCTAGCTACTGTTTGCAGACCCAGTCGTTCAGATGCAACACACGCGGGAGTTTAAAAGCATAAATTTCCTTACTGGAGGAAGATGGAGATGAGTTTGTGAGATCATCCTACATTACCTGATAAGTACGACTCAAACCCAAAGGTATGATTTCTATCATTTCTGTGACTATTTCTATGTATTTTTATTATTTTCAATAATTATGGTCAATGTACATTTTAAATAAAATATCACATAAAAAAGAATGTACGCTATTATTCAATACAAAAATAACTATTAATAATTATTTACAATACAATAATCTATATGGTATTTTAATGAAATAGTGGAATGAAGAAAGTAGGAGCAAATGGGAGAACCACAAAATAAGAAAACAATATAAGTATGCAAAAGTAAGGAAAGCGAGCATACTCTATACTTCGGCATACTTACTATAAAAAATTGATAATAGGTCGACAGTAAAAATACAGTGAAATATTTTGCGATCAATATGCCACAACTTCACCGCAATATGATTACAAGTAATAGTATACATAGACTCTACTTAATTTGAAATACGCGAGAATTTAAATATATAGACCTAATCAATATACAAATTGAAACTATCACCACATGTGTACCTACGGTTTAAAAAATGAAGAATGGTACTTCAGATAAATACCATAGGATACCTCCAAAGATATAAGTCTCAAATTGATAGTGTATGGCGGAAACAATTAGTCATAATGTTATATGGTGTAATATGTGGTGCATGTGTGTGTGTGTGTGTGTGCGTGTGTATTAAGTTTTATATTATGTAGTAATATTTTTTAAGAACTGGAAACACTGTTTCTACGAAATTTAGATTTCATTTGTTATTGAAGATGGAAAGTGTTGAAGAGAGACGGTGCATAAGGCACGAGGCACGAACATTTCTTCCATAATTTTGAAGTTAAGTTTGTTATTTAAGTGCAATGAACACAGTGCAGTTATTATATGTACTTTGTGGTTTATTTTAAGTGTTAGTTAAAAACCAGCGATTAGTAAGGTACAATAAAAACCAAAAATAAGTATTGGAAGTTTCCATTGTTAGAAGACAGTCCATTACCAGTCAAGTAAATCGCGAACATTTAAGAACATAAACATTTTTTTTGGTCCTCCAGTGCCGAATGGAGGAAGTGTTGTGCCAAAAAAACAGAATAAGTGAATCATTCAAACATTCATATTGACTATATGTGAGTAAAGACAGTGAGTGTTAAGAATCAGAAGCAAAATTGACCTAGTGGACTTATCACGTAAGCGCCGACGCATTCAGCTGTGCATTGCAATCTGAAGAGAAACAAAGGGACATATAGCAGTCACGTAGCTAAGTATATGTTTTTGTTTCTTTTACTTGTGTAAAGATCTGTTGAGTCTGTTGTTATAAGGACTCCAGGTAGAAATATCACAAGCAATGGATTCAAATACAAATTCTCTTATAAAGGCAAGAGGCCTAGCTAAAGCTTCCCTTACAAGAATGAAAACATTTGTTGAACAATTTGGTGCAGATGGTGATGTAATGCAAATTAAAGTTAGGTGTGCACGTTTACCCAATATATTCAAAGAATATGATGAAGTGCAAAAACAGCTTGAATTAAAAGACGAAAACGATGAGTACACACAGGATAGAGAGTTGTTTGAAGCTACTTACTACGATACTCTTGCAAAAATGACGTCAATTGTTGAAACAGCTGAGAAGGCTAGTAGTAGCAATAGAAGTTCGTCAGGTGATTCAACCGCGAATACAGGGTGTCTAAAATTAACAGTCATAAAGCTAACAACATTTAAAGGTCAAGTTATAGATTTCAGACATTTTCATGATACTTTCAGTAGTTTGGTTGTAAACAATCAAAGTTTAGATGATATTCAAAGATTTCATTACTTGTTGTCCTCATTATCAGGTGAAGCAAGCAAATTAATTGAGAATATACCAGTGACAGGTGAAAATTTCAAACTTGCTTGGGAAATGATATGCAAAAGGTATAATAATCCAAAGCTAATAGCAACTACTCATGTAAAGGCATTGTTTTCATTACCGACTGTCAGTAACGATTCAGTGGCGGACTTAAGGACATTATTAAATCAAGCTATAAGTAACGTAAATGCACTTAAGGCGTTACTATTAGATACTTCTTTGGAGGATATATTGTTATCGCACCTAGTTTTGGAAAAGCTAGATGAACAAACACGTAAAGACTTTGAAAATCAAACAAATAGGGAACAGTTTGCTAGTTTAGAAGAACTTCATGTCTTTTTAGAAAATAAATGCCAGGCCTTAGAATTGGTAAAGTCTACACAATCAAAGTCGCATCTCAGTAAATCTAATGTTGTCAAGGAAGTAAAAAATGCTAGACAATCTTATGTGAGTACTAATGTTTTGTGTTCGTTTTGTCAACAAAGTCATGCGTTACACAAATGTAATGAGTTTCAGAAATTAAGTGTATCCAAAAGATTAAGTTTTGCGAAACTGAACAAACTTTGTTTTAATTGTTTCAAAGTTGTCAACCATGTAGCGAAAGATTGTTCGCTAAGTGCATGCAAAATATGTAATCTCAAGCATCACACGTTATTGCATAGTGATTTTAAGAAATCACAGCCTAATCATGCTGCAAGTGTTGAAAATGATTCTGTTACGGAACCTGTAGGTGAAAAGTCAATGTCTCGAGGACAGGAAGTTATTAATACTAGTACTTATTGCTCTGTGAAGCCTAAAAGTAATGTGCGTGTTTTACTTTCAACTGCAGTTGTTCAAGTTAAAGATTGCAATGGTAAATTACATATGGTTAGGGCTTTGCTTGATAGTTGTTCCCAATCTCATTTTGCAACAGAATCTCTCATTCAAAGGTTAAAATTAAAGAAATTTCCTATCAATGTTCCTGTACAAGGTATTAATAATGTAAGTTGCAACGTTAAATACGGAAGTAAGTTACAAGTATTCTCTGCTGTAAGTGATTTTAGTGTAGATGTTGAGTGTTTTGTATTGCCCAAAATAGCGGGAAATTTACCTGATGCTGATATTGACATTAAAGAATGGAACTTTCCACTGAATTTACAGTTAGCGGATCCTAATTCCAATAAGTCTGGTAAGGTTGATTTGTTGTTAGGTGCTGGAATTTTCTTTAGTCTACTCAAAGCAGGACAACAGGTGCGTCCAGGAGCATTTCCAGTTCTCCAAAATACAGAGTTAGGATGGATAGTTTCAGGACAATATCAGATGCCAAAGCACAACAACTTCACGACAGAACATCGAACATTCTTTTTGCACAACAACGATGATTTAAGCCATCAGCTGCAGAAGTTTTGGAAAATAGAAGATATTCAAGAAACTCCTCTACCCAAAGAAGAAAGGGAGTGCGAAGAACATTTTATCGCAAACACTAGAAGACATTCAACAGGACGCTTTATAGTGAGACTGCCATTCAAACAAGAAGTGATCCAGTTAGGTAATTCTTATAAGGCAGCTGTTCAGCGTTTACAACAACTAGAAAAAAGGTTAAATAGATGCCCCAAGTTACGCACAGATTATGTGGCATTCCTTAAAGAGTATGAAGCTTTGGAACATATGAAGGAAGTGGAAGGCAGCTCTAATATTACTCAAGGATATTACTTGCCTCATCATCCAGTTATTAAGGAAGCTAGTACTACTACGAAGACTAGAGTAGTATTTGATGCATCCGCATGCTCAACTAGTGGCATTTCACTGAACGATGTTCTCAAAGTTGGTCCAACTATGCAAGACGATTTGCAGTCAATTATATTAAGATTTCGCACCTACTCTATAGCTTTTACTGCAGATATAGAGAAGATGTATCGACAGATTTTCATTGATGAGCATGACTGTAAATTCCAGAAGATCTTGTGGAGAAGATCAGAAGAAGAACCCATTAAGGTATATGAATTAAAGACTGTCACATACGGAACAGCCTCAGCGCCTTTCCTTGCTACTCGCTGTCTCCAGCAATTAAGTGCAGAAGAAGCTTGTGAATATCCGAAGGCAGCACAAATTCTCAAGAATGACTTCTATATTGACGATTGTATTTCAGAGGTTGAAAGTTTGGAGGAAGCTTTAAAGATAAAGGACGAATTAATACAAATGCTACAAAAGGGTGTTTTTTTTTCTTTTTTGCTAAGAAAGTAGTGTTCCAACAGTACTGAGTTATTGGAATCCATCTCTGAAGAATTGGGAGAAACACAACTTCCATTACGCTTAGATGATAAGGGTCAAGTCAAAACATTAGGATTACTTTGCCATCCAGCAACTGATCAACTTCAAGTGATGAATGTATTCACTCTAAATCAAAGGTCGAATATTAATTTAACAAAACGCAAGATGTTGGGTATTATTGCTTCAATCTTTGATCCGTTGGGAATTGTTAGTCCAATAACAATCGTATGTAAGATAATTCTTCAAGATCTGTGGCAAGCAGGATTGGAGTGGGATGAAACACTTCCTAAAGAACTACAGCAAAGATGCAAGACAGTACTTGAATTCATTCCTTCATTATCAGATATCAGTGTAGACAGAATGGTTCTTCAGTCAGGTATCTTGATAGACATTCAAGTTCACGCTTTCTCAGACGCTTCAGAAAAGGCTTATGGGACATGTGTGTATTTAAGATCCGTCAACAAGGATGGTCAAGTTACTTCGAAGCTATTATGGGCTAAGTCCAAAGTGACGCCCATAAAGAAGATTTCCCTACCTCGCTTACAGTTATGTGCAGCAGTGTTGTCATCAAAACTTGTCAAGAAGGTAACTAAGGCATTAAAACAACGAATATCCCAGGTATATATGTGGACAAATTCTATGGTGGTCTTAGCATGGTTAAGAGCAAGTCCAAATAGATCGAAAACATTTGTTGGCAATCGAGTTGCTGAGGTACAAGAAGTGGGAGGCGAATGGAGATACGTCGCTTTAAGTGAAAATCCTGCAGATATTATAATAAGTCCTGACAAGTTAATACATAATACATAATAATTTGTGATGGAACGGTCCTCAATGGTTACAGTGTTCTTCACTTAATTGGCCTAAGACGGAGCCTGCCCCACTCAGAGAGATTCCTGAACAGAAGAAATTAAAATCAAGTTACTTAGTGACAACTCAAGATAATAGTATAATCGAAAGATTCTCTACTTTGAACAAACTTCAGAGAGTCTTGGCTTATTGCATGCGGTTTTCCAAGAATGCTAAAGTTGAAGCATCAAGGAGAAATGTAGACGCTCTTACTTTGGAAGAAATTGAAGATGTTTTAATCAGACTAATACGAGAAGTTCAAAACTCAGTTTATGCTAAGAAAATGTCTGATCTTAAAGAAAGTGGAAGAGTTAGCAATAAGAGCAAACTCTTGTCTCTCAATCCTTTCATATGTGATCAACAATTACTAAGAGTTGGTGGAAGATTAAAAATGTCTGAACTTGAATTTGATGCTAAACATCAAATTATTCTACCACCAGATCATCACCTAACAAGACTAATTATAGAACTTGAACACAGGCGATTGCTACATTCTGGATGTCAGTTAATGCTGTGTCACTAAGGCAAAGGTATTGGATACCTAATGGTAAAAATGCCATCAAGAAAGTTATTAGAAGGTGTATTACATGTCAAAGATTAAAGGCGTCTGGACCAGAACAATTAATGGGACAACTACCAAAACATAGAGTAGAACTAAAAAGATCCTTCACAAATTCTGGAATTGACTTTGCCGGTCCTATTTATATCAAAACTGGTACCCGAAAGTCAAAAACAAAGGTGAAGTGCTACATTGCAGTGTTTGTGTGTTTAGCAACAAAGGCTATCCATCTCGAAGTTGTGAGTGATCTTACTAGTCAGGCATTTTTAGCTGCTTTGAAAAGATTCATATCTCGTCGAGGTAAATGCAAGCATATCTATAGCGACAATGAAACTACGTTCATTGGTGCCAACAAGGAACTTCAAGAAAGTTGTTGCATACATCCGACCATCAAGAAAGGATTAAGAATTTTGCAACTACTGAAGGAATCCAATGGCATTTTATTCCGCCATATTCGCCCAACTTCGGTGGTCTTTGGGAGGCTGCAGTTAAGTCCTTTAAATACCACTTAAGAAGAGTCATGGGAATGTCATATCTCACGTTTGAAGAATTAACAACATTAATCACACAAATAGAAGCTTGCTTAAATTCGAGACCTCTTATAGCATTATCCAATGATCCTAATGATCCAGTAACATTAACTCCTGGTCATTTTCTTATTGGCCAACCATTGACAGCACTACCAGAACGTGACTTACATCAGGAGAGGATTAGTTCAATTCACAGATGGCAAAGGATCCAACAACAACTTCAACAGTTTTGGAGATGGTATATGAAATATTTGTCACAATTACAAGGAAGAAATAAGTGGAAGAGAAGCTGTGCCAACATACAGCCAGGTCAATTGGTGGTTCTCAAAGAAGATAAGCTACCTCCTCTATCATGGAAATTGGGAGTCATCACTGAAGTGCATTCTGGACCTGACGGTTTGGTTCGAGTGGCTACTGTTAAAACTTCCAATGGTTTATATAAACGCTCAATAAGAGGACTTTGTGTTTTACCAAATAATGAGGAATCGTAATGTCATTCATGTTAAAGTATATTTATTTCCTATTTTAATCTAGTTTATTTGTTGTTATGTAAAGTTTCTTTTCTATTCTTTTTTTTTAAAAAAAGGTCACTAGCCCTTTTTTGGCGGGCGGCATGTTAAGTCTTATATTATGTAGTAATATTTTTTAAGAACTGGAAACACTGTTTCTACGAAATTTAGATTTCATTTGTTATTGAAGATGGAAAGTGTTGAAGAGGGACGGTGCATAGGCACGAGGCACGAACATTTCTTCCATAATTTTGAAGTTTGTTATTTAAGTGCAATGAACACAGTGCAGTTATTATATGTACTTTGTGGTTTATTTTAAGTGTTAGTTAAAAACCAGCGATTAGTAAGGTACAATAAAAACCAAAAACAAGTATTGGAAGTTTCCATTGTTAGAAGACAGTCCATTACCAGTCAAGTAAATCGCGAACATTTAAGAACATAAACAGTGTGTTATGTGGTTAAAAGCTATTTTCTTTAATTACCTTTGAGTTTTCATTAGATTACATAACATTATGACAAATTTTTAGATGCATAACGCTCCAAGGTTTTTTTTTTTTACCAATAGGAGTCTATATTAAGAGTGAACTTAATAATAGACATAGATTAGATTATTTTTTGTAATGCAATTTAAAGTTGATAGAAAAAATATTTTACACAATTCTTTACCACAAATTAGAATAGGGAAATAGGCATTTCTTGTTGAATGGACCTAATGTATATAACAACGCCCTCATAGATAGTTTTATAATGATATGAAATGGGTATGTTATAATTTGTATAAAGTATTAGCAGTTGTCAATATTCCAATGTATGTATAACGATATTTATAATAGTAAAACATATGATATGTTATCATTTATGTAAAACAGAATTATACAACAACTAAAATATAATCCAAAGCTATTATAAGAGGTGCATCCTTCATGCATCATACTCCTGCTTTACAATTGCCTCACTGAAACCAATATTCAAGATGAGGGTTAGACCGTACCGAATTTCATTATACAAACTAAGCAATGGTACTATTTTTTCTTGCTTTTTAATACTTTTTTTTGTAATTTCCTCATATCATTGTTAGGTCGTTTCTTGAAATATTTCAATTTCTGAGCTACCTTGGCTGGAGTGGAAGCAAGGACTTTATCCTAGATGTATTATACTTTATTTCCCTGATCCACAGTCCACAGGCTTGTTTATATGCCACTTTGAATGGGTGCATAAATGTCATATCTAATGGCTGTAATTTGTGGGTGGTATGAGGGGGTAAACTCAGAAGATGTATATTGTATTCTCGAGCAAATTGAATTACTGCCAGTTCCTTGTGGCTGCTATGACCATCCACAATAAGTAGGGTAGGTCTTTCTTTGGTGGGATAAACACGCCTGCAGAATTCCTCCATCCATTGCAGAAAAATGCTGCCTGTGATCCAGCCGTTCGGAGAAACTGCAAATAGGCTGCCTTCTGGTGCACCAATAGCCAAAGGATTATTCAGTCATTGCCTTGGAAAAATCAAAAAAGATGACAAAAATTGATCTCCTGCTGCGTTCATGCACAGTAGGATGGTAATAGTACGCCCCTTTTCTTCAGACGTCAATTTCCTTGTCTGTCGTTTACCTTTCGCCGACATAATTTACATGCATCTTGTTGCACAGAAGTAGTAGAAAATGGATCGATCTGGGCCATATGATAACAACTCACGAGCCCCTGGGAAATTGAGCACCTTACACCGTGAACTCACGGTCTTTTACGACCTCCATTTTAGGGGTGAATTTATTCCCTTTTATGAGCACTTTTTAGGGGGTGTATTCGTTCTCTTTTATGACCACTTTTTAAGGGGTGAACTCGTTCCCTTTTATGAGCATATTTTCCAACCCCTACGAACTTCAGACTACGTAACATAACAGAAGATCAGATAACATATAAGAATATGAAACATAGAAGGGGTATACTTGTTCTCTTTTATGAGCATATTTTAGGGGTGAACTCGTTCCCTTTTATGAGCACTTTTTCAACCCCTATTTTAATTACGAACACATAGAAGAGCAGATAACACATAGCACTATTTTAACATAGCAGATAACATATAAGATTACGAACACATAGCAGAACATAAGACTACGTAACATAGCAAGGGTGTACTCGTTCCCGTTTATGAGCACACTTTTTCAACCCTTATTTTAACATAGCAGATAACACATAAGATTACGAACACATAGAAGAGCAGATAACACATAAGAGTACATAACATAACAAGGGTGTATTCATTCCCTTTTATGAGCATATTTTTCAACCCTTATTTTAACATAGCAGAAATTACACTGAGACTATGAACATACAGCAGAACATAGCACAGCTAATACAAGAGTATGGCTTATTTTCCAACCCCTATTTTAGCATAGCAGAAATTACACTGAGACTACGAACACATAGAAGAGACTACGTAACATAGCAAGGGTGGACTCGTTCTCTTTTATGAGCACATTATGAACACACAGCAGATACATAAGACTCGTTCCACCCCTATTTGAACATAGCACAGCTAATAAAAGAGTATGGCACATTTTTCAACCCTTATTTTAACATAACGAAACACAGCGAAGATTAAACATAGTCTATTTTAAGGGGTGTACTCGTTCCCTTTTATGATCACTTTTTCAACCCCTATTTTAACATAGCAGATAATTTGAACGACAAAAGTGTCTCCAGCTAATGTACATATCAATTTCGAATGTTGATGTGGAGAGGACTCTTTCTTCTTACAATGCTATACCGACAAAAGGACATATTTAACATCAGAAAACATCGAAACATGCTTACGTGCTATTTGCATAAGTAAACTGTGAACACTAAAGTTCTTTTTTTCTATCAATATTCTCTCTGTGTTTTTTTTTTCTTTAAAGGATACTTTTATTCAATTGAAGAGAGTGTCTCGGTGCTCATGGCATGTATAATAGTTTTAAGGACGGTTCAATATTAATTCAGCAATCACAGAACAATTTATTTAAAATGTATTTATTATTTTTTTTATTTTTACAATTTTCCTTTGTTTCTTTATATTTGTGTATTTAGGTAGCTTATATCGAAAGCATAGTATTGAAGATACTAACAAAAAGTTATATTCCCTAAATAATACTCCCTGAGAAGAGCACTCTCTTTTTTTACCTCGAAAAGGTAATGTAATATCTATACTAAGGGGGTTATATTCATTTTATATTAAGAGATGTTAATGGTCTAATCCGCTAAAGATAAAAGTTAGCAGCTTCTTCTTGATTATTCACATCTCCTTAGTTCGGGTGTGGAATCCCAATACTATCATTAACAGTGAAATGCCATATCACTTAATAGTAGGGTCATAAGTATTCAGCCAGTGTGATTAATAGATGAGAATGCTATGATTTTACGTAGTGATTGATGTTTGTTTTAAACCTCCGATTGAGCCTACGACTAATGATAAGATTAAGGTTAGGTAGATTAGATTTGTGGGTTTTAAGCTATAAAAAAGTAAGCCAAGAGGTGCTAATTTTTGTCATGTTATTAAAATAATGCAGTCTATTCAGCGTATGGCTTCTATTACTTCAGGCATTCAGAAGTTGAGGGGCGCTGCTCCTATTTTAAAAAGTAAGGAGATGGTGATTAAATAATATGTAGCTTGCAGTCCTATATAGAGTAAAATAATTGCTATTAGAAGCAGGGATCTTGCAATGACTTGTACTAAAAAGAATTTAAAGCAGATCCGGTGTGACGTTGATTGTTGGTCTTTGAAATCAGGGGGGTGAATGATAGGAGGCTAATTTCAAGACCAATTCAAGTACCAAATCATGATGAGGAAGTTAGGGAAATAAGAGTTCTTAACACAAGTGTTGTAGAGAATAAAAGAGTTTTAGGATTAGTGAGCATTAGAAAAAGAAGATTAATCTTCATATGCGGAGCATGAGTCCACTATCTTATCTTAGCGTATCTTTCTATACTTTAGTGTACGGTGCACGTTGATTGTTGATATCGGAGGTGAAAGTTTAATTCTTTTGAGTGTAATAAGAGTATATTGAAATACTTGATTTATCCTGTCACGATAATCCTTTAATCAGGCATCTTATTATTTAATAATTATTTATAATGGTATATGAGAATTTAAATAGATCAATATTGTGTTATAATAATTAAATTTAGAAACATTATATGCTAATAATAATTAAGACTTGAAAATCTATTAAATCCTCTTAATTAGCCTGTGATACCGGCTAAAGGTATATTAATAGGCTTAACGTATCCAGTATATGCTAGTTTTTACAGCATATGTGTGAGGAGAGAATAAATATACTTGTATAGGATACAATTTTGTTTGAGGGGGGGGGAATGATTATTGATGAGTGGAAATGAATGTAAAATAAAAGGTAAATAACAGTAATTGCCAGGAAAACTAGTGTTTTTACAATAAATTTTTATTCACCGATTTTATCCCGCTTTACGCATATTTTTATAACGAAATTACGAATTCTTATTTAACACACAATCGTGTATCTATTCATTAGTTGTGCTTTCGATCAATTGGACGACTGAAATCTTTCAAATAGCTAAAGTATTCCTGACAAATCCGTAGACTTACCACTTAAAAGATAGCAAGCAACAACCTATACAGGGACGTTTTTATGAACAGGAATTAATGAAAACCAAATATTCTCATACGTATTTAATTGAAAAAGTTTTGCGGAAGAAAAATAAAAAAGCCTATATGAAATGGTTAGATTTTCCAAAAAGCGAAAATTTTTGGATTTATTTAACCGCTTAACAGTCGAATTTATTTTAGAGAAACGTCCCGAAAAGGTCACATTTTTTATTTCATATTTTAAATCTATCATAAATGCGTGCTAAGACGATCTATTTTAAAAGTCAATAAACGAAAACAAAAGACGGTTAATTTGCTTGGTAAGATTTGCTGCCTGCACCTTTTCTTCTCATAACGAAACATTTCGCTTAAATACAGATTCGAAAGGAAAAATATAGTTTCAACGTAATAACTCGGGATAATCCAGATTTACATATCACCCTTGAACGTAATAATTCGGGTAAAACCGTTAAGCGGTTAAAGCATACTTTATTGTGAAAAGAAAATTCAAGCCTTTATAGTTGAATCATGTCGTCACAACTATTTCTTTTAGATTTTATAATTTCGAAAGGCGAATTTTATATTTTAAATTCTAACAACACTGTAAATTTTCGTTGCTTAGTTAAATTATCATCATTACGAAGTATATTAAATCAAATTTGTTCTCGAAACGCTGCGTTCTTATGTAAAGGAGAAAATTTAAAAAATGAAGGTCGTAGAAGGACCACCAACATAATAAGGGGTGGATATTGTGGAACGAATACACCCCTGCTACGTTTCGTAGTCTTATGTATTCTCTGTTATGTTCAATAAGGGGTGGAAAAATTGTCATCAAAGAGAATGAATTCACTCTCCGCTAAAAACGACTATATGTGTTACTAGTGTTGTAAATAGAAAAAAAACCGTTCGTATTTTTTCAGAAATGTACGTTTTTTTTAGAAAAAAAACATTGCCTCTCGTTTTTTTTCTAAATTTCGTTTTTTTTCAAATAGTCATTTCTAATGCATCTTACGTCTATTTAAGTATTAAATATTTTTATGTAGGTATAATCACCGTAAAATGCAACATAAATTAAACGCTAGATACTGATACGCTACAAATATTTTACAATTTACATGAATGCCATACCTATTAACAATTCGGGTTTCAGCAGTTTTCATCAATATCAACTAAGAAATAAAAGTAGAAATGAAATTTTGGTTTTTCGTGAAAGCAGGCCTTTAATAAGTACGAAAATAATGTCACGAACAGTATAAAATTCAAATAACTTGTCTAAAGGTAAAAAGTAATACTAATTTGCCTAATAGTACTTTTCTAAATGTCATATATAAATAATTTGTCGACTAGATATATATGATATGCCTGCTCTACCATATATGCAACACGTGCATTTGCGTGGAGCGGCAAGTTTGGATGGTCCGTAAAATCTGTCATAAGTATATTATTTAAATTAAATATTTCTTGTTGGAAACAGACTTCATGATGATGGTAGTTACATTTACTAAGCTGACCTTCTATTTGAATACTACATTCACAAATTATGTTTAGGTTGCATTAGTTTAAGGCCACATGGACAATGCTAAAGCCAATGGTCGAATAAATCCGAGCACAAATTGCTTGATTGTTGCCAAATGCAAGAATTCAGTTCTCGAATAGTAGTGAATATCTGTTCCATTTAGTAAGTTATCACAGTTTTGATATGACAACTAGTCTTGTGTTTGTCAGAAACAAGTTCCTTACCATTGAAGATAGAAACAAGTTTTTTAAAAAATGTTAACAAATATTGAAGGGAAATCAAGAAATAAAGATAAAAGAGCTAGTTGCACTGGAATTGCAAACTGATACATTGAGATTGAAGCTCGATAGTGAATTCTATAAAAAGGATTACCATTTTTACTCTGCATGTGTGTTTGCTTTATCTTTCACTAACGTAATAGATTAACATTAAAAAAAAAAAAGATTGCAATTTTAGTAAGTATTTAAGCCTTTTTGAGTGCAACTGCACTTTCCCTCACCTTTGTTGTTCATGCTGGAGTAGCATACTTAAAATCATGACTTTTAAGATTTGTTCTTTCTGGAGAAAGGGGGAGGCGGCAAATTATGCCATTGCATGGGGCAGGATGACAATTTGAAGCAATGCAGGGTGTTTCAATATTAATATTTGGGTTTTGAAACTTTGTAGTATCTATTACAATTAACTTACAATTATAAATATTATATCAAATGAAAGAGCAACTCAAACAGTTTTGTACGCACGCATGTACATGCATTGTTTCTTCTGTCTGCCGTTAGAAAGAGCACTCAGCAAAGATATAGTCTAGAGAGCAGAAAGTTTTTTTTTTTTGTGTGTGTGTGTGTGTTTTAATAAAGACTGAATTTGTACAGTGCAACGGTCTGTGTGAAGAATATTAACGAGACGCTTGCAACTACGTCCTTATCGTTTGTAGTTGCTATAGGTCTAAAGCCTACAGACTACAGTTTACGTGCCAATTTCGCAAGTGAAATATTGCTGCATAACAATAAAGATTTTCTGGATCTTGTTGCCTTCAGTGATAAATCGACATTTCACCTAAGAGCTAATGTGAACACTCATAATGTTTGTATCTGGCCATCAGCAAATCCTCAGGAGATGGTACACTTGAAACGAGACTCTCCTAAATTGAACGTGTTTTGTGCCATATGGCAGAAAGTTTATGGGCCTTTCTCGCCTATCGACTAGATGTGTGCCGTGTGACAAATGTATCTCACACTGAACACTTGTAGCAAAGACTGTTTGAGGCGCTCTTTTACTTGATGCATTGCTTATAATTGTACGTAAAATGTAATAAGTACTACGAAAACTTAAAACCCCAAAATTTATTTTGAAACACCCTGCATTTCTCACCAACAGTTGGAACTAAGATGTAAAAAGGAGGGAAAATTTTCCTTTAAAGTTATTGTTTACAACAACTATATTATTATTAGTCGAGACTATAACTACTACAACAACACGAGTTAGTAGTCAAAAAAATGTAATCAAATGTATACTCGGTGTCCCAGGTAGCCAAAGAGGCACACACGGGTGTCATTTGTTTAATCCGCTCCTGTGTGGACACTAATTAAGATATCGGGATATTATTCTTGCAAAATATGGTTGGACTATAGTTTTATCATATTTTTTTTCTTCTGGTGTCGAATTACCTTCTCAAATTTCACCCCAGTCAAAAATTCGAGAATTTTCTAATTTCGAATTTCCTTTACTTCTTTTTTCCCTGTAGCTTCCTTCGTTGTAGAAAGACCTCCTTATACTTGCCAGGTAGATACCTCGGATGGATACCTAACTGTTGACATCAATTGGACGGGCCTGCGCGCAGTGTTGCCAATTAGGGAAATTAAAATTTTCCTAAATTTGGGGGGAAAATTAGAAATTTTGGTTTATAAATCCGTACCTATATGTCTGAGTGCAAGTCAACTTACGCCAATCGAACGTTTGTCCTTACTTAACAAACGCAAGTACAGATCGTTATAATGGGGTAATTAGGGAACGCACGAAAAATTCGTATTTAGGTTCTAACCCTTGATTTTTCTAGTTTTTCCCTACTTTTTTGTTTACAGTAATATATTTTTGGTAATTAGAAGTTTTGTTCCTTAAATATCGTCGTGTACCAATGCTTAATTTAAGATAGTTTGCGTCTGTCTGGTAGACGTGTTACCAGCTACAGAAAATTTTATTTCCAGATTTCAGGGGTAAATTTTGGAAAAATTATCTGTTTTGTCTCTATTATTTCCCTCTTGTTGGCTATATCGGACCAAACGTACCAGTATCTGGAAGTCTCGTCTTTGCTCTACAGAACGCATTATAGAAAGTTTCAATAGGATAATTAGGGGAAGTACAGTAGATCTTGTTCTCTAATTGGCAATATAACTGTGATTTTTTTAAAGGTAGAAGGAGATATTTTTTTTGACATGCTTACTTTATTAGATATCGTCACAATACTTGTAGGATATATTAGAGGGATACCAAAGTTTATTTTAAGATAGTTTGTATGTGTCTGATAGTAGTGTTGCCAGCTACAGAAAATTTTAATTCCAGATTTTAGGGCAAATTTTGGAAAAAAATCCCTTTTTTATTTCTATTATTTCCTTTTTGTTGGCTACATTCGAACAAACGTACCAGTGTCTAACAGCCTCGTCCTTAGCCTACACAGCGCACCATAAAAAGTTTCACTAGAATAATTAGGGAAAGTACAGTTGAGGTTTATAATAAACCATGTTCTGTAAGTGGTAAGCAAATGGTGAATTTCTGAGGTAGAATGAGATTTTTTTTAAAAATTTCATGTTTACTTTGTTATGATACTTGTAGAATATATTCTTGGAGTACTAAGGGCTATTTTCAAATAGTTTTCGTCTGTCTGATGGCAGTGTTTCCAGCCAAAACAATTAATTCCCGCTTTTAGGTGAAAAATTCGGAAAATTTCCCTTCTCCCCTCTATTATTACCCTCTTACTGGCTACATTGAAACAAACGTACCACTACCTGAAATCTTCCTCTTTGCCCTACAGAACGCACCATAAAAAGTTTCAATAGGATAATTAGAGAAGCTGTAGCCCCGACATATTTGATTTGTGCTTGTGAGGCGTAAAAAGTGTCAAAATTTCATGTGTATGGCAGAATTTTTTCTTTCCCTCTTTGGATGGAAGCAAGCGACTTCAGGATTTCACTGTACCTTGTCAACACACCAAAGATTTTTTTTAGGTGACTTGAACCCATATAGCAGCAGTGGTACTAGATACAAAAAATTTTGAAATTCGGTTAGGGAATTTTTTGTAAATTTTAACCCCTACATTTTCCTCAATAATTTCCCACCCATTGGCAACACTGCAATGCAACTTACACCAAAAGATAGCCACATCCATTTTCTAAAAAACAAGACCTTAACCATATCAATCGAATGAATGGTTTTTGAGCAATAAGTCACTAACTGGAAATGTAGGAATGACCTGGGGCCGAAAGGAATAATCACACAATTTTGCTAGTATATAGGTGCAAAGAAACAAAAGATTTGTAAGTTAGGAGGGCTTCGACTCAAGTTCTGTTGATTATTTCAATAATCTGCGACGTGAATCAATAAATAATAGTTGCCAGAAAAAAAACAGACATTTGAAAAAAAACATGAAAAAGAACGATATTTTTTATTGAAAAAAAACTTCACAGAAAAAAAACCGTTTTTTTACAACACTATGTGTTACTGCTATGTCCACCCTTAAAATGGAGGTCGTAAAAGACCGCGGAGGAGTTCTGTAGTTAAAACGAATGGAAAATCGTGACTGTAATCTTTATTATTGACTAATAAATAATCTTTGTCGACAGAGAGCAAACAGTTCCAATAAATTAGGAACAAAATTAATAATCAAAGCGAAGAAATTATCTCCGAAGAAAATCAACATCGGCAAACGGTGAAGTTACTTAAAGATTGGAGACTTCTAAAACACAAGCAAATGAGTAGGACCACCAGACAGACAGAAACAAGATTCGAATCAGCGTTGTCGGGAGACCAACCCAGATTTCGAGACGTCAGTGATCGAATATCATTGATTGATTGATTTTGTACATACTGTATAGAAAGTAAATAATGATAATATAAATGCACTATTTTTGAAGCTCTTAAAGGATCTAGAGAATTATTTAACGATCTCCGATCAGTGTTGACTACAGAGCGCAACAAACGTAATTTCAAAATATGGATAGAAGGTGAGGAGAAATCTTAAATAAGTCACATACTCTGTTGCGAAATCAATATTACATTTTAGAGAATGTTATTAGAATAACGCGAGATCTATTTCGGATCTCGCTGTTAAAGAAGAAATGGAAGTTGGCTGTTCATTTTCTACAAATTGCGAGGATGTACGAGAAGAAAATCTGGAGAGACCAGACGCCTTTACGTCAGTTTGCAAACATAGATGCAGAAACATTAAATGTTATCGACCAAGAGAATATTTCTGTTGCAAAATTGGCGAAATTAGATGTTGCAGCAATGAGGCAATGGTGACGTCGGTTAAGAAAAGTGTACAGGAGCTTTCCGTCCATTAGTGTAGACGTAAACGTGAACCCAGTTATAGATCATATAGTAAAAGTTGAACTACTCGTTGAACTAGGGCTATCTAAATGTCTGTTCTTTTTCTGTCCTCCATATTGCTAGATTTGACCAAGATGCTAAAGTCAAGATGCTAAATTTTAAATTTCCAATTTTAGATGTTAAATTTTCAATTTTAGATTTACACTTGAAAATGTTTCTTCCACATTTTTCGCCTCTCAGCTTCCTGTTTTAACTCCACATATTTTCTCCTGTGTCTTAAATCATCGATCAGTTGTGTTCTTGTTATTATTATTCCTCACTTTCGTTCCACCTTTCTTTCTATGGCAGTATGA
This sequence comes from Thermobia domestica, assembly GCF_964235325.1. NCBI lineage: Eukaryota > Metazoa > Arthropoda > Insecta > Zygentoma > Lepismatidae > Thermobia > Thermobia domestica. The sequence continues at coordinate 243,053,005 of NC_137460.1, read as the reverse complement.
ATATGGCAATTTCTTCACAAGATGTACCCAGCACAGTTGACTTTCCTATGAAGGATGCTTGATAGACTTGTCGGTCTCTTCTTTCCTATCCGTTTCAAAGCATCTTCGTTTGTTGGAGATAGAGAGATAGACGGTAGGGGGTATCCATTCTTTATTACTTATGCGTAATATATTTTCGAAATGTAGTAATAAACATTTTATATTATTTAAGTCCTCCCACTTAAACCTGTAATACCGATTGTATATGTAAATCATAAGACCTGATAAATTTGAATCCAAGCGTGTGTTTCTCTGACAACTACAACATCCTACCCTCCTCAAATGATGCACGGAGCATATCATTCGTTGAGTCCCTTCGTCGATCCCTAATAAAGTAACGTTAAGGTTAATAACATCACACTGAAATAAATGAATACATTACCGTGAATGTAAAAACAACATTTACAGTACGAAGTAGCTTACATGCGTAAATACGTGTGAAACTTACGTAATACGTAAGAAACTCACGTTCAGTGAAATTTGTAATTAGACGTGTCTACATTACAAGGAATGACAAAGCGAAAATGACAGAATTCATGTTAAGATATAATTGATCATCATTTCACGAAACTTCAAGTGAAAATCTTGTGTCCTAGTTGCCTTGAATCAACAATTTCCATCTCCTTCAATTATTGATATTTTGCTGGGCGCAGAAAGTTTGTTTTCTGTTCTACTCTTCGGATATTGAGTCCAGATAAAAATAGTTAGTCACCTTCTATTAACGTTTTCGCTCTATCACAATCAATATTACAACATGAAGCAATAGTAAATTGCAATATAGGAGTAAAGTCGGAGAAAAACTATTCTGGCGGTACTCAATCCATTCAAAGAATTTATGCAGCGGCTTCACACCATTCGTCCTGCTATTTTTTGCCTGCAGCAAACACATTTCCTTCCGACCCGCTTGGCTGTCGTATCAGATTATACTCTCTATCGACACGATCGAGCGCACTGCCTTATTTCAGCAAAGTGTTCTAGCAGCTGCTGACTCTTCCATTCCTTGTTCTCGAGGCCAAAGTTCTCGGCAAGTTCCTTGGTGGTCACCTGCAATTCGTCATGCTGTTCTTGCTCGGCCTCGTGCACTTCGCCGCTTTAACCGTATTCCAAAGGACGATAACTTGGGGCATTTTCGTCAGCTTCGTGTGCGCGCACGCTACTTGATTAAACAAGCCAAACGTCGCTGTTGGTATGACTATGTGTCCACTTTAACAACATCTAGTTCCATGAGTGCTGTTTGGTTGAAAATCCGCCATCTGCATGGCCCTGATGGCTCGCATTGTGTCCCTGCCCTCGTCGTCGATGACGAATTGGTTACCGATCGCCAGCAAATAGCCAACGAACTGGGTAGTTTCTTCTTCTCTACTTCTAGCTCTACCCATTATTCTGCCGATTTTCTTCGATACAAACAGCAAGCTGAACGCATATGTTTATCGTTCACCTCACGGCGTGTGGATTCTTACAATTCCCCCTTTACTGCCAACGAACTAGACTATGTTCTCTCCACCACCAAGGATACTGCTGTAGGTTCTGATTGCATCTATTATGCTATGTTACACCATCTGCCCCTTAGAAACTTTCACAATTCCGACATGCTGATGATTTGTCTTCCAAAAACACTAACGAAATCAGCACTGCAGGCCGTCCACGATATAAATGGACATTTTCGATTTTACAAATCGTGGAAGACCCTCAGCGTCACGTATATATCTTAATTCTGTGTCATTTGTGATTAATCTGACACTCATTCACACTTCCAGAATAAAATTTGGATTTTTTAAAATAAAGATTCAAATGCTTATGTTGCGCGTCCTGTGACCTCGTAATCCGGTGTCACCAAAATAACATTCTATATTTCAAAAACGCGTACCTTTTTACTAAGATAACAAATTATTTTACATTAATTTGACAAGAAATAATGGTTTCTCGAATGTCCCTGCTAAAATATTTATGGCTATTTTTTTATGTGATTTTTTGGAAGGCGGGCTGTATCATCATATTAATCACTGGTACATGCAAAAAACATCGCCTTGTGCCCCCTAAAGGCGGTGCGGTACCAAAGTAACATCCCATATTAAAAGACACATACCTTTTTAGCACAATAACACCAAATTTAACTTAATTGATTTTAAAAAGATAGTTTCTTCCGGTATGTTCCTGCTAAGGATATTTATGGTGAATTTTTAATATGATTTTTGGAAGGGAGGCTGTAGCCCCATATCAGTCACTGACACATGCAAGGAGCATCGGAATATTAATTCTGTGACATTTGTGATCAATCTGACCCTCACTGGCATTTCCGGAACAAAATTTGGAATTTTTATAAAGGTCTATCACATGATGCTTCGCCCCCTGTGCTCCCCTAAGGTAGTGGTTACTAAAATAACATTTCAGATGTGAAAAACTTATACCTTTGTGCTACAACGGCGCCAAATTACACATTAATTGACAAAAGTTGCATTTTAAGTTTTACATTTATTGTTGTTATTAATTTACTAACCATCATCTTTTCAGGTTGCAAGCCACGGAGTCAACCTGTAGCCAAGAAGGAGGTCGGGGTATGTTCGATTGTCGCCTTCTTAAAATTAGCCGCCAATTATTAGACAACGGAAGAAATTGATTGCTAGTATCGTTAAGCATTTTCTGGTGATTATGGAACACTTCAAATAAAACATACCTCTTGCTACAGCAGCGTGTCGTTCAGTTTGTGTATGAAACGTAATGATAACGTAAACTGATAATAAAAGCTTCCCGGGGCCAGATGTCCGATCATGGAGGAAGATCGATTGTTCATGAACAGTCAAGGAACCAGTATATTTCTGGTTGATGATCCAGATGAGTACATTCAACATGAGATAAAATGAGTGTTTGTGAAAAGTGTTCGAAAACTGTTAAACGGCGCTACGAAAACTTAAAGGTTCAATGTAGTACCTGTAAGGGCATTTATAGAAGCCCATATGTAAATTTAAAAGAAGAGGAACTAAAATTTTTGAGATCTTGTGATCAACAGTTGTGCTATGAGCAATGTTTGAAAACAAGAATACCTAGTTCTCGTGCTAATTCTCCATCGATCCCAACAGATGATTGCCCAAAGATCCTCCAAGTTTACCAAATGTTACTGCCTATTTGAGATGAAATAATTGAAATGAAGAAAACTGAAAGTGGTCTTGGAACGGAATCATTGTACGATATGTTAAGCGTACATATAGGATATTTCCTTAAAGAAATGAAAAGTTAAACGAAATCTCTGTTGTGCTGGCATAGGTTATAATTCAAGTTCTAGTATACAATATTATATATTCAATGAAGCTAGAAAAGCTCAAAGTGGAAAGAAATTTGCGTTTTTGTGAATTGACTGATATAATTTTCGAGGAATTTGATGACCATGAAATCGAATATTCAAAGTGGATCACAAAAACTGAAAATTATACAGATAAAAATGGTTCTGTCTGATTAGTGCAAAAAGTTGTTAAAAAATAAATATGATAGTTTCCAAAATAGCAATACTACAGCAAACAGAATTCTTCGATTGTATTGTAGCTACACCAAACCCTCCAGAAGTATTAAAAGTGCTCACTCAGTATGTTGTAAAAGTGTATGCACCAGTCGGGTTCAGCATAAAACAGAAACCTTTTTGCTCAGATGGATCAAGACAAAATGCTATAAACAGTTATTCGCTTCCTTCCTGAAAATTACAAGGCTACCATTGATCCTGTACTTCAAAGAAATCGATACTTTACACATCCTGAAAATAGTGAATAAACAGCAATAAATATGTAATTGATAAGCAAACAATATCCGAATAAATATAGTTGAATCTCAATCGTACAGATTGAACTTTTACATGTAGAACATAGGTGGATTGATTACATAAACTACAAATTACTGTTTAAAAATTCTCTAAGTTGCTTTTTCACCCAAAGAAAAAATTGGTGTATTTATTTTGTCTCTAATACTTAATTAAAAAACTTCACTTATATATTATTAGTACATGTTACTAATCTGGCCTGTATAGTTCGTTAGATTCATGATCGTACATAGAAATAAGGGCCTGTATGTATATGTTGTACATACTTGATAGTGTATAACTTTCTCAGAAATTTTAAGCGAAGATCTTTGGCAACAGCTCGTTTACTGTTAATTTTAAGTATAATTATATCGATATAAATATGTATATGAAGAAATAGATCTTTTATACACTACTATTTTACTGAAGTTATATATATAGTAATTTGAAAATCAGATTGAGTGGATTGGAAAGCTGAGGAAAGCTAAGAGGCAATTTAAATTGTTCTCAGGATGACACAAAAATATACAACATGTAGCACCACAAAAGGTATAAAATTCTGAGTTTTTCTTCTGATTGTTACAAAAATGAAATAGACCACCCAAATTTAATAGAGTACATAATACAAAATAGACCTTCTTCCCTTTTTTTCGTGGTTGGTACAAAACTAAAAGGGGCTTTTTCTGCTTGCTATAAAAGTGAATAGGTCAAACAAATTTGATTAGTACAAAAGGATATATAATTATCCTTAGTTTATTTGAATAGCACAAAAAGGTATATAAATTCTGAGCTTATTCCTTCGTTTGTTTGAGTAGCAGAATATGATCTTTCTTTGTTTTTCTCTGGTTGATAAAGAAAGTAGAATTTGAGTAGTACAAAATACATAAAAATAGAGCTTCTCCGCTTTTTTAATTGCAAACAAAATTTATTCATTCTTCAATTTTTTTCTACTTGGTACAAAATTGAATAGGTCACTCAAATTTAATAGCACAAAAAGGTATGGTCAAGAAATTGGGTAGACCAAAAGCACAAAAAGTTATAACATGCTGAGCTATTTAAAATGGTTTCACAAAAATTATTAGTTAGTTAAATGGTATTTCCTTGCTTTTGCGGTTTGGTACAAATATTACAAAAAGGCATAAAAATTTAAGCCTGTTATAAGTGTTTAGAACACCCATATTTATTTATTCCTTTCCTTATAGTCATGGCAACATTAGATATGAAAAAGCTGAGCTAGTTAAAATGTATCATCTTTACTTTTCTTAACTTAGACTACTCAAGTTTTCCTCAGTTTTTTAATGGTACAAAAAAGTATAAAATGACCCTTCTTTCGTTTATTTGGGTAGTACAAAATTGAACTAAAATGGACCTTCTTCGTTTTTTTTCTGGTTGTTACAAAATTAAATAGCTCACTCATATTTATGCCTTCGTTTATTAGACTAGTTAAAATGGTCCTTTTTTGCTTTTTTCCCTTTTGTTTGTTGAATTAATACAAAATGATATAAAATACTCAGCTAGTTAAAATGTTCCTAAGAAAAATTAGATTTAACACGAAAATTTGTTGAACCTCTGGGTACACATGAGGTTTAAAGAAAATCTCGATGTGTAACAAAAATATTATTGGTGCTATAACAAAGTTGTCGTACCATGAAACTTTACCTATAATGCTTAGAAAATAATTAGCCCATCTGTTTCTGTTTTCGTTTGCTGCCCTGCCTCCTTGTGGTGTGCTACACATATTGGAGATTTCCTCAAATTCTTCTATCGTTAAAGTATCTTCAATATTGTATCCGTTTCTATTACGGATATAATTATAAAATAAACAACACGCCTTTCTGATAAGTATAGCAAAATCCACTTTTACAGTCTGGATTGGTCTGTGAAAAATCTTCCATTTATTTAAAAGAATGCCAAATATATATACATTCAATGTACCTATAAGCGCACTGTTGAGTGTTGTGGGTATGATTCAACAAGTGGATATACATGTGATTTTTGTGTTCGAAATCATAAATTGATCCATCAAAACTAAAGACAAACTGATTTAGAAACTGAAAATATCATAATGTTATGAAAATATCAAAAATGTTATGGAAATATCAAAATATGACAATATCAAAATGTTATGTGTTAGTAAGCAAGTTTATTGTGATCGCCATTCCCAAGATGTATTGGGAATGCCGATCAAAGCCTATGTTTGGTTTTCATATAATATCTAAAAGCAGTGAGAAACAATCATGTTCATTTAGATGATCGCCACTGCCCGCGCTCCCCTTATTTAAATTAAGTTCAATAGCAGTGTATGTAAAACATATTGAATGTGTGATTACGCAACGGCAGATTTGTTTTATTTTTCGTGTATTATTCGTACCTCACTTATATATCTCAGAATTTAAAGAATATATTCCAAATAACAAAACGGAATTTAAAGAATAGGTATCTTCAGAGTGAAAAATCGTTGAGGCCACAGAGCCGCGGTAAGGGGGGCAAATAATATTTCAAAGAAAGACTGATTGTATATCAGATTGAGCATTGAGTAATTACTTTTTCGATTTGAAATTAAACGAAAACTGCTTTTTACATATTATCACATAGCCTTGATCAGTGTGTTATTGTGTATTAGTACAAAATGGAAACAAGGCCTGATAGAATAGTTATGAAACATTTACAGTAATTTCACCGGAATAATTCTATAAACTTCACCTGGACTTTCAAATATTTTACCGGAAATTTTGTGGTAATTTTGCCGTAATATAGATATTAATAAAAGATGAAATAACCATTTTTAACATACCAGAACCTCTGTAGATGTAAATTATATACCCGACAAAGAGTGAAAAAGATTACCGACTGGATCGAAACTCGGATCCGGGACCTCCGGCATATCGTGCCGATGCGCTAACCTCTATGCCACCCAATTTGCCTTCCATAACAACCATTTACTCTCTCACTTTCGAGGTCGCTGCCCTCCACTCTGCTATGTTACGTAGTTTTATGTGCTCTTCTATGTGTTCGTAATCTTATGTGTTATCTCCTATGTTAAAATAGGGGTTGAAAAATATGCTCATAAAAGAGAACGAGTACACCCTTGTTATGTTACGTACTCTTATGTGCTCTTCTATGTGTTCGAAATCTTATGTGTTATCTCCTATGTTAAAATAGGGGTTGAAAAATATGCTCATAAAAGAGAACGAGTACACCCTTGTTATGTTACGTACTCTTATGCTCTGCTGTGTGTTACGTACTCTTATGTGTTATCTGCTCTTCTATGTTTTCGTAATCTTATGTGTTATCTCCTATGTTAAAATAGGGGTTGAAAAACGAATACACCCTTGCTATGTTAAATAGTTGTGTGTTCGTACCCCTTTGCTATGTTCATTGTCTGCTATGTTGAAAAAATGCTCATAAAAGAGAACGAGTACACCCTTGTTATGTTATGTGTTCGTAGGGGTTGGAAAATATGCTCATAAAAGGGAACGAGTTCACCCCTTAAAATGTGCTCATAAAAGAGAACGAATACACCCCCTAAAAAGTGCTCATAAAAGGGAACAAATACACCCCTAAAATGGAGGTCGTAAAAGACCGTGGGCTCACGGTGTACGGTGCTCAATTTCCCAGGGGCTCGTGAGTTGTTCTCTTATGTTCCAGATCGATCCATTTTCTACTACTCACAGAAGACACTCCTGTTTCGTCAGCATTTAAAATTTGTGATGCTGAGAATTCAAACTTGGTTTGTAGGTCATTCAGCTGTTGAAAAACCCTGGACACTTGTGCCTTATTAAAATCCATGGCGAGCTGTATACTTTAGGTTGTGCACGGCGCATGGTGATTTCTGGATGTCGTTGAAGCAATTCAGCGAGGATATCTTTGCCAGCACATTTCTTTTCCTTATTGAAGCGGTGTTTTAGCCTCATAGCTTCAGCAAGATCAAATACTAGCTTTGCAAATTCTTGACGATTGAAAGGAAATAGCCGATTATCAAATTCTAATACATGTTTGACAAGCTCTTCTTCAAACTCTGGGGGGAAATGTTGGCTTGACATATCCCATATCAGGTCTCATCTTCACTAGATTTCCTTTCTTGAGAATACCTATTCTGTCCGCAAGGGTTCTTCTTGGAACATCGTATGTCCTTGCAGCTTGTCGTAACGTCATTGTGTTACTTGACACACTGTCCACAGCGGCGTTCATATTTGCTTCCTCCTATTTCCCCCTCATATCGGTTTTCTTCCACTTTCCTTCTCTTGACATTTCTCGTGTCTGTAAAACAAGTTCTTATATTATAACAACAGCACAATGTGGGAATAAAGAGCATCTTCTATGAATTTAATGATTTGCCGTTTATCCGATATTATCCGCTAATAAAGTGTAAGATACTATCCGATTCACACGTTTGTAATTATTCATGAATTGTGTCGCACATATTAGTTTTGAACAAAAAGTTAATATATGGACTTACTCCCACATAATGTGCGTTTTATATAATGGGTACAAAACTCACTCTGCTCTTACCTGTTCTACATTCACGCTTCCGACAATTTCTTAAATACACACAGAGAGCGTTCAGAAAATGCGGTCACGCTCGCTTCCATTTATCTGCTTCACGCTCCTCGAAACAAATGACTGTCAGACTTTGATACGGTAACAGGTGTTCACTTTTTGCCTGCGAACAGACTCTAATTATATTGATTACAGAATAATCTGTTCTGTCTGATGCTATACGCTGTCCGATGCTACCCGACCCTACTAAAAAATGAAGACTAATAACTATAACATCAAAAGGAAACATATTAACCACCCTTTCCACAGATAATCATTAAGAAAAAAGGATGGTCTAAAATTAATCCACTGTTCTTAAAATAGAGGTAGTTAAATTATGTGTATAAATTGTAGGTTGGCAATATTTCTTGTCATACAGTATTATTTCATGTTTCTTCTGTTACTGGAAAAATTGCCAAAAAAATTCATACCGTACAGCAAATATTCAAAGTAATCGCTGAATTGCAAAGGAGTTGAAAGAGAAGTGCAATGGAAACTGAAAATTTAAAGTAAATTTTGAAACCCCTTTACTCGTAACCCCTTCCAGTACTTTAAGGTTGTAGAGATAGTGGTTGTAAGATACCGAACACGTTTCAGTTACTAGAATCACACAAAAGACAATAGCCTTTCAGTGGGTGTAGGATAGTGATGCGCACGAGTCGAGAGAAGTCTCGAATCTCGTATCGTCCCGTATCGAATTCGAGACGGATTCGAGCCGAGATAAGCTTTGTAGAATTTGAAACAAGACAAATAATTATCTCCGCTCGAATTTTCGAGACCAAATGAGACTAAAGTGATAAAATTTCGTCTCGTCTCGAATGTCTCGAAATACTATTTATAATTTTTCAAAATTATTTTGAAAGAGGCATTCACCTAGAAAGACATGTGTGGCTTGAAACCAATATGAACATTTATTGGGATCACGTATTGGGACTTCGTAGTGTTATTTTGCACTCCGTTACTTCTCACGATAACTTTTCAACGAATACGAATTTTAAAATTTTGTTTTCTTGTAATAGATATAGAGTCTTATTATCTAGAATGAGTTCGTTAATGGAGATAATACGTTCACCGGTAGAAATGAACCAATGAATCTAAGATTAATTACTTAGGGTATATTATATCCGGGGATCAAATGTAAATCGATTTGGCTAGGGTCTCAGCTATAAAAAATATTCTACCTCCACGAAACAGGAGAGGTCTCATGAAGATCTTGGGGTTGTTCAGCTATTATGCTAAATTTGCTCCTGAGTTTCAGGAATTAATGGGACCTCTTAGTAAATTAAATTCCCCAAAGAATAAATTTGTCTGCAGTCCAGATCATCAAACGATTCTAGAAAAATTAAAAGAAATATTAGTGAAAAACGTTGTGTTAAAGACCCCAGATTTAAATAAACGGTTTATTTTACATGTAGATGGATCAGGAAAGAGCATAGCTGCTTGTCTGTCACAAGAAAATAGTAACGGGCAGATTCAACCCGTTTGTTTCTTCAGTAAGAAATTATCAGAAGCAGACAAACATACAAGTATATATGAAATTGAATTCATAAGTCTTGTCAAAGCTATGTCCCGATTTAAGCATTATTTGGTCAGAGCGTTCGATGTCCTGACTGATAATAAGACCCTTACATGGATATTAAGCAATTCAAAGCGACTACCAAAGTACGGTCCTCTTGTAGAAACTTTGTGTCAGTTTTCTTTTAAAATTAAACATGTTAGGTCATCTGACAATGTTATAGCTGACACTCTAACAAGACTTTAAGACCCTTTTGAGTTTAATATAGTTGATTGTCCTTTGGGTTTAGCGGCCTTTGATAGCAACCTGCGAATTGCGCACAGATGGAAATTACCTCTGATACAAGAACCCATTGAAGATCTTCAAAGAGAAGACCCAGAATTGAAATCTAGTATAGATAGATAAGAAAATGGCGACAATATTCCGGGTTATGTTTTAAACAAAAAAATATTAATGAAAAGAACAAATTCAGTTCATAATCCTTTTAAGATCATAATCCCTAAAGCATTCAGAAGAGTCCTGATAGAGTATTATCATGAAGATAAGCTCATTGGAGGTCATGCTGGTTCTTATCGGACTATTAAGAAATTAATGAAACGTTTTACGTGGGGAAATAAGAAAGAAGTGATTGAATATGTACGTTGTTGCCATAGGTGCCAGCTTTCTAAAGAGGAAAATAAAAAGATGGGTTTGCTTATATCAGAGTACAATAAAAGAATCGGATCTCACTGGTATTTTGATATTATCAGTGTTTTGCCTAATTCCAGGGGATTCAAATATATCCTAATCGGGGTTGACAATGCTAGCCGTTTGGTCGTGCTAGGAAAATTAAGATCTTTATCTTCGCCCTCGATTGTGGGCAAGATGTCAGATATATTCAGCCTACTGGGATACCCGGAAGCTATTTCAACCGAAAACGCTTTTGTTTTTGTATCAGAATTTTAAAGAAATTCTTGTTCGGCTTGGGGATAAAACACATCACTCTTAGTCCTTATCACCCTTAAGGAAACGCTGCTGAACGTTTTATAAAACGCTAAAATCTTCTATTAGAGCTTACTTCTCGGATAAGCAACATCTGTGGTCATCTCTGATACCAGATCTCCAATATACATTAAATATAAGTGACCATACCGGCCTTAAGATGTGCCCAATCGAAATATTCTTCGGACGTCCCTCTTACACCCCACTGGAAAATCGATGGGACATCTCAGATTCCGATATTGCTGCTAAGTCACTAAAACTTTCTGGTTAGAAGCCATGAAGAATATGGAAAAGAGCTGAATCAGAAGAAAAAGACTAGTGATGCAGAGAAGACGAGAAGTAGTATTCCTAATAGGCGACAAGGTCTTGATTCGATCTCATGTTAAATCCTCGTTAAAGGATAATGTTGCTAAATCATTAAATGATAAATGGCAAGGTCCATTTATAGTCAGGAGCTTCTTGACACCAAATACAGTCTTATTATCGGACGAGAACGACATTCCTGATTCCTACAAACGGAGCCACGTCTCCGAGTTAAAGATTTATCGGGTTCATAGAAATTAAAGTTTTTGAATGAGTGGCTGGAAGAGGAAATGGAAAAATTCGTATATGCTAAAAAATTGTAAGAATAAGTAAATTGTGTAAATTGTAAATACATAGTTTTTTTAATACAATCACGGCCGTGATTATCTAAAAACTTCCTAAATTTTAGTAGTGTATAAAGTAAATTTTATATTTTGTACATAATGTATAGTCGTAGTTTGGCTTATTCTCATTAATTCTTGTAAATACATTTATTTGTAAATATTGATTTGTTTGCTAATCACTGTTTTTCTATATTTATGGATATTCCATTAGGAAAAATTCTGGGATCAGAAGTTTTTATACAAAGGCCGGAGAATGTAACGCTCCATGTTCGTCTAGAATGAGGCCTACGAAAAGGGACGCGTCACAAGTATAATTGAAAATTAGAATGGAAGAAAATTAATGTAAATTATAATGATTAACTCAAAAGTTATGTAAGAGTCACTATAAAATTAAGTTATATACTATATTTGGTTCAATTTGTTTTTCTTTTTAAAAAAGGAAAAGTAAAAAAAGTAGAAAGAAAAAAGTATGTGGAATAATTAGTTATTTGCAGTTGGAAAGTCTGCTGGAGGAATGAATAGCTATCGCGAAGGAGGCGGGGTGAGCGCTTCGCCGACAAACAAGACAACCAAGGATTCTCACCTTCTTGACTTGTTGTTCAATCGTCAACCGTGAAGGTTCTCCTTTCCGTTCGAGAGGGTTTCCCTGTTGTGGAGAATGGTTGCTCTTCGTGTTGTTCGTTAGTGTATAGATTGAGTGTGCGACGTGGATCGACAAAATCCTTTTGGTGGAAAGCCAGTGTAAAATAATGAAAGTGATCAGTGAATAAGGAATGTTTTTTTCCGTCTTTATGCAATTCACAATAGCTAATTTAGTAGCGTGTCAAACGGGCACTTTTCTTTTCTTTTCAGTGAGACTACTTAGCTATGAAAGTTATACCGCGTGTGAGAGCTTTCTTCAAAAGTGGTATAAAGTGTTGTGGATTGCTTGCACAATTTGTGGTTCGTGTGATTACATTCTTTTCTCACTATATTTTCATTCTGTGCAACGATTTTGTGATACTTAAATACAGTGAAGTGAAGGGTCTTTTGTACCTAGTGAAAGCCCAATTTGATCACTTAAAAATTGATTCCTATTGAGCATCAGTTTGTTTGGTTTGCAATAAACCGAATATATTTCCATTCATTCTAGTTTATTTTTAAGTGAATGCTCTAAGATAATTTTAAAGAATTTTTATAATATATGAATACTGGCAAATTCCAACCGATTCGATTTTGTTCAATATACAAAAGAGCTCAGACATAATCCAAATTACCAAACGAGGAGAGATCAGAATAATAGAAGGTAAATTCCGAAACTTAATTAACAAGAGGTGAGTGAAATTTTCAACCTTTTCTTCCAGTAGTCATTGTGCCTCGTTTAATTGTGTTTGTTGGTTGTGAAATTTGTTTCTTCATCTTGGTTGAATTGCTTATGCAATTTCCGACTCTTTTTTAACTTTATGATCAATAAAGAAATTTTTCTCATTTTTAAAGTACTGCGGAGAGTTGAGTAGAGCTGGGCCTAATTCTCGAAAATTGATAACTATTTTTCCAATATTTCCAATTATTGTAGCTACCTTTTCAGTTTGCAGTGTCGTTAACCTATATTTTGATTTTGCTTGAGTACAGTTTGATAGAAAGATTTCCAGATTACCGTAAATTTCCTCCAGCATTCTTGTTCCACTTTTGTTGAATTTAATGAAGCAATATAGCATATCAGGAATTTAAATTTAATGGTGGAATCTTTTAATGAATGTTTGAATGAATTTAAATGAATTAGGATTAATGTTCGATTCTAAAAAATTATTATTCCATTGTTTTGAAAATACAGAGACAGAGTAATATATTGAAGAATTGCGATTTTTATGCATGAATAAGTGTCTTGATAGTACATATTAAGTCTGAGAATCAAGTATTAGATAAATGTTTTATTACTTTAATGATATATAGAGTATTCGTAAAGCGAAGTAGTGAAAAAATTAGTAGCGCGCTCAAGTTAGTTAAATTACCAAATTTTTTGCTTTGCTTTATGAGAATTCAGATTTGAAATTAATATTGATAGTAATATTATTACTTTGTCGATAATAACATTTGAACTTTATAATTTGCAGGACAATATTTTCAAGAAATATTTTTACAAGAAATATAATCACTTGCTGAAGATTAAAGATCAGAGAATATTCTTATATAGAATTGTTCAGAACTAATTTAAAAATTATATTGCTATTCTGAAGTATTCGATTTTCATTTAATATATCTTTGGGTATTTGTATATATAATTATTGTTGTTTTGCATTTTAGTGTATTTACATTATTCTAACGAAATATTGTAAATACCCAACTTCAGTTCCGTTACATTTAAAAATTGTTATTTTGAAATTGAATTATTGGTGTTCTTTATTTATTATAAATAATTATTTAATTTTTATATGTGTTTATTTCACTTTGTCATTGAAAATATTGGAAAGTACATTTGATTTCTACGCGGACGAGCGAAGCGATGAACGACTGAACCTTCAGTTCCAGTTCCATTTACTAGGTGTCATTTGGGTGTATCCGGATTGACAATTATTATTATTATTATTATTATTATTATTATTATTATTATTATTATTATTGTGAATAATAATGGTTCTCGATATGGAGGCTATCTTGAGATACTAGGTGGAAGGGGCGTTACACCATATCAGAATATTTTCTACAGTGAATGCTCTTCCTTCGCCATCTTGGATGGATTCGCCACTGGCCTTGCCTGGCTGTCAACTAAACTTTCATCACGCACCCATCCTCCCAGAAACGTGAAGTAATCTATTTCTATAACAACAGTAGGTATGGCGCCACTTATCATCACTTTGTGACAAATTTTCCGCTTTTCTCAAATATCGTCTTTACAGTGTCGTACGATATGCCATATCACGTGTATCGCTCAGCTAGGGAAAATTGGACACTCCAAAAATCGCTCAGCCATTTTTATCAGTTATTTGTTGTATATCGTTGTTTTAAAAAAATTTACGCTACACATAATTCGATAACACATGTATAGATGATATTCTGTTACTTCCCTCTAGAGTTATTCACAAAACTATCATTCAGCTAAGTGAATAGTAATTGATTCCCGAATGAAGAAAAAATAATATATAATATACATTACCAGGGGGCATGGCCAAACGTGGGCCTTTGACCTTTGGGCCATGTGGTAGTTGATGACCAAAAAAACACCTCAATATGTGGCTCCGTTTTTGAGTTATTAGGTTTTAAGTATTTTGACCTTTGGGACATGTGGTAGTTGATGACCAAAACAGCACCTCAATATGTGGCTCCGTTTTCGAGTTATTAGCTTTTAAGTATTTTGACCTTTGACCACTATGGTCGGTATTTTTTGAACATGTAGTTGTTGGTACGTGTGGCTTCGTTGACGAGTAATTGGGTCATACCCCCACATAAACTATAAGACCCTGGTAAAATAAGTGTGGCATGCTCGAAAACCCCCATATCCCGAGTTTTACATAGGAAGGGCCTAGATGTAGATTTCCTTTGCGCAGTAGGTCATAAAAGTGAACGAGTACGTGTGTCCAGGGGGCTTGGCCACATGTGGGCGTAGCCAGGGGGCGTGGGTCACGTGACCGGCGCCAGCCTATCAGCGTGAAGGGGCGTGGCTTGTTTGCGCATGCGCAGTAGGAAAAAACACCCCAAGGTGTCCCCTACCTACTTATGTGTGATGATTTCCTTAGGATGGACCGTACACTACTATTAAGATTTCCAATACGGCCTTTGCTACGGAAGGTGTTCTAATATTCTTCAAAAGAACACATCCTAGTAAATGACTCAGTCGTTCTACCATAACCAAAATATACGAGTATCCTTGACTTTTATGGAAGGTGGTAACAAGTCCAAATGCCATAGACTAATCAATTCGCTTCGTATTGGAATAGGTTTCATGATTTCTTGCGGCTATTCCCTCGGGATGTTCAAACGTTGACATTCGTCACAGTTGCGAATATACTACTGTATATTTTTTCCGATGTGAGGAATGCAATATCTCTCGTGTGCGCGACTCAAACCTGATTGTCCATTGAAAAGTGGGAAATTCTGAGCTTCTAGAATCCAAGTGATCATCTGGTGCGGTAGACCAGTTTCATCAGTTTATACATAACAAGATTTAGTACACATTGATCAGTTTGTAAAGTTTTGTTTCTCTCTCGGACGGATCTTTTTGTTTCTTTTTCAATAATTTTGTTATCCAGTATTATCCTTGTTGCATTTTTGCGACATCAACCTTGTTTCCTAAGTGTCCAATTTACGGACGTTGATGCATGTAATATTGTCCGTGCCAGCTATGTATGATATTTCAAACTGCAGTTTCTGTGCCCACTTTATTAATCTGGAGTTCAATGTTTTATTCTTTTGTAAATATCAGGCTCAAATTCACAAAAGGTTTAGAAATTTCTGCATAGTCCTTCAGAAAATGTCTGTAATATCCGCACATTCCCAGAAAAGATCTTACTTCCTTTATAGTTTTTTGATAAAGCATCTTTTGTACAGGGTCTTTTTTTATCTACTCCTATTCCCAGCTTACCTGCCCGGTGCCCGAGAACAGATTTCTTCCTATGCAACGTAGCACTTATGAGGATTTAGTTTTAACTTAAATTTTCGGGCTCTGTCAAACATGAGTTGTAATCTACGGAGCATTTCTGCAAAATCTGGAGAGGGGATTACCATATCGTCTAGATATGAGAATAGAATAATCTAGTTTAAATCTGAATATATCGTATCCATGACTCTTTGAAAAATACAAGGGAGAGGGGATCCCATTGGCAGGCGTTTGTAGCAGGATTTCCCAGCGCTACAGATGAACGCAGTCATCTCCTGTAATTCATGAGGGAGTGTCTTTAGATAGACACAATTTACTCAATCTAAAGGTATATAAATTGAGTCCCATTTAATTGAGATAGGATGTCATCTATCCTCGAGATCGGAAAAGGATCTAGGGTTAATATAGAATTGAGATAGCAAAAACCCACCACTGGTCTCACTCCTCTGCCATTTTTAGAAACAAATATTAACGGGACTGCGTATTGGCTATTAGTGGGCCTATAATATTTTTAATGGGCCTATAAGTAATATCTCCTGGGCTATTACTTTTGTTTGATTTGGTGTTTCCCTGTACGGCGATCTTCATAGTGCGATATCTGTGCTAAAAGGTAAGGTTGGTTTATAACTGTCAGTTGTAGTGGTTAATTTTTGATTTTCCCAAACGAAAATGCCTCTAAATTTCTCTCCTTCTGTTCAAGTGTAAGAATTTCTCCGAGATGTACAATTTTCTCTAAATCTTTCGTTTCAGGATGTTTCCTTTGTTGCAGTCAACAGTTGATCATCTTCTGATACTGGTGGCAACTTCAACATTGGATGTAGAGCCTTGTTTCTCATACTCATGCGCGAGTCTGCGCTCTCTGTGAAGTGTATGAGTTTTCCGAGGTACAGTCCTGTAGGAAGTCTGGTTTCCATGCTATCCGGGTTGCGTATTATCAAGGAGATGTTGCCATTGTTGTTACGCATCATACTGTGTTGCATAGCACATCATTTTCTATCTCATAACTGCTTACCGGGTTGAAAATCCCATAACTCTCTTCATTCTGCCGGGACAACTAATTTTATCATTCTTCTTCTTCTTCTCGTTTTTATCTTCAAAAAATAGGGAAGTATGAGATCATAATCGATGTGTTCTTTTCTTTATCCGTTTCACTCGTCCTTCTTCTTGGACGCCTTCAAGGTATCTGCAGCCATCTCTTCTTCTTGCTGAATTCGTGTCTCTGCTGGAATGAATTTTTGCTGTTGGCTACACTTGATCCACTTTGCAGTTGTATTCTTTGGTTTCGCAATTGGCATTCCATGCCTTCGCTTCAGTTTAGAGTTCTTGAAGTTGGTTCGGTTGCTTCTGGCTGTAGTCGCACTTCCTGGATCGACTCGAGGAATACGTTGAATGTAGTTGTTCCCCTCTCAGGTGGTTATATTGTTGTTACATTGAGTTTGTGCGCTTTCACACTTATAATTTGACCGGACTGTTTTCTCATTCCTATTTCTCCTTCTTTGTTTGCTTCTAGGAGTTTGAACTTCAAACTAGGATGAATTGTGTTTACTAGAGTTTTTGGTTTATTAAAATAAACGCGACTAACGAAAGTACCCTGATTAGCCGTAAGTTCTAGATGTTTTCCATGAATACGACTCACGTATTTACGGAGGAAATTAATTCCGAGTATCGCCTTAATTCGGAGATTTTATGTCACAAAGAATCATATCAATCTTTCTTTGGATTTTCAGGTTCTTGCTGTCATTATCTATAGCGATTAATTTTGATACAATACCTGAAATTACTCTTACTGATATATGTCCTCATCTATTGCACAGAGGAAAATTATTACGTACTAGCTCCTTGTGTACGAGAGAAATTTCAGCGCCCCTATCGATTAAGGCTTTTGTTTTTCCACCATTTATCGAAACGGTTATGGTTGGTAATATTTCCGGCCCCCACCTAAGACCATAGGGGTTCACTATTTGTCTTGAGACGTAACTATACTGCTTGGCTTTTACACATTTTTTGGATTTTACTTATTGGATATACGACGTCAATCCGCAAATGTTTACTTCACCGAAGATGGCTGCCGTGACGTCGATACCAAACTGCTTCCGCTTGCGTAAGTTTTGGTTGGCTAACTGCTCAGGAAGCTTCATACCTTTATAAGAATATCGTCCACATTATCCATTGAGTAGTTTTGTATCTAGGTTTCTTTCTAACAAATTTAACACATCGGGTCTCATTCCAAAGAAAATTCTTTGCTGTATTTGAAAATGAAATTGTATCTACAGATAGAGTCGGATTTGTAGGATCATTAAACACTTTGTAGGATTGTACTTGAAAGAAAAGAAGCCTTTCAAATAGACATCCTTTCCAATTGTAAAAAATAAATGATTAACAAATTAGTGAGCTCACAGATCAGGATTTGTAGAAGTGGACCATGCGAATTATGCCAATATCTCGAACACATGGAAATTGATCTATCACGTGTTTTAGCTTTTCACTTTACTCGTACTGCCCGAAATAGACTTGACTTATTTAAGATATTAGTTATAGTAAGTTACTTATTATAGTAAGTTTACTCCAGACATGCAAAAGTAAGTGTGACGTTCGAGAACTCTCTAATCTCATAAAAATAGATTTACGTCGAAAAAGGAAGACCAGGAAGTTTTAGATAAAATGAAGTATATATTAATTAATAAGTTTGTTTTGAAAACTCCTGATCTAAAAGAAGCTTTATTGCACATGTTGGTTGTGGAGGCAAGAGCACTGCCAGACGTCTTTCTCAGGAAAACGAAAGAAGGGATTTTCAGCCAGTAGCATTCTTCAGTACAAAACTGTATAAAGCGGACAAACATCGAAGCATTTGCGAAACAGAATTTATCAGCCTTGTTAAGACTGGGACGGGACTACCGAGAATGAAAAAGTTTTGTTTAATCCTATGACGTCTGCAGCGTACTAAAGAGCTAAATCAAAGAAAAATGGGACAACTGCTATGAGTATAGTAAAACGTGTTAATACTCACTGGATGTATGACCTTGTTTGTGCCTTGCCCAGCTCCAATGAATACAACTATATCCTTATCTGAGTGTATAACCAGAGCCGTAGCTAGAGATTTCGGCGCCCGGGGCGAAGTAGAATTTGGCGCCCCTACACTCATCTCACCAATCTTACCAATCATTATATATATATATATATATATATATATATATATATATATAAGAAAAGCAGCTTTTGTTGTTATGCTACGCTGAATTTTTATAAATCTTCTTGGAAAGACCATTGCAATAACTAAAAACGATCATTATGTATCCTTTTTCAAATAAGAGCTGTTTTCAAGAGTCTTATTTTGGGCTTTTTGTTAAGATTGACAAAACTATGTTCGGTTGTATAAAAATTCACTAGGAGAACAGTTCAGGAAAATTACTACTATTTACAATGTTTAATACTAACGATAAGAAATTAAATTTCAATACATTAAAAACTATGTGCTTCTAAATTGTTCGAAATGGGTGACAGTATTAATTTCCAATAATAATTGTAAACATTTTAATTTTATTCTGTATGTGACCACATCAATAGCATTTTAATTTCGATCTTTTTACGGTAAAAAATATTTTGTGAAATGTAATGGAAATTCAGGAGGAGTCTTCTTTGTGAATTTCTAAATATTGATCGATGGAGATGAATATGTTCAATGTTTGTACTTAAAATCCAAAATATACTTTGGCTACTACATATGTCTGAAATTATAGTAATTACTTAATTTCTTAATGAATGAAAGTTCCGAATTTAAGCTACTTATTATTAATTAACATATTAAAATA
The DNA here is from genome assembly GCF_964235325.1 of Thermobia domestica. Lineage (NCBI taxonomy): Eukaryota > Metazoa > Arthropoda > Insecta > Zygentoma > Lepismatidae > Thermobia > Thermobia domestica. The sequence goes on along the minus strand of NC_137460.1, from coordinate 243,033,117 downwards.
CACTAACACGTACTTATATTAAGAGTGTGCCTACTTATGTTTTGTATGTATGTAGATAGATAAAAACATCACACAACTAGACACGTATGCACAAAACAATATGCTGACAATACAAAAAGTTGATGAAAAAATGACCCCAATAAATTCCTTCAAACTGGAAGAATTTCATATGTTAATGGAATTTAAAAATAAATCATTGGTAGTGATTAGTATCTAAAAAAGTTGAACTTCTTTGGGCTAAGTTCTGATCCCTTAAGTCCCTATTCTACAACTGCTTGAAGTTCGAAAATGTTATTGTTCCCCTCGTTTACCTTTATTTTTAATATTATCGCACAAACAGCAGCTTGAATGTGTCTCTTCACTCTTCTCACTTTCATACCTTCATTCTCACCGTCGCACAGTGGGGCCGAACCAGGCAATTCTTAGCAAAAACTCGAAGAATGAAGTAAAAGATTGACTTGATATAATTTGTTATAATGAAGCCTTAATAGTGTACACGAAAGATAGTGTGCAGGAAAATAAGTGATAGCAACTTACAATGAACTCATGGGACGTGTAAATTTGCTTATCCGCTGAAGCCGGAGAGAAGATAGGAAATTGATTTTGAATGCGACTATCTCTACATTGCGTGTAGATATTCAGTGACTGGTAAACATGGTGACACGATCGACATGTATGTATCGTTTTGTATATTTAGAATATTGATGTGATGTGTAGTCAATAATCATATTAGCAATAATGCTAATATCATTATCATATCCTTATGATAATCCCCTGCTTAATATCATATTTGGAAAATGCTGTGGTACTGAAAGCATATAAAGTATGGTAAAACGATAGAATGGCATTTTACTAGAAAATATGGCATAATATGTCTGTGATTTTTTAATATGTCGTAACAGAAACATTGTTCTTACTGTATGCAAAGAGAAAACCTGCACATATTTGCACGTTTGGAAAATATAGCACATGAAAATGTTTGAGGAAAACCGCATTCTGGATGCAATGCTGCTTTTGAATTGAGCTGGGATGAATGTGAGAACAAGTGTTAGGTTATTATACATGCACGCAGTGACAAAGTTGAATATAGGTCGATTCTGGGAATTTTGCCCCCAGACCCATCTTGTTTCCAACATCTAGTCATACTTCTCTGTCATTCACCAAAAGAACTAAACTCTAGTCAAACATATTTGATTAATGGTGGCGACATTTTGAAACGCCAATGCTAAACAATCTATAAACCATATTAAAATGGTGTTGATCAATTCAGTATTGTGTTTTTGTGATGCATGCACAAAAGTGACATTGGAATCAACTGTAATGAGCCTCCGCTCGCTCCAGCTCAGAGTGTTCCAATCAAGCTATGAAATGAGCTCACGTAATGCACGATGCAATATATGAAACAACCTGAACAGGTTACTGATGCTTGTAAATCATAATATGTTTAATGTATCTGATAATATATTCATATCGAGAACTTGTGATGAGATAATTTTTATGTATTGAAGGTCCTTGCATCTTCATTGTCATAACGAATCCTCCACAACTTTGAAATAATTTTGAGAAGCAAGAACTTTTCTTCAATTTTATTACTCTTCAGTTGTAAAATGAATAAGTACACTCTGTCCTTTCATACATAAGAATATAAGCCAATCGTAAATTGCCAAATCAAAGCATATTGCCCACGCGTTTCTTTATGCCAATCATATAATATGTTATATAATTTAGGCGCGAATATAAGGGATATTTCCTTTTATGATGTAAAACTATGTTTTTGATTAAATAATGTCGAAATAACATTATTGTAGCCACTGCATACGCCGAACTAATTGATTTCAATTTTCCGCTTCATATTGCGAATTCTTATTTTTGCCAAGAATTCAGAGCTTTGGCCTCACTGTGCGTCGTGATTAATCCGATTGGGTAGAAAAACGCCTTTGCTCGTTTCTGATTTTGAAAATGCTCATGCGTACACTATAAGTCTTTACTCGGCACCTTGTATACCACATGTCATTAAGAAATCATGTATAATAAATCTTCAAGTAATAAGTAAAAACTTGTTGTGACTTATTTAAACTCTTGCATTGCGAGCGAAGCGAGCAAGAAAATTTTTAAGAAATCTATGTATTTCATTGATAACCTACAGCAATATTTATCTAATAGGGCGCCAATACTTTCTGGGGGCGACTCGTCTTTTACTCATGTTCAACACCACTTTTTCTTTTTTCTTGCTCGTGCGGCGCCTCCTTGCTGTCAGCGCCCGGGCGGGCGCCCCGCTGGCCCCCCCTTAGCTACGGCTCTGTGTATAACGCCAGCCGAATGGCTGTTTTACGTTTGACGAACATTAATTCAACAATCGTAGCGAATAAAGGAATTGATATTATTAGTAGAATTGGCGTTTCGGAGGCCATTTCTACTGATAATAGTTTCGTATTCGTTTCAGACGTTTTTAAAATAGTTTTATGGACTAGGTATTAAACATATCCGATTAAGTTAAAACATTCCAGTGATAATTCGGCTCAGAGGAATGTGAAATATATGAAAGCATTGTTAGGGACTTACTTTTACGATAAGCAACATGTATGGTAGAGTCTAATTCCGGGACCTCAGTTCACTGTAAATACTAGTGAATACGAGTGTTAGGAAATCTCTTCACATCAATACTTTTAGAAAACCCCGTTGGAAATTTGATGGAGCATTTTTGAATATGATTTTGGGTCAGCCTCTGAGATATGGGACCACAAGCTATGACAAATAAGGGGAAACTTTAGACAAGAAGACTGAACCCATGTTGCAACTAATCAATCCAGTGACTCTTAATATAGGAGACAAAGTTATCGTATAATCTCAAATACTCTTTGAAGGATAAGAGCTAAATCTCTGGGGAGAAGTGGTTTGGTCATTTTCTCGTCAGGAGATTTCATATCCCAAATACCATGCTTCTTTCTGATGACAGAGATTCTTCCGCATTTTTCCGCAGATCGCATGTTTCAGAGATTAAGATTTATCGGGAAAAGTTAATATTGCAAATTAATGTAGTCAGATCCAGATTCCAAAGTCAGCTTCTAGTATTGACCAGTTTGAACTCTTGTATTTTATATTGTATGCTTGTAAAAATCTATGGCCATGGATCAAGCCATTTTGCATTAGTATGAATCAAGGAATTTTGCGTAAGAGAGTACCGATTAGTTAATGTTTTGTAAGAGGCAATGTGTAGAGAGAAGAAATTGTATATATCATCTATATTTTATTACGTGTTATTATTGTTATTTATTTACTGTTATTTGGCACCTGACATTAATGTTTACATTATAAATTTATATCTCATAGGTGCACTGGTTCCGGATAATATGAAAGGAAATTTTTCCAATTTTCCTTCACTTTCCATGTCGGAGAGGTTGTACCTGAAAAGTAAGATGTGAAAATTTTCGGCGTGTATGGTTGATACATTTATATTACCCTGTACAACATTCCAATTAAGATCACGATACTTTTGTGTAACTTTGAAGTAACAAATCCATTGTAATATTAATATAAAAAACAAATATTGGATAGCAAGTAATTTTACTGATTGCAAAAATAAGAAAAATACCAAAAAAGAGCGAGAGAAAGCATAAGATTTTGTCAATTCGCTTCGCGACAACTTTCATTCCACATGATGGCTGTTGCAACACTGGTACCAAGCATGCCATCATATCCTCTTGGAGCTCCCTCAAGGACTTAGTCCGCGAACATGCTTGGAGTAGGACGCCTTCTGGTTAGATGAGTCACCAGCATCGCCGCAATAATTGTTATGAATTTCAAATAGTCTTCTTCTAAAGCAGATCGTTAAAATTTGTAACTTGCATTTGATTAAAAAAATCTTCGTTTAAATTATCAAAATAAGTGAAAACATTAGGAGTGGATTGAAGAAGTGTTACTACATTTTGTTTTTGTGAATTTAGTGCTAATGTTTCCTTAAGGAAGGCAGGAGAAAAGAGTGAAATGAAATTAATGATTACATAGTTCTGTGACATAAGTATTGGTGAATTGTGTGGAATAGTAAGGGTTATTAAATATAATCCTTCTTCTTTGAAGGTACGGTAATTTTATTAGTATTGAAAATAAAGTCACATGTGGTAGTTGTTATTATTGCGTTTAAATGATCGACGTACACGGTAATAGAAGATTCTATAGTACTTATTCTTATTGACATTACATTTTCCTTGGTAAACTATTTGTATTTACACTTTTGTCTTCTGAAAAACGAATGGAGAATGTAAATGGGAAAAGTAAGTGCTCAATTTGTATTACAAGTGAGGGTCATTTCGATTATTCTAGTAGTAGTGCTGATTACGATTCCCCTCGCAGAATTAATAAAACTGGTATTTTGAAGTCGAATATTTAAAGAAAAATTAGGTGAGAACAGATTCCAGGTTTTCTGTGCTCCATAATTCAACTCATATTTTTGACATACTGATCTTGTTTATTGTCTGTGTAGCGACAGCTGTTTCTCGCACACAATTATTTGAGAAGCGTAAATTTTCATTATTTTCTTATTTTCGTATATATTGTTCAACGTAAGTTTAACATTTTTTCTTGTATTTTCTATTTGACGCCAAACAAAGGTTGTGAATCTTTAGCAAATTTACTTGAAGTAAAAAAATTATTATCCCTGATGGCTCATGGTTGTGTAACCATTATAATATTAATGTGTTAATCAGTGTTTTGAAGATTATCAGAGTTGCCTAAATGATTATAAATAGCAGGCCTTCTTAACCTTTTGCGGGAGGACGAGTAATGTTTAACTACATTTCGGATTTGATTGAAATATGAATAAATAAGATTCTAATTTATTTCAATTTAAAGGAATGTGAATTAAGAGGACCTTCTGGACATTGTTATTGTTAAATTAATTAGCTTGGATTAGACTTTTGGCGTCACAGAAGCCGTTTGAGTCACTGAGTGACGAGTAGTTTTGGGGAGCATCAAAAGGTAGGTCCTTTTGCACCCATGTGATGATCTACCTTAAACACGAAACCGAAATTAAGACAAAAGCAGCAATATTAAAGCGAATAAGTTAATTTAAACACATGAAGAAAGCATCCAGACACGAGCTAAAATTAAATGGCATGTACAATGTCAAGCTCTTTTAAAAATACAAGTCCAGCTAGGAAACAAGTGTCGTCACCAATGAGTATGTGCAGGTCTTCCGCAAGTTTGTAACCTTGTCGATCCGGGCCAGAGCGAGACAAGCGAAAAGAAGATGACGCATTGATAAAAGATCCCACAAAAAACACACATTCTGGGACCGCAACTCGACGTAAAAGATAAGTATGCGTCAAACGACTGTGTGCGATACGTAGTCGAGCTAAATCTATTTCTTCACGACGAGACTGTCGACAATTAGAGGTCCATATTCCTCAGGGTGGTTTAATGGCATGCAATTTGTTGGAATGTGCCTGATCCCATTCGAACTGCTTTCGTTGGAGAAGACGAGATGTGAACAGCGGATAATGATCAGTGCAAGAGAGGGTCGTCATTAGTGCAACAAACATTAAAGAGCTACATCTTTTGCCACAGAATCAGCCTGTGCATTGCCAGGAATGCCAATGTGGCAAGGTATCCAATAAAAGTGGACTACTGAGCTGGGAGCAAATAACAAATGGCATTTTAACAATGTCCATTTGGCATTTGAACCAAAGGATGCCCAGTGTAAACATTACTAAGGCTGGTAAGCGCACTTGGAATCAGACAAGATCAGAATACGGTCAATGTTGTATGACAAGGCGAAATCTAAGGCTTCAATGAATAGCCAGCAGCTCAGCACTGAAGATGGTTGCAAACGAATGCAGTCGGTAACCTACCGGATAGTACCAAAGAGAAACACACAGCCAAAAGAGTCTCCACGTTTCGAGCCATCTGTATAAAAATGTGAGAAGTCAGCATAATGTAGTAAGAGAGACTGAAACTCCTGCTGATATTGGTGATCAGTCATGGTATAGTTACTAAAACACGCCAACTGAAATGATATAGAAGGACCTTGAAGCTGCCAGGGTGGAACAAGGAGAAAATTCAACGGAGAAATATCCGGCAAAGCAAGACCTAATTCATCTAAAAGTTCTAATGCACGAATCCCAAATGGACGACTGACACGAGCTCTTCCCGCATAGGAACGATAGCAATCACCCGCTTCAAGAATGAAAGAAGAAGGGTGACTAGGAAGGGCTTTAAGACGAGCAAGATAACGGAAGATCAAACTACTCCAACAATGATGACAAGAAGACTCGTGTGCATTAACATACAGACTAGGTATAGGGCTAGTATGAAAGGTCCGATACACAAGCGAATACCAAGACAAGGTACTGTATATAGCTGAGGAAGAACAGATGCCCGAGCCAGGAGTAAACCTCACATCCATAATCAATTTTTAGAACGGATTAGGGTACGGCAGAGACTCAGAAGAACTGTACGATCAGCGCCCCAAGAACGGTAAGAAAGGACTCGCAAAATGTAGATCGCTCTTAAACAAGTATATCTCAGACCGCGCACATGTTCACAATAACTTAGTATACGGTCGAATTGCACGCCAAGAAATTGAACACTTTGAGCAAATTGAAGGCCTGCTCTACGAAAATAAATGTTAGGATTTGAAACACACGTACGTAACCAACAAAAATAAACACACTTGGTTTTCTCAACGGAAAAACGTAACCGAGTCCGTGTGATTCGTGTCTATAGACGATGAGAGTAAGTTGTAGCTGGTGAGTATATGTACGGAGATCGCGGGAACGAGAATAGATGGTAAGATCTTCAACATAAGGGATACGAACGGATGTGGTAATACGAGACATGACATTATTGATGGCAACAGCAAATAACGTCACACTCAGAACACTACCTTTAAGGACACCATTTTCTTGGATGAAACGATCAGAAAGAGTGGAGCCAACCCGTACACTGAAATCACGCTCGCCTAAAAACTGTTCCAAAAAACAACTTCATAGGATTGCGTAGGCCCCATGAGTGATGCTATTGCAGAATTCCAAAGCGCCAGATACTGTCATACTCTTTTCCGAGGTCAACAGAGACAGCCACTAAATGTTTTCCATGACGAAAAGCATCTTGAACAGCAGTTTCCAGATGAACAAGGTGGTCGGTGGTCGATCGAAATTGATGGAATTCACCTTGAAAGTTTGAGAGTAAGGAATTCCGTTCCAAGAACCAAACCAATCAAAGATTTACCAGCTTTACAAAAATCTTCGAGACTCAGCTAGTAAAGGCAATAGACCGATAGCTAGATTTGCAACTCGAAATCTTACGTGGTTTTTAAAACGGAAGGACATGAGTTCCTTCCCAAACTACCGAAAAGTGACCAGCAAGCTAGAGATGATTATATAATGTCAGTAAAGAAGTTTTCCCATATGGGGGGTAGAAGGAGTAACATGGCACAATGAATCTTATCAGGACCTGGAGCAGTATTCTTGGTGGCGGATAGCATAGTCCATTTCTGCAGTAGTAAAAGGTGAATTATATGCTGCCACGTGCCTAGTGTTAAACGATAAACGTGAACGTTCAGCCTGTTGTTTATAGCGATGGAAGGCCACAGAATAGTGGGTAGAGCTAAAGATGAAGGTAAGATAACTACCTAATTCATCCGCTATTTGCTTTTAATTAGTGACTACCATTTCATTTACGTGAAATGCTGGTATAGAGTGCGGTTCATCAGAACCCTGCAAACTTCGGAGTTTCGACCAAACAGCAGTCATGGGACTAGATCTTCTTATTGTAGAGACAGTCTCGCCAACACCGACGTTTTGCCTGTTTAACCAAGTAGCGGGCTAAAGCACGAAGCTGACAAAAATGCGCTAAATTAACGGCTGTTGGAAGACATGTAAATCAGCGAAAACCACGACGTCCAGCAAGGAGGGAATGACAGATTCCAGATGACGACCAAGGAACTGCGAGAACCCAGCTCCCGGGAACAAGGAAAAGAAGAATCTGCATCTGCGAGAATATTTTGCTGAAATAGTACAGTATACTCGTGAAAAGAAAGATTAGGATGATAATTAAATGTAAAAAGTTGTAAGAAATGATCGCAGTCGGCACGACTTAAGCTGTAAATGGATGGGCAAATGTTAGGAACACCAGAAATGCCAAGAATGATTATAGGGACATGGTCAATACAACACATATCGGGATAAACACTCCACGTAGGAGAGTCACCTAACTGTGGGCTGCAAATGGAAACGTCCAGGTGCGAAAAGGTACCCTTGGTAGTTGTAAAATGCGTAAGACTGCCATCATTGAGTAAAACCAGATCGAATATTTCAACGAAGGCAGTGACTTCACGACCTCTAGCGTCGGTCTGAAGGGAACGCCACTATCTATGGTAAGCATTAAAATCACCAACAAGAAGGGCGGGTGGCAAAAGAGAGCAGGACGATGGTGCAAAGCAATTTCTTCAATTCCTCAAAATGGCCCTTTTAAACCATTTAAAGATTGAAGAAGGTCCATAAGGAACAAAAGTTTTACGGTAGATTAATACGTTGTTTGATTTTTCTTGTTCTCAACAATAGTAAAAGGATCTGGATCGTCTATCGCCATATCATGAGACAGAAGAGAATCCTTTTGCTGTGGACTACCTGGTGGACTAGAAGAAGATTTGGACTTCTTATGAGTAGGAGGGCTGGCAGATTTAGCTTAAAGCACTTTCTTCTTTTTGTTGATCGTTGGAGGCGGGTACAGGTTGAGAACTAGGTATAGTAGGTGTTTTGGGGAAAGATTCTAGGAAAGACTGAGGAGGACCAAGTGATTGATCCGATGCAGCACGTTGAGACTTAGGCTTTTGATGATCAGTAGTACTGGTTGATGACGAGGCGCCAGCTACATCTACAGCAGATGCAGATGGTGGTTGAAAACTAGTTTCTGCACCTGCATCTGCAGTCTGGGTAGACTGAGAGCAGGTAGAGGTAGAGAAGCAATTTGAGTAGAAACCTCAGATGTTTGAGTGCCCTTAGATATGCCGGCAGTTACTACTGAAGAAAAGCTAACTTCAAATGAATGATTAGACTTTAGACGTCTACGGACTTCAGCGCCTTAAATTTTCTCTGTAATCATTAGTTCACGAATGCCCTTCTCAAGTTTAAACGACGCATAATCTCAAGACCAAACGGGATGAGAACCTTTATAGTTGACACAAGAAGGTGCACGGGTAAAGGGATTACCATGTTCAAACTGACCACAATTACCACACAGAGTCTGAGCCGAGTGTCAAGATCCGGTAGTGTGACAAAAATGTTTGCGTTTAAAACAACGTAATGGCAAGGGAATGTAAGGCCTTACCTTGAGAACGTAAGCTGCTTACACAATGGACAGGAGCTCAGCAAGACAAAATGTAAGAATGTAAGAAGAGGTAGGCTTAAGAATGCCATTCTGTTTTTTCTGAATGCGTTTAAAATCAATGGCATGCGGGTCGTTGAGCTCTTCTTTTAGCTGTTCTTTGCTGATATTATGAAGATCAAAACAAGTAATTATTCCTCTGCTGGTATTCGGTTGGCTTTGAGCTTCAACTAAGACGCGGACAGGTCCCGACGATGTACATTTCAAAAACAGTTTAGAGTGATTCTCTGTTACGGTATGTATTAACAGTATACCATTCCATAGTTTTTAATGTGGCCAGGTGAAAATGTACCCGTGGCAATATACATAAATTGTTTATGTATTACGAAAGGTGACAGCTTATCTAAACTTTCTAAAGTGTCATTACTCTTATATTTAATAATTACATATTTAATAAACTCCACAGTCTGTTCCTCATTATGTGCGCCTTCTAAAGGAGGTTCGTGATGCGTAGCCATGTTATCAACAAGCCCTAATCTGCTCTATATCCTCGTCATGGTTCTAGGAGCCTACGAAGCGACTAGTGGTTCTGGATCGCCCTACGTCAGCAAGCTGAGTCATGGCTCAAAGCAAGAGGAAAAACAATTGCAATGAAACAGGACCACATGTATCCCTGACTGATGAGTACTTATGAGGAGACAACCGTCCCACCGAGTACGGGGAGTAATCAGGCTTCCTATATACTTTCAGTAGGCGCACTCCCAGCTTTCCGTTTCAGGGAATCACTCCTTCCAGTACGGCTGGGCGCTACTAGAGCTTCCGTTCTCAGTCACCTGACTCCGGGTCCGAGCGTCATCCAGAGAAAGCAGTCCACATCCGAGGCTTAATATTTAAACTGTACTCGTCGCTTAGTTAAGAGTCGAAACTCTAGCTCGAATTTGATTAAATTAGTAAAATAGTTCAATTGTTCCCTTCTTTATTAGATGTATTGCAGTAGTAATTTGTTTAAGATAAGCTATATATTTATTGAAATACATGATTAATGTGCTATTTTGGCACTGTTAGATATTTACAATGTATACTTCTCACCGAGAGTTTACTTATATCGATATGCCTCCTGATACTTCCGATTTAATTTCTTTACATCGAACGGGTTTTATTCCATCTGATGAATTGTCGGAATTTGGTCAATTAAACATATCCTTGACACCTCCTCAACAAGGTAGTTAATTAATTAGAAGTTTTGTGGGATGAGCGAGTGAAAATAGAAACGATCATAACGTTGGCAAGTGAATTAAATAATATTAGTCATTTAGCTAATGCGCTGAGTTAAGAGAATCCATGTAATAGTTCTAGGATAGTGCCTTTTAGAAAGCCGTCTCGACATTCTGTTGATGTCGTATCTGTTGATTGTAATGAATGACTAACGACTAATGATCGGTCTCTATTTGATTCTCCGCTTTATTGTCAAGTACTCGTGATCCAGTTGATCATTTTGATTTAAGTCAATCTTCTGTTCAGTTAAAAGAACCCGGAAATATAGTACGTCACAATGAAAATCGAAATAGATTATGAAATCGTTTTTATAATGTAAGAGATTACTACACAAGGCTTTCAAATATTTGAAATTCAACTCCTTAAAGTTCACATGAACTTTGAGTGTCGTGAGCGTAATAGAGTAGGAAGACCGTGTAATAATAATGGAAATTTAAGGAAGAATTTCAATAGAGATTATGATCCTATTGTTGATTTTATCGGTTCCAGTGCGGAAAATAAATTATTGTTGAGGTATGCTCTTAAAAGAACTCGCAATTTTCTGGAACATAGTGGTTTTTTAAATGCTTCGCAGAATAGATGTAGAAACTAACTATTTTGTTGATATGGTTTTAACTGTTTTAATCGGTAAATGTGTAGGCAATTCACTTGTTGATATTTTGTCAGCATTAATCACGTTAATTGAGAAGTTTTGCAGTCCACAATTTCAGAAGGGTATATAACGCCTGTTAGTCAACATAAACTGACTATTGATTACATCCATATGCGTCAGGGACTAACTGAATTCACAAATACCTATGTAAAGGCTTTGAATTCTGCTTTAACTATTTTAGTTTTATTTTGTTCGGAACAAAAATTAGGAGGTATTATAATATGTGGATTCACAGGAGTATGTTCCTGCTACTAGATCAGAATTAATAAATATTTCTGAGAGAAATGTATTGTCTTCCAGAAACTAAATTAAGTATCAGAAAAAGATGGATCATATAAAGGTAAAATAATTTGGTTATGTCAGGAGTGAAAGAAATTGATAGAAGACGCACTAGATTTTTGGGTTCAAAAGATAATTTACATAATGTTATGGAAGACCGTGAAGTTTGTAATAGGGTTCAGTTGAAAAATAGCCATCAGAGTTCTGAACCAGGAATATTCCGGAATAGACTGAATTCCAATAAAAATATTAATCAAGATAAAAATAAAATGCGTGAAATTCTAGCTGAAATGATTAACACAGCGGCGTCTTATGTCGTCGAGTGAGTGAATAATCATCTTGTAGATATTTATGTGGATTAAAATAGCAGTTTTAACATTGTTCGTCTGGATTTGGTGTGACAGTACCGTGTTGATCAGTTTATATCTCTAATTCCTGATAGAACTGTTAATGCTCCCTCGGGATTGGTCTTCTCTACAAATCGAGATATCTCAATGTTAGTGAATTTAGCTGGACACTTTGGAAGAGTTAATTTCAAGGTAGCAGATTCCCTACCATGCGAGTTCCATTACTGAGAACGACTGACTCGATTGTTAATTGTTCAGAAAACATTCTTCTGTTATGAAAGAGGAAGAAGAAAATAAGATTGAACTTCAAAAAAAATTATTCATAATAATAACCATCGTTCTTCGGGATTGAAGTCTGGTGCTAATATTGAAAAGAAGAAAAGACGAGATCGAAAGACAGGTTCCGCGGAGAAGGATGATGTTGATTTTGTAAATGGAAGCAGTTCACGGTTTATGCATGTCGATCAAGAGCATCGTTCTTATCGTGATAACGGTGTTCAATGTCAAATAGATATATGGGATCTTGAGAATAAGTTGTTCGAAATTCGTGCTCCATCTGATATACAATTAAAAATTTTATGATCTAAAAAACAAAATTTAATTTCGACTTATTCTTATACCGAAATAAAGAAGATAAAAGTTTTTTTTTTATTTTTCAAAAAGAAGATGATATGAATTATATGGAAAATTCAACAAAGTGATGTTGAGATGTGAGGTCAGTTGTTCGGTCCTTCTATGATTGAACTATTAAAAACTGATGAACAAATATCCAATTCATTGATTGGCGAATTGGAGACAATGAGAAGAAGGGAAGATAAAGAAGATCATGATGGACAGTCGGTTGTTAGAAATGATTTCAATTCGGAATGGAAGACTGGATCAGAGAAGTTGTTAAGTAAAACAATTCTGTGTAGCGGAAAGAAAAGGAGAAGGGAAAACAAGAAGAGTACCAAACATCATGAGAAACCTTCCGTGATGTCGTCTGTTGAAAACGACTCTGAACTTAATTTAGTAGTTTTAATTATGAAAATAAGTGAAAGTACTGGGAGTGGATTGAGGAAGTGTATTAATGCTTTTCGTTTTTTTCTGAATTTAATGCTAATATTTTTTCGAAAGAAATAAAAGAGATAAGAAAAAGAGTGAAATGAAATTAATGATTACTAAGTTCTGCGACCCAAATGTTAGTAAATTGTGTGGAATAGTATGGTTTATTGCGTATAATCCTTCTTTCTTGAAAGAAGAGTAATCCTATTAGTTTTGAAAATAAAGTTAGTTGTAATAGTTCTCACAATTGCGTTTAAACGCTTCATTTAATGCACGATATAATTAAAGTTTCTGTTCTTATTGGCATTACGCATTCCTCTATCGACGATTGGTATTTTTACTTTTGCCTTCTGAAAAGACGGATGGAGAAAGTAAATGGAAAACGTAAGTGCTAAATTTTAATTACAGGTGCGTGTCATTTTGATTATTCTTGTAGTGGTGCTAATTACGATTAACCTCGTAGAATTAATTTAACGGGGTTTTTCGAAGTCAAATATTTGACGAAAAATTTACGTGAGAAGAGATTCCAGTTTTTCTGTGCTCCATAATCAAAGTCATACTTTTGAGATAATGATCCTGTTTACTGTATTGTTGAGACAGCTGTTTCTGAGCACACGGTTATATGAGAAGCGTGAATTTTCAAACTTTTCTTATTTAGAAACATTTTTCAACCATAAATATTTTTGAAAAGTTTCTCCTCCTTGTTTTTTAGTTCTATTTGACGCGGGACACAGGTTGTGAACCTTTAGTGAATTTGCTTGAAGTTGACAAATAAGTATCCTTGATAGCTGAAGGTTGTGTATCCATTATAATATTAGTATGTTAATCAGTTTTCTGAAGATCATTTGGGTTGCCCAGCGGATTATAAATCCCAGACCTCCATTGACCTCCTGCAGGAGGGCGAGTAGTGTTTAATTATATTATATTTTGGATTTCGGTTTAAATATGAATGAATGAAATTGTAATTTATTTCCATTTAAAGAGCTCTGAAAATAAGACGGCCTTTTGGACATCATTCTTGTTAAATTAATTAGCTCTGATTAGACTTGCGACGTCACATTAGCCGCTTGATTATTTGATACTCAATTAAGAAATTCTTGTTTCAATTGAGAGAAATAATTTGAATTGTACTTCACGAGCTAAATTGCTATGACGGAAAAGATTCATTCAACAAGTCTCACAAACGTAAGTCACAACGTCTGGAGAAAATTAGACGCCTTTGCGTCTACTCATATATCTTTGATAAAATTATTGTTAATAAAGATTTGTTATTGAAATTGTCTTTTGTTATCTACATATATGTTGCCATACATTATATTTGTTAATTTGTTGTTGTGTATAATGAGCTGGATTATGAAATTTATACATATTGTCGCTCCGATAAATAGAGGACTTCTAGCTTATGTATATTCCCTAGGTTCCTGTCACCACAGCATGGCGCGTCCTCAGGTTGCGGATCGAGGAGAAGGCCTCTAGATATAGAGGTAAGCTGCGAATATACTGAATAAAGAGTCGCAGACAGACGACAATGAGTGGTCCTCCAGCTTGAGGGTTTGGGTAAGGCTAATAACCTCATACTGTAATAAGAAAAAACAGAACTTGTTCAGAAACATCTACAGAAGCTTCGGACAAGGACTGATAACTTTGCACGAACTCAGCAAAAGAAAATGGAATGCTGATGATGTAAATTTAATAGGGGATGTTAGGAGAACAACAGAGAGAAATGCAGAGGTCTTATTAAACGCTTGCAGGGACATGGATTTAGAAGGAAATGCAGAGAAAACTAAATACATGGAAGTGTGTCGGGACCGTAGTACGGCAAATTACGGATGCGTTAAAATATTAAATAATACTTTTGATAAAGTGGATACATTCAAATATCTAGGATCAATATTAACAGACGAAAATCATATTCGCGAAGAAATTAAATATCGACTAAAAGCAGGGAATTCGTGTTATTATTCGGTTAAAAATCTCTTGTCGTCGTGAATTCTGTCGAAGGATTTGATATTTAAAATATATAAAACGATAATCATGCCTGTTGTTATGTATGGTTGCGAAACATGGTCGCTTACTCTGCGGGAAGAACGTAAACTGAAAGTATTTGAGAACAAGGTCCTAAGACGAATATTCGGATCCAAGAGGAACGGGAGTGTGGAATGACGGAAACTTCATAACGGGGAACTACATAATTCATACGGTTTATCCAACATTGTTAAGGTCATCAAGTTTAGAAAGCTTAGGTGGGCAGGTCATGTAGCTAGGACGGAAGAAAGCAGAAACGCTTTGAAAGTCTTGACTGGAAGACCAATCGGAAAACGACCATTAGGAAGACCTAGGCGCAGATGTGAGGATAATATTACGCAGAAATAGAAATACAAAGTAGAAACTGGGTACAGCTGGCTAAGGATAGAAGTTAGTGGAGAGCTTTTGTGAGCAGGACATTGAACCTCCGGGTTCCATAGGTCATAGAATGCTAAATGCTACGTATTAGTTTCAAAGCATTATTGCCATTAGTCATGTCTTCTGCTGAATTAGTTTTTTCCCTCTGATTTATTTCTGAGAAGATTCAGTGCATTTTTTGGTCCTGCGTCCCTTCCACACTGAAACAGATGGAAATGCTACAAATTGTAATGTAGAAGAACTCAGCAGATTAAAGTATTTAGTCAAATGCTAATAACAATGAACTCGAGAAAATAATCCTAATGACAGGAAACGCATGGTACTACTCTGAATTAATGTATTTCGATCAACTGACTAACACAGAGAAAAAGTAAAATTTTCAACATGAAAAGTTTGTTCTTAGTAAAAATGCATAAACTTTGTCTCAAGTATATTCGAAAACAAAATTTGCGAAAATTTTTGACGTGAAGTGGCACGAACAAATTGACAAATTTATATAATGAAAAGCGCAACCTCTTATTGGCTGCTATTTGCATAGAAATGGCAATTGCGTCGTCATTACGTGATACTAGGCTTGACAGTTAACACAGTACTTCTGATGATAATTGATAATGGCTTTGATTTCCCATCCTCAAAAATGATAAAAGATGTACGCCATGTGTAGTGATTACATGATAGAAAGCATAGCCGTCCTTTTCTCATGTACTAATTTTTTTCATAGGGGAACATTTTGTAAGCTTTGAATGTCTGGTTAAGCGTATCCAGCTCGTTTGTTGGACTGCAAACAAAGGATAATCTGCGAGAGATCAAAAATGAGACGGTGTGGATTAAAGCCAATTGATGTACTTTAAAAGTGAACCCAGTTTTCAGCTGAAATATAATTACACTCTCCATGAGAGTCGGTTGAACATTATTCCTAACTTCACTATTTCGCTTATCTTCCTTCCTTCCAAATCTTTCTCATTCACTAGGCCTACATCTTTCACTATAGACACAGTAAAAGGAAAGTCCACGGATCAGGAGAGTGCCTATTCTTGAAACAATTTATTCACATGAGCGTGTGTTACACAAACCAGGTGACTAATAGCTTAACAAACCACAGGAAGAGTGAAGAAATTGGAACTACGTAAATTGGCAGCAAATAGAGATGATGACAAGTTGAGGAAGACTTAATAATATAATTGATCAATTCCTTCCATCACTGCTAGGAACACTAATAAGATGACTTCGATTACGTGTTGCCAAATTACTTCAGACTCTAACCTACGACTAGGACCTTCCAGTCCTCCATAATTGATAAGTAAGTTGAAGTTGCTTGACCTTCACTAGAAAAGCGCCTTGATTTATCATTCCAAGAGAAGGTCAAAAATAACTGTTATGTTCAGTTTAAAGCAGAAATGCGACTACATATGAAGTAAACTTGTTATTTTCAATGTATTCGTAAAGTTCAATTTTAGCTACAGAAATAACACATTTATCAATAGAAATAACTTACTTTTCATAGCAGAAGATATTTCTTTCAAATTGAGCTATTTAGATTATAACACTTAATGATTACTAAATTTCAGACGGACTAAGAGAGACGGTAGATCTTGAAATTAGGTTTTGCCAGAGTGATATGTCCAAAGATAATTCAAATCAAGTAAAATCAAACCGATCCGCAAATCTAGAAGAGAAACAACAATTCCCAACAACGTCTTTCAGTTTGGTACGGTGCGTACCCAAAACAACATATAAAATAAAAAATCATAGTTCCTATTAGCCACTGATTATCCTGGAGTGACCAGTCGCCAGAGCCTCGTTAGCCTGCATTGCAACGAATGCAGTTTCCAGGGTGCACTACGAGGAAGTGAGGTTGGCATTTCAGTACTCACAAAGGAGCACCGCTTACACCCCATTTTCATACACATAAAATATATGTTGTTATCCACTATGTATGTTAAAGAGGTTAAATGAAAAAAATGAAATGAAATCTTTAAGTTTTGCGTCTCACCATTATGCCAAATAGGCTAAAGGAGACGGCAATGACGAGAAATGAATAAAATGATGGAATGAAGAAAGTGGGAGGAAACGGGGGAACCCCGAGAAAACCCACGCATACGGTGTTTGTCCACCACAAAGTTCACTTGGCGCGAGCCGGGATCGAACCAATAATCAAATGTATTAGAAGTGAACGCTCTACCACTGAGACACCGCGGCTCAGTTTAAATGAATGTTCTTGTGAAAGTGAACTGGGAGAAACTTTTGAAGTTAACTCGCACATGCGTTCTTAAGACTTTGGGAAATGATATAGTTCGTTTGGAAAACTATATTCTGCTGTCTCGTTCCTACGACCTGTTTACATGATATTGTGTGAAACAATATATACATAATTAAAATTTTTATAAAATGTCGTAAGTGATGTAGAGGTTAATGAAAAATGTTATAATTTGTATATTGTGAAATATAAATTTGATCATTTATTCAATATACTTCTTCAATATTCAATACCTCATGCACACTATGAGCACAGGTTACACCAAGGGGGAAGATACTTTATGTCCGCCACAAAAACGTTTTTTTTAATTTTGTTATTTTCTACAAATTAAAAGTACTGAATGACAGAATAAATTATGTTTGGAAAAAGAAAACAGAGTTATGACAAGACAGGAAAAAAACCTCCATAAAAATTCTTATCCTATTAGAAGTGTGAACAATTTTTAACCCACTTTTTTGTACGTAGGATTAATAAAGATCAAATGCAACCTAAAGATCCTGAAGACACGATGGTTCAGTGGTAGAACACTTAGTTTCGGTCTTAAGGGTTATCTAGTTCGATCCCAGGCCATACGACTTTGTGATGAACAACATGGCCTCCATGAATTTTCTCATTGCTGTTCCATTTCCTTCCAATTTTCATTCGACCAACCATTTAATAATCATTCGCTTTTGTTAATTAGCTATCTCCTACACTCTAAAGAGTACCCATGCAGAGTTGAAACAGAAATTTCATTCCATTTCATTTGATTTTACAAGTCAAAGTTCCTTTCAAATTGGAAAGGATAACAGCAGATAAATATTACTCAAGTCACGGGAAGGTATTGAGTGAAAACACATATATTAAATGGACACTTTCGATATAACATTATCACCAGTGGCAGCTTCAGCGGGTAGGCCCAGTAGGACGGGCCTACCCGAATTTTTTTTTAAAATATATAAACCAAAAATACAATAAATAGTAAACATAATTTCCAATATTTATATTAATGGTAGATAATTATTTAACAAATAATATCAACCAATACTGTAGAAGTAATTTCCTACTGTCATTAACCAACCAAGTGTCTATATGTATCCATAAGCGAGGGAGCGAGTCTACCCAAAATTAAAATCCTAAAGCCGCCCCTGATTATTACTGCTGTCTCAAAATACACCATGTAGGACAAATGAGCTCCCTCGTGGCTAAGTGGTTAGAAACTGAAATGCAATTTTTCAGTTTAACGTCCCATGATTATTCCCTTTAGGCTAAGGGGGACGATGATTAATGCAAGTGAATAATTGGTGGAATGAGAAAATGGGAGGAAACGGTGATACTCCGAGAAAACCCATGGGCGCGAGGTTGTCCACAACAAATTTACTTGACTGGAAATCGAATCACGGACCCCACACGCCAGATGTAAGCACTTTACCACTGAGGCAACGTGTTAAGCGGGTGGGGTACGCGCCTTTGGTGTGGGGTATCCGGGTTCGATTAGGAATCACTCATATGGTCATAGGGCGTTCGATTCAGCAGGAGCACATATGGTTCGGATCCTAAGTTAAGCAGTAGGTCCACGCTGCTGAAAGGGACGCTAAACTGGTAATCATATCAAATAAAATGTAGGACAAAGTTACGAAACAGCAAACTAATTTTTGCAGAACATTCTACCCACTTCCTTTTCCTCTAATACCCACAAATTTGTATCGCTGTGCCAATGATATGGGTATTATTGTCAATAGATTGATAATATCATTCTTAGAGTGTATCCTGACACCAGTGGCGTTACTACTGTGGCACAAACGCTTCACCTAGACTCTCAATGGACCGAATTGATCATCTTCTTTTCAGTTTTATGATAGTCAGTAATGTACGATAGTTTTGAAAAATGTGAACAAGATGCAAAATTTTTGAAGAGTTTTCATAGAAAAGTTGTGAACACTTTATGTTTCAATTTATTTAGGAGGAAAAATTATTTCTGTTAGAAACTTTCTTAGTTCAATGTAATTGCTTAATAATAATAATAATAATAATAATAATAATAATAATAATAATAATAATAATAATAATAATAATAATATTTGTAATATGAGCAAGTAGTGGATGCAACATCCGAACTCAACAAATATTTTCTATTGCTGTATAAATTTTACGAGCTTTCATCAACGTAGAAAGAGGAGGGTATTTTTGCATTTTTGCGGGGAGGGGGGCATGTATCTTAAGTTATGGTACTATCTGACATTTGTGATAAAACTGATCTAACTCTTGCAAAATCTACATCAATTGTAACTTGATACATTATATTCGATTAATTATGTTTGAGGCAAGAGCTCAGCCAAAGACAGCCTTGACTCTGCATCACAGGCTGTATTCCACAATTTTGCAAGCCGGAAGCTTTTGAATTCGATTCGCCGACTGTCTTCTGTCTGTTTCATGCCTTTATCTCCGAACGTTTGTGATTTATGACCACTGGACGCTTTATCTGAAACATCCCGTATAATATTGCAATCTATTTTTTTTTTCTTTTCGGGATCAATACCTTCTGTATTTAAACGATAACAACATTCTTTTTACCATTGACAGTTTATATAGAATGAAGTTTCTGGTTTTACGTCCCACGATTATCTTCTTGTTGGTAAAAGAGACAGGTAATTAAGAAATAATTAATGGAATGAAAATGTGGGAGGAATCGGGAGAACACCGAGAAAAATCACGAAGAAAATGTTGTGTATCAGAAATTCCATACGATATAAAATGAAGGGACCCCGAGAAAACTCAGGGACACGATGTTGTCCACCACAAACTTTCTTCGACGGGAATCGAACCAGAGACCCTATGCACCATAGGTGAGCGCTTTACTACTAAGTTACCGTGCCGCCCAGTGATTCAAACAGAGGAACGCTGAATTTATATAAAGAAAATCGTTCCTCGAAATATCTCGCATCGAATGGAGTTCTCTGCTTGATATACATCACCTCTCTATCACCTGCATCATGAGGCACGGGTCACAAGAAAATTTTAAATAGCAAGGTACATACATTTTTTTTTTTTTTTTACATCGTTGGGAATTTCACAGAAAAACAAGCAACCTTGTAGGAAGGAGGTTTTCATGTGGGGGTACCATTATGGATGGCTGAAATTGGATCGTGAAGTCTTACATAGTCAGATAATACGACCAGTTAATGATGGTCATTCGTGGTCCCGTACGAATAACTTTTTCCTACAAAACTACATACCTTATTTACAGTTTTCGTGAAAAAAATGAAATCGATAATTTTAACGTCTCACGCTTATGGCGGCTAGGATAAATTAGACGATGATGATGAGAAATGAATGAAATGTTAAACGAAGAAAGTCGGAGGAAACGAAAGAACTACGAAAAACTCAGGAACACGGTGTTTGTCCACCACACAGCAACCCTTTGGCGCGAGCTGGGATCAAACCTGTCACTCCACCCAGCATAAGTCAACGCTCTAACACTGAGCTACCGCGACCCGACCCCTACAGTTTTCGTGTGACCCACGGTACCCCACAGATGCCATGTAGGGCGCACGAGCACTCCATTTTATGTCTCTTCAATTTTCGTAGATTTCACTTCATTTATTTCAATTTCCGTATCTGTTTGTTTCGTCATTTTATCTCCAACTTTTTGTGATTTATAAGCACTGGACGCTTTATGGAGCGCTTTATCTGGACGCTCGGTATATGTGTGTGTTCAGTGTTCCAGAAAGTTTTCATCTTCGTCCTTATTTTTACATTGTTGTTTGTTGGTGTTTCAGCACCGGGGCTATGTGAGACGTGAACCTACAACTTAAGGTGGAATCCGAACCAAACTAATGCGTATAAATTTCAACGCTCTTCCACCGATGTTCGTACCCGAGATCCCGTGAACAGTAACTCTTCTACTGAAACACCGGAAGTGGTTGAACTGACAGTTAATGTTTTAGTATTGGATCCGTATATTTTGGAAGCCGACTCCAATTATCCAAAAAATGAAATGAAATCTTTGAGTTCTACGTCTCACGATTATGCCGGCTAGACCATAGGAGACGGTAATGACGACAGAAATGAATGAAATGGTGGAATGAAGAAAGTGGGAGGAAAAGGGAGAACCCACGCATATGGTGTTTGTCCATCACAAAGTTCACTTCGCGCGAGCTGGGATCGAACCCGGGACAACCAATTTTTCAAGGAATGCTACTTATTACATTATTATTATTATTATTATTATTATTATTATTATTATTATTATTATTATTATTATTATTATTATTATTATTATTATTACCAACAGATGTGCACAATACACTACTTGCGACAACAAGAAATGAGTGATGAATCAATAACGGGCAGAAAGGGTTTTAACCAAAAACTGATTAAGAGGCCCCATCACTGCGAAATTAAAGTACCGTCAATTTTACAGTAATTATGTGATATCTTCAAATAGATAAAAGATAATCGAAAAGTGGAACAAGAACTCACTAGACAATATTACTTTACATGAGATACAGTTATCACGACTCACTTGTCTGCTTTCGATTTCCAGCCATTTAGAAAATCGGCATTTATTTTCGCGTTTATAAATGGCTGCAAAAGGTAAGCTACTAGGTGAGTCCTGACAACAGTACCCCAGTAAAATAATATTGTCTAGCACGCTCTTGTTCCACATTTTGATTATCTTTTATCTAATTGAAGATATCACATAACTACTCTAAAATTAGCGGTATTTTAATTTCGCAGTGATTAGGCCTCTTAATATGTCCTTCATACACTGTTTAGCATCTTCGACAACTCGCTGCTAAAATACACTTTTATAGTAGCCCTGTGTTGTTCGAAACATGAACACTGTGCATTCAATTTTTCCTTTCTCCAGGAAGAATTGGGGAGGGAGGGAAATAAAACAAAAAGTAATGAATTGTTTACAGCAAGGAACAAGGTTCAACACCTTCCAAACTCAAAAGATACAGAGCTCACATCCAGCAGACGATTACATTTTTTCTTTCACCACTTGGCTAATAGAATGTTACCTTTCAGTATATAAGTTCTGACCAGTTTCCTTCAATGAAATAGTTCCCGCTTTGTATTGTGTTAATTTACTCTTTCTTTTAAAAAAAAAATCGCATTGATTGATGGGTCTGGAAATTCCCTAATTAACGAGCCGGAAAATAGCGGTCATAGAGTAGTGGTTAGCGTACTTGCTTCGTAATCAAAAAGCCCTTCGTTCGCATTTAGTAGCCGGTCTAGTGATGTAGGTCACGTAAATACCCATTGGGTAAGTAAATAAAATGTGAGTATTTACTCGGGTAATTATTCTTTCTCTATTTACCCACCCCAAATAAAGATATTTTACGAAATTTTAATGTTTATAAAATTGTTTGAATGTTTAGTCACACGATGGTTTCTTCTGTAGTTGTTTACGAAATAGTTCTAAATATTACATGACCAATATTTTACATTGAAATGCACAACAAGCCTCAGTTTTACAGGAAGCTACAATTTTGTAGTAATCACGGAATAGCAAAAGCAATTAGAGACACGAGAAGAAAAAACTTTTCTAGGAAACTGTAAAACAATTAGGTATGTCATTTATCAACCCTTTACTACACGGACTGACAGAACTTTAAAAAGATAATAGGGAAATGAAATGAAATTAAATCTTTGAGTTTTACCTTACACAATTACGACGGCTAGGCTAAAGGAGACGGTGATGATGAGAAACCAATGAAATGCTGGAATGAAGAAAGTCGGAGAACTCCGAGGAAACCCACCCACACGGTGTTTGTCCACCATAAAGTTCACTTGGCGCGAGCTGCGATTGACCGAGGGACCCCAAGTACCACAGGTGAACGCTTTACCCCTGAGCCACCGCGGTCCTAGCACAAAAAGAGGGTGTGGCAAAAGTTCTGTGTTTTTGTTGGCAACCTAATTACTAAAAAAGTAAGCGGAACGAACTTTATTTCCTAATACAATAAAATCTTAAGGTGAACATGATCCCTTAGTTATCAACTCTACGGCCATCCTCCATAATAAGTGTGTAGTACTAGATCGGCTTGTGTTACTGAGAAACTAAAAGGCATCTACAGGAAAACGGTGGGTTTCCCAAAGTTATATTTTCACAAATTTAAAAATAAACAACCTTTTCTTCTCAGGTGAATAAAATAACCTTTGGCAATTAGAACTCCTTTGAGAATATTTGGTTACCATCAGTGGCGTATTTACGATTTTGTTTCGGGTGGTTTTGCTAACTTTTGGGGGGAGCTTTGCCTAAAAATGTGAAAATTCTGCAAGATATTTCATATACTTTACTATAGTAAGTAAGAATTCGGGGGGCTTAAGCCCGGAAGCCTTCCCTAAATACGCCACTGGTTACCATACTACCCCTTGAACACTGGAGTTCCGCGTTCGATTTCTTGTGAGACCTCATATGTGGTTCGCATTTCAGGTTACGTTCAAAGTCCCCGTGTCATATTGTCTCAGTGCTGAAGAGGGATGTTCAAGTCCAAAGGAACCAATCTACCTTTCACATTAATTAGACAAAGTTAATGCTAATCACATGACGTCATTGTGAAAATATTATTCCATTCAAACTTAACTTATTTTCTATATTTATTTGTTTCTGTTAATCGAAATTATGTTACTGGTTTAATTACACCTTACTGCCGTTTTAGGGAGAGGAATAGTGGCGGCTCTTAAGGGAAGACATGTCAGTAGAAAATTAAATTTCATCGTTATAAGTTAAAATAAAGTAGCTTGATACAGGTTCAGATTCTATTTACAAACAAGAATTACTACATTAGGAAATCTTTCTTTACTTAGTTCTAGCAACAAAATTTAAATTGTATTTACAAGACTTCCCCCACACGACCCGCCATAGGACTTCAAAAAAATATTTGAGGGGGTATAAGCCTTTCTGGAAAGGCCTAGAAACGCCACCAGCACTTTATAGTATCGCAAATAAGCCAATTGAATATTAGACCAATGTAGCCCATTAAACTGTTTCTTTAATTGTCATTTTCTAGCGTACTAATATTTCACAAAGCACTCGCCTTCCGAACGTCGGGTCCCTGGTTCAATCTAAGCTCACGTCAAGCTTCTGTATAATGGACAAACACCGTGTGAATGGGTTTTCTCGGGGTTCTGCCGTTTCCTCTTCCATTCTTCATTCCATCACTATCATTTATTCCATTATCTCCATGGGGGCGCGGTGGCTCAGTGGTAGAGCGTTCACCTCCGGTGCTTGGGGTCCCTGGTTCGATCCCAGCTCGCGCCGTGTGGACTTTGTGGGGACAAACACCGTGCTCGTGGGTTTTCTCGGGGTTCTCCCGTTTCCTCCCACTTTCTTCATTCCACCATTTCACTCATTTCTCATTATCACCGTCTCCTTTAGCCTAACCGGCATAATCGTGGGACGTAAAACAAAGATTTCATTTTTTTCATTATCTCCATCTCCCTTAGCGTCGGTCCATAATAATGGCATGTTGAATTGTTATTATATATATATATATATATATATATATATATATATATATATATATTAAGAATTGTTGCTTCCTATTTTTAAATATGTACTACATTTTTATTCCGACAAAAATCGATAATTTAATAACCTAGTGGTAACATAATTGTCGTCACGAAGAAAACATTATGCGGGATGAGGAGTAGCTCTGTTACTGTTAAGATTTATCAAACAATATCTTCCATTAATTTCTTCAAATATAAATATTTCGAAGATTTCATGGATAGTACTTTTTTCAAAAATTTTGCCAGGAAGAAGGTTTTGCAAAACGAACAACGAAATTACACTCAAAAATTGCGGGCTAAGTCCCCCCCCCCCCCGACGACAATATTAGGTAGTTGAATAAGTAGGTCTACTATTCAGTGTTTCTTCCAGATATACTTCTTGGAAGGACTTTAGCCCTAGAGTACCAACCGCTCTCTCCCATTGAGATAAAATGAAATTAAATAGCGAATATGCCTAGGTTATATTTGTGCAGTGCACTACCTTTAGCAAATTGCACCCCAGTGCAACCTCCCTATGTATTTTTTATTATGTGCCCTAGATACTTTTTCTGCACGAAAACCATCTTTTTACGAGAGATTTTTCCTTTTGTAGCAGGCAAATAGTATCATACACACCAAACACTGCTTGCCAGATATGAACCTATAGCGTTGGTTGTTAAGCTACGTTGTTTGAACTTTAAAATAATTTACCAATTACTTCAAAACGAAAGGAAGACATGCACAGAGGAATATAATTAAAAATAGCAGAGAAAAACCATAATTACCACTCTTTTAGATCACCCTATTTGCACAGATATGAACCACGCACTGTTAATCACCTCCGAACACAAAATATCCAAGTAATGCGAATAACTATAGTTCACTCCTTCATTTCTACACTTGCGCCGCAAGAAAATAGGCTCGCACTTGACATCCTTACTACGCAGAAAATTGGGTGTGGAAATACCCCTCCCTACGGTTTAAGCTATAGGAGAGTCAAACGGATGTTCAACTGATAAACTTGAAATATTTGATGTAATTCTAGCAATGGCTTCCCCTTCTATTAGTATCCTTCCGCGCTGATAAGATTATGGATGTAGTGTAGCAAAATGTACAAAATTATCACAAAATTTCTGCACCTCATTTCGGGAGTTGAATTTTACGAGGAATATATATATACATATATATATATATATATATATATATATATATATATATATATATATAACTCTATGGCCTATGGAACCGGAGGTTCAGTGCCGCGTTCACAAAAGCCTCCACTGACTTCTATCCTTAGCTAATTGGATCCAGTTTCTACTTTGTATTCCTATCTCTTCGAGATCCATCTTAATATTATCCTCCCATCTGCGCCTAGGTCTTCCTAATGGTCGTTTTCCTATGGGTCTTCCAGTCAAGACTTTGAAAGCGTTTCTACTTTCTTCCACTCTAGCTACATGACCTGCCCACCTAAGCCTCCTAGACTTGACGACCCTAACAATGTTGGGTAAACCGTATAAACTATGTAGTTCCTCGTTATGAAGTTTCCGCCATTCCCCATTCTCGTTCCTCTTGGGTCCGAATATTCTTCTCAGGATCCTGTTCTCAAATACTTTCAGTCTATGCTCTTCCCTCAGAGTAAGCGACCATGTTTCGCAACCATACAGAACAACAGTATGCATGATTATCTTTTTATATATTCTAAGCTTCAAATTCTTCGACAGAATTCGCGACGACAAGAGATTTTGAACCGAATAGTAACACGAATTCCCTGCTTTTAGTCGACATTTAATTTCTTCGTGAATATGATTTTCGTCTGTTAATATTGATCCTAAATATTTGAAAGTATCCACTTCATCAAAAGTATTATTTAATATTTTAACGCCTCCACAATTTGCCGTATTACGGTCCCGACGAACTTCCATGTATTTAGTTTTCTCTGCATTTACTTCTAAACCCATGTCCCTGCAAGCGTTTAATAAGATCTCTGCATTTATTTCTACTTTTCTCCTATCATCCCCTATTAAATTTACATCATCAGCATATGCCATAACCTGGTGAATACCGTTCAACTGTAGGCCGTGGTTGCTATCTTTGATTTTCCTTATGGCGTATTCCAGCACAAAGTTAAATAATAATGGCGACAACGCATCTCCTTGTTTCAGGCCATTTTCGACGTGAAAGCTCGTGGAGAAAAATTTTCCTACCCGGACTTTACTTTGGGATTCACTTAAACATATCTTAATTAATCTAATTAGCTTTCTCGGTATTCCAAGTTCTGTAAGAACGTTGTATAATGTTTCTCTCCTAACCGAGTCGTAAGCCTCTCTAAAATCAATAAATAGTTGATGTACCGGGGTATTGTATTCCCACTTCTTTTCGAGTATTTGGCGAATGGTAAATATTTGGTCGATAGTTGATCAATTTCGTCTAAATCCGCA
Source organism: Thermobia domestica (assembly GCF_964235325.1). Taxonomy (NCBI): domain Eukaryota; kingdom Metazoa; phylum Arthropoda; class Insecta; order Zygentoma; family Lepismatidae; genus Thermobia; species Thermobia domestica. The sequence continues at coordinate 243,005,622 of NC_137460.1, read as the reverse complement.
CTGATAATCTCCAATAATTTCATCTACGTATGGGGTCAATCTTGCTAATAGAATATTTGAAAGGATTTTATAGGATGTTGACAGAAGAGAAATGCCTCGATAATTATTACAGTCAGTTTTGTCGCCTTTCTTGTGAATTGGAACAATGATTGATTCTTTCCACTCTTGTGGCAATTCTTCCTTGCTCCAGATAAGGAGAATGAGTTTGTGTATCTTGTTCCACAATTTTTCGCCTCCAGCTAAAATTAACTCAGCCGGAATTTCATCTACACCCGGAGATTTGTGTTTCTTTAATTTCTTTATAGCGGCTTCTACTTCTATTCGATTGGGTTCTGGAATATACGGTTCTGCGGTGTGTTTCTCCTTTTCTCCACGCACATTAGTTTTTGGCTGCGTGTTCATCAAATCGTCAAAGAAATCTTTCCATCTATTTAAGAGGCTATCCGTATCAGTGAGAACTGTTCCGTCAGCTTTCTTTAACATATAAGCACGAGGTTGATAGCCTTTCTTAAATTCGCTGATCCCCTTATACATGTCCCGAATATTTTTATTTTTACTATTATCTTCAAGTTCCTTAATTTTAGCTTTCAAAAAATCGCGTTTCTTTGTTCTAAAAGTTTTGGAAGTTTCCCGCCTGATATCTGCGAAATTTTGTGTAGTTATTTCATTCGGATTTTGTAGCCACCGTAATTTTGCCTGTTTTCTCTTCTCTACTAATTTAATGCATTCTTGGTCGAACCATGGTTTGTTCCTACGTATTTCCGCGTGTCCCAATTTTTCTATTGCTGAACTTTTAATGCTATCTCTAATTTCAATCCAAGTATCCTCAACACTAGTGCACTCCGAGTCTTCTAAAACCGAGAATCTATTCGAAACTTCAATCTGGTATTCCTCTCTTACCTGGCTCTCTTCTAATTTCTTTAAATTAAATCTCTCCGTTTTCGGACATTGAATATTACCTTTATTGAACAATAATCTCTCCCGTATTATCGCTACTACCAGGTAGTGATCAGTGTCACAATCAGCCCCTCTAAACGACCGGACGTCAATTATGCTAGATTGCCTTCTTCTATCTACTAAAACGTGATCAATTTGATTATGTGTTTTTCCGTCTGGTGATGTCCAAGTGTATTTATGAACGTCGCGATGTGGGAATTTTGTACTCTTCACGATTAGGTTTTTGGATGTTGCAAAGTTCACGAGTCTAACACCGTTGTCATTACTTTCCTTATGCAAACTTTCGTTTCCTATAATCGGTTTGAAAATATCCTCTCGTCCTACCTTCGCATTGAAATCCCCTAATAGAATCTTCATATGGTATCGCGGGAGTTGGTCAAATATCCGTTCCACTTCTTCGTAAAAACTATCTTTTATATCGTCACCCTTATCTTCAGTTGGAGCATGTACATTTAAAACAATAATATCACACCACCGTCCCTTGAGAGTAATAAAAGAAAGTCTGTCAGTAACAAATTCAACCCGTTTAATTGCTGGTAATATTCGTTTGTGAACGAAAAACCCTGTTCCTAACTGGTGATTTTTATTGCCTTCCCCGTAAAAGAACGTAAAATTTCCGGAATTCTCAGATCCATTTTCTTCCCACCTAACTTCCTGAACTCCTACTAGATCCATCCTGTATTTCTCTAACTCATTCGTTACAGATTTTAACGCGCCTGCCCTATAAAGACTTCTAATATTCCATGTTCCAAATCTCATGTCCATTTTCTTTTGCTGAGGTCGTGCCAAGTTATCAGTCCTTGTCCGAGGCTTTTGTGAATGTTTCTGAACAAGTACCTTTTTTTACAGGATGAGGGTGTTAGCCTTACCCAAACCCCCAAGCTGGAGGACCACTCCTAGTCGTCTGTCCGCGACTGCTTATTCAGTATATTCGCAGCTAACCTCTATATCTAGAGGCCTTCTCCTCGATCCGCAACCTGAGGACGCGCCATGCCGTGATGACAGGAACCCACGTTACACTGCATATATATATATCGATAGTTATAGAACAGGGGATGATTTCAGCTGAAACATTCATAAATCCATCAGTAGAGAGGCCACAGATATTGCAGTAGTCGAAAGAGTGACTGCGATAAACCTTCTACAGAAAGAGAGGTGAAAACATTAAGTTACCACAGATTGGTCAGTGTTCAAGTAATTCTTACACTTTTTGCTACTCCACCACCATCATATATATCACATATTAGATCCTCCGTCCGATATCATTCTATCTAAGCCTTGGAAAGGACACAAAATTCGATTTAGCGTTATGTTTGAAAAGAAAATAGTCATTCACATTACAAGGTTGTTTATTTTAAAATTAATAATACCGAAAACAATATTTTGTTCCTCTTTCCCCCAGCGGCCCTCCCTTTGAATTATTTACGTAATTCGGGGGCACGTTGACTTAGTGGCAGAGCGATCATCTCTGGTTTGTGGGATCCCTGGTTCGACCCCACACCTAGTAAGTTTGTGATTGATAACATCATGTTCGTGAATTTTCTGGAGGTACTCCCGTTTCCTCCCGTATTCTCATTCCACCAATGCTTCTATCGTCATTAACACTTTATCGTCTCCCTAAACCTAAAGGGCATAACCGTGGGACGTTAAACTGAGATTTTTTTCTTTTTGTAATTTATTCACCAAACGACAAATTCTCGCTGTGTGTAGCGAGAGCGTTTATTTTCAATTAGTCAAAAGAAATATCTGATTGCAAAAGAATTCGCTTCCCCTTCTACTCTCTTGTTTATTCAATACCTTCGGACTTTATTAGGGAAACATGGGCTATTTAACGAGATATTGTTTACTTTAAGTATGAAAAGGTTAGCATGTATCGAAAGAAAAGTGTGTTTTTTCTCAAAGTTTCGAAGCGGATATCTACTAACAGTTATTTATTTTCTCTCTCTTTACAGGATAAGTTTCCAAAGTTTTGATAGTGACAAAAATATCTGAATAATATGAAGAGAAAAGGCGAAAATACTAATATGCTGCATGTGCCTCTAATAGATTTACAAAACCAAACTATAAAAATAAACATATGAAGCGACTTCAGAAAGCATGCTAAAAGGCATAAGATAAGAAATACGTTAAAAAGTAGACAATATTTGTAATAAAGCTCTTGAAAGCAGAAAATGATTCATTATTAGCTGCAAAAAAAATTTGAAGCCGCGAAAGCCGAACAAATTATTGCCTAATATAAAATTATTACGATCGTAATTTTATGTCATTAATAGTTTGGCCTGACATGACTCCGTTTTTTTAGATAATAGTAGTAAATTATTTTCTGTTTTTAAGCTCTTTATTATTATTATTATTATTATTATTATTATTATTATTATTATTATTATTATTATTATTATTATTATTATTATTATCTACTTTTTTAGCGTATTTCTTATTTTATGCATTTTTGAAATCGGTTAATATTTTTTTTTAAAAAAAGTTTATTTTCTGCTTTTCATTGAGTTTCTGAAGTCAGTTATTTTACTCCTTAATTTTTCCTTAGTATTCCATTTTTCTTTTATCCAGTAGTTTAATTAGATACGAAACTAAAAGCAGGACACTAGCTCCATATAAAATAGGTCTCCGTTCAAAATATGTGTGAAAAAATATGTAATAATAATGAATTATTAAAATACTATTTTTTAAATTATAGTTAACAATCTTTCTTGAGAACAGTTCATTATATTAGTGAAAACGGCAAATCAATATCATGTACTCTAAAGCGAAATTAGCCTTCTCTGCATAAGATGCTTAAATTTCCCAAATAGCAAGGTATACCTGTCGCAGCGGGTACGGTCTAACGTCATTTGACACTTTAGGCTAGTACATGTGTAAGAAGTGTGGGAATTCTTAGAATCAGAGATAAGGAATTGCTCCTGTTTCAAGTTGATTTCTATAAAAGTGCAAATTATCTAAACATGGAGATGCGCTGGGTCAATGGGTCATAGGTCAAGATTTGTGAGTGGATCAGTGGGTCGTGGATCAACAGGACGTGACCCAAAGCAACCCACCGTGACCCACCAACCCACTGGCCCACTCTTCCCAGTGCATTGTAGACAACATCTTCTGAACACCGGCGAGTTTGTCCACTTTTACTTTGAAGGGCTCCAATCTTCTTCCTTTTCAATTTGTTTATATTTACTTACCTGAGATAAGTATATCAAAGTGAAGAAAAAAAACTTCAGGCATTTTGGGATATTGATATTTGTAATTTTAATAATAACAGTAGTACTTACTATTTGGCTTTCGAAACACAGGTTGTGCATTTTACGGTGTTTTTTTTTTTTTTTTTCCTTTACCTTGATTTGACACTTTCAAATTTCACCTTATTTTCCACCTTGTAGTTTAACAAGGAAATAATTATATATATATGCTAATTAAATTGAAATTCATCGTAATTTGGCCCATGGGAAACAATTTAAAATTTTATATTGTGAAGGTCAAGTTCAACGATAGTGCAACAGAGCGGTGTTTGAGCGAGTGACCGTAGAAATTCAAACTCCGATTAGTAATAATTTCACTGCCCTGATTATTCCTTAAATCATGGAAGACATCTGAAAAGCCGCCATGTTGGACGCACAAGATCTGTTGAAATCAATAGTGGTCAATACAGTTAGAGACCTCTGTTTAATTCCAACTGTTATGGACCTTAATGATAATTGCGAGGTTGATAGGAAAATGAAGACAAAATTAGGCACATTTAAAAAATAATAAAGATGGTCAATTAGGCTCATTACAGCTGTCGCCGGTCTTCAAATTGAAGCAGTAGTCGAGAGGTGTCATGAATGCACCAGAGGCTGTTTGCAGATATCCAGTTTTGTAGAAAGCATATCTAATCATGACTTGAAACCTTGATGCTGTAAACTGGAAGTGGGTGACTGACAGTTTTTCTGTCATCTGACTTGAAAATATGACAACGGGACAACTTCATTAACTTGCAGTGTTTGTTATATATTGCCCTCAGTGGTGCCCTTCCCGCTCGTCTATTGGCTAGCACATGCGTCTTTGGTGTACGGGATCCCAGGTTCGATTTCTGGTGGGAAAGCCTTTGGAAGTTTATCTGTCCTTGATGTTTCTGTGTTCGCGTCCCTCTCGTTCCAGGTTATTGACAAAGCGAGTTAACAAGTAAAAAGCGAATAAAATGAAGTAGAAACTAGTAATAAGTAGATAAGCAAGTTAATGAGGCACGCTCGGTAAGTCAGTTAACTTTTAAAAAAGTAGTAAAGCGTCCACCTCTGGTGTATGGGGTCTTTGGTTCAATCCGAGCTTGCTCCAAGTGAGCTTTATGGTGGGCAAACACCGTTTGTGTGGAGTTTTCCTGTTTCCTCTCGATTTCTTCATTCCACCATTTCATTCTCCTTTAACCTCGGTGGTATAATCGTGGGACGTAAAACTTAGGGATTTCATTTTACTTCAAATAGGAAACGTAGAGAGAAAAATCAGTAAAACAATAAGTTTCGTTCTGAAGATTTCTTTCTAAGTTACTCCTCGTAATGGGAAACCAATCAAAGGAAAATTGAATGATATTCTGCTAAAAACCGGAGCGAGACTGGCATGTAAACAGTCATGACATCACGAAGAATCTAAACATTCATTTGCAATGTTAAATTATTTGGAGGAAGCTGGCTAAAGAGTGATCTTGGTCGCTTGGTTGTATGCAACCCGTCTTACTTTGTTGAATTTCTGGTTCCTGCATATTTAGGCTAGTTTTCATTAGTCGTTGCTGAGGTTATTTCATGTTTTTCTTACAAAATTATTAATTATTATTACTTTTATAAAATATTTTGTATGCCTAAACCATCCTTGGGAATTGTTTTTCGATCAGTGAAAGCCCCATCGAAATATGACGAACGGTTCTCGAGATAATCGCGTACAACCCTACAAAGTTAGACTTGTATGTATGTATGAATGTATCTATATGAGAACCTCATATTTGTTAACTCGATTAAAAAATAGCATCTGACCAGTTGATTCACTACGACATCCACCAACTCTTCGGGACTGAGTTTCTGAAATAGGGATCGGATCTTCATATCATGTGTATTAGAACACTCCATACATAATTTTTCGTGCCACCCTGAACAAATTTTCGAGAGAACCACCTTATAACACACAAGGATTTTTATTGTTTTGTCCGTTGCTTACATTTGCATGTTGATACTCTGTTTGTCTGCGCCTCTCATATGCCAAAAGTTCTGCTTACACATCCAACATTTTAAAACATGCCTCCCCTTTCAGCTGCACGAGTATATATATACATAAATTCAATACAAGTGAATGATATACTAGAATCCCCATAGAGGCCAACTATATTTAGTAAATTTATGTTGAATAATTGAAAACAAGTATGCAATACTAAGATAATGTTTTACACTATTTGTCATTTCGATGTAAATAATGCGACAAGTGATCACTTTCTCATGGTCATAAAGCGCCCACTAAATGTTCGTATACCATACCCTCTCTCAACCAGAGCCCTGCAAACCCAGGCCCGAATACGGCCCGGATGGATCTGTGTTCTGTGCCCGGCCCGGCCCGAATCTCCAGCCGGGCGTAATCGGCCTGAGAACAACCAAGTCTGATAAGTCAAGTCAATCCTTTAATATGCAATGGAAAATGAGAAATGTGTCGTCATAATATTGCAATGTCTACTTGTCCTTCTGGAATGGGAAAATCGTGTGAAAGGTTTTATTTTTTCTATATCCCTATTCTGTCTGTCTATGTGTTATTTGTGCTTGCTCTGTCCAGCCATGTTTATTATACTTAGGTGCAATAATACAGCTTATGGACGTAAAAGTCTTTACGAATGCTAGTACTAATTCCACTATTGCTGCCACTGCTACTACTATTACTACTACCACTACTGCTACTACTCTATACTATACTAATACGACAGCGAATACCACTACTGCTACTACTAGTAATACGAAAACAAAGCAATGAAAATGAAATCTGAGTTTTAGTCTGACAGTTATGCCGGCTAGGCTAAAGGAGAAATGGTGAATGAATAAAGTGGGAGGAAACGGGAGAACCTCCTCCCACACGGTATTTGTCCACCACAAAGCTCACATAGCACGAGCAGGGATTGATCCGACGATCTCGAGCATCAGATGTGAGTGCTTTTTCTAATGAGCTACTGTTGTTCCCAGTAGATCAAGTATCGGTTCACATTCTACGCAGACCGGCCATAGTAACTAGTATTTTTTCCTTTTTTTCTGTACTTAGAAGTTAAATTCGGTACCACCAGACATGTGAACTCTGACGCGAAGTCGTAGCAGTTGTAGTAGTATTAGCAGTTGTCGTAGTAGTAATCATGGGCGGCGATTAGGGGGGGCAAGAGGGGGCAGTTGCCCCCCACTTTTTTGAAATGACTCCTTAATGTATATAGTTTCATTTGGAAATGTAAAGTTTTCTATGTGATACTGCTTCATAGAAAAAATGGTGCCATATAATATTTGCTGTTGTATGAGTACATATTGGTTATTTGTCTTCCCGTGGAGTTAAGATAGCTATAGGAATTGCATTTTAATTGCAATCCAAAGCAATTAATATTGCAACTGCTTATTTCTTTAAATGTCGTAGCATATGCTTGTACTGTCTTTCATTTTCTAAGAGTAATAACATACCGGTACATTTAATGGCATGTGTGGAATTAAAAATATAAGTTGTACATTAATCCCCAGTTTCAATATAACTTCTACAAAACAAGCTTCATTATTTATTACTGTAATTAAATTTATCCTTTCCATTTATTTGTTTCGCAAATTTGTTATTAAATAACCTAATCACACAATTTTCCAGACTGAATTTTACGATGTTCATGAGCAAGGAATCAAATCTATTCTTATATTTTTGTTCTTTAAGAGTACAAAGGGCTAGTCCTACTTGCATTGCTCTGTCAATTTACTTATTAAAATATGAAATACGATATACGATATTTTAACTGACAAAGACAATATCCTATTAGTTATACAACCTTTCAACGAATATTCAAATCATGTCTTGCCCCCCCCCCCTTACTTTTAACGTCCAATCGCCGCCACTGGTAGTAATAGTAGAAGTGGTACTATTAGAAGTAGAAGTAGTATTACAGTACTTTGCAATCTTGAATAAAGAATCAGTTTCCCAAACATATTACGATTAGCATAGGCTAACATTAGTTTCCGATCCGTCTTTCGGGCCCGGTCCAGTTTGAAACGGGCAGGGCCGGGCCGGGCACATTCCGGGCCGAACCGGTCTCGCCCGGCCCATGCAGGGTTCTGCTCCCAACAGCAATAACTGATCTTAGTCTTACTCAATGGTCACAAACGCCCCCTCATACAACAAATGACATTCATTAACTCTTGTCAACTCGTGGCTCTGTTAACAACTTGTGGCTCTTCTTTTAATTATACATTTCTTTTTACAACCTCTATAATTACGTTAAATATTTAAACTCTTTTCTAGAATATAACAACCAAAAATTTCAACGCCACACGACGTAAACACACATCTTGTGTGTTCTTCCTACTGAAATAGTGACTAGTTAGTAACACACACCTTTGATGCACATGATCCCGTGTTCGATTTCAGTAAACAGAGACGGAGTGGCTCAATGGGTTGTAAGTTAAGTGGGTCATAGGTCAAAAAGGACGTGACCCACTCTGCTCAGTACATTGTAGATAGCATCCTTTGAACATTGGTGAATTTCTCCACGTTTCACTTGTAAGGCTTCCCTCTCTCCTTCTTTTTCATTTGTTTCTATTTATTTACCTTAGATGAGTATATCTAAGTGAAAAAAGAACTTCAGGCAGTTTTAGATATTCGTATTTGTAATTGTAATAATAGCAACGGCATGCTTTCGAGACAGTCAAATTTTACACATTTTCCCCTTTATTTGGTCTAATTTACCTTGATTTGAAATTTTCAAATTTCATCCTATTTTACACCGAAAAGTATATGTAATTCAACAAGGAAATAATTAAATATGATAATTGAAATTCATCGTAATATGCACGAGAATCAGTTTTCCATTTTATATCGTAAGCGTCTGATGCAGCTGTATTATAACAGAGTGGTGCTTGAGTGATTGACTGTAGAAATTCAAACTCCATTAGTGATAATTTCACAGTCTTATTTTATTACATGTGTAAAACTCTGTAGCCAGTGAAGAGGATGGCGTGGAACATGAGTCACGGTTGATGATAATCGGTTTTAGTGAGTCAGAATGGATCACGGTGGGTCGTGGGTCAGTTTATCATGGATCAAGTTTTCATTGACCTATGTCATCTCTGCCAGTGAAGATAACACACTGTGGAGTTCGGATTTCCCCTTTAACTGTAAGTGTATGTGTCATGTAACATCGGTACTGAAAAGGGACGCTAAACTTTAATTTTAGAAAAAACATTCCTGGTTAAAGTGTAGGGAGGTAAATTAATTTCCACGCCAGAGTAGCTTCTAATGATGGAAGAATTATCTAAACCCATTGCATAGTTTCTCACACTACTTATATATAGGCTAAAAACAGTATTTCTCTCTTTTCAATATGATATAGTTGTTGTTTTCAATCAAGTCCAATAATTTACGTTACTTTATGGTCTACTAGCTAGCGCACGCGCCTTTGGAGCCACAATATTTCACATTGAATTACCGCTACAAAAGCATTAAAAATTTTGAACGTATTATGGTGGTTGTGATTCCACCTTAAACTATAGGATCACCTCTCATATAGCCTAGGTTCTCAAAAGGATTCCAAATTCCGTTCCAAGCAAGCAACCAATTTACATTCTTTAGATATAGATGGTTCCCAACAATTCCCTGGTTTAATCTTATATTTTTATTTGCATGATGTTTTCTGCAAATTATTTCTGCTACTCTCTTCCATTTTATCCTGAGTTTCACAACAAACTTGGATCGGGGTGCGGTGCTCAGAATTAGAGCACTTAGCTCTGGTGCGTAGGGTCCATTGTTCGATCCCCGATCAAGTAAGTTTGTGGTGGACAACATTAGTATTTCCACCGTGGCTAAGCGGTTAGCGTACGCGCCTTTGGCGCGGGAGACCCGGGTTCGATTCCCGGCGGGAGCTCATGTGGTTCGGATTCCACGTTAATCAGTAGGTCCACGTCTCATATAGCCTCGCTGCTGAACGGGACGATAAACTCAAAATCAATCAATCAAACAACATTAGTATTCGGGGGTTTTCTCGGGGTTCTCCAGTTTCCTTCCACATTATCGTTTTACTAATTTTTTCATCATCATTCATATTCATCCATCTCCATTAACGTAAAGAGAATAACCATAACACGTTAAACTCAAAAGAACAAACTTGGCATGCACCAGTACTTAGGACGGAAGAAACTTCTAGACATGTCTTTCGCCGAAGAATTCCTAAACTGCATAGAAAGATATTTTTACAGTTTAACAGACAAAATAATTATGTAAACATTAAACACCTACCAATCGATAGACCTGTTTGAGTAGAAAAAAATGGCCGGCTTCAGTATAAAGTTCATACAGCTTTGGAGAAAACTCCCAATTTTTTTATAAACTTAAAAAATGATACTGAACGGAAAGCACGCCAGTCATTAAGGCGAGACAAATAGTGAAGTATGGAGTCATGAACGTGTCCTTATAACACTAGCAACACGACAGTACATTGTATAGTTAATTAGATATAGCAAGGATAAAAGTGGACCTGAAAAGCTAGAGAGGCGCATGACGTCACGTCGTACTCCGTGCCTATCTTCGCCCATTGTAATTTTTCGGAAATGCAGGGACATCATAGGTAATTTTTGGAAGCGAGGAAAACAGTTCCTCGCGTTCCCACTCACTTTTAGCCCTGAGATGCAGGCTAATATTATCATTTACTCTTTTAAACTTTACTTTCTTTTTTGATTAAAATATCGTCCAAAGACAGGCCGTATAGCAGTTGATAGATCACATCCAGCTTAACAAAATGATATGGTTAAGGGCAAATTTCTCATGCGTAGTCTCTGAGAAAATCAGCAATATATTTTACTCTTCTGCTGGAACAGATTGTTTGTAACTATACAGGGCCATTGAAAATGATTGACCCGAATTTAGAAATCTATTTTGTGAAATCTAATTAAACGCATGTTATAGTCACACTTACCTTCGAAAGGCTAATTTTGAAAGTTCACTTTCCACGGAGTGTTTCCACTTTCTACAGCTAAGAGTCAGCAGCGAGCAGGAAATGAATTCCTAATATTAACTGCAACATGCTTCAAAAGGTTTGGCGAGAGATACTATCAGCTTGATGTGTGCCATATCACGTGAGGTGCTCACATAGAACACTTGTGATAAGAAGAAAACTTACCCAGTTTACCATTTTTAGCACATGTCACACAATAACATGCCTATTATATTTCACAGAATTTTTATTTTTTTGGAATCGGGTCCATCATTTTGACTTCCCCTGTATTTATAAAGTATATATAAAAAAGAGAAATAATCTGTTAAATATCAGATTATGTCTTCTGCCAGTAGGTAGACAGATTTTGGTAACAGTTACACGTGTTGTTCGTTTGATTTATTTGTGGATACGGTGCGAAGTAATTTCCTTGCAATCTTAGAAAATTGAAGCCTTGCATGTTTGCTTTACGAAATTAAGTTTCCGAATATTTCTGAAACTTGACCTTTAACACATTTAACTTACTGGAAAAATAATAAAATATGTATATTGAAATGCAACGCAAAATTATGTATTGTTTAAAACATTGCCAACATACCCAGGTACAAAGTGATCAGTCGCGGCATTTGACTTCCTTTTCTCCCTGTAAACGTCTTCTTTGATTGTGGCCATCCAACGGCAATGGTTTCTCTATCTTAGCTCTATATGGTATAGCAGGGAAGGAACTTTGACATGTTCGGCACAGTGGCTCGGTGGTAGAGCATTTACTTCTGGTGCGTGGAGTCTCTAGTTCATTCCCAGCCAATTCACTTTCTGTTGGATAATATCGTGTCCGTTGGCTTTCTAAGTTGATTCCGGTTTCCTCGTACTTTCTCATTCCACCATTATTTACTTCCCTTAATCAACGTCTCCCTTAGCCGAAAAAGTGCATAAACGTCGGACGTTAAAAAAACTGACATTTTTATTTTCAACGAACTTTGAGTAAAAAAAATATAATTCTAATAATTTCTGTTAATATTCGAAAGAAGACCCAGACTGAGACTTTCGAGACTAGGGTTGCCCTCCAAATACAAGTGTTTGTCACGGTCTCGTCTCGAAATGATGATATGAGATGAGGCGAATCTCCGTACCACCCCTAAACAAAAGCCTTTCCATACTTATCCATAGCATAATTTGAAAACCTAAAACTCAACAAGAGTTTTAAAGAAATTCGTTTTCTTTTAGAGGATTACTGACAAAATGTTTGTTTCTGGAAGTTTGTTTTCCATTTCACCTCTGAGGCTATATAAAACGTGGACCTACAGTTTAATCCGAACCTCCCAAGTGCGTTCATGTCGTTTAGTACTATTATACCGGGAATCAAAGTCGAGTCGATTTGTATGAAAGTCACACGCGCTAGATACTAGTCCAGTGTAAAATGTACGTAAGTGGTTTTATTAAGAGTCTGACATACAAAAATAATACAAAATTTACTATTTTTCTTTCGCTTGTTTTTCAAATGAAATGTATCTTATCACAACCATAGATAATGTTATTCTACAACAGAAAATATAGACCTGAAGAATTTACAGTGTTGCCATCCATAGAAATTACAGTCTTGCCAGAATGACACTCCCCCAAAATCTAAGTTAAGGCAGGGACTGGAGGAACGGACTCAACTGCATTTGATTACATATCGTGTTGTTTTGGAATCCTGTGAACTAGTTTTTAACTAAAAATTTAATTTAATTTTAATAACCGTATGTTAAAACTATTATTTTTATTGCAAACTAAATACGTCTATTATTTAAAAAGTAGTTCACAGGACTCGAAGAAAACATGATACGTAATCCAATGCAGTTGAATTCGTTCCTCTAGTCGCTGCCTTAACTTAGATTTTGGAGAAGATGTTATTCTGGCAACACTGTCATTTCTATGGATAATAACACAGAAAATTGTTCAAGTTCATATTTTGTGTTGTAAAATAACATTATCTATGATTGTGGTAAGTTGCATTTCATTATCTCCTTTTACTTATGAAAAACAAACAAAAATGGTAAATATTGTATTATTTTTAGTGTGTCAGGCTCTTAAGAATTGTAGCAGTGAAGGAAAGACATGAATAAATTAAAAATTGTTTCACACTTCCGATGTGTTATCCTCTATAATGCACGGTGAAGGAAGGCCACAAATGACATTTTCATTAACCTCGTCTCGATTCTCATCTGGACAACGAGAAGTGCATATTGGAATTCGAGATGAAACGAGACGAGACAAGGAGAACGACAATTCTAGTCTCCTTTTCGTGACAATAATCGAGACTACATGAGAAATTTCTCTTGGCTCGTGACCAGCACTAGTTCACCATAGTCTTAGATCTCAAACTGTGTTTTAGTGTTATATAATTCACAATAAACTATTATGAATTGATAAACTAAATGTACGAATACAATCAGCAGCATTTATTAGCATTTTTAAATGAAATGTAATCTTTTAGGTTTACATCTTATAGTTATGTCGTGTATGCTAAAGGAAACAGTTGGTTTGGGGGAAGAAAAAAGGGCCCGCGAGTTTTTCTTTCCCCATTTTGAACCGGTACATGAAAATGCGATTTCCTTCCCCATTTTGAACCGGTACATGAAAATGCGATTTCCTTCCCCATTTTGAACCGGTACATGAAAATGCAATTTCCTTCCCCATTTTGAACTGGTACACAAAAATGCGATTTTCTCCATGTTTGCCGGCGCTGATTTTGAAAATTCCTTTACTAATCGATTCTCTTGCGAGTACTACAAGAATCAGTTAAAAACTCGCGGGCCTTTTTCTTTCCCATTTTGAACCGGTACATGAAAATGCGATTTTCTCCATGTTTGCCTGCGCCAATTTTGAAAATTCCTTGTCTAATCGATTTCTCGCGCCGAGTACTACAAGAATCAGTTTTAAATTCGTGGGCCCTTTTTTCTTCCCCATTTTAAACCAGCACATGAAAATGCGATTTTCTCCATGTTTGCCTGCTCCCGTTTTGAAAATTCCTTCACTAATCGATTTCTCTCGCCGAGTACTACAAAAATCAGTTTAAAATTCGCGGGCCTTTTTTCTTCCCCATATTAAACCAGCACATGAAAATGCGATTTTCTCCATGTTTGCCTGCACCGATTTGAAAATTCCTTCACTAATCAATTTTTCTCTCGCCAGGTACTACAAGAATTATTGAAAATCTCGCGGGCCCTTTTTTCTTCCCCCCAACCCAAACGGTGATGATAATAATGATTAAAATAGCGGAATCAAGAAAGTGCAACGAAACGGGATAACATAAGAACAACTATGTACATGGTATTTGTCCACAATAAATTCCACTTTGCGGGACCCACCCAACCAGGGACCCACGCTCGGAAGTTGAAGCTAAGCAAACTACCGCTTAGCAACTATGGCCCTAGCGTCGTTTAAAGATATACAAGTCATTATGTAATGCATTTCAATAAAAAAAAAGGATTTAAATGAAATATTTTAGTTTAACCTCCCACACTTATGACCTTTAGGCTAAGGAGACGGATGATATTTAAGCAAGTGAATGATGATGAAATAATGGGTGGAATTAGAACACAGGAGAAAGCCCACGGACATGATGTTGTCCACCACAAATATACTTAGCCGGGAATCGAAGCGGCGACACCAAGCACCAGAGGTAAGCGACCATATACCCCTACAGATAGGATTTAAATGTTGTTATATACAGCCTTCGTGGATCTCTCGTGATGCGGAAGGATTCGGGTACCTTTTTCACAAAATTAAGAAAAATTAAGAGCAAGTTAACTTTTACACAAAATTAAGATGAAAATAAGAGCAAGGTAACTTTTACACAAACTTAAGATGAAAATAAGAGCAAGGTAACTTTTACACAAAATTAAGAAAAAATAAGGGGCAAGGTAACTTTTACACAAAATCAAGAAAAAAATAAGGGCAAAGTAACTTTTACACAAAATTAAGAAGAAAATAAGGGTAAGGTAACTTTTACACAAAATTAAGAATATAAGGGCAAAAGTTTGCTAAACAAAACGAGGTGAAAATATTCTAAGTTCTATACGTATATTGTATACTATATGTTATAATCTAATAAGCAGAAGTCAGAAGCGGTGTCATTGCCTCTTCATATTTATTGTAAAAGACAATCAAATATTTAGCATGTAAAACAGAAAAAAAATGACATTCAATCTTGGTCCTTGAATAAAGTGCTGCAGTTTTGACCATATTTCTTCGAAAACTTCCCGTGTAGAAATATACATACATTTTATAACTAATAGCACACCGTGATCGTGAAGACTAGCTTGTAGCGGAGAGAAACATACGAAAATAATTCTCAGTAGAAAGGAAGGAACAGTGGGTTCAAGCAGAAAATTATAAGTCTATATAAAAAGAAAAGGAAGTTTACAACATGTACAGTAAGCGACAAAACTTCTTTCGGTTCGGTAAAATTTATTTTGGGGAAAACGGTGGTGTGACTGAAACGTACAGAAAATTACATTCTTTTTACTTACTGAGTCCTTCCATTCTGATGTTATATACGAAAATAATTTTATGAAACGGAAAGAACTTTTGTCGCTGAATGTACTAGCTTTCGACTACCATACGAATAATATGATCGACATATTTACGATGAGGGGCCGCGATGGCTTACTGGGAGAATGTTCATCTCTGCTGCTTGTGGTCCCTGGTTCGATCCCGTGTCCACGCCATGTGATGGACAAATACCATGTGTGTGGGTTCTCTCCTTTCCTCCCACTTTCTTTCTTCCATCATTTCATTCACTTATTAACACCGTCTCCCTTAGCCTAGCCGGCATAATCGTGGAATGCGAAACTCAGAAATGACATTTCATATCTACGATGGGAACCTGAGACCAAAGGAAGGTCTTTGGGTAGATCAATAAGAAGGTGGCAGAATATTACAAACGTAGGTTCTTAGGGAGGGAACAAAGAGTAAATCATGACTGGATTAAACAGAACAATATATCATCCAATGATAGATTCATTTCTGCGGCAATGAACCTTCAATTTTTCTAAGTCGTAGAGTGATTAATATTGTATATTCTTTCCTTTTGAAATGCCCTATAACCGTAGAGTTAGTGAGCGCGGCGCACGTAATCAGGGGTTGAATTCCCAGTAGAAGCATCAAACATTGTAGAAAAATTAAAAAGTAACTGAAATTAAGAACTAGCATACGTTGGTCTAGAAAGGAAATGTCCCGACCACATTATGCAACTAAAAAGACGAACGGCAACATAGCCTTTCATTGGTTGTAACGTCAAAAATTTCAAATAGTTCGGAAAAATTAGAAACAATGAAATCTTTCAGTTTTACGTTCCACGATTATGCTGTCTAGACTAAAGGTGATGATAAGTGAATGAAGTGAGAGAGCGAAGAAAGTGGGAGGAAACGAAAGTACCCCGAGGAAACCGAAGCACACGGTGTTTGTCTACCACAAAGATCATTTGATGCGAGCTGGGATCGAACCAGGGACCCCATGCACTAGAGGTGAACGCTTTACCACTGAGCCACCGCGGCCCCTTTAGATACTTCGATTTTACCCTAATCGTCGTTTCCACTTTTAATGCAACCAAACTCATACAGATGCCCTTAGTGTCCATCAAAGCTTTAATAATGTTCTTCTTTCTCCAAAAATACTTCTGGGGACACTGTGGCTCAGTGGTAGAGCGCTTACCTCTGGTGTGTGGGGGTCCCCGGTTCGATTCCCAGCCAAGTACGTTTTTGGCAAACAACATTGTGTCCATGGGTTTCCTCTGGGTATTCCCGTTTCCTCCCACATTCCAATTCCACCAATCCTTTCATCACCATTCACTTGTCTTAATTACCCGTCTCCGTTAGCCTAAAGGACATAACCGTGGGACGTTAAACTAAAAAAATTTCATCGACTTTCTAAATATACTTTTCTCATTAATTATGAGAGACTGACCCTCTTGCATTGGACCCATAACACATGTAGTAGTTTACAACGCTGTTGACCAAGATAAGCCAATTCCTGTCAGTTAGGGACTATTTTGTTGCAACGGAAGTAAAGAGCGTTATCGGAAGAAAAATATCCTGCAACTTCCGTTCTTCTTCCCTCCTCTTCTCCTGATAGTGATATTCCAACGGAGACAAGCTTACAAAGAAGAAAATATCATAATTAACTACGGACAAACACATTGTGAAACAGCAGATTTACCGACATTCTTAAAAACAGTTTGGCAATTAGACTTGAAATAGTTCCAGAAGAGCTCCATTCAGGCTTTTCTTTAAAAACACCTCTTTCACATTTTAAAAACATTTTTTCTTAAAGAAATGACAGCATTCCCCCTCCAACGTTTTGTGAGAAGGACCGAGTCTCCAAACTGCTGTAAATAAAATGAAATCTTTTAAGTTTTACTTCTCACGGTTATGCCAGGGTAAAGGAGACGGTGGCGATGAGAAATTAATGAAATGGTGGAATGAATAAAGTAGAAGGAAACAAGATAACTCCGAAGAAACACACGCACACGGTATTTGTCCACCAAAAAACTAACTTAGCGCAAGCTGAGATCGAACCAGAGACCAAACGCACCAGAGGTGAACGCTCTACCACTGAGCCATCGCAGATCCACTGCTGTAAAGAATAAACCAAACCAAATCGTAGCTAATGTTCACGTTACTTTAGCCCATGCCCCGCAATGACCAAACAGAAATAAACTTCGTTCTAACGACGAAAACACATGCCTCCAACTCCATCTTAAACCTTAGGACGAGCTCACGGTCACAAGTTGGTAAAACAGATCCAGTGGTTCCCTAGACGAGTTTTAGGAGGGTATGTTGCACCCATGAGATTATTTCGAAGGACAAAAATGGTACAATCACACTCGAAAAAATGAAATGAAATATTTCAGTTTTACGTCCCACGTTTATGCCGGCTAGGGTAAAGGAGACTGTGACGATAAGAAATGAATGGAATGATGGAATAAAGGAGTGGGAGGAAACAAAAGAACCCCGAAGAAACCCACGCACAATGTGATTGTCCACCACAAAGTTCACTTGGCGCAAGCTGGCATCGAACCAGGGACCCGATAAACCAGAGGTGAACACTCTACCACTGAGTTACTGCGGGCCTACTGCTGTAATTAATAATGCAAATCCAAGTAGCTAATGTTCACGTTACTGTAGCCCATGAAGCAGCAATTACCAAACAGAAAGAAACTGTTTTGATTACGAAACAGATGCAACCCCCCCCATCTTAATAAACCGAAGGGTGAGCTCACAGTCACAAGTTGGTAAGATGGAAGCAGAGGTACCACTCACGGGTTTTAGAGAGCAGGTTGTACTCATGGGATTACTTGAAGGGACATAATTATTTATTTAAAATTTTACAATCACACTACAGAGTAGTATATTTGAGGTATAGTGGCTCTGAGTAGCTTAGTCGCTAACACTCCTGCTTTTAGTACGAAATGTCCCGGGTTCAACTCCCGGTGGGGACACTCAATCAAAAAAGTGTAAAAGTTTTTAAGACCCACACCAGTAACATATAGGTCCCAAGGCGCTTCCTTTCTTCCTTTCCTTTCTTCGGGCAGTGTGATCGCTGAGAGATGACATTCCTCATATGTGACGGGGAAACATCGTCATAGATGCATAACCCCAGAAATCTAATTTCTAATCCTAATTTGGGGTATTCAACACTAATTTGGGGGCAACATTGTAAATTTAGGGAAAGAAAATAAAATGAAATCATCCAATGATTATGCCCGTTAGGCTAATGGAGATAGATGATCAAGGCAAGTGAATGATGATAGAAGAATTGGTGAAATGGAAATGAGGAAAGAAACGAGAGTACACCGAGAAAACCCACGGACACAATGTTGTCCCCCAAAAACGTACCTAGCCGGGCATCGAACCAGGAGCCCCACGCACCAAAGGTATGCGCTCTAGCAGTGAAGAGATAATGCCCCCTTGGGAACAGAGAATAATAATTTTGGGAGATTGCGGCCAAATCCTTGGGACAATGGGTATCAGTGAGTAGATTAGCAGAGATAAAGTTTGCAAGAGAAAAAAGAATGAGAATTGAGTGGTGGCAACCAATTTCCGTGAAATACAGTTGAAGGAAAGAAGTGCTTACCATGAAGGATAAGATACAGAAGAAGTTTTAATAAGTCACATGATGAGGTGATGTCAGAAGCAAGCTTCTGTGTTTGGGTTAAAGAAGTGAGGGTTAGGATTATATGTTCACGTAAAGACGTAAAAGGACGACGGAGAGGGGCAAAAGTTCGAGTAAGGAATGAGAGAGGTACCCATTTTAACTAATCTCTCTCAACCACACGTTCACGCCATCAACCTGACCATACTTTATCTGACCTCACCCACCATGGTTTCGACATCGCGCTACACAATCAATGCAACACAAGGGCACTCACGGAGAGGGTAAACTGGATCCGAGCTTTCCTTCAAATTTCGTAACTCGACTAAAATTTGTAGATTTTTTCTTTAAAACAACTGTACTTGTTTAAAGAAATCATTCATGTAGCAATTTGATTTAACGTTTCAACTTTATTCTTTCTTTTCTTATAAAAGTAATTTAGTTCTATATTTTTAAAATATATATACGAGGGAGTAATAAGAACTACTTATCGTCTTTTCGGGTGCAGAATAAGACAGGTTCAATATTACGTAGACGTATTTTAACCCCCAAAATACTTTGGACTGCCCAGCAAACATTTCTGGGAGCGCCTGATCCAACTTTATGCTCACCCTACCAGAGTCATATCACGCTCAATCAACATCATTTCAAGATCAGACTCATCAGCCTTACACTCACATCATCATTCTGTCATCAGGCTCAGATCACTACTTTGATATAATGCAGTAATGCACATTCAACTTCGCCCTCAGATCAATCGCACATTGACGTCATCAATCCGTTCTTCTCGCTGGTCTAGTGGCTAGCGCGCGTGCCTTCGTTACATGTTGTTCTGGGTTTTATTCTCGGTTCGAAACCACTCAACGTGCTACAGTAGTTCGAATTCCGCTCCAAATTTCAGATCCACCTCCCAGGTAGCCTCAGTGGTGAAAACAAACGTTTATTCAATGAACAAACGTCACTCGTTAGATATCGCAAGATCCTCACCAACATCATTTACTTGAACTCACAATGATATCATCAAACTCATTCCGCCCCCACTCAACCTTCCATACGACGAACGTTTGTAAGTAAATGAATTGGAGATGAAATAGTTGTGTTTGGTGCTAAATTTAGTTTATTTGTCGACATATTCCCCTTTCAGCCAAACGCACTTTGTCAAACATTTTTATGAATTCCAAAAAATTGGGTATGTCAAGTGTTGCTTTCCACGAAGCAATGTCTTCATATATATTTTGGAGATGGTCCCCTCAAGATCCTCTTGGGCCCTTCATTGCCGCCCCCCTGAAAAAACTAGCTACGCTACTGGATACCATGCACCAGAGATGAATTATCTACC
Organism: Thermobia domestica; assembly: GCF_964235325.1. Lineage (NCBI taxonomy): Eukaryota > Metazoa > Arthropoda > Insecta > Zygentoma > Lepismatidae > Thermobia > Thermobia domestica. The sequence continues at coordinate 242,985,019 of NC_137460.1, read as the reverse complement.
ACTGAGCCACCGCGGCCCTGCTTAGGCTTGGTCGTCCATATCCAATCCTTCTTTTGGCCTTGCTTAAACAACTTCTAGTTTTGTTCTAAATCCAGACTCCATATTGGCGTAGATATTAATATTACAGTCGGTTGGTAAGTTCAATCTTCCACATTTAAAAATTAAAGTGCACACAAGTACAAAAATAAGCATTTACCATAAAATCACTAGCTGCAAGTGTTCAAAATAGATTTATGGCTTCTATAAAATCAATTGAAAATTGCTATTTTTAATTAGGCAGCTAGTGAAAAACAGCAGCTCTCGACTCCAGCCGAGTTTAAACTCAACCTAAACTCAGTTGACCAAAGTGAACTGAACCGACTGACCCGACTCGACAACCCGACCCGACTGACTCGACTCGATAACCCGACCCGAGCTGACCCGACAACCCGACCCGAGTAACCTGACCCGACAACCCGACCCGAGTAGCCTAACCCGACAACCCGACCCGAGTTGACCTGACCCGATCCAACCCGTTTGAGAGCACTACTTTAGACGAAATGCCTTTGTTCAAGACATTCTTGTGAGATGCCACCAGCTGCAGCAAGAGGGCAGTGTCGTCATTGTCTGCTGGCTGCCGGGTCATGTCGGCATTCGCGGAAATGAACGCGTAGACACAGCTGCCAAGAACGCCGCCTTGGGCGTGGTTGCCTTGGAGCACTGTTTTCCTTATTCCGATCTCTGTAGCCGTTTTAACAGTTTGATGCGCATTCACTGGCATGCAGATTGTGACCAGGCCGTTGAAAATAAATTTCACGTTTTGAAGCCGCTTCTTGGGGACTGGCAGAGTCATCGCACCCTAGTCATCGAGATGAAGTGCTCCTGACGCATTTGCGTATTGATCACTCTCATCTGACGCATTGCTACTTGCTGCGGAGATTGCACCGTCCGTATTGTGAAGAGTGTATTGTCCTCCTGAATATTCAGCACATTCTTGTTGAACGTCCTGAATACTAAGATCTCAGAAAACGTTTCGGACTACATTTTCAATTTACCCGTGCTTTGGGGGATCATAGTGATGTTGTTAGCCAGGTACTTAATTAAGTTAATATCTGATTGTGGGGTTGCTCACGTTCTCTGAGCTGTTTTAGTTTGTTGTTATTGTTTTATTGCTGCTAACTTTTTATCTTTTCTTATAGCTTTTAGTGTTGTGTTCTATATTGTTATTGTTATGTATTTTATCTTATTTATTCTTTTATCTTCTACTTTAGATTTTGTTTATTTTTCTTCTCATTTAGTATCACTTTTGTTCAATTGAACCCTCTTTGTTTTAGCCTTTTCCTTTTTTAATCTTGTAGTCCTGAGAAACCGAGTCAATTGTGATGGGGGCATATAGCCTCGATGCTGACGTTCCCATTAATCCTTACTCATTCATTCATTCTGTACGTAATAACTAATTTTAAATTAATTACTAATACTTACTAATAATTAGTTAGTAACAACTAATTAAAATTAATTTAATTAACTTCCACTTACATTTTCAACAAAACTTGTATAACTAGATTGTTTTTATAAGACAAAGAGTACAGATGAAGTGTAAAATCAAATGTTCCTCCTACGTCAATCATTTCCTTGTTACACAAGGAGAGTTTTATTAGGAAAGTGTAAAGATGTATATTGAGTTAGTTAGTTTGAGTTGATTCAGACCCGTTAGATCTCCCTCGTGGGTGCGCCACTATTCTTCATCGATTTGAGCCTAACAAGTTGGAATGACTGCTCTCCCCAAATGTTGTGATTATGCTTTTGTTATGCTGAGTTCAGGATTCGATTACCGGCGTAAGAGCATTGAAGGAGTAGGAATTAGATCTCTGGGCTCTCGGCATCTATGACCATTTACCCCGTCACTTTATGAGAAATGACGTCCCTCGGCAAGCACACGATCCGATGAAAGGGAAGGAAGGAAGTGGCCTGGGACCATTATGTTAGGTATCATCCCTGCATTTGCCTGGTGTAAATGAGAAAAACCCAGCGAAAACGTAGCTCAGGATGACTGGTTTGAAAAAGCTGTTTCACTTTTTTCGACCGAGTGTCCACACCGGGAATCGAACCCAGGACCGCTGTCACACGGGGCCACCGGAAGAGCATTGAAATTAGTACGGTAGTTCGATTTCTACATTGTAGGTCGCGTATCATATTTTTTTCAGTGAAAGTGAAACTTAAGCTTCAACGAATATCAGCACTAAATTCCAGTGCCCTAAAGAAAATACAGTACAACCCCTCAAATCCGAACTAATTGGGGCTGAAGCCTGTTCGGATTTCGGGGCGTTCGGATTACCCGGAAAATAATATTACGTACTTATTTCGTCACTGAATTGGCGGTAAAACAACGACTGAGGTTAGACAGGGTGGCTCAGTGGTCGAAAGGGCAGTGACCTTGACTGGCGGGTGTACACTCATGTCCAAAATGATTGTTGCATATCTATAACTGTCTTCTTGTAAGAATATAATTAGATAATGATGCAGAATAATAATTAAGTATAAAAATGTTAAAACTTAAAAAAAAACTAAATTTGTGTGATTATTTTTTTTCATTTTCCAGCTGTAGTTATTTCTTTCTCCTGAGAACGTGTTCGGATTTGCCGGGTTTTCGGATTTCCGGGGTTCGGATTTGAGGGGTTGTACTGTAATACTGTACTTCATCAAAAGTCGAAATCCATTTTTTATTTTTTTAAACTCAATTTTGTATATATGTATACAAATTTACAACGTAGGGTTGGTTTCTCTCCTTTCTAACCAACTGTAGAACTTCTTCCTGACTAAGTGGTTAATGTATGGGTCCCTCATCTGGCAGACCCGGGTTCGATTCCCATGGGAGCTTGTGTGTTTCGGATCCCACATTAAGCTGTAGGTCTACGTCTCACATACATAGCCTCACTGTTAGAGGAACGCTGCACAAAAATGAAATCAAATAACCGATTTTGAAAATAGGAGATTCTCAGTTTAGTCGTTATGTACCTAGGTATGTAGGTAGGCATGTTTGCGATTATATGAAAACCCTTGGGTCATATTGCGATGCGGTTTTCACTAATTGTAGAAGCTATTCTCTAGTAACGTTCTTACGTATAAAAATATTTTTAAAAGTTCATGAAAACGAACTCCTGTAACACTTTATGACAATCTTTCGTAAAATATGCAGCAACCACATAATCAATGAAATGAAATGAAATCTTTAGTTTTACGCCCCACGGTTATGCCGGTTGGGCTAAAGGAGACGGTGATTATGAGAATAAGTCACCGCCTAGATAAAAGAATGAATTTATACTTCCTTTTTTAAAGATATTTCACTGTAACTTTGGGTTAAAAAAATATGGTGTGTTTTCCTTGACATTTTCCTATAATTCCATATATCTCTAAATTAATATAATTTGTATATATATATACAATTGACTAATTGTTAAGTAATAAAATTATTACGTGTTAGAACTATGCTACGGTCCCGTTGACCATGGAAAACTACTCTTTCACCAGAACTATACCCTGCCCCACACTACAATTTCCACGACTGAAAGGGGTCGCGGTGACTCACAAGGGAACCTTCCGAAAATGATAGTTGCAGTGCAAGATGTTTCCTATGCCAATTGAAAGAGCTGTAATAGAGATGAGCACTCCCCAAAAATTAGCTGCCCATAGCAAGAGGTTTAAGAAATATAAGAGGTGGAAGTTTGGGAAACAGCAAGGTTCGACAAGGGGGGGAAAGTGCAAATTCCGCAAAAAAAAAAAAAAAAAAAAAGAGGGCACGGCAAAATACAATGCTGACAAGTTATGTATAGAAAGAGACTTGCCACAATAGGGAACAAATGAAGGCCACCAGTGGGGTTAACAGTGTTGCCCACTGCAAGAAAAGTACATGTTTTGCAAAGAGCACTATATGAAGTGAGTGCAATATTCAGTGTCAACCTGTCATGTAGAACATAAGATATGGGGTGTATAATCAGTGGTACAATCTAAGAAAATAAAATAGAAAAAACAGAAGTACGAAAAATACGGAAAAGACGGAGTTGGCCATAATGCGCCACATTTGATCACGAGCTGTGCATATTAGAATGAACAAAACAAGAAGCACCGACTATGCAGGAAACCGACGTACCTAGAGTCGAAAAGAAAAACGAGTTCCAAAGTTGGCAATACTGGCCATGAACATCCAGACAAGTCTTATATAGTTAGGCCACTCGCTTCAAAAGAAGAAAATTCCAGCAACAGGCATCACTCGGAATGCATCAGTTCTAGAGTGATTGAGGCAATGTCAAGTCGGGAAACATGAAATGGTTAGGCTGAGCCAACAACCGATAATAGAAGTAGTGAACATTACGTCATGGTCGGGTCGTATGTTGGAATATACAGTGTGTCCCACTAAACTTTGTCACCTCAAAGATTTGCGAAACGAACAAAAATGTGACGAATCCAGTTGTGCAGGAATGTACCAATGTCAGGGGGTGATAAATGTCTGTGAGAAGCAAGTGCCCCCAGGATCCCCATCATGGATTTTTTTCGCTTTGAAACTATTTCAGTCGCAGAGTTATGTGGGACACTCTGGATATATCATATAGGTGGTGATAGTACTGCAGACAGCAACAGACAGCAGATCAAGCCTTTGATTATGTTTGCTTTCTACAGGTGTAGATATGTGATAGAAAGACCACCAAAGGTTCCGACACCTCTAGAGTACTGTTTCGAGACATTCACAGGCGATCATTGTAATATGTGTGACGGATTGGCAGCATTCCGCTGTGCTCACTGCAAATGTATCTTCTGTTTGGACCATTGTCTCATCGAACAATTGCACGTACAATGTGGACGAGCATGTACAAATGATGAGAAGGCTAATGCCTGTTGCCGGAATTTTCTTTTTGTGAAGCGAGTGGCCTAACTATATTAGAATTGTCTGGATTTTCATGGCCAGTACTGCCAACTTTGGAACTCGTTTTTCTTTTCGACTCTAGGTACGTCGGTTTCCTGCATAGTTTGTGCTTTCCTGTTTTGTTCATTCTAATATGTACAGCTCGTGATCAAATGTGGCGCATTATGGCCAACTCCGTCTTTTCCGTATTTTTCGTACTTGTGTTTTTTCTATTCTCTTTTGTTAGGTTGTACCATTGATTATACACACCATATCTTATGTTCTACATGACAGATTGACACTGAATGTTGCACTCACTCCATATAGTGCTCTTTGCAAAACATGTACTTTTCATTGCAGTTGGCGACACTGTTAACCCCACTGGTGGCCTTCATTTGTTCCCTATTGTGGCAAGTCTCTTTCTATACATCACTTGTCAGCATTGTATTTTGCCGTACCCCCCTTTTTTTGCGGAATTTGCACTTTCCCCCCCTTGTCCAACCTTGCTGTTTCCCGAAATTCCACCCCTTATATTTCTTGAACCTCTTGCTATGGGCAGCTAATTTTTTGGGAATGAAAATCTCTGTTACAGCTCTTTCAATTGGCATAGGTCACATCTTTCACTGCAACTATCATTTTTGGAAGGTTCCCTTGTCAGTGATAGAGCGTGGGAGTCCTCTATTCGATCCCAGCTCGCCCCTTGTGGTGGACAAAAACCCTGTGGGTGGGTTTTCTCGAGGTTCTCCCATTTCCTCCTCTTTTCGTCATTGCACCATTTCATTCATTTCTCTTCATCATCGTCTCCTTTCGCCTAGCCGGCATGACCGTAGCACGTAAAACTTAAAGATTTTATTCCATTTCTTCCATGACCGAAAGTGCAGACCCTCTTATTCTCTTCAGAGATATGAAGACATTGCTTCGTGGAAACCAACACTTGACATACCCAATTTTTTGGAATTCATAAAAATGTTTGACAAAGTGCGTTTGGCTGAAAGGGGAATATGTCGACAAGTAAACTAAATTTAGCACCAAACACAACTATTTCATCTCCAATTCATTTACTTACAAACGTTCGTCGTATGGAAGGTTGAGTGGGGGAGGAATGAGTTTGATGATATCATTGTGAGTTCAAGTAAATGATGTTGGTGAGGATCTTGCGATATCTAACGAGTGACGTTTGTTCATTGAATAAACGTTTGTTTTCACCACTGAGGCTACCTGGGAGGTGGATCTGAAATTTGGAGCGGAATTCGAACTACTGTAGCACGTTGAGTGGTTTCGAACCGAGAATAAAACCCAGAACAACATGTAACGAAGGCACGCGCGCTAGCCACTAGACCAGCGAGAAGAACGGATTGATGACGTCAACGTGTGATTGATCTGAGGGCGAAGTTGAATGTGCATTACTGCATTTTATCAAAGTAGTGATCTGAGCCTGATGACAGAATGATGATGTGAGTGTAAGGCTGATGAGTCTGATCTTGAAATGATGTTGATTGAGCGTGATATGACTCTGGTAGGGTGAGCATAAAGTTGGATCAGGCGCTCCCAGAAATGTTTGCTGGGCAGTCCAAAGCATTTTGGGGGTTAAAATACGTCTACGTAATATTGAACCTGTCTTATTCTGCACCCGAAAAGACGATAAGTAGTTCTTATTACTCCCTCGTATATATATTTTTAAAATATAGAACTAAAATACTTTTATAAGAAAAGAAAGAATAAAGATGAAACGTTAAATCAAATTGCTACATGAATGATTTCTTTAAACAAGTACAGTTGTTTTAAAGAAAAATTCTACAAATTTTAGTCGAGTTACGAAATTTGAAGGAAAGCTCGGATCCAGTTTACCCTCTCCGTGAGTGCCCTTGTGTTGCATTGATTGTGTAGCGCGATGTCGAAACCATGGTGGGTGAGGTCAGATAAAGTATGGTCAGGTTGATGGCGTGAACGTGTGGTTGAGATATATTAGTTAAAATGGGTACCTCTCTCATTCCTTACTCGAACTTTTGCCCCTCTCCGTCGTCCTTTTACGTCTTTACGTGAACATATAATCCTAACCCTCACTTCTTTAACCCAAACACAGAAGCTTGCTTCTGACATCACCTCATCATGTGACTTATTAAAACTTCTTCTGTATCTTATCCTTCATGGTAAGCACTTCTTTCCTTCAACTGTATTTCACGGAAATTGGTTGCCACCACTCAATTCTCATTCTTTTTTCTCTTGCAAACTTTATCTCTGCTAATCTACTCACTGATACCCATTGTCCCAAGGATTTGGCCGCAATCTCCCAAAATTATTATTCTCTGTTCCCAAGGGGGCATTATCTCTTCACTGCTAGAGCGCATACCTTTGGTGCGTGGGGCTCCTGGTTCGATGCCCGGCTAGGTACGTTTTTGGGGGACAACATTGTGTCCGTGGGTTTTCTCGGTGTACTCTCGTTTCTTTCCTCATTTCCATTTCACCAATTCTTCTATCATCATTCACTTGCCTTGATCATCTATCTCCATTAGCCTAACGGGCATAATCATTGGATGATTTCATTTTATTTTCTTTCCCTAAATTTACAATGTTGCCCCCAAATTAGTGTTGAATACCCCAAATTAGGATTAGAAATTAGATTTCTGGGGTTATGCATCTATGACGATGTTATCCCGTCACATATGAGGAATGTCATCTCTCAGCGATCACACTGCCCGAAGAAAGGAAGCGTCCTGGGACGTATATGTTACTGGTGTGAACGAGGAAAATTCAGGAAAAGATCACGCAGGATGACTGGTCTTAAAAACTTTTACACTTTTTTAATTGACTATCCCCACCGGGAGTTGAACCCGGGACATTTCGTACTAAAGACAAGAGTGTTAGCAATTAAGTTACTCAGGGCCACTATATACCTCAAATATACTACTCTTCAATGTAATTGTACCATTTTAAATAAATAATTATGTCCCTCCAAGTAATCCCATGAGTGCAATCTTCTCCCTAAGACCCGTGAGTGGTACCTCTGCTTCCATCTTACCAACTTGTGACTGTGAGTTCACCCTTCGGTTTATTAAGATGGGGGAAGGGGGGGCATCTGTTTCGTAATCAAAACCAAGTTTCTTTCTGTTTGGCATTGCTGCATCATGGGCTTCAATAACATGAACATTAGCTACTTGGATTTGCATTATTAATTACAGCAGTAGGCCCGCAGTAGCTAAAAGCAAGATCGAACAACAGGATTTTATAAAAGGATATGTACCCTCTGCTCCCCCAAATACAAGAGAAAAATCTCCAAAAAAAATATTTCTGTCTTCAGTACGTCACTCTGACTAATATTTATGAGTTTTATGCAATTTAATTTTTTTAGGGTTTTGCCCCCCGTCCCCCTTTGTATTTTCAAATGGAAAATTTCATTTTTTTCGCAGTTTTATTGCTGTTTGATGGGCTATAAATCCTGCATGTTTCCTTCCAATCACTCAATGCCTTCTAGGATAGACCCAAGAGCCGAAGCATATGATTTTTTCGAGGAATATGCCCGCTATGCTCCCTCCAAATAGCAGCAGAAAAATTTCAAAAATAATTTCTGTCTTCAGTACGTTACACTGATTAACATTTATGAGTTTTGTGCCATTTGGACAATTTTTTAGGGTTTTGCCCCCCCGTCCCCCCTTTGAATTTGCAAATGGAAACTTTAATTTTTTCGCGGTTTGGTTGTTGCCCAATGGGCTATTAATCCTGCAAGTTTCGTTCCAATCGTTCAGGTCCTTCTAGGCTAGACCCAAGAGCCGAACCCTTACCGCATGGTCAAGGCCAAGGGCATCATCATTTTCTTTATCTTTAATTATAAGATATCGGACCACAAGTGTCGCGATACTTGTCTTTTCCACATTCTCTAGTACAGGAGTGTCTAACTCATTCTCGGTATTAGAGAATGTGGAGACGACTTTTTACTTGAGGGCGAGACCGGACCCGTTTTAATCGTTTTGGCACCCATAAAAAATGTGTTTTATAAAACATGTATAAAAAGAAAAAAAGATGTGAGCGTCACACCGGCGTGTTGACGAGAGAACTAACGCTACCCTCTGACAATCCTCTTGGCACGCCCGCACCGTAGTATCAGCGTGGGGCCGACGTGGTCAAGGAGACTGGGGTGCAACAAAACCATTCCCGTCGACAAAAACGCATGGTTATTACGTACAGAATAATACCCGTTCAATACTATACGACATAGTATTGGTCGGTATTGGACCCCCCAACAAAAATTTCTGGGTGTTCATCTGATCAAGGATATGAGTGCGAACTGAGTTAAAGGCTAATTTTGCCCAACACTTTAAGTTTTCATTATTTAATAATGTAAGAAAAGGTTTTTTTTTTCGGAAATTTCATCAAGTTATTTCATTTTGATTTAATATGGTGTATATGTTCTTTCGAGTTTTCCTGCAGTCCCAATTGTATGGAGTTAAAACTAAAAATGAGACGCATAATTCAGCTCTCCCCAAAGTTTGAAAAAGAAGTTCCGCGAAAAATTTCTTAAAAAGTATCGGATTTTGTTAGAGTGTGTATATAGACCTATGTACTTTGAGTCTTTTCGAAACTCCTCACTACAAGAGGTTGAAATCAAACAAGAATGAAGGGTAAACCTTCCGCCCGGACTCCATTAAAAATATATTCGACAATAACTTCCGTCAACATAGTCGTTTTCGATAGAAAATGAAACGAAATGTTTCACTTTAACGTTCCAGGATTATGCTGAGACGGATTATTTAGATAAACGAATGATGGAAGAATTGGTGGAATGAAAAAGGAGGAGGAAACAGGAGTACTCCGAGAAAATCCAAGAATATAATATTGTCCACCACAAACTTACTTGATCGGGGACTCGATCCAGGGACCACACGCACCAGAGGTAGTTGTTCTACCACTTAGCCACCGTATCCCCTTCAGCATTTGAAGGATTAAGGATACTAATTCCAAATCATAGATCAGCTATTCGATTACATTTTTCATTTCCAAAATAAAGTCAAACTCATCAAAATAGTTTTCATTGAACGTTACTGACATATACATTGTGACATGCAAAATATCTTGATTTAAAAAATCAAGAATGCCACTTTTAAACATAAAGAAACTTCCCCGAAAATCCTTTTCACTCTCGACAAACAGGGGCGTTTACACTAAAAACGTTAAATAAAAAAAATGAAAAGAAAAATTACTGTAAGAAAAACGGCTTTTCTTTTTATATGAAGAAGTTAACATTGAAAGCTTATATTTCCTTGTATAGTATTTCAGTTCAACTTGGTTAATGTGCCAGTAAACGAATTATTAACTCCTTCAAAGAACTGAACATTTAATATTGTAAGACGTAAGAATATGTCACAGGAAAATTAATCAACATATGGAAGTCATCACTAATACTTACTAGTTTCTATACATCCCTAATCCTACTTGCCAACCTATCCTCCCACTCCAGCTTTCTAACTTCCAACTTTTCATATAATACCTTCCGTGTCCTTTCACCCCACCCCAAACCTCTGGATCCGATCCGCCACTGGAAACAAAGTTACCAAACTTTCACTATTTTTCCGTTTATTCTGACTGAAGATAATATCCAAGGAATGGGAACTACAAGTAGGACCATATGAATACATGTAGCTACTAAGGATAACTTTGGAACTCCCAATTAAGGAAGCAAGAATTTAAACTCGTTTTAACTGGCGAACACATAAATCAAATATGAGAAAACGTTTTATAATTCCATATTAATGAACGTTTGTGTTTTACCTTCCTGCACTGATAAGAAATGAGATATATTTTGTTTAATGTATTATTACCTATGAAGAGAAAAGATTACGACGCAGAACCACTTCGAATAAAACAGAAATTGCAACAGTATTACAGTGGTTCCGCTTAGGTAGTCGCACACTCTCGTCTTTGGTACGAGCGGTTTCAGGTCCGATTCCTGGGGAGACACTCGACCGAAAAAGTGTGAAAAGTGCTTTTTCAGACCAGCTATCCTGAATAATGTTTTCCTAATTCACATCAGGCAAATGCCGGGATGGTACCTAACATATAGGTCCCAGGTCGCTTCCTTCCTTCCCTTTCGTTGGATAGTGTGATCGCCAAAGGACGTTATCCCCAATACGTGACGGGCTGACATGGCCAAAGGTGCCGAAAGCCCAGAAATGTAATCCCTAATCCTGTTCCCTAATCCCTAATCAACAGTAATGTTACCAAGAGTTCTATTTGAGGGAGGAGTTGTTTCGTTGATTTTACGTTTTCAATGTAATTCTCAATAATGAATACAGTTACTTTCACGTGGCGATTAATATTGGTTTAGCAACATTTGACGTGGATTGCAACTTCTCCTCCCCTTGTGGGAAAGATATAACGACGACTGCACTCTTACTATTTGATAACTATAGTATACGTCCTCGCTTCGAAGGCGAATGTACTTGTATGTATTTGTGCTGAAAACGAAGTTTTTACATATATACTCCTTGTATCAAAATTCGGGGCCATAGGCAAACTCTGTCATGAATAAAAAAATATGAAAAAAATGGAAAGAGACTAAACATGTTGAAATAGGCGGTTCTCAATTCAAAACGATGAAATATTTATCAATTGCTCCAGACAGTTGGCCTCCTTATTGGTAAAATGCTCTATTTAAAATGTGAAAGCGACGTTGTTAGTTAAGAAGGATCTTCTGTTGGACCTTCACCATAACAATAAATCGGTATACAAAGAAAGTCTCGTGGCTGAAACAGGCCAGTAGCCAGCTGAAAAATTTAGAGGGGGCCAATCCAACCATATTATAGTCCATCACCATATTATACATCATTTGCAAGCCTACCGTGAAAATTTTAGAGGGGGCAAGCAAAAATTTAGAGGAGCGGTCCCCTAGACCTCCGTATATACGGGCCTGGACTGATACATCGCCGCGCAAAACCTCGCGGATCAAATCTCGCTGTGTCAAAATTCACATATCAAAATTTCTCGTGAACAAAAACTCGCCATAACAAGTTAGAATATAAAGGAGTTTCTAGAGGTCAAAATAATAGTAATAATACGATGATGATTATCAAATGCTTACTTTATACACCGGAAGCTTAAAAAATTAACGGGTTCGAAATGAATTGTAAAAAACATCCAAATCAAGGGAAACCTTATCCATCGATTCCAGTAGCACCATCTCAAGTTTGATTTGCGTAGCAGGGACAACACTCTCCAATGTACACAGAAAACCTTCGGCTGGCTACGAACTTAGCACCTTATATTGCAGCTTTTGTTTCCGATCTTGGTACAGCATGAATACAGTTATGTATTATTGTTTTGGGGGAAAACGTAAACATTTCAAAGTGAAACGATAAAAGCTCATGTTACCCCAACTGCTAACTTTGTTCAAAAATCCATTTCAAAGGTTCACCCGTTTACCCCTGATCATGACATTGTAAACTCAAAAGTCATTTTTTGCATATATTTACAAAAATATGCCTCTTTCCTTCGTAAAAATGGGAATTTCTGGAAACAAATTTGCGGAATTTGAAGGTACGTGGTGGCATGTCCCAAATTATTTTGAATAAGAAATTTATATATCAAGTTTCTTCCCCAACATATGTCTAATTTTAATAGATTTCGAGATACGACCATTTTTTATATCAATTCTACCCCAATGATTTCTTCCCTTCTAAAGGCAAGCATACGCTGATAAGACTTTCGGTATGTAGTTTCAGATCGTAAAATGATGTCGTAAATTTCCATCTCACATTAATGTCCATTTACATCTGAAGAAACTAAAAGCAATTTTGTGTCCGAGCGTTATAGTAGTTTATGATTAAATTTCGGGCATATGAACACTCATAAATATGCAAATTATATCAGTATGGGCCGCTAAAATTAGTAGAATGTACATTGGGCCGCGGAGAACTTCGCACGTGAATTAAGTTTACATGAATCCCGAGAGAACACTTCATCAATGTACCTTGTGAGTATTACAAAATATATTGCGATTGCGAGATATAGTGTATACTAGCATCAATTACCAGCTTCGCTGAGTTAAATTAAGAAAAAATATGTTCCGTTAGTCAATCACTTTTTACTATTACTAAAGAGTTCTTTGATATCGGTCTTTTTCGATTATATTTATATATCCCGCTACCCTCCCAATGTTGCGGGGCACGGCATCGGAAATGTCATTGTTCACCTCACCTACCTCGAAAACTATGAATTCGACAATGATATTGGTCATCTCGATCATTTTTATGTATCTTCCCCTGCCCCAAGGTGCGGGGCTGAATTTGGATTTAAATAGCATCAGAAGTGTCACTGTTCATCTCAGCGACCCCAAAAACTATAGATTCGACACTAATGTCGGTCATTTTCGATCATTTCTAAATGCCTCTCCCTCCTTTAAATTACACCGTAGTAGTAATGGGGTTACTTTGCCTAACTTTTTGGCCCCTGGGTCCCTGCCTCAGGACCCATGGTCCCTGGCCGGGGTCAATGACCTAGGGATACATAGGACCACCCCCTCTAAATTTTGGCAGGGGTACCTTGGCCCACCCCCTAAATTTTGGCAGGGGTACATAGGACCACCCCCCTTCAGATAGTGGTTCTGGATATTGTCGATACAATGTATTTTGAACTTCTTGCACTAGTTTGTCTTTAGCATATAATTTTAATTCCAATTGAAGTCTTTTAAGGTCTATTGCAATATCAATTGGTGGAAACTCAATGTCCATTTCATCACAAATAAACTGTTTATCAATACAGGTATGCACCCACGAACGATGTTGACAACCATCACAATATCTAGATACATGTTGTACAATATGCATAACACATTTTTCAAAATAGTACTTTTTCAGGAATATACTAGTTTTGTTGCACACTTCCACTGCATGTTTAACACACTGAAATACGCTGATAAATTTGTTCCATTCAGTTTGTGTTAGATACACCATGTTGCGAGGGACATGGAATGTACTCTTTTTACGTAACAACACCATCTTCTCTTCGAGGACTGTACGCAGCACCACTTCATGATTTGAGCCTAATGATTTGACTATGGTCACATTTAGCTCATCATGAAAATAATCGTTCATTTGGTCGATTCGTGCCATTCTTCACAGGTCAGTTGTACACCAAATTGTTCTGCTTTACCCAATCGAATTACTGGTTCAAATGTTCTAGCACTGATACCAATCATCACATGTTTTATTTGAAATATATTTATTGGATAATAGCTTGCGAAGAGGAACTCTTTATCGTTAGAAGTACACATCTTTCCTCCTGAAAAGCACTTGCTCAAATGATTTCGTGGGATGACAGTGTATTGGTTGATTTATAGTTATTGCTGACGTCATGTGCTGACATTTGAATTCATGATTTCATCACAGTTGCTGACGTCATGCTGACCAACCAAATTCATACAACTATGTCTGATGTGCTGTCGTTTGAATTCATGATTTCATCACAATTGCTGACGAATCTGGCTGTGTACTAAATTCAAATTGATGACTTCGACCCAAGAATCCTTTGTAACATAAAGATACAGATCCAGTATTTAAGAAACGCAGCAGTTCTTCTTGTTTTGATGCTTCCATGGGTAAATATCTTGCTGGTAAAATTATATTCTTATCATTTTCAAGCTTCACTACGATTCTTAATCCAAACTTTGTAGGTATCATTTGGCTAGCTAAGATTCTATGAGGTACATTCTGTTGTAAATCAGTAATCTTGGTAAATGATTTCATCACATCACGTGTGTTTAGAAACTGCAGACAAGTAGCCATGATGACGTTATTATGAATACTAACTCGAACGATACTTATATATGATGCAAAACTGATGACGTTGCATTATCGTGTTCTGACGTGTACTATTGCACCACAATGTTGCCAGAGGTTTTAGTTCTAACAGTTCCGGTTCTTTACTAATGAGTGCACAAACTTTTAAAAAATGTCAAACCAAACTTTGAAACAAAAAATTTCAAACAAAACTTTCGAAACAAAAAAATTTAAACAAAACAAATTTGGAAACAAAAAATTTCAAAACAAAAATTTCGAACAAAAAATTTTAAACAAAAAATTTTCAAACAAAATTTTGCAACAAAAAAATTTCAAACAAAAAAATTTTCAAACAAAAATTTTCAAACAAAAAATTTGAAACAAAAATTTCGAAACAAAAATGTTCAAACAAAAATCTTGAAACAGAAAAAAAAATTTTGGAAACGAAAAATTTCAAACAAATATTTTTTTAGTTTTGAAACAAAAAAATTCAAACAAAATTTTGAAACAAAAAATTTCAAAACAAAAAATTTTTAAACAAAAAAAATTTGAAACAAAAATTTCAAACAAAAATTTTTTTAAACAAAACTAGAAACAAAATTTTCAAACTAAAAATTTCAAACGAAAAAATTTCAAACCAAAGTTTCAAACAAAAAATTTCGAAACAAAAAATTTTCAAACAACAAAACTTAAAACTGAATACAGCAAAGATTTGAAAATCAGCAACCAATCAGATTGCACGAAAGATAGTGATCAACCAATCAGATTGCACGAAAGATAGTGGTCAACCAATGAAATTGCATTAACAATAACTTTGCCAGTGTTGTAGCATGTATTCCCTTAAGACTATGAGTCATAAGATTCAATAAGGATAGCTATGTATCCCTGTACACTACCTCATCAAGGTCAATCACGTGGTACATCGTATTGCTTACGTTTATATTTGGCGGGGAATAATCAATACCAATGACGCATTCTCAAATTATCCTACAAAGTTTAAATGTACCAATGTCCTGGACTCCTAATCCCATCATAGGTCAATAACTGATCACGTGATCATACTCATATTTCACAATGATTTACCCAAAGAACAATTACCAATTATTGATATGACAATAAGAAATGTACTTCTCCCAAAATTTAAGATTGGTACATAAATACATCTGTGTCTTATGAAAAAAGTAATAAATCCTGTACTTATTCAATAATAAAGCCGGTCAATAACCTTTAAATTTTGAATATTTGGCCATAAGAGGAATACCAATGGGTCCTAGAAAACGTTTACCGAATTTTGTTATTTGATAATTCCCAAATTTAAAAGAGAACATAAATATATAGAGGTAATAAACCATATAACGTATTAAATAGGGGTCAATAACATCCGAAATTTGATTTTTGGTAGTTCTTTACCCATGAAAGGGAACGATGTGGACCATCCAAATTTATAGTGGTACATATTGAAGACCTGTACGAAGATACCAAATGCTTATATTAATCAATTTCTAAAACTGAGTGGATGAGTCAAGATACCCCTCCCAAATTTTTTAAAGGGTGCATCAATATACCCATGTCTTATAATAGGGAATGGACCAATATACATAACCATATAATCATATAAGGTAATAGGACCTCATCCAAGGGGTGAACCAAAATACCAAACACGTAGTTGTAGTAAAATTTGGCAATTTTTTTTACGCATGAAAGAGAACAAGGTGAACTACCCAAATTTATCATAATACATGTTAGGGTCCAGTACTAAATTTGATTTTTGGTAGTTCTTTACCCATGAAAGGGAACGATGTGGACCATCCAAATTTATAGTGGTACATATTGAAGAACTGTACGAAGATACCAAATGCTTACATTAATCAATTTCTAAAACTGAGTGAATGAGTCAAGATACCCCTCCCAAATTTTTTAAAGGGTGCATCAATATACCCATGTCTTATAATAGGGAATGGACCAATATACATAACCATATAATCATATAAGGTAATAGGACCTCATCCAAGGGGTGAACCAAAATACCAAACACGTGGTTGTAGTAAAATTTGGCAATTTTTTTTTACGCATGAAAGAGAACAAGGTGAACTACCCAAATTTATCATAATACATGTTAGGGTCCAGTACTATAATACCAAATATATAAAATGAGCAATTCCCAAATTTAAGGGGTGAGCCAAAGTACCCCTCCCAAAAAAATTTAAAGAGTGCACAAATGTACCTATGTCTTATGATAGGTAATGGACCCCTATACATGACCATATAACCATATAAGGTAATAGGACCTCATCCAAGAGGATAAATTGGGCCAAAAGACCAAACACGTGGTTGTACTAAAATTTGGCAATTTCGTACCCCTAAAAGGGAACGAGGTGGAACACCCAAATTTATCATAATAATACATGTTAAGGTCCGGTACAATAATACCAAATATATAAAATGAGCAATTTCCAAAATTTAAGGGGTGGGCCAAAGTACCCCTCCCAAAAATTTTAAAGGAGTGCACAAATGTACCTATGTCTTATGATAGGGAATAGACCCCTATACATAACCATATAACCATATAAGGTAATAGAACCTCATCCAAGAGGATAAATTGGGCCAAAAGACCAAACACGTGGTACAACGTATTGCTTACGTTTATATTTTGACAATTTTGTACCCCTAAAAGGGAACGAGGTGGAACACCCAAATTTATCATAATAATACATGTTAAGGTCCGGTACTATAATACCAAATATATAAAATGAGCAATTTCCAAAATTTAAGGGGTGGGCCAAAGTACCCCTCCCAAAAATTTTAAAGGAGTGCACAAATGTACCTATGTCTTATGATAGGAATAGACCCCTATACATAACCATATAACCATATAAGGTAATAGAACCTCATCCAAGAGGATAAATTGGGCCAAAAGACCAAACACGTGGTACAACGTATTGCTTACGTTTATATTTTGACAATTTTGTACCCCTAAAAGGGAACGAGGTGGAACATCCAAATTTATCATAATAATACATGTTAAGGTCCGGTACTATAATACCAAATGTTTAAATTGGGCAATTTCCAAAATTTAAGGGGTGGGCCAAAGTACCCCTCCCAAAAATTTTAAAGGAGTGCACAAATGTACCTATGTCTTATGATAGGGAATAGACCCCTATACATAACCATATAACCATATAAGGTAATAGAACCTCATCCAAGAGGATAAATTGGGCCAAAAGACCAAACACGTGGTACAACGTATTGCTTACGTTTATATTTTTGGCAATTTTGTACCCCTAAAAGGGAATGAGGTGGAACACCCAAATTTATCATAATACATGTTAAGGTCCAGTACTATAATACCAAATGTTTAAATTGGTCAATTTCCAAAATTTAAGGGGTGGGCCAAAGTACCCCTCCCAAATTTTTAAAGGAGTGCACAAATGTACCTATGTCTTATGATAGGGAATAGACCCCTATACATAACCATATAACCATATAAGGTAATAGAACCTCATCCAAGAGGATAAATTGGGCCAAAAGACCAAACACGTGGTACAACGTATTGCTTACGTTTATATTTTGACAATTTTGTACCCCTAAAAGGGAACGAGGTGGAACACCCAAATTTATCATAATACATGTTAAGGTCCGGTACTATAATACCAAATGTTTAAATTGGGCAATTTCCAAAATTTAAGGGGTGGGCCAAAGTACCCCTCCCAAATTTTTAAAGGAGTGTACAAATATACCGATATCTTATGAAAGGGAATGGACCCCTATACATGACCATATAATCATATAAGGTAATAACATCTCATCAAAGGGGATAAAATCGACCAAAAATCAAACACGTGGTATAACGTATTGCTTACGTTTATATTTTGGCAATTTTGTGCCCTTGGAAGGAAACGAGGTGGACCGCCCAAATTTATCATGATACATATTAGGGTCCTGTACTATAATACCCAATGTTTAAATTGGTCAATTTCCAAAATTTAAGGGGTGGGCCAAGGTACCCCTCCCAAATTTTTCAAGGGGTGCATTAATATACCCATATGTTATGAAAAGTAATGGACCCCTGTATACGTCCATATAACTATATAGGGTAATAATACCTCATCAAAGGGGATAAATTAGGTCAAAAAACCCCGAAATTTAAATTTTTGGCAATTTTTTACCCATGAAAGGGAACGACATAGACACCCAATACTGATAGAGGTACATACTATGGTCCTAGGCTACCACACCAAATTTTTTGATTTGGCAATTTCCAAAATTTAAGGGGGGTGGTCCTATGTACCCCTAAAAGGGAATGAGGTGGACCACCCAAATTTATCATAGTACATATTAGGGTCCTATACTATAATACCCAATGTTGCAATTGGGCAATTTCCAAAATTGAAGGGGTGGGCCAAGGTACCCCTCCCAAAAATTTAAAGGGATGCATTAATATACCCATGTCTTATGAAAGGTAATGGACCCCTGTATACGCCCATATAACTATATAGGGTAATAACACCTCATCAAAGGGGATAAATTAGGTCAAAAACCTCCGAAATTTGAATTTTTGGCAATTTTTTACTCATGAAAGGGAACGACATAGACACCCAATACTAATAGAGGTACATACTATGGTCCTAGGCTACTATACCAAATTTTTAGATTTGGCAATTTCCAAAATTTAAGGGGGGTGGTCCTATGTACCCCTGCCAAAATTTAGGGGGTGGGCCAAGGTACCCCTGCCAAAATTTAGAGGGGGTGGTCCTATGTACCCCTAGGTCATTGACCCCGGCCAGGGACCATGGGTCCTGAGGCAGGGACCCAGGGGCCAAAAAGTTAGGCAAAGTAACCCCATTACTACTACCGTCAAAATGATATGATAAAAACCACCCCAGGTTCTTACCTCATCTATGTTGAAAATTTGATTAAGTTCGGCCGGGTGAGTTAAGCGTAATGAAGTCACAAAGACAGTGACTTATACATATTAGGTATATAATATATTAGGTATATTATATATACTCCAACTCGTCCCCTACGTTCCACCGTAAAAGTGAAATCACAAAAACATTTCACACCCGAACTTTATCTACGTTGAAAGTTTGATCGAGATAGGTCGAGTGGTTCAAGAGATTACGAGTCACAAACATGGTTACTTTCAATTTTATAATATAGATTTGGGTCTCAAAACAGCAAAGTTAACTGGCTAACGTTTTATTAATACGGATGTTGAGGTCTGCTATCAATTCTCAGCTTCCGTTTGCATTGATAACGCTACAACTCCTTAGCCAGCACTGGTTTTGTTCCACGAAATGATCATGAACTCTAACTGGCTACTGGGAAGTGTGTCAAACGGTAATACTACCTTCTCTGATACTGAAACTAAGGTTAGAGTCCCGCTTACCTAATATATTGCCTAATGCAATAATTACATTCACTTTTCTGAAATTTCGTTAGTCCCTGGGTTATTATTATTGTTACAGACACGTATTTCTTTGTTTTTTTTTCTAAATATACTTGACAAGGGGGGAAAAGGAAGAAGAGAAATTGTACACCGGCTACAACACGGATCATGAGCAAAATTTACATATGATTAAATTTCAATCTCCAAGCTTTAGAGTCATTTCATGACTCATCGAATTCGGTCGGCCGTTTGTCTACTAACATATAAACAAATAATAATCCATTAAACATCTTGATAGAACCCATCTCTCCCATATATGTGTTAATTTAAATGTGAAGTGTCGGTATCTTTGTAAGTATGGAGAAAATGGAGTTATTAACTCTTTCCTTGCCGCGGCATCCTTATAGAATCTCTGTGTGCACACATGTATATTGTTTATAAGTTTGTGTATGTTAATGCCTCGATAGGTCAGTGGGTCAAGATTTGTAAGTGAGCTAGTGGGTTGTGGATGAGCAGGGCATGACCCACCGCAACTCACTCTGCTCAGTGTACTGTAGACATCATCTTCTAAAAACTGGTAAATTTATCTGCGTTTTAATTTCAAGAATTCCATTTTTCTTTTTCTTTTTTCATTTGTTTCTATTTACTTACCTAAGATGAATATATCTAAGTGAAAAACGAGCTTCAGACACTTTGGCATGTAGGCATTTTTTCTTATTGTAATAATAGAATAGGACTTACTACTTAATTTTCGAGATCAGCCTGTGCGATTTTAGAGGCTGACTGCTGTAATAAAACATTTTTGAATCACTTGTAACATAGGGTAGAGCGGGGACAACTGGAACGGCGGATTAGACATTGAGTGTTGGTATCATCTGGTAGGAGTTAAGAAAACTTTTTGTAGTACTCTGGATGTAGTGTCAGACGATTGTTGACTATGGCGTGTGAGTCGTACAATCTAACAAGCACAAAGAAGAGGAAAGCAAGAAGAACATTATTGACAGCTAAAAGTAAATTCTTTGTATCGTTTTATGAATGCAATTTGCCCCTTAGAACACTTATGTATTCTTAAGGCGAATATCTATGTTGAATACGTGCTTTTATGGCTCCAACACAGAATGCCGATTCCATGCACTAGATTAAGCGGTTTGAGTAAGGAAATGAAATGAAATGAAATCTTTAAATTTTACGTCCCACAGTTATGCCGGTTAGGCTAAAGGAGACGGTGATGATGAGAGATGAGTGAAATGGTGGAATGAAGAAAGTGGGAGGAAACGGGAGGACCCCGAGAAAACCCACGAGCACAGTGTTTATCCACCACAAAGTCCACACGGTGCGATCTTGGATCGAACCAGGGACCCTAAGCACCGGAGGTGAACGCTCTACCACTGAGCCACCGCGCCCCTAGGTTTGAGTAAGGAGATGGAATATAAAAAATGGCCGTGTGTGGTGAATTGGAACATTTCGCGTGAAGACAAGTGGGACAGTGTTTCTCACTGGATATATTTTTGTATATAAAGTGCTTACGGGCATTGTTTTTCATTAATAATCTACTTCACATTAGCATACTTAATGTTCGTCATCCTGTGACAAGTTTAATCAACCTACATAATACTTATGGACAGTGGCAAATCCAAGGGGAGGGCTATAGGGGCTGTAGCCCCCCCCCTTGACGCTCAGGTGTACACTGGATAAAATGGGCTTCAATCCTGCTTTACACTGGATAAAACTGCAAAATATGGTGTAGCCCCTCCCTTGATCATATCCTGGATCCGCCCCTGCTTATGGATGCTTCATGTTCACAAAGTTTTCAAATTAGAACTAATAACAATAAGAGTTAAAAGCATTCTTAATATTTTTCTCATAATTTTTGATGATAGGTCTAAAGGTTACTTATACAATTTTGATCAATAGAAGTAGCAATTGAAATAGGTCTTAAGTATGATGTTTCTTGTTTATACAGTCATATATTTTACTGATTTGCCGTGTAATGTTGATCATTTAATATAAGCTCCCCATTATTTACATTTGCCCAGTTGATTCCAATAGGTGTCCGAGTTGACCTGCCAATCTGGACAAATGGGACAAAATGCACTGTCGAAGTAACTTAAACAAATTTTTAATGAAATATTTTTCTATTGGCCTCCAAAAAATGTGGACTGTTCCCAAAGTATCACTCTTTTATATGCCACCTTTGGTTTCTCAATTGAAGCAAAATTCTAGGTTTTAAAAAATCTGAACGAGAAATTGCCCCAGTTGTTCCCACTGTACTCTATGATTTATTATATAAAAAATTGAATGTAACTATGTGTACGTGATCATCATGGTCAAATGGCAAAGCCAAAGGAAATAACGTTGGTATATAGTTAGGCTCCAATTCTAACTGAGATGTTTTAATATCGCTTTCATAATACATATAGTAAGAGGGAAGTGGAGGTCCGAATATTTGTGAAAAATTGAGTGTCTCACGAGGCATTTAACGTAAGGAGCTAAAATTTAGTATATTAGTTCTTTATTAAAAATAAACAGAACGTGTAATAGATTTTTTAAATTTTATTTTATCGGGAGGGGGGCACTTTCTATATATGGGAAACTGAAAGTGGTTTGGTATATAAAAATAAACGAAAACGATCAATATTACTTGAAGAAATTTGAGAAACAAAAACTACGGTGCTTCTCATTTTATATTCGTTGCAATGCATTATAATAATTGCTAAAGCTTGTGTTTATTATATGGAGTATTCAGAGCACAAGGAAAACAAGCCATAAAGTTGTGAGAAAAGTAGACATAAAATTTGAACTGTAAGCTTAATTACATGGAAATTTTAAATGTGTACGTTATGCTTAAGGCTGTGTCCAACACTCGGAATGCGATAGGATTTCCCTATATAATAACATGGCATATTTCTTTCCAAAATTTTATGAAAACTATTTATCTTATACAGTTCAAAATTCGGCCAAATGTTTGTTAGTATTAATATTGCATGTTCACTTTTACTTTTTCTTGCTAAGGTAATATTAGAGCCCGCTAATTAAACATTAATTTTCTTCCATTTAAAAGCTGTTTAAGATATTGGCTGCATTTTGCAACAGTGCAGAAGAGCAAGTAGGAAGCTAACCAGGTAGATTTCTTTCATTCTCTGCCCCCACTAGGTCACGTGCGTGGACTTAGGATTGTCCGCGGAGAAAAAGAAGCCGATGGAATGCAGATTGACAGCAGATAAGAACAAAGTCTGTTTTTTCTCTCTTCATAGATCGTAAAGATTTCCTTGATTCTACGTAAACATCTCCGCGAATAATTACCTGTACAGGCATATTGCAGCTAACAACGTACGAAACTTTCAGAAAATCTGTGTTGTTTTCAAGTCTGTTCATCTCATAAAATCAGTTTCGAACTGTAGAGCGTAGAGCAAACTCATTTGTTGCATAACTGATAAAAGTTTACATATAGATCAAAGAGAAGTCTTAGGAAAAACGAACGATCTACTAAATGCTGGTACTTACTGCCTGTTAGGTATATTTGTATCAAAATTGTCTAATAAATTTAGAAATTAGTAAAAATAAAGAACGGTCCGTACGATTCTTTTACTACATATATTTTATTTACATATATGTGTTTTGAAAGGCATCGAGAACCCAATTTTTTTTCTCTTTTTTTTTTCAAAATATCAAACTTGAGACTACAGGGGCCTACGTCTCAAAACTACTAGTCTTGTAATACAAGTGTGAAACTTCTCAAAATCAAATATTTTACACTTGGATATACTGTAAAAAAAAAGCGGCAAATTAAAAATGTCAGCAATAGTACTTAGAAAGGAATTTTACTATTATTCTATTATTTCTACTTCATGATATTTGATGGATTCTCAAAAAAACATTGCAAGATGAGTAGTTTTGAGAAACAGACCGCTGCTGTGTTAGACACACACACAACTGACGAGTAAATTTAAATGTATTAATATTTATTTTAGAAAACGAAATATCAGATTGAGCCGAAAGGCCATTTTATACCGAAACATTAGTAACAAGGGCAAAGAAATGTGGAATTCAGGCAGAGCATATATGGAGAGTATATCATCCTGGCGATATTCGCCTGGTGGGACAGAAGAAAATCGTGGGTGAGCATTAATAATAACAATAAAAAATGCTTCTTGATATCACTTATCGATTTTGCTCTATGGAGCTATGGATTTGATTTTAGTATGATTTCAGCTTAGCGTACCGTTCAGCAGCGAACCTATATGAGACGTGCACCTACAGCGAGGAAATACGAACCACACGAGTTCCCACCGGAAATCGAACCCGGGTCTCCCGTGCCGAAGACGCGTATGCTCCACATAGGCTCAAGGGAGCTGTATGGAGCTATAGCGATCAATATTGAAACTGGAAGAGTAAAATTGTTTTACCATTTCCGGTTTCAGTAGATAGAGATAGGTGAAGATGGTATTTTTCTTGAGATGCTCAATCGATTTTCGAAAACTGTCGCTATCTACTACCAAGTTATTTTTATGGCGATCAATCTTAAAACAGAAAACGGTTTATTCCTACCACTTCTGATTTCAATACAGGATTAACGAAAGAAAGAAAGCTTATTCTTGAGACATTTGAATTCCCGAACACTTCTCGAGCTCTGTGATAGTTTTTGCTCTATGAAAATCAATATTGAAACCGGAAATAGTAGTAAATTTCTACCAGTTCCGGTTTTGATAGAAAGACAGTGGTAGAAATGGCACATTTTCGAGAAATGTTGAATCAATTCCCTAAACTCGCTTGTCGCTAGCTATTATAGTTTTTGATTTATGACCCGTAAGTAGTCGATCTCTATCACTTCCGATTTATATAGAAGATTGACGGAGGAGATGGAACCTATTCTTATGACGCTAAATCTATCCCAGAAAATCCTTCTCAATATCTCGTACCGCTTTTGGCCTGATATCTGTCTACAGGCAGAGCCGTTTTATTAGACTTCCGATACTTACGCATAACAGTTTGGAAATATAATAAACCCAGATAGAAGAAATATTCATTAAATCTATTTTCGTGCAGATTAAGAATATGGGAATTTCTAGAATTGTTTTTGTATCAGTTATTATGTCCTGAAGAATAACGGGGGACCACGGTGGCTCAGTGGTAAAGTGTTCATCTCTGGTGTATGAGGTCAGAGGTTCGATTTCAGCTCGCGCCAAGTGAATTTTGTGATGGACAAACGCCATGCGTGTGGGTTTTCTTGGGGTTCTCACGTTTCTCCCACTTCTTTCATTACAGCATTTCGTTCATTCTCATCATCACAATCTCCTTTAGCGTACCCGGTATAATCGTGGGACGTAAAACTGAATGATTTCCTTTCATTTCTAAATAATAACCTAATGCATTCTACAGCGTTCTATTGTTGGCTAATACCCAATAATAGCGTACAGATAGATGATATGCTTGGAGATTGATATGCCATAAAATCGATTAATGCAAAAAATGCACCAACATCTGCCAGCTAGTCACTACAAGCAAGAATGATATCTGCTTCGTTCAGATAATGTTCCTCATGAAACGAGACGAGACGAGAAGTAAGGTTTTCTTGTCTCGTCTCGATCCTTGAAGACTTCCTTCGCTCTTGTCTCGAAATTTTATTGCTCCGTTTTGTTAATTTATGTTAAAAGATGTATGTCTTATATTTTTCTTAATTTCAATTAGAAGTTTTCACAACCATTCCGCGTCGCGATTGTTCCACGAATAATGTGACATAAGAACATTTAAACCACATTTATTATTGGAGTAAATTGTGTAATGACTTCGATATTTTAAACGTAGATAAATGCTCTTCTTTGCTTTCGTACCATCATTTGTGTTGTACGTATGATGCGAAAATGTAATAATGAAATTATTTCTGTGGGTATTAGCCCAATAGTCCCTAAATACGCCACTGATCAAAACATATTTTTCATAATTTTTCATAAATGCAAGTTACCCTTCATAATTTTACTAAATACGTATGTTCATTGCATTGTTCATATAGAACAATATCATGGTGATGGAACAAACTTTTTAGTGCTGTATCTAAGTTACATAAGTTACAAGTTATCCGCCTACATAAATAAGTTCTTCGTTTCTGAGTTGACAGGTTTTATCTGTAAATTCCCCCCCCCAAAAAAAGTGACCACCTCATTCTTGTTTTGTCTATTTAATTAAATTATATGGTGAGCGTGAAATGTGAATATTTATTTTCGACGCATAAGCCGGGAACTAACTACTTATCTATCTTTCTTTCCCTCTTTTAAAAATTAATAAAATCACTTATATTCTGTCTTGTAATTTATTTATAATTATTATTATTATTTTCAAAGTGAACAGTGAATATTTTAAATATATATTTTAAACATTCTATACAGAAGAAATCGCTACTGCAAGGTTTGGTCCCGCGAGATTTTAGATAGCTAAGTTTTATCCCGCGAGGATCTGGCCAGGCTAGATTTTGTCCGGCAAGATTTTCTTTATGTGAGATTTTCACCAGGCGAGCCAGGCCCGTAGCCAGCCCAAAAATGTAGGGGAGGGGAGTCAGGCTGAAGTTAGGGGGTCCCGATCAAACCATATGATAGTTCATCACCATATTATAGTTCACTTGCAAGCCTACCGTGAAAATTTTAGGGGAGCCAACAAAAATTTAGGGGGGCGGCCCCCCTAGACCCCCTGTATACGGGCCTGTGTTGGCCGTAAAATTTTGGTTGGGATGTTTCATGCGCAAATCGTCAACAAATCTGGCTGGATATATGGACCAATATAGCTTTCTGTGGGTATATTTTTATTGATTCCATGCAATTTGTGATCATTCCACTTTGCGACAAGGCCATTACTTTTCATGTGTCGGCCAAATTTGATTGAGAGTTTGATGAGATTCCTCAGTGGAAAATAATAATTCCAGTTTGCGACCAACCGGTAATTGTTTCTTTATATAAATCAGCAGAGTACAAGTGATATACATTATAGGTACTTTTCTCTAAAATTATGAAGTTTATGAACTACGTAGGGAAAACAAGAATAAACGTCTCTTTGTTCAAAAGTGACGCAATTGTAGATTCCTAAGAAGTAACGTAACATTGATCAGAAAACTAATTCAAAATGCTACATAATACACACACACACACATTATCTATCTATCTATCTATATCTATATCTATATATATATATATATATATATATATATATATATATATATATATATATATTGTAAATCACGTTTTCAGTTAAAAGTAAGAAATATTTCATTTGTTTACCTTTGGAATACCAATATCTGGTCTAAATGATCTAGACCCTCAAAAGTATTGTAATATTTATTTATTTATGTTGTATATTACTCTTACAAACACGAATAAAATGCCATTCCCCAGATATTTCTTTTAAAGTTATACGTTTTTTTTAAAGTAACATCTCTTATTTTGAAATGCAAAATATTGATGATAATGCTTTTACAATAATTTTGTGTTCCTTCTGTCGTGTTTTCTTTTTTCATCTCGCAAAAGTCAAGATTTAGGATCAAAAATGGTTGGAAAATGAAAATAGGGAAAGTTCACCCTGTTTGACAAGTCTTGTTATAAAATACAAGTAAAAAGATGTGTAGATAGATAACGTTGTCTGAATTTTGACAGCGGCCAGTCTTGCCTCCCGCAACCCTTTCTTTTTCCGAATCAGATTGTCAACTAACATAACTTCGAAGATATACACTCTCCACATTATTAAATGAACGATCTTTTCTCATTTCGTAACTTGTTTGCCTACCCTACAAACTTTTTGAAGATCAGTGAGGAACAATGGTGTGAATGAATCAGGAGAGATTGTATCTGCAACTTCACGAGCAGGAAAAGAAACTCTGGTGATTCTCCAATACCTGAATTTGTGTTTATTTTTATATTATTTAAAGCGTTGTCACATTTATTTTTAAAATGTAATATTATTGAACTATAAGAGCTAGTTTAAAAATAAAAAAGTGAACATGTAGTATTGGGGTAGGTTAACATCTGGAAAAAGTTTAAACTGCATAAGACAAATAGTTTTCATAATATTTTGAAAAAAAGTTCACCATGTTATTATATAGAGACTGATGATCTCAGCTCAAAACGTTAGACACGGCCTTAATTATATGCAAAATTTTACACTCCCCTCCCTTTAAGTTGGTCTACTTTACCTTGATTTGAGACTTTCAAATTTCATCGTATTTCCACTGAAAAGTATCTGTAATTCTACAAGGAAATAATTATATATGATGATTAAATTGAAATTCATCGTAATTTAACCCATGGCAAACACTTTAACATGTTATCGTAAAGATCAGATTCACTTGTATTGTAACAGATCGGTGGTTGAGTGATTGATCGTAGAAATTCAAACATCGATTAATAATAATTTCACAGTTTTGTTTTATTACAAATGTAAAATTTCAGTCAGTAGACAGGAGGGAGTGGATCATGGGTCAGAGTTGATGACGTTGCGTTTCGGTAGGTAAGAGTGGTAATTGTGGGCCAGAGTGGGTCACGGTGGGTCATGGGTTACGATGGGTGGTCGGTCAGTGGGTCGTGAGTCAAGTTTTCATCTCTGGTATGTATTATGCAGTTTAACTAACTTATGCTGATACTCATACTCTCCACAAAGGTCTAAGTTAGAAATATATGTTTTATAACCACTTTATATGTTCGCTGTTCAATCAGAGACATTTACAGAAAGTTACAGAAGATGGCGGCGGGACGTTAGACTTGTGTTGATCGTGCTTCCAGGAAAAGCACAGTATTTTATAGAAAGCAGAACGAGATTTCATATAAACTTATAACTCTTTGTGTAATAGTGTGTCGATGCTGTGCTTTGAACTTCGTGAGTTATAAGTATTCTAAGTGAAGACATTTGTCTCGATAAATATATTTTGAAAGCATGACTTAACAGAAGAAAGTCGGCAGCCCTTCTTGTCTCCCGGAGAAGCTCTCTCATAGCGAATTGGCAAAACAAATATGTGCGGAAGTAAAATCAGTGTTACAATCTCCTGAAGTGATGAAAATCATGGTGAACAATATTACTGAAACTGTGCAAATCTTGTAGTGCAACATATTGAAGATCTTTTGAAATTCAATACAGAATTCATGCATGACTTTGAAGAGACACTGAAGGGGAAAAAAAGGTACTATCAATGATCTTACTAAAGAAATTTCCAATCTTCACGAGATAATAGTTCGTCTAGAACAATATTCCCGAAGAAATAGTATACGCATTTTTGGTGCAGCACATAATACAGACGAAGATACTACAGAATCAGTAATCTCACTGTTCAAGGAAAAATGGGTGTTGAAGTTACACCAAGTGAAGTGTGTCGCAGCCATCGTGTTGGCCCCCTTGCCTCAGTCAAAGTTAGACCTATCATAGTTAAATTCACCAATTATCAGACCAGGGGCAAGGTGTTGGTAAATAAGAACTAACTGAAAGGGACGAAAATAACAATTCGTGAAGACCTGTGTACTCAGCGCTTACAAATCTACAAAACACTATCAGCTCGATTTGGGTTCAATGAAAGGAACGCACAATCCTACGTCATTCCGGAAAGACTTTTGTACAGAGTCGCCGTCCTGCAGTCGTACCAACATGATTTTGTCTGTGCTAACACTAGAGTTGAATCGAGTTTATTTTGAGTTAAACGACCCGTTCAGCAGCGAGGTTATATGAGACGTGAACCTACTGATTAACGTGGAATCCGAATCACATGAGCTCTCGCCGGGAATCGAACCCGAGTCTCCCACGCCAAAGGCGCGTAGGCTAACTGCTTAGCCACGAGGGAGCTCGTGCTAACACTAGAGTTCATGCTCTTTCGTCTTGCTGAAGTACACAAAGTACTCTTAATTTACTTTGAGGTTTTTACGTCCATGGTAGGATTTTGAGGTTTTTTACGTCCTTCTGGAAGGCTCTTCCAGAAGGACTTTCGAACAGAGCCGCCGTCCTAACAGTCGTACCAACATGATCTTTCCTGTGATAACACTAGAGTTCATACTTTCCCCACCAGGAGAACTTTCTGTCCTGGGGAAATATACAAAGTACTCTAATTTATAGATAAATACGTGTTCGCGCATTTTCTCTTTCCTGTGATTGGACGTTGAATTGAACGAAGCGTCTGCTTTAACCAGTGGGATAGCATTTGAGCAAGAGCGAAGTCTACTTCACTGCCAGGTTAATTCTCGGGCACTGTAGGTAGTTTCTCTAGACTAGTAAAATAAGTTAGTATCCAGTCTAATTGTTTAAGTCGACAATAACCACGATATAATATATTGACATGTTTATTAAGGCTAAAATAAAATATATAATTATATGGAAAATATGACTTGTTTCTTGTAAATATATTTATTTGATGTCTTTCCGTTTGGTCCATTGCCGTTTCGACTACTTACATAATTATCGATTTACTCATCTTAGATGTAGGCGAAACGGGTATTCCCGTTATACCTATCACCGTTTCACCTATGCTCAAATTGCCGAGGGACATGTAGTATCTAAGGGAATTTTCCAACAAAGATTTATTAAAAAGATTAATTTCTCAACGTAATCAGCAACAGCAGTAACACCCATCTGTAACAACAAACGCGGTTGCCTGTAATTCTAGCACGCTCTTTGGCCTTCCCTAAAGGGTAAAAAATGGGTCCTTTGATTCAGCTAATTATAAAATTCTTTTGAAAAACAGCTCTATTCCCAACGCTTCCTTAACTGGGACACACATATGAAAACGATCCAGTATGTCCGAACTGTGAACGCATTTGGAAGGCTTTTGAATAATATACACACATGAATAACAAGCCTAAAAGTTTGATTTTTTTTTTTTTACTTTTATTTTACATTAACATCTGTTCACTTTTCAAAATAATAATAAATATACATATATTACCTTTTTTAATATTTCTGTTTTGAATACAAAATTATTAAACAAGCATAACTCAGCTTCTACCAACCAACTGAACATGCATTCATGTAGTTGTCGATTAGGCTCTTCTACAAGAACTTATTGCGTACTTTTCACAATTTGAATTAAATCTTAGGTATTTTATTTTATTTTTAGACTTTTTTTCTTTATTATTTGAAGGTTACGAAATAATTTTAATGGTTAGGAAGTGGAAACCGGCCGAGGATAAATTCAATATCAACTTGTTTGTTCCCTTTCTATATATACCTACAAGTCGGCAACTATGAATAACAATTCCAAGGACAATAAACAAACTAACGGAGTGTAAGTACCGTGCATTAAACCAATAATCACGTAATTTTAATAATAAAGACATAATATTATTAGGCTATGTGTTATCGCTGATCGGGTTTGTAGGATGTGACGTACATGTAATCATACGCAAATGAGCTATTAATTATATTTTAATGTATTTTTTAGATACGTACACGTTCTTCTACCTTCTAGTTTTCTCGTTACACACAGAATACTCACTAAAAGCAATGACGCAATGTTGCCATCTAACACTATGTG
The DNA here is from genome assembly GCF_964235325.1 of Thermobia domestica. NCBI lineage: Eukaryota > Metazoa > Arthropoda > Insecta > Zygentoma > Lepismatidae > Thermobia > Thermobia domestica. Next base: position 242,953,499 of record NC_137460.1, on the reverse strand, counting down.
GTTATTATAATATCATTGTTAATAATAAAGACATTCTTTGTTTAGCTTCTTGCGTTAAAAAGAATTATGTTCTAGTGATAGACGATACTGTTTCGTTACTCCTCTGCTCAAACTTGCTTGATAATATACATAGGTCTCTGCTGCTATAAATCGTTTGCTCACAGTAGTGCATTTCTCAATTTGTGCCAAATCACATCGGTCAAATAATAATAATAATAATAATAATAATAATAATAATAATAATAATAATAATAATAATAATAATAATAAATCAGACTTGCATATCATCTGCATGTATGCGTGAGCGCTATAATACAAGTATAAACAAACACCTTACTCAATTATGCTACTAACCGTTGCACGATGGATATTTGCACGTCAATTCCTAACCCAACACCCCGTACAAAACTATATGATACATGTGAAGAAACACTATGTGCTTGGCTTTTCTCAAGATTCCCCCACTTTCTTCATTCCACCATTTCATTCATTCAAATGGCGTAATTGTGGTGCACATTCATATGAGACGTAATTACACATATTTACACGGAATCAAAAATCTTATAGCGTGATACAAAAACTCTTATCAGTTCATTTTATTTTTACAAATTTCTTTACATTACCAGTATTTATGGCCTTAAGGTCGTCTCGGATGACGTACACTCATGTCCAAAATGATTGTCGCATATCAATAACTGTCTTCTTGTAAAAATATAATTTGATAATGATTTTGCAGGGTACTTTTAATACTGATACTATGTGCATAATCGGGAAGTGTATGTTTGTGGTAAATTTCATAGGGAAAGAATTATAAACACGAAAATTAGAATGAGTAAAACAAAATTTTGCTAAATGGAGAAGAAACTTATACTTTCGTTTTATTGTTCTTATTTACTGCTCTTTTGACGTGAAATTTGCCACATACATGTCTTTGCCGATTATACACATACTAACATTATAAGAAATACCGGGCGAATTCGTCATCAAATTATATTCCAACAACAACATATTTATAGACATGCGACAATAATTTTGGACATGAGTGTGCCTTGGAGAGCACACTATCCACAGAAGGGAAAAGAAATCAAGTGAGGTGGGATGTGTATGTCAGGTACCATCACAGCATTTGCCTGCTGTGAATGAGGAAAACCCAGGAAAACCACTCAGGATGACTGGTCTGAAAAAGTTGTTACACCTTTTCGACAAAGTGTTCCCACCGGGATCGCGCGCACCAAGCGTGAGAGCGTTAGCTACAGGGTTGCTTCCCCTACTTACTTCTACTTTTGTTTACGTTGAAAGTAAATTTTAAATGTATCTTATATATATATATATATATATATATATATATATATATATATATATATATATATATATATATTTTGTAGCAAAAAGTTTGTTTGAAAAATATACTAAACTTAATAGCCATTTTTGACGGATGCCCTTTTGAAACTATTAATGGCACGTGATTGGCTAGAATCGCAGCCAATCACATCAGAACTGTCGTTTACGTTGAGAAATTGATTTCTAAATATATCTTTATAAGAAAATTCGGTCAAATGATACGTCAAAATCCGTCCTCGTCGATTGAGTGTAGGCAAAGTTGAGTTGATTTTTGAGTTTAACGTCCCTTTCAGCAGCGAGACTATTTGCGACGGGATCTACTGATTAACGTGGAATCCGAACCACATGAGTTCCCACCGGGAATCGAAGCCGGATCTCTCACGCCAAAGGTGCGTGCGCTAACCGCTTAGCCCCGAAGGATCTCAGCGTAGGCGAAGGTAAGATGGAATAGATAAATTATTAGTTAGGTCAATAGGCTAACGAGCCTTAAGGAATAAGAGATAATGTAAGAAGTGTTAGAACGAATAAACTTAGAATAAATGGTAGTAAGTGGGGGATTCAGCCGGGTCAATCCCTCTACGTACGTCACTGTCACTCATCTGTCTGTCCAATGCATACTGGGAAAAATGAAACTAAAGTTTAAGAGGGCGCAACGCAGTGACGTAACTAAGGGAGAAACGGGGCTTGTGCCCTGGGCGCCGGATTGGGAGGGTGTAAAACTAGGCAAATATTTATTTTCACTCTAAGGCAAGGAAAGGTGTTTTAGCAAACTAAAGATCATTAAAAAAATTACCTCAGAAACTTAACAGAACCACAACGACTCACCAACATCAGGATCATATCATTATAGCATAAGTTAGCTTCAAAGGTATCTTTTGAGGACATTGTAAAAACCTTACTGGAAAAAGAGTCCGCAAAGTTAAATTTTAGTTCCAGCTTTTTGTGTTTTCATTTAACTTTCATAGATTTAAGAGATTTGCAAAATGTCCGAGTATAATACTCGAGACAACAGTTTGACTGTTTGTCATCATGAAATAACAACAGACTGCGTTATATAACAACATTCTAAAACAACAGATTGTTGATTCATTCTACACATATGCAAATCCCGATACAATTCCAAAAACATTGTGATTTGCTGTTATTATGATAAGACTATAAGAATATGTCAAGCATGCTTCAGATTATTTGGCAATCAAATACTAATTAATTTGGTGTTTTAACTTGTACTAAAAATTTAATTGTGTACTGAAATTTTAAAATGAACGAGGGTCATAACGAAGTTCAACTGTTGAACGAGGGTCATAACCAGGGTCGGTGAAAATGTCTGTTGCACCAAAAACGTTCAAGGTTAAGTCTCGGTCAGATGGTGGATAAACTTGATTTTAGCTTGAACGGTCGAATTTCAGGGTTTAAACTTCGTTGATCCAAACCAGTCCGTTTACATTCAATAATGCCTTTGTATTTTTCAACTAATGAAATTACAATACATTTCTCGTGTTCGGAAGAATTTTTTTGCTTGTGGTTTCATTATTTTTCCATGACAATCACGATCATTGAAATTAGACTACTCATAACTCTATGCACACAATCTCGAAAGTCGAAAAGTCCGGCACGCGGTATGGTCTCTCCATTTGTTATTTGTTAAACGAAGATTAGATACAAAAGACGATAACGAATCAGAGTCGATTTTACAAATTGACCGAAGTTTACTTAAACGAGATGTACTGAACTTCGACTTTCAATGGTGCAACAATAGTCCTCGAACCACGTTTAAACTTGAAAGTTTAGTGTTGAACGCGTTTGAGTGAACGCTCGTTTAAATTTCGTTGATGCACGGCACATATGAAGCAGACTTTCATACATTAAGTCATTAATTTCCTAAATCAATATAAAAGCACTTATATAAATCGGAGGATTGTTGTTCATTCCAATCTACCATAAAATGCAAATAATTCTGGATTAATTTACATTTTGTTTTATAGAAAAACTACAATTCTTCCTTGCCTGCCTTATAAATTTCCATTTAGCTCTTATTACTGGAACAGATTAATAACTCTATCGTCCCACATATGAGAAGTGTAGCCGTCTTCGACCCAGTGTCATGACTACCCGAACCCAGTATGTAGTACCGACTGCAAGATGATTCTTTAACATAAAGGCATCCCACGAGACCAAGGCTCGGCAATTACCCTTAATTTCATTCTATATATTTATTTCAAAATTCTCTCAAGATAGTAAGTTCATAGCTTAGTCATCGTATGCTTTTTCTGTGGATATCACGGTTATGGTATTAACTGTTTATGTCTATCGTATCCATCCTCTATACAGCTCTAGGAAAATCTAGCTCTCAAAAACAATATAGTATTGTATGCGACACCTGAGCAAGGTATTTTAGGTCGGAATAATAATTTGACAATCTATTAATCCTTATAGTGGCGTGGGAGATGACTTCTTTATTGGAACGGAGCTTGCAAGTTATGACCAATGAGAATCTAGTTCATCTACGTGAAAATAGAATGAATTGTGTGCCCTTCTACATAGAAATAAACTCAGTTCTTTGTTGAACCGGTATTTTTTTCTTATCCTCATATCCGACGAAGAGAAAAACAGCTGGATTCTATTAAGGTACCCACTCTATTCGTATCAAGGAAGTCTTAACATATTTATCTTTGAAATGTTATTTATCCTAGTCTATATACAAATATAACAATAATAAATGTAAAACATGAAGCGTGTAACATTTTTTCCCCATATTCCAGTTAAGAGGGAAAATCAGAATGTTTTCTTCTTAGTGGCCCTTATCACCACTTTTACGTTAACTTCTTTTCCTCGACCGTCCGTCAACTGTTTCTATTGGGAGAAAGAAGGCAAAAGCTAACTATTCTAAGCATAAACAAAATGTGAATATGTAACTATGTAAATAAAATTACATAGATATGTTTTTTAAAAGATTTCTATCCCAACCAGTACACTAATATACTTCCCTTTTCATAGTTCAGAAGATTTTTAACGAATTAGTGTAAGTATATGAATACGGGTATCCTTCCTAACATTTAGCTAACAATGTTGCTATTGAAACGAATATATTGATCCTCTCATTTAATATAGTTGACTTTACTTCCTATAGTGGGTCTAGACGATGATACTCTAAACTTCGTTATTAAATATTCTGTTATCTAGGAATCGTATCCTGGGAAAATCTCCAAAACTATATGTAAGTGTGAATGCTATTCCCACCTAAGGCTTTAAGCATGAAACGTTAATATTAAGCCTTTATGTCCTTTGGGCAAGACGACCTTATATATCTATTAGTACCTATAAAATCTACTAACAACGCACTCCTATCCAAAGGCATAGCAAGTAGAGATTGCGTCGTTTCTATGTTCGCTACAATATTTTAACTTCATTCTCTCCAACCCAGTGAAGATGCTAATGAGATTCAAGTGCCCTAAGAACTAGCGAGCAACATACACATTTCATGTATTACCCTGCGGTATTTTCCAAGCTTATAAGCAAATATTACTTAAAGGATTGCTACGGACAAAACAAAGGCTACCAATAATTCGGTAATGGAATATTTACGGTTTTCATTGGCAGTCTTCCCGTCTTCCGCTCGGGATATCTGTGCTACTTCTATTAATTTACGATACCTATTAGCAATAATTACTAAGTCATATTGACTACTCACCAATTCTCAGTAAAAGAATGGATCATTATTCCGTATGTGTTTAGTAAGTATTGCTCAACCTCAACCTCAAGCCCTCAATCTCATTTGCCACCTGTGAGTACATCTGTTCATTTTTCACAAAATATCTCACATGAAGGGATCATTGGGGCTTTGTAATTACTTCGCGCGCGTCGTTTCCGTTCAACTCTAATATTCTCTGAATGTCCTTTACAATATACAGCTCTCTAGCAACTTCAATGGGTGTATATTATCATTTAAAACTACCAACATTTATCTCTTAGGTGCTTCACTGGATTAGCTTTGTATACTAATTTTCCAAATAATTGTCCGAAAATGGAAACAAAATTGAACATAACGTTTCTCAGAAGAATTCACCTATCTTTCCTACTTCTTACTAAATAAGCTGTCTAATTTTCATCTTCTTTCTAAATAACATTAGAATAACTTCATTCTAGTCGGTTATTCAGGCGAAATATTTTCTCTTTGAAAATCATAATTACTGCACATAGGCGCCGACTTGAAGAAAATATTCGGGGGGGAGAGCAAACAATGAATAAATATATTATCATCATATCAAACGTTTTCTATCAACTGCTTGATGGAGGTTCCTTCCCACAGATCTCGGGTCCGCTACTACGCTGCATCTGCTCCACTGAGAAATTCACGACCTAAGTCAAATTTATATAGACTCAGAGAAAATTTACAAAATTACTTTAGCCATAACAAGATTAATATTGTCTAGGGGAATAAAAGTTAAGATTATAGCAACCTAGTTAATAGCAAAGACAAAGACACATTTACCTCATATAAGGTGACTAACCTCTTCTGTTGGTTGCTTCCAGAACATTTGTATAATTTTGCTTACATATTTTTAGTATAGGGTCCGGAACATGCATTCACACAATGTTAATTGACGTAAATGGTTAAAAAAAATCGAATGGTACGATTAGGCGGAGTTTATGGTGATCCTGTTGGAATGTTTAATTGTGATTGATTATGAACTCTGATTGAGTATCAGAACATAGGTGGGATGGCATAGAGACAAGAAGATTATCCATTCTCCGGATTTCTTTATTTCCTTTTCCGTACTTTTTAAAATTGATTTTCTACTATAGATGATGATCAAATTCCTGTGGTTCGTACAACCACATTTTCCATGCAATACATTTCCCGTAGGAAACCACAATCATCGAAGTTTAGCTCTGTGGTTTATGTACTTCCAGAATATCTGCCATCATGTTATTCCTGGGCCATTGAAAAAAATATTCAAGTCCAAAACCAACCAAGAGAAAACAAGTCTCTGTTATAAGCACATTGATGATTCAATCAATTTAAAATTATCTATAAATTATCCGAATCAAAAATATGTCTTCCAACACCAAACTGTTCTGGTTTGCCCAATCTAATGACAGGTTCAATCGAAGTAGCACTGATGCCACTCATTACATGTTTTCTATAATATATTTAACAGGATTTTGTTTAAAATATACTCATATTGGATAGTAGCTAGCAAGCAGGAGTACTTGAATGTTATAAATATACCACATTGACTTGATCCCTAGTCCACCGTTGCAAGCGCTGCTATCGGCTGAAGGAACTCCACTCGCTTTCTCTCGCTTAGCAACAGCTGAACCCTTATTGGCTTAACGCGTGGGTGTGTGAGGGTGTGAGCTTTAGTTCGCATTTTTGCCACGGCTCAAGACATTTTGGCAGCACAATAGTAGTACACATCTTTCAACTAGAATGCTTCTGCTCAAATGATTTAATCTAAAATCATAGGTTTGTTGCTGATGTCATGATGACACGTCATTAAAATGGAATCTGCTGACTTAAAATTTAAAGAACGTAAAACATATCCACTAAAGATTAAGACTGGATTATGCACTAAATTGGAATTGATGACCTCTTCCAACTAATCCTTTCTAGCGTAAGTATAGATTTGCCGCCTTATGCAGAGTCGTTTTGACATATGGTTAGCGTCATACTAAATGCCTGACTACCTGCAGGAAACATATGTTAGTCGAACACTTTAGTATGTCACTTATTACACGTCATTACGACTCTGCATAAGGCCCTTGGTGTTTAGCAAGCGTATTAGTTCTACTTTTGAGGTTTCCTGGGGTAAATATCTTGCTGATGAAATCATATTCTCAAGAATCACTAGCATTCTTCATCCATAATTTGTAGGACTAATTTGGCTAGATAAGATTTAGATAAAAAAAATTATAATATAGGTATTACCGGTATAGATTGAGAATACCGGGGCATTACAGTATCTTTTCAGATTGTAAGTGAAATGCCATTTCAACTCTCTTTTTTTCTTTTTTAGAAATGGGGCTCATACCTAGTTTAATCTATATAACATGAAAATTGTAGATATATATTCTATATTTTATATAAATTTTAAACCTCCTTTTCTTCCTTAAATCCTCTCCTCCCCCCTTAGGGTACGAACTTAAGTGTTGTATATAGCTTGCGGTATCTTCCAAATTATACTCTCTTCGATAAAATCACTTTGAAATATGCCACCGGCCAAACCCACACAAAATTAACATTGATGTTTGTATGTGAGATGTATAGTCTAAATGTGCTCAACAGAACTACGAAAACAAAAATTATAATATGTGTGTTACCGGTATAGATTGAGAATACCGGGGCATGACAGTATCTTTTCAGATTGTAAGTGAAATGTGGATTTTAACTCCCTTTTTTTCCTTTTTAGAAATGGGGCTCATGCCGAGTTTAATCTATATAACATGAAAAATTCGAGAGATATTCTATCTTTTTATATAAATTTTAAACCACCTATTCTTCCTTAAATCCTCTCCACTCCCCTTAGGGTACGAACATAAATGTTGTATATAGCCTGCGGTCTCTTCCAAATTATACTCTCTTCGATAAAATCACTTTGAAATATGTTAGCGGCCAAACCCACACAAAATAAACATTGATGTTTGTGAGATGTATAGTCTAGATATGCTCAACGGAACTACAAAAGTGAAACAAACAGGGGTGTAAATAGAGGAGGAGAAGAAGAAGAAATTTAAATTTCGTCCCGCGAACAGCTGAATCACAACACATAGTGCAAGGAATCACACCATGCACGCACGCTTTGTAGAGAAGACAGTAACAGTAAGTAGTATAACATGCACGATAAAAGAGTAGTAGAATGATTTTAATAAGTTGTGAGAGAATAATCAAAATCGTTTTCTTGAGGAGCAACATAAATATCCGGCAAGTTGATGAACACCAAAATTTCGTAAATTTTCAGGTAGGCTAAAATTTACTATCATCAACAAAATGTAACTCTACATTCAGTAAACGTAGGAGTACGAAATAATTTGAAAAGAGGGCATTTATTCCGAAGTTGGGCGTCCGCTTTCGCCACGTTTTTACGCTGTTATCTCCTTTCCACATTTTCTGCAATTTGTTATTAGGTTCATTAATCCATGCTCTTCACAAATTTTAAAAGATTTTGCTCGTTATCAACGTATTGCTTCACAAATGTTAAAACTGTTAGTTCATTGCCCTTGTACATTCGCCATGTTGATAACATAAATGCTCGTTTCTTTCCCACAATGCAACTGTTCGGTTACCTTGTGCCAAGTAGTTCCCTCCGCTCGCCGTATAGTCCCATGTTTATAACCGCTTATATATAACAAATAAACAGATTTTTCGAGACCCTTATATATTATTAAGCACACAAACGATCAAATTATCCATATCTTTCCTGTAAATCTTAAAAATTTTGCTGGAAACGGGCGCCCAACTTCGGAATTTAACCCGAAAAGAGAATACTTCACAATTAGAAATTATTGATTATTTATGCTTGCAGTTCCTTTGTCCTCTTTGGAAAACCTTTACAATACATGCTCCAGCTGTGCATGGATGAATGAAATCTCAAGTATTACGTCCCACGGTTATGCATGCTAGGCAAAAGGAGACGGTGATGATGACAAATGAATGAAGAAAGTGGGTGGAAACAGGAGAACCCCGAGAAAACCCACGCACACCACAAAGTTCACTTGGCACGAACTGAGATCGAACCAAGAACCCCATGCACAAGAGGTGAGCACTCTACCTCTGAGCCACCGCGGTCCTGCGCATGGATAAGTAAGACCGATTTAAAAGGCTATAGTAGAGTAGGATAGGGATAGGAAAGAGTTAGCTTAAGGTTAGAGAAGCTTTGACCCATTTTGATAAAATTAATAGAGTGTAATTTCTTGTTTCTGAGTGAGTATAGCTGCTTGAGCGCGCATTGTAAAATTAACCCTTTTTCTATTATAGCCGTTATATCGAAATTAACATTTCTGCAAAAATCAGTACTCCTTTGTAACTTTCTTTTCATAGTGCAGTACGACATTCAACTCATTGCATAGGCCTCTGTGTAAAAATTAAAGAAGCCATCAGGAAATTAGCGTAACATCGTAATATCGTAAAAGTCATTTCTAGTTCTCACTGACACAAGGCGAGTAATAACTGATATTTCCCTTTTGGTCAATAGTTTCAATTTCATGATTCTAAAACTAGTCTCTTATATACCACATACTAAAAATCTCAGGAAAGTATTTCTTAGTTACGGATATGTAAACCGTAAAAATGTCAGAATGATAAAGAATCTACAATCGGCTTCGTGCAGGTGTAGTTTTGGCGTACCACTAAAAACAATTGTTGAAATATTGTAATTCTTTCACTGGTTTACTTCTTATTGTCTCCTAAAACATATGCGCTGGGCGACATGAAAATATCTCCCTTGGCATAGATAAAATTCAAGAGGGCCACCAGAGATAACTGTTGAAAAATTACAATTCTTTTCGGATTTGCGTATAAATACTGTTTCCGGATTAGTGTTGTAAATAGAAAAAAAAAACGTTCGTATTTTTTCAGAAATGTATGTCTTTTTTTTTTTTTTTTTTTTTTTAGAAAGAACATTGTGTAATGCCCCGGTATTCTGAATCTATACCGTGCATTACATATATTTTTAATTTGTATTTTGTAGTTAAATTTTGTTTATTTGTATTTCTAAAAAAAAGTTCGATTTAAAATTTTAATTATGTTTAGTGTTAAATATTTAGTGATAGGCAATGAGTTTTGTGGCCCGTATCATCCCTGGAAACAAAGATTAAAAGAAGAAAAAATGTATTAAAATAATGATTATCTGTTTTTGATCTGAAAAAAAGTTTTGAACGTCTGAAAGAAAAGAGGAAAACTTGTTGAAGATAATTTCAAATTATTCTTGAATCTTATGCTATAAACGTGCGGAAAATTATAATAAAATCGTTCGTGAAGAAGCTGTAATAGACAACTTGATAATTACGAAATAAAACAAGTTATTGTTAATTTTGAAGATGGAAAGTAAAGTAAAGAATGGCTATGAGCTAAGTAATCTTTGCTCGGGAAGCTCATCTTCCCGAAGTTTTACGTTTCACCTGATAATATGCACTCTTGATTTGTATTGTCTTGGTTTTTTTTCTCTTCTTCACTCTTAATAGTGTTGAAAAAAGAAGGGCACCAGGAAATAACCAGTTTGTGCCATAAATGCTACAAAGAATATTGTAGTGAGTTAGTTAATTTCTTCAGTAAAAATTGCAGTAATCATTATTCTTGAATATATCTACAGTTTTTTTTTTTTTTAAAAAAAATTGAGATTCCGGTTTTTTGAAGAAATTGTATTAAAGCCTTGATTGGTATTCCTTGATTTGTTGCTAAGATATATTTATATGAAAAAGGAGCACATCCTAAATGATTATAAAGTTGATTTAAAAATTGAGTTCTAAACGATTCAAAAAGTTCACATTCGAAGAGTATATGATTCATAGTTCCGATGCCTCTGTCACACCAGCAGTGATAGGCGGGTTTTTTCTTAATTTGGAATAATTTTAAAGGAGTTAAAGCAGTTCCTAAAAGAAGTCGATAATACAAGATGATATCTTGACAGGTCCAAGATTTTATGTGAGTCTTGAGTTGTTCTTGTAATGATGAAGATATAGACCAATAAAATTTTCCTGGTAGGGTTTTTTCAGCATCATACCATTTAAGTAATTCTTTATCATGAAATTCTTTCACTTTGAGAAAAAGGTTACATGGAGAAATTTTGATATTTGTTGGAGTTCCTGTTATACATGATTGTTTAGCCAAATTATCAATCATATTACTGTTTTCTTCTATATTTACATATGCCTTTATAAAAGAGAAAAGGATCCGATAATTATTTTCAGTCATATTTAGGTATAGATGTTTAATATTTAAAAGTATCCATGTCATTGTTTTATCCCAATTGATATGTTGTAACTTCATAAGCACACTCAAAGAATCAGAACATACCACAGATTTTTTGATTTCATGTTTTTTTTAATATAAAGTAAGGCCTGTCTAATAGCGAAAGCTTCCCCTTCAAAAATAGAGACTTCTTTAGGTAGTTTATATTGAAGGAAGGCTTTTTTCTTAGGGATGTAAACTGCAGCTCCAACATTAATATCTTTATACTTCGAAGCGTCTGTATAGATTAAAACTGTTTCTTCATCAAAACGTTGTTTGAAATCTTTCCAAATATTTTGGTATATTTTTTCCTTTAAATCCTTGTTAGAAATTGGTATATAAGGAGGATTTAAAACTGTTATTTGTGTCGTATTTGTATTAAAACTCCAAACAAAACAGGGTAATGAAGGTACTTTATATATCATTGAATTTTTTTTTTTTTTAAATTGAGATAAGCTTGTACGATCCAAGGGAAATTCTTGGTATATGGTGTATTCCTTTTTTGTAATAGTAATTCTATCTGTTGTAGCTGTTTTGGAATCGGAGAATTAGACTTACCAAAGATTGTTATTAAAAACATAGAAGCTGATTTGGAGAATAGTATTGGAAAAGGAATACATTCTGCTTCCTTTAAAATAGCTAGTTTAGGGCAGAATGATGGCTGAGAAAAAATAATTTTAATGATATTATATATAGCTTGATCTAATTCCTGATAATATGTACCAGATCTATTATACAATAAGCTACCATAAGCGATTTTAGATCTATAACCATGTTGTAGAATTTTCAATAAGGTAAAAGGATTAATTCCCCATTTTTTCGATGACAGACACTTTAGTAGATTTTGATATTTGAATTGCTCTTGTACTAAATATTGAAATTGAATTTTCCAATTTAATTTCTGATCCATTCTAATTCCTAAATAAGGAATATATTGTTCACAATATAGTTTATTATGTTGAAATGTCAATTGATAATTCTTAATGTTTTTTTTTTTCTAGAGAATATAATAAACTTAGTTTTTTCCCAATTTAATTCCAGTCCATTCTTGATCATCCAGATATTTATTTATTGTAAATGATTTTCCACCTGTGGAATAGATCTTTCGATGTTTTTAGAAAATGAAGTTAACAGTATGTCATCAGCATAACTAGTGATTTTACTATTCTGCCAGTTTTTATTTATTAGATCCAATATATAAATATTAAATAGTAGTGGACTTAATTTACTCCCTTGAAGGAGACCTAATGAGGTATTTCTAGACTCTGAATAAGTATTTCTGACTTTGATGAATACCTGTCTGTTTATTAAAGTATTATGAATAATTCTGATTATTTTACTAGGAATTTTCAATTTATGCATTTTTTTTTCTATTAAAATATCTAAATTCACATGATCATATGCACCAGTAATATCAAAAGAAATAGTCAGAAGCGCTCCTCTTGTTAAAAAGGTTTTATAAATATCTAGTATTAAATTCGTTAATGCATCATACGTAGAGAAGTTCTTTTTGAAACCTGTAATTAGTGGAGAAAAAATTTGTGCATGTTCTAGGAATCAATTCAATCTATTAAGAATTAGATTCTCAAAAATTTTATATGCACACGATAGTAGAGCAATTGGTCGAAAATTATTAGAAGAAACTGTATCTTTAGAATTCTTTGGTATAGGTAGAATCAAAATTTTTTTCCAGCTTGAAGGGATATATCCAGTATTCAATATATAATTATAGTACTCTAATATATTTTGTAATCCTAAGTGAGGAAGAATTTTATAGTGCGAGTATGCCATTCCGTCTATACCAGGCATTGTATTTTTGTGGATGTTTTTAGTACCACTTCTAATTCTGCTATTGTAAAATTTTTATCAAGAACTTCATTGTTGTTCGATATTAAATATTGAGTAAACAGGTAACGGTGCATGGAGTTAATTTATTATGAAAAGATGGTATCCAATCTAAATTTTTCAAATGGATTTGAGTATCCTGTCGTCCTTGATATAGTTGATTTTTTTTTCAAAAATGCCATATAAGGTGAAGTACGATCCGATATGTTATTGCAAAATTCTTGCCAACTAGATCTTTTCGTATTATATATGATTTTTTTGGTTTGAGCTTTTTGGCTTTGATATTCATAAAATTATTCGGGAGTGCGTGTTGATACGAATTGTTTGAATAATATTATAGTCTTATTTACATACTTTTGACAAATGTTATTCCACCAGATGGGACGAGGTCTATATTTTTCCTTAGCGTTATTCTTTCCAAAAGATTCATTATAATTCTCCTTACGTAAATCAGATACTGTTTTCTTTATAATTTTAAATATATTATCTGGATTATTATTTAGTGAAAAATACATTTGTATTTTGTTTTGATAATCAGTCCAAGATATATTTGTAGATATTTTTTGTAATTTAGATTTGAAACCAGTAGTATCTGCTTGATCAAAATTTTCCTTAACTATTCCATCTGAGATGAAATGAGAATAGAAAACAATAGGAAAATGATTGCTAGAGCATGTATGATAATAAGTTTGCCATTCAGTTTCCATATAATAAACATTTTTCGTTAATGTAAGATCTGGTGCTGAAAACGTATTAAATTGTAATCTAGTAGGTGATCCATTGTTGAGAAAAATATATGATGCATTCAACAATTGAGAAAGAAATTCTCTACCTCCTGTAGTGGTTTTATTAGATCCTCAAACTACTGAATGGATGTTGAAATCGCCACCTATATAATCAAAATTGTAAGCAAGCAATTGTTTCCAAAAAGACATGTCAATATAAATTTTTGGTGGAATGTAAAGATTAAGAATTTTTAAATTGCACATTAATGGTTTGAAAATTTAAGTTATTTTTAACACATATGGTAATTCCTCCATGTGAGTCATGACGTATTTAATTTATACTTTGATAGCCTTTATTCGTAACGGTATTTTAGGAGTACACCATATTTCCTGTAATAATATAACATCAGGAGAGAAAATACTTATTAAATTTATTAAATGATATAATTTACCGTAAATACTTTGGGAGTTCCATTGAATAAAGGTGAGTCTATCTTTCCTTCTTATATCCATTTTTTTTTTTATATCTGTAGTAAAGAATATAAGTTATTGAGAACAGTATCAGGAGGAATGTGTGTACTATCTCCCTCGTTTAGTTTCATTGATGAAAGAATTATCTTTTCCATCCCTTCTTTTATCTTATGTATGATTTGAGGAGATAATATTGATGCTAATGTAAACTCTATATCCTTTCCAGAGACTTGAAGAGTTGTCTCCGGATGTTCTAATTTATGAGGATTTATTCTGTCTGTCCCGTTTTAATCATCCAAGGAGAAGTTTTTTTATTCCAGAACATTCAGAAGTTTGAGAAGCCACTTTTCTCCGAAACGTGAATGAATTATCTTTATAAGAAAGAGAGAAATCAACTTTTTTGTATGTCTTGTTTTTTTCATTTGATGGTATTTTATTCATGATAAACTCGTCAATTGTTGAAGAGATAGAGTTGAATTTAATATTTTTATTATGTGGTTCACCCTTAACTAGTTGCGAAGTCGATTGAGAAGAATTCCGTGTATATAAATCTCCTTGACTTTTACGCCTCTTCTCCGGTGGTGAGCTAGGAAGGTCACTATTAACATGAGCTCTAGAAATTATTTTGTTCGACACAGGAGTTACCAACGGAGGCATATGTTCTATATTAAACAAGGATGCATAAGTAGAGTGATTCGTATTCAAGTGATGCCCCTCTGTTGTACGGAGGTTGGCAAAAGTATGAACTGATTTGGAGTTCATATTATTAGAATTCTTTTTTTTTTTTTAATTGCATTCGCTTCATTAAAAGAAATCTTTTCTTTCGCCATTATTTCCATAAGTTTCCCTTGTCTTATTCTCTCCGGGCACTCTTTAAACTCTGCTGAATGATTTCCATTACAATTGATACAGTGTAGAGGGTTGTTACAAGTTTCTGACGAATGTGGAGCACCACATTTAATACATAAACTTTTATTTGATCTACTATTACTCTTACGATGCCCGAATTTATTACAACCTGAGATACATTGTCTAATAGCCGGTATATATGTGTGAACCGAGCGCTTAATGTAACATAACTTGATATCATTCGGAAGTTGCTGAGAGTCGAATGTCAATATAACTGTGGAAGTGGGTTCTAATTCACCCATTAAAGTTCTTTTGAATATTCGTCTAGCTGACGTAACTGTCAAGTCACATTTAATATCGTTTAATATGTCTGACATTTCTATGTCTGTTTCTATACCGTGTACTACTACCATTGAGTAGATAAGATGGTTCGGAATGAATGCTATCCAATTATTTTATGATAAGATTTCATGATCTAAAAAGGAATTGGCTTCCTCTCCCGATCGGAATTTTATTTTCAATAAATTTCGACCAATTTTGTCCACACTGAATTCCTGAAATATCTGCAAGATATAACTTTCTACTAATTGACATGATATGTTTTTTACCTAATTCATCTGAATTGGATTTTACAAAGACATAGTATGGAGCGAAATGATGTGAACCGTATTTGTTTTTACCTATTGTAGTGGCATTATTTATATCTTTAAAGCTCTTGGAAGAAGCTTTTTTGTTCTGGAGACCATCTTCGGAAGAATAACTTCTTTGATTATGTATAATATTATTGGTATTCAATACTTGGTCATTTACTTCCGATACAATCATGGAGTCATGTTCATCTAGAACATTCGATCCTGTATCTTCTATTTCAACCTCGTTAATCATTCTGTATTTATCTGTATTTATTTAACACGTGCACAATAGACCATAGAAAATATTAAACAACACAAAACACAACTTAGGATGATGTTATAACAGAACACTAATTAATGAAAATAAAAAAGGAATGTTCTCACCGAGACAAGGAGACTGGAAAGTTCCAGAGAAGTTCACATAATTATATGCACTCTATTATTGTCTGTGCAAGAATTGAAATGTTTTTCTATACACACTAAATTTGAAAACAATAAGTTACACTGTAATAGGTTGTTGGTTGAGGATAAACATGTTTAACCATTAGACGAACTCGACCTTTATCGAACGTGTCCTACTACCACACTTCATTCGCCATCTTCCGAACACTCTTGATTTATATACATATATAATGAGAAAATTCCAGTAATCAATGATTGGCCTCACAATTCAAAATTCCTTATAATTTATTAAATATGCATATGGTACTTAAATTAACATAGGCTATTCATAAACTGGCTGCATATTCTTCTAATGGAGCAATGTGTTCGCAAATGTAGTAATGGTTTGGAAATATATCCTTTAGATATTAGGAAGATGTCATTATGACGTGTGTAAAAATATAATCCCTAGTACTAGAACGTTGATTTCGATTCCCTAAAAAGAAAAATACTTTGATAAATTAATGTATATAAAAAATGAAGCTACGTAATAATGTTAATAAGAATTAAGGGAATATAAGTATATACAAATAAAAGAAAATAAATTGAACGAGGTTTTGGATATAAGGATAAGATTTTAACAAGTACCGGGATCACTTCGTTACTGTTGATACGTCTGCCACGTCTAATACATCCGTGAACCTGAAATAAATACAGGAATATTAATAATAACTATAAATGCATAAAAATTATTATAATTTTTAAAATCAGAAAACAGCCAGCTTTGTAACTTACTGGATATTTAGAAAAACAAACTATACAACAATTGCTCAAAAGGTCAACTAAAAATACATTAGAATGATAAGAAGTATAAATAGAAATCATTTATATATACCAAACGTACCAGTGTCTGAAAGAATTGTTTTTGCCCTACACAACACACTATAGGAAGTTTCAATAGGGTAATTGGAGGAAGTACAGTTGAGGTTTACAGTAGACCTTGTTCTCTAAGTGGGAAGATAGCTGATTTTTATAGGTAAAATGAGATATTTTTAAATGACATGCTTACTTTATTAGATACCGTCACGATACTTGTAGGATATATTAGAGGGATACCAAAGTTTATTTTAAGATAGTTTTTGTGTGTCTGGTAGCAGTGGTGCCAGCTACAGAAAATTTTAATTCCCGACTTTAGGGGGAAATTTTGGAAAAATTCCCTTTCTTGTCTCTATTATTTCCCTCTTGTTGGCTACACTCGAACAAACGTATCTCGTCCTTAGCCTACACAACACACCATAAGAAGTTTCAGTAGAATAATTAGGGGAATGTCTGGAAATGGTAAGAAAATAGTGCATTTTTGAGGTAGAATGAGATATATTATTTTTAATTTCATGCTTATTTCGTTAGATATCGCCATGATACTTGTAGGATATATTAGCGGGGTACCAAGGTTTATTTACAGATAGTTTGTTTCTTTGTGGTGGCAGCGTTTTCAGCCGAAAAATTAATTCCCGATTTTAGGTGAAAAATTCGGAAAATTCCCCTTTCCCCTCTATTATTTCCCTCTTGCTGGCTACATTGAAACAAACGTACCACTATCTGAAAGCCTCCTCTTTGGCCTACAGGATGCATCATAAAAAGTTTCAATAGGATAATTAGAAAAGATGTAGCTACGCTATATAAGTTGATTTTTGCTCCTAAGGCGTAAAAACTGTCACAATTTCATGTTTATGATGACAGATTTTTTTCTTTCTCTCTTGGTATTCAAACCAGCGACTTCAAGTTTTCCTGTACCTTGTGAACACACCAAAGAATGTTTTAGGCGACTTGGACCCATGTGGCAACAGTGGTGCTGGATACAAAGAATCGTGAAATTCGATTAGGGAATTTTTGTAAATTTTCACCCTACATTTCCCTCAATAATTTCCCTCCCTTTGGCAACAGTGCAATGTAACTTACATCAAAAAATAGCCACATCCATTTTCTAAGAAACTAGGCCTTAACCATATCAATCGGGTAAATGGTTTTTGAGCAATAAGTCACTACCTGAAAATGTAGGAAAACGCCTAAAATGACCTGGGTCCAAAATGGATAATCACACAATTTTGCTCGTATAGGTACAAAGAAATAAACGATATGTAAATTACGAGGGCTTCGACTCAAGTTCTGCTGATTATTTCACTTATCTGCAACATAAATCAATAAATAATAGTTCCCAGAAAAAGAACAAACATTTGAAAAAAAATATCATGAAAAAGAACGGTTTTTATTGAAAAAAACTTCACAGAAAAAAAAACGTTTTTTTACAACACTATTCTGAATGTACGGCATAAGAGCTACAGTGCAATTTCAATTTCATCTATAAATCTTCCAAAATGTGGTGCGCCAAAACTACACCAGCACCATTGACTTGACTTCAGGACGTTCTTGCTATAGACATATTAAAAACTAAAAGAGTTTATTGTTAGTAATACCCAACGAGAAAAAGCGGCAGCGAATCTTCAGGCAATTCATTCAATTAATTGATACCTTAAATGTTACGAAGAACCAGATCGTCAGGAATCTACTCGGTTAGAAATCATGGTGTTTCCTGTTTTAATTCTTTCTATAATTATCTTAAGCATTGTTTGTTTGAAGTTCTGATAAATTTAGTACAATGTTTTAGCAGTTTTAACTTGATCAAAATTTCTAGTATGGATTGTATAAGATAATAATAGAAAAAATATATACCAGGGAGCCAGAGAGGAAAATTAAAAAAAAAAATAAAAAAAAAAAAAAAGCAAGGCAAATTTTTCTTGTAGGCAGTTCACTCATTTTGATTTGTTCAATGGTTTCGATTCCAAAGGAACTGGTTCCTCGCAACATATCCTGTAATGTGCCGAGGATCCAGTTCCTCCAAAAACGAAATCAGGTTAGAAATCTTAGTGTTTCGTGCTCTCTTTCTTTCAGTAATTATTTAAAATGTTGTTTTTGACCGGTAACGAAAAATGTATTACTATCGTAATTTTTACTCTTAGAATAGTCTTAAACTAATCAATATTTGAAATATTCAATGTTTAAGATAATAAGCGAAAATACTACACCAGAAACTACCATATTCCCCGACTCCAGCAAGTTATAAAACAAAATTCATAAAAGCCTAAAACTAGCCATTGTATCGGAATTCTTATAGCAGAAGCAAGGGAGACACATTAATTTTTATTCACTTGAGGGGGAAAACCTCCCTAACCTTAATACCAAACATTAACTAATATTCTATTTAAAAATTTAAAAATATATTAAACAAAAAAATTACATACCTAAAAAAATATATAGGTGAATACAATTCAGCTGTATGCCTCCTAAATATTTCTCAGTAACAATGGCATCACTACAATTTTTTTTCCATAAGTATAATAAGCAAACCTGCAAAATCATGCTTTTCAAAACCGTGTATCAAACTTAAATTGCGTTTCAAGTGACACCACAAATTTTCAATGCTGTGCGTATATGCTCCACTATCACGATCAACGAAATTACACGAATAATTAACAGTTAGGGCCGCGGTGGCTTAGTGGTAGGTCGATCACCTCTGGTGCATGGCGTACTGGGTTCAAACCCTGCTCCCGCCAAGTAAACTTTATGGTGAATAAACACCGTGTGCTTGGGTTTCCTCGGCATTCTCCCGTTTCCTCCCACTTTCTTCATTCCACCATTTCATCCATTGTTCATCATCACCGTCTCCTTTAGCCTAGCCGGCATAATCGTGGGAAGTAAAACTCAAAAATTTAATTTCATTTTTGATTAAGAGTTAAATGAATCCACGTGCTTTCATTCAACGTAGAGTAACCTCTCCAGCAACTGGTTATAACAACTGAATTCCTATTGACATGTCTTGATATTGTGATGTTTACCCCATAGGATGGTGATCCAAGAAGAGTAAGCATTACGTAGGTAGTCATTGATCGAATATTTCGCCCGAGCGTTAACAACGAAATAAGTTATCACTAAAGTAATAGTTTCTTTCACTGCTAACCACACATAGGCAAAAATTCAAACAACAACTTTAATCTTATGAATACAATAAAGCTTCAGCATCGTTTGAACTGAAAAGGAACATACGACAATAATTTGCTAGTATTAATATATATCCTGCACCATGCATAGCACAATAGAAAAGCACGAGGCGACAACGTTCGGGTCAGAATAACGGCAATGTTACGCATAAAACAGTGGTTGTATTTGATACTGAGTACGATACTTACATCTCCTTAAATGACATGGACAAATTATAACAATAGAAAATGTGGATGTATTCTGATTACAAAAATATAAATGGATATGCAAAATTTTACATTTGTTATATGAACTGTTTGCCGCAGTGAGTGTGAAATGCTTCTTCTCGTAGAATGTGTTGGCGCCGAATTCCAGCTACGTCACGCAGCTTCCTCTTTGTCTCCGCTGCTCACAAGAGTCCCACCTATCAAAGTGACGTAAGCACAAGTACGACTGTGATTGGCTGCAGTTAATTGCCAAGGCCACTGGCTGCTTCGTCTGCTCGTTCCTGATATACATCCGTTGCGAGAACGTACAACGATTAGTTACACTATTTGTTTAAAGGTAGCAGCCTTTTAAAATAAAAAGATTAAATTGTCTGAGCTGGGCACACCAAAAATAATGCACAAATAAGTTTATTACAAATTGCTCCTGAACAGTTAATAGGTAAAGTTCTGATGAGATGCGTTTACCTTAAGAACCCTGGCAACACTTATTGCTTTTACTTGCATATGATGGGGACACACTGTAAGTTATTGAAGTAATCACTGCCTAGGGCATAGTTCACACAAGCACTTGGGTTGATACTGCACTCACTGATATAAAATGTTTATTCAGTCCAGAATTATATATACTTGCTTCTTATAAACATAATAATAATAATTCAAATGCAAATTCACTGGACTAATAATTGTATAAATGGATATTTAATGCATATACTAAAATATTGCAACATAATATGAATAAAATGAGAAAACACTTTAAATAATGAATAAACTTCAACTTATAAAACACTTATCACTTTTGTTGCAATTAATTGAAAAATAAA
This sequence comes from Thermobia domestica, assembly GCF_964235325.1. Lineage (NCBI taxonomy): Eukaryota > Metazoa > Arthropoda > Insecta > Zygentoma > Lepismatidae > Thermobia > Thermobia domestica. Next base: position 242,932,223 of record NC_137460.1, on the reverse strand, counting down.
AGATAAATATCAGTTTGAAGAATAACACTTCACTATCCACACAAAACACAATATTTATACTGTTTACTGTCTGCACACACTTTACTGTCCACATTGTTCTCCAGTCCAAGGAAATATCCTCTTCGTTCATTCTTTTCCCATTGGGTAGGGCCAGGTCCAACGGTGGAAGTTCTAGACGTTCTCCGCATTCCTTTCTGTCCTATTTTAGATTAGGACTCACCTTCTTCCTTTCTTTATTAGTATTATTATTATTATACGAATGTAGGGCGCCAATGTTTAAAATTTATCTTTACTAAGAAAATCAATAAAATGTTAGAAAAAATGAGAAGGGGCTTTGAAGAATATGGGATGAAAATAAATGTTAGAAAGACAAAAGCCATGGTGATTGGAACGAAGGGGTCTGTGTCAAATATAAAAGTAGGAGGGGAGAAAATAGAACAAGTGAATAGTTTTCGATACCTGGGTAGTGTTCTTAGTAATGACATGAAATGCGAACGTGAAATAAAAGCAAGGATAGGAATGGCGAAAGAAACCTTTAAAAGAAAGAAAAGTCTGTTCTGTGGGACCTTGAACAAAGAGTTGAGAAAAAGACTCATAAAATGCTTCGTGTGGAGTGTTGTGCTGTATGGGGCGGAAACGTGGACATTGCGTAAGGGTGACGAAAATCGACTGGAAGCCTTCGAAATGTGGGTGTGGAGAAGAATGGAAAGAGTTAGTTGGGTCGAGCGGAAAACGAATGAGAGAGTGTTAGAAATGGTGGGTGAGAAAAGAACACTTTTAGATATTATTAGGAAGAGGAAGAGAAACTGGTTGGGACATTGCCTAAGAAGAGATTGTATCATGAGGGACGTCCTAGAGGGTATGGTGGCGGGAAAGAGAGGGAGGGGGCGAAGGAGACTACAATTAATGGATGATATTAAAACAGAAAGATCATACGCGAAGACGAAAAGGTTAGCGGAGGATCGTGGAGCATGGAAGCTTCTCAGCTGCGGCAAGTGACCTGCCAATAAAGGCAGAATACTTATGATGATGTACTATACTTTATTGCTTTAAGACTGATTAGGCTTTTTTAAAAAAAATCTGTTGCTCCTGTTTCTGCATTCGTGTTAATTGAAATGTAAATGAAATATATGCTCTTCTTATTCTTTTGGACCTACGTGTGTTCTTTCTTCTGTTGTATTCTTCGTATATGTATAGCAAATGTATATCCTTTACGTGTTACATATGATTATTACAATAAGGGTAAATTAGCGTAACCATGGTTAAAAGGAAGTTGGCTTGGGATGGGTTAACACAAGAAATGTAAGTATTTCTTCATTTACTGCACTCCTTTCATGCGTATCACACGCGACAAACATGATCCAATTCTCGCCACCTACATGCAACTCCACCAAATAAACACATGGTACACAATATATTGATACTTGATACTTAAATATACGTATGTAGATAACATATAAGCCTACACATGTAATCTTAATGATGACTATTATGTGAATATTAATATGAAGATGGAAATAAACCAATATAAACTCGAATGATGGAGTCTTATAGGCCTATTGAGGCAATGTCAGATGTCTACAGATGCCAACCTGTGTCCATCTTAGGGAGGGTCTGACGACTATACGAAGAAGAGCCAACCCACAGAAAACAAATAAACCTACCCACTATAAATAGGACCACGAAGACATAAGAGATGTGGCTAACAAAAAGAAGTTATACTAAGGAAACACCATAGAGTTTTATAGAAGACCAAAAGAATAATTGCACATGAAATTTATGGCGAAACGTGGTCGTAGATTTTCAAGGTAAAACTTCAATGTTGTTCCTCGAACAACAAAAGGAATACTCTAGTAAAATGTGTACATGCTCTGATAACTTCTAATATCTCTATAAATTCAGTCTTACTTCTTCAAAGCACTACTGGTAGTATTTCTCTAATAGATTAAACCATTTTTGCTCGTCTAGGTAACCATGTCGCACATACCACAAAATATTTTCGTCAATAAAGCTGGAATACACTTTCACTTCTTGTTTTCCGATGTTTACACTGCACAACTGATCTTTACTTTCGTCTTCTTCTTCTTCTTCTTCTTGAACCATGCAATCTTCCTTTCCAGCTCTTTCTAGAATATCGCTGAATTGTTCTTCATTCCTCGGGATTCAGTAGTGATTAACTTTCTTCCTTTTTCCAGCACTACATGCAACGGTAACAGATGGCACGATGAACTAGGTCGAATCACACCCCACATCAACAATTTTCGGATTTCTTCACGCACTCCTTCCTTGTATTTGTGCGAAATATCGTAAGGACGAGCAACAATAGGTTCACTTGTATCTACTTCTAAACAGTACTGAAATTTATTACACAAGCCAGGAAAACGACCGAACACCCTTCTGTGTTTCAATAGCAACTGAAATAATAATTCTTTCTCGTTCTCGTTAAAGAGCGTAGCGCGAGTAACTGCATCCCTTATTTCTTCTACGCTAAAGTATAAATCTGGTGGGAAGTCTTCCATTTGGTCACTAGCTTCATTTTTCTTTCGGCGCACCCACTGCGAAATACATTCACTATTTTGGCGTAGAATTCATTAAGGTCCTTTATTTCAGACATTACAACAATAGGGGCTACCTCACAGTTAATTTCACTAACATTAGCTACAGTAACACTTCCACTATTTCTTTGTATTAAAGGCAATTCACCACTAACTCCTTGAAATTCAACACCCAAGTTACTTCGCTTAAAATCTATAACACTATTTAATTTCTCAAGGAAATTCGCACCAAGTATCACGTCTTCGTGTAACTATTGTAGCACGAGAAATTCAGCTGGCACCTCTACGTTTGTACCTCTATCTGTAATAAAGTGAGGAATATTTTTTTCGAACGATCGACTCGACTTCTAACGCCTTCATAAACTCTTCCACTTTCTCTTTTCTTTTTCTCCCTCTCTTTTTCTTTCTTTGTCTTTCTTCCTCTCCTCTTTCTCCCTGTCGTTCTCTCTGTCTTTTTTCTCTCTTAGGCCTACATTTTGACATTTCTCAGCGACTAGTAACGTAAGTTTAAATCATTTTCTTAAGAATTAGACCTATGTTTTACCTTATTTTTTTTTTTTTTTTTTTTTTTTTTTTTTAATTGTATGTTGTGTAGAGTCAATTTATGTTTCCTGATACAAAGTTAAACTTAAGAAAAGGGTTAACTGCTGTATCGCCGGACCAATTTTAAGAAATTTACCAAGTGAATTGGGGAATTTATTTTTGTTTTTGAGGAAGAGTAAGTGAAGAAGTTCAGACCTAACCTAATCTAATCCAACCTAACGTAGTACATACACCCCTGTGTTTTGAAGGTAAGTAACTTCTAACTCAACGTAATCTTACCTAATGTAGGACATTTTGGTACTTCTTCGATTTTGGTGTGATCCGGCGATACAAAACAAATATCAATTAATAATACTAATCTTAAAATGTGCAATTTTTACTGTTGAATTTCCCTTTCCTGTAATAAATCTTTACAACGTACATAACGATCATTTACAAAGTGCTGCACTGAGAGGTCAGAAATTATGAATAAAAGCAAGCGGGTATATACAAACAGTGGTTTGTTGAATATGATACAAATAGTTGCTTTAATGGTATGCGTAGGACAGGAAGTGAGAATCATAGAGCTCTGACCTCTATGGCTTTTATGTTAATCTGGTCAGTCCTCACGCCTCATTAGGCTGGACAGTCTAGAGTCTGCTGTACTTTGAAACCATTAATTGTACTACTACAACGCGCGTCCAGACAGTAAGAGCAGTAAAGACGAGCAAGAAACAGTATCCTTGAAGCATGTATTGCCACAGATACACCACAGGTGACACCACTTTTCAACATATTCACCATCGCAATTCAGATACTTGTCATACCGTGAGATCAACTTCTGTATTCCGATATCCAGGATTCCCACAGACCTAGAAGATCAGTGAATGTTCGGAAACATTTGTCATACCGTTGGACCAACTGCATTTCGATGTCCAGGGTTCCCACAGACCTGGAAAGTCAGGGAATGTCCGGGAATTTAATTTTTGTCAGGGGAAATCACGGTAATTATTGAAAAGTTCTTTAATTTCAGGGAAACCAAGTAGTCGTTCTCGATACTGAAGGCAACTTTGAACTGAAAGGGCTATTTGAGATTTAGAAATCATGCAATACAACAATATAGAATAATAGGTTGCAGTTGCATTAAATTATAACAAGCTGTGTTGTGCCATGATTTGTGATTAGGTTTTTAAGTTTGAAGTTTGAGACCTCCGTTATAATAACGAAATACCTAATACCTTTGCTCAATACTTCAACTCCGTATTTGTGCCCTATTCATTAGACCAGAGGGCGACTATGGCAAACATCTTACCAGATAACGGGAATGAATCCTAGAAATGCTGTTTGTTAATGAAATTTATTTACACGAAGTTGAAATGGCAATAAAAAGCTTAGTCCAGAACAGCTGTAGAACCTACTGGAATACCCTCGTAATCAAAGGCTGTATTGACACATTTAAATATCCTCTATGAATTGCTTTCAACCTCTTCACTAAAACTCACATCTTCGCTGATAAATGGAAATCCTCTTTAGTTTGCCTGATACCTAAACCATATCTAAGTGAATGTAAGCATACAGTTGTCTATAAAGAATTAAATCGGACAAGTATTTTGCGTTATGAGAAGTTCCATAGGGCTCCAACCTAGGCCCTTCACTTTCTATTATTTATTAACAGTTTTCCCGATTACATACCCAATAGTGAAAAATTATTGTTTGCTGATGATCTCAAAATATACGGCAAGATAAAATCTGTGCATGATTCTCTTGATTTACAACACGGCTCATGATGGTTTTAAATTATTAGGATCCATAATTAGAAGTGGCAAGGACATCAGTAATATTGCAGCGTTCTTGAAAATATATTACTCATATATACGCTTCAAGTTGGAATAAGCTGATGTAATTTAGAACCTCTTACAACAAAAGTGTTGCCAACAAATTGAAAAAGTTCATTGAAAATGTCTTAGGTATTTGATATACAAAGTAACTGGAATTTATCCCTTACTTGAAGACTATAGCACACTGGTAGACAACTTAAGATTTATTCATTAGCACAAGGCGTAAAATTGCCGATCTTGTGTTTCTTCAGAAGATAGTTGAAAATCAATTCGATTACTGGAATTTTATATCATAATTAAACGTCCACGCTCCTTCAGTTACAACTCGTACTAATAATGTAGGTCTCTTCTACTGGAAAAGAGCTAGGGCCAACGTATGTCTTAGGTCGCAAATCTGGAAAATATGTTCTCTGTGTAACAAATTATGTCAAAAAAACATGTAAGGCATTAGAAAACTGTTGTAAAAATGTATTATAATATTTCAACCCTATTGTTGGGCATGTGTCTGTTGTGTTGATAAATAAATAAATAAATGAGTTGAGGTACAGAATCTTGAATCCCTTAATGTAGACAGTGTGACGTCTCTGACTTCCTGAACTGAGATACATACGTCTTTTTAACCGACTTTAAAAAAGAAAAGGACGAGGTTGAAATTCGACCCGTTTATATATATACAGTGGAACCTGTCTTTAGCGGAATCGAGCGGGACTGCCAAAATTTTCCGTTAAAGTCAGGTTTCCGCTTAATGGAGATAGATATTTTCTTAAAGGAAAAAATACAATTCAATTTCATGTCCTTTGGTTATGGAAGGTAGTTTAGCAACTCATTCATCAAAAATATTTCACTACATCACACGATTCACCACAAAATTCTTTAAAAATATCTCATGTATTTTGCGGATGCATTTCATTCAAAACGTCGCGCGGTATACTCCAGGACATAGAAAAATTTTCTCTTGTATTCTGAAAGTCCTCTGAACCCTTCACTGCTTGTCTTCACGACACATGATAGTGATTATGATATCTGCTCAATTCCTTTTTTTCCAGAACCTTATTTTGTCAGTTTTCTAATTTTTGTCGGTTGTCGGTAGTCCTTACACAAGCGGAACACAAGTACGCCTACAAAGACTGACAGCTGACATGTTCCGTAGGACTAGCCGAAAGTTGTGGCGGGTGAATATGATTAGTGGTTAGGGAAGGTCAACACTGTCCAGAAAGATTTAACAAAAGAACGAAGAATTTATCTCAGACATTGTAATATATGTGTTTGCCCTTTCACTGGATGTCTAAAAATTTTCTAAATGCTGTAGTCTGGAACTCAGAATTTTCCGTTAAAAGTTTATTTTGCTTTCCGTTGTCCGCATAACACAGTTTCCGCTTAATAAAGGGACTTTTACACGTTTTTTATTTCAAAATTCATGGGACCGCGAAATATTTCCGTTTAAGACAGTTTTCCGTTTAATAAAGGTTCCGTTGAAGGCAGGTTTTACTGTATATATATATATATATACACGTTGTGCGTATGTTCAAACAGAAGTCTTCGACATAGGTGCGCCGATGTAATTTTTTATTTATTTATTTATTTTTAAAGTTTTCTTTTCCGGTTGTTCCACATAAATTTTATGGAGATTATAGTCTTCCAAGCTAGAGCATGAAACTTGTCAATGGTTGGCAGTGTTGATGCCATAGTTGTGTGTATGATCACGCATAATATCTACATAGGTACACAAATTTTGTTAATTTACTTTTTGTTTGAAAAAAAAAAAATCTGTTCTTCCGGTAGTTTCATATAAATTTCATTTGCATTTGATGATAGTCATCGGAGCTAAATCATTAAACTCCTTAACAGTTGATAGTGTTAATATCATAATTAACAGATTTCATTATGTGCATATTCACGCATAACTTCACCACAGATGTACCTAGGTACTAATGTTGATTTTTTTTTTTTTTTTTTTTTTTTTAATTTCAAAGAGTATACTTTCTCGTAAATTCCATATAAATTTTATCAGAATCTAATGACAGTATTTTGAGTTGGATCGAGAAACTCCTCAACACTAATAGTCTTAATACCGTGTGTATGTTCACATATAATTTCGTGTATATATATATATATATATATATATATATACAAGTATATATATATATATATATATATATATATATATATATATATATATATATATAAGTATATATTTGGTCACGCATGTGTTTTAGGCTGACCCATTTTATAGGATAACCTCAGTGATAAAATTCGCCTCTGGTGCTTGAGGTCCTTAGTTCGATGCCAGCTGGTGCTAAGTGAACTTTGTGATGGAAAAACATCGTTTGCATTTTTTGGGGGGGATTCTCCCGTTTCCTCCCACCTTCTTCACTCCATCATTTCCTTTATTCTCATCATCACCGTCTCTAGCTTAGCTGGTATAACCGTTGAACGTAAAATTTAAAGATTTCATTTCATTTCCCATTTTATAGGAGGTAATGCCCCCTTTACTTTATGTATCTAACTAAACTAATGAGGCTACGGGAAAAAATGGGAAAATCAAACAAACTTTTGTCAAGGAAAACAGTTTGCAGGAATCTGTGGGAACCCTGATATAACAGTCAGCCACCTGAGAGTGGAACCAGTGTATGGCAGTCGTCTGCAGTTGTTCTTCACTGTGAAAATGTTTACTGAACAGAAGTTTCTTGAGGTGTGAGAAAACGTGAAAATCGCTTGGAGCAAGATCCGGGATATGTGGCGGATGACAAACTTTTTTCAGTATTGTTCGACTCCCAGACGGCTGACTTTTACTATATCGGAATACAAAAGTGATCCCACGGCATGACAAGTATCTGAATTCTTGTGGAAAATACGTTGAAAAGCAGTGTCACCTGTGCTGTGTCTGTAGCAATAAACGTTTGAAGGTCACGCTTCTTTCATTTTCCTCAACTTGCATCTGCGTCTGTCTTTTCGTCTGTTCCACGATAAGTTTGTAAAATGTATACGACCTTAATGATAGTGTACGTTTTTCAGCCTTCCTAAATGACTTATTTTGAGTTTCAATCAGTGAAGAATAAGAGGATAAAAAAAGGGTAAAATCTACCCATGTTGCATTAGTAGAGAACAATTTTTCAATATAAACTACGTAAACATTATTCGATTTTGATGTAACAGCCTATAATTTCATCAACACATTCCAGTCATCTTCATTGGTTGTGGTTGAAATCGGCCAATATAAATGGGTAATAGGGGTAAGTTTCGCCGAACTTCAAAGTTTCCGTATTTAAATAATAAGAAAATTTTCCCTGGTTAACTTTCTCCAAAATTATTCGAGTTTAAAGCAATATGGCATGTATTTTATTTGAGAACTCCCACTCATGCCACTACATGCAGTTTGTTAAATTTGTACCCTTACATATAGCAGTGTGTAAGCATTCCATAGATCTCAATAACTTTAGAATAAATGAAGTAATTTGAGAATGGTTTTTCTCTAATGTATTCGATATAATATATTGTATTATATTGTCTCTGCATTGGCCGTTAGATATATATATCTATGTTCAGACAACATTTACTTTCAGAAGGTTGTATTGATAAGGTTTATATTGCAGGTTCGATCACGGGTTGCCGGAATTCATTACAATAGCGAGATTTTAAAATGGCCAGCTTATCATCAGTGCTGCGAACAACCTCTGAAGAAAATAGGCTAGATGGCCGTCAGAAATAAGCTTTTTTACGGAATAAATGGCTAGATTTTGAACTGCTAACCTATAACCCACATTGTAGATTTTAAACCCCTTTTTTTGTGTGTAGGATTATAAGTGAGTTACAGTAAAATTTGAAATGTCGAATTTTATTCGATGAAGACTAACAAGTATCATACATAACTTTAAATTACAATAAAACCTATCAACAACTCATCTGATTTGTGAAAGTCAACAGCCATGCCATCAGTTGAATTGAAATAAGTCATAATCGATGACATCGCAGCAAGTTGAGGCTCTGGAACTGGATGCACCATCCTTGGATTGTGGGTTGGTTGTGTTTGTGTAGACTGCCATTGTCCCAATTTTCAGTAGTACTTCTTTCAGCAGTTTATAGTCCTTACAAACACTTCTTATTTCTGCGTACACCCACATGAATCATCATAATTGCATTGAGAGTTTTCAAGCTAATTATATATCCTATTTGTTTCCTTTAATAAACAAACACAATCTCTGTGGTTTGAAGAACCCAACAGTTTACTAAACTTCCATTCTTGCAATGAAATGCGAAAATTAAAATAATTAAACAGTAGCAAACGGGGCCATTACGGGAGCGATATTAAAATTTTTTTTGAGTCGATAAATATTGGTAAGTAGTTGTAAATCTGTGCGTAGGGAGAGAGAGAAGAATAATGAAACCCTCTGTCTAGAGAAATCAATTAATACAACAATATATATTAAGAAATAGACTAATTTTTAAAAAATTATACGTTATTTTTAAAGAAAATGTATTTTTGGAACTATTTTAACGGCTAATAAAAAAAAAAAAAGGCTGAAAACTGCAAAAGAGTTTCATAAACTAAGTTATACGTAAAGCTATAAGCATTTCGTAGATTTGTGTGAATAAATGTCTCTCCAAAAGGCTAGATTTATCATAAATAGGCTAAATTGGCATCACTGGTTATCATATGTCTGGATATTCTTCACATCTAAAATTCGATTTTTGTTTTTGATATTCTTATGTTAACTTTTTACTTATGTTTTTATTTATTTTTGCAGAACTTAATCATAAACATTACATAATTAACTAATAATGTTATCTTTCTTCCAGGTTGCATAATTCAGACATTTTGGAAACCTTCTCTGTTATATTTTAAAAGAAGAAAGTCCTTAATAACTAATTCGTTCAATTCAATTCACTCCTTCATGAACAAGAAAGCAACGAACAATTCTAATAAATGATGGATTTACCAAGAACTGTAAAAGGATTAGGTACTACAGTGGGAGACGTGAAAACTGGAAAAAATGTTTTACTTTCAAAATGTAATAACCAAACGATAAAGATACAATTTGACTCAAATTGTCTGTATATTGATGGTACGCTGTTTAGTGAAGATTTATTCGGTTATTCAGGTTCTGTAGTTTACGACGCCTATTGTATTGATTCAGAGAATGCTCTGTATGAAGCATCGCTGTTATGGGTGGGAGTGAAACCGGAAACAGTACACAGAAGATTCTCACATTTAAAGTCTCGGGAGCCATATCGTGCGATAGTCAACGAATATCTAGATAATTTCAGTGTTGTAGCAACTGTAATTGATTCTGAAGTGCCAGTTCCCATTATGATTCACACAATCAATGATGCCATGTTTCGAACTTGGGTATGTGCAAAGGCTGCTCAAGAAGTGTACAAAAAAGGTGAAGTTTTACGTGTGATGTTGGTAACGAGCAATAGTGGAATATTTGAGTGGGAGGCGTCGCTTGTGTGGAAGGAGTCACAAGATCAACCCAGATTAGAGTCATTTGAAGAATGCATACAATTGGCTAAGAACAACTCATCGAAAGAGGTTTCCTGTACTCTAAATGTAACTGGAAAAGTATTTGTGATAGTCAACTCAGCATTGGGTGTGATTTCATGCGTTATAGATGGAAAGCAAGAAAATATTGTGTTCTCGAAACAAGTTTTATTTGAAAATGGCCAAAAGGTTCCTGAGACAACTTCGCTACGTGAATATTTGCACCCAGGAGATAATGTTAACTGTAAGATAATTCGTGAATCAGACAATGGGACTGAAGGATCAAACTTCAAAATAATTTTGGTATGTAAAAGCGATAAGCCAAACCTGGAAACTATATCCCCTGATAATACGAATGAATTAGATGTCATCCACAAACAGCCACGAGTACAGTTAGAGACTTCAACGTCAGATGAATCAAGTGAATCAGACGACAATAGCAATAGCAATTTTATGTCAAAGACTGCTCCGACTGGTAAGCTTCTTCGTACTGCTGATCCTCGGCGGTATCAGAATACTGAACCAAGTTTGAATCTACATGAGCAAGTTGGTGTAGTAACATTCTGTAACGCAGCCGGTGCAATTTTGGAACATGTTCCCACAAACACTAAAATCTATTTTCTTTATGAACGCACATTTGTCTATGGAGAACAAGTTATCTCAGGAAATTGGCGAGATTATGTTTCCATTGGAAAATGCTTTTATTTTAGTGCGTATATATTACAAGAACGTGATACGTGCTACCATTGCGCATCACTTGTTTGGATTGGCGAAAGACCAGTAGCACCTGAGACTCCTCCGTTATCATACCAACGAATGACAGGTATTAAAAAATTATTGGATGAGAACAGTGAAAGGAAATCTATAGATGTAGAAATACTTGCCTTATCATATGAAGATTCACAGCTCTTGGACGACAGGTGCAAAATTACTAGAAGTGGACACTTCGTTTATTTTACTTCAATTGGCGGTGTAGTTACCTGTCGTCAAATACCTAAGATCTATTTTCTTAAAAATAACTTATATATTAATAAAAGATTATTCACAACGAATGCTGATAGAGAGCGTTCACTAATAGGATCTCTTTGCCATTTTAATCTTACTCTGCTTAAGATAAAGAATAGAATTTTCTATTATGCTCCCCTCGTGTGGAGAGGAAAGAAACCCAACATTAACAGAATAGAGCCTAGTAATCAGGATGTGATACATCTTCGGCTACTAATGCGCGAAGAACTAAGTAAAATATCAGCCTTTTCTGAGCATGTATCGGCAGGAATGGAGAGTTCGTGTAAACTGGCGTCATCCGAGCTCAAAGAACAAGTGTCAGTACTCAATGTGTCTGCCTCGTCGACAGAGACACTGAGCGACGATATCGATCTGGTAGCAGGAGAAACATACGAAGGTGTTGTGACGAAAGTATGTGGTGCCAGGTTTTACTCTACAGTGAAAGTAAACAACAAGAGTGTGTCTGTGGTTGCTCTATTGTCCAGTTGTATTATGTCGGAAAACAATGAACCCTTATCAACAAGTCAGTATATTCATGTACAAGATAAGGTAAAGCTATTGATCAAAGGCAGTTCATCTTCTCAAGGTTGGGAAGCAAGTAAAGTGTGGAAGTGTTCAGAGTCATGCTCTCAACGCAATACAAATGAATTATTTAGCGCTTCTCCAGAGGAAAACATGGGCAATTACGAAGCAAATATTCCTGTAAAATTATTGCAAGATACCATAATCGCTGCCGCACTAAAAGATTACAAAGGGCAAATGCACAAAATTCTGTCCGATTCTGAAGGAATTATCAGATGTAAAATGTTCTGTAAGCCAATAGATATATTATTCAATAATAAGAATCTATATGTTAAGGGTATTCATTGCGCAGATAAATCATTAGCTGCTGCTTTGAAAATAGGAACACAAGTGCGTTTCAGTGCAGAGCGACTGAGTGAATGTCGCACGTCAGGTGCTGAATTTGTAGCAAAATTCGTTACGAGGGGTAAGTGTCCGAGGTCAATACTGACAAGGATAAATACTGAAAGTGTTCCTCACATTGTACCCAAGGCAGAAAATAATACTTATTCTTACCTGACGGGTGTAATATGTGGCCAGGTGGACCAGATTTTAAATGCAAATGAAGCTATTTTTACAACCACAAACGATAATAGAAGAGTGTTGTGTGCAAAAAATGTAATAATTTGCCCCAGAAATGTAAGCAAAAACATCCATATTTATGCTCTGTTTCAACTTGGTAAGAAAGTTATGTTTTATTGTAGACCTTTAAGAGAAAGACATGTTAGCGGCGCTGAGTACGAGTGTATTGCAGCGTGGTTTAGTTACAAAAGCCTGCAAACTGTGACAGTACCAAAATATGATATTAAAGATAACATGGTATCCACTTGTGTCTATTATAAGAATCTAACTTACAAAACAATTGATATGGAATCCGTATATGAAGGTGTTGTTACGGTGGTCAACCAAAACGACTTCATTATCGAAGTAAAACTAAAAAATAAACCAAACCTAGAAGTACCAGTTAACATAGACAAGTTCAGCTTTCTTATCAGTGACAAAATGGTACCGCGTGGTTCAATTGCCCAACATTACGTCTGCCCAGGTGATTATGTACAATTCAGATTTCGGCGCTCAAATAGGAGTAAACGAATGATAGTCCATCATGTGTGGCTTATCCCTGTTGACAAAGAAGCTGAATCTAACATTTTGCTTCGGAGACGACAAAAACTAGAAGGGCTAGCGCAGTTGCAACGTCGTTCTGTTAACCCTCAGAAACCTCCAGTCTCACAGACAGAAAGAATTGCAGAAACGAAGAATTCTGAGAATAGTTCACGGCAATTTAGATTGTTAGAAGAGTTCTTAATTAAGAAACAAGAAGATAACGTTTTTGTGGGAGAAATTATATCTGTGAGTAAGGATCATGGGACTCTTCAATGTGCTGATGGTGAAGTTAGGGAATTCCACAGGAATAGAACCAAATTGTTTGAAGTGCCCTTGAAGTGCTTTGATTTACTCAAGTTTTTCAAGAAAGGTATGCAGTTTTGTATTTTAAAAAGTATATCAGATTAATAGTAAATATCTTTAGGTATTGCATTTTCTGAGTAAAAGGCTTTATGTACCACGTAACCAAATTCTGTAAATATGTAGTTAGTTTTCATACAAGCATCTAGTCAAATTTCAAAATGCAGTTGCTTGAAATTGGTGATAATGTTGAACTATGATCAATTAATTATGTTTATTGAGATTAACAGGGTTCTTACAAATCTGAAAATCCTGCAAAACTCAGGGAAAACGAAATCATATGAAAAAATCATTAAAAAATGGTATTTAACCTGGAATTCAGTAAAATTCGGGGATTTTTCGCAGGAAATTATTATCGTCATCATTTACTTATTTCTTGATATACGCGGGTAATTGAAACACGGGAGCCTAATGAATCAAGTGAAGCAAATCTAAAGCAGTTAATCTAAGCAATTATTTTACTTAGTAATGTGATTTAACGTTTCTTTTACATTTTATTGTTTTGTTGGATAATAGTTTTCTTTTACATTCAACAAATTTGTAAGAAAATTATTATTATAATAATTTTAAAATAATAAGTAAACATAGTCATTACTGTTAGTAACTTTCATAATAGCTTAGCTATTCCTGGTATTTAATATCTTTGTTTTTAGATTTTATCATTTTGTAAAGTGCACAGTTCATTTGATAAATAATAATGTTCAGAAAGCTCTCTTTATCCAGAGCTCCTTTGTGGCTAAGCGGTTAGCGTATGCATCTTTGGCGTGGGAGACCCGAGTTCGATTCCCGGAAGGAGCGAATGTTCGGATTCCACGTTAATCAGTAGGGCCACGTCATATATAGCCATGCTGCTGAACGGGACGTTAAACTCAAAATCAACTCAACCTCTCTTTACCCAATATTAGCGAACCATTTATATTATAGTGATTTTATATTACATCATTTATGAGAAGGAGGTTTTTTGATTATAAAATTCTGTAGTGAGAGAAACGTTCCCGTGTATAATTTAGCTCTACCTACACCTGCATAAACAGAACTTTACTGTATAACAAATTAAGAGTATTTATAACCATCTGGTCTATTTAATTGCTTAGCTAAAGTTCATTATACGTATATAAAAAGATAAAAGGCCGAACTCAAGCATGATTTTTCGTATATCCTAAGCTTTCATGATTTCCCAGTACATCAAAGAGGTGATCATTACTATATTGTTCTCTGTTAAACGTAGAAACGTAAGCTTAAATATTAAATTAAGATGATAATATGCATTAAAGAGGAACAACAGATGTTGCTGAAATTGTGACACAGATTAGAAATGTTGTGCTTGCTTTGGTCAAATTTTATTTTTATTTAAAAATGTTGTAATGCATTTTCATTATACAGTGAATTTTTAGAAACTATATCTGCCATGTAGAATATAAACATCTAAGTGTGATTTATTTCAGTTAGATTTACGAAAACACTAATATTCTAATTCATTTGAAGAATTCCATGCTTCCTCAATAAGTAACACTTTTGTTATTTCGTTTTCCCACAAGACAGTTCAGGTAAACAAAATAGATGAGCCACGTTCACCATATTCATGTCATTTAGTTGTAGCTCATCTTCATAGGTATTCTGCCATTATTTGGAGTTCAAGTGCCACAACTGAGAAGCTTCCATGCCCTACAGTTATCAGCTAACCTCCGTCTTCGCATACGATTTTTCGGTTGCAATACCCTCCGTCAACACTTCGCCCCCTGTGTCTTTTCCTGCTGCCATATCTTCTAGTACGTTCTTTATGGTACGGTTCTTTCTCAGCCAGTATCACAGTCAGTTTCTCTTTCCCATTTCGTCTAAACTTGTTCTTTTCTCCCGTACTGTTCTTAACAATTCTTAATTGGTTTTCCTTCGACCCAGCTAATTCTCGCCATTCTTCTCCAAGGCCACATTTTGAAAGCTCCCAGTTGTATTTCATCGCTTTATCCGTGTTTCTACCCCCACAAGAATTAACTACTCCTGAAAAACAGCACTTCAAGGTAACAAGTAGGAAGGAGAAAATCCGATCATGTGCGGTTTGCATTGTAGAATGCTTGTTGCTTAATGCTTAGATGAAAGCAAGAAAGATCATTCAAGAGAGGGTGTACACGCTTTCCTCCACCAATCAGGGTCGTTGAATAGCGATTCAAACTACAAACTTTATGATATTTCAAATAGTTTCCTGAAAAAATTGGTCATTAGTAGAGAAGTAGTCACTCAGAGAAATTCTACTGTAACATGTTAATAAACTTTAGAAATTAATTCTACTTACAGATTTCTTTAACTCCTGAATTTCCTTTCAGTTTTCAAGCTTTTCAGTCTCCCCTGGCGTCCTGGTAGCGGAAGTTAAAAACCGGAAGAAAAATAATAGAAACATCAAGGAATAAAAATGGAACGGACTTAACAAGGGAAAAGCTCTGTTGTACGGAAACACGTTGTCAAGTACGTCAGCACTCAACAGATGAAGGTTATGCAAACTAAAATATGGCACGTCAATTTGTGCGCATATCTTGTTCCTTGTTGGAAGGTTGCCAATTCATTATTTTTATTGTCGCAACCTTCCAACAAGGAACAAGGAAGGCGCACAAGTTTGTACAACCTTCATCCGTTGATCGCTGACGTACTTGACAACGTGTTTCCGTACAACAGAGCTTTTCCCATGTTATGTCCGTTCCCTTTTTATTTCTTGATGTTTCTGTTCTTTCTCCTCCTATTTTTGCCTAACGTTCGTGACCAAGACTCCAGGGGAGAGTCGAAAGCTTGGAACCTTAAAGGAAATACAGGAATTACAGAAATCTGTAAGTAGAACAATAGTTAGAATTCCTGAACGTGGTTTTGCATTATAGGAATTCAGTGTCTGAAAGAGAAAGAAAAGACGTCAGGAAAAAGTTAGTTGGAATAAAGAATCCAATCTTTATTTCCATATCGAATACTTTGAAATGTACTTGTCTTAAAACCTTGAAGAAAAAAATCTTCACAAATTATTGTAGGACAGAGAAATGCACTCCGGAGTTCACATACAAATCAGGACTCCTCCAGCCCCAGAACTGCTTAAGGAACCAATCAACCTCAAGAAATCTGAACTTCTATTTCAAGGTTGTAAAAATATTTATTTGAAGGGCAGCATAAAATTATCAGTGTATAATTTCTGCACATTGCAAAAACATAAGCTAAAAGATTTGTTCTATTTGTACATGTTAGAAAAAAGATTATTTGTATCGAGGCTACCTGGAAATAAATTGGCGTAGTATGTGGTACCATACTAATTTCTTTTTCAAATATAATACAGTACAGTAACTTCTTAAAATGTTTGAAAATAAATTTCTACTATATTACTTCTTTCTTAAGTAGGAGAGCACGGTTGCTCAGTGGTAAAGCGCTTACTTCTGACCCGTTGGTCCCTGGTTCGATCACAGGTCGAGGAAGTTTGGGGTATTCCCGTTTCCTTCCAAATTCTTATTTCATCAGTTTTTCCATTACCATTCATTTGCCTTAATCATCGTCTCTCTTAGCGTAAAGGGCATAGCATATGACGTTAAACGAAAACATTTTATTTTGCAGTATTTTCTTCTCTAAGTGTTAATTCATAAATATAATGATAGTTACTTATAGAAAATTGTGGGCCGCGGTGGCTCAGTGGTAGAGCGTTCATCTCTGGTGTATGGGGTCCTTGGTTCGATCCTAGCTCGCGCCAATTGAGCTTGGGGTGGACGAACACCGTGTGTGTGGGTCTTCTCGGGGTGCTACCCTTTCCTCCCATTTTCTTCATTCCACTCCTTCATTCATTTCTCATCATCACCATCTCCTTTAGGTTAGCAGGCATAACGGTGGGACGTAAAATTTAGATTTTAATAGAAAATTGGTCCCAAAATCTGGTCAACGTGGAGTCTGTTTTGAACTAGCTCGTTCCAAACTGGCTTTATGGAGGACAAACACCCCGTGCATAGGTTTTCTCTGGATTCTTCCATCTGGTCTCGCTTCCTTCATTCCACCATTTGTTTCTCTGTTACAATCACCTCTCCCTTAGCCTCGGTGCATAACCGTAGGACATTAAACTCAGAAAGAAACATGGTCAGGGAACAGTGACAAAGGTATTAGGATACAACGGCAAACATACAGATAACAAGTACTTAAAATTGATTATTCGTTCGTATCTTCATGATAACGTCCTCACTGAAAATAGATCTTTTAATTGTATCCTTTCTTATTGACCAGCCAGTGAAGTTGGAAGAACGCAACGAATATGATGTTATTTCGAGAATGCAGCAGAGAGATGAAGAAAAGATTTTTCTTTAACCTATAGTACTTATTTCTTCTTCAGTTCTTATCGTTTCACTCTACCACTCATTTCAGTTATTATTACCTTTGTCTGTATAATAATTATTTTCATCTCATGTTTTTCATATTTGTTTTTCTTATCATTTAATTCAATTGTGTTGATTTTGCAACCAAAACCATGCTTATTGGGACTTTTACATTTTTTCTGTATACAGTTTCATCTCCAGGAATTTGTTTTCGCAGTTTCTTTACAGTTTTTGGATCAAAAGATCCAATATATTTCAATCAAAAATTTTCTTGTAGGCCTTATATCTGGAAAACTACATACAGTGTAGTCAAACCCAAACTATCACTTAACTCAGTGTGATTTGCTTACTCCGTAAAAATAAATAAATAAATAAAAATAAAAAATCCGAAAAGTCGGTTTAGAGACCGTTCAAAAATTTTGCAGCCCCTGATCCAAGATCCAATGTATTTCAACAAAAAAAATATTTTAAGTTTATATCTGGAGAACTACATATAGTGTAGCCAAGCACAAATTATCAGTTAATTCAGTATGATGTGCTTATTCCGTAAAATAAATACGAAAACTCGATTTAGGGGTCATTCAAAAAATTTTTGGTCCCTGATCCAAAAAGTAATTATTGGTGAGGATCGCAATCTTTTATCCGTGTTTGTTTTTTCTAATTTTCTTATTGTGTACTTTGTTCTACAGCGAGATTAGCGAACTTCTCATATAGATTGGGAGGACTTGATTGCTTAGTTAGTTTTACATATTTACAGGTCAGAAGGTAAACTACGGATTGCAGAACGCTGGCAGGAAACAAGTTGTTCACATGTGGCTGGGAAGAAGATATAGCTCCTATGACATATATAAGTACTGCTCAATTCAGGAAACCGATCTGACGACTCCATTAAGATTAGTAAGTGTTATGATAGGTTAACAAAGATATTTAAAAAAAAAAAAATGTTTTCTCTTTAATTGACATTTGTTTTCAAAAACATCATTTTCCTCTGATCGTACGGAATTCTAAAAACATCAGGTATGTTGTTCTCTTACGAACGATTGATGTCTTTTCTCAAAACACCTTAGCCAACTGTCAGTTGACCCTTCAGTATTAAGTAAAAACTGGTTATACTGTGATTTAGATCTATATATATATTTTGGTCTAATAATTAATTCGTGCGGTTGGTACGCACACATTGAAGCTGTAGTACAAACACAAAATACATAAATACCTTAAGAAAAATATTGTCCATCGCTAGCCACCACTTTCGCCCATCTGTCAGGCAATGTACGGATTCCGTGGCGAAAGAAGTCCTCATCCTTGGAAGCGATCCAGTCAGAGACCCATGTTTCGATATCTTCTGAAGAAGTAAACCGCTGTCAGAAGAAGAAAGCTAACATAGATATGTTAAGTAACTGGTGCTCCGACTATAATCTGACCATAAACCCCAACAAATGTTCTACCCTTTCTATTTCCTTAAAGAAGAATATACTTTATCAGATATGTAAGGACAATAAGTACACATAAACGAATTTCATCTCAAAAAGATCTAGATGCTTTCTTCGACAAGAAACTCTCCTTTGCAGATCACATCATATCGACCCCATCCAGAGCCATGAAACTATTTGGTCTGCTTTTTAGATTTCCTGAAATACAAAGTCTCCCTGCTCTTACGATGTTTTACAAGGCCATTATTTCCCCGGTCATTGAATAATGTTCACCTGTATGGAATATGGCTGTAACTACTAATCTATCTCGCATGACTCGGTCGTCGCGCAGCTGATTTACTTTACCTCTATAAGATCATCAATGGTAAAGTTAATTCTGAATTTTTATTATCGCAGATTAACGTTCATCTTCCTCCACGGTGAACTCTCTAAATTTACTAACTTACGAGACTCCTAAATTATCAAGTGTTAAGCGCTCCTTGTTTTACAGGCTAGCGCAAGATTATAAGACAGTTTTAACAGATTTCACCATTTTTACTACTCAACGAATCTTTAGAAATCATCTGAAGAGAATATTGTAAATTTAGAGGTGAACTTTCTTTTATTTGTATTTATTTCTTTTTCTTTTTATATTTGTGTTTTCAATGTTGTTGATGTTCAGTTTCAGCCGAATGGCCTTGTGCTGTATGAAACTTAATGAACAAATAAACGAATAAAATAATCGTCTATTTGTTTCAAAACTGTATTTCCTAAGGCATGAGAACTAGTTGCATAGAACAGATTGCTATTATTACTCAATCACTTCAACCAGGTGTTCAGGTTGCACGTAACTTCCATTGAGTTCGTCCTTACTACCCGGAAAGCCTCATGTATCTATATATTAGTAATATAGAAAGGAACGTTACGTAGATTGTTTCAAAACATAAAACAGCCACACAAATAAATAAAAGTTCTCTGCGCCGGTCCCCATGGTATGGATTCGATGTATTTTGTTACGCCGAATCCACATTTCGAAATCCCACGACGATTGACCGTTTTTATGGGCGAAAAACTTGATCGATTCTCGATAGGGAGGACACAAGTTTTTCGCCCATAAAACAAAATCGACACGGTCAATCGTCGTGGGATTTCGAAATGTGGATTCGGCGTAACAAAATACATCGAATCCATACCATAGGGACCGGCGCAGAGAATTTTTTTTTTTTTTTTTTTTTTGTATGGTTGTGTTAAATGCATATTGCAGATTACAGAGGCCTGTGCGACGGTCTCCATTGATACATTGATTGCTGTAGCTGCAGTGACCGCTCGTCGTTCCATGTGCCTCAAACTTGTCAACAATGGCTTGATTGTTAGGTGGGTTGGTGGTTCAGTACCAAACTTCCCTCTCCACTCACGCTGCACTTCCATGGCTTTCCCAAACCTCATAAAACATTTCAAAACGTACTTACGCTGCTCGAACGTCAAGCGTGCTCTTGCCATTTTTTTATCTCACTAACCATGCTGATAGTACCGACATCTGTTGAGCGAAAAACCGTACTACAACATATTTTTAACTGAAAACAATGCCGACATCTGTTGGGCAAAAAACCATACTATAACATACTTAAATTTCAGAACAATTGTGAATGCCAGTATCCTAATACAGGATGACAAAGAGTATATTGATTTTTCTGGCGGACTCTGTATAACATGATCCTAGAAACTGATTCTGAACGCTGATTGGGTGATCAGAACGGAGTCAGCCAATCATAACAAAAGTTGACTAAAATGAAACTGACTGGATCATTTTTTTTTTTTTTTTTTTTTAAATTGAGAATATAGTAATGCATTATCCCTCTTTGTTTCGAAATATAATTTTGGATATTAGCCATTTACAGACTTAGTATGGGAGCTTCAGACAATCGGCAACATCGAGCTGTCACTGCTCCCTTTTAGTCCGTTGAAATGAAGCATGAATTTAATGGAAAGAGATACTTTTCATGGTTCTAAGAAAAAAAATGTATGTTCCTTTATGCCATGTATTCATAATTTGTATTTCAGGTGTACACAGTTCGTAGCACCGAAGATGACTGTCAGAACACGGATAGCGAACTGTCTTCAGACTGTAGTGAATCTCCCAAGGAACAGACGTTTAAAAGAGCATCATATAGAAAAGAATCTTCGTCCTCATCATCATCATCATCATCGTCAGATTCGTGTGAGGATAATCTAGAAGCCAAAATGCCATCGAGATTTCCTTCTGATGTAAAAAGGATGGAGAGGTGAGTAATACAGCAAAAGATACGAGATGTCTCTTTGCCATTTCTTTATTTCACTTACGTTGGTCATACAATTTTGTGCAGATTCCATATTAACTTAAAACACACCCCTGAAAGTATAATATAAAAAATTAAAATCAACAAAATATTCTAACATAGAATACTGTCATTAATAGGTCTTGTAGAACCTCATACGAGGGGGTGTCCGAAAATAAGTTTCCCCTCTCGTTTTCCCCAGGAAAGTGAACAGTAATGGGGGAAACAAGACAGGGGTTGCACGCTCACCGCACCCAGACACAAGTTCCAGACGCATCGATGGAATGGAAACATCCGTGATCACCTGTCTGCAAGAAGTTCAAAACAGCGCCCTCTGCAGGGAAGGTGCTACTCACAGTGTTTTTGGACACCCAAGGGATGTTGTTGCTGGACTTCTTACAGATTGGAACCATCACTGCTTTGCGGCACTGTCACCCTCTGTCGAACTTGAAGGTGGCGTTTCGAAAAAAGCGGCCTGGCGTTCTCACATCTGGTGTTCTGTTGAATGAAAATGCAACACCACACTCAGCGGCGGCAACGCAAAACCATATTGCAACTCTTGGCTGGGAGCGCCTTCCATTCTCAATACAGTCCTGATTTCGCACCCAGTGACTTCCATCTGTTTCCGGCTTTAAAAAAGACTCTCGACTGCAGGCGCGCTTTGGAAGTAATGCTGAAGTCACACAAGCTATTCGACGCTTTTTCCGCGTGCAGACTCCTGAATTTTTCCTGGAAGGATTTTTGAAGCTTAATGACAAATGTCTCAATGTACTTACGTGGAAAAATAAATGAACGTCTGATCTTTAATGTCACATCTATTTTTGGTCTTGCATCCTCACCTCTGTCCACAGTCGCCTCAACAAACTTATTTTCGGACTCGCCCTCGTATATTATTCCTTCTCCCTCAAGGGTTCTTACGTCCAACTGATACTATTAGTTGTTCCATCTTCCACTAAATTCTGTCCACTTTCAATCTAAGATTGCTAGGTTGAACTGAAGGGAAGCACCGAACTGAAGGGAAGCGCGTTTTGTGTAATTTGAAACTGTTTTTTCATGTTATTACCACAATTTACTTTTAACTATTAAGCTACTATTACTAACACAACATTGCTACTAACCAATACTGTACCAAACGAAATTAAAATAACTCCATTAGGTATTACAGATGCTTACCTCCTTATTCATTTTTTCGAAATAAGAGTCCTATTTTCTAGAACCATTTGTGGAAAACTCGACAGTTCATTTTCAAGTTCATTTGAACACAAATTTGCCATCACAAGTTTTGTTAATATCTGATCATAAAGCTTTCATTACATCAAACTCTTACTCGTTATGCATATTATTGCCTGATGTACCTAGCATATACTGCATTATTTGGTCAAGTTTGGTTCATCTGCTTTCTCGACAAACGTGTCCCATAATTTATAACGATCGTTATTATCCTAATTATCAAGTGTTATTATTATAGGACACTCGTCGTTGATTGGTGTATATTGATTACCTGACGATTCCTATTGGGTATTAGGGTTCACATGGGATCATGCCACGCCTCTGAAGTCACATACTATGACCTCATCAACGTGTGATTTTTGAATTAGCGGTCCGGCCATAGTTCACCAGGGCCATAGTTCCTCTGAACTTCTTTACTTTGCGAAAAAAATCAAATTTGATAGGGAAAAATCTAATTTATCTTCTATGATGAGGTTTTATTACAACATATAGTTGTGTATAAGTTTGGTTTCACTCTTTTTCAGAGAACAGGGAACATTGATACACCTTTTGAAATTTGGTGACAGAGTTTTGGTTCCCTCACACCCTCCAGCGGTCATCTGTGAATTTTGATAAAAATATCCTGGTGGCTGAAATATTAATGAATCAGTGTCATAATATGTTTTTTGATATGTTAAAGTCCTATAAAAGACTAGTTGAAATACCCATTCTTCACATGGGTCAGATAAAATATCTATGTAAACAAAGTGAACAACAAAAGGAACAAAATATCGGTCATTTTCTACTACTTTTGCATATCCTGGTAAACGCCCCCTGAGACCCCCTTGTTCGAATTTTGAAAAAATAAATAAATAAACGCCTCTGGCTCCCAGCCGATGGGGGCTGTATTTGGAAGTCAACGCCTGTGTGGGAGTATCACCATTCATCTCAGCGACCGCGAAAACTATGGATTTGACACTAATATCTGTCGTTTTGGATTATTTTTACATGTCTCGGTACCACCACCCCTCCCACGTGTCCCAGGCCCGCAGCCGAATGGAGTGAAATTGGAAGTGAATGTGATCGGAGTTTCACCATTGACCTCAGCGACCGCAAAAACTATGAATTTGACAATAATATCGGTCAGTTTTTACTACTTTTACATGTTCCGGTAAATCCCCGCCCCCCTTGAGACCCCTTGGTTCGAATTTTGAAAAAAAAAGTAAAGAAAAGAAAAGAAAAACTTCGTCTTGGTCTGGGGCCTGGACCAAGGTACTCGTAACCAAAATTTGGTAACTCTCTGTCCAATCGTCTGGTGCCCAGGCCGCACACGGACACAGAAACAAACTTATTATTGTTGTTATTATTATTATTATTATTATTATTATTATTATTATTATTATTATTATTATTTATATTAGATACCTAGAAGGATGTGTGAATTTAGCATTTTCGAAGTCAAAGGCCATTGTTATTATATGTTTTGGTTGATTAGCGTACGAATGCCCTGATTGCGATTTCCATGGGAGTTTAAATGGTTTGGGTCTTAAGTTTAAATTCTTGCGGTAGTTTTAGGTCCAGGTTCCACATATACCTTGTGTTGAGTTTTCCCAGATTAGAGTTCGCTATTGCTTAATTATATAAGTATATATATATATATATATACTGTAATACTGTACCATCATATACTGTACCAGGTATATACTTTAATTATACTGTACCATCTCTGGTTGGATTGACATTGGTGTGATTTGTTCAGGAAAAGAAATCCTATATTCTACATTATTTATATTTGTATAAGACCTTAAGGACTTTTTTGAGTTGTTGTTATACGTTGATGAATCCTCTTAAATTTTGACAAGGGATATGTGCGTGGTCTATCAGGATACTTTTTTTTTTTGGGGGGGGGGGGTTAAAGTTCAAGGTGATCGTAAACAATTTGTCAGTTTAAATGTACGTATATGACCTCTATATTGATGCTAAATAATATTTCTCTTGGCCCTGGTGTGAGCTCATATGACTCGGATCCTAGTTTTGTACCTCATATGACCTTCACGTTTCAGTTTAAATTGTCAACTAAAAATTATCAATAAAGTTTGATTTCAGAACTACAAAATCTTTTCCAGGAGGGTGTGTTAACTTATCATTAAATTTAATAACCAGGTATGAGATCATATATGTTTTCGTAGTTAACCGTCAAACTTTATCTGATTTTAACAATGTAACTATGAACAATCAAAAAAGCATTAAAAATTTAAATAAAAATTTTCGTTTTCTGCACGATTTAGTTAACATACTGTAACATGAATCTCACCCATTAAATGAGTAACCCACCGTCTCTGATCAGGAATGCTTCATAACACACCCGACTTTTCATGTAACTAATCAGTTGTTTTCGGAAATTTAATACTGTTGAAAAATTGAGATTCTACCAACAAAATTAATTTTTGAAAATTACCATCTAATGCAAAATTAGGATAAATGAAACAATTACTTCAAAGAAAACTGTCCCTTTCAGTCGAGTAACAGGCTAACAACCATTGCATTAACTTGAATACTTATAACTTTTTAAAAAAAAAAAATGATTGAATATAGGATCAAGCAAACATGAAACAACCATAATGAAATTGGTTCTTGTAATAATATCATAAGAGTATATAAACTTCACATTAAATTTCGATTTTGCATTGAATATGTTCTCCATGTAACCAATTAACCCCTTGCACTGAAATGACGAGTTAACATTCAGTATTAGTTAGCAACTAAAGCTGAAATCGCTCAGATTACCAAAACCTTAGTTCCAAATTTTGTCACCATTGGCGCTATAAGCGATTAATAAACCCTAGCAGCCAGAGCTCCTAGAAATACTGAATGTTTACTATTTCAAATGTTTTTATCTTATATATATATATATTTAAATTTATTAATCGGTACAATGCATTGCAGTGATAAATTTTATTCAAGAATTTCTTTTAATGCTTCATATTTCACTGTTTCCAGTCAAAGCTTTCGTAGCTTTAGCTTTATGTTTCATATGGCTTCAATACACGTCTCTGTCAGTGGCGTATCCTGAAAATTTTTTAATGTTTACCGCAGATTGTATAGAATAATCTTAACTGTACAACACCATTTCTCACTATATTCCATATTTCTGAGCATCTTAACTGTATACTTACACAAGAATTGTATTCACAATATATGTGCTAATTATAATTTACTTTATGTTAGGCTTGGTCACAAATCACACAGCTCCATACTCAGTTGAAAAACTTGTAATATAATTCCTTTTTTCCCTCTAATATCTATCACACTGTCACGCAGTGAAGATGTCATGTACGAAAAATATTTTTTTGTTGTTTGTAAATTTGTTAGGTGCACAATTGAAATGTCATGTAGAAAGAATGAAAATACATGTGCTGGATGTGGGTGGATCGGAGGCCACAAGGGGAGTTTTGGGCCACCAAATAAAAAGCGACACATTATGCTCCGTTTTGTGTATTTAACTATAGTATATTAATACTATATTTGCATTAATATTCACTGCATATGTTACTGTGCTTTTCATTTCACTGTTGTGAGTTTTGAATCTACAGGCGCAATACTGTTTTACCTTCCTGCATCGAAGTCCTGACAACTTGGTGGTGTGTCCTGGAAATGTCCTAGGATTTTTTGGGGGGAGGGGAAGAGAGTGGGAATCCTGAAAATGTAATCAATACATGACATGTGCTTTTTTTATATATGAGTGTGATGTTAACCTATTATAATTATAAAATAATAACCTTTTCATTAAGTTTTATTTTTAATGACCGTTAAATATATCGCCATATGTTGTCAGTTTTACATTAAGCAGTTACAACTAGGAAAAAAAAAAACAATATGCTAAGTTATAGAATAGTTACGTTCCTAGACTGAGTGACCTTGTTCCGTAACAACGAACTATTAAGCGAAATACTGTGTGTTGTGTTGTCTTTTACGTGGCCCCACGTGTCAGCATTTACTCCATAGGATGGCAATCCAAATAGAGCAAACAGCGCGTGAAATAGCCATTAATTGAATTTTTCTTCCGAGCGTTAACGAAGAAACAAGTTATCATAAATGATACCTTCTTCCACCGCTAACTACACATAGAAGAAAATTCGAGTAATGACATTAAATTAAGACAAGAAACAGCATCATCGAACATTTAATTAAACACTCTAAAATTTGCATTCGTATCTATATATTGCACCATGCACACAAGGCACAGAACATGAGGCAGAATCTTAAAGACGCAACTATAGGGAATAATACGCAAGAGTTGAGTCTAATATTTAGTAAACTAACATACTTACATATCTCTTCAGATGGGCATATAGATTTATAAACTAAGAAAAATGTATTGTTATGCTAAATAATCTCAGATGAACGTTGATATCAATTTTATAGATTTTCAAATCAATTTAGTGGTGCAGCATTGTTGAAGTCCTGTTAGCTTTGTAAATCCGACGGCGCCAATTGAGATTGCTTCCTGCGGATTCTCTCATGCTCTCGCAGTTTGCGCGAGCTCCGCCTACCAGATGACGTAATCACAGGTAAAGCTGTGATTGGCTGCCATTGGTTGCCAAGGCCATAGTCACATCGTCTGCAGGACGTTGCTATCCGAGCGAGGATGCATAGCGCTGTTGTGAATGTAGCAGTCTTTTTAAAATAAAAGGAAAGTAAATTGTTTGAACTGGATACACCAAAAATAATGCACAAATAAGTTTATAATACACGTATGATAGTCATTAACACTCTCGCCTTTGGTGCGTGCGGTCCCGAGTTCCATTCCCGGTGGAGACACTCTGTCAAAGAAATGTAACAGGTCAGCTATCCTGAGTGAGGCTCTTCTGAACTTTCCTTATTCACATCAGACAAATATCTGAATGGTAGCTAATATACAGATCCTAGGTCGCTTTCTTCCCCTTGCTCGCCAACGGGCGTCATTCCTCGTACGTGATGGGTTGAAGGCCATAGATGTCAGTAGTGGCCAGAAATATGTATAAATAAATAAATGAATTATCTTCGTATGCTTTCCCGGAATTCAACGCTGATGTCACATGCACTAAAGGTGCATGTACTAGCCACTAGAACTGCGAACAATGACCATAAAGTTTTCTAATGGTTCACATTCATTGGAGTTTAATATGAAACATAAAATAAGCACCTATTAACATTTTTCATTCGTCTCGTTCGCTAGAACACTATTCGCTAGAACACTATTCTCGTTCGCTAAGCATCTACCCAAAGCGAAAGTGATAGAAATGAACCATTTCCACTTTCTACCTTGGTCACCACAGAACGTAAACGAAAATAGAGCGATAAGCGTTTTTTTTTTTTTTTTTTTTTTTCGAATCGGTTCAGCGTGTCCACAAAAGATATCTTTACACATCTCTGTACTAAAACCGGAAGTAGTAGAATTTTACTACAACAACCGGAATTACTATGAATTTTCTTACAGCAAAAACGGTAAAAGATAACGATAAGCTTTTTTGATCGCTTCAGCATCTCAACAATAGGTTCCATATACTCCTTTAATACTACCCATACCGGAAGTCGTAGAAATCAACAATTTCCGGTTTCAATATTCATCGCCATAGAGCAAAAACGCTAAGAGATACCGAGAAGGGATCATTTGCAGTTGACTCAAGAGTCCCAGTAAGAGATTCTATCTTTTCCATTATCCCTCTACTTAGATCGTAAGTGGTAGAAATCAGAGCTTTGTGGTTTCAAAGTTGTTCGTCGTAGAACATAAACGGCAATAGATAGCGAGTTTTTTTTTTTTTTTTTTTTTTTAATCTATTGTATGTCCGAAGAATAACTTAATTCTGATTCTTATCCTTGTAGAGGGTGACCCAATATGACCTCATGCATTTAAAAGGCTAATAAAGCCAAGTATTGTAGGTAGAAATGTGTTCATTCAAAAATATAAAAGTATATTGAAAAGAGTTCGTAATCGCTTTGTTCTGGTTGCAAATGAAACAATTGACAATACTACTTGAAGACTATTTCTGAAGGCTACAGTTTATATTTACTCGATACTCTCAGACATATGAGCACTTTTAGGTTCGGTGGGTTACTTTGATCAAGACTGAGCCCGTTGTTCGGAAATTCTCGATCCACTGCAAGTTAGCCTTACGTGGAATAGCAATCCTTAAGCGAGAAGCTCTCTGCACAGTAATCACAGAACTACTGCATTTGGAAAACATTTCGACTGTATACGCGCGATGAGCTCCAGACCAAATCATAATGAAAACTGAAAACAGCAGGAGAGTGGTGAGCCGAAAGGATCACTTCTCTCGCCCTTCTACTGACAGCTTTACAGCAGATAAAGAAGTGGGAGGCGAGGTTTGTTGGGTATTATTGACAATAACGGTTCTCATCTGAATTACTCTGTTCTCTTTTGTGTTCAAATAACACACCAATTGACAATAAAGTAATTACAAACTGTTATGAATACCATTTTATATTTTCGAATAAACAAGTTTCTATCTGCAAATTTTTGCTTTTTTAGCCTTTGAGTCACTCTGTATCAAAACCTAAAATGGTAAAAACTTATTATTTTGCACTTTCAATCCTATTTCCCTACATAACACTCAATTTTTCTGTTTATTATTATTATTATTTTCGTTCTCCTGCAGAACTTCCTCGGTATAGCGTAGGAGACCTGGATTCGACTCCCGGTAGGAGCTCATGTTTTTCTTTTTTTTCCTCTATTCTCCCCCTCCCCCTCCTCATTATCTGATGAATCGTGCCAGCGAAAGAGTTTCCTCATCTGTATACAGTGTAAGCAGAATTTCCGTTCTTTACACGCGAAGAATACCGTTTATGGAAAATATTCGAAAAATACATTGTTTCACTTGTTAATGCAAATTCGATTTCAATTAAGTTATGTAAATACTCAGCCTCGCCTTTCCGTTATATATTTCATAAAACTCAATCTTATAGTCAGCCTAAAGTACATGAGAAGTATTTACACAAAGTGTCAAGGTTTTTTTGTCTCTTAGTTTCTGAAATCTGGAGACTGGTCAAATGATAATAATACTTTTAACCCCTTTACCTCTTCAGAGCTCAAATCTCACAAAATTCCCTGTTATCTGCAGTATGGGGAACAAAGAGATTAATCCCCGTTTCGACCTTCAGCACTCACATTCTGCGAAAGTCTTTCATACACAGCCTATAATTTACTAATAGTCTAACTAGGGAAGGATCCGAATGGGGTACTTGAGTTACCGAACGACATGTATCAGATATGAAAGGGGTGTGAAACTATGTACATATGCAAATTTATAGCTGCTGAGGGCAGTATGGAGAAACATGAGAGCTGGAAGAAATATGGCCGACCATAGGTCTCAACAATACAGAAAGCTAAGGAATTACTGAATGGCCACAGAATTAAAGGTCAAATGTTTAGTAGTAGATGCATGATAAGATCTGCTATATGTTGGGAAATATGAACATCGTGGGCGCCATTATTGAAATCTGTCATCTTGAATTCGGATTCACAATGTAAAAGAGAATGGATTATGTGGCATATCAAATAGCACTGAAATTTTACCAGTTCATTGGTGTTAACCATTCTGTAGTAAATATATTGTGAGTTGAGAATGACATGCAAAAAGCGTTTATAGAAACTGCGAGTCTCACTAGTGTGACGCAAAAACTAGAGCTTGGAGAACTCTGGTTCGCATACAGGCCAAATGAAAAGTGTGTTTGCATGCAGAATATTTGAGAGTAAGGGAAAGATCGTCAATTCCCTGCAAAGATGCCTGACACCCCTTCGAATATCACTGGAAAATCAGCAAATATGTGAAAGGATGATTTGAAGTTTTTTCTTCAGGAAGTATTTGACCACACTAGAGAATAGCATCTTGCTGCTGGTTGATTTGTTGTCTTGTAACGAAAATGATAAACTGATACAATCCACTATTCCGGATAATATTAAATTTCACGGGGGCTCGGGCCGCACCTAAATTTTTACTGACCCTCTAAGCTTTTCATGGTAGGCTTGCAAATGAACTATAATATGGTTGGATCGCCACTCCCGTACACTTTTCAACTGGCTACGTGCCTAACCTCTAAATGCATTGGATGTATTCAACCTCTCGACGTTGGATTCTTTAGCACATACAAACAGTACGTGAGGTTTATCACGGATGCTGCGTTACATATTGATGGGTTTCATATATGGCATCGTGACAACTTCATCTGTCTCCAAGCGTTTACGAACTTCCAGTTTAGTGCTCCCTGGTTACTAGTTTCAAACATGCCTTGTACATGGCTGGATATCTTGAAGAGCATCCAGGAAATTCCAGATTTCAATGTCCTTTTGTTTTGGTTATGCATCATCGGGTTGTCAGCAGCATCAGGCAATAGTTCATGTTTCTTCAAGCGTGGACACTGTGAACAGCTCTTGTGCTTTCATCACAATCTTATAGGTACTCTTCACATCAACTGTCCTTCATAACTTGGTATGCACCTTTATCAGGATAGTGGCGTATGTGATATATAAAGAACCACATCGTAATTGTACTTGTAATACCCAGCCCTCACTTGTTTCAGGTGTTTTCACATGACGACGACTATCCATCTTTAACACTACAATATTACCAACTCTTCGCATTTGCAAATACTATTTGTACTCTTTTTCTAGATGCACATCCCATGCCAACATGTTGCAGATGGTTTAGAGCATATACGATTTTCCACACGCTCATTAGAACATACTGGTACTTGTCGCTTTCTGCACGTAGATATTGCTGGTCATTTGTCTTGTATCTTGCCAATGCACCAAACGGCAAATAGGTTATTTCGACGTTTGTGCAAATATTCCCTCACGACTTCCTTTCATGTTACTTCTCAACTCTTAATGGTTATACTACAGAATGGCTAACACTAATGAACTCCTGGTAAAATTTCAGTGCTATTTGATATGCCACATGACCTTCTTTTATTTATTTATTTTTACATCGTGAATCCAGTTTTAAGGTAGCAACTTTCAATATGGCGGTCATGATGTTCATGTTCCCCAACATATAGCAGATCTTATCATGCATCTACTACTAAACATTTGACCTTTATTTCTGTGGCCATTCACGCGCGCAACAAGTAATCCTTTATCCTTCTGTGTTGTTGAGACCTATGGTCGGCCATATTTCTTCCAGCTCTCATGCTTCTCCATACTGCCCTCAGCAGCTATAAATTTGCACACCCTCTTTCATATCTGATACATGTCGTTCGGCAACTCAAGTACCTCATTGGGGCCCTTCCCTGGTAACCTCCCCTTCCCCCACAAAAAAATCAAGCTCTCCTTTCTCTTAGGAGGCTGTATTTCACCAAATCTTATCTTATCTTCAGTATAGGGTGCTAGGTCCAATGTTGATACAAATTTTCAAGATTCAACGTCTAATAGTTTCGGAGATACGGTGACTTTTGTGTAATTCTCTAATCATGAAAGCCGGTTTTGACATCTGGTAAACACAAAAAAATCAAGCTTCCCCTCCCCTTTGTTTTCTTTACGATTAACTTATCTCTAACGTAGTGTCATAGAAAAACATTTATGCAACATTTTAAATTGTTATGCCTAAAAGCGTCAGATATGTGGTGAACGACGAAAAATGATTCAAGCTCTTTCTTTAAGGTTGCATTTCGTAGTTTTTTCATATTTTACTCCAGATCCAGATCAGTTTTTGCAATACAGTATTTATACAGAAAAAAAATAGCCTAGTAAATAACAAACAAGAAACGCGTATTTTTTCTTTTGTTATGAGCTCTCAATTCTTTCTTCTCTCAAGCGCTGAACACTACAGCTACTTGGCAGACGAGCTGGGCAACAGCACAATACAAAACAATTGCTCTACCCATCCCTGTGGGTGCAAACTGGTGACAGCAGTCATAAATGTGTAACTTTCCATTATGAGCGGAGTTGCGAATTTTATAACTTGGCCTGAATTTTCTACGTGAAAATTTCAAGAATTGGAATTCGCGGACGTGGTTTATGCTCACTGTGTCCACCACGTTACTTTTCGGGTATGAACACTATTGACGTTATTTTTTCTCTTAAATTTCACCTCTGAAGTTAGAGTGAGAAAATTGGAACATTTTTCGAGCGAATACGGAAACAAGTGCAGCTCTGTGTTCTTTTCTGTTTAAAAGTGAGCTAGTACGAGAGGAGTCATGGCCAAGAGGAAGCAGACAAGTATAGATTTACAAACAAAACTAATAATAATAATAATAATAATAATAATAATAATAATAATAATAATAATAATAATAAATCCTAGTTTTTGGCGAGTTCTGCGGAAGCCATGAGTATAGTTGGCCGTGAAGTTACCAGTCATTTTCATTCCTGTGTGAGACAGCACAATATACTGGAATATTTCACCAGAAAATGATCTTTGAGTACATTTTTCAAGCTACAGTATCATTGTAATGTATTTTTGTTAAGTGGATTTTCTATGATTTTGCAAACTGATGCTATAAAGATGATTGTAGTATGCGGTAACATAAACCTTCTTTTTAATCTTCCAAGATAAGAGTATCCAGGTACTGTAGTGTTTTCTATGACATCCATAATATACTATAGTGCGTATGTATGGTCTGTATACTAATAGTTTCTTACATACATACGCATTACAGTATATTTCGAAATAAAATTTGGGCTACTCGGGTAATACGAATTTTTTTAACACGAACTCTTGATTTTCCGCTCCCTTGGAATACGTATTAACCAGAGTTTATAGTATACATATATATATATATATATATATATATATATATATATATATATATATATATATATATATATATATATACGGAATAGTAGAGACATCTTAAAAAAAAAGTGCACCTTACCAGACGAATACATCGTTCGACAGCTTTCGTTCTCACTGTCAGAAGAGCTATGCAATCTGGAAGAGAGTCATAGAGGTAGATAGAAGTGGAATACTACATTATTCTATTGCACTGTATTACTCAGTTCCGTGAAAGAGGATAGATGCGAAAATTGCGCCGGATTCATCTTCGAAACGGATCTCAATAATGTTAAGGTCGGGGATTGAGCGGATCAGAGGAGATTTCCTGCTTCATCCCGATATTCCTGAAATCATGCCGTACAGCCTCAGCTTTGTGAATGGAAGCATTATCATCCTGGAACACGGCTCATTGCCGGGAATGGCGACCTAATCATGGGCAGTGATGTGGCTGGTAAACAATAGCACAAAACTACGACCTTCGAAACAACAGAAGGCCTTCGTCGTAGCGAGTGACGTCACACAAAGTAGGGACAGGCAAGCGCAGTGTTGGGCAGAGTTGAGCAGCTCTACACGAGAGCCAAAAGCAAGTTGTTTTACAAAAATGATTTTTTTTTTATTTATATATAAGGAGAGAGGCGTACAAATTTGATCAATCAAATTAAGATTGCTATTATCTTTAGGATAATGGTAATAAGAAACATATTATTCTTAAATATTATATTTCTGACAGAAATTTCAACAGAATAATAGGTTAGAAACATTTAAAACTACAGGAGAAACAAACTCGAAGCATGAAAATCTTTCGAGAGCATATTTGGCAATTAGAAATACTGTACATTTAAACGTATTACTAGCGTTTTTTTTTTTTTTTTTTTTTTAACTAACAATAGTGATTCTAGGCTAATGGAGGCGGTGATGATGATAATGAACGAAATGGTGGAGTAAAGAAAATGGGATAACTCCAAAAAACTCATCCATGCGATATTTATACACTACAAAGCTCACTTCGATCGAACCAGACTTGAGTGCTCTACCACTGAGGCACCACGAACCTTTTGCAAATTAATGTTGTTATACCAAGGAAATAAAAGTCCATTAACATATAGTTAATCATTAGCACTCCAACTAATTCTTATTCCTGTATTATTATTATTATTATTATTATTATTATTATTATTATTATTATTATTATTATTATTATTATTATTATTCCCCGCTTTCCAAGTCACCCAGGACTTACGGTGATCAAACGCGTTTACCACTTCTGGTTATTATTATTAGCTATTTGCATTTAAGAAAATGTTTTTGGCGTATTGCAAGATACAGTCTTGCGTTTGCGAGACGAAAGTTAAAAAAAAAAAAAAAAAAAAAAAAAAAAAAAAGTTGATTAGGAAGAAATTATATTTAAAAAATAAGATAAATTTAACAAGTGACACGAAAGGTGACTAAGAAATTCAGTACTTTTAGAAACTCAAAAGTAATGTTATCCACGATACAGAAGTTTCTTGAAAACGAGACGAGAAGTGTATGTTCAAATTAGAGACGAGCCTACAAAAATAACAATTCTCGTCTCACCTTCGAGACAAAATATTTGGTCAAGTCTCGTGGGTAACACTGGTTCACTCAAGTCTTAGATCTCAGTGTTTTAGTATTACACGATTCATAGTCAAAATTCATAAATTATTCAAGTGATTGTACGAACACAATGAAGAGCATTCATCAACATTAGAAGATATGCAAATGATTACATAATATATTTCAATAATCAATATGATTTAAATGTTGTTATATTACACTTTCGTGGACCACGAAAATAGAAAACCTTCCTCAATTTTTGTAGAACTCTTGTTTTGTCTAAATTTGTTGCTTAATGGTAATTGGTGAGAGATCTTCAAAATCTGTTTTGAGACCAGCCCTCTGTAATTGGTTATATAACTGGGAGAGACACGAAACCAAATCAAAAAAGACCATACTTTTTCAGCACCGTGTCTATATGAGACGAAGACAGTAGATCTACGGTCGAAGGTGGAATTTGAACCCGATATCACATGCACTGAACCAACAGCTAGGGCAAAGATAACTGAAATCGCAGAAGTCAATAAAACTACATTCTGTAACCAAACACTTAACAATTAGCACGGACAGTGTCAAATCACAATCGAATTTGGTATGTAGGATTGAAAAACAAAAAAAAATCTTCTTCCCATTGGAATGCTTTGACAAAGCTAACATATATGAACATTTGTAATCATTAAATAATGTAGAATTATGTATACAAAGTTGTCAGATCATGGTAAAAACACTAGTTGTTTGTCTTTCCACATTATAGTATGCAAGGGGTTTTTTGAAGTTTAACTCCCCCTGTGAGTAAGATACTGAAAAAAGTAAATATTTACTATATTAAGATATATATACAAAAAACACACTTGTCATGAAATGTTATGAGATTAAATGTTTGAATCATTTCCTTCTTGAAATTTTGCGAACGTCACTGACTTCCCATATTACTAGTTCACCCGTTAATTACATATGAATTACTGTAATTAATTTGCATACTACTGAGAATTGTGTTATTTTATTTATCCCCCCCCCCCCTCCAATAACTTGCTAATGGCTGTGGAATTTAAACCAAAACTATTAAGTGCAGGTAAATTTCTTCCATCCTCTCAGAATTTTGCATCTTGAATTCGTTCTACAAATGAAGCATCTAAATAATCACATTTAAACTAACTGACTCTCTTAACCATATAAATTGCTGAAGCTTGTTCATAAGAAAATACAAGCTCATATATGATGCTGTTGCTTCTTTTTATAATTAATATATGATAAACAAATATTGCTGCTGTCTGTCAACTGTGAATCCCCAAACATGAATATAAAATGAATTACCATCCTTTCTCAAAATACTTTTTTCCACAACCGTAAGCACTGTTGACAGAGTAGGCAAATTCGATAATTAAACTATAAATACATATGATACTGATTCAGAGTAGTGAATTATTGATCTGCTACTTAAATATAGTTACCATAATTGAATTTGAGGAATATGTCAATACATCGTACTGTTGCCTAATTCCAGAGAAGACTATACGATAGTACTATACATAGGCTAGTCCCTGAATTATTGAATTGGAAACGACAATTTGTTCAAATCCTACCTATTTTAAGCACACAAAGAATCTGAAAGTTCTTATTTTTATGTAAATAATGCTGCAAAGAAGTAAGTTAATATCGTACTGAAAACTAACTAAACAAATAAATAAAAATGAACAATTCCTTTAGATTATGTCTTAAGAATCATTGTTATGAACTATCGTGAGAAAAAAAAAATACAGCCTTACCCTACTAGATTGGGTGACTGATTTATATATATATATATATATATATATATATATATATATATATTATGGAGCCATTTTTGGCGTAGATTGTTTTCAACTGGAAACAAACTTTTAGGCCGTCATTCCTTTACAATTCCGACACAATAAGTAAAATGCACTTTTGTCTTCGAATTATAAACACTTAAAACACTTAGAATAAACATAAGTAAACACTTAAAATAAGAATTCACATAACACCACCACATACACTTTCAAAAGACGCGCTCACTGTTTAACTAACCACACAAGTGTCGTTCACCCTCGCAGGAATCTGTCGTCTTTTTTTTTGTACCTACTCGTTGTGACGTCACGGCTGAACCTAAATGTAGCCCGAAGGCCGTGACAAGACCCACTGAAAACAAGGATATTGCAGCGCGTAGCATCACAGAGTGTTTTGTGGTTGGGCGGAGCCTACTGTTCTTTAGGTGTCCACGATACATAAAACACGTCTCATAGTTTGAAATAAGGTGAGTGATGAGTTGTCCGGCCATATTACAGCTTGTCAATCATCAGCGCCCATATTGCATGCTCGCAGCATTATTTGGTGTCGTCCTAAAACGTGATGATTCCATATCAACGGTTTCGCCCCTGCCACCAGACGGGTGTGTCCAATCCATGTCCTGTAACTAGCGGCGGACTGTGACTGTCAACATAAACTGTGGAAGTTACTGCTTGAGTTTCTCCGTCCTTGCACCGCAGTCGCGCCACGGTTCTGAGAGCTTCTTCGTGGCTATATTGTTAGCGTACGAGTTTTAAGACCGGGTTCTGTTCCCGGCGGAAGCACATCTTCTTCGAATTCCACGTTAAACTAATACTCCATACGGTTCCGAATGACAATTTGTTTTAGTGCTCGATGGGACCCGTCACTGAGAATTTTCTTCTGCTCATTGTTCATCTTCGCCGATGTGTTTTGGCCGTGAGCTTTGTTAGTCATCACTACCTTGGACACTGTTCCGCGCGATACACCCAACTCACTTGCAATTTCTGTCACCCTCGCACCATAAGCAAACGCCAATAATTAGTTCTCTGGAATCTGCTATTCCTCACATAGTATGGAGATTTTCCTAACACACCAAGAACCTGGCGCTGCAGTCGACGCCTGACCGTTGCCAATCAAGACATCTTATATACGTGTCTCGAACTCTACATGTTTCTATTATCTTGATAACAATCTTTGTGTATATATATATATATAAAGAAAAAGAGAGATTAGTTGCCAGAAAATAGTAAAAAATTAATCATCCACGCCAAAATAATACACTATGAACTCCTTATCCTGACCATTGCTTTCGAGTAGATTTTTTAGAGAAGAAAGTTAGCTGGTGTTCGAAAAATAAAATTTACTAGCTGTTGAGTAGCTTATAACGTAAGGCTGTGAATGTTTTTTACTGTTTCGTTTTCTTCTAGTGATTCTAATCCTCTTTAATTTCAGGGTAACCATGAAGAAAGAAGGAACGAGACCTGTAAAAGGAGGAACAAGTGAAAGTCAGATGGATGTCAAAACGGAGTCTCATGATGGAAGTACATCTGCCACGAACAGTCAAGCTTTACGAAAGTTCCAAACGTCATGTTCAAAGACTGAACTGAAGAAAGAGGATCTACCCAGTTACGTTTTAACTTCTTCTAGTATTAGTAGAGAAGCCAGTGATATAATTCCATGCAGTGATACAGAACATGAAAATAATAAGCCTGTTCGCTTAGATGTAACATCTGCTTTCGAACAAAATGAATCTGATCTCTTACCTAAGGAAGTAGAAAATCAGCATAAGAACTTGTCTAATTGTAAGATTGATCTCCCTGTTAGCATTTTAGATCCGTCCTTTAGAAATCTAATACAAAAAAGCTTCCATGGAGTGTCAGTTGGGATAGAATCGCATGATGCACCTGAATATTTGTGTAATGAGGTTGTACAGTTGATTGGTAGCTATCTTGAAAGTGATATTATTAACAGAATTATGAGTTCTGCCTTGAAATCTGTTATTTCTTCTGCGTCTCCGGTTGTTTCTTCTGGACTGACAATTGAACAAGTTATCAATAAAATCACATTGGAGTGGAAAAATAATCTTGTAAACAAAATTCGTTCGGAATATGCTGTCAGAAAAGAATTCACTAGCGATTCTGTTCAAGAAGTGTCAAAGCTAGTGCAAAGTTCAGGCAGTAATATGAATCATAATAATGACATACGCTGTGAGTCTTCTGTAGAAGTTGAGCGAACTGCAGAGTTATCTGATGATAACGTATCTAGTGGTCTTTTTAATGAAGTATCGGCAATTAGGTTCAACAGTAATAAATCTAACGGTCAAAAGATTGATCAAGGTACCCAAACGGTCTCTACAGGGGAAGTGTATTCTTCAAATTTATTGTCATACTTTGTGTAGTGATTCGTATCTCTTGACTGATGCTGATGTGATCCTCATATGTACCTAAGTAGATAAAAGTGTAATAAATCCCATAGAAATAGTAAATAATTATTATCAGTATTAATTATTGTCAATGAATTGATAATAATCATTATTATGTGATGTTTGTTAATGGAATTAGTGGGTCTTGTCTTATGCAGTATAAAGAGACATAAAAGTTTGTCTTAATTTACTGTACTAATTAAGCCCTGTAAGGATTAAAGCATAGTTCATTGAAAAGGATTTCATATTAGTTTCTTACTGCCTTTTATTTATTTTCATTGTTCTACAATGCAAATAGGCTCCGATGTATCTCCGCAGACAAACCCGTTTTCTGTTCTCAGATCAACCATTGCTTCTGTCGTTTCATGGTTGAGTTGATGTTCCCATCTAGAGATAATGAATACGCACATAGCATCTCAGTTGTTGCAATTGATCTATTCTTATGACAGCGATATGCGTCCGTACACAAAATCAATAGCACATTTTTATTTTTATTTTTTTCTGTACCAGATGCTGCCAAAATGTCCGAGAATTTTTTTACCGGGCAAACTAGTAGCAGTACGTCATTTCGCCGCTAGATGTCTTGAGGTAAATGTATTGGCTACTGCACAAAGAAGTTACGTCATCTTCGGCGCATTCAGTTGTGCGTGTCAGGACGTGTAGGGATGCATACGAGTCGAGACATGTCTCGAATTCGAGTCGAGACACACTTTGTAAAATTCGAAACAAGTCGAGACAAACATATTTCTCGATTCGAATTTTCGAGTCGAGATTGCTGGTAAAAATCTCGACTCGACTCGAATGTCTCGAAAATCTTTCTATAATTTTTAATATTATTTTGAAGAGAGTATTCACTCAGAAACAGCCTTGAAACCAATTCCAGCAAAAGGTACAGAACGCATAACTTAATAGTAAATCTTTTGAGATCAAGATTTAATTTTCAGCTCACGTTGTGATATTTGATTGTACTTCAAATATAATAATAATAATAATAATAATAATAATAATAATAATAATAATATTTGATTATTTACTTTGTATATAAATATTATTTCTAGCCAATATCTAGTTTGTATAAAAGCATTGCGATAAAGTGAACCTCATAAATTCTCTGAATGTGCAATTGGCAGTCTATAGTAATTTAGGATAGTTATAATTATTGTGTTTTCGTTCCCATGAACGCAATAGAGCTACCTAACTTCTGGTTTATTCGCTTTCCCAACTATTTTGAGACTTTAATGTGTTGCAGTATATCACGAGTTACGGATAATATATAATGTAGCATTTGTTGTACATCACATATGATACGAGACTATTTTACATAGTATATTACAATAAATGGACTGCTTGGATGCAAAAACTAGTGCAGATAGATACCTTTCACTTCTATAGATAGATATTTTTTAAAAGGATTTTTGTAAACACTAAATTATAAAACAATAAACTACATACAGTAGTGATGGTTTTGGTTCCCAACATAAAAGAAATATGAATTGTTTATGAGATACTGAACTTCAACTTTCACTCCTGAAAAATTTCAATTTTGGAGTTGAGACATTTGGCATCAAAGCAGTTCACTGTAAGATAAATACTCAACTCACTTTACTCTAGTAACATTTGTTCAGGAGCCTGGGATTTCCATCCTCTCAAATGAAAGCTAAACGATTGCTTGATACATAGGAGTAATAGTGTATAAAGTTTTCGAGCTTTGGTGCGTATTTGTATTTACACACTGATATAACTTTTAATATGAATTTATTTAGTTTTCTTTTTGTTATTGACTTAACATCGATTTCTCTCTGTTATCATGGAGGTGTTCATTCACTACAAATTAATTAAATTGAAGACTTATTCTTTTAGGATGGGAAACATATTGACACCCATGGCCGTAATCAGGTTTAAAGATTTGGTCGGACAGACATGATTTTGGTTCAGGCTCTTAAGTATTCTTTTAATAAACAATACTGAACAAACTACACAATCGTGTTTTAGGATTGTAGAAAACGACCGCGAATTATGTTCAAACACAATTATTATTATATTTCTCTGGCTGTTGAATTACAATGTTAAACAAAAGAGAATAATTGTTTGTATAGTATTCGAGAGTTTCTCGTCATGATTAGTTTTGTAAACAATTTAATTGCAGTTATTTGGTGTTCATTTCTAAATAATAAGTCCTAATACAATTTCGTAAAGTTGTAATTCTTCCTTAGTTTGTATCAATTTACACAATGATAAATCCAAAAGGTTAAGTGTGTTGTATTGGTGCAGTACTAGTTTTTCACGTTTTTTTAAAATTTTCCAAAGAATAATTTTTACTTTCCGATATTTTAGTCGTGACAAATTACTATTTCATAATGTAGTCAATGTTTATAATTATTTGGCAATTGGCCGTCTAAACTAAAGACATCATAATGGAGTCGAAACCATAATTTCAGTGAGCGATAAGAAATATCTCGCCAGTGCTTTTACAATAAATAAAATTCTATAATTATTAAAGAATAGTGGTAAGAGATTTTATAATAGCTCTTTTATTTATGAGTATTAAAAAAAAAACTAAAGAATAGTTTGGTGGAACCACAAAAGACTGTTATGAATACATACGTACCTTACTCACCTTTTATAATTGCTATGCTTACGTTCTCCATAAAAGCAGAAATTCTAGTTTAGTGATACTTTACACAAGATTATGAAGTGGACTCCAATTTAATTAAACGCAAAATTCAATAGAATAATCTACAAAAATTGCCTCAAGTGAGTTGAACGATTTCTAACCATTAGTGCGAAACCGGGCGATGCCGATTTGCAGAGCTTGAGACGAAAGTAAATTGCGGATCCAATGATGCAAATGAGAATTTCATATCCAAGATGAATAAATTAGTTTGTGTCAACTTTGTCTTTTTTATATATATTATTGTATATCAGTGATAATGATATCTTGTGAGTGCAGTCCATTACATTAATAGTATATAATCGTAAAGTGACTTGCAGAATCATCATGTCTAAATATTTTTAATTTCAAGAATGAATTAGAAATGATAAAATTATTACTTTTCCAAGAACCTAATTCTTTCCTTCTATGCCGCAGGATCTGGTGCTCACTATTTCTAGATAACTAGCGAGTGCAAGCCTCATTGAGGATCGAGCCCAAGCTCTACTCCAGTGAGGTTAATGAACACGAGATCGAACTAAAGAGGATTTCACAGTGAATATCAGGCTCAAGCTCGAACTATTGCGAATCTTGACTAGTGTGATCCCCATTGAGATTAGCAAACGCGAGCTCCATTGAGAATAGAGAGCATGAGCCCGAGTGAGTCACGGTTGCAAAATGAACATTTTTGCTTCTTTCCTTCTTTTTTTTCTCCTACTCGAATGCGTAAGGTTTATGAACAGCAGAAGTGCTTGCTAGAAAGACCTTAATCAGCATGTGTTTGAATTATGAATAGGAATTGCTTAGATATCTAATCCAACTTACGTTCGCATTTTAACAATTCAGGTTGTAAATAAAACCTTGAATACTGAGCAGATGAGCATGCAGAATTTTCTGTTGGGGCGTATTTCTGATACGCAATTAATTCTTCGTAAACAAATACAACTTATAGTATCTGAAGCGGATTGAGTTGGATTGAATAAAAAAGTGAACATGTATTCGAACTACGCCAGGGGCGGGTCCATGGGGGACGATCGGGGCAATCGCCCCCCCCCCCCGAAGAAGAAACTTTCTTATTTTATATATATAAATAAAACCCATCCCAAAGTTTGGAGCCCTTAAAAGTAGCAGTATGACAACCCACCGCCCCCCCAGAAGTCGGTTCTGGATCCGCCCCTGAACTGTGCAATGTATTGTTAATTATCGTAAACTAGAAAAAGTAGAACAAAAAATGGAAGCGCGACTGATGAGCACCAAACATAAAAATTTCACAAGGTATGAAATATTTGTTGACGTCAAAGCCGCGCACCTCAAAAACCAGAAAAAAAGATTGCCCCATCAACTATCCTTGTCTTGTCCAAGTCAGTTGCTTCTTGTCATAACTTGTGAAATTTCCTGCAAGTTAATCAGAATGTTGAATATTTCCTACATTTTAAATTTATTTATTATACACCAATCAGCCAGAACATTATGACCACCTACCTACTATCGATATAAACCTGTTCAGGCGATAGCAGCGTCACCTGACGAGGAATGCCTTCTAGTCAGACACACTTAAGTACATGTAGTATCAGTGAGAGTGCTGGCCGTGTGTAGAATGGGGAAGGCGCACGATCTATCTGAGTTTGACCGAGGGCAGGTTGTAATGGCCCGAAGACTCGGCCCGAGAATTTCGGAAACTGCAGACTTGTCGGATGTTCGAGGAGTGCTGTGCAGAGTGTCTTCAACAAGTGGCGAAACCAAAGGGAAACGACGTCCAAACGTCGAGGAGTTGGGCGCCCTTCCCC
The DNA here is from genome assembly GCF_964235325.1 of Thermobia domestica. Classification (NCBI taxonomy): domain Eukaryota; kingdom Metazoa; phylum Arthropoda; class Insecta; order Zygentoma; family Lepismatidae; genus Thermobia; species Thermobia domestica. The sequence goes on along the minus strand of NC_137460.1, from coordinate 242,888,550 downwards.
CTCACCTCATTACAGATATCGGACGTTGTAGGCTGGGCAGACTGGTAAAACAGGACAGGCAGCGAACTGTAGCGGAACTAATATCAGACTTTAATGTTGGGCAAAGTATAAGTGTGTCTGAACACACAATGCACCGAACACTCCTAACGATGGGCATCTGCAGCCGACGACCCATCCATGTGCAAATATTAACACCACGACATCGGCATCTACGACTGAAATGAAGACGTGACCATCGCCACTGGACCTTGGCGCAGTGGCAGAGGGTTGCATTGTCTGATGAATCCCGATACCTTCTTCATCATGACGATGGGAGGGTGCGAATCCGTTGTGTTCCAAGGGAACAGCTGCTTGACACCTGTACGGCGGGACGGAGACAAGCTGGCGGCGACTTAATTATTCTCTGAGGAACATTCACATGAACATCCATGTGTCTAGTGAAGCTAGAGCAAGACACCATGATGGCCGAGGCGTATTGCACACTGCTTGCAGAGTACGTATACCCCTTCATGACGACAATGTTTCCCAACCAGAGATGGAGTGGGTCAGTGGGTCGGTGGGTCAAGTTTTCTGGGTGGGTCAATGGGTCGTGGGTCAACAGCATGTGACCCACCACCCACTGCGACCCACCGGCTCAGTATGATCTACCGACCCTCTGTGCTCACTGCATTGTAGACAGTAACTTCTGAGGACTGGTAAATTTGTCTCCGTTTTACTTTCAAGACCTTCATTTCCCTTTCTTTTCCACTTGTTTCTGTCTGCTTACCTGAGGTGAGTATATCTAAGCAAGTGAAAAAAGAACTTCAGTCACTTTTGGATATTGATATTTTTAATAGTAATAATAGCAATAGGACTTACACTACTACTTGGCTTTCGATACCTGTGAGTTTTTAGAGCTAACTACTGGAAAAAATACATTTTTGAATCACTGTAATATATAAATTATTATATATAAAAAATTGAATGTAACTATGTGTGCCTGATCATCACGGTCAAATTGCAAAGTCAAATGAAATTACTTTTGGTATATAGTTAGGCCTTAATCCAAATTGGGATGTTATATTGCTTTTATTATAATGCATAATATCCTAAGGAGATAGTGAGGATCCGAATTTTTGCAAAAAAAAAAAAAAAAAAAAAAAAAAAAAAGTATCTACCAAGCCGTTAAACTTAGAGCTGAAATTCAGTGTATTAACTCTTTATTGAAAATAAACCGAGTGTGTCCTAGCATGTTTTAAAATTCTCCTTTATGTGGGGGAAGAGGGGGGCACTTTCTATATATGGAAAATTGGTAGTGAGTTGGTTTGTAAAAATGATCGAAAACGATCGATGTTATTTAAGAAAAAAAATTAGAATGAAAAAATACAGTGCTTGGCTTCATATATCCATTGCTTTCTGCTATAATAATTGCTGAAGTATATGTTTATTATATGGAGCGCTTACAGCACAGGCCAATCAACCCATAAAGTTGTGAGAAAAATAGACATAAAATTTGTACTGTAAGCTTAATTACACGGAAATTTGAAGTTTGGATTGTACTGTACGCATAATTGTATGGAAAATTTTACACTTTTTCTCCCTTTACGTTGGTCTACTTACTTTGATTTTTAACTTTGAAATTTCATCCTTTTTTCCACTGAAAAGTATTGATAATTCAACAAGAAATAATTATACTATGATAATTTAATTGAAATTCATCGTAATTTGGCACATGGCAAACAGCAGTGTGGTAATTGAAGTTGAAGAAGGAGGGAAATTCCCATTCAACTCTGAACACTTTCCAGGAACCTCGTTCCCTTTCGCTTTCTAGACAGGGGAGGGAACTTGGTAATGGTATCAAACCTTCATGTGTAATTACAAAAATTAAATTTATAAACAAATAAGAAATCATCAGTTTATCAGGCTTTAATTGATAATTTATTCACAAGATTCCTTATCAAAGGCGTGGTAGATGAAGTTTCTGTTCTACATGGGTCGACATTGCCAACTGACATGGTCGATATGGAAAATATGTTGTTTGGTGATAGAGAGATGATACTTCTTGCTGAGTATTTCAAACCTGACCAAGAAAAATCGTTATCAGACTTAAGTCTAACAAGTAGATTGTCGATGAGAAGTTGCAGAAATCGGGTAGAAATATTATCAATTTCCACGACAGAGTGCGAACGGAGATTTCCCCTTATGAATTTACAGGTGACTAATATTAGAAATACACTAAGTGCTCAAACATTGTCTAACTTGTTGCTCATCAATGTTAATGGCTCACCGCTAGACAAGCTCAAAGTAGACGAGCTAGTTATTTCTTGGCTGAAGGATGAACATCATTCCACTGCAGATGATTTACCGCCAAAAAGTTACCAACAGGAAATAAATCCGATTTCAGATTTGTTTTAAGGTGGAAAATTACGAGTTACGGAAAATGTATACTTGTATTACTAATGACTTATTTGTGTTATTCAACTTCACAAATGTACCTAATTTTTAGTAAGTCTCTTTTTTGCTTTAGGTAAACTACTTTGAATAAATATTCATAATAATTGCAATTATGCATATTTGTAACTTAAATTTAACGTGGTGTTTTAGTGATTACACAAATTACAATTATGAGCATACTTTATGGAGATGCTCTCACAGAGAATACCCGAGCACCTTTATACCCTATGAACAACTGATTTTTCAAGTCTTTTGTGAGAAAAATACTGTGAACTGAGAAACCATAACCTTTTCCATATTGTACAGGGGTATTTTCCTGCGAATAGAAGTTTCTTGTGGAATGCGTTCAGAAATTAACACTTGCAAGAATACTCTCTTAGTACAAGTATATTTTAGGCACACACTAATTTCCCCCCACCTCGAACTGTTTCAATTTCCTCACTGACAAACACTTTATATCGTAAAGGTCAGATCCACTGTTATTGTAACAGATTGGTGGTTGAGCGATTGACTTGAAATTCAAACTCCGATTATTGACAATTTCACAGTCTTGTTTTATTACAAGTGTAAACTCTTTAGTCAGTTCAGAAGAGGCTGTGGATCGTGTTCAGAGTTGATGACGATGGATTTTGGTGAGTCAGAGTAGGTCAAAGTGGATGAGAGTGGTTCATAGTGGGTGGTGGGTCAGAGTGGGTCACCGTAGGTGGTAGGTCACGGTGGGTCAGTGGGTCGTGGGTCAAGTTTCCATTGACCCACGCCAACTCTGTTCCCAACGGTAGTAGCATTTTTCGACAAGATAATTCACCATGTCATAAGGCCAGAAAGGTGATGGAGTGGTTCGAGGAATACAGGAGCTAGTTCCAAGTGATGTGCTGGCCCCCCAACTCGCCGGATCTGAATTCAATCGAACACATCTGGGATGTGATTGAACGTGACGTTAGAGCGCATCGCCCCCGTCCCCGGAATTTACGGGAATTAGGTGACCTGTGTGTGCATATGTGGTACCAACTCTCTCCAGCGACCTACCAAGGATCATTGTGTCCATGCCAAGATGCGTTACCATTGTTATCCGTGCCAAAGGTGGATATACTGACAATTAGGAAGGTAGTCATAAAGTTCTGGCTGAGGTTTGCATATATTTTAACTCGTATAATTTGTCTCGAATTCGACTCGAGTTGAGACGGAAACATATTTTCGAGTCGAGACAGGCTTAAATCTCGACTCGTGCGCATCTCTAAGGACGTGTTTTAATGCTTCCAGTATTTGTCAAATGGCTGACGTTAAAGAGCAACGGATTTGCATCAAGTTCTGTGTCAAGTTGAAGAAAATGGCAGCCGAAACCTGACTACATGCTGAAGAAGCATTTGGTGCGAGTACACTGAGTCAAGCAAGAACATTTGATTGGTTCAAGCGTTTCAAAGAAGGCCGCGAATATGTTGGAAGATGACAATCATTCTGATCGACCGTCAACATGCACAACACCGGAAATGATCATGAAGGTGCGTGGTGTGATTCGCGAAGACTGAAGGCAGACAATTCACGATGTTTGTAACAGATTTCGACTGTCGTACGGTACATGTCAACGAATTTTATTCGATTAACTGAACATGAGACGAATTGCAGCGAAGTTTGTCCCTCGCCTTCTCCGCATCGACTAAAAAAACTTCAGGATTCAGACGTGCACTGAGCTGCAACAAATAGTTTGAGTGTCTCCAAACGGTCCCCTCCCCTCCCTACTCCTCTGGCCGCGCCCCGTGTGACTTCTATCTGTTCCCGAAGACGAAACTCGCGTTAAAAGGGTGACGTTCTGACTTCATTGAAGACATCCAAGTGGAATCGAAATGGGTTCTAAACACCCTTCACCCTGTGGATTTCCAGGAGTGCTTCCAAAAGTGAAAATAACGCTGGGATCGTTGCATACATGCCGGAGGAGACTACTTCGAAGGTGACGGAGGACATTAGGACATAGTTTTCCGATTTTCACATTGACATTCTCAGATATTTTGGGTAGTACCTCGTATTTGAATGTTAATTAGAGACAAGTATTAGGATAATGGATGTGATGTTACGTTACAGATGGAAATACGTACCAATGAATCGACAGCTCTCATCTCACTTGATCGTACTGTTTATTTGAAATTGCAGATGATCCTGGGATAAGAATTGACGACAGAATTTCTTCGTCTGAAAAGGCTCGAATGTAAAGCTTGTATCATATTTAACAGCTCAGTCCAGCCTTTTTTTTCTGATATATCGTGAAGGCAATTGCAACAAAAGGAAATCTTTAAAAGCAAAAATGTGTAACTTAAGATTATTATAAAAACTTAATTTGACCCCGTAGTTGGCTCTCATGAGATCACCGAAATCAAGCAGAGCTAGTTTTGGTCAATATATAAATCGATGGTTGTTGACAACAACCACGCGTTATTCACACTGTGGCCTTTACCCAGCATTATGAGAACAGCTGGGAAGCAACTACTTGAATGAAACAAATAGCGGAGTCCGGCCAAGAAGACCGATGTCAATGGAGCTCATGTACTAACCACATATACTCCAGCCCAAAATCTACGTTGGTAGACCTTCGATTTGTGTCACGGAGTTGGAATGAAACGCAAAAATGTTCCAATCTTCCTCATATTATTTTCAGTAATGAATATCCAAGAAATTCTCATTACATGATTTGAATTCGCACATAAACTCCTGAATTTAATTTCCTTAAGGGGGAAAAAGTAAAAAGGATGCAAGCAATTGTATAAGACATGCATAATGAGCAATTATGAATACCATGTGTAAGAAATTTCGGAGCCATAGGTGAACTCCGTTATGAGTTTAAAGATAACGAAAAAATGGAAAGTTGTTTGAAACAGGTAGTTTTCAATCTAAAAGGAAGGAATTTTTCTAATCGCACCAGCCGTGTGGGCCCCGTTGGTAAGGTGCCCTATGTTAAGTGAAAAAGTAACGTTGCCAGTTCAGCAGACTTCTTTTGAGCCCCCACCAATACCAGCATACAGCATTGTTAGGAAACGGGTTTCTGGTGTTCACAGAAAATAATCATAATAATAACTTGATTTAGGGGCCATTCAAAAATTTTATCCCCTAATTCAAAAACCAATTATTGGCCAACATCGCAATCTTTTGATCCATTTTTCGTTTTTTGGATCATTCCTAAAATTCTTTTATTGTACCTGTCGAAAATAGCACTTTGACCTTCATTTTGAGCAAAGTCTCATTTACTATTGATGTTTGTGAGAAACACAGCTTTTAAACGAAATACTACTTGAACCCTCTTTCTATTTTAAGGGTACACCCCCTCCTCAATTTTGAGAAGAGTCATCATTACTGAAGTATTCCAAGATTCAGTTTTTTCTTCCAAAATGGTTTCAGCAATTACTTCAGAAGTTATAACAGTTATCGGTCATACATACATACATACATTCATCAGACTGACAGCTTTCGAGCACACATTCATCTCATCAAAAGAAGAGAATACTTAATGTTTTAATTGATACGCACAGCTACGGAATTATGGACGAATGAAAGTTTTCTCGGCAGAATACGTTACCTCAAAAATTTAACTAAAGACCCACAGATTTCTCATCTTATTCAAAACGAGATAAGATAGGCTTCTTGCGCTTCATTGAGACGCACTGGGCAAGGAATCTATGACAGAATCAGAGTTGTATCGGCTAAACAATATGTACATGGCCTTTATAAGCCTTGTATTTAACTTTATATACTTATATACGGTACCTTTTTGTTAATGGTTGCGTATGTAACTATTGTCAGTGAAACCGAAATTGTGTGAAAGATTTCACAATGATGTATGCTTCATATAGTATATGATGAGAAAGTTAAAATTCCAGTGAATTACTATTGTATATTCTTTGAAACCGTAATTAGTAGTTTGAAACAATTTATACATGGTATTCGTAAAATTTGGAGAGCAGTTGGAGCAAAAATAAAATGTTATTTAAATATATCTACCTGGAAACTCATTTTATTCTGATGACTGAAAGGAACGAGCTGTGAAACAGTGAAAAGGAAGTCGTTAAAATATGTGAACTGGAGATTATAAAATACTTTTTGCATGTATTATCCTTTGGAAAGAGACAGGAAGTTGCAAGGAACAGAATTTTCATAGTTGGAAACTAATGCCATATTCTTTGTTCGTGTGCTAAAACTTGGTTTCACATTCTCTGAATTTTAAAATAACGCCATTTGAGATATGTATCACTACGCTCTCTTTTCAAATGTACTGACACTTCTTTCGAATGAATCTGAAAAAGTGAAATATTTCAGTTTTACGTCCCACGATTCTGCTCTTTATATTAAGGGAGACGGTGATGGCAAGGCAAGGAAAGTGAATGAAAATGATTAAATAGTTGGTGGTGTGACAATCTAGGAGGAAACGTGAAATTCCAGGATAGCCTACGGAAATACTGTTGTCCACCACCAACTCAATTGGTTAGGGATCGAACCAGGGACTCGTTGCACCGGAGGTCGCTCTACCACTGAGCTACCGTGCCCTACAGCTACACTTGCATATACCAACTGTCTATAGTGACAAAGTGCCTCCACCGGAATTCCATCTGTGCTATTATGTAATAAGAATTGTATATTGTGCACATCTGTTGCAGTTCTGAAAATGTTTAATTTATAAATAAATGTTTTTTTTTTTTACAACACCGTTACTGTATACATATTAACATTTCACTATCATATTTGTTATGGGTATTTGAATGACTACTTATGTTATTTCAGTACCAAGGAAGATTTCCTTTTCCACTGCCTTTTAAAATCAAATCGTCTTTCCTTTTAATTCTGACCATCAGAATGTTGTTTGTAAAAAAAAATTAAAAAAATCTAATACCAAGAAATTCAAGTTAAATTAAATTTATAAGTTCGTTATTTCACTGTACAGAAATGACGATTCCATAGTTGTACAACATATTTAATCCTGATAAATCAGCATAGTGTAAGAACTTCACGCGCTGCAATCAGAGCTGGAATATGTCGTGATAGGGAAGTACGGAGGAAAGTGGGTTCTGAGGGTCCACTCCAGACTCCCCAAAATCCCGACTTTTCTGTAAGTTTCGTCTGATTTTTAGGGAAATTTTATAATTTACCTTCATACTCAACTTGGATCCTCCGAAATAAATTCCTTCGTTGTTACATCGATTCAAACATATGTTAGATGTGTTTCTGTGAAATTGCGTGTCGCACTACTTGTGTAGATTATGCAAGATGTCGATACTGTCTACTGAAGAATGGTGACGAAAAAGGTGCCAACCATACGTATCGCACATGCGTTCGGTGATGATACAAATGATTATGCAAGCCAATAAAGTAGCGGTACCCAAGCATTGTTTTGCTAAAACATGGCGGCAGAGTTGTTTGAAGAACGATTCTGTAAAAGAAGAGTACATTTCAGATCCATCTTGATGTGTCTGCTGAATGTAAGTGGTAGAAAATCTTTACTCCAACACTCCCGATTGCAGTATTAATCTCCATGAAACAAAAACGGTAAAAAAGAAGAAGCGAGAAACAGCTTTTTGATATGTGATTCTGTATCTGAAGTATATGATTCATCACCCACGAAAGGTTTTGCTGTCTGTGTGGTGGAATTGTAGGCAAGTATGTGCATTACGAGCTACGAGCAAGTCCCAATAATAATTCCAAGCACTTAGCCAATAGAGGTAACAGTGACGACAATGTAATAAATGCATATTACCAGAACGTGCGAGGTATAGCTAGCACGGAGCAAGGTAAACCTCAACATAATGCTATACAAGGGTGCACGAAAAACAATACAAAATTGTTTACAGAGTCATATAATGGCACAGCAAAAGAAATTGAGCAAATAGATAATAATGAAGTTGGTCGAATTAAACAATCTAACTTAACTAGACTTCTTAATGTTAGAAACATAAATGATATAATTTTAGCACAAAGTAACTCTGGTCTGTTTTCAAATATGAAAGGTGTTATAAATTCTGACTTTGAAAATATCTTGCTGTTCCACATTAACGTACAATCAATAAGAAACAAATTAATTGAAATTGAAATTTTTCTTGACTCATTTCCGTGCCATATTCTTTGCGTTAATGAACACTGGCTTAGAAATGAAGAAATACTTCTATACGTACCTAAAAATTATATCATGGCAGCAAGCTATTATAGAAGTAGAATTACCCATGGCGGAGTAGCAATTTATTTAAGAGATAGCTTCACCAATGACTATATTGTTATTAACGTAGATAATTTCTGCTATGAGGGGGATTTTGAAGTAGTTGCAATTTTATTTCCTAACGCGAAAACAATTGTGGTATCAATTTATCGAACACCAGATACGGATGTCAATGTCTTTTTTGCACGCTGGGAAGACCTTACTAACTACTTAAGTAAGCATGATAAATATAACATATTATATCTGGGGGATGTAAATATCAATGTTTTAGTTGATACTCCTACCAAGAATTATTTTTCTGATATACTTAGATCATATAACTTTTATTTTCTAAATGATCAGCCAACAAGAAAGGAAGCTTGTTTAGATAACATTATTACAAATGTATATAGAAATGATTTATCGTGTGGTGTAGTACAGTGCTCATTGTCAGATCACGATGGCCTATATGTGTTATACCCCTTTGTCAAACACAATAATACTAGGGTGGTGACCAAGAGTTTTCGAGTACTTAGTTTAGATAATATCTGTAGTTTAAGACATAAATTAAAGGAAATTGACTGGAGCAAATATTCTTCAGATGTAAAAATGTAGTAGAAGCGTGTGATTTTTTTATGTACAATTTAACACGAAGCCTAAACGAATGTTGTCCAAGAAAATTTAAACGCTATAACTTATCTACAAACAAATTACAGCAAAATGTTAGTAACTGGTACACTCCGCAACTAGCAGAGCTTCGTAAGGTTGTCATTGCTTGGTGCAATAGGACTAAATCGGGCTGTCCTGTGGGAAAAGAAAAATACATCAGAGCTAAAAGACACTCCAGAAAGGAAATAAGTGCGGCAAAAATTAAGGCAAACGACAATTTTATTGTAAACCATACAAATAAATGTAAAGCAGGGTGGACAATTATAAACAGGAAAATAGGGGTACGAAAAGAAAATGATTCAATATCAATATCCCCTGACACTTTTAATGAATTCTTTGTAAGTAGTGCTAAGTATGTAAATGGTAATACAAGCAATATCTCTAAGTCCGCAGAAAACGGTGTTATAGACTTTAAAAGTATTCTAAGTTCATGTAGAAATCACACTAGTAACTTGACATTTAAATGGACAAACGTAACACCTGAAGCAATTTTGTCAGTGGTTCGTAAGTTTAAGACATCTGGTAGCGAGGATTATTATGGGTTTACTAATAGTACAATTAAAAGCGTTATAGACGTAATAGTGGAACCCCTTACACACTTAATTAATTGGATACTAGTAGAAGGAGTGTTCCCAGATTGCCTTAAGATTGCGGTTACTATTCCCATACATAAAAAAGGGGACAAAAGCTGTCCCAGCAACTATAGACCAATATCTCTCGTACCAATTGTATCAAAAATTATTGAACATTGCATGAAAGAACAACTAACTCTAGGGATGCATTCGAGTCGAGTCGAGTCGAGATTTAAGCCTGTCTCGACTCGTCTCGAGAAAATGTTGTCTCGACTCGAAAATATGTTTCTGTCTCGACTCGACAGTCTCTGTCTCGACTCGACTCGAATTCGAGTCGAGACGTCTCGAAATTCGAGTCGAGACAAAATATACGAGTTAAAATATACGCACACATCAGCCAGACCATCATGACTACCTACCTAATTGTCAGTATGTCGACTTTTGGCATGGATAAAAACGGCGACACGTCTTGGCATACACGCAATGATCCTTGATAGGTCGCTGGAGAGAGCTGGCACCACATGTGCTCACTCAGGTCACCTAATTCCCGTAAATTCCGGGAAGGGGGGCGATGTGTTCTGACGTCACGTTCAATCACATCCCACAAGGGACATCACTCAAATGTCCGGCTCCAATTTCAATGAAACTTTTTTTGCTGATAGAAGGCATGTATGCATCATTACTTGTGATGACAAATTTTTGCCATAGTGCATGTTTTTTTTTTTTATTAACTTTTAAGAGTTGTGATGTGGTTATTAGAGATTACTACAGAAGTCCCTTACTACCCTTTGTAAACGGAGCGTTAATGAAGAAAAGTGAAGAAAAACCATGTGGATACATATAAGTCCTGGGGGGAAGTCGTATGGTAGATATGACCTTGATGGCAGCCATCTTGAAATCCGCCATTTTGAATTAAGGTCAAGTTTTCAAAATGGGAATAGGGTAATATGATACATAATTTCGGGCTAGAATTTAATTAGAAAAATAATGGTGAGGTTAGTTTTAAGATACACCCATTTGGGGGAAAGTTACAGGCATAGTAATTGTTTTTACTTACTGTGTGCGTAAGTCCCTTCTTACTTTCGTCTCAAGACCTGTAAATCGATCGCAACGGCAGAGCCCGGTTTCGCACTAGTGTTTAGAAATCTTTAAACTCACTTGTGGATTATTGTATTATATTTTGCCTTTAATTAAATTTGAACCCATTTCATGATCTTGCGTAAAGTATCACTAAAAGAGAAATTCTGTTTTTATGGAGAACATAAGCATAGCAATTATAAAAGGTGAGTAAGGTGCGTATGTATTTATAAGAAAGTTTATTTTACGAGTCTTTTGTGGTTCCGCCAACCTATTCTTTGGTTGTTTTTATTAAATACTCATATCTCATAAATAAAAGAGCTATTATGAAATCTCTTACCACTATTCTTTAATACTTATAAAATTTTATTTATTGCAAAAGCACTGGCAAGATATTTCTTATCGCCCACTAAAATTACGGTGGAGCTCCTTCGTGGCTAACGGTTAGCATACTTGCCTTTGGCGTGGGAAACCTGGGCTTGATTCCCGGTGGGAGTTCATGTGGTTCGGATTCCACGTTAATCAGTAGGTCCACGTCTCACATAGCCTCGCTGCTGAACGGGACCTTAAACTCAGAATCAATTCAACTCAAAATTATGGTTTTGACTTTATTATGATGTCATTAGTTTAAACGCCCAACTGCCCAGTAATTATAAACATTGACTACATTATAAAATTGTAGTTTGTGACGACTAAAATATCAGAAATTAAAGATTATTCTTTGGGTTTTGGAACATTTTGAAAAACGTGAAAAACTGGTACTGCACCGATACAACACACCTTTTGGATTTGTCATTGTGTAAAGTGATACAAACTAAAGAAGAATTTTACAACTTTACGAAATTGTATTAGGACTTATTATTTAGAAATAAACACCAAATAAGTGTAATTCAATTGTTTACAAAACTAATCATGATGAGAAAACTCTTGAATACTATTATACAAACAATTATTCTCTTTTGTTTAACACTGTAATGTAGGGTATAAAGATCCAATAGTCAGAAAAATAAATATAATAATAATTGTGTTTGAACATAATTCACGGTCGTTTTCTACAATCCTAAAACACGATTGTCTAGTTTGTTCAGCATTGTTTATTAAAAGAATACTTAAGAGCCTGACCCTAAATGATGTCTGTCCGACCTAATCTTCAAGGCTGATTACGGCCATGGATGTCAATATGTTTCCCATACTAAAAGAATAAGCCTTCAATTTAATTATGATTTAATTGGTTTTTTTAAAAAATGAAATGAAATCTTTGAGTTTAACGTCCTAGGATTATGTCTGTTAGGCTAAGGGAGATAAAGATTAAAGTAAGTGAATGATGATGGAAGAATTGTTGGAATGAAATTGTGGGAGGAAACGGGAGTACCCCGAGAAAACCCACGAGCACGATGTTGTCCACTACAAAACTACTTTGCCGGGAATCAAACCACATCCCCACGCACCAGAGGTAAGCGCTCTACCACTGAGCCATAGTGCTCCATCTAATTTGTTTAAATAATAATAAACTAAGTAGTAACAAAGACTATTTCAAAACCACTGGTTATTTACTAAGTAGTATTTTGTGCTCGCAAATATGATGTACGCAAATGTTACCACCAGGTCTCAAAGGGTTAAACATGCATTTCGCGGTCTGCAATCTGATTTCCAATAGTGATTCTGGACAAACATTCATCTACCAAGTGATAGAAACACGCAATGAACCCAGGAACATTGTCGAACATGATCGTTTTGGTGTACATGTGTTCTTGTGTGTGCGGTTAAAAAAAGAAAGAAAGAAAAGAAAAGAAAAGAAAATGAGTTCGTGGCTTCTATTGTTACTAGTGTCGCATTTAAAATAACATATAGTAAATAACTATTAGTCTTGTAATCTTTTCTTTAACTGTAAAAATTTGAACTGCCCGGTAAGTTTATCTAGGGTAATTAACAAGCACAGAGTAGTACATACCACATGTTTAAGGAAACTTTGATAAATAAAGCATTTCCACAGTCCATACAGGATATCTTGGTGCTTAAGAATGGTGCTCTGATTTGAGAAGAATTTCCTTTAACTGTCATGAAATAAAAGACCAACTTTTCAGTCCGGAGAAGAAGTCGCCTACTTAAGCCTTTATGAAACTATAACTCAAATCGATTTTCTTTAACGCAGCTAAGCTGTGCTTCAATCATGAGAGAGCAGAACATGTGTTTTCTTACATCATACTCCCTCACATCTAAAAGACAATTTCAATAATCAGAAAGCTGTCTGGCCTAAAGTCCTAAACATGGAATGGTCTATAAACAGACTCTCCATTAAAAAGGCTAATTCTGTTATTTATAGGATTGAGTTGGTTGAATATAAGAAAATTCCTCTCACCAGAGAAGTAAAGCGCCTTCAGCAGAATCTTCGTTTGAGGTTAGGTTCGCATCGAGAACTAGTCCAGTATTCTATAAGTTCACACTCAGTTGAATACAGTCAGACTGTGGTTTAAAAACAGTCTTTGAACCTCGTAAACAAGCATCCTTCTTGCTCACAATTCAAATAAGGCTCTCACTCTAAAATTCCTACGACTTGCTCCGTTACTATGGAAACCAGGTATTGCTAGCAATCTTAAATATAGGTGGAAATGTCAATATTCATAAAAAGACACTGTCTCCCGTGAAAATGTTAGATGTTCCCTACTAAGAAATAACATAAGAGTAATCTATTTCTCTATCCGGGGATTGATTTACCTTGCCTTAACTAGAAACAAGTCGAACGGACTCAAAATAGTTCTGAATTCCACTCATATACTCAGAAATAACTTATTTCAACAGATATGCTGCCTGCTTCAAAGTTTGTTATAGAGAATACTGCTCCAACTCGAGTTGTATATCTGATATATCCCAGATAATCCATTATTCTCGAAGAGAAACCTTTAAGTCAGGGTTGCCACTCTTGAGACAATCGATGATGCCAAACACGGGCCTGAATTACCATATATTTTTCTAAATTATGCCAGATTCTTTACTAATCTTTCCACACTAGTTTTAAAGACCAACCACCACTTATTTTCATTAAGAGGAGCTAACTGTATTCATGTACTTGTATTAAAGAAATAACATGACTCTTTCATATATATATATTCAATTTTTGTTTAAAGGTATTTGAATGACTTAAATTTATATTTGTACGATTTTAGTTCATATCCGTATCAAATACCAAGTTTATGATGAATCAACTACACAAAGTAGGATCCAAAAACGCTCATTGCAATTTGTTCCATCCTTCAGTCTAACCAGGAACTGAAACATAAAGAGTGAGATTTTCTTTTTAAAGATACTTTGTCCAGCTGAGTATTGTGAAGGTTTATGTCAGTAGAAGGAATTGCATTCCGTTATACAAGCGCAATTTCACAACTTTATGTACACATTACTAAATATCGAACACCCTTGTCCATATGATTAGCGTACGCGTCTTTGGTGCGGGAGACCTAGATTCGATTTCCGATGGGAACTCCTGTGGTTCTGAACCCACGTTAATTTGTAAGTTCACGTCTCATATAGCCTTGATGCTGAAAGGGACACTAAACTCTAATCTAACACTAAATACAAATATTTAAAGAAAAATGATGACGCACCAAGACGACGTGAATTTGGCTATCAAATCCATTTTGTGTTTTCAGTTATTTTCTAGTAGTATTTTTTCTAGGGATCCTTTCAAAAGACAGTGATGCAAATTTCGTAACTGCGAATTCCTGTTAGAAGCCATGAAATTATCCGATTAGATGCAAAATTTCCCGTCCACTAAAATAGATACCGTAAATTTACAATATCTAACAATAAATAATTTTGAAAGATATCGCTTTCGAGGAAAAAAATGAAGTGAAATCTTTGAGTTTTACGTCCCACGGTTATGCCGGTTAGGCTAAAGGAGAGGGGTGATGATGAGAAATTAGTGAAATAGTGGAATGAAGAAAGTGGGAGGAACGGAAGAACCCCGAGGAAACCCACGCACACGGTGTTTGTCCACCACAACGTTCACTTGGTGCGAGCTGGGATCGAACCACGGTACCCAAGCACCAGAGGTGAACGATCTACCACTGAGCCCCCGCGGCCCTGCTTTAGAGCGGCCATGACGTATAGTTGAACTCATTCTCGTAGCATGAAAGGCATTATTTATAATTATGCATGATAGGATCACAAACAAAATTTTAAAATATTATGTGCACTTTCTTTTAACAAACATTAAATTGTCTTTTATGGTGTGGAAGGGAATGTTATGTTCGAGAAAAAAGTCCTTAACACGATTCTTGTTGCTACACACTGCATGTTCCTAGCCACAGAAAAGATGCAGCGATAGGTAGGCTATTTTTCAATTGCTTTACATTAGCTTGATGTTTCAAGTCTTTTGTGTGTTTCTGAAGTTCACTTTTACCACAAAAGAGCTCAATATTAACATGTCTTACATAGCTTTGGTTCGATTCTCAACACGGACTGCAACTACCCGTTAAATTGTGCATCCGATAGGCACTCTTTGTTAAACCTCGCTTATCACCGCTCATCTTAATAATATATATAACTTCACCGCGAAGCAAATGTTGCATTTCTCTCTTTCATCCTAACAGAAAACAAAACTAGCCACAGCTGTGACACGAAGGAGCTATTTCGAAAAGAAACAAGCTGTGCTTCATAGAGATGTGTACCAAATGATAGAAGTATAAAGTATTGTTTTCTTTCCTGTTTATTGATATCAGTTGGTGTTCTTAATGAGTTTACTCATTAGTTTAGAAAGAGTATATATGGAATTTGGACATATGTTGTACGTATTCTCCTGAGAAATTGATGAGACCAGAAAAATTATAAGGACAGATGGAATAGGTTTAAGCGCATCTACGTGACTTTATCAAATATTTATTCTCCATAATGGTACCACGCGGAAAACTTGGTATAGGCCTACTTTTATCTTTACCTCCCTCTGTTAGCTGTTTCGTATCATATATATCGAATGGTTTTGATATTTCTTCTGATCATTAAAACAACAATGGTACCTGTGTGCGTGCAGAAATGCAAAAGCACAAGGTAACTTCCTATTTGTTTTGAAAACAACAAACCCATTTCACGTGTGCGAGAGAAATTGAGCACAGCGAGATCGGGTGTTTACTTACGGTCAGTTCGCAGCAGGAGTCCATGGTAAAAGATTTGGCTATCTCGAAAACACTCGCAAAACCTTACAAATACAAAAGACTGCGCTTCAAAGAAAGTTTAGACACAGATGTTTCAATTTTCTTTTAGCATCTTTCTTCAGCAAAAGAGTCGGTTCATTGTATTCGAAAAAGGGAAGGGAGAAAGGGTGAATTTATATTTTATGTGGGGGTTAACGTTGTAAGTAGTATAAACAATACATACCACTTCCGACTCCGACTCATCCCACCTCAAGTTGTAAAGTAGAAAGGGACAGAAGTAGGCCATTCAACATGACTGCGCACTTGAGTTTCAGTTCACAATACTAAAACCAGTGAGCAAGTAAACAGTCTTTTGTAGGATCGTGTTTTACTTCTTGAATTTATTTTTGAACATTTCTGTGAATTCAACAACAGAACGCAGTAGAAATACTGACTAGTTTTTACTCCAACCATTACTTTCGCTCCAACCCAGGGATGCCACATTTATGATTTCGTACTAGATTTAGTGATTTTACTATTGAACTAGTGATCTAGTACGTACTTGGGTAAATAGGCACATTCTAGTGATTTTTTTGCATTTTTTTTTCTGATGCAGACAAATGAGAAGGAAATGGTTCTTAAAATAAAAGGAAGAAGTATATTGCAGTTCAAAACAAATGTAGAAACCTTAAATTATTTTTTCTTTTCCCTCTGACTGAATGAAACCCCTGCTGTGTAACGACCTTAGGTAAACAACGGCTATCTTTGGTCCGCTACCTCCTTTGGTTAGCCGACATGAGATGGGTTACTTTTTTTTTTTGGAAGAAAGTGAAGAAATAATTATCCAGTACATTTACGTTTTGTCAGGCACACAGGCGCAGTCTGTACTTGTTTTCTAACGAATTTTAGCAACATAAATGAAACATATGTACCAGAAAATAGAGGCAGTACAAACGGAAATTTTCATCTGTGACACATTTGATGAGAAATATAGTTAGATGTCACGTGCAAGCACTCTAAACATGTCCTATCCTGTAATTCTATTCGTATGTTTATGTAGGTGAGACTGAGAAATCGAGAAACAATAATAACTGGTTTTCTTCCAGGGGAAAAATCTAAATGTGAAGGGGTGTTACACTGGGACTTTAATTGCGTCCTTTGTACAAGATTAACAAGTAATAGCATTTTTAAATTTATCTTAGTTCTTGGGGAGAGGAAGATGGAAGCGAACCTTCGTAAGGACCTCTGCAAGGAAACATGAATACTATCCGCCACTGTTTGTTACATTACACAAAATAGTTTTATATATATATATATTGAGTATTAGTCAGGGTTTTCATTCTGCAGGAGAGGGGGGGATAGTAATACCTGACGAACATTTTCTATTCTCAGAGTGTTGAAATGATAGCATTTCCTCCATTATAACTTGGCCAAGCTATTGCATTATATGTAAGGATTAAGTTAGCCTTAAAAGCTTAAATTTCTATGGCTGTTTTACTCTGTACCCATGTTTCTCATTTTCGGTCTACGGGACTCTGTGTCCGGAAATTTTCGATGGCTTCCAAGTCGGAAAATAAGTGTATCAAAGGCATATATATTATATCTATGGTTATATGAGGCATGGATCTACAGTTTAAAGTGGGATACCGGTAACAACTTCATGAGCTTCCACCGTAAATCGAACCAGAGTCTCCCGCGATCAAGGCGTATGTGTTAACCATACAGCCACGAGGAAATTCACATAAGCACATACACATATATATTGTTGAGTTGATTTTGACTTTACCGTCTCTTTCAGCAGCGAGGATATATGAAATGTAGACCTACTGATTAACGTGGAATCCGAACTAAAGAATGAGTCAGAAAAAACTTGGCCAGTAACTTTGACCAAAAAAATAGGTAAAGAAATGAAAAGAAGAAAGGTCATTTTAATACTTTAGTTGACTATCAAGTAAACAAAATTAAATACACAATATATATCATAAAGAACTAATTGTGGAAAAATGCTCGTACATTACTTTTAATCCTCTTCATAAGAGTTCGCACATCTTCTTCTGTTATTTGATTGGCAGCTGCAGTCCACTTGCGACGAAAAGTTTTCAAGTCAGCCACCTTCCCTTTTGATGTTTTCAATGTTCTTTTAATGTGGGCCCAATATTTTTTAATTGGCGTAAGTTCAGGGCAATTTGGTGGATTTGCCCCTCTTCGAACTGCGACAATACCCTTTTCTTTATAACAATCGGTGGCTGCATTAGAGTAGTGAGAGGTAGCAAGATCTGGCCAAAAGAAAACAGAGTTACTGTGTGACATCACAAATGGATGCAAGTGTTTTTGTAAACACTCCTTCGTATAAATTTCGCCGTTAATTGTACCTGTTGTGATGAACGCCTTGCTTTTTTTTACCGCATGAACAAATAGCTTGCCAAATCAAATATTTTTTGGGATATTTGGATGCCTTCCGTTGTTTAAATTTATCCTGCACATCTCCCCTCTTCAGTGCCACGTAGTACTCCTTTCCGGGAATTTGACTGAAATCAGCGACACAATAGGTTACGTCGTCCATAATGCAACATTCATATTGAGTAAGGTACTGATCATAGAGTTTTCTTGCTCTGGATTTTGCCGTCAGTTGTTGCTTTTCGTCTCGGTTAGGTACCTTTTGCACTTTGAAAGATCGTAAAATTTTCCTTGCTTTAATTCTGTGCACTGTAGATTGGGACGCTTTGACCACACCAGCAACTGCTCTTTCCGATAAATTCGGATTCTGACGCAGCAATACAGAACCCTTTTCTTCAGCTTCGGTTGACTAGTCCCCGGTTTTCTACCTGAGCCAGGTTTTCTTTCTACAGTTAAATCTTGTGTGTACTTTTAAATTACATTTTGAACAGTAGACCGAGGGTACTTTACGAGTTTGCTTAATTTTTTTTAAGGATATACCTGGATTTTCGAGGTATTTGTTCACAATTAGTTTTCGTTTTCCTAACTGACTCATCGTTCTTTACCACACCACGCGCACTTCACAACTGACAATCTATTCGTGAGTAAGATCGGCAGTCTGTCCTTGCTTATGCACCGTGCTGTCAATGTTCATCTTATATACTAGAAAATATGGCGGGAGGAAAGCGGCCAAGTTTTATCTGAATCATTCTTTACATGAGCTCGCGCCGGGAATTGAACCCGAGTCTTCCGCGGCAAAGACGCGTACACTAGCCGCGAAGTTCACACACACACACAGAATCAGAGTCCTCACACACCAAGGGTGAGAGCTGTGCCACTGAGTCACAGCGGCCACGGGGCTACGTCGAGTCCACTTTACGTTCATAGTTTCTTAGTACATAAATGTTACGATTATGAAATAGATTTTCCTTAATGAGCTGCATAAAAACAAAAGCTTTCGAAATGCATTAAACAATTAGCTCGATTTGAGTGTGAACTTAAAGTTATATCAGAGTGTAAATACGGATACGCACCAAAGCTCGAAAACTTAATACACTATTTCTCCTATATAGTCAGCATGTATCAAGCAATCGTTCAGCTTTCATTTGAGAGGATGGAAATCGAAGGCTCCTGAACAACTATGTTACTAATGTGCGGAATGTATTTATCTTACAGTGAACTGCTTTGATGCCAAGTGGACTAACTCCAAAATTGAAATTTTCCAGAAGTGAAAGTTGAAGTTCAATATCTCATGAACAATCCATATTTCTTTTATGTTGGGAACCAAAACCATAACTACTGTATGTAGTTCATTGTTTTATAACTTAGTGTTTACAAAAATCCTTTTAAAAAATACCTATTCATAGAAGTGAATGGTACTTATCTGTACTAGTTCTTGGCATCCAAGCAGTCCATTTATTGTAATACTAGCTTAATATACCCATTCTTCGCATGGGGGCTGTATTTGGAAGTCAACACCTGTGGAAGTATCACCATTCATTTCGTGACCGCGAAAACTATGGATTTGACACTAGTATCAATCAATATGGGCTATTTATACATGTCTCGGTATTCCTCACCTGCTGACACCCGGCCCGCATACAGTAGTAGCTGAATTTGCAAGTCATCGCTGATGAAAGTGTCACCATTGATCTCAGCGACCGTGAAAACTATGGATTTGACACTAATGTCGATCAATTTGGATTACTTTTACTACATGTCTCGCTAAACGCCCCCCTGAGACCCCCTGTTTCCAATTTTGACAAAAACGCTTCGCCTTAGACTGGGACCTGGACCAAGGTATCCGTGACCAAAATTTGGTAACTCTCGGTCAACTTGTCTAGTCCCCAGGTCGGTCCCAGTAAACGTCTCCCCCCCCGAGACCCCCCTGGTTCGAAATTAAAAAAAAAACGCTTCGTCTTGATCTGGGGCCTGGACTAAGGTACCCGTGACAAAATTTTGGGAACTCTCGGTCCACTCGTCTGGTCCACAGGTCGCACACAGACAGACAAACCCTTTATTTTATTTATATTAGATAAGATATACTATGTAAAATAGTCTCGTATCATAATATGTGATGTTCAACAAATGTTACATTATATATTATCCGTAGCTCGTGATATGCTGCAACATATTAAAGCCTCAGAATAGTTGGGAAAGCGAATAATCCAGAAGTTACGTAACCCTATTGCGTTCATGGGAACGAAAACACAATAATTATAACTATGCTAAATTACTATAGACTACCAACTGCTCATTCAGAGAATTTATGAAGTTCACTTTATCGCAATAGTTTTATACAAACTAGATTTAGACTGCGGATAATAGTTTTATACAAACTGGATAATCAATTATTATTATTATTATCATTATATTTGCAGTACAACCAAATACAATGACATTAACTATTAGTTCTAATTAACTGAATTGACCTGAAAATTAAATCTTGATCTTTAAAGATTAACTATTAATTTTATGCGTTCTGTACCTTTCTGAAGGAATAAAAGCTGGAATTGTTTTCAAGGCTGTTTCTGAGTGAATACTTTCTTCAATATAATATTAAAAATTATAGAAAGATTTTCGAGACATTCGAGTTGAGTCGAGATTTTTAAGAGCCGTCTCGACTCGACTCGTGTCTCGACTCGAAAATTCGAGTCGAGAAATACGTCTGTCTCGACTCGTCTCGAATTTTACAAAGTGAGTCTCGACTCGAATTCGAGTCGAGTCGAGTCGAGATTCGAGACATGTCTCGACTCGAGCGCATCCCTAACTAACTCTGTACTTTGAAAATAGCAATCTCATTAACTGTGCACAATATGGGTTTCGGAAAGGTATGTCCACAATTAAAGCTGTTGAAAGAGTTGTATCTGAGATAATTGATGCCTCTGAAAACAGTTCATTCGCTTGCGCAACATTATTAGATTTAAGTAAGGCTTTTGATACTGTTTCACATGAAATATTGATTCAGAAATTACAGTATTATGGGATCAGAGGAACTGAGCTCCTATTGTTCAGGTCTTATCTTGAATGTAGAAAACAAGTTGTGTGTGTATAAAATAAACAGTCAAACGTACTTGATATATTAACAGGAGTGCCACAGGGAAGTGTCATTGGACCTTTTCTATTTCTGGTATATATTAACAATTTACCTGACTACGTATTAGAAACCACTGTTATGTATGCCGATGACACTGCATTTATAACGAAAGATAATAATATCAACGCAATACACATGAAAAATAATAATGCAATAGATAAATCTACTGTTTGGCTGTTCCACAATAAATTACATTTGAATCATAATAAAACAGAGAAGTTATACTTTCATCTCAGCAGCTCCACAACTGATACAAAAGAATGCTCCTCAGTTAATCTATTAGGGATATACTTAGATACGAAATTAAACTGGAATGTGCATACTATGCAGCTTTGTAAAAAATTATCAAGGGCAGTATATGTGTTACGTAAATTAAAAATATCTGAAAGTAAAAGTCTATTAATCACTGCATATTATGCTTTCTTTCACTCTCATCTTTCGTATGGCATACTATTATGAGGTAATTCTTCCGGGGCACAAACAGTATTTAAGTGGCAAAAAAGAGCGATAAGAACGATAACAGGAATTCCAGAGAGAGAATCTTGCAGACATTTTTTCAAAGATTTTGGAATAATGACCATCCCATCCTTGTACATATTATCGTGCCTTATGTATATCAAAGAAAACTGTACAAATTATGTTACTCGAAGTAGTGTTCACTCACACAATACAAGGCGCAAAAATGAAATAAATATTCCCCATGTGCGGCTGTGCAAAACTCAAAATAGTAATAAATATATAGGGATGAAATTGTATAATCTGTTGCCACTTAGAGTGAGAGAAATGGAGATTAAAAATTTTAAATGTTTTTGTAAAAAGTGGTTCTTAGAAAAGTGTATATATAGTATTTAAGAATTTCAGGAAGAAATTTCAGGATTAGAATAGAAAAGTAGTACTAGGTAAAATATAAAATATTGTATTGATTAATTAAAATTGTAAATATTACATGTACGCAAACTTAAATTTTGACGTTGTCTATTACAACATCATGTTGTTTAACGACAATAAATTATTCTTATTCTTATTCTTATTCTTACTTCCACATGGTTAGAGCATCACTGCTGACCTCTATTCTCAGCAGTTGCAAAGTACTATACTGGCTGTACTATAAATGTTTTGTTTTATGGATACGTAACTTTATACATACATTAAAAAAAAGAAAAGTGATTGTACTGTACCTGTATCTGTTCTCTCCCAATAGCAACTATATTAATTGATAATACAAGACTGGCGTATATAAGAATTTTTTTTAAAAAAGAAACATTATAATGTGATATTTCGCAGGGCGCACTTTACCCTTCACAGGTTCTTTACGAACAGCCACTATATGAATTTATTATACAAAACAACTAAAACCACTTATCTATAGAGTAATTTTGAAAGGCGATTTATGTTAAGTGTGCGCTTATAACCGTCACCAGGTTATAGAAGTATTTTTGTGGACGCTCTGTATATTTCGTAAAGACAATAATTATTTTTCGATTTATACTTTATTCTGCGACGCAATAACTTCTTTCTTCGATGAGAACTGCTTCTTTCCCACGCAACAGGACAAAGAAGTCTCTCATCGTTTATTCATATATACATTTAAAACGTTGCTTTATGGTGAGAACATTTTAGTGAGCGACGACGGTTCTCAGTGTTTCTCCCTGACTTATTAATATGTAAAGAGTATGTTCTATGGTTATTTGGAACTGAATTAAGTGTATCTTCCACTCATTCATGAAAATACTGCGACCCAGAGCACACCAGGTGTTTGAGCGCCAGAACGACGCCAGCCACATCGCTTTACCAGTTCCTTATCTAAATGTTCCCATAATCAAGTTATCGCAATGTCTCGTGCGTCGTGGCCAGTGGAATAAAATTAACGTTAATTATTTTATATTCTATTTGCATGTACATACAGGTGATTTAACCTGAGTGTTTTTTAGAATGAACTACCAACATTAATCAGGCGATCAGTGCAGCTCGTATCTCGAACGTCTGAGTTCGAGGAGTCTTACTCCGTAACTGTAAGCAGCAACCACGTACGTTGCATCGGGCATCAAGCATAATCTTGTGCTAAGGGGTATACGTTATTAGCCAGTCAAGGACCTAGTTATGGCTAGCCCCAATCAGTAAAATCTCAGGTTCACATACATAGTGCATCTTATTTATAAACGCACCCTCCAACATTAACATTCCATTTTGGTGACTACATATTTTTGCTGAAGACTAACGTCGACCTCTAAGGATTTTCTGGAGTAGCAACCATACTACTTCGTGGAATCATCACGATATTAATCCCACAGTGCTAATTCCCCATATGCATTACCGGTGTGAGAAAAGTATCTATAATGGAATCCTAATCGTAATCTTCCATTCTAATATATAAAAGTGATAAAGGGCTACAGTGTAATGAAAAAGCAAAGTGTGACTTTATTAATGAAAATAAATAATACGGCTGATATTATAAGGATGGTGTCTTGCTCTCAGACTACCTTCCAAAGGGCCAAACCATAACTGCAGAGTATTACTGCAGTCTGCTGGCTAAGATAAAGAACGCTATTAAAGAAAAGCGCCGGGGAAAGTTGACACAAAGTGTCTTGTTCTTGCAGGACAATGCTCCCGTCCACAAATCTGCAGAACAATGGATTTTCTGAGGGACCTAGGGTTTCAGAGCATTGACCACCCACCTTACTCGCCAGGTCTTGTCCCTTCTGATTATTATCTGTTTCCAAAACTCAAAACAGTACTGAAAGGAGAGAAATTTCACAGTGATGAAGAGTTTATAACAGCTGCGGAACAGTTTTTTGCAGACCTTGAGAAATTCTCTTTTTTTTTTTTTTTTTGGAGGGGGTTGGAGAAGTTGCAGCATCGAAGTGCCAAGTGCGCTGACCTTCGAGGGGACTATGTTGAATAGCTTCACACTTTCATGCCTGCAGCTCAAGTCCTGGGTCGGGCCGAGAACTTATCAGCCCACCCTCGTAATTCAGTGTTGAGTGTTGTGACTGTTTTTCTACTACGTCATTTTTATAGTATTTTAATAAATAAGCATAGTGTCGTTTAATCCAGTGTATTTTTGTTGTATGCATGAATAATGTTTGTGTGCGTTGTAGTCTGAGTGACCGTCTGATTGTCCGTGAGGATTTAGAGACGAGACATCCGAACCTCTCAGTGCCTAATTCTCATCTCGTTATTGGAACCGGCGGGCAATTTGGGAACAATTTTGTAATATCTTTTTGGAGATGTCCTTCAACGCCTTGTGTCCGGAAAATACTCATTGGCAGGACAACGGAGGACAGACCCCGGAAAGCGGTTATACACTGTACCCTTCACAGATTCTTTTCCAACAGTAAGTGTATGTATTTTGTATACAGAGAACTCTGGTATACAGAAGAATAAATAAAATAGTTTATCTTTGATGCGGTTTCGCAAGGGCGCCTCATATAAACCGCGCGCCGTACTTTTCATTGGTTCTTTACCAATAGCAACTGTAGGAATTTATTATTTTTTAAAAAAAAAACTTTTACTTTATTTATAAAGCGTTGTGCTGGAGAGTGCACCGGAATATGTCCCGGTGGGCCAACCCATGCCCGGTGGGCCAACTACGCAGAGACTCGGAGACTTCTACCCAATACATCAATTTGTCTGGCAGAAATCTGGAAAATCGCACGGGATTGAAAGTCGCCCTTCAACGGAAACTACTTTTGGTTAGCAACGGATGAACGTCTGCAGCTACATGGTTACATATTAATGTTCATCAGCTTCGAATTCTAGACAACAATAATAGTTCATATGCCTCCCACTGCAACATCCCAGGGAACGACCATTGATATGCTTAGTAGTTATGAAACCCAACATGGCACACGTACTGATCTCCCAGCATCCGCCTTCTCCAAGCTGTTGCTTCAGCAACGGCAAACAGAGTGGGCCATCTATCAACAATAACAACGTCAGGATCTGGGATATATTGTTGGCAAATAGAACCTTTACCTACCACGAGCAAATGGGAAACTTCTCATAATTGGACTATAAAACATCATTGTTTAAATTCTCACCTCAGTCTCCATACTGCTCACTCCCATCCAGCAATATAAACAAGAGCAGCATTCGTTCCTTTTGTGTTCCTGTGGAGAAGGTTCTATGCACCACCTGACCTTTCAGTGTTTTTTAACGCATGATACTCACCACACACATTCACTCTGTTTATTTCACTAGTACCCTTCGCAAACAAAAACCACGTTATGCAACATCTGTTGCAATATTCAAAGTGAGCAACTAAGATTTAGAATGTGGTCAGTGTAAATAGTGGAGTGTTCTCTTTATTCATAGCATCATAGGTATGTAGTATCTCCGTCCTAGTCTGTGTTCCTGAAGTGATTGATTTTATTGTGCGTTCTCACTTTGCTCACTTATCCATCCTGGAAGATACTTTAAATGTAGTTTCCAAAATTACCGATTGGATTGCTCATTGGACAACTCCCTGGGGCATCAAAGCAATGAAACATATAAATCAAGGTGCCAATCAACTTCGTCAAGCCATAGACGGCCTACAACACTGGTGCAGAGATCATGGCCTTAGTGTAAACTGGCGTAAGACCCAGTACATCATCTTCACCCGGAAAAGGCGCACAATCGCTCCGCCACTAATACTTCAAGATGCCCAACTCTCGCCTGTTCCTAATCTCCATTACCTCGGAGTGACATTGGATTCTCGACTCCTTTGGAAAGCACATCTCGACACAATTCACACCAAAGTGCAACCCGTACTTAACCTTATCAGTGGACTCAGTGCCAAGAGATGGGGATTGGATATTAGATCACAGTTATGTATATTTCGTCAGTGTTTGGAATCAAGACTTCTATATGGCTGCCCAGCCCTTTCTCCACTACCTCGGCGTCTCAGTGAACTGTGTATTCGATTACAAGTGCAAGGACTCCGTTCAATACTTCGGCAACCTCGAAACTCACCCAACAGGGCACTCCTGGAAGAAGCAGGTATCATTCCATACAATATCCAAGCTTTTCATGTAGCTAAACTTTTCATCTTGAACCGTATGGCAATTACAACGTCACCCATCATCCCCAAAACTCAACTCCTATATGCTACTAATCGAAGCAAAACCCTACCTTATCATCGCCAGCTGCCTTGGACCTATTTTGCGTACGTTCGTGTAAAACATTGGCTGAATTTTATCTACCGCACGCCTAAACTCCCATCCTATCAATCCTCATACACCACGCACATCACTCCTACTCAAGTGGAATTTCCATCTCTCTCGCCCCACTGGCTGAATAATGCTCCCCGCTCTCTAACACCGCATTTATGGGAAGACTATATTAATCAACACCATTCAGACGCTTTACTAATTTATACGGATGCTTCTAAACAGATCAAGGCTGGACAATCGAAGGTGGGCATTGGCGTATTCATACCGCATTACAATTGGCGCTTTCATCAGGCATTGCCTGGCCACACATCAATCAACATGGCCGAAGCGTTCGCTATTCGAGCCGCATTGCAACGTGTGTTATGTCTCCAACCGCCTGTTAGCTGTATTTGTAGTGACAGTCAGAGCGTTCTTCGTCGTCTTCTTCCCACAGCCCAACCAGCACATTCCAACTGGATTCTGGTCAATATTCTCCAACAGGTATGTCAAATACAAAGCAAAGGACTCCAGGTAACTTTCATACATGTTCCAGCTCATAAAATGATACCAGGTAATGAAGAGGTCGACCAATTAAGTAAACAAGGAGCGTTACTAGAGCCTGTGACGGTGAAGTTACCGGCTACATCATTTATCCCAACACTTGGAGAACAACAGCAGACCGAATGGCGGAACTATCAACATCAGGCTCGAAGTGGACCAGGTAAATACTACTGGCGAATAGAACCTAACCCAACCACGCGTTCCTTTATCTATCACCCTAAATGGACTCATGCTCATCATGTGTTGTTCACCCGACTTCGACTCAACACCGTACAGACTCCAGTGCAAAAATATCGTCAGGGACTACGTGATAATCCACTCTGCTACTGCCAGGAAGATCTAGGTACCTTGAATCATCTAATCTATGCCTGTACATACACCCAGCACTACCGACCAGTGTTTCTTTCTTCCTTGCACTCTTTACTTGGTTATGGTCCCATGCCGGTGTGCACCATTCTATCCATCAACAATTCCACAGTGATTTATCATCTCCTACAGCTTCTTCTGCTTAATAACCTTGATCTGTAATCACTGAGAGCAGCCCCCATTATCTTTACCTACGCTAAATGACTTCCTAAACTAAGCTAACCTTCTACGTCATTTACCCTTGTACTTACCTTTCTTACTACACCCCATGTTCAAGGCGTCGCTGCTGGAACATAGAAGGGGGAGCGTCTCCTCCCCCAGAAGTGGAAGTGGAAGTGGAGTGGACCTTGATATAGAGGGAACTATTATTGCCAAATCAGGCATTTTGTCGCTAAGTCTAGTAATTTGATAATATATTTCAGAGACAAGATTTGTTTCGTTTACTATTGTTAGACTAGGGATTTAATGACTTTTGAAATGTTTCATAGCGAATAAACTAGCATTATTTCCATTACAATTACGGTTTCTAGCTATATTTCGCAGTATGTTTAGTGATACTCTTCTAGTGTTGTTGGCAACACTGGAGAGAATGATCGTACATAAACACAAATAAATGTCAATTCGATATTAAACTCAGTAAACTCCTTTACGAGGCCATAGATGTGTAAACAATCTGGTAAGTGCTTTAAGGTTCTGAGTATGAAATATATTTTATTTACTCCTTTATTTAAGATAAGCCCCTTTCTGTTCGGGACAGTCCCGTTTCTTCAAATCTTTCCATTTTTTCTCATGTCGGACTAATCTTGGTCGGAAAAGTCCCACAATGCTGGTTGTACCCACAGTTGAAGGTGGGTGAGTAGCCATGAAGGTTGTTTTCTTTCTATATTTTTATTTATTTATTTTTACAATTCACATAATGCAGAGCGAGAGATAGCGAATGAAGGCGGGTTAGTAGCCATGGTGATTTATTTTCTTTATTACAACTTAGCGAGGATGGAGACCAGTGTTCTAGAACTTTACCCTAAAGGTCCCATTGTTAAACAGAAAGTATAGTTCAAAATACAAATGATCAGATCAAATTTTAAACTGTTTCGTTGGACTACGAACAGAACTATTTTTGGGATGCTAGTCAAGTTTAAATGCACCTCCTTTTGCGAATTTTGCAGGTCAAGTTCAAGGTACTGAATAAGAATAGTTGTAAATGTGACGGTTAAATGAGTAAAGTGTGTATGACAGAGGAGTGTGCAGAATATTCAGTTCCACTGACGGAGGAATTTTTCATAATGTAGGAACCAGTACTTCATATTTGCAAGCATAATGTACAAGTATCAAAAGTATTACAAGCACTATACTGGAGTTATAATAGGTGCCTTCCATTTCAACTCAGGCAAAAAAAAAAAAAGGTAATAGTTAAAAACAGCTACTTCTCATCTTCTGTGCACGAGGATACTTCTTACTGTTGCACTACCTACAGAAATGATGCTATACAATGTACAAGTGGTAATAGAACACACAACAAACCCAGATCATGCTCTGTGGTCTGGAGTGTGAATACACCTTGGAGTGTGAATACACCATGATCTGCGTTTGTTATGTGTTCTTATTACCACTTCTACATCAAATACAATCATTTTTCTAGGAGTGTGAATACACCATGATCTGCGTTTGTTATGTGTTCTTATTACCACTTCTACATCAAATACAATCAGTTTTCGGCAAATTTTTACTTTGACTCAAAGAGTGACTTCAACCGATTCATCTGATCCGGTTCCCGGAGCAGTTTAGGAATGATTCCTAAACTGCTCCCGGAACCGGATCAGATGAATCGCTTACAGTTACTAACAGAGTGAAAGTTATGTACGATGTTAAGAATTATACTATAAGTACAAGGGCCAAAATGTTAGTATACGATGTTAAGAATTATACTATAAGTACAAGGGCCAAAAAGTTGCTATACGATGTTAAGAATTATACTATAAGTACAAGGGCCAAAATATTACTAAACATCATTCCTAAAGTCTTCCGAGAAATCAATTCAGGTGAAGCGGTGACTATCAATTTTGAGGTCTAAATGGGGGGCTACCGCCCCCCAAACCCCCGCTCGAGTACCATAAAAATATCCAAAACAACAATAAATAATCAAACCACTACTATAAACCTAATTTAGAAGCGGAAAACAAATCAAGAATAAAAATAATATAAATTTAAAAAATGAAAATACTCACCGCTAATGATAGACATATCCAGCATGCCATAAAAATTGAAAATATCGCTTTCCAACTTGCGCAATACTAAAGTTCACATTACTGAAAAATGTTCCTTTCCGCACAGACGTCGATTTATTAAACCGAGCACATTTGCTATTATTACAAAGAAGAAAAACCAATAAACGCCCACTTCTCCCATACTTCGGAAGTAACTTCAGCCTTCGACCACAACCATCACAGGTTTTCTCTAACTCAATTAAACCACATAGTGCCGCAAAGCGATATGAGTTAATATCCGAACCTAATACAAACTTATTTAAAAACGACAAGTTCAAATTCTTTGTATTAAATTCATGAAACGGTTTCTCAATCGCATTTGCTAACTCGATCGTCGCCATGAAACGAAAATTGAATTACGCGCTCCACGCATGCCACCAGCAATAGCACACACATACAAGCAGACAGAACATGTGACATCACACTAACAAACTACCACATGACTGTACAGACACACCTAGTGGGGAAAATATGAACTAAGACGTCACACCAAAGGCACGGACAGTTCCAACAAGTGACTCACGCAGAAACAGTTCCAGGAAGTGACTGAACTTATAAGAACCGATTAAAGTCACAGTTTGAGTCAAAGTAAAGACTTGCCCATTTTTCTAGGTAGTGCAACAGTAAGAAGTATCCACGTGCACGGAACATGCGATATGTGTTTTCAAATCCCCCCCCCTCCCACATATGTATCGTGTAAAACCAGAGTGAACCAAACACCAGAGTGTTCATCATGGAGAAAACTGTCTTCTTTGCTGCACTTATGGAATATCCAGAAGGATACAAAGAGGATAAATGTACTGAACCCAGGTCTTTTGGTCGTCCTTTCACACTTCTGTTAAAGTTGACGGAATCATATTCGTCCATATTGAAAGATGTCTTGTAATACGTTATTCCAGGATTATACTTTTCAACTTTTATTTCATTTATCTTCAACCATGGAACTTTGCACTTATTCGAATTCACTGTCCTGTAGAGTGTGCCTGCCAAGCAGCACTAGGTGCCGTGCATGCAAACGAATCCTGCTAGGAGAGGCCATCCTGACCGAAGTGTTCCCTGAGTTTCCTCAGTCCCACCAGGCGAATGTTGGAATGGTACCTTCTGTAAGGTCAAAACTTCTGTCTTTTCACATCCTTCCCCTTTCCTCTCTTGCCATGAGCATTAGTTGCCTACTGGCCATAAATAACAATTCAAATCAAAATACAATGAATTCCTCTTTTACCAATAAGACAAAAATGAAGTAAAATATTGAAAACAAATTGTTAATAATATAAACTGACATAAATTTCTGTTTGGGAACCGCATTGCTAATTAAAAACACCAGAGGATAAGATCAGGGGGGACCAGAGGGAAACTCATATCTGATTCATTACAAATGTTTAATTTATTCGCTTCTACAAAAATAACAAGAAAATACTGGGTCGTTTTGTTCCGTGGTAAGAACAAGCACTTTGCGAAGCATTCGGCTGTTTTGGCATCTTGGCAACGCTGGAATCATAGCCCAGCGAAATGTGAGAACCGGAAACAGAACGGCCTGATAGATACATTATCGTTTCATAGTGAACTATCTCCAAACTAATATAGAGAACATTATCATGCTATAGTGAACTATCTCCAAAATTGATGCATAGGGTCATTGCGTGCATGTGTTCACCAAAAGTATTTTCACTGTCGTGTAGCTACTCTTCATCTCTAGCATTTGCCGAATTTTTATGCATCAAATTCTTCATTTACAGATCATTTGTTCTGGACTAATATATCCAATTTCCCTAATCTAAAAGGGAGTCTCTAACATTTTCTGTCATTCAGGGAATTCCTGTCACTAATTGCTATATCCAAGTACACAAGAAATGTAGCACTTCTGGACTAATATATCCAATTTCCCTAGTCTAAAAGGGAGCCTCTAACATTTTCTGTCATTCAGGGAATTCCTGTCACTAATTGCTATATCCAAGTACACAAGAAATGTAGCACTTCTGGACTAATATCTCCAATTTCCCTAGTCTAAAAGGGAGCCTCTAACATTTTCTGTCATTCAGGGAATTCCTGTCACTAATTGCTATATCCAAGTACACAAGAAATGTAGCACTTCTGGACTAATATCTCCAATTTTCCTAGTCTAAAAGGGAGCCTCTAACATTTTCTGTCATTCAGGGAATTCCTGTCACTAATTGCTATATCCAAGTACACAAGAAATGTAGCACTTCTGGACTAATATATCCAATTTCCCTAGTCTAAAAGGGAGCCTCTAACATTTTCTGTCATTCAGGGAATTCCTGTCACTAATTGCTATATCCAAGTACACAAGAAATGTAGCACTTCTAGACTAATATCTCCAATTTCCTTAGTTTAAAAGGGAGCCTCTAACATTTTCTGTCGTTCAGGGAATCCCTGTCAGTAATAGCTATATCGAAGTACACAAGAAATGTAGCACTTCTGGACTAATATATCCAATTTCCCTAGTGTAAAAGGGAGCCTCTAACATTTTCTGTCATTCAGGGAATTCCTATCGCTAATTGCTATATCCAAGTACACAAGAAATGTAGCACTTCTGGACTAATATCTCCAATTTCCCTAGTCTAAAAGGGAGTCTCTAACATTTTCTGTCATTCAGGGAATTCCTGTCACTAATTGCTATATCCAAGTACACAAGAAATGTAGCACTTCTGGACTAATATATCCAATTTCCCTAGTCTAAAAGGGAGCCTCTAACATTTTCTGTCATTCAGGGAATTCCTGTCACTAATTGCTATATCCAAGTACACAAGAAATGTAGCACTTCTGGACTAATATCTCCAATTTCCCTAGTCTAAAAGGGAGCCTCTAACATTTTCTGTCATTCAGGGAATTCCTGTCACTAATTGCTATATCCAAGTACACAAGAAATGTAGCACTTCTGGACTAATATATCCAATTTCCCTAGTCTAAAAGGGAGCCTCTAACATTTTCTGTCATTCAGGGAATTCCTGTCACTAATTGCTATATCCAAGTACACAAGAAATGTAGCACTTCTGGACTAATATATCCAATTTCCCTAGTCTAAAAGGGAGCCTCTAACATTTTCTGTCATTCAGGGAATTCCTGTCACTAATTGCTATATCCAAGTACACAAGAAATGTAGCACTTCTGGACTAATATCTCCAATTTCCCTAGTCTAAAAGGGAGCCTCTAACATTTTCTGTCATTCAGGGAATTCCTGTCACTAATTGCTATATCCAAGTACACAAGAAATGTAGCACTTCTGGACTAATATATCCAATTTCCCTAGTCTAAAAGGGAGCCTCTAACATTTTCTGTCATTCAGGGAATTCCTGTCACTAATTGCTATATCCAAGTACACAAGAAATGTAGCACTTCTGGACTAATATCTCCAATTTCCCTAGTCTAAAAGGGAGCCTCTAACATTTTCTGTCATTCAGGGAATTCCTGTCACTAATTGCTATATCCAAGTACACAAGAAATGTAGCACTTCTGGACTAATATATCCAATTTCCCTAGTCTAAAAGGGAGCCTCTAACATTTTCTGTCATTCAGGGAATTCCTGTCACTAATTGCTATATCCAAGTACACAAGAAATGTAGCACTTCTGGACTAATATCTCCAATTTCCCTAGTCTAAAAGGGAGCCTCTAACATTTTCTGTCATTCAGGGAATTCCTGTCACTAATTGCTATATCCAAGTACACAAGAAATGTAGCACTTCTGGACTAATATCTCCAATTTCCCTAGTCTAAAAGGGAGCCTCTAACATTTTCTGTCATTCAGGGAATTCCTGTCACTAATTGCTATATCCAAGTACACAAGAAATGTAGCACTTCTAGACTAATATCTCCAATTTCCTTAGTTTAAAAGGGAGCCTCTAACATTTTCTGTCGTTCAGGGAATCCCTGTCAGTAATAGCTATATCGAAGTACACAAGAAATGTAGCACTTCTGGACTAATATATCCAATTTCCCTAGTGTAAAAGGGAGCCTCTAACATTTTCTGTCATTCAGGGAATTCCTATCGCTAATTGCTATATCCAAGTACACAAGAAATGTAGCACTTCTGGACTAATATCTCCAATTTCCCTAGTCTAAAAGGGAGCCTCTAACATTTTCTGTCATTCAGGGAATTCCTGTCACTAATTGCTATATCCAAGTACACAAGAAATGTAGCACTTCTGGACTAATATATCCAATTTCCCTAGTCTAAAAGGGAGCCTCTAACATTTTCTGTCATTCAGGGAATTCCTGTCACTAATTGCTATATCCAAGTACACAAGAAATGTAGCACTTCTGGACTAATATCTCCAATTTCCCTAGTCTAAAAGGGAGCCTCTAACATTTTCTGTCATTCAGGGAATTCCTGTCACTAATTGCTATATCCAAGTACACAAGAAATGTAGCACTTCTGGACTAATATCTCCAATTTCCCTAGTCTAAAAGGGAGCCTCTAACATTTTCTGTCATTCAGGGAATTCCTGTCACTAATTGCTATATCCAAGTACACAAGAAATGTAGCACTTCTAGACTAATATCTCCAATTTCCTTAGTTTAAAAGGGAGCCTCTAACATTTTCTGTCGTTCAGGGAATCCCTGTCAGTAATAGCTATATCGAAGTACACAAGAAATGTAGCACTTCTGGACTAATATATCCAATTTCCCTAGTGTAAAAGGGAGCCTCTAACATTTTCTGTCATTCAGGGAATTCCTATCGCTAATTGCTATATCCAAGTACACAAGAAATGTAGCACTTCTGGACTAATATCTCCAATTTCCCTAGTCTAAAAGGGAGCCTCTAACATTTTCTGTCATTCAGGGAATTCCTGTCACTAATTGCTATATCCAAGTACACAAGAAATGTAGCACTTCTGGACTAATATATCCAATTTCCCTAGTCTAAAAGGGAGCCTCTAACATTTTCTGTCATTCAGGGAATTCCTGTCACTAATTGCTATATCCAAGTACACAAGAAATGTAGCACTTTGGACTAATATATCCAATTTCCCTAGTCTAAAAGGGAGCCTCTAACATTTTCTGTCATTCAGGGGATTCCTGTCGCTAATTGCTATATCCAAGTATACAAGAAATGTAGCACTGCTGGACTAATATATCCAATTTCCCTTGTCTAAAAGGGAGCCTCTAACATTTTCTGTCATTCAGGGAATTCCTGTCACTAATTGCTATATCCAAGTACACAAGAAATGTAGCACTTTGGACTAATATATCCAATTTCCCGAGTCTAAAAGGGAGCCTAATTCCTTAACTATTGCACAGCATTCACTATGTACTTCTTTATTCCTAAGAGAAAATCCACCCTACCGTTCTTCCATTACAGGACCTAAATTAGTTCATGTAAATCTACCTGAAATACCCCTTCTTGCAGGACCTAACTTAGTCCAAGTAAGACGATAAAGAATACCCCTGTTGATTGAAAGTGAAGTGCGGCTTCTCTTAGCCGGCCAGTTCACAAGGACTGCATATTAAAAAAAACTCCCAATATTCTCCTACTATGAGAGAAAGCTCCCGTTCGGCTCATCCAGCCGAACTGTCCTTTTCGACTACATCTTGGAGTCTGACCCCTCTCTGGAAAAAGACCCGTTTATGTAGGAAAGTTATTAACGAAGACACAAGAGTGTCATATCTTGAACTATGTAGAAAAACGAGCGGTCGAGAGGAGGGTTCTCCCACAAACAAGAGGAAGAGTTCTGTCGTGGTCTGCCAACGTACTATTATACTCAGAACAGAGTTGCTATCTATCTATTCTTTTATCTGAAAGGCATTTTTAAAGTAATTGCTGAAAATAGAAATAATGTAAGTATACATAAGTAAATACAATTACGTTACAGTTGCGTGCAAATAATACTAATAGTTAATCGTATCGTCTGACGTTAAACTCAAACCAAACCAAAAAACAGTAATACCTTAAGATTATATAAAGTCAATAACAATATATAAATTAAAGAAGCGTTATTTAAATATAAAATCAGCAAGTGACCCGAAAGTGTCAATTGCACAAATTAATGTTGGACAGTATCAAAATTGTGTCGTGCACTGAGTAGTAGAATGATTAGGAAATTATTAACATATAATACGTTAACATGGGAACTAATATCATCGATTATAGAACTGGCCAACCTTAATCTATGGTAGTATAAGTACCGTATCAAGTTCATGACTACTAGAATTTAGTAATGCCTAGAATGAAGTGTGTTTATATGTAAAATAAATTTAAGGGTATACTGTTACTTAAAGGAAATGTATATGTATAATAATTTAAAATTCAGTCATAAGTAGAATTAGTATACCATTTATTAATATAAAGTGCTGTTACCCGGAAATTGGTGTAGATTGAGAATAGGGTATCGGCGAAACGGATTTTATAGAGGCAGCTACGGTATAGGTTCAGCTCTTCCTCCCCTCTCTCTAAAATCATATGCGCCGGTACATCCTAACTCTGAAATATGTTTATTTAAATGGACTGCGTGCTAGTTCCTCTAATATTTATTTAACTGCCGTTGATATCTCTCATAGTTTTAGAGCTAAGCAACCTCAAAGTTACAGTTTTCTCGATTTCGGCATCTCGTAACTTTAAAACAACGCGTTTTCCGCCCTATGTTCATATGGACCTTTTTTATTGTTTAGGTGTGAAGATTTCACTAGTGGATTTTGACTATATATTAAATGAAAACCTTGTATAAATAAATACATAAAATAAAGCAAGTAATCGCATGAACAGGCATTTAGTATTAACGGTAAATAAATAAAATAAATGCAAGTATTTGGGTTGAAATAAAATTATGATATTTAGTCTCTTTTAGTGATCAGGTCTAGAAAACGCATTGTACATTATGTGAATAGCGAGCAGATGGATTGTCTGCTGCGTACATATAACATACACTGTATTTCCCTATTCGCTTCATTATTCAGAAAGAACTCAATTTGTCCAAAAAAAAATCTTCTTGGAACATGTTTACCATCAGTTCATACTTCAGCACCCTGCCCGAAGTTCACTATATGTGATTCACGGTGAAGTAAATCACATATATCGAACCACTGCTCCAGGGCATTGAACCCTCAGCTACGACAGAAGCAGTACACCGCAACAATGAAAAGTTATAGAATAAGTGAAAACAATGTGAAATGAATAAAATAAGTTCTTTATTTAGTGCGCAAGAAAATTTTTAAAAAATCCAATAACGATATTCGCGATCTGACAAATTTTGAATTTTGATAACAGAGATTGAAGTCAGGGTTCTAATATTAGACATGGGACTTTAAAAATAAGTAAAATATAGTGAAATTCATAAGCCATTCTTTGCCGTGACAAGAAATAACGAACCTAAATCATACTGTGTAATATTGTTCCCGACATTATCGAAAATGAAACACTTCCGTCGTAAATTCATATTTAAGCCATTTACAGTTTGCTTTGTTCGTATCATTGACTAGAGATACTCAACATCCCTAAAGTTCTTTTCTTCGTTCGCAGCATTTGAAGATTTGTTGGCTTTACGTCGGTGCACTACTGATCTAGCAGTACACTTAAAATATGAAGATGTAGCTAGAAATACCTTCGAGACAGCCATGTTCATATTTCTACACGTTGACACCAGCTAATGGTAGCTGAAATATCCGGAATGATATATGCCGTTAGGTAATGACACATAACCGAGAATGATTATAGTTATGGAGACCATACTCCCGTTTTTAATAACCGGATTTTTTTTTTTTCCAGAATGTCATCCGGATCGAAGGAAAACTCAAACAGGACTTTTTGTTTGTTTGTTTGTTTAATTCAAGGATCCAGTTTTTGACTTATATAGTTACAGAATATACGTATTAGTAATTTCTTTTCTGGACTTCAACTATGCTTTCAAGGAAAGACGAATTCTTCTCAAGGAATTTAGTGGTAAAAGATATAATTTCAAAAGACAGTTGATTCAGGTTCCTGCTAAATGTTAAAAAAAAAAAAAATAATTAAAATTTAAAACTGGAATAAAATTAAATAAATAAAGAAGCTGATCATTTTAAAAACCTGGACATTTTCATCATTGACATGAGTAATGACGTAAATGACTAACAAAATAAGCTAGTTTGCCGAGTAATTTTTTTTCCTCTAAATCTGGTCGCCCTAATTCAAGTACAATGATATCAAATTATACATTATAGAATGGCGATATAAGGAAGCAAACACTATTGCAAGGAGAAGGATTTAGAAATCACAATTTATATTGTTCTATTTATATTTTTAAAGAAGTTTCGTTGGAGAAGAAATTTGCAATTGTGAATCAAGAAATGCCAAAACTATAGTCAATATTAGGGATGGCCAAAATTTTTCGGATTTCGGAAAATTTGGAAATTTCGCTTTCCGAATTTCGAAAAAATTCCGATTTTTTCGTATTCTGGAATTTTTCTGAAATTTTGACTTTTGAATTCCGGATTTTTTCCGAAATCCTGATTTTTCGATTTTAGTTTCTGGATTCCGAAAAGTAAAAATTCCGGAATGGGTCATACCTAGGTAATACCTAAATTTAAGTTTTACTGGCTAACCAGAAAATAAAAATAACTATATTGGCAACCCAAGAGCGTTGAGAATCAAATATGTTAGACACAGTTGTGGTTTTGACTTAAGGACTTAAGGGCCGACGTGAAAGCAAGGCTAAACATGTACAGGGGAAATGGTGCCTGTATCCTAGATGTATTCACTCTCATCTTAACGTTCTCTACTAGGCTCTTTAGTGAACTTAATACGAGGGACTGCTGAAAAGTTAGTAGCCCAACCGAGAAGGGCTCCTCATGGAATGAAGAATGATGAAATTTTAATGTTATTCTACATACTCTTCCCAAAGTCGGTACACTTTTTTTGCACGGTGCTTCAATTTTTGACGACTAGATTAAAAAAAAAAAAAAAAAATCGGACGACTGTTCCTTAGCACTAATCACCAACTTATCAGAACCAAAATGCCGTCCATTCAAGTGTTATTTGAGTTTGGGGAATAAGTAATAGTTCGACGGACTAGATCTTGGGAATAAGGAGGATGATCTAGATAGCAGCAGTTTGAAACGTGGATTAAAAACAAGGCTAATAGTAGTGAAGGGCAAAATACGTTTTATAAAGCAGGAAAATCGTACCTCAAAAACCGTCATGTCGATTTTGAGCACAAAATTAGTGTACGTTTTTATTTATAATATAGGTGTTGGTTTTTCGTCAGAAAGACTTTAATTTTTGATCCTTTCTATTCAAAAATTTCAAAATTTTAATGTAATGTATGTCGCACAAGCAAACGATTCTTTTAGTATTCTAGCAGATTTTTTTAAAAGTCGGTTTCAAATTGCATGGAAAAAAATTGTTTTGAAAGTTTGAAAAAAGGTGTTGATCTTCCTAAGAAACAACAATAGATGAATCTGAATTTTTGTTCGTCACTAGTTGATACGTTACGTTAAGGAACCAGGAACCATAAGGGAATTTGGCTGATTTGTGAGAATGTCGTCTCAAATAAAGTCCGCAATCTTGCGAAACTGAACTACGCCTGCATAAGTCCTTTTTGCTTGATTTTTTCAACTAATAAACAAACATTTTATGCCATCTGAAGATTGCTAACAGTTAATACCTAACAATATTTTAACCTGCTAGTAGGAAATGTGCTCTTTTAAATGATATCTACAACAATGTCTTACGTTTTAACAACGTGGAACAGATGTTTCATGGATTAGGAGTCGATTCATGCTGTTTTATACAACTTTCTCAAAATTTTCATCGAATTTCCAATAGGTAAAATGAGAATTTTAATATCCAGTAACTGAAGTGTAACATGCTATTCTGTCGTTTCACTGCATCGTTCACAAAACTTCCGAACACAGTAATCTTTCGGAGGCTGTAAAATCTTAACCAGAGGTAACATGGAAAATAGCATCTGCGAGGATTCTGGCTCTGACATTATAGGAAGCCAGAACGATTTATATGGGGAAAATACTACTGGACGTGCATAAGCGATTATGTGTTTAATGAAGAAATACTTACATAGTTCTAATCACAGTTGTCAACCTGTAGCTGCTCTGCTCCAGCTAGTAATTACTAGTTTACCGTATTCTTTTTGAACCACAGGGAAAGGAACTGGCTTCTACTCCTGCCTAACTTAGTGGCCCCAT
Source organism: Thermobia domestica (assembly GCF_964235325.1). NCBI lineage: Eukaryota > Metazoa > Arthropoda > Insecta > Zygentoma > Lepismatidae > Thermobia > Thermobia domestica. The sequence continues at coordinate 242,848,519 of NC_137460.1, read as the reverse complement.
CTGGCTACGCTAGGATAAGTGGGCTTAAACCTACCTTCGTGCAGAATACTCATATAGGTAGATGTGGAGAAAATAATATGGTTCTTACGTTTCCCAATAAACATATACCAAGCTCCATGAAAACCTGATGAAAGGTAGACACCCCTGAATGATGTGATCCCAGTAATAGGTTCTTTGTACGCCAGACAAACCGTTATTAAAGATACTGGTATCTAGTAATTTAAAGTTAATTAGAAAATATGAAGGGGGTATGTGCTCTCGCTGACTACTATAGACACTTTCAAACAACATCTCCTTCCAGAAACGGTGATAGTGAATTTTTAATGCTGCAACGCCAATACATGCTTCCTTGAATTCATTACGGTAACAATTAGCTAAGGTTATTAGAACAAAGCATTTATTTAGGTATTATAAACCAGGGTTGAAATACGAGGGGCAGTCAAGAAGTTCCCAAAATGCTATTGTAGCAGGCCCGTTTCTACGGGGGTCTAGGGAGCCACCGCCTCCCCTAAATTTTTATTGCCCCTCCTAAAATTTTCACGGTAGGATTTCAAATGAACAAAAATATGGTTAGATCGGGACCCCTACACTTTTGGGCTGGCCACCGGCCTGTATTGTAGTTTTGGCATTTGTGATTAATCTTGTACAGTAGAGTTCTTAGGTTGCCTAATTATGAAATTGACAAGTGTGAACAGGTCATAATAGGCAATATATGAGTTATGTAGTAGAACAAAGGAATGTGTAGTGATCAGTTAGTGCAGTTTCACAAATCGAGCAACGCGCAAACATCATGTTCTCCGTAAATTGAGGAAAATCTGCTTCAGAGCGTTTGATAGCCTTAGAAACAGTTTAGCACCATCGGATATTAGGCTCTTCCCAAAGCTAAAAATGGTCCTTTTCCGTTTCCCCAACGTAGAAGAGATCAAAATTAACGCTACGGCCGAACTTCGGAAGATACGAAAACAGGCCTTTCGTCGGTGTTTTCACCAATTGTAGGACTGGTGGAACAAGTGTGTCAGGGTTTGGCCAAGTGGGCCCAGCACGAAAAAAAAAACTACGCGAGGTTTTGAGCTTTTTGTTAGTATATTATCAGTACAACTAAAGTGATCACATTGACAGTGATTGTTATCAGATTTTGGACTTTCCTTGGGCGAATTTGATGCTTTCACGTTAACGTATAGAACAACATTCAAATTCTATTCTATGTCTAGTCTATTTGATGTTAAATATGCAGTTTTATATTTTAAAAAATACTTTACGTAAATATTGTGCTCGATGACGCCGAGGGACGTTATCCCTCATACGTTTGGCGGGTTTAAGGCCATACGTGCTGTTACTACCAGTAAATATGTAAATACATCAGTAAAACTATTAGTATTATTTCTTACCTTTGATAGTAACACAAATAATTATAATTATAGACACACAAGTAATTATAATAGTAATTATTATTCTTCAGTAAAATTTGGTTTTTCAACTACAACAGTTTAGTTCCAGTTATTTGTTGCTACTCTTCAAATAAGCATTCTGTAGAATCAACACCAGCAATAGCGTAAAAAATTCTTGTTAAATTTAAGAAGCTTAATGCTTGGAGTTCCGAAGACTACGTAACGCTTACTATTTCAAGTGCTCAATTCAAACTTCCGTACTAGTGGAAGTTTCAATGTACAGTAAAGAAAGCTACATTTCGGGAAAAACTCGCCGTGACAGAATTGCTCAGGAAATTCCCGCAATTGAACACACAAAGCATTGGAAGTGAATACTTCAACAATAAAACTATTTATTTTACGCTGGAAGATATTTAATTTCATTTAAGACATTTTCAAACATTTACTTTCTAATATATGAATTATACCTTTGGTAATTGTTTTAGAATTAATTTTCAGGAAAGAACCGTCTTTGCAACGAGTGCTCTTGAAATTCCGGTAATTCAACGCACAAAGTATCGGAATTTAACTTCAACAATAAACTATTTATTTTACGCTGGAAAAATACTTTATTTCGTATAAGATTTTGAAACATTTATTTTATAAAATATGAATTATATCTTTGTTTTAAATTAATATATTTGGTATTCAATATTCATATATACCGAGGCTCCTGGGATGACTCGATCTACATTTATTCGTTTGTCTGCCTGTACCACACACACTACAGGGTTTTCGGTTCTCGGCTTTCGGTTTTTTAAATTAAAATTTTTCAGGTTAGTAGCACGAGACTCTCTAAATTTCCTGTATGAATTTTGACAGCATTCCAACGTAAAATTTCAAAATGCGGTCTTTTTTTTTCCCCCAAAATAGCGGGTATGCATGCTGCAAAATGTAATTTTCGATCTTTTAAGTTGAAATTTTCAGAGTAGAAGTACAAGACACTCTAAATTAGCGGTAAGTATTTTGGTGGCAATGCAATGTAAAATTTTAAAATGCCGGCCATTTGTTCAAAACAGCAGTGAATAGAAAATTGTTGCAAGTTGTGACAATGACAGTCTTGAAATATAAATCACATTTTAACACTTTTACCCCAAAGACATTGAAATATTTTGTAAAAACCCAATTAAAGATGAAAATACTCCCCCCCCGCCCCAAAAAAAAAAGCATGGAGTCCAGGTTGGTTGGGTTTAAACAAAACGGGTTTTTTCAAACCCTAAAGTGTGTGTGTGTTAACTTCGAAGGTTATTAAGTAAATGTGTTCTGATATTGTGGTAATAAAGAGCTTCAATACAATTCCGGGAACCTTCTGACTGCTTCTCGTAAATCACGATATTTTTGGTTTTAAAAAATCGATTTTGTTGATTTCTTTTTAAACGGAATACAATTTAAATCATATTTCTTTCCTTAATTGGTAAAATACGGAATTGGGGAGTTTCAACCTTCTTTATTAGACGATGTTAGAGTAAAATCGAAATCAGGAATTTCCCGATACTCTGTTTCTTCAAGGTGTTTCTCACAGTTACTCAGCAGCAGTGAAGTATTATTCACTCAACATCTAAGAATAGGCGAGGTCACGGTGAACTTGCGATCTCATTTCATAATGGTTTGACGAAAGAAAGACAATGTATGGTAATCTTAATTTTTCTATTTAAGTGTCTTAATCCGTCAGTGGCGTACTCAGAAGTTCTGCAAATGGGGCTCAAGGTCCCAAGTTCATATAATTTCACGGAGCAGGACGTTTGGGCACAAAACCCTATACCTAAATAGGTTAATCTACGTAATGTGTTATGATGTATTTCATTTAATGTGTTCATTTCATAACTAGAACCCGGATGTTTACGCACTAAAAGTCTTGAAAATAGGCACTAATATCACAAAAACTTTGTCATAAAAAAATAACTGCACAACTTAAAATTAAAACATTCAGAAAGATGAAATTTGATCCCAATTTTCTTTTTTTAAAAAAGACCATCTTCAAAAACCCTAAATTTTTGTTACGTTATGGTATGTCCTATGGTAAACAGTCACCGAAAGTCTCAGTTGGAGTAAGTGCTTACTTTAGTTTTTTGTATAATGTAGAAAGAAAAAATGCGGGTCTAATTATTTTGTTTCTAGAATGATATATCCTAATTTCAGGAAAATCGGAGACCATGACCTGCAGATTTTTTTTTTTTAAACCATCAATTTCTATTGGATTAAAATAAAATTTGCTGTAGTCATCCTGTGACACCTCAAAATAAACTTCTGTGAAGTTACCTTTATAATATCTCTTACTTTCAGAACCACCTATAGCATTAAAAACAACATTTTTATTCCAACATCAACTCTTATTAATTTTTTTTGACCTCCTGGTACAGGCCATACTTAATAAACTTTTTTTATGTTTTGTACCATGCGTTTTAATAATTTATTATAGAAAAAGAAAGTGCAAAAATGAAAATATGTACAATATTGTATACATTTGAAGATAAGTTGTATAATGTCTGCCTCAAAAAATCAAGCATAGTGCAGTATGAATGTATAGTCACATTTTAAAATAACTAAATATTAACGAAAAACGTACTTTTTTTTTTACACAAATTAGACTACTTTATGTCTTATTTTATTAAGAAGAAATATTATTTTCAAAATAAGTCATATAGTACGGAGACCGGATAGTCGGGAGTCTGCTATAGTTCCTTCCTTCCCCCTCCCCCCTCCCCCCAACTAGTAGAGACAAGTTGTGCATGATATAAAGAAACTTTGGTGTGTTCAAGATGTTGGTTTTTAGTTTTTGCAAAATTATTTGTGGAAGTTTTTCCAAATTTCCAGTGCTTATTTTCATACTTTAGTGCCTAATCGTCCGGGCTCTAGTTATGAAACACACTATAATATATGTAGGTAGATAAACCTATTTGGATAAAAGGTTTCGTGCCCAAATATCATACTTCCTAATTTCAGGTGTTTGTATGCGTATCAAAATGGTTAATGTTTATTTTTACGTAATATCTTGCTTAAGGAAGGGATCGAAGCCCGAAGTCCCTCTTGCGTACGCATCTTAATCAGTAAAGAACCATAAACTTAACGGTTACGGTTTAAGAGAAGTTGTCAACTCATAGATTAAATCTTATTTGCAAAGTTGGGCCCAAGCTGTTGAAATATCATTTGTGTCAGACTTAGCTGAATCAGCTACTCATAAATCTAAATTTAAAAGCATTTCTACCGTTGTTCCTCAAGGACCAATATTAGAACCCATATTATTTCCCTTATATGTAAATGATTTGCCAAATGACGTATCATTAGCAAATACAGCTATGTACGCTGATGACACAAGTCTAACTATAACAGACACAAGTTATGATATTATCCGCGATAAAATTGACGAAACAACCAGTAGTTTAGAAAACTGGTTTGCCCAAATTCAAAATAAGCATTGCGTAGATATTGACATAATGGTAAAGAATCAAATAATAATGTATTCAAACTCAATAAATTTTTGGGACTTTGGCTAAATCATAATCTTTCTTGGGAAGCACGCATATCTTGATTGGCACAAAAGCTCAATAAAATGCTCTATGCAATAAAATCTATCAAACATGTTTTAAATCTAGATACGCTTCGTAACTTACATTTCGGACTCTTTCAGTCTTTACTAACATACGACATACTCTTCTGGGGAAGTTCCCAAAAAAGTAATATGTTGTTCGTGATTCAAAAGAGGGTTTTAAGAACAGAAAAAGAAAGAAAGGAAAAAAAAAAAGACTCGTGTAAGCCAGTATTCAAGGAACTTAAAATATCGCCTTTATCCTCTCTCTATATATATTTCGCATGTTGCTCTTTGTTAAAACCAACATTGAATTACTTAACACACCATCAACTCATAAATACAACACAAGGCATAAGGATAAAATCCCCAGCAAACAGCATCGCGATAAGTTATATGAAAGGAATCAACATTTATTGGTACCATATTATATAATAAACTTCCTCAGCATATTCGAATGACAGAACAAAGAGGAAAACTCAAGAGATTACTTAAAACCTATCTATTACAGCACTACTTTTATTCTGTGAATGAATTCTAGATGTGTAAGTGAATTTGATTACTGACAGTATTAATAATATCTTTTTTTTATCGTAGATGTAGCCTAGTATTCTAATGTAATCAATGTGTATATGTCACTACTATGTATGTTTATGTATTTTATGCCTTGATGTGCCTTATTCATATGCAAGGATTCGTGCAATATGTATCATTATAGAGACGAAATAAAATGAAATGAATTGAAATGAAAGTATATGCAGCGTAGAGTATATTACCATTTGCAGCCTGCAAAAAATTTGCATTACGCTACACAGCGAGTGTGTAACCTTCTTAAAGTGTTTTATTTATAAGTTGAATACAATTTATTTATAGTTCTTTCATCATAGTTTTTTCATTATAAATATCAGTATCTTTGACTCTAAAATCGTAAAATTATTCAAGATAAACTTGTATATCAGCATGAATATAAAAATTTGATTTCAAGTTATCTGCACTCTATTATCTACAAAGATAATAGCTCAATATGTATATTTTAGTAAAAAGGTGTTTCTAATCAGGAATGATCTCGGTTTTTTTTTAAATATTTTAAAGTGCTTTTCTATTTATTAACAACTAGTTAAAATGTCCGTTCTTAGCACGAAGAATAGGTTCATTGCAAATATTTAAAAGTTATATCTGAACCTTCTTTCCCAACCCCGTGGATGCATATTTGAATTGAAATAAAATAATAAAAACCCAGGTCTTTCCCAAGTGTGAACTACGAGAGCTATAACCAGAAATTTAACTCAAGGTTTGGAGTAAAAAGAAAGCAAGTGAAATTAGATATTATTTATTATTGGAGCGAACCTCCTCTTTACTCGACTTAGGCGTTCGTTTGTCCGGATACTCCACCGAGTTGCCCGAACCGTTTTTAACTAAGTCTGACATGGTGATTGGAGAGCGTGCGCTGAGTGTCGTAAGGGGTCGCATGTCCCGATCGACCATATCATTGAGGAATAATCACCGAAAACCGAGGTACCGATGGACTTAACCTTGGAAAAGCATTTGGCGCGCGAATTCTCATTGTAAACAATGCAAAATAGAATTTTCAGCTTAAAATTTGGGTGAAGCTTTTTTCGTTTTGTTCTGCGAACACAGTTTTTCAAATTCATCATGCTTTTCGCTGATTGCCAAATTCAGCTATTTGCTTGTCTTGTTCGATCACGAAAGCAATTGATATATTTAAAAATATTCTGTGAGTAATCAACAAAGATCGATTACTTGGCTCCAAATTTGCTGTTATTACACACCTAGTATACATTTTGAAATGACAATCTTAGACGAGCTATTTTTCAACTTAGTCGTCGCACGTGTTCAGGCACGTATCTTAGCAATGAAGAAACTTACAAAATCCATTGTCATAAAAAGTTGCTGCCTGTGACTTAAACCGATCCTCCACGCCAGCCTGAATGTCTGTGTCATCATCAAAGCGCTGCATTGCTAGTCATGTAGGAAAGCAAGTGCTAATCACTTGGCGTTAGAACGAGCTATACGGCAGATAGTCAAAAATTTCTCAGCGAAAATCTTCTAAGAGTTCGTGAGTGCACTTGGACGAATGTGGACGGGAGTTATCATGAAACAGCAGGACATTTGCCCTCAGTTTTTCTCCGCTTGTTTTGAATTGCTCTTCGCAACTTCTGTAATGTTTTACAATATATTTCACTGATAATTGTTGCCCCATGTTCTAAACAGTAGGCTAACAGTACACCTTCCCTATCTCAAATTTCAGTAACAATAAGTTTTTTGCGGACATGGTTTGCAAGCATTTTCCTGGTTTTATGCAGGGTTGGCTGATTTAAACCAAAAAATAACGAAAAAAGTTCGTAAAAGTGTAAGTGTTCGTAAACTGTTGATGAACACACATTTGTTGGTTATCACGTTTCACTCTCGTATATTATTCGTATTATATTCAGACATAAATTTCCCATTCATTACTCAAAGAGATTATACTACAAAAGCAGCTTTTTTTTTTTTTTTTTAAATAAGTTTATGAATGTTTCTTTTGTCATTTTTTTTATAGTTTGTAATTATTGTTATGCAATTGCAATCAAAGAAAAATTTTAAATATTGTTTTGTTTTAATGTTTACTATTGATACAATACATCGAAGTGCCGTAGTATTGATAAAATGCATCGAAGTGCCGTACTTTTTTGGGAGGGAGGTCATACAAACCCCAAGAGAGGCATTTATTGAAATCAGAAGTATCTATTTACGAATAAATGGGTCAGAGCCAAAGTGGACTCAAATAATTCGTATCTTTGTTCACTTTTCTTACTGATATGCAAATTAAGTCGTCATATTTCTTTAACTTGGACTAATAAAAGTCGTAGTGAACTAACTTAAACTAAATTAGTTCTTCTGCACTCTGCAGTATTTTGAAATTGTTCATATGTAATTCTGTAAAATGGTTTCATTTGTGCAACAGTTTATCTTTTTGTCCTTCTGAAACGACTCTTGACAATTATATTAACAAGTATGTAAAGATCAGTGCAACGTCTTTTTATCAGGAGTACTTCGTAAGTGAGTCGGCAGACGTATCGCATTTGTGGCCAATTAGTCCTGGCTCCGAGTTCACATGGAGGACAATTTCTCTCGGATGTAACTCGAAAAGAGGTTTTTATTCCGCTTTAAGCTTATGTGATCCTTTCCAGCATAACCCGGTTGTTGCATAATATAACACCAAGTCGAAAGAAACTTATTTCTGTCCATATGTGATATAAATATATAGAGCAAATTATTTAAACCAAAAAACCGTGATTTTTGTTTTTTCAATAAAAACCATGGTTTCTGCCAACCCTGGTTTTATGGGTGAACTGGTGTCTTCCCACTCCGTACATTTTTTTTTGTTTCGTTTTGTTTCACAATTAACATGATAAATGTAAGGCTCGTCCCGAGTAACGATACGATCGATAAAGAAATTAACTTTGTTATAGGCCTCAAGAAATTTCAAGACAGCTGCTATCCGCTTAGTTCTGTGGTTTTTTGTCAAAATTTTCGGAAACCATCTTGAATGAAACTTATCGTAGCCTAACTTTTATGCCACAACTTCCTGTAATAAGCTCTGTGAAATTTGCGGAAACTCAAACGAGAGCTCTGTTATTGTAAAATAGCGACTTTCATGATCTTGTTATTGATTTTTGCGACCAGTTCATCTGTTACAATGCTCGGTTGCCCACTTCGGTCTTCATCGTGAACGTTTTTGCGGCCATCTTTAAACATGGGGCACCAACTCTTCACTTCACTTTCATATTTACCGCAAACTTCACACAGCCTTCAATGAATGTCAATCGGTTTAGTAGTTTTTGCCAAGAAAATTCGTATGACCGACCTCACTTCACAGCCGGCGAGATATTCAATCGGAACACTCATGTTAGTAATGTATTATGAACAGAGTAAAATCAACACGAACTTCACACGTCCACAGTTAGATGGACACTGAATGGGCGGAAGTCTCAGCACAAAATTGCGTCGCTCGCTCCGCCCTTAGCAGCATCCTGCCGAAACGTGACAATTTTTTTATAGAGGGAGTTTGGCTACGGGCATATAATTTGAAGTACTCAGCAACTGCCTCTATTAAAATTCTTGCAGAATTCTAAAACATGGATATTTGGATAGGGCACATATTAGTTCCTAAGTGAAGTCTTAAGCCGACTATGGTAGGTCCCATAGTATTGTAGCTATGGACCTTTAAATTTCATGTTTTCGGCAGTCTATAACTCCGAAAGGAAGCATTTGTGCACCCAGATTGGTCTATACTTTTTGTCTTATCTCGGTGTTAGGAATCACCCCCCAAACGTTGTCGGTGTTGTTTTGAAACGCCATATATATATATATGCCTTCAACAGAGTAAATAACTCCAATTAAAGAAGGCTTACAAATACTGCTTACACAAATTAGATATATATCAATAAGCAATACAATTAAATAACACACTATTAATTACATGCATAGTAAAAAAATAAAACAATGAAAAAAAATGAAACCAGTCAAAAGAAGTAATCTAAATAAATCCTACGTACATACAAAAATCTAAATTCCAGTATAAAAATAATGTTTATCTAGAAGAACTCATATTTTATTAATACCATATTAACAATGACGAATGTATAATATTGTTAAAATTCAAATTTAACAAGGATACTTATATAATATTCATACTTAGCTATTTGAATTTTTAGTTACAGATTTTATGATTTTTATAAATGTTGTCAAGGGAACTCCTAAATCCAAAACTAGATTTTTTGCTGACAGGTTATTATATAATTTACACAAACGTACTAAATGGGAGTTCTTGAATTTTTCAGTTCTAGGAATATCATATTTAAATAAATTTCTGTTCCTGTTTCTAATTCCAACAGCATTAAATGAAATGTTTTCCAAAAATTCTCAAACATCTATCTTATAATTTACAATTTTATACAACAAAATGTGCTGGTGTATTACACTCCTATCCTCAAGGATAATATATTGAAATTCAGATAATAAATTGGAGTATGAAATCCTTAATCTTAGTGCAGACAGATGATATTTCTTAAAGTAAAGAAATTGTAAAAATTTCTTTTGTATCATTTCTAATTTACTTGAATTTAACTTACAAGATGTAAACAACACAGATAAACCATACTCTAACTTACTTCTAACTAATGTGTTATATAGTAATTTGAAGCTGTTAATATTATTTAAATCAAAAGCATTCCTAATTATGAAACCTAACTTTCTATAAGCTTGATTTCTTACTTCATTTATATGAGCCTTGAAGGTCAAACAATCATCCATTACCACACCCAAATCTTTACACATATTCACTCTGTTTAGCTGTTGTCTGTTTATTGTGTAGCATGTATTATATGAGCGTTTTGTTGTTGAAAATATCATATATAAGCACTTTTTAATATTAAACTGCAAATAATTTTCAACTGACCATTTATAAAGTGAATCTATGTCATTTTGCATAGCAATAATATCATCGTTACCTTTAATTTTCTCCATATAATTTTATATCGTTTGCATACATAATGCATTTTGCAAATTTGACCTTTGATGGTAAATCATTAACATAAATCAAAAATAATAATGGGCCTAGATTTGAACCTTGTGGTACTCCTGAAGTTGCCACAAATTCAGCAGATTCAAAATTATTGTAAACTATATATTGAGTACGATTTACTAAATAAGATTTTAATAGAGACAGGAACTGATTTGACAAGCCCATATTAGATAACTTTAACAATAAAATTGAATGATTGACTTTATCGAAAGCTTTAGAAAAATCGAAATATATGGAATGTACAATTGACCTTCTATGTAATACAGAGTATGTATATTGCGTATACGTTATTAAGTTGGAAATAGTTGACCTTCCTGGGAAGAAGCCATGCTGTCTAATATCAATATATGATTTTACATGAGCAAGAATACGATTATATAAACTGTGTTCTAATAATTTAGATGGAGCACATAAAATTGCAACTGGTCTATAGTTTTCAATCTTACTAACGTCTCCTGATTTAAAGAGAGGTGAAATACGAGTTTTTTTTTCATAAGATTGGATAGGTCATAGTCTTTATAATTAAATTGTAAATAATACATAATGGTTTCTCTAATATTTCTGCACAAGCTTTCAGTATGTAAGGTGGAAAACAGGGTTGGCAAAAACCATGGTTTTTATTAAAAAAACAAAAAAATAAAAAAAAACGGTTTTTTGTTTAAACCAGGTTTTTATGGTTTAAATAATTTGCTCTATATATTCATATCATATATGGACAGAAATAAGTTTGTTTCGCCTTGATGTTATTATGCAACAACCGGGTTATGCTGGAAGAGGTCACATAAGCTTAAAGCGGAATAAAAACCGCTTCTCGAGTTACATCCTAGAGAAATTGTCCTTTATTTGAACTCGGAACCAGGACTAATTGGCCACAAATGCGATACGTCTGCCGACTCACTAACGAAGGAATCCTGATTAAAAAAAATACGTTGTACTGATCTTTACATACTTCTTAATATAACTGTCAAGAGTCATTTCAGAAGGACAAAAAGAAACAGTTGCAAAGTGAAACCATTACACAGAATTACATATGGACAATTTCAAAGTACTACGGAGTAAAGAAGAACTAATTTAGTTCAAGTTAGTTAACAACGACTTTTATTGGTCCAAATTAAAGAAATACACCGACTTAATCTGCATATCAATAAGAAAAGTAAATAAAGATACGAATTATTTGAGTCCACTTTGGCTCAGACTCATTTATACATAAATAGATACCAAAGATACTTATTTCACTAAATGCCTCTCGTGGGGTCTGTATGACCCCTCCCCCACACACACAAACACAAAGTACGGCATTTCGATGTATTTTATCAATAGTAAACATTGAAACGAAACAATATTTAGAATTTTTCTTCGATTGCAATTACATAACAATAATAACTACAAAAAATCACAAAATAAACCTTTATAAACTTATAAAAAAAGTTGCTTTTGTAGTATAATCTTTTTGAGTAAAGAAATGGGGAATTTAGGTCTGAATATAATACGAATAATATACGGTAGTGAAACGTGATAACCCACAAATGTGTGTTCATCAAGATTGTACAAACACTTACACTTTTACGAGCATTTTTTTGTTTTTTGGTTTAAACCAGTTTTTTTTTTTTTTTTTTTTTTTTTTTAAAAACAGCTGGTTTAAACCAGCCAACCCTGGTGGAAAACCATCTGGGCCACTAGCTTTTTTCGGCTTGAGTTTCTTAACTGCTTTTCTAAATTCTTCAACAGTAATTAAATTCAATACTAACGTGGGAGCCGCGGTGGCTCAGTGGTAGAGCGTTCACCTCTGATGCTAGGGGTCCCGGGTTCGATCCCCGCCCCCGCCAAGTGAACTTTGTGGTGGATAAACACCGTGTGCGTGGGTTTTCTCGGGGTTCTCCCGTTTCCTCCCACTTTCTTCATTCCACCATTTCATTCATTACTCATCATCACCGTCTTCTTTAGCCTAACCGGCATAACCGTGGGACGTAAAACTCAAAGATTTCATTTCATTTTTTCAATACTAACGTGTGTGGAAGTAAGTTGTTTAACTGATTTAGATTATTAATTTTACAACAATCCGAATTTTCATGAACTGATTTAAAGAAGTCAGCAAAGCCATTCGCAATTGAATTATTTGTGTCCAATATATTTTCTCCATATGTCATTATTCTGTTATAATTATTTTTAGTATTTATGTTTTTACTGCTTAACAAATTCCAAAAACATTTTATATTTGACTTCAACCCTTGCTCTATATTATTTATATATTTCTTATATGCTTTATTAATCATTTTCTTGGATTGTTTTCTGAGTTGTCTAAACATTATTCTATCATGTTCTGAATATTTCATTCTCTTTCGATGTATTTGTTTTTGTTTAATTATCCCAATTATCTCATTGTCAAACCAACATGGGTATTTGTTTTTAGTTGAAGAGATCACTTTCGGTACATTTTTATCAAAAATGTTATTCACTTTAGAATAAAAATAGTCTATTGCCTTATCAACATTATCACAATTGCCAAGCGTTTCAAACGTTTCTTCCCTCAACATTTTATAAATCTGTAGAAAATTAGCTTTTTGAAAGTTACGTTTTGATACATATTCATTTTTAGTTTCTTGTTTCTTAATTTTTAAAATTACATCCAGCATTAAAGCTGGGTGATGTATATCTTCGTTGACAAATGGACTCTGAATTCTAGATAATTTCATCGCTTCTTCTACCATTAGTTAACACCAAATCTAACGTTTTTCCATTTTCATTACTTACATCATTTATTGATTTTAAACCATTCATATTAATGAAATCTGCAAGTGTATTGTAACATACCCCATCCTGATTAAAATCATACGTAGGACCACTAATATGCGGCAGATTAAAATTGCCTCTTATAATTACATTTTTGTGAATATGTCTACCATAGAATCACAAGCATTAAAGAACGATACATAGTCTCCATACTTTGAAGAAGGGGGGTATGTAGCAAGTAATAATATAGTATATACCACCATTTATATTTACTTTAACACATAGACTTTCTGTATTGCATTTAAACTCTATTTTATTAGAAATATAAATAGTTTTAATAGCCACTAATACACCTCCCCCACCTCTATCAATCCTCTCATCTCTATAAACAACATAATTATCAGTAATGAATTCGCGACTATGAACATAACTATGCAGCCAACTTTCAGTAACTATTATTATATCATACATACCATCGGCACTATTAACATAAAATTCATTTAATTTTGTGTTTAGTTAGTCCCCTTACATTTTGGTAATATATTAACCCATTAGTGCCCAGAATTTCCCACTGGTATTTTGAAAAGTTTTTTCGCCTATTTGGTCTTACTAGTACTCTAAAATATATATTAGAATATTTTTGATTTTTTTTTTTTTTTTTTTTTTTTTTTTTTTTTTAGCCCGGCAACTTAAGTTCCCAACAGGCAACATATTCAAAAAAGGGAACATTTTGAAAAGATACAATTTTCAAGGAGAAAATACACTCGAAAATCATAACTATCAAAATCAAATCAATCTTTCCTTTACAGACCCTCAATCCTTTCTTCTGGAGTCTTTCAAATCAATCCAGTTGCGTCTTTCTCTTCTAAACACATTGTACCCAAAAAACAGTGCTAATCCCGCATCACTATATTATACAAAGAAAATGCAACAATTCTATAACGAAACAGACCCCAAAGTTACTTTACGGTTACAACTAGCAATGCTAATCCATGAGTTTTTGCGCTATGACGAAAAATTGCCATGGCAACTTAAGTTGCCAAGGGGCAGTAATGGGTTAATATATTGCTGTCATTTATTGCCATTAGTATGAGTTACGAATCTCGTGTCTGAGAATTGGGCATTTTACAATTTTAAAACATCATCCATTGTCTTTAATAATACAATATCTCTATCAGTATCCTTTTTCTTTAATTTTACCATTCCAGCATTATCAACCCAAACAAACGCATAGCTTTTTCTTTTTTTTACTTTCCTTGCTTGTCCCAAAATTTTTCTCCTATAATTAGTTATACTATGATTGATATAGATGGTTTGCATAGCGTTCAAACCCAAGTGGGTTGTATTTAAATTTCGCTTCACCTTACGCCTTTGTACAACCTTTTCCTTATGCGTTCTCCTAACAAACTTAACAATAATACCTCTGTCTATTTGATTTGGCACCTTTTTCATTCTATGACAAATGTCAATTTGTTCCTCCCTGATATCAATGTCCAAAGCTTTACAGACATTCCAAACAGTTTCAAAAGTATTTTCATTCTGATTTTCAGGTACACCGTAAATTTCAATAGAATTATGTCAATTGTATTGATCGACCTCATCTAATTGCAAATGGTATTCAGCTAATTGCTTCTTTAATATCACATTTTCACTCTCTAAATTTGAAATTTTTTCAACATATGAATTCAACATTTCCGATTGCTTTTGATTAAGTCAGTGTTTTCATCTAACTTCTCATGTATAGGCATAGGTATGTATTACAACGATGTGTAAATTCCTGAATCAAAAATTGTGATGTTGAATATTAAATGGATTCAAGCTTTCTTCTTAAGTCCTCCGTAGAATATAAACTCGTTAAATGAAATGCATTGTCCAAAAATTCATGAACCATAATAACAAGTTTAAACAAATATCTAATTTCTTTTTACACTAAAGTTAAAGTAGTACTACCTTCATGTAGTACGGATTAAGATGCTAGATTCAGACTGACATTCGATTAGTGTCCAAGAATGGTCAAAAATAATGTATTTCTGTATTAAGCAAAATAAATTTCATTTAAATAATGGATTTTAATAAAAGATCATTCGATTTTAATATTTTTTTGAGATAAACATTTTGGATTTAAATTAACAAAGAATTTGTTGCCAGTAAATCCTCCCGTGGGGAAACTAGACACTGTCCACACGTTTCGGTGCAGAAAGCTAGTTCCGTGTGCATTGGTAAGGTAACAGGGATAATAGTGGTTGGGACGAGAAAGAAAAGTGTAGACAAAGGAATACATACCACAGAATGAATAAATATAACGTGAAGGTAGTAAATACAACTACAAGTCACAAGAAGAGGGCATATCGGGATTGGCGCTTTACTTAAAACAACATAAACACAATATAAAGCAGGTTAATGTAATAAGTTTAGCAAAAACAAATTAATAAGTGGAGATTAAAGAACCTTTTCTTATTCATAAATATAAACCAGCTTTAAATTTGGATTTTAGTAACATTGATAGAATCTGGTTACCTACCTTTGATGTATATTTTGGATCTGGCAACAGTGACGTAGCATAGACATCGCGCTTCCATCAACTCAGCTCATTCTTTTGCACTGTGCTCTGCTTGTGGTATTTTAGCATCCTTTACGTTATATTTAGTCATTCTATGGTATGTGTTCCTTTCTCTACACCTTTTTTTCTCTCAACCATTATTATCCTGAAGACGGAACTAGCCTGTTGTTCCGAAACGTGTGGAGGGTGTCTAGTTTTCCCCATGGGAAGATTTATTGGTAAATAACCAATTCTTTGTTAATTTGAATCATCCTTTTATGTGTCTACATAATAATTTTAATTTTGGATTTTGTGTTTCTTTGTGCTGATATTCCTTCTTGATAACTAAATAGTATTTAGTCCTATTGAACTTAATCATCAACATTAGAATTACGTAAATAATAAACTGTGTTGTATCTTTCTTCCAGGTTGGATAATTCAGAAGTTTTAGAAATTTCTTCGGAAAGAACGTCTCTAGTTATTAATTGTTTCCAGTGTACCTGGATTCCCTCCTCCATAAAAGAGAAGGCAACACTAGTAAGCAATGGATTTACCGAGAATTCTAAAAGGTGTAAGTGGCACTTTGAACAATGTAAAAACCGGACAAAATGTTTTAATTTCAAGATGCAACAAAAAGAAAATAAAGGTGCAATTTGACTCGGATTGTTTGTATATTAATGGTATACAGTTTAGTGAGGACTTCTGCGATGTCTTAGGTTCAGTCGTTTTCGATGCTTACTGTATTGATTCGGAGAATCTTCTGTATGAAGCATCGCTGTTATGGGTGAGAAAGAAACCAAAAATAGTGCCTAGAAGATTCTCACATTTAAGGTATGAGGAGCCATATCGTGCGATAGTCAACGAATATCTAGACGATTTCAGTGTTGTAGCAACCGTGATTGATTCTGAAGTGCCAGTTCCGATTATGATATCCACAACCAGTGATGCCTTGTTTCCAAGTTGGGGCTGTGCAAAAGGTGCTCGAGAAGTGTACAAGAAAGGTGAAGTTTTACGTGTAATGTTGGTAGCGAGTAGCAGTGGAATATTTGAATGGGAGTCGTCCCTTGTTTGGAAGGAATCACAAGATCAATGCAGATTAGAATCATTTCAAGAATGCATACAATTAGCTAAAATCTCCTTATCGAAGGAGGTCTCCCATACTTTAAATGTAGCTGGAAAAGTACTTTTTATAGTCAGCTCGACAGTGGGTGTGGTTTCATGCATTATAGATGGAAAGCAAGAAAATATTGTGTTCTCGAAACAAGTTTTCTTTGAAAATGGTCAAAAAGTTCCTGAGACAACTTCATTACGTGAGTGTTTGCACCCAGGAGATAAAGTTAACTGTACGATAATTTGTACGATTTGTAAGTCAGACGATGGAAGTGAAGGATCAACGTTCAAAGTAATTCTGATATGGATAGGCGAGAAGCCAAATTTGGAAATGATATCCCCTATTAGAATAGATGGACTAGATATCCACACACAGTCACGCGTAAAGTATGAGAACTCGATGTCTAAAGAGTCCAATTCGAAACGAAAGTCGCAACCCTTAAACACCAGTATCCAGAACGATACTGCAAGTGGGCGGTTCGTTTATTTTACTTCGGTTGGAGGTGTGTTGAGGTGTCAGAAATTAGGAAGGGTTTATTTCCTTAAACGAAAATTGTATATTGAGGAGGGGCAGTTTATTACAGATATTGATATGGAGCGTTCATTAATAGGAAAACTGTGTTCTTTTCATGTTATGTTGATGAAGGTGAAAGATCTGTTCATCTATTATGCTCCATTTGTGTGGGTAGGAAGCAAACCCTATGGTAGGAAACGAAGGATAAGCAATCAGGATAGGATAGATATTGAGGAATTAGTGTGCGAAGATTTTGCACCAGTATCGGCGTTATCGAAACATACATTGACAGGGGCAGAGAGTTCACGCAAGGTAGTGTCATCCGAAGTCAAAGAACAGGTGTCAGCACTCAGTATGCCTACATCATCGACAACGACGCTGGACGACGATATTGGTCTGGTTGCAGGTGAAATATATGAAGGTGTTGTAACGAATATATGTGGAGTATTGTTTTATTCTATAGTGAAAGTAAACAACAAGAGCTTCTCTGTGGTCGCTCTATTGTCCAGCTGTGCTATGTCCGAGGATAGTGGATCCTTGACATCAAATCCGTGTGTTCGTGTACAAGATAAAGTGAAACTACTGATCAAAGGCAAATCACCCTCTGATTGTTGGGAAGCAAGTCAAGTGTGGAAGTGCTCGGACTCCTGCAATCAAAACAGTGAGAATGAATCATTTAGCGCTTCTTCAGAGGAAGATACAGAATCACAAAGTTATAAATCGAAGATATCTGTTAAACAGGCACAAGTATCTGCGTTATCGAAATATACATTGACAGGGGCAGAGAGTTCACGCAAGGTAGTGTCATCCGAAGTCAAAGAACAGGTGTCAGCACTCAGTATGCCTACATCATCGACAACGACGCTGGACGACGATATTGGTCTGGTTGCAGGTGAAATATATGAAGGTGTTGTAACGAATATATGTGGTGTCATGTTTTATTCTACAGTGAAAGTAAACAACAAGAGCTTCTCGGTGGCCGCTCTATTGTCCAGCTGTGCTATGTCCGAGGATAGCGGAACCTTGTCATCAAATCCGTATGTTCGTGTACAAGATAAAGTGAAACTACTGATCAAAGGCAAATCACCCTCTGATTGTTGGGAAGCAAATCAAGTGTGGAAGTGCTCGGACCTCTGCAATCAAACTAGTGAGAATAAATTTAGTGCTTCTCTAGAGGAAGATACAGAATCACGAAGTTATGAATCATATATACCTGTTAAACTACTACAAGAGAAAATAACTGCTGCCACACTAAAGGATTACAAAGGAAAATTATACAAATTTGTGTCTGATTCTGAAGCAATTATCAGGTGTAAGTTATTCTGTGAGTCAATAGATGTATTATTTAGTATAAATAACCTATATCTTAATGACTCTCCTTCTGGGAAAGGATCATTAGTTGATGTTTTGAAAATAAGAAGAAAACAATTAGGATTTTCTGCAGAGCGTCTGAGTGAACGTCACTCGTCAGGCGCTGAGTTCATAGCAAAGTTAGTGTGGGTGGGCAAATGCCCGAAATCTGTTGATATTCCTAAAACTGTAACAGCGGCCAAGAATGATCCATATTCTTACCTGAAGAAAGTGGAGCAAGGTAAAGTGCATAAGATTTTAAATCCTAATGAAGCTCTTTTTACAATTAATAACAATAATAGAAAAGTTCTGTGTGCAAAAAGTGTGGTATTTGGCCCCAAGAATGGAAGAATGGTGTCCCATGTTTATGAGTTATTTAAACTTGGTCAGAAAGTTTTATTTTATTGTAGACCTTTAAAAGAAATCCATGTTAGTGGCGCTGAGTACGAGTGTGTTGCTGCGTGGTTGAGTTACAAAAAGCTGAAGAAAGCGATATTACCAGAAAGGGATGCTAAGAATAACATGGACTCTATTTCTGTATATTTTAAGAATTTAGCGTACAGTGGAAAGGAAAAGGAAGGAATATATGAAGCTGTTATTACAGAGGTTAACCCAAAGGATTTCATTGTCGAAGTTCAATGTAAAAATAAACCAAATCTAAAGGTATCCGTCAATATAACAAAATTCAGCCTTTGTATCAGTGGAGAATTGTTACCAGCTGGATCCATTGCCTACCATTACGTCTCTCCTGGTGATTGCGTACAATTTAAGTTTAAGCGTACAAAGAAGAGTAAGAAGATTAAAGTCCATCATGCGTGGCTTATTCCTGTTGACAAAGAAGCTACGCATAGAAGACAAAGGAAACTAGAAGAGCTAGGGCAGTCTCAACAACATTCACTCAACCTTCAGAAACCTCCAGCCTCACAGAGAAAGAGCACAACAAAAGTGAAGAGTTCTGAAGATATTTCACAGCAATGTACATTGTTAGAAGAGTTCGTGATTAAAGAGCAGCAAAATAATGTTTTTGTGGGAAAAATTGTGTCTCTGAACTTAGATCATGGGACTCTTCAATGTGTTGATGGTCAAGTTACGGAATTTCACAAGGATAGAACTAAATTATTCGGAGTGTCTTTAGAACGCTTTGGTTTGCTCGATTTCTTCAAGAAAGGTACGCTTTGTTGTATTTTATATATTGTATATTAGAAGATATAGAATGTAGTTAGATTCCAAAATGCACCCATTTTTGGTGCATAAAAGGCTGCTATGGGAGTTGTTATGCAGCGGTAAATAAATTATGTTTATGGTTTGAATAGTACAAAATATGAATTCACTTGGATTGACTTTTAGTATAATGTCCTCTTTCAACACTGAGATTACATGTGACCAGACCAATTTTTAAAGTGAAATTCGAGGCCGTAGTGACTCAGAGTGCATCTCTGGTGTGTAGGATTCCCGAGATGCAGTTGCATCAGTGGGCTTCGTGATGGACAGTCTCGTGTGCGTAGTTTTCTTGTAGTTCCTCCGTTTCCTTCCACTTTCTTCATTCTTCACATCATCACCGTCTCCTTTAGCCTACACGGCATAACCATGGAACGTAAAATTGATAGATTTGATTTAAAGTAAGGTTCGAAGCAGTATTCGACTTTGCACTCGAGGCAAGTATCTTTTCCAGAAATGAAACCGGGGACCATAAGTAACAAATTAATAAAAGTACTAATACAAGGCGAGGACAACGTGAATATAGGGGAATGTTCAGCGCGCATGTTTTTCGTGCATGAATTCTCGATATTTCTTTAACGCCCTGAGGCAGTTGAGGTGCTGCTTCAGTTGAAGATATCAAATTCCAGTGTGGAAAAGAAGAAATAACGTCCATAGTAGCCTTTATGTTTACGATACGACAACAAAGTCGTATACCGTGTAGGCCGAACAATACAGCGATTATGAGAAGGAATGAAATGGTAAAATGAAGATAGTGTAACTAAATGGGAGAACTCTGAGAAAACCTACCCACATGATGTTTTTCTCCATCCACTTGGCGCGAGCTGTGACCAAGCCAAGGACAGCATGAACCAGAAATGAACGCTCTATCATTAGGCCGTCGCAGCCCAAAAATACGTACGGGTGCAGCGGCGACGGCATTAATCAGCCACTCAAGAAGTTGATGATTAGCAGCTCATAATTATACAGCCTCTAAATATAAATTAATTGATCAGTTATCTACAAGAGGTCTTGTAAAACAGATTGCATTATGTGATTTTCCATGCGAAACAATGTCGTCCTTCTATTTTAGATATTTCAAGCACGAGCATGAAGTATAGTTTCAGTGTTTTAAACTTTATATCTCATTTTCTTTTAATATTTACAGGGCTCATAGCGAGTCACTTTTTTTAATTTGTCACTAAAAGTTACTTTTTTGGGATTTAAAGTGACTTTTTCGTGTGATTTATGTTTTGCATTGGCAGTTTTCTAAGAAAAATATAAAAATAAATGGAAAAAGGCAGAAACTTGTTACTCATTACTCTTCTGAAAGCTTCAGTACTTGCTGCCACATGTGAAACAGTCAGCTTTATTTTCACTTCAACTTTTATTCTTTTTAAAGCACAGCGGATATTTGGTGGATGCTTAAGCTCTCAAGGAGGGGTTCAGAACCCTTTTGTATCTATTCTTTCTGCTATCATAATAGTCTTTTACTTTTCTTTCGTAATAGTTAACGCTCCGCTCAACGTTTGTGTGTTTGTGTGGTTCATCATATTCGTCTTATGTTATGCTTCTTGTATGTTCTTCTGAAGAGTAGGTGATGAATTTGAATATTTCATGGCTTTGAGAACTCTCAATGCTAAGTTAAATATAATGTCTGGGATGAAGAAATTCGGAAATAGGCCAGAACTGGTTCCACTTACTCAGAAGCTTCTTACATCTGCTAAGTCTGCTTACTGTAACTACAAAGTATACTTAGAAAACCTAAGAAAGGAGGAAGCTCATAAAGAAGAAGTAAAGATGAAACAAAACAACAAAGAGAGAGGCGATGGAGAAATTGACAAAGAAAAAAGGGGGCATGATAAGATTTTGGTCACTTTTCAACTATTTACAAGAGACAAGACCACTATGAGCCCTGTATTTACAAAAGAAAGAGTGTTTCCAAAAGTGGATACTAGGAATTGCTTTAATTTACAAAATGTGAAGTTTTTGACCAGATATGCTATCATAAAATAATTTCATAATAACGAATTACTAAAATAGAGTAAATATCAGAAAAATTCATAAAATCAACAAAATACACTTCGGTGCGTATACGTACTTTCAGGAATATTCAAAATTAATGAGTTTTAAATAATAGCAAATTTAACAGTGATTTTGTTTCTGTTACGATTAGGCACACATTTATGTTACTGGCACGTATTTAAAATTAGAAAAATAACAAAATACGTCAACAGAACAAGAAATGAATATAAATAAAACTCGAATAAAAGGCACTATAAAACGGGTCCTTTCAGGGTTCCAGTAAGATCTGCCCTTTTCACACACAATATGCTTCCTCCTCTTGTGGGGAGTTGACAGATGTGATGATCTGTGTTAAAAACACTGTTATTAAATTCCATTTGTTTCGCATAATTTATACTCTCTTCTTGTTTACAGTAATAATAATATTAATAATAAATATTGCTTTAAAATAACCTTTCCCTCGAAATGAACATCGCAGACATAAATTTTTTTACGCGAAAATTTGTCTTTTCGAGGAAATGCTATTTTCCGTTGTTGAAAACAAAGTGTTGTGCATTTCGTTGACTATATATATGCTACGTATAATAAAAGGTGAAAATTGTGTTCATTGCAGAAATAGCAGCTATACATAAAAAATATATTTAGAAAACACGCAATTTAATTTCTGTTTTTTTTTTCTTAATTTTATGACTTTTTAAAATGAATTATAGTTTTGTTTGAAAACAGTGTATATGTATATATATATATATATAGAATGACCCAGAGGAAGGAACAGTATTTTGAGAAATGATAATATGGGTTATTCAAAGCAAAAAAAGCTCATATGAACATTGGCTCTAATCTCAACGGCTTGAGAGCTAAAGTTATTAACCATTTTTGACTTTATGTTGTGTATTGTCCACCGTGTAAATTATCCTACAGAGGTGGGATATGGCGTATTTGAAAGGTCATGGAATTACCTTTCCAACGGTATGCAACATGTGACAGTGATGGCTTTGGAAGGGAAGTTATTGAGGGAAATTTGGGAATCAGTGTTGTCATCCAATTCCCTTACATGGTCTTAACTTTCTCTCAACGACCCCCTTTCCAAATACACCACTGCCACATGTTGCATACTGTTGGAAAGACAATTAAATCACCTTTCAAACCCGTTATGTTCCACCTCTAGAATAATTACAAGATGAACAATACGCAACAAAGTCAAAAATGGTTCACAACCTGTAGCTCTCAAACCGTCGAGATTAGAACCAGTGTTCATATGAACTTTTTGCTTAGAATCATCCATACTACCATTACCCGAAGTATTTCCCCTTCTTCCTGGAACACAGTATGTATATATAGCGACCGACTAATTTGTTATACCCGTGATTTTATTCATTACATTATTTTATATTAACTGTTGAAATCCAAAACAATCCTCATTTCTTAATACTGAAAATTGCCATTTTCAGTTTGTTGAATAATTTTAAAGTTATCTTTAATTTTAGCCGATTTTTTCTGTTATTAATACTCGTATTTGATTTACTCAGTTATTTTACTTTAATTTGTTATTGTAATTCGTTGACATTTTCATTAGTTTTTCCAACTCTGTATTACTTATCAATCTGGCTTTCATATTTGCAGGTCAAAAGATAAATTACGGATGGATAACGGCTTGCAACAAGCAGGTTGTTCACGTGTGGCTTGGAACACAAAACCAGAAAAGATTCTATCACTACAAGGACATCTATAAGTACTGCTTGCTTCAAGGGATCAATCAGCAGACTGTATTAAAATTTGTAAATATCATATCTAGAGATCCTTATTTTACGAGGGCCATTCCATAAATAATGCACATTGAATTTTGTTTGGTTACATGTTTAGGTATATAAAACTCTTAAGAAGCCTTCAGTGTAGTCTCCCTGTTTCTCAATGACCAGGTCCATTTAGAGCATCCCGAAAATGTGGGCCCCCTCTGTGTAGCGGATCATCAACGGGAGAGGTGGAGCTGAGAGGGCAGCTTCATTTCTTATCCTCATGATCATGCATGCCCTCTGAGCCACGAGTACCGCTATCAGACTCGCAGGTGGTTGGTGGGAATGTTGGGAAGTGGATGATCTGTGGTCGTCTTCCCCCACCTGGGGTGGACGTACACCCATTCTGACCTGCTATTGTGTGCGTCCAGTGTTTGTATTATCCTTCGTCCAAGTCTTTGAAAATATAAAAAATACAAAAAATCTGTCTATATATTAAAATGCTAGGTTTATATGTTTGTCGCCAATCCTTTCGACAATGAGATCTCGAAAACCACAAGTGCTAGAAACGTGCCGCTTTTTCTGATTGATTCCAAATTTTGTGTAGATTGTCATTTCTAATTGAATATTTAAAAAAAGGCCATTATTACATTTTTAGAGGCACACTGGAAAGGTAGATTTTTTTTTCTTTTAAAGCATCATATCCAACAACCAACACCACATTGTTGTATATAGGGGTTGTATATCTCTCAGACGTTAGTTTCATATTCAAATGATGATGAATAACGAAGGATAACCAATTCTTCAGTCTAAGATGAATCTTTATTATTTGGAACGTTTTGCTCAACGAACATCATATATATCACTGACATTATAATTAATTGTGTATGTAATATATTAGCTTATTACATACTGCATGCAAGAAGAAAGAAAACGCTGATCATACATGAATTAGAAACTCCAACAGAAAGTACGCTCAAATCTTGCAAATCGTGCAAGATATTGAAGAAAATAATCGAGAAAATCTCTCCTTTATGGTACCTCTTGCCGATTTTTATAAAGACGTCCTTCACTTGTGTCTGTAAAGGGACATGTACAGATGTTTTGAGAATTGATAAGGACACACAATATATTTTGTTCTGTTCTGGGCTGGTGGTGCTCCTTATTGTTTTTTTATTAATTAATTAATTTATTTATTTTTGTTGTTGTTGTTCGACAGGTTGTGTCTTTCAGTTTCAATTCTTTTTCCGTAGCCATGCGTTTCTATAGATAGGAATGGTTTTCTTGCAAGCCCATTCCGCTTAACCGCATCGGCCCGACCCTGATCCGAAGGTGAGGACGTGCTTATAAGGTGGCCAGGGGAGTAGCCTAAGTTCTCCTTGCAAGCGCCCCGGTGTGAATTTTCGACGTTCACACTCATTTTCAATTGATAAATGTATAT
Organism: Thermobia domestica; assembly: GCF_964235325.1. Classification (NCBI taxonomy): domain Eukaryota; kingdom Metazoa; phylum Arthropoda; class Insecta; order Zygentoma; family Lepismatidae; genus Thermobia; species Thermobia domestica. The sequence goes on along the minus strand of NC_137460.1, from coordinate 242,823,340 downwards.
TTAATACCAGCCTTTTACGGGTACTAACAAAACTTCAAAATCGGGTCCGCGCTTCGTGTCACGTTGTTTGCTATCGCTGTCAGCAGTGTTCCTTCGCAGCTCCAGACTCCTGTCCATGGTCTGCTTTGTGTTGAGGATCTTGTTATTTACTGTTGCTCCCGACACCTTCGCACCAGTACTCGACAATTTCAAATGACGCTACAGCGCCTTGTTCGCCGGTCGAATGAGAGAGGATTGTGCTTTTCCGTTGAGAATTCTCAATGTGTTCACTTCTGCCGCCAACACTCTTGCATTGTTGACCCGGACTTGCATCCCGATGACACTCGTTTGTCCTTTGTTGATACTGTCCGTTTCTTTGGTCTACTGTTTGACCGTCAATTGTCGTGGGCACCACACATTCGCTGTTTTAAGTATTCTTGTCTCCGCGCTCTGAATCTCCTTCGTGTCTTGTTCCGCCGCACATGGGGTAGTGATCGTACTGTTCCACTTCGCTTATACGTAGTCTAATCCAGTCCAAGTTAGACTATAGCTGTATTGTGTATTCGTCTGCTCGCTCTTCTCTGCTGCGGAAGACACAGTTTATCACCTGGGTATCCGATTAGCTACTGGCGCTTTTCGTACTAGTCCCGTTGCCAGCCTTTATGTTGAGGTCAACGAACCCCTGTTAACATTTCGTCGTGAGAGATTTCTCCTGAATTATTCTGCATATGTTCGCTGTATCCCTGGTCATCCCTGTAGACCCTGTCATCGTGGTGGGCAGATCTAGCAGCGCCATGCTACACATCCTAGTGCTACATTCCCATGTAAGACATTCCTCATTTTGAGGTTTAAAAATAATAATATAGAAGTACACAGTTAACGGATCAACTCTAAGTTTCTAGAACAATATAACAGAGTGAAAACATTTTTAAATAGAACTAACAACACGTTTGTAGGTAACGCGGACGAATTTAGAAAAGTGAAAACAAAAACAATTCCAGTTCCGTGAAATGAAAGTATTATAAAAACCGTAGACAATTCAGTCTAGGTGTGCAGAAGAATCTATCAACCTCCTAGTTACCACTCTTGCTTTGTAGAAAAGTGACATTGGGAAGGAATAGTGCAGTATCTGATAATAATGGACGTAAAGACACTGTAAGTACGCTCACAATGAGCTCTGTTAGTGACTCTGGTGAAAAATACACATAGACAGTCCTGACATGTAAAACGAGAATGTGAACCCTTCAATTATCTTGTTAATATCATTCATTTAATAATCTCTTTTGGTAATGGTTTATCTTATATGCTCTTTGTTATATATAATTGTAATAAATTAGTTTCCTTCATGTAATGCCTATAAAAGTGAATTTCTAATTCTATACTACCTCTCTCAATCTTAGTCAATCATTCAATCAATCATATTATTTTTTAAAGATTTGTTATGGCTCCCCGGCGGGGAATCGAACCCCGGTCTCCCGCGTGACAGGCGGGGATAGTAACCACTATACTACCGATGATTAAGACATTCCTCATTTTGAGGTTTAAAAATAATAATATAGAAGTACACAGTTAACGGATCAACTCTAAGTTTCTAAAACAATATAGCAGAGTGAAAACATTTTTAAATAGAACTAACAACACGTTTGTAGGTAACGCGGACGAATTTAGAAAAGTGAAAACAAAAACAATTCCAGTTCCGTGAAATGAAAGTATTATGAAAACCGTAGACAATTCAGTCTAGGTGTGCAGAAGAATCTATCAACCACCTAGTTACCACTCTTGCTTCGTCGAAAAGTGACTTTGGGAAGGAGTAGTGCAGTTTCTGATGGCATTGGACGTAAAGACACTGTAAGTACGCTCGCAAAGAGCTCTGTTAGTGACTCTGGTGAAAAATACACGTAGACAGTCCTGACATGTAAAACGAGAATGTGAACCCTTCAATTATCTTGTTAGTATCATTCATTTAATAATCTCTTTTGGTAATGGTTTATCTTATATGCACTTTGTTATATATAATTGTAATAAATTAGTTTTCTTCATGTAATGCCTATAAAAGTGAATTTCTAACTCTATACTACCTCTCTCAATCTTAGTCAATCATTCAATCAATCATATTATTTTTAGAATTTGTTATGGCTCCCCCCGAGGAATTTAAGCTCTCGTTGTTAAGACTGTCTTGTGTACATTTCACATACTTGTAAGGCAAGACTTTTATTTTCATATTTCATTATACTTATATTTTCTGTTATGGTATGCCTATAACTCGTAGACAAGCATCTTTCATACCTCTCACCATGAATTCCACTTCAGACAACAATACCAATAATACTTCTGGTACAGTTTCTATCATTCCCGACATATATGATCCAAGTACGCACCCATCCGCGGAATTATTCTTAAAGAATTTTCTCAAAATCGCATTAGTGAATAATTGGTCAGACTCAAAATGTGTGCAGATTTTTGAGAAATCCTTAGTTGGACCCGCTCATTTCTGGTTTTCCACCCAGAACCTCTCATCCCAACCTTGGGCAACCATCCAATCAAAATTCTTACGTCAGTTTGGTCAAGATCAGGTCCCCCGTTCCCGTATTCACCAATACCGCTCACGCGTTCAGCTCCCCAACGAACCTCTCTCTCATTATGTCTTTTCCAAAAAGCATTTAGCAGACCGAGCTTATACCCAGCTAGACTTTCAGGAATTTTTGTTAGAATGTGTTTCTAATATGTTACCTGAATATATTCGTTGGTTCGGGACACGCTCAATTCCTGACCATTCTACCCTCCTAGATGAAGTAACCTTACTGGAACGGACCAACCACCTTGTTCACAAACGGGAAAACGAAACAAAGACACATTCCACAACCGCGACCGATACCACAGCGCAGGCTATTTCCGAACTAACAGATCAAATATCTCAACTCCGTCTCCATGTTAATACTCTTTCAAATTCCCCATCCGCATCTGTCCATTTTGCTCCCTCCCGTTCCCGTTCTCCAAGTCCTCATAACCGCTTCTACTCCTCCAAACCATCCCGACCTTCTTCCCCGAACACAACTCACTCACCTTCCTCTTCCTTCCTCCCACATTCCCATTCCACCAATTCTCTCACAACCTATCAACACCATTCTTCGCCGACTCCTCCACCTTTTCATTCCGCTGCTTCCACCTCTACCTCATGTGCATCTTGCATTACGCACTCCGCTCCCCTCCCACATTCCCATCCCACCAATTCTCTCACAACCTCCTATCAACACTGCTCTTCACCGACTCCTCCACATTTTCATTCCACTGCTTCCACCTCTACCTCATGTGCACCTTGCGCTATGCACTCCATTTCCCTCCCACATTCCCATACCACCAATCCCAGTACACCTTCCTGCACTAACTGTATCCCACAGCAACATCAATGTTGCCAACACGTTTCTTCAACCCCTTCCCATCCTTCTCATAACTTCACAAACGAACCTTCATCTACAAACAATACCAAACGAAAGAACTCCAAGAAACAGTGGCGTTCCAGTCAGAACAAACAACCTCCATCCCAGAATGTTTTTTCCACACAATCTACCCAAATACCTATTCCTCCCTACCCGTTTTATCATCCTTTTTTCCAGTATCCCCCACCTCCGTTCCCTCCTTCTGCCCCTGGGACCACACTAAACACACCTAAGAATTCAAAAAACGGCCAAAATTAGCGCGGGAGTCACCTCACCGCGCGTTAACCACGCAATCTTCGCTTCCCCTTCCACTTCCTCTCCCACCGCGACTAGCCAGGACTACCATACCCTTCCCTTGCAGTTTAAGGGCAATTCTCCGTATATACAGGGCACTTACGCAAACAAAGAATTACTTTTTTGCCTCGATAGTGGTGCAGACGTAGGATTATTCCCATTTGAATTATTGGAACCGAATGCGCATACTTTCCATCTTCCGTCCCTTCTTCACGGTTTGTCAGACAAACCCGTCCAATTAAATCGCGCTACCATTCTCAAAATTAACTTTAATGGTCGTAATTACTCCATTCTTTTTCGGTTAGTTCCCTTCAAAAATTTCCCACCCCTTCTTTCATCACGTTTTTTGCAAGATCACCAATCAATTTTGGATTACCCACAAGGCACTTTGTCCTTGAAACATTTTGGAAAAATGCCACATACTGTAAAGGATAAAAACCCAGTTAGTATTAACATCTCGCATTTCTTTCAAAAACACTCCAAACCTCAGGTTGTATTTTTTGCGCGGCGCACTACCGTTATTCCCCCTCATTCTGTTAGATTCGTACCACTGGCTACTAATGGTTATTTCCCTGATGCACAGTTTCGCCTACATACACCGCTTTCTCGGAATTTAAGTAAATGTTATATGGCACATACTGTAGTTTCCACACAAAACCTTGTTCTCCCGTTAGCTAATCTCACAAACAGAAAGCAAACTATTCAGGCTCATAATCCGGTAGTTATAGGTTCTCTCTTTTCCCAACAAGACAATGACCACAATATCCTGACTGTTAGGCAAATATATTTTCCTACAGACGAAGATGCGGCACGCAACAAAGAAAAGCGTCTTAAAGAAATTGGTCATCTCATAGATATTAGTAAATTTAAGCTGTCTCCAGACATGAATGAGGAACAACAAGCTCAAATGCGGGAATTACTCTCCGAATATGCCTTTTTATTTCAATGGGCAAGTGACCATTTTACCAAGATAGATTCTTTTGTGGCAACATTAGATTTAGAAGACAAAACTCCATTTCAGTGTAACTCTTTTGTCATTCCGCTCAAATTACGTCCCAAAGCGAGAGAGTAGTTATACAACTTTTGAACCAAGGGATTTTTGAAAAATCGGATTCCCCCTATAAAAACAACATCCTATTTGTTTTAAAACCGAATTCTGAATCTCTTAGAGCCGTATTTGATTTGAGGGTTTTAAATGGGAAATGCCGGACTTTAGCTTCTCCATTAGAGGACATACAGGACGTTATAGATTCGCTTAGTGATTCCACTTTTTTTTCGAGTTTCGATCTCCATTCCTCTTTTCATCAGTTATCCCTTCATCCCGATGATCGCCCTGCAACAGCCTTTAGTTTAAAGGGCCTCTCTTTGCCCTTCAATCATATGCAACTCACTTCAATTCCACAGGGTTTTAAAAATTCATCTATTTTATTACAACAGGTACTGCAAACTATCTTTCGGGATTTATATACCAATAACATCACTTCGTTCGTAGATGACATGTATATCCATGCTGATTCTTTTGATCACATGATGACAGTTTTACGCGCATTTTTTCATACAGCTGCAAAACATTCTTTGCTGTTCAATATCAACAAATCAGTATTTGGCACTAGACGGATTAAATGCTTAGGTCATATTGTGGAAAATCATACAGTCAAACCTGATCCCGAGAAAACCGCTGCCCTCGCCAATGCACCCAAACCAACCACCATCAAAGGGTTAAAAAGTTGGTTGTCTTCGGCTAATTACTTTAGGAAATTTTTCCATCACATTTCTCTCATATTAGCCCCACTTTATGAAGCTATTTCGAATGGAAATCGCAAATTGATATGGACACCTGAAAGAGACCGTGCCTTCGACTAGATGAAGCACCTCCTCACTTCCCCACCAGTGCTTGCTTTGTACTCAACAAAGAACGCAGAACATATTTTAATGTGCGATTCCTCAGCCCTAGGCGTTGGCGCCGTATTGTTACAAAAAGACCTTAGCTCTAATGTCATTCAGCCCGTCTGTTATGTTTCTTCCAGGCATCCAAAAACTGTCAACCCACTCCCGATTTTTCATCAGGAATTATATGCAATTTTCTTTTCGCTTAAGAAATTAGAAAAATACTTTCTGGGAAAACATTTTACTTTGATCACTGATAACATTTCCATTCTCGCTATTAGGAAAACTGTTATCCCAAACGCAAAAATTCTCCGGTGGATCACTTATATCAACACTCACTTTTACAATCAAACACGTAAAAAGTCAGTCTAACGCAGTCGCCGACCTACTTAGCCGTTTTCCTCTGGACGTCTCACCAGACGCCATTGCCTTAGAACAGGATGACACTCCCGATGCCGTCCTCTTTTCCAACACGACTGATACTGACCAGACCCACCCATCCTTGGAGGACACTCCTCCTACTGTTCTAACTACAATAGGTGACAACACTGACCTACCAAATCTCCAGCTTCAGGACCGTTTTTTTGGCAAAATTATTACGACTCTAAATACCGAAAATGAATCAGACCCGGCCTTTCAACCTCTCACGAAACAGTACGTTCTTAAGAACAACATCTTGTACAGAAAAATGTATCGTGCCTCGCAAACCCGTTTGCTTGTCTGTATTCCGGACGCGCTAAAACCTGCTTTATTTCAGGAATACCACGGTGAACTTACTCATGTAGGCTTTAACAAACTTTACTGGATGATACGTTATAAATATTACGTACCACGCTTGAAATCTTGGTTAGCGAGTGAACTCAAATCTTGCAAACAGTGTGCAATTTTTAAACGCAATTATTTGCCCAACAACCCCAACATACAACGTTTTCCCCAAGCTCCCCTATTTTCGGTTTATAGCTTGGACTTAGCAGGAAAATTCATAGCCAGTGACCCAGAGAAATACCAATATTTCTATGCCGCAACCGAACATTGCACAGGCTTTACCATTACACAACCCATCACTACCCCAAATACTGACAATTTCATCTCCTTCATTACGAACCAAATAATCATTCTCTTTGGTGTTCCTTCCTGTATTTATACGGACCGTCAGTCAAGCCACACTTCCGCTTTATCCCTGAACTTTCTCAAATCACTGAACATTACAGTTAAGTATGGATTACCATATCAGCATTTCACACTAGGAAAAGTTGAACAACGTCTGGGCACATTGCAAACCAGTTTTAAATTTCTGTGTCAATCTAACCAAAAACTCTGGCCAAAATATTTGCCTCACGCCACTTCCGCACTTAACAAGACTCCATTAACATCTTTAGGTGTCTCATCTCATGAGTTGTTATATGGAGTACCTCCTCGCCTACCCATAGATAACTTGCTACATGTTGAGAAAGAACATCTAGATTTACAGGACCGCCTTTTGGCACTGAAAGACATGAGGGATTTAGTTGAATATAGGAAGCACCAAGCATTTCTTGACTTCAAAAAAAAAGTCGAATCAAGCAAACCGCCCACAGAGTTCCTACCGGACTCTCAAGTTATGGTTTTGGACACATCCTCTCAGCCTGGTACTTGTAAACCACTATCCAGAATTTATAAAGGACCTTATAGGCTCATATCAACTGTTTCTCCAAACGAAGTCCTCGTTGACATAGAGGGTAAACCCACCCTTATAGGAAAGACTCGTTTGAAACATTATGTACCACCAACAACACCTAATTCAGAATTCGAAATGAAATATAAGCGTTTTTTGAAATCGTCTAATTAAAGTTTTCAGCTGGCAAAACTCCCGACTTTGTCTCTCGTTCTGCCATGGACTCATATTTCAAAAGGAACTTTATTTTCACATCCCCTGTTAGGTAGGCAACACAGTTCACACAAATCTTTCTCCCGTGCAATCATTTTCGGCCGTACACTGCACTCATATCTCACCTACCGAATCCTGATTTCATATTGAGGCATTGGTTCATTTCCCGACACACCTTAACCTCTTATCCCTTTTCCCCTTCTTCCCTTCACATACGTACCTCGCCACTTTACAAATCGCAGCGTTACCCTTTCTAAACATACAAGAACAGTTCCCCTACCCGTTTTCACTTATTTCCTTCCTGTATCTTAATCTTAAACAGCTGGTTCTGTTTAAACACTTGCGCGCGCTTTGGGATACACGAAAGAAATCTGATGAACGTTTTTCTTTTTCTTTTCCAGGTATTTTATTATCTTCCCCTGCATATACGTACATGCAACCCTCATGCCTCACGGCATTCAGTTAACCAGTGGCGTTGATTATGAACTTGTCCCACAGGCTATCCCCTATACCCAAACCTTTCCCCTCCTATACAATATCTCCACACCCCAGTTCCAACCCTTAAACCTTTCACTCCAATGCCAAGCCAATACTTCACGCCTATGCACCCACTTTCAGGATTTTCTCCACTCTGTTCAAAATATTTCAGATGATATACAACAATCTACCTATTTCTTTAAATTTCTTTCCGATGATAAATTTATTTTACGGAATACGAAACGGCCACAGAGGGGACTCTTTAACTTTCTTGGAACTGCCTTAAATTTTTTAACTGGCGTTGCCACTGAGGATCAGATACATTCCACACAAATTGATTCTAACCAGTTAAAAACTCATATTCAAGATTTAGAAAAACATGAATCTGTCCTCACTTCTCAGGTCTCCGACCTATCTCATCAACTGGCTAACTTAGCGAAACAAACCTCCACCTCATTATCGGATGTTCAAACTACAGTTTCTGCTCTCATCAAAGAAGAAACCCGCTTATTAAACGCCTTTACTTCGGATCATAAATCTTTCATCACCTTCTCTAAAATGTTCTTAAAATTTGATAATTCCATTCTTCTCATGGTCCGCCAGTTACTCTACTTAGTTAACTTTAATGACATCTTTGACGAATGTAAAGACAATCGTTTATCTCCACAAATTGTTCCTATTAGACAATTACATGCTGACCTCCATAATCTAAATGCTAAACTGACGCCTAAACACCTTCGCATTCATCCGACCCTCACAGCTTATATTGTATATACTCTTCCCATTACCACGTGTTATTTCTTGGATAATCATATTTTACTTCACGTTAAAATTCCCGTCATTCCCCTTTCAGCTTTACCACGTCTTTTTCAGCTACATCTCTACCCCATTGCCACACCGCACGAGCAATGCTCTCTTCATCCTTCATCAGATTTAGTTGTATTTTTTAATAAACAGGCAATACCGTTCTCGCAACCAGACTTACGCAACTGTCGAATTTCTAACAAACATTTTTTATGTAAAATTCCCATAATTTTTAATCATACGGTTGCTTCCTGCCTTTCAGCGCTGAAATATCAGCACATATCAGGATTATTAAAAAATGCATGTACCTATACATGTTCTACTTCCAAACACTTTTCAATTACTCCCGTACACAATCACCAATATATTTTGACCAACCCTCCCAACGAACTCCATTTTCAGTTCCTTAATGATACACATATACCATTATTTGTCAATAACTCACATAACCTACGTGTCACTGTCCCTTGCGACTCTGCTTTGCTCTCCGGATTAAGAGAGCTCATTCCACGTTCTCATTTTTGCTTACCGACAACTACGATTCATAGATCATTAATCCTCCATCACATCCATCTCATTAACACAGACTTGCTCATGCTCCCCGCAGATCGCATTCTTTCCTTTCATTCTATTCAGCATTTGCCGCTTAACTTTAGTACTCGAATCTCCCCCATTCCGGAAATAAACTCTACCTATCAACCTCCGGTATGGCTAAACTGGATCCCTATTGAATCTTACCCTACCATTTCGGTTTCCTTTTCCCTACTTTTCTTTTTTCTGTCTATGGTGAATTCTGTTTTCATCTACATCCTCTATAGGCGTGTTCAACATCATAATCACCCACATGTCTTCCACCCCACTCCTGAAACAATACCCCTTACATAACAGGCATAACCAATTTCATATATTTCCCGTTGCACCTATATATAATTATATAACAAAAAAAACGTTGGACTTACCTCATCACCTCTTCTTTCGTTTCCCTTCTCTCTTCTCGCCGCCACCATGCTTATGAAGAACAAAACACCACACACTTCCACCCTCACCTTTTCCCACACTTTCAAAAAAAAAAAAACTTAATGTTTTTCATAACCTCCGTCGGCCTGCGCGTATTACCGTCATCAGCTGAAACTCCATTTTTTTTCACTCGATCTGTTCTCCAGAACTACAATAAGACTACTGAATGCCACCTGTCAACACCCCGTAATTCCACTACCTTACAGTACCTCCCCAGAACTACACTTATACGCCAGTCATTGACCTCTGTAACCTACTTCCGGGTTACAGCAACATGGACCTTTTCCGTTCTTCCTAACCTACGGGCACCCCATCTTGCGCTGTCTAACCACTGATCTTAACATCATTACAAATATCTTCAGGGTAACATGCCACTAATAATAATAATAATAACAATAATAATATAACTCATAAGCATACCCATCACATTTCTTAATCATTTTATCCACTTATCCGTTTTTTTTCTTTCTCTCCTTTTGCAGCCTTTTTCTCTCATCCTTCCCCCTGAAAGTAACTGCTTTCGATTCCCGCTTAATGTACATTTATATTTCCTTCCCGGTTTTATTCTTCATTTTAATTCTACTCGGCTTAATTATTTTTCACTACTGCCTTCGCCGACGTTTACTGCTTAACACACTTCCCCTTCGCAACCGACCATCACCTGTGGTTGTTCAATACACCCCTCTCCCACCTCCACTTCCCACCACCCCTCCTCTCTTCCTTCACTATCAACATACCTCACCCGGTATCTCGGCCTCTTAAGCAGCAATATACTAGATGCACCATTTTCTGTCTGTCACCAATTGCAGTTTTTTTTCCGTAACCCATTTGTTAACAACAATTCTTGGGATGCATACCTGGTATCAGACATGTCTTATCATTATTTTTTCACCTTTCTTTCCATTTTTCTTCTTTTCATATACTGAAATTTGAATATAAGAAGCCTTGCCTACAAACCTAACAGAGAAACTCGTACACAGGCGTACTTTCATTTTTTTGATCCACGTCCTTTTTTGAGTTCCTTTCATTTACGTCCTACTTCCTGGACCCGTGCTCCACCCGCCCTGGGACAGCCATTTCCAGAACCCAGAGGGATGCAGCCAGCAATGTCTCCAGAGATTTCCTGTTCCTGAGAGATGCAAACAGCCCTGTTCCTGAGAAATGCAGCCAGCAATGTCTCCAGAGATTTCCTGTTCCTGAGAGATGCAAACAGTCTTGTTCCTGAGAAATGCAGCCAGCATGCCTCCAGAGAATTCCTGTTCCTGAGAGATCCAAACAGCCCTGTCTCCAGAGACTTCTAGCTCCAGAGCGACGCAGCCAGCCCTGCTCCTAGTGCTCCGGTACGATATGCAACCAGCACTTCTCCACGGCATTCCAGTTTGCAGCCTTCTGCATTTTCACATGGACCTTCTTCGCATGTCAGTGTTTTTTTTTCTCATCCCATGTGTTCACACCCTTTAGTGTTTTATTTTGAGGTTTAAAAGTCACTAGTTCATAAGAACAGATGACAGATATTTTTTTAGCAGAGGATTAAGACATTCCTCATTTTGAGGTTTAAAAATAATAATATAGAAGTACACAGTTAACGGATCAACTCTAAGTTTCTAGAACAATATAGCAGAGTGAAAACATTTTTAAATAGAACTAACAACACGTTTGTAGGTAACGCGGACGAATTTAGAAAAGTGAAAACAAAAACAATTCCAGTTCCGTGAAATGTAAGTATTATAAAAACCGTAGACAATTCAGTCTAGGTGTGCAGAAGAATCTATCAACCTCCTAGTTACCACTCTTGCTTCGTCGAAAAGTGACATTGGGAAGGAATAGTGCAGTTTCTGATGGTAATGGACGTAAAGACACTGTAAGTACGCTCACAATGAGCTCTGTTAGTGACTCTGGTGAAAAATACACATAGACAGTCCTGACATGTAAAACGAGAATGTGAACCCTTCAATTATCTTGTTAATATCATTCATTTAATAATCTCTTTTGGTAATGGTTTATCTTATATGCTCTTTGTTATATATAATTGTAATAAATTAGTTTCCTTCATGTAATGCCTATAAAAGTGAATTTCTAATTCTATACTACCTCTCTCAATCTTAGTCAATCATTCAATCAATCATATTATTTTTTAAAGATTTGTTACATGGTACATCCGTGTGTGTGAAAGTTTTCTCTCTGACGATTTCATATGGCCCTATCTCTCTCTCATTGCTTCAGTTTTGTGCTGTATTCCCGTGGTTGCTTGTACACCAAGACTTGACTTGCGCTTGTCTTTGCATTCGAAACAGCACGCCATTCCGAGGTATACCACAGGAGTTTGCAGCATTATTGGAGCAGTACTCTGATTTTAATGCGTTCTATTCGTACGGTTCTAAGGATGGAAATTCTGTTAGCTGTGCCTTTGTCACTGACGAGCGTAGCTGAAAATTCAGTTTGCATCACCTGTGTTCAGTATATACTGCTGAAATAACTGTAGTTAAGCTTGCCCTCCACCACGTCCTTACGCGTTCGTTACGTCATGTACCGGTTTGCACGGACTCGCAAAGCCTAGTTATAAGCCTACAGAATATCTTCAGTTAGCACGCCCTCGTTCAAGACATTTTCGTGAGATGCTATCAGCTACAGCAACAAGCTTGTGTTGTCGTTGTGTGCTGGGTGCCGGGTCATGTCGGCATTCAGGGAAACGAACATTCTGACATAGCTGCCAAGAACGCCGCTTTAGCCGAAGAGTTGCATTGGAGGATAAAGTTCCTTGGAGAATAGTACCCATTCGCTAGCTCCCGTCATCGAAATAAAGTGCTCCTAACGCGTTTACATATCATATACTCTCATCTGATGCATAGTTATTTGTTGCGTGGTTTGAATAGTCCGTATTGTGAAGAATGCGTTGTCCCACTAGGTATTCAGCACATTCTTGTCGAATGTCCTGAATACTCTGAACCCAGAAAGTCACAGACTGTCACTTAAACTTGATTGAGCAATTACATTATTATTGTTGAGCGTGTCCTGTCTTTTGTGCATGCTTGTAACATTGCTCACGTTATCTGACTTTTCTTTCGTCCTTTTCTCGTATGTTTATTGTTGCTGCACTTTTATATTTTATTCTGCCCTTCTATTGTTTTTTTCACTCGTTCTTGTTATAGTTATATATATTCTCTATTGTTACCAGTATTAGTATTTGTTGTTATTGTTCTGTTTTTTTGCTATTTATTGATATTGTTCTATCTTTACTATTTATTTTTATCTTATATATTTAGTACGAGGGTTATCCAGAAAGTGCCAGTCATTTTTAATTTTTTTTAAAGTAACAATAAACAAACCAGATTGTATTATATACATTTGAAAGGTAAAGCTGCCGCCTGCGATTTCAAGCACTGGCTTACACAGGCATGCAATTCGGCGTCAGTATCGACCACTTTGTTCCCATTATTTGCAATCTTCGAAGAAAGTCAGCGATGCAGCTATTCTCTGTTTCTTGTGGCCTTCCGTTAGGATTTTCGAAACCCATCTAGCAAAAAATTTGTGGCAACCAAACTTTTCTACCAGAATTTCATGCACTAACTCCGTGAAATTTGGGGAAATTGTTCAGCCAAGTTCCGTAATCGTGAATGTTCATCAGACACAAGGCTAGGCCTACCACTATGATCCTCATCATGAACATTGGAACAGCAATGTTTAAAATCAATGCGCCATTGCCTCATTCGGCTTTCACTCTTATTCCATATCCATACACTTCACACAGTTGGCGATGGATTTCAATTCGCTTGTAGGCTTTTGCCAACAAAAAACTAATCACATACGCACCTCACAAAAGGCGGGATTTTCTATTGCAGCGCACATTGTAACACGTCACAGAAAGCACAGTAAAAGCGTCACAGTCCTCATGGTACTACATCTGGATGCGTACCGAGTGTGGCAACGTTCTGACACCAAGATAGTGTCTCTAGCCACGCCCACTGACACGGTAGGCCAAAACGTCTGCTACTTTGTGGACAGCCCTCGTAATTATTGTTATGCTCATTTTTACTTCTTTTTTGCAGCCGTATTTTTGTTATATTTTAACATGTTTATCTTTTAAATTTTATTTACGGGAATCGTCTTGATCGTAATGGAGACAGAAAAATGTTTATTTTTTAAATTTTATTTACGGCAGTCGTCTTGATGGTGACGGAGACAAAAACGTTCGTTTTTTGAAGTTTATTTACGGCAGTCGTCTTAATCGTGGCTGAGACAAAAACATGTTTATTTTTTTAAATTTTATTTACGGCAGTCGTCTTAATGGTGGCGAAGAAAAAAACATGTTTATATTTTTTTAATTTTATTTACGGCAGTCGTCTTAATCGTGGCGGAGACAGAAACGTGTATTTTTTAAAATTTTATTTACGGCGGTCTTAATCGTGACGGAGACAAAAACATGTTTTTTATTAATTTTATTTACGGCAGTCGTCTTATTCGTGGCGGAGACAAAAATATGTTTATTTTTTTAAATTTTATTTACGGCAGTCGTCTTAATCGTGACGGAGACAGAAACATGTATTTTTTTTTTTAATTTTATTTACGGCAGTCGTCTTAATCGTGTCGGAGACAGAAACCTGTTTATTTTTAATTTCATGTGCGGTAGTCGTCTTAATCGTGGCGGAGACAAAAACATGTTCATTTTTTAAATTTTATCTACGGCAGTCGTCTTAATCGTGGCGGAGACAAAGCGTGTTTGCTTTTTAATTTTATTTACGGCAGTCGTCTTAATCGTGGCGAAGACAAAAATATGTTTATTTTTTAAATTTTATTTACGGCAGTCGTCTTAATCGTGACGGAGACAGAAACATATATATTTTTTTAATTTTATTTACGGCAGTCGTCTTAATGGTGTCGGAGACAGAAACCTGTTTATTTTTAATTTCATGTGCGGTAGTCGTCTTAATCGTGGCGGAGACAAAAACATGTTCTTTTTATAAATTTTATCTACGGCAGTCGTCTTAATCGTGGCGGAGACAAAGCGTGTTTGTTTTTTAATTTTATTTACGGCAGTCGTCTTAATCGTGGCGAAGACAAAAACATGTTTATTTTTTAAATTTTATTACAACAATTGTCTTGATCGTAACATGGACAAAAGCATGTTATTTTTAAATTGTATTAAATGCTCAATCAATCAAGCAACCGGAATGCGGTCAGGCGTTGTCTAGAATGTGTGGCTCTTGCCTCGAACAACTGAGATCGGGTCTTGTGCATTTTTCTGAGTAGTTTTTGTAAGAAGTTATAACAATACACTAATGTAACACTTCTTCCACATGGAACTCTGTCTCTTATGATGATTCCTTGGTGACTATAAGTAAAAATCCACATTTGTTTGACCGTTGATTTCGGTCGTTAACATTTTGTTGGACGTTGGGAAGATGTCCTCTCGTTAGACTGTGATTGCAACTCCGGCTCAAAATCTGTAACCTACGTTTGAACCCAACGAGAAACTGCAACAGGTTACTGTTAGCTTATCACTAACTTCACGTAAAACACTATGTATTCCTGTATTTTTTTTAACGAAAAGTTTCACTCTTAATGTACAACCTCTGATCGTCAACCGACGTAGTACCTGAAAAACCTGTGAACTACTTTTTAAATAATAGTTATATTTAGTTTATAATAAACAAAATAATTTTAACATACAGTTATTAAAATTAAATAATAATGTGTTTTAAAAAGTAGTTCACAGGATTTGAAGACAACATGATACGTAGTCAAATGCAGTTAAGTTTGTTCCTCTAATTGCTGCCTCAACTTAGATTTTGGAGGAAATGTTATTGTGGCAACACTGTAATTTCTATGGATAGCAATACTGAAAATTCTTTAGGTTCATATTTTCTGTTGTGGAATAACATTATCTATGGTTGCTGTAAGTTGCATTTCATAATCTCCTTTCACTTACGAATAAACAAGCAAAATCAAAATGATAAATTTTGTATTACTATTTTTTTTTTAATTTTTTTTTTCATATACAGTAATTTTGTTCACTTGATTTTAGGTATTCAAAAGTACACATTTTTGGATATTTTGAATTTTGAATAATCCGAATTCTTTTCATGGACTTTGAATTAAAAGAGTCCTCCCACTGTGTATGAAAATAGTACGTGCTGTTGTTTTTCCTTAAACATGGTGAGTCCATAGTCTGGTTATGAATGGTGTTAAAGAGGCCTGAGTATTTGGTGCATTAAAAAAATAAATATTTCTAATTCGTCCTATCCTTTTTTGTGGTTGATTTGATGCACCCTCTGTCGGATGGAAGAGGAGATGAGCTTTATGTAGAGTATTTATAAAAACGTTCGTTCGGAAAGTAAGTTCCGTTTGGTAATGAAAAAAGAAATTGAGTACAGATAAAGATAACAATGTATAGCACAAAAATCAATAACACTTACACTACTCTTTCACATAACCTGTAATTTTCCAGGCATTTTTCATATCGTGGTATAAGTTGATCTATTCCTGCATCATAGAATGTTGTCGCCTGTGTTGTCAAGCATGTGGTAACATGTTCTTTTAACTCTTCATCGTTGTTGAAGCGCTTACACGAAGGAAAGACTTCAAATGCAGAAAGAGATGGAAGTCGCTAGGAGCGAGGTCGGGACTGAACGGAGGATGGTCAAAAACGTCTCAGCCAAAGCTTTCAAGGAGTTGTTTGGTCACATTTGCATCGTGTGGTCGGGCGTAGTCGTAAATGAAAGCCACACCTTTGGAGAGCATTTCTCTGCGCTCGTTCGGTATTGCATGGCACAGTTTCTTAAGCAATTCGCAATAAACATCTTTATTGGTTGTTGCACCTCGTGGTAAAAATTCAATCAGGAAAATGCCTTGTCTGTCCCAAAACACTGTGCACATGACTTTTCGGGGTGTTAAGAATTGCTTTGGTTTTACCTTTGTTGAGAACGAAGTGTGCCTCCTTTCCATGGATTGCCGTTTCGTTTCAGGGGTGTCATAAGCAACCCAAGTTTCATCCTCCGTTACTATCTGCGATAAAAAGTTGTCGCCATCATCATGATAACGTGTCAGAAAATCAAGTTCGCTGGCCATCCGTAGTTTTTTGTGTTCATCAGTAAGCAGTTTAGGCATCCAACGTGCACAAAGTTTACGAAAACCCAGGTTTTCAGTAACAATCTCGTGAAGTACTTGAAATTTGTGGAAATTCAAGACTAAGAGCATTAATCGTAAAGCTACGGTTGTTCTTAACTTTTTCTTCGACTGCACTTACCAGTTCATCAGAAACCACAGATGGACGCCCACATCGTTGTTCGTCATGCGCTTGATCACGCCCTTCCTTAAATTGTCGGACTCATCTTCTCACCATTGAATTACTCATTGCATTTTCTCCGTAAACCTCACAGATTTGTCGATGAATGTCACTTGGTTTTACGTTCTTCGCATTCAGAAAACGAATCACATATCTAATTTCACAAGCGGTGGGATTTTTGATCAACTCTGCCATCATAGACAATCACTACAAACGACACACAATACAGAGCGATCTCAAAATGGCGTCGTTTCGTTCTGCTTGGATCAGAGTAACTAGTGCGCGTGAGTAGAACTGCGATTGTAGCACTGCCGCGGAGAAAAATCGAAACGGAACTTATTTTACGAACTTCCTATATATAGGTATAATCGTTTATTTGAGGTGAGCTGGTCGCTTGCAGAAGAAGAAAAAGCAAATAAATCATGAGATAAGAACAACCAATTTCAATGAATTTTACAAATTACTGAAGAAAAAAGATCTTGAGAGATTGTGCTTTTTGAACTTGGTGTTATGTTTTTATTTTTCATTATGTTAGGAGAGAAGTAAATACAGATATTGAAGGTCAGAACAAGATTCGACCTCAATAACAGCTATGCTCTTCGCTCTATTTCTACCCAATCACATTTAGTTCGAACCAAACAGCAGACTACTTTGTGTAGTTAATCGACAAGAGTCTTTCGTGTGCAAACGGCACATCTCTAAATCTGAATATAAAGACCAATATTTGTAGCCTGTATTTCATTTAGCCATTCCTGGCTGGCTGTTGGATGAAGTTCATGGCAAATATTTGAAACTTACACAATCTCAGGAAAGTCAATGATGCGGGTTCAAATTCACTATAGTTCCAGATACCCCTTCTCTCGCGTCGATAATCTCCTTTAAATGAAGTTTTGCTAGCTTCGTTTCTGTGACCCGTAAAAGGTAGATGCACCCCATTTCATAGTCATTGGGCGTTTTAAAAAAATGTTATTATTCAACGTTTTACACATCTTCACTCTTCACCCATCTTTTGCGCAATTTTCTGAAACCTAAGCGTGATAATAAAAGTAATATTTAACCATCCTTAAATTCCAGTGAAGCCAGTGGTGGTAATCTCATTGTTAGTTCGTAAGTGAAATAAACAAACACCGTTTAGAGTCATAAGTGTAGATTTACCTGTGTATTGGATAAGGAAAAATACTGCAGTTTCATGGGTTCCTTTTATGTAATGAGTTCCTTATTTGTACGTTTATTTGCATATTTTAGATTCAGTCAGTTGACTGTTCGTATGAGGATGATTCTGAGAACTCAGATGAGGAAGAGTCTTCAGACTCCTTCGTGTATCCAAAGACACAAATGCCTAGTAAAGAATCACATAGAAGACAGACATCATCGTCGCGTTCTTGTGAGGATTATGCAAAATCAGAAACAGCTTCCATATGCCATTCTGATGTAAGGAAGATAGATAGGTGAGTGATATATAAGAGCTGTATCAATTCCATATAATTTCATTTATGTTTGTTGCACTTATGCCTTGAACACATCAGCATAAATAACATCGAAATGAGCAAAATAATGTTAACATACCCGAGAATGCAATTTCTAGAACCAATGATCATGTAGACTTCACTGTAACTTTTGAACGAATGCATAATATCAGTCGTATTTGTAGTTGAGTACAAATGCTGAATACATAATGTAAATACATACTGAAAAACTCTATATGATGTATATATATATTCATATTTATAAAGTATAAGTCTATATTCACATTTATGTCAATAATTCATCAAATACCAGACGTAACAAGGATGTATGTCCATAACATATTTATATTGAATATTAGATTGACAGCCATATCATCGTTTGTAATTCCACGTTATTATATTCATAAAATTATTATTATTATACTAAACACAAGCGTTTCTCGTGACCCATGGACAATATACACTACCGCTCAAAAGTTTTAGAACATCCTGGATTTTTGTAAGCATCTACTGTGACTATATTATTTTGCCACGAGAACTTTCTTGCTGTGTATCAGAGGTACTCCTGCCTACAGCAAAAAATTGGATGACAATTGAATCAAGGCCTGAGAGGTACTGCAGATGATATGCCAAATTATAATTCTTAAAATTGAAAGCAGAAAAGACAATTTGATATAGATATGGCATTGTATATACAAAAGTGTGGAAGATGAAGCAACGTATTAGTTTCGTTTGGAAAGTGTAGACCTAGAGAGTGAATGCAGTGACAGAAATTTCAAAGAAAAAATAGTTTTCGACATTTTGCAGTTCCTTATATTTTGTTGATATGCTAACGTTTAAAACGCCAAATATACGATGCTTTGAAAAGTGTTTACGATGGTTTCGTATGCTACATTGTTGCTCGTTAAAAGAGTAACAGCGAATATTACATATACGCTTTCACTGAGCAATAGTTCACCAGAAGAGTGTATTGATCATCGTAAACACTATCAACAAGAACTGCAAAATTTCAAAAACTACCTTTTCTTTAAAATTTTTGTCACTGCATTCACCCGGTATGTCTACACTTTCCAAACAAAACTAATATATTGCCTCACCTTCCACTGTTTTGTTTATTCTATGTAATATCTATACAAAATGTCCTCTTTTGGCTTCAGTTTTAAGAATTATAATTTGACATATCATCTGCAGTACCTCTCAGATCTCGATTCAACTCTTTGTCAAATGTCTATGCTTTAGGCAGGAATACCTTTTGAAGCAGGGTGGTAAAGTTCTCTTGTCAAATTAATATGTTCGCAGTAGATGCTTACAAAAATTCGGGGCGTTCGAAAACTTTTGAGCGGTACTGTACATATTTAAAAGTAATTCTATTGCTTCACCACTCTCAAATTAGTATGAGAAACGAAATTACAAATGTATCCAAGCGTGGACACTTTTTACTAGAAGCATGATCGTTTCTTTCATCATGAATACATCATGTTGCACATCATAATTTTTAATGTTTCAATGACTAATCTTAAGGAAATAATTGTTCAGTTTTACAGATGTTCTTTTTTTGTTGTATAGTCGGCTTTCGTCACTTTAATTTTGACAACAATGCAATAAAGCTCATTGCTGTTCGCAACAAGAAATAAACTGGCTTTTTCTCTCTCGTTTTATTTCTCATGTAGTTCTGTCTATCAACAAGAAATGTTTATAAGAAGTACTTCTTCTCTTTAGTTTTGGGTTCTTCATTCAATTATTGAGTCTACACAACGATAGGGGGCACAGTGGCTCAGTGGTAGAGCGTTCATATCCGGTGCTTGGGGTCCCTGGTTCGATCCCAGCTGGCGCCGTGTGGACTTTATGGTGGATAAACATCATGCTCGTGGGTTCTCTCGGGGTTCTCTCGTTTTCTCCCACTTTCTTCATTCCACGATTTTATTCATTTCTCATCATCACCGTCTCCTTTAGCCTAACCGGCATAACCGTGGGACGTAAAACTTAAAAGATTTCATTTCATTTCATTTCTACACAACGATACATCTTAAAGAACTAAAGCTATTTACATATACTATGGTCATATATATATGTTGAATGATGGAAGTACTGAAACAGACTCTTATTTCTTGCTGTCTGTATTGCATTAAATTATCACTTCTGTTAAGAGTAAAAAATAAGTACAAGGTGTGGTGTAGACTTTTACCAACCTGAGCGTTAACAATATTATATGGCTTCAATACATTTGTTAAGCCACTAACTAGGGAAGTACTTGAAGTGGTACGCGGGAATCTGCATGTGTTGGAAAGATCACACCGAGTACACTTTACATGTGGAATATCTCGCTTGAATGGGGCTTGTAGGGACCGTGGCGACCATTTGAAGATAAGAACAAGGCACGCTCCGAAACACCTGAAAACGTGGGCAAAATAAGAAGCTATAATGTAATTGTTTTGAGACGTGGTATATAGTTTTAAAAGGTAGCTGGATACGAATCGAACACCAAATGTTTAGAATTCAAAATGATGAATCCAACATGGCGGACAGAAATTACCAAAAAAAAAAAAAAAAAAAATGCTATAGATCTGAAATTAGGTATATAGAGATATTCGACGTCGCTATGTATGAATCGGATATATCAAAAGTGTAAAATTCAAAATGATGGATCCAATATGGCGGACAAAATGCAAAAGACCTCTATGGAACTGAAAGAGGGTTCGCTGAATACGAATTTAATGTTAAAAGTGCAAAGTGCAATATGATAGATCCAATGTGGTGGACGAAAAATAAAAAAAAAAATAAAATAAAAATGTACAGAACGGGCATATATTATTCTTAAACACGAAGCAGAAAAATACCTATAGCACATAAGAGGGCAAGTAGGGGCAGGTGATGTTTTACAACAAACAGGAAGCGTGTTTTGCTATACAATCATGCCAAAATTGAGGCACAGAATGCAAGGCAGGTTTTGTAGCGCACATGAAAGTTTTATGATACGAACAGATTGCAATCATAGACAATAATTATTTTACTACCAACCCCCTCCTCCGGCCCCGAAGAGATATGCGGGGATCGATATATGTTATAAATCGTCGGAAAGCTGCATCAACTACGCTTTACATCTGTAATATCTCGCTTGAATGGCGCCTATAGGGTACGTTGCGATTATTTGCAGATACCATCTGAAGATCCGAACAATGACAGTGAAAAGTGCGCGTTTAAAACATCCTTATGCTTCCATAACTGTCTCCGGTTTCACATTATGTCGTGTACACTTGAGAGCAATAAGTATGGCAAATGTCCACTCTCCGTAGTAGGGATGGTAGACTAGTTTCGATCTTGTCTCGGTCTCGTCTGTAATGCGCTTTACCAAATCGAGATTAGATCGAGACGGAGCCCAGACTCGTCTCTATACACATGCGTCCATTCTGTAGTTTTGAACATTTTATCAACCATATTGCGTCATATTGGATTTTGCACTTTTAACATTGAATTCGTACTCCGCGACTACGAAAACCTCTACCTACCTGCTTTCAGTTCCGTAGCAGTGTTTTGCATTTTTTTCCGCCATATTGGATCCGCCATTTTGAATTTTACACTTTTGGTATCCGATTCATATATAGCGACGTCCAGTGTCTCTGTATATCCAATTTCAGATCCATAGCTTGTTTGTTTTGTAATTTATGTCCGCCATTTTGATTTGTAAACATATGGTGTCAGATTCGTATTCAGCTACCTTTCAAACCTATATATACCACATCTCAAAACAATTACATCATAGCTTCCTATTTTGTCCATGTTTTCTGGTGTGTCGGAGCTTGTCTTGTTTTGATATTCAAATTGTCGCCACGCCCCCAAATGCTCCATTCAAGCGAGGTATTTCACATTTGAGATATACTCTGTGTGACCTTTCCAATGATATATAACACATGCAGATTCTCGCGTACCACTTCATGTATTTCCCTAGTAAGTTCCTCTTGTACTATCTCGTTCAAAAAATCTGGCCACCTTTGTATTATCTTTGTGAATCCTTTCATTCTTATCCAAAGATGAAATAAAGTATAACAATGAAAAATATTTTTTGGCCAATTGAGTTTTTTCTTCTCGCTCAAGCACGATAATTTCCTACGTACGAGAGGACTACAAGCATATGGTTTTCGAAAGCGAACTAGGTAGTCAGGTTTTTTTGAGTTCCGATTGACAATAGGAATGAAAAATGTCTTGTGATTGAAAATAAAAGTTGTGTGAATAAATTTCATTTTGACATACCATATAAGCGATTTCTTACTTAACTATTCTTTACTGATGAAATCATGTTCTGATGATGAGTAGTCTAGTTCTGCTTTTTCATATTTTAGTCACAGCATTACAGTGTGGTATGATTTATGGAGTTAGACTGAGAAAGTTTAGTGTGGTCCCATGCCTTTTATTTATATTTATTTTGATATTACTTTCGCATTTGAGCCTATTTAAAAATGTAATAAATATAAACATATAAACAAGGAGACGGGATTTGTAAAAATAAATACATCTTATCTTATTCAATACACATGTTGTGAAGAAACAGCATCTTACAATGACAAGTTAATCAAATTGGATACTTCAGTTTTAAGTAACTTGAAAGAGATCAGTCTCATCTCTCGTAGTTTTATATCTCTCCATTCTACTCTTTACATGTTGATAGTTTGCATGAAACTAGTTCATTTTTTTTTTCTTCAATAGCTCTCGAACATTAAATAATGGGCTGTTTTTCTTTAGGACGGCTGGTCATCTCTCTGCGAACTGAGAAAGCTGGTGGCTCTTTGCCATTCATCTTTGTTTGAGCGTTTCTGTTGTTAACCAATAACAGCATCATAAGAAGAAAGAAGGAAGCGCATTTCCAGACATTTCCGTTGCTTTGCTTAAAATACAAGGCATACCTTTGCAATGTCTCTCACATTAGGTATTAAATAATAATAATAAACACTACTGCTATTACTACTAATAATAGGCACGCGGTAGCACAGTAGTAAAGCTCTTATCTCTGATGTGTGGAATTCCTGGTTCAGTTCCATGTAACATCAATTTAGCTTTGTGGTGGACAAACACTGTGTGTGTGGATTTCTCGCGGTTAAAACGTTTCTTTCCACTTTCACTGTTTTCCTTAACCTGGTGCGTACACGCGGGACGTTAAACCAAAACAATAATAATATTACTAAATGGTGTTGCATCTAATTGCAGTCTGTAAATAAATTAAATGTATCCCTATCCACTGAGCAACTCCATTTGACTGGCTACTAACCTGCGTGAAAAGGAAGTGCAGTATGGGATTTACGCAAAAGTCATTTGGGATAATATGACTGAAAGTAGGTTGATTTTTACTATTTACGAAATAGTTTGTGAGAAATGGAGTATACCAGTATTCGTTGCCAAGTGAACACACCTGTTGACTATTATTACGATTGTGTGACGCATGATATCGAAAAATATCGAGATTATTGTTTCTGAATAACCAACTAACTCTGTGGTCTAAGGGATCCGGAGGTTCAATGCCGCGTTCACAAAAGCTCTCCATCGACTTGTATCCTTAGCCAACTGGATCCATTTTCGACTTTCTATTCCTATTTCTGTCAGATCCATATTAATATTGTTCATACATCTGCGCGTAGGTTTTCCTAATGGTCGTTCCAATTGGACTTACAATTAAAACTGTAAAGGCGTTCCCACGTTCTTCCATTCCCGCTACATGGCCTGCCCATCTGAGCCTCCTAGATTTGATGATTCTAACAATGTTTGGTAAACGGTATAAATTATGCATTTCCTCATTATGAAGTTTTCGCCTTTCCCCATTCATGTTCCTCTTGGATCCGAATATTTGTCTTAGGATCTTGTTCTCAAATGCTTTCAGTCTACGCTCTGCCCTCAGGGCAAGCGACCATATTTGGCAATATATTTTAAGCCTGATTAATTCCTCCTATTTTAATTCCTCGACAGAATTCGCGATGAAAAGAGATTTTGAACTGAATAGTAACACGAATTTCTTGTTTCTAGTGGACATCTAATTTCTTCGTGAATATGGCTTTTGCCTGTTAATATTGATCCTAGATATTTGAAACTATCCACTTTATCAAAAGTATTATTTAATATTTTAACGCATCTATAATTTGCAGTATAACGATCCCGACAAACTTCCATGTATTTATTTTCTCTGCATTCTAAACCTATGTCCCTGTAAGCGTTTAGAATAATTAAAATTAGTGTTATTCGTTTCCCAATATGTCATATTTATGGAAATTTCAGACATGATGCAGAACCTCAGAACATACCAAGTAAGAAAGAAAGATAAAAGGAAGTTCAGATAGTTGAGCACTAGCTGTCAAAAACTTCGAGAAATACCGTTTTTTTGCTGACCTATTCGTTCCTCCAAATTTTTTTTTTTTTTTCGACCGCATAAAATATCAGTAATATGAGATATACTTGGAAGGAACTTAATTATTATGTAGATATGTACTTCCTGACCAGAGGTATATGCTGAAGACACTAATTAACATATCTTAAACTTGGATAGAGCAAGTCACGCTTGATGTATGTAAGGTACGAAATAGTTGTATTGTTGACATGCTAAATACTGCTATTTATGAACACCCGTTGGAATTAAAATACAAGGAATAGTGTAATCGTACTGTTGTGATCCATGTAATGTGATTCACTTTTATTGTGTTCATTTCAGTGGAGATGATGCTGCACATTCTGAAAGTGAGAAAAGTGAAATATTGGGAGAGACTAATCCAATATATACTCCAAACATAGTCCCTTGCAAACCAAAAAATGCGATGTGTGAAGAGAAAGCAAGTAATTCAGAAGACTCGGAGGCCATGCAGATTCCGCATGAAAATAGAAAATATACGTCCTCACATGCTTATAAATCCAGGAAAGAAGAATTATCTGCCATTGATTCCTATCCAAAAGAATGGGGCAAGACTGATAAAGACATTTTAGATACAATTTTCAAGCGAACTTGCAAGCAGGAGAAAAGTTCCGTAAGTTTTACTGTTGTGATTTTGTAATAAGCAGCTTTTGCAGCATTTAATTTTGCTCTTCAATTTATATCTTCCCAAGATCGAAGAATAGAGAGAAAAAGGTGGTCTGAGTTCCTCTAATCAATATCATGATCGAGAACGAAAAATGTGATGTTTATATAGAAAGAAAAAATATTTTATATCAACATTAATATATGCAAGTCATGAAATAGCTGTAAACGTTGATAGGACCATCGTGAATATTATGCCATTGAAGATCAGTTGCCAAAAATTTATGAGATTTCTTGCCGTGTGGTTTTCAGCTAACCTCTTTATTCTAACATAAATCATCTTCAAACAACCGCTCTTTAAGATCGTTAAACAATTGTAACGTTCCCCTTTTCTCTTCTACTTTGTATCACTTGACATCTGTATTCTACAATTACTGGATTGACAATTTACTCGCATATAAATTAAGCCTTACATATCGAGGAAAACACGTTTAAGTACATTGCCACATTCACTGAATTAACATACAAACCAACATATAACTAGCAGCCTCATTTATCTGTGCTCACTTAAAGGAGTTCGTGATCTTCATTTGGTTTGATTAGATTGTTTTCACGCGGTCAACAAAATCAGTTTCATTTATTGCGTAAAATGCATTATTAGAAACACGTGACTGACATACAATACATATTAAATTTCTAACGATTTCGGAAGCTTCAGGTAGGGTTGACAGATGCTGTTTCTTTACTTCAGTGCCGATCTCGTCCCTATCTTCTTCCTCATCAGATATATTGTGTTTTTCTTTGTGTCACTCTCTTCTATGGGTGCCTCTGAGTAACTGAAAACCAGTTGAAACCACGCTTTTCTGTTCGAAATTTGCCCAGCTTTAAACATACTTGTATTGTGCTATTTCGAATTATTCAAGCAGAAGATTCAACAGTTCATATTGCCTATGATTTTTTACCATTGTTTTCAATACAGTTTTCAAGGGAAATAAACTTTGATGGAATTATCTAAGTTCGAATTAACGAGAGTCCACTGTATTAAAAAAAAAAAAAAAAAAGTTTCTCGCTTTATTCTCGTTCTTGCTCTGACATTTTTCACTATGTCAGAAGAAAAGTAAATACAGACTAACTGGTATGCCCATCGCTCTGTTTCTACCCAGTCAGATTTCGTTGAAGTCAAACTACGTTTGAATAAAACAACAGACTACTTGGTGTAGTTAGTGGGCAAGAGTCATTCGTCTCCAAACGACACATCTCTAAATCTTAGTATAACGGCCAATGTTTGTAGTCTATAGCTGATTTGGCCATTCCTCGCTGGCTAATCATGAAGTTCATGGCTTGGAACTCGTACAATCTCAGGGAAGCTGTTGATGCGGGTTTGAATTCACTGGAGTTCCTGATACCTCTTTCCTCACCCCGAAAGTCTGCTCTAAAAAGCGTTCGCTAAGTTGGTTTCTCTTAACCGAAAAAGATAAATTCACAGGATTTCTTGATGGTCATTGCCCAATGAAAAGAAATTATAAGAATTGAGTTATTCAACGTATTTTTCATGTCTTACACAGGTCTCTGAATCGTAAGCATGATGATAAAGCAATATTTAATCCTGAAATTCCAGTGAAGCCAGTGGTGAAGATCTAGTTGATAGTTCGTAAGTGAAATAAAGAAACAGATTCATCCTCCTTTCAGAGTCGTAAGCGTAGATTCATCTATATATGGATATAATACAAAAACAATATTAACTGCTTTAAGAAGGAAGAGAACAGTAGTTTCATGTGTTCCTTTTATCTAATGAGTTCATTATCTAGACGTTTATTTGCATATTTTAGATTCGGCCAGTTAGCTGTTCCTCTGAAGGTGATTCTGAGAACACGGATTCTGACTCTATTGTATATCCTGAGAAACAGACGCCTAGGAAAGGATCACAGTCATCATCATCATCGTCGAGTTCACGTGAGGATTATGCAAAATCAGAAATAACTTCCAAATGTCAGTCTGATGTAAGGAAGATAGATAGGTGAGTGAAATATATTGGGGGCTGTCATTTTTTTGACAGTAAATGCAAAGAGATAAAGTGTGAAGATTTTTTTTTAATCAATCACCCTCGTTATCAAGAGCCTTTTGCCATCTAGTGTGCAAATTTTCAATGCCGGATCAATAAAACTCAATTGGTTTGTGATCAAAATATCTGGAGAGGGCATTTTGGACATCATCCACAGTTTCAAAGTGTTTACTACTGAGATAATGTAGCGATCGGAATAAATGAAAATACAATTTCGGAAGATCGGACGATATGGTGGGTGTGACAATACCTCCCGCCTCAAGTCATTAACTTTTTCCACGGTTCGTCTTGCTTATTGTGTTGCAGAATAACGCCATTTCTGTTGACAATCACTGGCCACTTTTCAACTAAAGACTGCTGTACGCGACCCAATTGTTCACAGTAAAGGTCTGCATTTACAGTTTGTCCAGGTTTCAGCACTTCAAAATGAACGATCCCGTGAGCTCTCCACCAAACACACAAAAGCACAATTTGTTGGGTCTAAGTCTGGCTTAGCTGTACTGCGTTGCGATTCAGTCAGAGAGAGTCACTGCCTTTTTCGTTTTGAATTATCATGCAGTACCTTTTTTTTTTTTTTTTTTTTTTTTTAATCTCCGGTGATCAAGCGATCGAAAAATGGTTCTGTATTGTGCCGTTGAAGCAATAAATTGCATGTGTTAAACCGGTTAACTTTTTCTTCGGACAAATTATGCGGGACCCAAACGACTGTTTTGCTTAGCTTCCCAATCTGCTGAAAATGTTCTTGGATGTTCCACTAAGGTTGGTTAAGAGTGTGTGACAATTCCTTGACTGTCTGACACGGATTTGCTTCCAATTCCGTCACTAACATGTCATTGTCGAAAGTAGTTGGTGTTTCTGATCGAGACGAGTCGGAAAGATAAAATTACCGAATTTGAACCTCGCAAACCACCGTTGGCATTTAGGAACATCAAATGCACTTGGATACACAGCGCAAATGTTCTTGGTAGCAACTGTTGTGTTACTACCCGTGTGAAACTCAAACAGCATACAATGATTTATATGGGCCTTGTTTGGTATTTGGCTGGCTACCATCAACTGGAAAAAAAAAAAAAAAAAAAAAAAAAATTTGCATTATTTACGACTAAACAAGTCATTATAGCCGAGACATGTATTTGGCACGACTTTGAAGTACACAATGAGCTGCTAAATGACCAATCAATATCGACATGCGAAAAAGCGGCATTACTTTCCGGTCCCCTAAAAAAGCTGTTTCAGTTTCAGATAATTACATTTATGTTTGTTACACATATGCCTTCGACATATCAGTATCAATGGTATCGAAATTAGCAAAATAATTTTAACATACTCAAGAATGTAACTTCTAGAATCAATGATCATGTAGACTTCATTATAACTTTTGAACGAATGTACAATATCAATCGTGTATGTAGTTCAATACAAATGCTGAATACATAATTTAGATACGCGCACAAAGGCTCTATGTAATATATATGTCAATAAGTCATTAAATATCAGACTAACAAGGATGTATTTCCACTTTTGAATATAGTACGTACTTTGAATTGAGTTTTGATCGTGTTGTTCTGATTAAAATGCATATCCTAGAGGGCAGGCAGGAACTTCAAATTTAAGCAAGAAATGAAATATGTCAGCAGCTTCTCAATTCAGGGAAATAAAACTCGGTATATAATTCCCTCATTAAAAATAAAGGGAAATATGTAGGGTGTAACATAAATGCATGGCCAAAGGTGACGAGGTGATTGGGGACATCGAAATAAGCAAAAATGTTCTTTTAAACATGGGTCCGATGCTGTTTCGTTTCCGAGATACAGGGTGTTCAAATGTTGAGGCCCTCCAATGGCTCAGTATGGGAAAGTGATGAAAATGTTCAATATAACAGGAATAATACAATGAAGTGAAATTATGCCTGTGCAGATACGTTTACACTAACAAAGAAAATGAAGCTAACCAACATTTGAGGTTATTGAGTTGTAAGTGTTGCCAACCTGGTACGAAGTATTATGTTTTCAGATAGCACTAGAGGTCCATATGTTAGCATATAATTGGTGACATCAAAACGTTCTTAAACATGAGGCAGATTTCGCTTCGTTTTCGAAAGACAAGGCGTCCAAATGTGAAGTCAATTAACGGCTCACAACAGTAAACAACGGTTCATAGATCATAACTATTGCATGTTTCGAAAGATAAGTAATTGAGAAAGGTATTCGATAGAGGCCACAGCTTTCGTTTAAACCACACATAAACTTCGGAAGACAGTGCCCCACGTTTAGGAACGTTTTGATGTCAGTAATCATATGCTAAAGTGTAGACGTCTAGTGCTATTTAAAAACATAACACTTTGTAGCAGGTTGGCAACACTGACAACCCAATGACCTCAATGTTGATTAGTTTCATTCTCTATGTTAGTGTAAATGTTATATATATATATATGTATGTATGATAACGTGGTCGAAAATGTCGCTTTTAAGGAGAAGGAGCGATTTCTATTCTTTTCCTTCACATTCAAACCGACGTTGCCTGTCTCATGATGATGGGAAAATTCCTGAACCATTTGAAATTAATTTTTAAACATTGTTAACATTGTCCTTGAGTAAGGTTTTAAAATATTTGTTTTATATATACAGGGTGTTACAAAAGTGTATCAATATTTTGGAAACTGATTCCTCACATCAAAATAAGAAAAAAAAAAAAGTCCATATGCATCTGTGCTCAAAAGTGGATACTTTCGGAGTTGTAGGGTGGCGAAAATGTGAAACAACTGAACTTTAAAAGTTCATAGTTCCACTATTATAGGACCTATCATAGTCGGGTCAAGACATCATTGAGGAACTGGTATGTGAACTATCCAAATATCCATGTTTAAGAATGCTCCAGTACTTGCACACCAATTTTTAGAAAGGTAGGTGGAGAGTGATCAACTACTCCCAAATAGCCTCTCCAAAAATGATTGTGCAAGTACCGGAGGTTCTGAAAGATGGATATTTGGATAGTTCACATACTAGTTCCTCAGTGATGTTTTGATCCGACTATGATCGGTCCTATAGTAGTGGAGCTATAGACATTTAAATTTCATTTTTTTCACGTTTTCGGCATCCTATACCTACAAAACAATGCACTTACGACCACAGGTCCGTTTGAACTCTTTCTCCTTATTTTGATGTAACGAATCTGTTCCCAAAATATTGTGACAAATTTTTTGTAACACACTATATATATATATATATATATATATATATATATATATATATATATATATATATATATATATATATATACTAATCACCAGTTGAATTAGAAACCGCAGGACAGTTGCAGAAACCGCCCTGCAGAGGCTCCATCAGTACATGTGAATGAAACGCATCGCGCGTGTACTGCTGCCGTGTGCATCCTCTCTCGGTATCCGTGTCAGTGCGTTGTGTGATGGGCAAGACGAAGGACCTGAGTGCATTTGACCGTGGTCAAGTCGTAGGGACTAGTGCTGTCGAAATCGGTTTTTGAAAAAACCGAAAACCGGTTTTTGAAAAAAGTGAAATTTCATAAAACCGAAATGTCGGTTTTGAAAACCGCTTTTGCGGTTTCGGTTTTGAAAACCACATTTGCGGTTTCGGTTTTGAAAACCGCTTTTGCGGTTTCGGTTTTGAAAACCACATTTGCGGTTTCGGTTTTAAAAACCGCTTTTGCGGTTTCGGTTTTGAAAACCGCATCTGCGGTTTCGGTTTTAAAAACCGATTTTCTCAAAAACCGAAAATTGCAGAAGTCACAAAAATTCGACAGCACTAATATCAAGTAACGACGAGGAAAGAGCAAAGAATCTTTCCCATCTTCGGCTCACAGTTGCCAGATGGAGGGAAATTTCCCCCGGCGTAGGGATAAAATGCTCAAAATTTGTAGAGGTGAAAGAAGATATTTTTTCTTAAGATGTCTTAACGTGTAGGGAAATTCTTGTTTAGTATTCTTTTACAATTGGCAGAATAAAAAAAGAACATAAGTTGCAGTTTCTCACAAAGAGGCACGGCTATCGTTATTGGGAAGTAAAAAGATATAGAATAAAATATGATCGGTGTGGGTATATCCAACATTCTACCTGCTTGTGGCAGTTCAGTTACAACATGAACTTGTGTAAGGACATAGTGAATATGGAACCTCCACAGAGCGTCATAAGGGCGTGTATGCTGTACGAATTCAAACTTGGATCAAACGCCACTGCAGTGGGGCGGAAGATATCTCAGGCCTTTCGTGAGGGTGTCGTGATTAAGCAGACAGTGCAAGGGTGGTTTAGAAAGTTTAAGGACGGTGACAAAACACTCACGAAAGACGCACCACGTGCCGGAAGACCAATACATGTGCAAAATGAAGATCTTTAGGTAGCAATTGAGGCGAACAGTGGAGAGACCTGTGAGGAACTGGGGCTAACATTCAATGTGAGTGGAGAAACCATCCGGCAGCACCTCCATCAACTTGGGAAACACTACAATTTGAGTCTATTGGTCCCACATGAATTAACTCCGGGTCAGAAGACTACGCGTGCAGACACCTGTGTTTCTTTGCTGTCTCGTCTGAGGAAGGAGCCATTTCTGGACAGGATGTTGACATGGATGAGAAGCTCCATGGCGTCGTCATCATTGGTTAAAATCCCATGAACTGGTTCCAAAACAGCTGAAACCAGTAATGCAGCAGAAAGTCCTGCTGTGTGTTTGGTGGACTGCTCGCGACATCGTGCATCGTTAACTGCTACCGGCTGGTCAGAGCAGAACATTAATGCAACTGTCTACTGTCAGCAGTTGAGCCGTGTTCAAGAAAAACTCAAAACCCTGGAGCCAGCACTTCTCAATCGCTAAGGGGTTCTCCCGTTACGGGACAACACTAAGCCCCACATGATTAGAGTGACCCGGGACACCATCCATACTCCCTGGACAATGCACCGTCCGATTATCCCTGAACCATTTCTTGGACACTCACATTAGAGAACTAAAGTTCAACTCCGTAGTGAAGGTGCAAAATGCACTTGATACCTTCTTTGCTTCACGGCAAACCAAGTTCTACCGCGAAGGAATCCATGCCCATCCCGAACGTTTTCAGAAGGTCGTTGATACTGATGGGTACTATTTTTGATCTTCCAGGTACGTCTTAGGCAGGGGTGTAGCCACGGGGCCAGGCTCCCCAAATGATTTCCTGGCCCCCCTAATGACCAGATGTTAAAACATCATCGTGAGATTACTTCGCTTCAGTCATTTAAAAATAACAATGTTTACATATAATTAATAATTTACGGTAAAATAGTATGGAAAAATAGTATTTTACCATACCGATCACAAAATAGTATGGTATTTCTTCCTTATAGCGATCCGAAAATAATATGGTATATTTTTGTGACAGTAGATTACATAATTTACGGCGACTTGTATTTGACAGTTTGAAGACAAACGTTTTGACAAGGTACTATAAAATCTATGAAATGAAATGAAATCTTTGAGTTTAACGTCCCACGCCTATGGTTAGGCCAAAGGAGACGGTGATTATGAGAAATGAATGAAATGGTGGAGTGAAGAAAGTGGGAGGAAACGGAACCCCGAGAAAACCCATGAGCACGGTGTTTGTCCACCACAAAGTCCACACGGCGCGAGCTTGGATCGAACCAGGGACCCCAAGCACCGGAGGTGAACGCTCTACCACTGAGCCACCGCGCCCCCCACTATAAATTCTATCATAAAACAATGGTACTATACTAAATCGTAAGTACCAAGAAAACTTTTTATCAGATGGAAAATTTGGTGAAAAGCAACGTTTTTATTCAGTTTTTCAGTTTGGATTTCATTCGCTTTTTAAAATGCTATTTCGTGTAAAACAGGAAGTGAGATACAGTTGTTAATAAAATAATTATGTCTTTTTAGTCACGAATAATAAATAAACATTTTTTTTTTCAGAAAATCTTAAAATAAATTAAGTGCAATTTCAAAGAAAATCAGTCTTATGTATAAAAGTAACCACGAAAGTTCTGTCGCTTTTTGTGGAGGTCTGCGATAATTGGCCCTCACTGGCGGCCGGGTTTCGTCGAGTCGAAACATATATCTCGCGTCGGGGTGTTGAAGTTACCACCGCGTAGCAGCGACCAGCGAGAACTTCGTCTTGGTCCGCACTTCTTAGATTCTTCGCGGAGAATCGTGAAGGGACCAACACGAACTGTCGCCAGTCATGTGCATGCGGTTATTATTATATTTT
Organism: Thermobia domestica; assembly: GCF_964235325.1. Lineage (NCBI taxonomy): Eukaryota > Metazoa > Arthropoda > Insecta > Zygentoma > Lepismatidae > Thermobia > Thermobia domestica. The sequence continues at coordinate 242,789,558 of NC_137460.1, read as the reverse complement.
ATTTTTTGCTGACAAATTGTTCCTAAAGTGAGCTCCGAGGGTCAAGAATAACCTCTGCCTCAACATCATGACGTGAAAAATCTTGAGATAAATGCGATAATTGTATGAATTTAGATGACAACTGTCGTCGATCATTAGACAGTGAGTATGCGAGAACTATGAAATAAAGTAAATGTTACACCTGTTAAAATTGTTTATGGTGAGTGCTGCTTTATGCACTTTAGCCGTAACGTTTACTTATAACGTTAGGCTTACAAGTTAAGCCTAACGACATACAATTTTTTCCACATATATAACATCCCATTAAAACCAATCATTGTGAAAATGTACGCGAATGTATACTTTTATACAATCTATAATTCCATGTAAAAGATGATATAAACAAAACCATATTTATAAAATATAGAACCATAAACAAATACTTAATACATCATAGGAAAAACTATATGATCTGAATCTAAACAATCCACATAATACACTATTCTTTTTTCTTCTTTTAAATATCCTTACACTTTTGATATGTGCAGGTATTTATTACGGCACTTACATCCCAACATCTTCCCCGGGTCTCACTGACAAAGCTTTCCTGTTCTAAACACCTCGACATCCTAATGCTTCTGAGCACTAAGCTCCTTTTGAGCACACAGCTCCTTCTGAGCACCAAGCTCACTTTAATCTGAGCGCACAAAGCTCCTCTAAAAGCTCCTCCTGAGCCCAACTGAGCACACAGCTCCTACTAAACACAGCTCCTCTTGAGCTTCCACTGAGCATACAGCTCCTCTAGAAGCTTCTCCTGAGCTTCCACTGAGCTCACAGCTCACTTTAATATAAGCACAAAGCTCCAACTGAGCACACAGCTGCTCTAAAAGCTTCTCCTGAGCTTCCACTGAGCTCACAGCTCACTTTAATATAAGCAAAAATCTCCAACTGAGCACACAACTCTTCTAAAAGCTCTCCCTGAGCTTCCACTGAGCTCACAGCTCACTTTAATATGAGCACAAAGCTCCAAACGAGCACAGAGCTCCGACATCTTCATAGGATGTACGATTCTTCAGACGCAACCTTTGGCTATAGGCTATTCAATGGAACTAAACTTTACTTATGCACCTATCCTCGCATGATCTTATCTGGGAATCGTCGATCTTTTCCAAGACTGCGCCATTGTTACACCTGTTACACTTGTTTATGGTGAGTGCTGCTTTATGCACTTTAGCCGTAACGTTTACTTATAACGTTAGGCTTACAAGTTAAGCCTAACGACATAGAAATTTTTCCACATATATAACATCCCATTAAAACCAATCATTGTGAAAATGTACGCGAATGTATACTTTTATACAATCTATAATTCCATGTAAAAGATGATATAAACAAAACCATATTTATAAAATATAGAACCATAAACAAATACTTAATACATCATAGGAAAAACTATATGATCTGAATCTAAACAATCCACATAATACACTATTCTTTTTTCTTCTTTTAAATATCCTTACACTTTTGATATGTGCAGGTATTTATTACGGCACTTACATCCCAACAGTAAATAGACACGCGTCATTTTGTTACAAAATTATATGGCAAACACATTTTATCTAATTGCAAACAGTTATCGTCGAATATACACGGTTAAAGGAGCACTGTGATTGACCAAATTAAAAAGATCTTAACGATTTATCCCTTTACAAGCGACGTTTCCTTCATCGCCATCGTAGCGAAGTAGGAAGAACACTTGCCTAGTAATCGTAAGGTTGGTGGTTTGAGTCCCCTTCGGGGTAATTTTTTGGTACTTTTTAAAAGTGTTTTTTAGACTCATCTTAATGTAACTAAATCACACATATAGCCGATTTAACATTTTGGGGGAGTAATTTTGTGGTTCATTGGCGTTTTGTCGCATCTCTGCCGCTGGTGGCATAATTTTCAAAACGGTAGAGGGGCCACCGGGGATCGTCGCTGCGGCGCCGCCAATGTTTGGCGTGATGTCGCTAATTGCCCATTTGTGGTTCACTGACGCTTACGGCATGGGGACAATTCAGTGTGAGTGGCGAAACCATTCAACAGCACCTTCATCAACTGAGGAAACACAAGAAGTTGGGTCGATGGGTCCCACATAACTTGATTCCGGGTCAAAAGGCAACGCAAGCAGACACCTGTGTTTCTTTGCTGTCTCGTCTGAGGAAGGAGCCATTTCTGGACAAGGTGTTGCCATGTGATGAGAAATGGGTCCTGTACGAAGTTCCACGGCGCCGTCATAATTGGTTAGCATCCCATGAACGGTTCCAAGACAGCCGAAACCAGTACTACACCAGAAGAAAGTCCTCCTGTGTGTTGATGAACTGCTCGTGGCATCGTGCATCGGGAACTGCTACCAGCTGGTCATCGCATCAATCCAACTGTGTACTGTCAGCAGTTGAGCCGTGTTCAAGAGAAACTCAAAACTCTGGAGCCAGCACTTCTGAATCCCAAAGGGGTCCTTATGTTACAGGACAACGCTAAGCCCCTCGTAGCTAGGATGACCCGGGACACCATTTTACGCCTTGGATAGGAAACACTATTGCATCCGCCATACTCCCTGGACATTGCACCGTCCGATTATCATCTGTTCCCTGCCTTGGACAATCACTTTAAAGGATGCCAGCTCAAATCCCAAGTAGAGGTGCAAAATGCACTTGATAACTTCTTCACTTCACGGAACACCAACCTCTACTGCGATGGAATAAATGGCCTTCCAGAACGTTTTGCAGAAGGTTGTCGATCTATTCTTGATCTTCCAGATACGTGTTAGGTGACATATGAATGTCCGGAGGTGGTGGGTGAGAAAGCGATAGAACTTTCTTGTTTACCTATATAGATCGGTTCTGTGTATTGAAATAGTTATGCACAAAGGTATAATGTTTGGTCGGGGGCAGTAGTTCTTGGTTAAACATAATACAAACTATCTGTAATATAATTTATGAAATTATTATTATTATTACTATTATTATTATTATTATTATTATTATTATTATTAATAATAATAATAATAATAATAAGCTAAAACAGTGTTTTTAGTTTTCCGGAAGGAAACCAAAATTTTCCAGTTTTTTTCAGGCTTCAAAAACACTAGCTGTAACACATTTTTTTAAGATTGTAGCTGCCCCCTTTCAAAAACGACGGGCCCCTCCTACAGAAACCTGCTGGCTACACCCCTGATCTTAGGTGACATATCATGTTCTAAGGTGATAGGTCAAAAAGCGACAGAACTTTCTTCGTTAATTTTATACATACTATGTAAAACTACTGTATAAGTTCTAGTATCTCGAGTTCGGGAAGTCGGAATGTCAAAATTCCTTAAGATTGTGTTCCTCGTGCTCTACTTTACAAAATATATAAAAATCAGGTGGGGTCCAGTTTACTTCCCTGCAACCGAAAAGTACCTTGGAAGTGTCATCAAAGAAGTAACTAAAAAAAAAAGAGCAAATGATCCCAGGTCAGTATTTGTAACACACAAGTTCAGATCAGTACTTACGGAGTTCTAAACCGTAAGAAAGTAGGAGGAAACGGGAGCAAATAAAAAAAGTTGAAACACAGACATAAATCAATACAATTGTCTCGATCGATAGATGCTTTCACAATTGTTGAAAGGTGTAATTAAAAACATTGGTTTCGGTTTTGAAAAACGCATTTGCGGTTTCGGTTTTGAAAACCGCTTTTGCGGTTTCGGTTTTGAAAACCGCATTTGCGGTTTTCGGTTTTCAGAAAACCGGATTTCTCAAAAACCGAAAACCGCAAATGTCACAAAAATTCAACAGCACTAGTAGGGACCAGACAACTGGGTGGCTCGATTTCGGAAGTGGCTGCGGAACTCAGATTTTGAAAAACAACTGTGTCAAGGGTGTATCGAGAGTACCTGGCTTCTGGTAAAACCGTACCCGCACAGGAAAACTGCCACGGCCAGGGGCGTGTTGACGACAGGGGAAGAACGAAAAACTGGACCGCATCATAACAGCAGTCCAGTGCGTCAAATCACGGAGAGGTTCAACGCAGGACAACAACGCCGTCTTAGGAGCCACACAACGAACAACCACCTACTCGCAATGGGGTACAGAAGTCATCGGCCCACGCGTGACACGGTCCCCTAACCCTAATTGGTTCCCTAACACGTGTGACACGGTCCTTCACAGGTAAACGCTACCATAATCTTCTGGATGACCTTGCCGTGTCATTTGCTCGGCTGCAACATCGGATGGTGACCTCATCTTTCAGCAGAACAATGCGCCGGCCTTCCGCTCTAGGATGGCAGCAGACTGGTTTGATGAGCACTCCTCTGATCTGGCAGCACTTCCCAGGCCATCACGGTCATCGGGCCTCAATCCCATCGAACACATCTGGGGCACCATGGAACGACGCCTTCGGGCTGTGGACCCTCTTTCGGCCAACCTGCTGGCTTTGTGGGAGGCTTTGCAGCAGATATAGATTAAAATGCCACAACAATACTTCAGACGCCTCGTGTAGTCCATTCCGTGACAGCCACCGTTATCAGAACGAAAGGCGGTGCTACACGGTATTAGGTAGATATCTCTAATTCAACTGGTAAAACTGGTAATCAATATAATTATATATATATATATATATATATATATATATATATATATATATAATTTACAAACATTCCAGATACAGCTGAACGTCGGTTTTTGAATGGAATTTGAAATTACAATTCTGAGAGTATTGTTTCGGACCTGAGTTGGCCATGTGAAACTTTATTCAAATATTTTAGACAGCTGATGTTATGATGAATGGGTCAGATAGTTGAGTATTTAAACCGCATAAAATATAAGTAATACAAGATATACTTGGTCACCTATGGAAGGAATTTAATTATCACGTGGATGGGTAATTGGTGCCTAGGGATGTACACTCATGTCCAAAATTATTGTCGTACGTCTATAAATATGTTGTAGGAATATAATTTGATAACGAATTCGCCCGGCATTTCTTATAATATTAGTATGTGTATAATCGGCAAAGACGTGTATGTGGCAAATTTCATGTCACAAAAGCAGTAAATAAGAACAATAAAACAAAAATAAAACTTTCTTGTCCATTTAGCAACATTTTGTTTTACTCATTCTAATTTTCGTATTTATAATTATTTTCCTATCAAATTTACCACAAATATACATTTCCCGAAGTACCCTGCAAAGTCATTATCAAATTATATTCTTACAAGAAGACAGTTATAGATATGGGACGATCATTTTGGACATGACTGTACATGCTGAAGATTAAAATTAACATACCTTAAACTTGGGTAGAAGCAAGTCACGCTTGATGTGCGTAAGGTACGAAATACTTGTTTTGTTGACGTCCTAAATAGTGCCAGTTTTTTATTTAAATACAGATGATGATCAGAAAAATGGAAACACCTGTAGTTGGCAACACGTCAGATGTATGGGTTGGCAGTGGTGTCGTGGCGCCCGCAGCGCCGGACCGCTGGTGGTGGTGTGTTAGGTCGGTCTCCATACTACGTCAGGCGCAGTGGAACAGCAGTGTCCAGTGGCTGCAGCAGACGGAGGTAGTGTAAAATGAGAGACCTCTCAGATTTTCAAACAGGGCAAATTCTTGGTGAGCGGTTATGTGGAGTGAGTGTGACGACAGTGGCTACTGTTTTAGGTGTGTCGCGTGGGACAGTGTCGAAGGTGATGACGGCCTACACAACACACGAGAAAACCACATCGGGAAAGCGGAACAGTGGGCGGAAGAAAATCATGAGTGACAGGTCACGCCGGGTATTAAAGCGCATTGTCACGCAGAACCGTCGTGCCACTGCGGAGCAAGTGACGGAGGAACTCAATCAGCACCTCCCCACCCTGTTTCGACAATCACAGTCCGCCGCGAATTACATGACATGAACTTACGGGGTCGTGTTGCACGGGCAAACCGCTCATCAGGGACATAACGCTTTCGCACGCCGCAAATGGTGCCGCGACCATGCAACTTGGACCGTTGAGGACTGGAAACGTGTGATATGGTCGGATGAGTCATCCTTCACCCTATTCCCAACCACGGGCCGTGTTTATGTGTGGAGAACGCCCAAAGAAGCTTATGATCTGCAGTGTCTCTGCCCAACTGTGAAACATGGCGGCGGCTCGGTGATGCTGTGGGCCGCAGTATCATGGTTTTCATTGGGTCCTGTGGCCACACAGCGGACGAATCACTGCCAACGATTATGTCGCAATTTTAGGAGACCACTTGCATCCTATGGTCCGGGTGTTTTTCCTGGACAATGACGCCATCTTCCAGGATGATAATGCACCCATTCACACAGCTGGCGTTGTTGCAGCGAGGTTTGAGAAACATCGGGATGAAGTTCAACACCTCCCCTGGCCGGCCCAATCCCCAGATCTCAACATAATTGAACATTTGTGGTCCGTCTTGGAAACACGACTCCGGCGACGATTTCCACCTTCATGCTCTCTCACAGAACTGGCCGATGCCCTGCACGAGGAATGGTGTAAAATTCCACTTGCTACCATTCACGACCTCTATGCCTCCATCCCACGTCGCATCAAAACTGTTCTGAAGGCGAAAGGTGGCCCGACACCATATTAATCTGGTAAGTTGCAATTTCGTTCAGATGTTTCCATTTTTCTGATCACTATCTGTATATAAATACATTGTAGAATTAAAATACAAGGTATTTGTTTTAGTGATCCGTGTAATGTGGTTCACTTTTATTGTGTTTGTTTCAGTGGAGAAGCTGTTACACGTGCTGAAAGTGAGAAACGTGAAACATTAGGAGCAAGTAATCAAATATATACTCCAAACCTAGTGCCTTGCAAGACAGAAAGTGTGGTGTATGAAGAGAAAGCAAGTAATTCAGAACACGTAGAGAACATGATGATTCCGCATGGAAATAGAAAATCTACGTTCTCACATGCTAAGAAAACCAGGAGAGAAAAGTTATTTGCCACTGATTCCTTTCCAAAAGAATGGGGTAATACCGATGAAGAAATTCTAGATACGATTTTCAAGCGAACTTGCAAGCAGGCGAAAATTTCGGTAAGTTTTATTTTTTTTTCTCTTCTTTGTTTGTAATGAACTTTTTGCAGCATTTAATTTTGACCTTCAGTCGAAATCTTTCGAAGATAGAAGAATAGAGGAAAAAAGTGATCGAAGTTCCTCTAAACAATATCATGATCGAGAACGAAAAATATTAGTTTTATATTAGTTATAGTTATCAATATCACTAGTGTATGCGACTGTCATGAAATAGCTATAGAGATTAGTGATACGATTATTGTAAACGTTATGCCATTGAAGATCATGTGCTAAAAATTAAGATTTCTTGCCTGTGGTTTTCCGCTTACCTCTAGGTTTTAACACAAAACATCTTCAGACAATTTCTTTTTAAGATCGTGAAACAATTGTAATGTTTCCTTTTTCTCTTGTGATTTAATCACGTGATTAATCCCTTTTTCTTGATACTTATATCGTGTGAGTAATCAATTTCTAATCCTTTTCTCTCTTGTAACTTATATCACGTGATTAATCACTTTCTAATCCCTTTCTCTTGAGACTTATATCATGTGAGTAATCACTTTGTAATCCTTTTCTCTCAATTGTGACTTATATTACGTGACTAATCACTTTCTAATCTCTTTTGTTTCTTGTGACATAGCAGTGACTAATCACTTTTTAATCCCTTTGTCTTGAGACTTATATCATGTGAGTAATCACTTTCTAATCCTCTTTCTCTTGTGACTTATATCACGTGACTAATCACTTATTAATCCCTTTCTATTTTATTTGTTTACTATCTGAAGTCTTGTTTTTTTCCTTAACTTCGATTAACACTTGGCTGTTCGTTTCCTCTCATTAGGATCACGCAACTGGACCTTATAAGATTGAATGTTTGTATGTACGTCCGTTATGCCACAGGATAACTCGTGAACGAAAGCGAATTCTGTTTTCTGCAGTTTCAAGCGATTTTTTTTTTTTCGTAGATTGCTTGAGCGATTATCTCGCCAGGTTAGGTAATGAAGTCAATCCAGATTTCTGCAGCCAGTTAAGTGTTACTAAAATATATTCCATCTCCACTCTAACCTCTCTAATAAGAGCAATTTCAATATTAATAATTAAGAAAATATTACGGCTTAGAAACCAAACGTCTTTACGTGATGCACATGTGACAGTTCTACTTGTTTATTCAGTTTCCTCATTAATACTGTTCAAAATGAATACTTTCGCCGTGAGATTACTATAAGAATGAAATAATTGCTCGGAAGGGAATTACGATTAGCTTTATTTAATAATTTACTTTTTTTCTATAGTGTTTCGTTTAAGGGTGGCGTTGGTGCTGGTTGGTGCTATGTGCTTGGTTGTTTGGAAGGGTGACATAGTTGTCACTATTTCTAAGTAGTTTAGTATTAGTATTATTGCATTTAAATTCTAGCAGTGATTGTGGAATTACTATGATCTAATTCTTATGGTAGTGTAGTTAAAGTTCTTGAAATAATGTACAGCCACGTTATAACCCTTTTTCCATTAATATGTTCTAAATGAATCAACCAATAGCAGAAAGGTTCTTCCTTGTTTATATTAGATCACGTTATCTTCAATTTACAGAAATACATAAAAACTGTACACAAAGTATATAGTCCGTTGTAAAAAAAATGGATTGAAGAGAATCTACTTTTAAACGTGACTTACATTATTTAATGAATTTTATATGGTAAGTAGAGGAAATAACCGCTTTTATTTCACACTAATTGCTCTATGCAAGCGACTGAAAAAACGCACGACTGTACCGAACCCTGGTCTCTAACTACTGTGCCGGTGCGTGAACTACTATGTTACTCTGTTCGTTCACTGAACAACTATATATTCTATCAATCTTGAAGTCCGTGCTCAGCCACTCAGAGCCGGGTTTGAATCTCGGTCCATTTATGCACTTTTTACGTCTGTATGTCAAGTTAAGTTCGTTTCTAGCAAAAAGTTAATTTTAATTGATCTAATTTGTACATTTCTTTGACACCTCTTAGAAATTATTTGAACTCCGTCTTCACAACAAAAGTAGCTGAACGTAACATTAAAAATTGGTCACTGCCATTGTAATTGTATCTGAAGTATGTTAGATTGTAAGGATGTTATTAGCTGTTACTGATTGTAATTTTTTTGCTATTCTCGCTTTGTAGAAAGACATTGCGGAAAAGAAGACTGAAAAAGTTGTTTCTGTGACAAAGGACGCCAAAGTGAAATCTGAAGAGATTTTCCAGAATGTGTAAGAAACTTTTAGTAATATTTTATTTCCTTGAAAATTCATTTTATTTCTTAATACAAACAACAGTCATGTTCAGAAAGTTAATGGTGATATTAATTGTTGCAAAATTAATGCAAAGTTTATGGTATCTTTGTTTAGTACACGATTGTGATCACAAAACATGTTGATTATATACCGCGTTATATATCGTTTGGAAGCTTATTACAGACTTTCTGGTTATATATGCCGTGAGAATATGCCCCGTGTTTTCGTCTGTTTTCAAGACTGAGAAGATTGGATGTCAAAACATGACTTTTGTCAAATTCACTTTTACGAATACAGTTTGGCTGCAGTGTCGCACAACTATATAGACAAATTAATATAATGTGAAAATTTAAACGAATCCACAGTGATCGTTTCTTTGAGAAACTGTGCCATGAGGCTTTAGCCTGGAAGACAGAGAATGTCATAAACCTGGTTGTACTGGTGATTGGGATGAATTGAAAGCTGGTGCCTTCCATTTCAACTCAGGCAAAAAAAAAAAAAAAAGTAAAATTTGTACCATCGCCGTCTCAGATATTGTTGAAACTTTTTTTATAGCAACTAGACATGTTTTAAAGGACCCATATTTTTTTATTTTGTCGAAAAAAAATTTCCCGCCAAGTAATGGGTCATCAAAGACGGGGAATACAATTTATGAATTGTAAAAGACATGGAAAATAGTCAACTTCGGAGCCCCACCATTCAGCTTACGAAAAAAACAAATTTTAAGTTCACTTACTTAAAATGGTCTTCGGAAACAAAATGTCATTGATTTTTTTTTTTTTTTTCACATGGATCAATAATTTGCTTGCTTGGTGTCTTCTTCGCTAATAGCATGTAACCGTGCAGATGCTCCAATAGGTGTTCGTACATTCACAACTCGTCCAGAGGTGGATCCAGGGGGGCGATTACCCTCCCAGAAGAAGAAACTTTTATTTTATATATAAATAAAACCCATCCCAGAGTTTGGAGCTCTTAAAAGTAGCTCTAAGTAGCAGTATTACACCCCCCCCCCTCCAGAAGTCCGTCCTGAATCCGACCCTGCGTAGCACATTGTCGATAGTCACAAAACACTTATTTTCACTTCTCTTATGCTCTTCTGGAAACCTGTATCCTGCTGAAGGTCCATGTGGAAGCATATACAACACTTCAACTTTACATAATTCATAATTTATTTATAATTCTGCTACGTATATGCACGGGCGCCGATCCTGGGGTAAGAAGGGACCCCCAAAGCTGATGTGGGCCCCATATTGTATATATGAATATACAATATTTGGCATAATTTGAATGCAATTTATCTTAAAATCCTCATATATATACCTTCTGCATCTAAATTCCCCCCTCCCCAATTTTACAGAGAAATCGGCGCCTTTGCGCATATGTATGTAACAAAAGTACCTTTTTGCAGACTTCTTAAATCTACACTTTGAATTGCAGAAGCTCGATTTTGGGGGAAGCATGAAATTAGTTTATGGTGACCCGTTACTGCCATAAAAACTTCGCCATTTTCCGAAAGCCAAAGGTGACTTCGTTGAATACCAGTTATCGGTCGCATACTTTCCCATTCTTGCTTTTTTTTTTTTTTTTTTTTTTTTTTTTTTTTTTTTTTTTTTTTTTGGGAAGTTCTCGAATTCAGTTCCAGGCAACAAAACAAGAGTAATACCCGAAGTTTGTACTTGCACTATACTCACGAATTCTTCTGCGGTTTTATTACTGTGTATCTGTTTTTGCCTAAGGTTATGTCGCGTTGCCACATTCTTTACAACCCCCCCCCCCTTCCCTCCAATACCGTCGCAGAGACCCTAGCATGGCTGGTTTCACTGCAAAACCACTGCTTTAACGAACCTGTCTGCATCTCGAACATCTGAAAGCGATTTTTAAAATGGGATGCAGCACCATCAGAAATCACTGACACAGTTTGGGAAATTGTTGACACTTTTTTTCATGTATTCGAACCTTTTTCTATAACATATTTTCGCTTTTCTTCGAGTATTTTTAGAATATTGTCTATGGCTATGAGTGCATGAGCCGAATCGTGTGCTTTGTCGTCGCTTATTACAACAAAACTGTCAGTTGTTCCATATTCCGATGATAACTCTGAATTTCACTTTCCAGAATAACAGTCCATTTTTCTACGAAGTCCACATAAAGTAAAATAGAATTTATATCTTGAAATTTTATATGTTGCTTTTCGGTAGCAATTAATTCTCTTTGGATTTTCTTGATGTAGTCGTGAATATTCTTGTGGAATGTCCTGAATACTCAGCTCTCAGAGAACGTTTCAGATTGCCTTCTGCTCTCGCCCGTGCTTTGGGGGATTCAAGTGTTATGGTTCGCCGGGTACTTGAGTTTGTTAATGCTTCAGAGGTTGCTCACGTTCTCTGAGCTGTTTTAGTGTGTTTCCACTGTTTTATTGCTGCTGCATTTTTAATTTCTGTTCGCTTTTATTGTGTTTCTATATATTGTTATTGTTATATATTTTAATTTATTTATTGTTTTATTTTCTATCTTTCGTTTTCTCCTTTTATTTAGTAGCACTTTTGTTTATTGTCCTCTACTCTTTTAGCCTGTTTCTCTTTACATCTTTTAGTCCAGAGCAACCGTGTTAATCGTGACGGGGATATATACGCTTGTTAGCTTCGAGCATGAAATGAATTGCTGATATTGAGCGCAACATAATATAAAAGATTTGGCAGGAGATACACTGTGAGCTTGAAGTGTGCCGTGTTACGCAAGATGCTCACATAGAGAACACTTGTGATATGTTCAAAGAAAACTTTGACAATTTACCTTTCTTAACACATGTCTCACAATAACATATGTTTATAACATTTCACAGAATATATTTCTGAAATCGGATCCATCATTTTGCATTGCCGTCTATATATATATATATATTTTTTTTTTTTTTTTTTTTTTTGTAATTTCCGAGATCCACTGATCCAAATGCTTCAACAGCTCAAATCATTAACATTGTTTGGCGGCTATTGTTTGTTAATACTACAAATATGTTAGCTCACGAAACACATCCTTAGCCCTGTCACTGGCCTAGTCGCTAGCGCACGCCTTTGGTTAACGAGGTGTCGGGTTCAGTTCCCGGTGGGGAAAGCATTGAAATTTGAAGGGATTAGGGTGGATCGGACTACGCCCTTAAGCTGTAGGTCCACGCTTCATATAGCTTTAATGGAGGGAGGGACGCTGAAGTCCAGTTCAACAAGCCAGTAAAGAAACACATCGTTGTGATAAAATATGTTTGCTTTAAAGAGAGTAAGCCTTGGCCTAGTGTGGCGGATAGTGTTTGCATTAAAGAAGGAAAGACTCCCGACAATCCGGTCTAATGTGACGGAAGGCGGTCCGGATAACAAAAAAGTTAGATAGACCGGAGTTCTATAATTACACACTTTTTACCCCTCCCATACCACTAAGAAAGACCTTGTACCAAAACTCGCTGTTTATTCACATGTTCTGACTTCTGACTACAGGCCAACATTTTATAAAAATGTTTCTTACGTGCTGTACGTAGGTTTCAAAAATTTGTTGCAGAAAAAAGCAAGTTAAAGAATAAATAATATTTTTAGATAAATTCTATAATGTCTATAATTACAAAAAACAGATTGATGTACACTGTAATACTTATATACAATCTAAAAAAATAAATAAATAAAACATTAAAGTAAAACTTGCGCCTAAGTCTTAAATAAATGATTTAATCTTTTTTACTGTACATTGATAAATTATTACAGAAATATGAAAAGGTCCGTTTAGTTTTCAGTTTTTGAAAAAAAAAAAATCTTCATAGATACTTCTTTTCTTTGCCAAAGTAATGTTTTGTGAAGGTGTTGTTAGTCGAATAGATCGTTCAATATATCAGGGGTATAGAAGCAAAACTTTGCTAAATCCATTTTTCAATTTTGCCAGGAGACGAAACTAAAGTGACTCCCTTATGTTTCAGAATTGTTGAACAACTGTTTTTGTTCAGTGATCACTACTTAATGCAAATGAGTGAAATCTACCACCAAAGATTTCAACAATTCTGAAACATAAGGGCGTCGCTTTTGCTTCTATACCACTGATATATATATATTGAACGATCTCATTTATAGGGGGGCGCGGTGGCTCAGTGGTAGAGCGTTCACCTCCGGTGCTTGGAGTCCCTGGTTCGATCCCAGCTCGCGCTGTGCGGACTTTGTGGTAGACAAACACCGTGCTCGTGGGTTTTCTCGGGGTTCCCCCGTTTCCTCCCACTTTCTTCATTCCACCATTTCACTCATCTCTCATCATCACCGTCTCCTTTAGCCTAACCGGCATAACCGTGGGACGTAAAACTTAAAGATTTCAAAGATCTCATTTATATATATATATATAGGGTATATATATAGGGTATCTCGAAAGTTTCCTGACATAGGGTAACTATTATTATCAGAGTTACAACAAAATGCAAGAGGAGAAACCGTCTCCAAATATGATGTTTTCAATCTAAAGTGAACGATTTTTTTTTTTTTTTTTTTTTTTTTTTTTTTTTTTTTTTTTTTTAAAGCGGACGAGACGTTTGGGCTGTACACTCTTTGCGTGCCCAATGTTAAATGAAAATGCGACGTTGCCATTTACCTGGACCCACAACATAAATGAATGAAGTTACTGTCTTTTACGCTAACGTGTCGATGGCCAGTCCCCATTCGGCCAGTTATGTTGTGGGTCCAGGTAAATGGCAACGTTGCATTTTAATTTAACATTGGGCAAGTAAAGAGTGTACAGCCCAAACGTCTCGTCCGACTAAAAAAATTCCTTCACTTTAGATTGAAAACAAAATATTTGGTTTCTCCTCTTACATTTTGTTTAAGAATGCTCCAGTACTTACACACCGATTTTTATAGAGGTAGATGGAGAGTGATCAAGTACTCCCAAACAGCCTCTCTGAAAATGATTATGCAAGTACCGGAGGTTCTGAAAGATGTATATTTGGATATTCACATACTAGTTCCTCACTGATGTCTTAATCCGATTACGATCGGTCCTATAGTAGCGGAGCTATGGATCTTTAAAGTTCATTTTTTCACGTTTTCAGTATTTTATAACTAGGAAACTATGCACTTCCGACCTCAGGTCTATATGACCTTTTTTTTTTTTTTTTTTTTCTTGTTTTGATGTTAGGAATCTATTCTCAAAATATTGTAATAAATTTTTGTACTAGGCTGGATAGTGAAGAATCGGCTGTAAATCTTTTTTCTGACAAAATTCGGTGGTTGCCATGTGGGATAAAAGAGATTCACTATGAAGGAAGTTCTAATGGATTGTTGTTACGGAATACGTTTCCTTCCCAGTAGCAATAGACCGTGATGAAGGATGGTTGTCTTACGAAAAAAGTCGTTCAGAGGAGTTTCATTGTATATTGATTACAATATACAGTCATATTAACCCCTTACCGCATGCCGTGCCATATATGGCACATACCCTTTTTTTACTTTAGCTTTTTTTTGTGATTTATCAATGGCACCAAATGATTGTTTTGTCTGCTGTGTGAGATATGGACGTGTATGAATAAGAAATTTTGGTGTCATCTGGCATGTTCTTTGTGAGTTGTAAGTGTGTCATATATGGCACTTACTTATTTCTCGTCGGAATTAAGTGAAAAATCTAAAATTCAAGTTTTAAATCATTTTTCAAGTTCCCATATAAGGATTTTCAATACTGATTAATTTTTTCGCTAAAAGAAAAAAATCATGCGGAAAGGGGGTTAAAAAATAACCTGGTCTATATAAAAAGCTCTGTCTATATTTTGACCAAAAAGAGAATCATTATTATTTGTTTTGTGTGTTTGAGATCTTTATTTAAATCTGAAATATGAAAACATCATGCCCATTGTTTTTGAATAAATGGTATTTAAATGGGAGAAAATTGACTAGTATGTCAAAACATGATTGTTTATATTAGGATAGTAAATTATAAGTAAGTCAGTGAACTTTTTATTACAGTGTCATACTTCCTTATAATGATTCTAGTTCTCTTTAATTTCAGAGTAACTGTGAAAGAAGAAGCAACGAAATCCAAGAAACGGAAAAGAAACGAAAATGTAGCGTATGTCAAAATGGAGTCCGATGATCGCATGATGTGTGCTACAACCAATCAGATTTCACAGAACCTGCAAACGTCTTGTTCAAAGGCTGAAGCGAAAAAAGACGATCCACCCAATTACGCTTCAACTTCTTCCAGTGTTAGTGGAGAAACTAGCGATATAGCTTCATGCAGTGGCACAGAGCATGAAAACAATATTTCTAGTCGCGTCGATGTAGCTTCCTTCAAACAAACAGAATCCAAAGTAGAAAATGTGTCTGATTGCAAAGTTAGTCTACCTGCCAGCATTTTAGATCCGTCTCTTCGAAATCTAGTACAAAAGAGTTTCCCTGGAGTTCCAGTTGGAACGGAGTCGTATGAAGCAGCGGAATATTTGTGTAATGAGGTACTGAACTCGATTGAAAGGTACCTTCAAAGTGATGTTATTACCAGAATGCTGAGTTCCGCGTTGAAGTCTGTTGTTTCTTCCGCGCGTCCGGATGTTTCTTGTGAACTAACAGTTGAACAAGCTCTCAATAAAATCACACTGGAATGGAGAGAGAATCTTTTAAAGAAAGTTCGTTCGGAATATGCTGTCAGGAAAGAAAACACAATTCCTGAGAGTTCTGGCTCTGTTCAAGAAATATCAGAACCAATTCAATTTTCAGATAGCTCAAGTAATAATAGTAGTAATAATGTAGAATCTTCCGTGGGAGACGAAGGAGGTATGGAGTTAACTGGTGATAATCTATTAGGTGCTATTAATAATGAAGTTCCTGCAGTTAGGTTCGGTAATACTAACGTCAACGATAAAACGACTGATCAAGCTACTCAAACGCTTTCTACTGGGGATGTTTATTCTTTAAATTTCTTGCCAGAATACTGTTAATTCGATGACATTCATACTGTGATAAGTTCATGAAAATGGGACGAATTTTCCAATAGGAAAATGTTTGATACTTATTAATTATTGTTATTATTTGGTAAAATGTACTTTTGTTTATAAAATTACAAAATTAGGTGTTTGAATTTTAATACTAAATAAATGTAAATGAATAGAAAATCTGGTGTTTCGTGTGAAAGATTGGTAATATAAGAACTAAAGCGCAGTGGTTGGCAAACACCTACGTTTGCATTGCTGAAGAAAAACAGAAATTAAATAACTGTTTTGCGTTATTATCCTTTCCATTCATAGCATACATCGTGATCGCCAAACCTTCGATCGCGAGCTACTAGTAGCTCACGGGGACATTTTCGGCAGATCACGTTAATCCGGTTAGCTACATATTGGCTAGTTTATTTCATCTTTACTAGAAATGTAAGTTTATAGGCAATAAACAAATGTAAGATTTTTTTTTAATAAAGTTGGTAGTTCTTTTGGTTGGTAGCTCACAGTAGGATTTAACAACTATATGGTAGCTCAGAAGCTTTATAAGTTTCACGACCACTGGCATAGAGCGTACAAGAACATACGATAAAATAATAAGAATTGTAGAAAGTAGTAACAATTGAATTAAACAGATTTTAACTCTAGAAAATTCAAGTTTATGATTGTTATTCAACGCAGTAGTCTCCGCAGAAAAGCAGATTTCTGTTATTCAGATCAACAATCGCTTCCGTTGCGTTGCGGAAACATGAAATAAAATCTTTAAGTTTTACGTCCCACGTTTATGCCGGCTAACCTAAAGGAGACGATGATGATAAGGAACGAATGAAATGGTGCAATGAATATAGTGGGAGGAAACGAGAAAACCCACGCGCATGGTATTTGTCCAACACAAAGCTCACTTGCCGCGAGCAGGAATCGAACCAGGGACCCCATGCACCAGAAGTGAATGCTTTACCACTGAACCGCCGCGGTCCACGTTGCGGAAACAGCGAAACCACGCAGTCACTAAGTTAGCTGTGGAAGGCATGATGGCAGAAAACAAAATCAGTCGCACTTTTTAGATTTGCAAACTATGCTATGCATAAGTGTTGGAAGTCATATAGAACAGGTCTGTCCATTCGTCCGTGTGTAACAGCAAAGAGATATCGAGAAGCGATTTACTACAATCGATTCGGCATTACAACAATAGGTTCCATTTCCTTTGTTAATCATCTGTTCATACTGGAAATGGTTGAGGTTAGTAATTTTCGGTTATCGATTGAAGGTAGCGAGAAGCTGTTTTTTTTTTTTTTTTTTTTTTTTTTTTTTCTCCAAACTATTCAACATCCCGAGACAACATTATCATGACTCTCCGCAATGTTACCGAAATCGAAAGTGGTTCAAATGTACTATTACTTCTGGTTTCAACACTGATTTTCATAGAGCAAAATCGGTAAAAGATATCTAGAAGCTGTTTTCTGCAATCGATTCAGGATCCAAAGAGTAGATCCCATCTTCTCCGTTAACCCTTTATTCAAACTAGGAGTGGTAGAAATCAACTGTTTCCGGTTTCAACGTTACTCGTCATAGAACAAAAACCAAGGATGTTATAAAATAGAGGATCTGCCCATACGTGTCATCATCATATGAACTTAATGAAGCTAAAAAACAATCGAGCATCGCGTGACCCGGCACGTCTGATTGGTTACTCTCGTTTCTGCCATGATTGTTGGCTCGAAACATTGCGATCTTAGTGGCGCGGAGTAGGACAGTAGGAAGCTGTGACGAAGCTGTGACGTATGGCTTCACGATTTTGTTCTATGGGCAGATCCTCTATTTTATAACATCCTTGACAAAAACGTTAATAACGAGAAGCGGGTATTTGCAGTCAATTCAGTGTCTCAAGTGAATATTTCCACCCATAATTACCAAAACGTGCCAGCAAGGAAATAAGTGCTGTTTGAATGGGCGTGACCTAGTTCCAGAAAATTGCCGTTCGATGTCAGTGCCTCTGCTCAGTTTGCAGCCAGTCAGAAGTAAGATGGCATCCGCTCAACAGAAAGCGTATTGTGTGCTGCAGTTTGCAAAGACTTGAGTCAGTGATTTCGGTCCAGCTTGCTTTATGTCGGCGTTTTGGCATTGATCCGCCTGCATCCAAAAACATTCGTCGTTGGTATCGCCAATTTGAAGAGACAGGATGCTTGTGCAAAGTTGATAGTCCAGCTCGGCCGCGCATTTTCGATGAAATGGTGGGATTTAGCTATTGTCTAGAGGGTGTTCGTGCTGCGGTTGGTGGGCACACAGAGCGTTTGTAATAGCAAAGCTAAAACTTCAAGATTTTGTGGGTATTTTGCAATTTATCCCATTTTTGTAGTATGTTTTTATCAATACATATGGACTTTTAAAATCAGGTCTTTTTGAAGTATGCTCTGTATTGATAAGCTCTTTTTATTCAGGCTCCCAAGAATAGGTTTCAGCCTCGCAAAACTGGAGGAGGTTGAAATTTACGATTACTTCCGGTTTTGAATACTTATTTTCATAGAGTACAAACGCTACGGTAAGCGGTATTTTAGTATAAATTCAGCGTCCCAACAATGTTTGTCTCTACTGTTCAAACCAGAGATGGTGAAAATTGCTATTCCCGGTTACAACACTGATCGCATAATGGATAAAACGGAAACAGAGACCAGTTTTTTTTTTTTTTTTTTTTTTTTTTTTTTTTTTTTTTTTAAAGAATTGTTTCAACTTTGATATTGTTTCTCTATTGCAATGAAAGTGACAGACATCAATTAGCACTTCCGGTTTCAATGTTAATGTCCATAGAGAATAAACAGTAACAGATTGAAAGTAATGGCTTTTTGATATGGATTCAACGTCTAAGAAATACGTTGTATCTTTGATCTTATTCCCTACTCGAGTAGTTATAGGTGTACTATTTCAAGACTGAGTATTGAATTCGCATAGCCTGGTAGTTTCATAGTCAAATAAATTCACTTCTTCTTCATGTTCCCTATAATTGAATAGGTAAACACATACTTACTGAGACAGCCGTGATGTTCCATTCTTCGTAGAAATAACTGGATATCAATTTACAGATACACTTCATTTTAAATTTAAGTATGACCGTGCTGTAGAGGTTGACGATTGAAATTTCTTCTGCGAAGGCTCTGAATTTGCAGCTTGTCACATTTAACAGTTGAGATCAGTCATTTATTTATTTATTTATTTATTGTAATAAATTCTCAAGGCAGTCACAATATGGATACGAGTAACAAGCACACCTTCTATAGCAAAACAGAAGGCTTTATTTCCTATGAAAAAAAAAAAAAAAACTAAGATAATTTAAGATTACTGTAAACTCAGGGTTACCCCGTAACAACTCTCATGAGATCACCGATGTCAAGTAGTGCTGGTTTTTCACTCCATGGACCGGTGACTATTAACCACCACGTGATATTTGCCATGTGCCCTTTACTCAGCATTATGAGAACAGTTGGAGGGGATACGATGGTTCAGTGGTGGAGCGGTTACCTCTGGTACATGGGGCTCTTGGTTCGATCCCCGGCCAAGTAAGTTTGTGGCGGACAACATCGTGTCCATGGGTTTTCTCAGAGTGCTCTCGCTTCATAAATTCTTCAATCATCACTCATTTGCCATAATCAGTCTCCCTTAGCTTAAAGAGCATAATCGTAGGGCGTCAAACTGAGAGATTTCATTTATATTAGGACAGTTGGGAAACCACTCAAATGAGTCCTCACAGCAAAATCAACGACGGTGAACTCGTCAGGTGCTAACTGTATATTCATATATCCCAATTTTAAACCCCAGTCGAATCAATCAGAATGTGTTATACCGTTCCTTATGCTGAACTGAATGCGATTGCCAATTATGCTTTTCTTCTCTGCAAAAGCCTAGTACACTCGGCGGCAACCGATCTTGCTAACCGTAGAAGATTGGATCATCAGGTACAGTCAATTGATTACAACCGTTAGCATTTAAATATCATTTTTAACCATACAATGAATATCATTTTACTTGACTTCAAACAAATGCATATTGTGGTTTATATTACATATTTGATATTAGCTAAACTTTATAGAAACATGTAAATCGACGTTACAGATTCCACGGCCCTTTGGGGGGGGGGGGGGTTAGAGTAAACTCTAACCAGGGAAGGGTCCAAATGGGGCACTCGAATTGCCGAACGACATGTATCAGATATGAAAGAGGGTGTGAAACTTATGTTCATATGCAAATTTATAGCGGCTGAGGGCAACATGGAAAAGCAGGAGAGCCGAAAGAAATATGGCCGACCGTAGAGCCCAGCAACAGAGAAAGCTAAGGAATCACATGTTCCGCGCGTGAATGGCCACAGAAATAATATTTAGTAGTAGATGCATAAAATCTGCTATATGTAATTAACATCATGGCCGCCATATTGAAAGTGGCCATCTTGAATTTGGATTCACAGTATAAAAGGGATAGTGGATCATGTGGCACATGAAATAGCACTGAAATATTACCAGGAATACATTGGTGTTAACCATTCTGTAGTAACTGTTGTGAGTGGAGAAGTAACATGCAAGAAGGACGCATATAAACTGTGTGATATAGACTCACTAGTATGACGCAAAAGCTAGAACTTGGGGAACTCTGGTTTGTATACAAACCAAAAGAAAAGTGTGTTTACATGCAGAATAGTTGCAAAGGGAAAGATAATCATTCACGACAGAGAAAGAGACCAAAAGTGAGTCCGTGCCACCTACTGTGTGTCCAGTTTGCAGACAGAAAATACGCGAGAAAGCTCATTAGCTAGTATATGCGTTATCAGTAAAGTAGAGTGGTTGATAGGAAGGTAAATGTGCCCTTGGTCAGTGAGCCACTGTTGAGGAAGTGGTAGAAAATGGAAAGGTATATTTTAATTCATCATATGAAAAAGTTATTTCTTCCTGTGGGCATGAATGTGAATCTGCAGGTAGTTGTGTCATTATTGGTGCGAGTTTGGGACGTGCAACAATAATCCCTGTGAAGAAGATCGGAAATGTAGTTATTAGTGAATATTGATACAGTGGTAGAAGAATATTAAACGTTAGAGATAGATGATAGCGTGTCGGGTGAGAACAGCTCTTGTGTTTTCATCACACTCTTATAGATACTGTTCACATCAACTGTCCTTCAACGATTGGCGTGTACATTTATTAGTATACGTGCTTATGTGATGATATATATTATTTTCTTTGAGAAGAACCACGCCATAATTGTACCTGTAATCCCCAGCCCTCGTTTGTGTCGGGTGTTTTAATGTGACAACAACTGTCCATCTTTTACACTGCAATATTACCAGCTCTTTGCACGTGCAAATGCTCTTGGTATTATTTTTCTAGATGTGCATCCTGTGCCAACATTATTCCGACAGGTTATTCCGCAGTTTGTTCAAACATCCCCTCACGACTTTCTTGCATGTTACTTCTCAATTCACAATAAAGTTACTACAAAATGGTTAATACCAATGAATTCCTGGTATAATTTCAGTGCTATTTCATATGTCACATGACCCACTTTCTTTTTCACATTGTGAATCCGAATTCAAGATGGCCACTCAATATGCGGCCAGGATGTTAATTACAGATATAGCAGATCTTATCATGCATCTACTACTGAACACTTGACCTTAATTTCTGTAGCCATTCACGGGTAGAACGAATGATTCCTTAGCTTTCTGTGTTGTTGGACCCTACAGTCAGCCATATTTCTTCCGGCTCTTCTGCTTTTCCATGTTGCCCTCAGCCGCTATAAATTTGCATGTGTACATAGTTTCACACCCTCTTTCATGTCTGATACATGTTGTTCGGCAACTCGTATCCCCATTCGGACCCTTCCCTGGTAAGAGTTAAACTACATTTACAATAAATAACGTGTTTATCCAACGTTCAAATCAGACCACCATTCAAAGGACGTGATGTCTCCAGTTATCATGTTACCACAATTTTTGTATGAAACCGTCATGGCCTGCCCATTCGCTGGATTTAAAAACTGGCCAATACCTGATGGCCATACATTGGAACACCGAGTACAACCCGCTTGGGACATTTTGTAGGAACGTTTGAACGTGTACGCCGCTCTCTGCGACAAAGTGTCAATGGCTGTGTGTTGATTGATGAACATCATTTTGAGTACCTCTAATTTTACTACAAGAATGTTACATGATCTGTGTTACTTTTAGTGTATTTCTTTGTGTTAATTACACTGGTCAACAGTGAAAATGCTTCGAAGATAAAAGTAACCAATTCTTACTAATTTTAGGGTGCTGATAACGAATATGAAATTAGTTTTGAAAATTGGTTCGGATTTCGAAGAAATGCGTTATCACCGGATGTGCTCCGGGGATCAAATTAAGGGTTCGTGACAACAGGAGTTGTCTGCTTATTTCAATAAACTTCCATTGTTTGACGGTTAGTTTCATTGCTATCCTCAGGGACGCACGCAAGGGGTGGGTCCTGCGGGTCTTGAGCTACAAAAAAATCCGACTTTTTTGTAAATTTAATCTAATTTCAGGTCCAATTTTACAAATTTTAATATAATTTAGCTTCAGATTGTATTTGGACCCCCCGAAAAGCTTAGGACCCCTCCCAAAATAAATTCATGCGTATCTGCATGAACACATCAGAATTCTCTGGAACAGCATATTCATTGGAAAATGACATAGTATGTTGTAACAATGTAACTGGTCTTATGAATAAACTTAACACAGAAGATAATCTCGAAAATGGTGGCTATTCATAGACGAATCAAAACTATTCTTCAAATACATCCTGCGTAAACTTCCACAAATTGCTGAAAGTAAAATCAGGTAGGGAATCCTTATCGACCTTCAACTTCACTAACTCCTCAATGACCCTGAATGTAATGCAGTGTTAGAACATAAGGAGAGGATTGCATGGATTCGTTCCGAAAAGTGGTAACGAATGTTTTGGGAAACGAGCGATCTGAGAATTATAAGGAAGTAATGGAACACCTAATATCTTCTACCAAGCAATGGGGTGTAATATGTCACTAAATATGCATATGTTGCACTCCCACATAGATTTCTTCCCAGAAAATTGCGGAGCAGTCATTGATGACCATGGGAAACATTTCTACCAAGTTCCCCTCCATGTAGCGGACCGTCATCGTCGGGGAGGGGGTGGAGCTGAGAGGGCGGCTTCATAACTCATTCATTCATTTATCACCCCTCATCTTCATATCATTGCATGCCCTCTCAGCCGCGAATACCGCTACCGGACTCGCGGGTGGTTGGTGGGAGTCGGGAAGAGGAAGGTCTAGTGGACGTCTTCCTCCACTTGGGGAGGACGTGCACCCACCCGGCCTAATGTTGTATGCGTCCAGTGTTTGTAATGTCCGGAGTGTTGAGTCTTTGAAAATATAGACAAAAAAACAATAAAAAAAGCAAAACTAAAAATTCTATAAAAAAACAAAAAACATTAAAAATACAAAAAAATCCGCACCATTTGTTTTGTTCTTCCTGGGCTGGAGGAGGGCTATCTTTTTGTTTTCCAGGTTTCTTTCGTTTTGTTTCACCTCTTCTTTTTCCGGGGCCACGTGTTTTTGTCGACGGGAATGTTTTTTTTTTTTTTTTTTTTTTTTTTTTTGCACTACCATTCCCCTTGACCGCGTCGGTCCCACGCTGATCCTAAGGTGTTGGGCGTGCTGAAGGGATGGCCAGGGGGTAGCGTTAGTTCCCCTATTAACGCCCTGGTGTGACCTCACACCCTTTTTTCCTTTTTATATGTTTCATAAAAATCAATATTATATGGGTACCAAAACTTTAAAATCTGATCCGGGCTCTCCCTCACGGAAGAAGCCCAAATCATGTGAAACTGAAATTGTGGAAAAGACAAGTATCGCCGCGCCCGTCGTACGATATCTTGTAATTAAAGATAAAGATGCTGATAGTGCCACATCTGATGCAAACCGTCCGAGCGCTATTAAGGGCTTATCCCCTTTTGTTATTAATAAAGTTATTACTTTCCAAGCCGGACAGGTTAAAGACATCAAGAAATTGCGAAACGGCACTTTATTGGTGGAAACGATCGATGAAAAGCAAACAGCGAAGCTACTGCAATTAACTTCGATTGGACCTGTGAACGTGTCAGTAGAAGCTCATCGTCTCCTGAACGTCTCTCGAGGTGTGATATCGTGTTGGGATCTCCTGAATGCCACCGAGGAGGAGATTAAGTCGGAGTTAGCGGACCAACATGTTATAGATGTAGCTCGCATAAAAAGTAAGAAGTCAGGTGAACTCGTCGCTACCCAGTCACTGATTCTTACTTTTAGTTTGCCAACGCTTCCAGAATATGTAAAGGCTGGTTACTCTATCGATTGAAAGTTCGGCCCTATATACCTAGTCCTTTGCGCTGCTATAAATGTCAACATTTTGGGCACACCAGCACCTCGTGCAATGCGAGTGCTGCTCTTTGTGCCAATTGTGGCCAGGCTAGTCATGGTGCGGATCCCTGTAAAGCAACCAAGCCCTTTTGTGTCAACTGCAAGGGTGAGCATTCTGCTTGGTCTCGGGATTGTCCAGCCTTCCAGCGCGAGAAGCGAATAAGGGAGCTCATGGTTGTTGAAAAAATTTCTGATGCTGATGCTAAGCGTCGTTTGAAAGAAAGCATTCCTTCCTCGCTTTCTGTTCCCTTCGCTACTGTTGCAGCAAGTTCTAAGAAATCTGTAGCAACCCAGACGTCCGACGTTTCCACCCAAACCGACTTTGTCCCAGAGCCTAGTATTGACCCCAAGACCCCAGTTGCAACAACAAGCGAACTTCTCCGAACCCCACGGGTTTCCGTTAGTGGTGGCCTTCGGCGTACTCCAGCCCAACGCCGATCACCTTATATCGCTGGCCTGAAACTAAGTCAACATATTCGCCGGCTGAACGAGACGGTTCTCACTCCAAAGAAGAAAAAATCTACACCAGTTCGTAAGCCACCTGCAGTTTCTCTGAAATCTGATATGGTGGAGGACGAACTGATGGATTCTGAGTGGGCTGTTATTGGTCCTCGTGGGAAGGTTCGCCTTAAACGTTGACATCTTCCACTATGGCGCTTCTCCAGTGGAATTTGAATGGCTTCGGTAGTCATCGTGAGGAATTGATACAACTGGTCTCCGACCATTCGCCAGTTGCTGTCTGCTTGCAAGAAACGCATTTTAAGCCTACCCAGTCCTTCCTTCTTTCTGGGTACACTATGTACAGATGTGATAAGTCAGATGCTGGTCACGCTGCTGGCGGCGTGGCCGTATGCGTCTCTGATTCGGTTTATTCTCGGGAGATTCACCTCGTTTCCCGCCTGCAAGCAGTTGCGGTGCGAGTATACTTCTCTCGCCCGCTTACAGTTTGTTCATTGTACATTCCTCATTCAGAAGCCTTTAGCACCGCTGATCTGCTTCAGCTCTTCCATCAGCTCGAGCCGCCAGTCTTGCTTGTAGGAGACCTTAATGCCTATCATCGCTTGTGGGGCTCTGTCCGCACTGGTGGTCGTGGCCGTCAGGTCACGGCATTTCTTGAGGAGAGTGGTTTGCTTCTCCTTAATGATGGCAGTCCTACTCATTTTTCCACTGCCCATGGCACCTATTCTTGTATCGACCTCTCCATGTGCAGTGCTGGTCTCTTGACCTCATTGACATGGCGAGCGCATCCCGACCTTTGTGGCAGTGATCACTTCCCGTTGTTTGTTGAAGGTCTCCCTGTTACTCCTCCTTTTCCTCTCCGCCGCTTCAATTTGAAGCGTGCAGACTGGCGTAAATTCCGTGAGCTCAGTGAGTTTCATTGTCGTGATGATCTCCCTGTAGCTGTTTTGGCAGAGACTTTTGAGCAGACCGTTCTTGATGCTGCTCATGGTTCCATTCCAGAATGCGGTGGCGACGTTTCCCGCCGGCGTGTTCCATGGTGGTCTGCGGAAATCCGTGAGGCTATCCTGGCTTGTCGACACGCTCTTGCCAATTTCAATCGTCATCCAACTGACGACAATCTGCAGCGTTTCCGCATTCTACGTGCTCGAGCTAGACGTCTTATCAAGCTTTCG
This sequence comes from Thermobia domestica, assembly GCF_964235325.1. Classification (NCBI taxonomy): domain Eukaryota; kingdom Metazoa; phylum Arthropoda; class Insecta; order Zygentoma; family Lepismatidae; genus Thermobia; species Thermobia domestica. The sequence goes on along the minus strand of NC_137460.1, from coordinate 242,763,268 downwards.
AAGCGCCAGAGCTGGATGAATTACGTTTCGTCCATCAATAGTCGCACAGCAATGTCCACTGTGTGGCGTCGGGTCCGCTCTCTTAATGGTAATACTCCTACTGTTGATGTTCCTGCTTTGTCTGAGAATGGTGTCTTAGTTACTCACCCTTCGGAGATAGCACACAATTTGGGCCAGTATTTTGCATCTATCTCTGAGTCTGATCATTATCCTCCAGCATTCGTTCCCATTAGGGCGCGTTTAGAGCGGAACCCGTTAAACTTCCGTACCGCCAACAGCGAAGATTACAATGCTCCTTTCACCCTCGTTGAATTTGATTCTGCTCTTCGTGAATCATCCAATACTGCTCCAGGGCTTGATCGTATACCCTACGAGATGTTGCGCAACCTCCCCCGCGATACACAGCTTGCTCTCTTGCAACTGTATAATCGCCTCTGGGTCGAGGAGTTTTTTCCACCGGCTTGGCGTGAGGCTCTCGTTCTTCCTATCTTGAAGCCAGGCAAAGTCGCAACTAGCCCCACGAGCTACAGACCCATTGCTCTCACGAGCTGCGTCTGTAAGCTGTTTGAACGCATGGTCAACAAGCGCCTGGTGTGGTATTTGGAATCCAATTCACTTCTGAGCAAGCATCAAAGTGGATTCCGTCGTTTCCGATCCACTACAGACAATCTTGCTTATCTTGAGGGTCATATTCAAGACGCCTTTCTCAACGGCGAACATCTTGTCGCTATATTTTTTGACTTAGAGAAGGCGTATGACACCACGTGGCGTTACGGAATCCTAAAACAATTACATGACTGGGGTCTCCGTGGGCATATGGCCCACTTCATCTCGAATTTTCTTCACGAGCGACACTTTAGAGTGCGTGTGGGATCTAATCTCTCAGAGCGCTTTGTACAAGAAAATGGTATTCCACAAGGCAGTGTCCTTAGTGTCACGTTGTTTGCTGTCGCCGTCAACAGCGTTCTTTCGGAGATCCAGGCTCCTGTGTCTGGTTTGCTTTATGTTGACGACCTTGTAATTTTCTGTCGCTCCCGTCATCTTCGCGGCGTTACTCGACAGCTTCAACTGACTCTGAATCGTCTTGTTCGCTGGTCGAATGAGACTGGATTTCGTTTTTCTACCGAGAAATTCCAATGTGTTCACTTCTGCCGGCAGCGTACGTGCGTTGTTGACCCGGACTTGTACCTCGATGGCACCCGTCTGTCATTCGTTGATAGAGTCCGTTTCTTGGGTCTGGTGTTCGACCGTCGCTTGTCGTGGGCACCACATATTCGGAATCTTAAATACTCTTGTCTTCGAGCTCTGAATCTCCTTCGTGTCCTTTCCCACCGCACGTGGGGTGCTGATCGTACTGTTCTACTTCGTTTGTACCGTAGTCTAATTCGGTCCAAGTTAGACTATGGCTGTATTGTCTATGGTTCTGCTCGTTCTTCTCTGTTACGACAACTTGACACAGTGGTATTCGTATTGCTACTGGCGCCTACCGAACTAGTCCCGTCACCAGCCTGTATGCTGAAGCCAATGAACCTTCGTTAGTATATCGTCGCAGTAGACTACTCCTTAATTATTCTGCGCATGTGCGTTGTATTCCAGACCACCCGTGTAGACCATGTCTCCGTGGTGGTCGGATATACGAGCGCTATGCTGCACGTCCTCGCTCTACACGTCCATGGTACATCCGTGCGTGTGAGAGCTTTCTTTCCGACGATTTCGTGTGGCCCTCTCTTTCTTTGGTTCGCTTTTGTGCTATTCCACCATGGCTGCTTCGTCTACCTCGGCATGATTCACGTTTGTCTCTGCATTCGAAACAGCAGACTGGTTCCCAGGTGTACCAGCAAGAGTTTGCCGCACTGTTAGATCAGTACTCCGATTTTAGTGTGTTTTTTACGGACGGTTCTAAGGATGGGGATTCTGTAGGCTGTGCCTTTGTAACCGACGAGGGCAGCTCAGAATTCAATATGCATCGCCTGTGTTCCGTGTTCACTGCTGAATTGACTGCACTTAAGCTTGCCTTGGACCATGCTCTCACTCTTTCATTACGTCGTGTGCTTTTTTGTACCGATTCTCAGAGCGTGGTTCTGAGTCTACAGAATGTCTTTAGTCTGAACTCTCTCGTGCAGGACATTCTTGTGAGATGCCATCAATTGCAGCAACAGGGTTGTGTTGTCGTTGTCTGCTGGGTGCCGGGTCATGTCGGCATCCGGGGAAACGAACTTGCTGACACTGCTGCCAAGAACGCCGCCTTGGCCGGGGTTGCGCTGGAGCATAGCCTTCCTTGCTCCGATCTTCGTTCCTATTTTCAACTCTTGATGCGCTCTCACTGGCAAGCCGATTGGGACCAGGCCATTGATAATAAATTACACGCAATCAAACCACTCCTAGGCGAGTGGCGTACGTCCTCGTCCGCTCGTCGTCGAGATGAAGTGCTCCTGGCGCGTTTGCGTATCGGACATTCTCATCTGACGCACAGTTACTTGTTACAGAGACTGAACTGTCCGTATTGTGAGGAGTGTATAGTCCCCCTGAGTATTCAGCACATTCTTGTGGAATGTCCTGAATACTCAGATCTCAGAGAACGTTACGGACTGCCTTCGGTTCTCACCCGTGCTTTGGGGGATGATAGTGATGTTATTGGCCGGGTGCTTGAGTTCGTGCATGATATTGGCGTTGCTCACGTTCTCTGAGCTGCTTTTAGTCTGTTGGCATTTTTTTATTGCTGCTAAATTTTTATATTTTGTCACGTGTTTTAAGTTTATTTTTGTATATTGTTATTGTTATTTTTTTATCCTATTTATTCTCTTATCTTCCACATTTGCTTTTTTCATTTTATTATTCATTTAGCAGCACTCTTGTTTCTTTGCACTGTCTTCATTTTAGCCTATAATTCATTTTTAACCTTGCAGTCCTGAGCAACGTGTTTGATCGTGACGGGGACATATAGCCTCGTTGCTGACGTCCCCATTGACCCCCATCATTCATTCATTCATTCATTTCTACCAAGTCATATCTATGATCGGAAAATGATATCAGGGTCACTGGAGTAAGTCTGCGTTTGCCGATTGTTGTTGGACAATCACTAGAGATGTTTCAGAAACAAGAGACAGGCGAAGAGGCACCATTTGTAATATCCATGTAAGTTATATTGACGCTTTTATATTATTTTGAACAAACGCTGTGCCAAACACACACACAACCAATCACCATACCCTATATGTCAAGTGATTTTTGTCTCATATGCAGAGGGTCTAACGACATAATAAAACGTTTTCCTCTCTGTACGTACGAACATCACTTTATACATTTTTATTTTATATCTAACTTTTCGCTTTTTAAAATTTGGTATTGTCAAGCATGATTGAAAATACTTTTCCCTCATAATTATTGTAAATATTGCAATGAAACTTGGCACACACATTGCGTATGAACCACAGTAGCTTCAAGGTATATTACATTTTGGTACCTGTAGCTGAAGCTACACCAGGGAACACTACATTTGAAGAAAAGGATTTTTTGGAAGGGAAATTCCCAATTTTACCCCCAATTTTCTATTTTCTCGATCACACACACACACACACACACACACACACATTATTATGGTACCATTTGAAAGAGTGTTTTACTCCGAAGAGAACGACGTATAAATCGTGATACCCTAATAAATAATATTGTTTGAATTCTTTTTATTTTGTATCTCGCATTTCCCTATAATGAAATTTGGTATTGTCAAGCAGAACCGAGAAATGCTTTCCCCTCATTACTATTGTAGATATTACAATGAAACTTGGTGCATGCATTACGTATAAACTACAGTAGTTTTAAAGGTATATTATATTTGGGTACCTTTAGCCGGGGCCGTACAATGGGGTGCTACATTTGAAAAAGGGATTTTTGGACGGCAAATTTCCCATTTTACCTTAAATTTCCCTTCTCTTATATATCATGTACACATGCGCATAGTACCATTTGCAAGCTTGGTTTATTCTGAAGCGAATGATATATGAACCACGATACTCGGATGAACAAAATTGAAGCAATAACTACTTAAGTGAAAGGTCAAATAGAAAATTCACGAATCTAAAAGTGTCAACAGTACATCACACACATTTCTGCCGATTACACTTAAACTGGAACCAATTCAGCATTTTTATTGTCATTTTCGTATTCAGCATCCCCATTTGCATAAGAATATGCACTTTGCTTTTCCGAAGCATTAAAAAAGTTAAAATTTGTTGTCCATTGTTACTCACCACTGTATAGTGTTTTTGACAGTCATTTCCTTATAAATACAGTCCTATTTTGCTGTACTTTTTAGATGTATTTTACAGCTTTGTTTTTCGAGCCGCGGTTGCCTAAGTCGTAAGACATGTACGATTCTGGAGCCAAGAATGCTCGAGGGCAAGAGAGCGTGGTGCTGACCATATCGCATACGTTCTTTAACAGGTAAAGGACTTATTGGGTGATATCAATAAAACGGAGAAGTTACTCATTACGCCCAATTTTGAAGTAGTTACTCGCATTGGTATCAATAAAAAGAGAACTGAGCACTAGTCGTCTCGGCTGACCTCGGAGAAGCCCCGCCCTTTTGAAGTAACCACACCTCTATTCTCGAGCCGAATTACTACTCCGCGTTTGATATCAATAAAAATCAAAGACTCTTCTGTGATGCTAGTAACTTCTCCAAATTTGTGGAGCAAGCTAAATAGGTGACTCCGTGCGAAATATGGCAGAGTATATGATTGTTTTGCTATGTAGTAAAACTTATAAATTGCATAGAAATGTTGCAAATGGAGATTACAAAAAACATAGGTTCATGAAAGAAAATGTAAAGTAGTTAGCACAACATTTTTTAGGAGAATCAACGGAAATTTGGGGTGGTGCACTACGTAATGACGAAAAGATGCGGGTTTTCTTGCTTTACGTGAGTGATCCGGGATTCCAGGTCTGAATTGAATGTCAGGGGATTCTGTTGTGGCTCAAAGTACTGTGTCTATGACTACTACAAGTGTAATGGATGCGATTATTGCGTAATCTGAAAATTGATTGTTTCCGGAGGTGTGTGTAATATTCAAACAGCAAAGGCAGAGTGGCAAGAACAATATACATTTCCGGGTGCTATCGGAGCACTTGACTAGAAACACGTGGCAATAAAGAAACCTAGTATTTTGGAGACGAATACGCTAATAGGAAGAGCTCCTTCGTGGCTAAGCGGATAGCGTACATGCCTTTGGCATGAGAGACCCGCGTTCGATTCCCGGCGGGAGTTCATATGGTTCGGATTCCAAGTTACTCAGTGGGTCCCGTCTCATATAGCCTCGCTACTGAAAAGGACATTAAACTCAAAATCAACTCAACTCAACGCTGATAGGAAGGGTGTATACATGAGAATGTATATTTTTTATGCCAAGGTGAAAGGGGACATGTATGGTGTGGAAAACGCAATCAGATGGATGTGCTTTATGACGTGACTGGCTGGACTATTTAAAAAAAGGAAACAAAAGGACCAAGTGTCTGATTTCGTTCTTAAAGCCAATCTACAAAGACCTTGGACAACACGTGATATGCACTTGTCGTGCTAATCTTGATATTGCTGGATTCCAATCAACATCCATCAGTTCCAAGAAGTTCATTCCCGTGGTTTCAGTATTACTTTCTTATTTCCCGTTTTCTTTTTCTTAATGCTCGCTCGGATATTAAAGATTCTCTTTTGGATTTGTGTCTCATTTGTAGATGTATTTGATATTTCGTTGCATTTCACTGTAATTGCCTTCAAAGCTTCGGCTTTCCTTCGTTTACTTTCTGGTAACTGTGACTTTGAAAGTACCACTGGAACTTTTATAATATCCACAAATGCATTTTAATTGAAACTGTCGTTGCTACTTGTCCCTTCCATGGCGTTTAGGATATTACGCCATAAGTTAAAAACAACGAAATGACCACGCTACGGAAGGGAGAAATGAATAACTACTTCTTTTATTGATACGACTCAGTGCTACGTGCAGAGGAAGCGCGAGAAAACGTTCATAAATCTGGAGCAGACTAGACCTGAGTAGTGGCTTGTTTTATTGATACAAAATTGAGGGAGGAGATTACTCCAGGTGTAGTTACTCCGACTCTCGAGCAGGACTTCTCAGGAGTAGTTACTTATTTTTATTGATATCACCCATTAGTTCAACTTCCCACGATTATACACCGAGGCTGCGAGATACTGGCAGAATATCAAAAGTAAGAGGAAACCAGAGAAAACCCACGCAAGTAGTGTTTGTCCACCTTCCAAAGCCCAACTTCCTCATATGCCTTCCTGGCATGATTTGTGCATTTTCTCTTCCCGCCATTTTGTTCCTTCCTTCCTAGCGCGATGATAGCGTTGCCGTGTTGTAATCAAGAGTATCTCAGATAAATATGCATTATGGATCCTCCTTTAAGTCATAGATATAGTTCCGACGAGTTTAACCGTAAAAGCATAAATTGAACTTCGAATAAAACTCAACACCCTCCCCGCAGTGTGTTATTTGATCAATCCAGGGGAATTTAATTGGAAAAATTGAAGTCCGTGAAAAAACGTGATATTTAATAGATTGTAAGACAGGGATCCTATGAAGAAGAATATCAATAAGAATTGTCATTATCTGGGACAGGGAAGTCGTATAAAGACCCGAAAGTTGACCAAAGTAACTCATGGATGTAGCACTGAAAACGAGTCAGAAACAAAAGGTATTATCTCCAAACATTACAGTGTGTTTGGAGTGACATTGCTATGTATTTTTGAACTAAGTTTTGTAAGTATGTTTAGCAGCGTCTTGCGTCTGTGAACCCTCAGTAATAACACCTGACTTGTAACAATGTCATCATATCTTATTTAACATTATCATTAATGTAGTGTAGATTGGAAGTCTCTTATACAGTCATATACATATGTCAGACTGATTTTAGTCCATGCACTAGCATGTGTACTAAAATATGAATAAAAATTCTGCGCATGTTTGCGCTTCTAATATATATTTGTTCAGGATGGCCTCCTCAATCTCCCGGCAAGCAATATTTGATGTTTGGTCGCGTCACCGGAAAACTGTGTATTTTGAGAAGGTGTATGAACTTGTTTCGAAAATAGTCAGCGTGGAACGCCTTTCTGACGATGTTGAAAAGAATTTAAAAGTATTTGTAAGACACATATGTTAGAAAGTTGGATACAGGTGAGACAAATCTCATCATCATCGTGAACGATTCCTTACATCGAATGCAGACTGGTTGTTTAGAAACATGAGTTTACCAGACACTGTTCGAAAGCTACTACCTTCTCCATCCACTGACAAACCATCTGCTACATCTGGAAGGCCATCCAAGACATTCAGTGAGTGTTGCGAGAAAACCAAGGAAAGGAAGCTCAGAGACTTCGTCGCATCAAATAGCTTGGAGCAGATATCCACTGCTCTGCCACCATAGTGAAAGAAGTATCAGAAGCATCACCTCGTCGAGGGACCAGCATAAAAAAAGATGCGCAGTTCAGTGTCTAATGAGGAAAATAAAAAGAAGAGTATATCTGCAGATCAAGCTCTGGCACTCATTGTTGATGCAAATCTTTCAACTCAACAATACATTATGTTACGACAGCAAACCAATAGTGTGGTTCCTAATACATATCTCTTATAATGCTATGAAATAAGCAGAGTGCATGTTCAGGGTGTCTACTAAAATTCCACAATGAAATTTCGTGACCTTTTCTTTACCAAATCATCAAATTTCCTAACATTTTCAAGAGCGAATTTGGGTGCGAATTAGGCCGAATTTTCATACATGCGATACAAACGTACTTTGCTTGCGATTTGGTAGCGTCTAAAGCCGACCATAGACATTTTTGGTGTTGAATTTTGATGTTTTATACAAAATTTTCCAATCTGTACTTACATGTGCAGTTAAAAAAAAAAAAAAATCGTGACCCAAAAACTAAATTTCGTGACTTTCATGACCGTTTTCTGATTTCGTGACCGATAGACACCTTGATGTTATCCCCCAAATGTTAGTGACTGAAACTGTAGCTGAAATTCTTGTCCAGTCCTTAGTCGATCACACAGTGCAAAGAGTGTGTGTAGCACAGCAAGAAGTGTTTATAGGAGTGCTGGAAACTCGTAGTGATCTTTACGTTATTGTAAAGTGGGGATGTGATGGTTAATAACAAATGCGTTATAAGCAAAGGTTTCAAAGTGATGATAATTTATTCAGCATTTCAATGGTGCCAATTCAACTTTATTTCAAAGATAGTGAAGGTAAGCAAATCGTGTGGCAAAATCCACGTTCTGGGTCAGTTCGATACTGTCAACCGATTAAATTTATTTTCGCAAAAGAAACAAGTGATTTTGTAGCAGTTTAAGACGCAAGCCTCGAAAATAAGCCGGCCATATAACGCGTGAAGTTCTTTCGTTACTTTCATTGCCTGATTTGAATACAGATTACGTTTCCTTAAATGATGATAAATGTAATTCTGAGGACCCATAAGCATACTTTGTTTCTCATTGTTTCCTTGCTGTGAATACATTATACGAGGGCTGTCTAAAAATTATCCGACCTTTGGCCAGAAAAATAGTTGCGAATACCTGACAGATTTGGGACCCTAATCCCTTTCAAAGTAGGCCCCTTGTGCTTCCACACACTTTGCCCACCAATCTTTTCCACTGCTGGAAACACCGCTGGAAGTCTTCTTTTGGAATGTTGTTCAGCTCCGTCGTCGTGTTCCGCATTATGTCTTCTCTACTCTCAAAACGGGATCCCTTCAGAGGCGTCTTCAATTTTGGAAACAACCAGAAGTCACAAGGAGGCAGGTCTGGAGAGTAGGGAGGTTGGCGAACGGTTGTAATTCCATGTTTGGCTAAGAACGTGTGGATCAATTGGGATGAATGTGCTGGGGCGTTATCATGATGGACGTGCCAGTTCTTCGCTGTCCACATGTCTGGTCTTTTGCGCCGGACTGCGTGACGGAGTCGCCTGAGAACATCTTGATAGTACTCCTTTGTCACTGTTTGTCCTTCCGGTGCGTACTCGTGATGCACAATTCCACGGGCATCGAAGAAAACAGTCAGCAACACCTTGATTTTGCTTCGCACCTGCCGCGCTTTTTTCGGCCTTGGAGAATCGGGATGCTTCCATTGAGACGATTGTTGTTTTGTTTCTGGGTCGTACCCGTACACCTATGACTCATCTCCAGTTATCACGGTATTCAGATACCCAGGATCAGTGTTGGTGGTGTCCAGAAGGTCCTGTGCAACGTCAAAACGGGTGTCTTTTTGTTCCTGAGACAACAACTTGGGTACAAATTTAGCAGCCACTCGTTTCATGTTCAAATCGTCACGCAAAATTGAATGTGCAGAATCTTTACTCACTCCAACATCTTCTGCAATCTCCCGCACTGTCAAACGGCGATCTGCCATCACCAAATTTCGCACCCGCTCAACAACAGCTCCATTCCGAGCAGTTTGGGGCCTGCCGCTACGCTGCTCACTCTAGACTGATGTGCGGCCATCTTTGAATCGGTTGAACCATTGTTTAATTTGTGTTACACCCATCGCATCTTCTCCAAACACCTGCTGAATCTTACGAATTGTTTGGCTTTGAGAATCACCCAGCCTTTGACAGAATTTGATGCAGTATCTTTGCTCAATTCGTTCAGTCATCTTGCGAGAAACACTAAATCCGACGAACACTACCAACAGCACCTCACTTCGCGACCACCAGCTCACGACTGCCACACGCGAACGCGGTGAAAAAATTCAAGCATGCGCATTAAGGTTCCTCCTTCCACCGTGCACGGTGGCGCCGCCTGAGAATCACTACTTTGCGTGGAAAAAATTAAGGTCGGATACTTTTTAGACAGGCTCCGTATGTTCTTTTGTTCATCGTAGAACAAAACTGCCACAATAATTGAGATGTCAGTGTTGCAGTTATCTTTATTTATGTTAATTAATTATGTATATAATTTTCTTTAACATTCTAATAAATGTCGTTAAGCCGTGTCAGTTTACATTTTATCAGGGGGACGATAATTAAGGAACAGTATAATACAAAGATTATTATATACCTAAATGTATATCATTCTCAATTCCTTTGAACATATTTTACTAACGTGTGCTTCAGAACAGATGGAGAGGGTGCGAAAGTCACATGTCATAGGCTAAGGTAATTATCTTATTCTGTATTCTCTTAATTCGTTACATGACGATAACCCTTTACAACATCAGCTTCAATTCTTCCAAATATTTAGTATCTTTACATTTCTTTGATAATTTTTAACGTTTTACATCTTAACTGTGTATGCCAATATTGGTATTCACAAATGTAGTTCACGCATTTTTATTGCCAAAACCCGTCCATTCAAACACGTTCCTGTTTCAGGTTGACAATGCTCCCTTTTCTTCCTCTCATGACGCCCCTGATGTCAATACTTACTAGTTTATACTCTACGACGAAGAAATCGCCCACCAGTCACATTTCACGGAAATCGGTTCCGAAACTAGGTCCTCAACAATTCCGTTCCGCTAGAATCATCATTTATCATACTGTGACCCGGCTCAACATTTTAGTCGTTTCGGCACTGTCGGTGAAATAAAATGTCCCACGCTTATACCCTTTAGGCGAAAGGAGACGGGTGATTAATGAAGTGAATGATCGTAAAAAATTGTGTTCTGACCGGGAATCGAATTCAGTACTACGTGCACTAAAGGCATAAGCGTGTTTACTAGACAAGCGGAGAGGCTGTCAATAACAAAAGTAGACTGTTCTCCTCCTTGCATTACCGTCGATCCACCACCTTCGTGGCGTAACTTGCCACTTGAATTTTTTCTCGACGCACACTGGACGAAATGCACAATCTAGCTGTGCAAAAGTCCACAATCAAGTTGCTTGGAATTGCACGCATTGTACTCGTAATGAGTCACAAAGAAATCACAGATGACGGGAACAACAGTAGAAAAGTATGACGTTCTGCAGGAAAATGGGTTTGCACGTATAAAAGACGGGTTGTGATACAACAGCAGATATTACTAATGTTGGTCAGATTTAGAGGGTCAAGGTTAACCCATCGTGCTCAACACTTGTTGGACTATCAGGAATCGAGAACAGCTGCATTTGATGCTGCAAGGATGTACTATGATTCAAGTACAAATCGATGAAAAATTGAATGCGTTTACCACAAATAGCATGCGTACAACATTGGAAATTGCTGTTCGTACAAAAAGGCATGTGATATCGCATTTTAAGGGAAAACAATAAAGATATCCACCTATATCAGTCTCGAAATGTATTTATGTGCAACAAATGAATGTCCTCGTATGCAATAATAGTGACATTAGCTGCAGAAAACTGCAACCTGATGTGTTTAATAATTTCAGATACGATATCTGTATCGCGGAGAGAGCTGTTTGATATTTGGCATGAGAAAAGAACCCTAAGTGACAAAAATGCTGCAGTTGCAACATATGTCTGGAGCAGACCGGAACTGGAGAAGACAAACACAGATGAAAACGCCTCTAATCTGACCAACATTAGTAATACCTGCTGCTGTATCACAACCCGTCTTTTATACGTGCAAACCCATTTTCCTGCAGAACGTCGTATTTTTCTACTGTTATTCCCGTCAGCTGTGATTTCTTTCTGACTCATTACGGGTACAATGGGTGCGATTCCAAGCAACTTGATTGTGGACTTTTGCACGGCTAGATTTCGCCCAGTGTGCGACGCTGCAGTGAAAAAATCCCCTCAATGATCATTGCGTAATTATTTTTCAATTTTCACTGTCCCTACCACATTTGGTTTGATGAATTCTTTTTTCTGTGGAGAACCCCCTTGCGTAGTTCACACTGTTCTATTTCGTTTGCGCCATTGTTTACGTTGGGTATGGCTTTAAAATTCTTTTGATTCGATTTCAATAGCTGTATTCATTCGGCAGGTATTGTACTTAAAAAGCTGAGGCGATATTTTGTACAGCTGCCTGAAAACGTATTCGATTTCGACTTCTTTCTTTGTTTTAAGTCATAGAATCACCTCCACAAGTTTTTCGGTAGAGTTGCCGTTACCCTGCATAGGTGCAACTACTTTACTAAAAATATTTATCTAATGTAAATGTTATCGGACAGACACTTAAGATCACGAACAGAATTAAATATGAACAAAGCAATGAAAGAATATGCCAAAACAAAATAGATGTATGTATGTTTGTTTCTTTACTACTATATACACACTCTGCTTACTAAGCGTTTTTTTTTTTTTTTTTTTTTTTTAAGTGAGCAGGATGGCGGTCAGTGTATTTTTTTTAAAGTACTAAAAATAAAGCAAAGAAGGCAGAAAAGTGTAGAATTTTCTAAATATCGTGAACTGCCAAAACATCCCTCGGTTGTTTCACGCACATGTTTATAAATAAAAGGAATAGAGATCTTACATACTAGAATTATCAATTAAAAGACCAGATTTTAATTATGAAAAATGTGTATTCTTCGTGGAATAACGAACAAGTTACAGGTACATGAAGCAGATCACAGTTAAACAAAGGAAGCTCACTAGAGAACTATAAATGCATGGTAGCAGTCGTTATAAGCAAACAACTGGAATCTATACTAACATTTTTTTTTATATATATGTGTAATAAAAGTAAATGAACAAAGGAAATGGAAATATTATCATACTGGTACGAGAATACAGTTATTATGCACTTCTTTTTCAACAACATTATTTAAAGATATATTTTCACATTCTCTTTTTATTTGAAAAATATTTTCTTCAAGGCAAGTATCACATTACATTGTAATAATAAAAAGGTAACCTATTTAGAACGGAAACAGCAGATTTCATCTAAAGGGGAAAACTATTAATAAATGTAGTCGAAAAATGCACCCTTTCAAGACACCTTTTTTCTCAGCTTGTAAAGCAATTCAAACATTGTAAAAGGTAGAAGCTCCAAATATTCATGTTCCTGAATTATGCGGTGTTTCTGCAACGAATTTTAGAGGAGCACATGGACACAAAGAGCCAAATATTGCTTTAAATACTCAATTTTGATTTTTCCTTTGCGAATTTCAGGTACTTACAGCTTGCAAACGATGCATTTTTCACCTCATATTTATTTTTTTTTAAATTCTACATGGTCTTTCTTCAACAGGGTGTGTAAATATACAAATTATTTTCTTATTAGATCTATATTAAAATAAGTAAATGAAAGATATTTATAAAGGAAATATATACAGGGTGTTTCAAAATAATACCGACAACGTTTGAGAGGTGATTCTTGATACCAAGATAAGAGAAAAAGTATAGACCAACCTGGGAGCAGAAATGCTTGCTTTCGGAGTTATAGGATGCCGAAAACATGAAAAAATGAAATTTAAAGGTCCATAGCTCCAACACTATGGGACCTACCGTAATCAGGTCAACACTTCACTTAGGAACTAATATGTACCCTATCCAAAACACATGTTTCAGAATCCTAAAGTACTCACGCAACAATTTTTATAGAGGAAGTTTGGCTACGGGCATATAATTTGAAATACTCACCAACTACCTCTATAAAAAAAAATGTTACGGAAGTACCGCAGGATCCTCAAACATGGATATTTGGATAGAACACACATTAGTTCTTAAGTAAAGTCTTGACCCCCGACTACAGTAGGTCCCATAGTTTTGGAGCTATGGAGCATTAAATTTCATTTTTTCGGCAGCCTGTAACTCCAAAAGGAAGCAGTTGTGCACCCAGGTTGGTCTTATCTTGGTGTCGAGAATTGCCTCCCAAACGTTATCCGTGTTGTTTTGAAACACCGTGTATAAATCACTTGTATAGATTGCAAGAGGTCCTGTATTACTAATTTCTATCTAGGAATACAGAGGTAGCCACATAACCGAGGCATTAAGGTAACAGTATCAGATTATCCTTTACAGATATTACGCATAGTTGTCAGCATAATATTTTAAGCAGCGTATGACAGAATTTTGTACTCTTATCAACTCAAACACGGTTTATCGTTTCTAACTAATTCACAAAGTAAAAGAATGGGTTAACTTGTTTTTCACTATTTGGAAGGCCTCGCGTACAGTGATGCTTACCCAGAGAAAAAAAAAATATCTGAACATGGGATTCAGATATATTTTCGAACAGTTTCCAATTTCATTTAGCAATGTTTTCTACAACGCATTTGGGCTTAACATACCAAAAATTTCGATTTTACTTTCATACATCTTTGGTTTCTTTGTAATGGTTCATATCCTTAGTATATGTTTCAATCACAATTCCGGAAACTCAAAGAGATTCACCTTAATTAGCTACAACATAATCCTACCAACTCAGTTACTAACTTACAGAAGTTTGCTAATAAATTTATTAAAACGATTAAAGAAATAAAACACGCAAACAACACAAAGAAAGAAAATTAAAAACGATTATTTGAGACACTAGATCATATTAATTTTTATAAAACAAAATCTGCAACGAAGAGTGAAAAGATAAAAATATATATATAAGAGATGGCACACATACATAAGCACAAAATGCAAGCCATAGAGCTTCCTTTATTTTTCCATTATCACAATCATTACTAGGACTTTCTGTCACAAATGATACGAAGACCTTTTGAGTCTAACACTCAGTCAATGAGTTTCAATCAAGAATCCATTTAATATGATACGAGTTTTGTAACATGGCTTTAATAATACTTTGTAGAAGTACCCACAGCAATTTCAGTCAAACGCGGAAAATCCTACAAAGTGAATATCCACCAAATCTGAACGGCTGATGATGTGAGGAACGGTTATCTGTATTGTTGATTTAGTCTCTGGATCATTCAAGATACGTTTAAGTTTTTCATTCACTGACAGTGTTTGATAATCGGGTAGAAAGAAGTTTAAATGAGCTCTTCACACAATATTAGTTGCTCAGAACTTGGACATTTAATGACAGAAAGCTTGTCATATAAATCATACCATGCGGATTCTTCTCTACAAGTACTATGTTCTTGTGAGCTCCTCTCAGTATATTCTGTTGCCCTTAGAAACTATTACTGGGAGGTGTGACATATCATATTGAAATTCATGAGTTATCTGCAGAAAATAAACTGATATCGAGTTCTTTTTGTTTCTGGCTAGAATATTGTAGGATAGTTACTGAAGCTTCTTTAAAAAATCAATTTCCGCACATATCTCATGAATGGTAATCTTTGTTTTATATTATTCTTCAGAGTGCTATAAAATCTATCACTACACTAGTCATGGATAAAATTCTAACTATGCTTTTAGGCACAACTAATTTTCCCAGCTTCAAACCACTCTGTATTCTATAGATTTAAATGTAACTAAATATTTGGACTTTGTTTCAAGGTGTACGTAGCTGGATAGCTAAAAAGGCTAGAAAAATAGTCTGATAATAAGACAATGAGTATTGACATTTACGTTGTAATGACCTAAAACTGCCGCCAAGCACATCTGTAATGGAAATATGAGCGGCCTTTCAACGAAAAATAAGCTGCAATACTTCTTGAAAGTTATGCATTAATACTATGAAACTCTTCATAAACAAACTTCCAACTTCTGCTAACGTCTTGCTTCAACAGTCAAAATATATTTCTCGTATAACCACATGGTAAAGCTACCTTAACGAGATTTCTAAAATAATTGAATATCTGACACAAACTGTAAAACTCGATCGTGTTTTAAGACTTGTGCTCTAGGCTTTACTTGTTCTTTTACTATAATATTAAATATTAAAGAAAACTATAGCAATATCTTAATAATAGCAATAATAATAAAAAAAGATACTATAGTAATATCTTAATAAACGAATAGACTTAAATATTACTGTAACAGTAAACACATTCTTTGAACTCAGCTTCTGCACCTGAAACATTTTTATTCAAATATTATTAACTTACAAAACGCAAAAACTACGTGATATGAACTAAATTTCGTTTTAAAAGTACACAGGAACTTTGTGCACCTAGACACACATTATATATCGACATTACTATGTATCTAATTACCATTATATGAATTCTTGTGATACACCTTAATACCTGTTTAATCTTCTCTCTTCTAAGTTAGCAATTAAAAATTATTTTTATTTGATTGTATATATAAGTCCAAGTACCATCGTCACCAAAGATGCATATTCACCTAATTTTTCTTTATTCTCAATAACTGTAGAAGGAAAGAACTAACTTGAGTAGTTTCCGGTAACCCACTATAAACAAGGTCTCTTTACAACGATAGACAATTATAAACTACTCTTACACTCGTACATTTGTTACGAAATTATTGTAAAAAAAAGTATGCATTTTTTCTGACGACTGTATCAGTACACTCACTCCTGTTCCAACTTCAAACTGAACATGTGATGCTTATACTTTGCTTAACAATAACAATATATTGGCTAATAAAGTTAACTGCATAGTATTAAATAAAAATGTGTTAATTTAAGTGACTTTTTTCCTTAACCAATAATTTCCATTTCCAATGATACTGAGTCTCCTTCAGGGCTAATTGTAATTTGTAGAAGAAAGACTTAAAACTTAATCTGGGTCATATACCGTCATTTTCTACATAGACTTCGTATTAATCTTAAATCTGTAGAAACAGACTGAAGACAAGTACGTTTCCTTGTAAATTTGCAATTTCAAAAAGTTAATTTGATCAGAGAAGGTAAATATCTGAATTAGTTAACACTATTTCCTATTTTCAAACAAGCCCATCATGTTTGTATCAGTGTTGCCAATTCCCACGTCTGTCTAAATTCTTAAGATGTGCGGAGAAACCCCTATACTGAACCTCGCAGTAAATTTAATGTTCAAAAATAAACTTAAATATGTTTATTATTTGTATCCCATAATTTATAATACAATCTCTTTGCTTGTCCAAAGTTCCTTCGAGTTTTTCTTTTTAATACAATTAAACTTGAAGAAGATTCAATACCATTGGAAGTCAAAATTTATCGATTAAAAAAGGAAGGAAGAAAATAACACTTGAAAGTAAATTAACACATTTTCACTGTATATATATATATATATATATATATATATGTATATATATATATATATATATACTCATATTACAAACGTACACAAATCAAAATAGAATCTTTAACGTTTTGTAGGAATCATAATGGTTAAATATGCGTTATTAGCTAAATATTTTCTGCACCTGTACATCAAGGAATCAGTACCAACTGAACAAACAAACAAACAAAGTAAATAACTTTTCATTAATTGATAGGCAGTCACGATTACCAGTATTTTGTAATTCTTTTTCGCTACTACCGAGAAATACTTCATGTGATGCTTGCCATTCACAGCCTCAAATACACAATATTTCTCTACAAACATTTCCTGTCATTTAGTTGATACCTAAATGAATAAATCTGCATATTTCCTATGCCTGAAATTCTTTCATACAGACAACCGAGACTGCACAGAAACAAACCAAATAGCACCTTATTCGTATTTTAGTTCTTTATTTTAACAATTTATCAACATGGTTGCTTTCAGGTCTGAAACGATAAAATTACTTGATTGAGATTATACTCTTCTCATAAATTCTATATATGTATCATTATTTCCTTTGACTATCTTTGGCCCATTGTTCAAAATCATGACCAGCACAAAGTTTTCGAAGTACTAATCTGATAATAAGAATCGTACATAAATAAAAGTGAAAACAATAGTTTGCTATATCATTGAACCAATATTTGCATTCATATTAAGAAAAATAAAAACATTAAAAATATGTTAATTTCATATCAGACTACGCAAATGCTGCACTGAGACGTCCATTAAGTAAAATTACTGGTACCTAAAAGACAAAGCTACAGCTGACTAGAATGAGAAATACAATTTTATCAACAAAGTAAATTAGGAACTGTTTCCTACTTTTTAAAAAATAAAATAAAATAAAATAAAATAAAAATGAGGTTTCCTAATTTACTGGCCCCAACATTTGTCTCGCATATTTTTGCCTACCATTTTTTTTTTTAAATTACCTCATTATACAATAAAAAAAAGCTTTCATATGAATCATTGTGACCATTTATGGTCCACTTTGCTTGGGTGGGACTCACCTCTCGAAGATAAACGCCTATCTTCCTGTAGCAACATCGTTGGATCTATTCCATGACTATTTGTTGTGGTTGTAAAAGGATACTCCAAACGAGGAGCAGCAGTATTTCTAACGTTTGGGAGCAGTGAAGATTGTTGGAAGTCTTTTTGGTTTCCTGTTAGTTGATTATTTAACGTATCAAGAGCCATCTTAAACTGTGCGTAAGGGTTGGTGACTGCTTTGGTATCCTTCACTTTCCCTTCCAGTGTGTTCACAATGTCCTGCTGCCATTCTTCGGCTATTTCTTTCGCCATGTTGTCTCGGGTCTCTGGTGACAAGTCGGCACAAGTCGAGGACAGAACTGAAGTTAAACTTTCTTTTAAAATACCATCCGTATAAAGTAGATTTTTCTTCAGTTTGGTTTCAGTCACTTGAATAGCAAGACTGCTCAAAAACTCTGCCGCATTTACAGTTCCAAATCGTGTAAGTATACGGTTTAATGAAGATCTCATGGCTTGTTGAAAGAACTCATTTAAGATACACGCTGACCAGACTTTGTATTCTCCATGGTTCATGGATGGCGAAGCGCTCACGCTGCTAACACTGAGGGCTGTGTTACTACTGGGAAGTGATATAGTCTCGACAGGGTAACCAGGTGATGTTAAATGGCATCCCACACTTGGTACTCTGTAGAAAAAAAAAAAGCATATTTAAGTAACTGGAAAATATTAGACAAAGAATACACAATGAAAAATAAGGAACTACATTGAAACTCTCATCTCAATGAATACCCGTATTAAGCGGTCAGCTCTCCTAACGGCCTTTTTTAAGGAACCGCTATGAAAATCTTCAAAGGTTAATGTACAGTGTGTACTTTAAAGTAGTACTACATCGCTTTGATTAATTGTCATTAAAAGAAACTGGTCACATTTGAAAGAAAAACTCAAATATTTTTGTGCAAGTCAACTTGTAATTGGTCGATATGGGTTCATTGTTGGATATTTTGCAGGCAGTTGCTGTCTCTGATGGTTATTTCCACAATTGTAAAAAGGAGGCAATGACTTTATTTTCCAACAAGAGGCAGCACATCTTCACTGGCATTTACATGTTCGAGAACATCTGAATGAGCGGATTCCAAGAAGATGGATGGATAAAGATGTGCCAGAAATGATGATAATGTCTTCTACAAATGGTCGTCTGATTTGAAGGTCAGACTTCTTTTTATGGAGTTACGTAAAGGATTGTGTCTATATACCCCCATTTCTCAAAACCTGCAAGAAGTGCAAGTTCGTATCTCTGCTGTCATCCAGTCCATTTCGGCGTGAATGGGAATATCGTCTTGATGTCTGCATCGCCACTCGTGGGGCCCATATTCAATGTCTACGAGGTATAGTAAAAATATTTCACTTTTCCTTTCAAATGTGACCGATTTCATTTAAATACGTTTATCTAAAATGGTATTACGTCGCTTTGAAGTATGACATGTAAAGGTACCTTTTGTTTCATATTGTATACCGTAAATGTATTGGAAACTTGACGTCACTTGCGGCACCATTTAATATTATTCAACTGACCTAATTTTTCTCACTGATTACTTTGGCCTGATATAGAACATTGTAGGGGGTGAGACTTTTTAAAAACTCGGAAAGTCGAAAAATAATGACCACCTTAGTGCATGTACTACGTGAAACGAAACTTTAATATCTAACTAACTATAGATTGGATTTTAAATTACATAAAGTGACTTTTTATGCAACATACAGTACCTAGTCATTTATATTCCTTGAGGCTGCTGGAAGGTCTTGATGAAATACTGTTCGGAAAATAAGACATCGAGAAATAGGTATAACTTGAATGAGTTTAAGAAAATGAAGAAGAATCTAACAAGGTACATTCGTGAAATGTCCCGTCGGGATTCATCTAAAATTAATTCAAATGCAAAGTTCTCCGCGGCCCAATGTTATTGTACTAAGTTTAGTGGTACTGCATACCTGTATTTCGCATATTTATCGGAATTCAGTCATAGACTACTATAACCCTCGGACACAAAATTGCTTTTAGTTTCTTTATTTGTAACTAAACATGAATGTGGGCACATACAAAACAAATTGTATAAAGTACTGCTTCTCTGACACGTGTTACACAATACTTCTTTCGAAACTGATTTTACGATAGAGCTATTTTTGTGTCTTTACCTCAATATCACATAAAAAAAAATCTTAAGTCGATTGGTGACGTCCTTCATGTATGACTTGGCTCTCATTTTTTTAAAGGAATAATTTGTAACTTTTTCATAAATTTTTAAAAAAATAAACATGTAATATTCGTTTAGCCGTAGCGTTTTTTTCTTGCTCCCTTAGCATATAGAAAAATTTCAGTTCGATAGTTCATATGGTTCAGGTGACGATATATGACTAAAAATATGTAAAAACGTATTAAAATTTGAGAAAATTCGATAATACACCAAAAATTCATGTCAATATTTTGCTCTTGTTTTACTTTTTTTTTTTTAGTGAAAGGCTTTCTAAAAGTATCTATGCCTGCATCGTGCACGAGAAATCACCAATAATCCACTGGCGGGGAAGAAGGGAGTGATGTAGTAAAGTTAAAGGTTGAAGTGTACGCAAAGCTTATGCAAATCATAGTTCATTTTAGTGTTTCTTTTTTGTTTGTCATTTTATGTTTTTGGCATTAAATTTTCAAGAAGGAAATACTTTTCCAGCTCTTCGCTTATTTCTAAACTGTAGTAATTATATATTTAAAAATAACGTAGAACTCACCACGAGGAGGTGGCTGCAAAGCAAGTTCCGCCCGCCCACCTGCGTGCCTTTTAAGCTGCTAGGTCACTGTGTAAGTGTCACTGTCTGCTAGTGTCTACTGCTGACTAGCCTTGTAGTCAGACTTTGATGAGAAGTTTGGCATGTGCTGACGTGATTTTAGTGTAGACAGAACGAACTCATGTCGTGCCTGCGGCCCACATACAGAAGATGCCGCCTCAATCACTAATTTTATCATTCTCTCCACGTTCTGCGTGTGACAGGAAAAAGACTTAATTTCTTCAGATGCCATTGCTGCAGTTTTAGCATTCTCCTTTATCTCCTCTAAGCTCAAATGTTTGGTAAGATGGGGCTCTGTCAGATTTACTGTTGACCAGTCAACCATATCAACGTAGGGCGTGGCGTCTAAGTTCACATTCTTTGGGACTTCAAATTTTCGAACTGTTGTTGTAACGCTACATATTCGAGCCTTCAAATTTCTTCGCCACCCCAATCGTCGCTTGTCACCTTCGTCGTTAGTAATCAAAGCAAGTAGGAGGTTCTCCGGATGACTGAAAGATGCACAAAGCCTGGTGGTTGACAACAGCTGCCCGAATCCTGCGCCTTAACTTAACCATAGACGACACCGATATAAACAAGGACAACATGACGTCTCAAGCCCTCTACATTATGGAAGGTTATACTCCCACGTGGGTTTCCATCTTGCACAGACCAACCACGACATCTCTGGACACTAATTTCATTATCTCGATCAATGGCAACTCAACGAAAGAAGTAATCGATCCAGTTATACGTAGAAATGCATACTTCAGTTCATCTGGAGAACCTCCTACCTTCCTTTGATTAGTGACGACGATGACAAGCGACGATTGGGGTTGCGAAGAAGTTTGAAGGCTCGAATATGTAGCGTTACAACAACTGTTTGGGAATGTGAAGTCCCAAACAATGTGAACTTAGACGCCACGTCCTACGTTGATATGGTTGACTGGTCAACAGTAAATCTGACAGAGCCCCATCTTACCAAACATTTGAGCTTAGAGGAGATAAAGGAGAATGCTAAAACTGCAGCAATGGCATCTGAAGAAATTAAGTCTTTTTTCTGTCACACGCAGAACGTGGAGAGAATGATAAAATTAGTGATTGAGGCGGCATCTTCTGTATGTGGACCGCAGGCACGACATGAGTTCGTTCTGTCTACACTAAAATCACGTCAGCACATGCCAAACTTCTCATCAAAGTCTGACTACAAGGCTAGTCAGCAGTAGACACTAGCAGACAGTGACACTTACACAGTGACCTAGCAGCTTAAAAGGCACGCAGGTGGGCGGGCGGAACTTGCTTTGCAGCCACCTCCTCGTGGTGAGTTCTACGTTATTTTTAAATATATAATTACTACAGTTTAGAAATAAGCGAAGAGCTGGAAAAGTATTTCCTTCTTGAAAATTTAATGCCAAAAACATAAAACGACAAATAAAAAAGAAACACTAAAATGAATTGATTTGCATAAGCTTTGCTACACTTCAACCTTTAACTTTACTACATCACTCCCTTCTTCCCCGCCAGTGGATTATTGGTGATTTCTCGTGCATGATGCAGGCATAGATACTTTTAAAAAGCCTTTCACTTTTTTTTTTTAATTGTTACCGTAAAACAAGAGGAAAATATTGACATGAATTTTTGGTATATTATCGAATTTTCTCAAATTTTAATACGTTTTAACGTATTTTTAGTCATGTCGTCACCTGAACCATATGACCTATCGAACTGATTTTTTTTTTTTTTTTTTTTTTTTACGTGCTAAGGGAGCAAGAAAAAACGCTACCGCTAAACGAATATTACATGTTTATTTTTAAAAAATGTATGAAAAAGCTACAAATTATTCCTTTAAAAAAATGAGCCGTCATACATGAAGGACGTCACCAATCGACTTAGATTTTTTACGTGATATATAGGTAAAGACACACAAAATAGCCCTATCCCAAAATAAATTTCCAAAAAAGTGTTTTTTCGATTCACCCTATTACACACCCCGGCCGCCATATTGGATTCAACTTTCGGTTTTTCAAATGGGATTAGGTGTAAATTATACATCAAATGCATGTACAATTTTCTTAGAAGTTCACTGGTGTAGTGAGCTTTACCGTTTCTTGTACCGTTTGCAAGGTATTGCATGTTAAATATCAGGTACTTTACGAATATTGAACCAAATAGAAAGTTGTGCAGGGCCCGTATGTATTGTGCTGAACGATGCAGCACATACAGGGAAATTATACATGCTTATGAGACTTCATAAACCAATCCAGTAAGTGTAAATATACACGACAGTAAGTACACCGGATGACTGAGTCATTGTGCACTTGAGAGATGAGCAACTCGAATTTTCAGTTTGCCAGAAAACATTGTCGGGAGCATCAAAAAATTACAAGTAACGGGGAATGCAGGGTTTTTCCAGGCATATTGTTGAATACTGGAGCACTAAACTGATTATGGACAAGTGCGTGAAGTTTGATAATAGCATTACGGGTCTGGAAGTCTATATCAATATGATCAACCAAATCTGCTCATCAACGATTTTGTGAGCGAGTTGTGCTTGAAGATCTACAACTTCCGTAATGACGTCTGTGAATCTGCATATATGTATATCCAGAGAATATTTCGTCAACGATTAATCACGTAAAAGGTTATATCTGCACAACTTTCTATTTGGTTCAATATTCGTGAGGTCCTGACATTTAACATGCAATACCTTGCAAATGGTATAAAATACGGTAAAACTCACTACACCAGTGAATTTCCGAGAAAATTGTACATGAATTTGATGAATGACTTATTCGCACTTGAAAAACCGAAAGTTGAATCAATATGGTGGCTGGCGTGTGTAACATGTGTCAAGAGAAGTAGTACTTGCTACAATTTATTTTGTATATGCCCACATTAATGTTTAGTTACAAATACAGAAACTAAAAGCAATTTTGTGTCCGAGCGTTATAGTAGTTTATGATTGAATTCCGGATATATGAAGTCCCATTAATATGCAAATTACCGGTATGGGCCGCTAAAGTTAGTACAATACACATTGGGCCGCAGAGAACTTTGCATTTGAATTAATTTTACATGAATCCCGAGGGGAGACTTCACAAATGTACCTTGTAAGAATATATTAGAGTATAGGTTGTTCCCCACTGTTTCGCCTCCATGAAAGCTGAATTACAGGAGCATATTACCCTCCCCGGTTACATTCAATATTGCTCCATAGACTCGTTATTAACTTCTATTTTAAGGATTAAAGTGATAAACAACTAAATGTTATATGTTATGCCAATTTGTATTGTCGTAATTATTTACTAAACATGTTCTCATTGATCGTTTATTTATTTATTTATTAACACTTAGATGGCAGTGCATAAGTGTGGAAGAGAGATGGGAAGTAAGAAAAATGGCAAGTGTATAATGAGAGACTATTAATCCTGGATCAGTAACAACTCCAGCTGGGCCTTCTGTTTTACAATACGCGTCTACAAAAAAGTGAATGTTCCTTCTTTTGTCTACGAGGAGGGTCGGCCGTAGGTAATTTGCCGCCCCCTCTCGAAAAGGAACAAATCTTGAAAACTACAATTTTAAGTATGGTACCCCATCATGAACAACGAAGGGAGCATGAATATATTAGGAAAGTTCTTACTTTTAGACTTCAAAGGTTTTTGAGCCTTATCTCTTAAAATGATTCCATATCATACCTTAGTAACACATGCGAAAAATTAGTCCAATTGAAAACTAAATGGTGCCCCAAGCGACTCAAGTTTTTCAATGCATTTACAATAGACCCACTCTTACCATAAAGACTGTCCCAAAGTTTTAAGAACATTGTCACAAAATGGTTAGAGATATTTTAATATCCTAATAACAAGAGTTACATGGATGAATTATGAACCAAAACCACACATAATTATTCAAAATAGCCACCATTAGCATGCACACAGTCCTTAAGTCTTCGTGGCCACTCATGAATTGCATTACGCAACATATTAACTGGGAAATATGTAGCTGCTTTCCGAAGAGACCGCTTTAAGCTTTCAATATTGGGATGTCTCTTCTTACAACGAGGATTTTAATAAAAATAGGGAAGTCAAGTACACTACGTGGGCGCCAAAATTGACGCCTATTATTAACAATACTCCATTAGAAAAAGATAAGTTGTTTGTAGCACAGAAGTCGCTAGATTTCTAAGTAAGTCGTCAACTGGAAAAATATATTTTGTAGCCATCTAGGACGCTGAATCTCCTTGACTCAGTGACTTTTGCCCCAAACAGGTAACACTGGCTACAAACTCAGCTCTGGCCACATCAGATTATGGCTGAGGTACCGGGTGCACTACTGGAACCTTTCATGCAATCCATTCATTCCGGAGTGGGACGAACCTCTCTGGGCGATGATGGATTAGATTGGATCTTAGTGTACCTTTCAGCACAAAGGCTATATGAGACGTGGTGCTACAGGTTACGATGATCCATACTAATGCGTTCAAGTTTTAAGCTCATCTACTGAGAATCGAAACCGGGATCCTATGCACCTTAGCCACTACTGGGTGGCCTTACTCTACAAAATTGTTCCCCCCACCACGAGGTATGGGACGTTCGACCACGAGGCGGAAGTGCACTCAGAAACCTTTGAAAATGAGATGAAATCTTTCAGTTTAACGTCCCACACTATGCTCTTTAGGCTAAGGAAGACGCATGATTAACGCAAATAAATGACGACAGAGGAACTGGTGGAATGATAATGGGGGAGGTAACGCAAGTAGCCCCAGGGACCTCACGTAGCAGAGGTAAGCCGTCTACCACTGAGCTACCGGGCCCCTCTAAATGTGCACAGAGAATATGCAATAGGCGTTTGGGAGATTTCTCTACTGCTACTGAGGATAAGCAAGACTAGGGTTAACTATGGTTACGTCCATTCTACTCCTACACAGTGAAATATGCTGTGGTCGTTTGTTTATTTTTCAGTTTTACATACCACGTACCTAACTGCCCTTTAGAGACAATGATGAGTGTTGTGACAGCAATACGTAGCACTCATGCTCTGAGCGGAATTCGATCGGCGACCGCCAATCTCAAGCTTTAGATCGCTCAACCATGCCAGCCGATTGTGACCACTTATCAAAACACTGTCTCGGTGTTCCTTTTGTATAGGAAAAGGAA
This sequence comes from Thermobia domestica, assembly GCF_964235325.1. Taxonomy (NCBI): domain Eukaryota; kingdom Metazoa; phylum Arthropoda; class Insecta; order Zygentoma; family Lepismatidae; genus Thermobia; species Thermobia domestica. The sequence continues at coordinate 242,737,245 of NC_137460.1, read as the reverse complement.
ACTTTATAGTGATAAAAGTGAGAAACCTGCTGGTTTAACTTTACTTCAGTTTCCTTCGTGGCGCAAGTCTGAACGATTTCTCTATACTAGATCTAGTTTAAATTAGAAGTAACATGTAGTACCTTTCTAAACCTCCTATTTGGTTAGGAATCGAAGCCTTCTTCTTGGGCATAACATTCTCCAATTCTTGCTTCTGTTTCACATTCTCCGAAAGATAGTTCTAGAATGAAGAAAAAGTGATTCATTACCAAAGATGGGGTAGGCTACCAAAAATTTTACATAAAATCAAAAATTGAAACAATTATACCTTTAATCAGTACTTTTAAGTGGATTTTTTTTTTTTGGGGGGGGGGGGGCAAAATCAGTCCACAGTAGAAACGATGCCCAAATTTACACATTATTGAATAAGAAAAACTACAAACAGTTTCAAGTTATCATGCCACAGGCCTGTATTTTTCCTCAGAAAAAAATACTAATCTTGAAGATTAAAATTTTTATAAATTAAAGATACTAATATAAATATCTACATATTAAAATGCCACGTTTATATGTTTGTAGTCAAGAAAAGTTTATACGTTTGTAGTCAACTCTCTTGACAATGATCTCTCGGAAACCACAAGCTCTAGCAAGATGCCGTTTTCACTAATCGATTAAATTTTGTGTAGATTGTTGTTCTGTAGATTAAAAAAAAATTGCCGTTATTTTTTTATTACATTTTTAGGGGTACACTGGAAGTATTAAAATTTTAGAAAGTAAAGCATCATATCCTACGAGTTATACACTCCAACACCACACGTTTGTATACAGGGTTAGTATATCTCTCCGGCGTTTGTTTCATAGCCAAATGATGAAAAACGAACGATAACCATTTCTCCAGTCTAAGATGAATATTTATTGTTTGGAGTGTTTTGCTCAATAAACACTATATATCATTGACATCATTGTGTGTATAGCACGCAAGAAGAAAGAAAACTGATCATACATGAATTAGAAACTCCATCCAGGAGTAAGCTCAAATCTTGCAAACGGTGCAAGATAATGAAAAAATAATCGAAAAAAATCTGCTCTTTGCGATATCCCTTGCCGATTTTTTATTAAGGTGTTCTTCACTTGTGTCTGTAAAGGGACATGTACGCATGTTGTGAGGAATGTCAAGGAGATTCACGCTCATATGTGAATGATGCGCTGTGTAGAGAGCGCAGGTTCAGCTAGTTTAGCAAGCAAATTTTACTCTTGTTGTAAACTCATATTTTATGACTTATTTAATGAAATAGGCTCCGTATGACGTAAGTTCTTCTCATAAGTACAATATTATCTAAGGTTAATCTAGAAAAACACTTTTGTTAGCAAAAAACTTAATGAACATCTGAATGAATCAAATCATGCAACCGAAAAATCTTCCGATATTCTCAGACTGATAAAAGACAAGGAAATATTTTCAAGACTGATAAAGCAGAAAAAAATCAACGTTCTTTTCACTAAACAAACTTACAGGGTATATGTATCCTGTTATTGATTAGTTCAAAACAGTACGTTAAACGTCGAATTTTGGTTGACGCCTCCCAAGTTAATCGTAGACACATTAGCGAACACTTCCCAGGTAGAGCAGAGGAGTTTAGCGAGCTTAATTGGTAGAGATGGTTCAATTATCCGATCTTATAGGCTTCCTCACAATAAAGTGAACAGTACTCCTATGATTGATCTTGATGATCTGAACGGAAGAATAACTAATGCCATTGATACTTTTGACAAGAGTATGGAACGGCAGTTATGGACGAAGTTGGAATTCAATTAGATATTGTACGTACAACCAGAGATCCATATATCGAACATACAATGACTAAGTTGATGAATCATATAACAACATAATATTCCTCTACAGTATGTCAAATCCGAATGACGTTAAAGTTGTAAATTGTGTATATAGGTACACACAAAACTCACGACTTTTAAGAATACTGTTTGTTAAACATCGCACTACTTTTTTGTTTACCTTCATACACATTCGTGCGCATTAAACCAGCATTGCAAAGTGTTATATCTACTTCTGCCATATAAAAAGTATTTATCTGAATTTAACATCCACGAACTTGCACTTTAGTTATCTTACTTTAACTCTTTTGGTTCTTCCTTGAACGATGTGTGTGTGGCGGGGGGAGAGGGGGGTATTGAGTACAGACAGTAATACTTATTTCCCGCTATTGAAAATAAAATCTAATGGCAACGTCATTACTGTATAAACAATATCCTAATACTCTGAAATGCATCTACTGTATGGCAGGATATAAGACGCACCTCATTTTCTGTATTCAATTTTGAGCAACACTATTTTCACAGCATATTATAAACATAATTTTACGAAAATACAAAGTGATATTTTAAAAGAAAGATGCTTAGCTAAGTGTAAGATCGCACATATGTCTTGAAATGTCTAAAGCACATATGCATCTAAAGAATAGCCGGCCTTAAGAGGTGCGGAGCCCAATTGGGAACAATTTTGGGAACCCCCCATTACCAGTCAACTAGTACCAAGATCTATAGGATTATGTACTATATATAAAGTCTATTATAAACTTAATTTCTCTGAGGTAGAATGAAAATGAGAAAGTTTGATCGATCGGAGCAAAAATAATCAAAATGTACGTTTAAGAAATGAATAGGGGTCAATGGATCCAACAGATGTATGCTACATTTTAATATAGAACTGCATACGTGTAAGCCTACAAGCAGCTAACAATATTTGTATTTCACCTCAGAAAAGTAGTCATGTTGATTTCTTTTGGTGATTGTAAAATGGGAATGGTCTGTTTGATCTCCCGATTTACACCATCTAACTTTTTCTTATGGAGTGTTTTAAAGGAAAAGTGTATCATCACATACGCAATTTAATCGAACTACGGAAAGCTATCACAGAAGAGTTCCACAGGATACCAACACGGATCTGTTAAGCTGCTTGTGACAACGTTGATCTTCGTCTCCAAGATGATGCATTGGTGGACCTTGCCATGGAGAACAGAGATTACTCTCATACCTTTCCTTAGAAAAATTTCATACAGGGTGTTCAAATTATGTTGCTAATTTCTTTACTGCAGTCTTTGAAATAGTATATACATAATTCTGTGCCACCCTGTATATAATTTCTTCAGATAAAAGAAAATAATTAAGTGCTCTGTTGAAAACAAATTAAATTTTTGAACTTCTAAAAATCACTTAAAATTGATAGACTATAAATAAGTCATAATATTATTCCTTTTTATTAAAGTTATTTTCCTTGCTTTCCTTCTCTGCAAAGTCTTTTAGAGTTTTGTTTTATTTCAAAGTCCAGTTAATTTCAGATTCAGGTCAAGAAAATCATATACACTGCAATGTATTCACGCATGGGTCATTCCATACGAATTCACCAGATGCATGTTGCTTCATAGTCACAGATTTGGCTGATTTTTTTGGTACTGAAAGGTAGTGTGGTCTAAGTAACAGAAATGCAATATGAGAACTTTTTAATAGATACTGCGGAAAATACAGGGTGTTCAAAAAGTGACGAATTTCTCCAAATTGGCCGTTTCTGAAAAAACACCCTACGACAGAAAAAGAGCCATATCTCAACAACTATTTGACCAATTGTAATGATTTTGGTCTTATATGAAAATGGAAGGTCTGTACAAACCGAAGATGTCATTTTTGCATGCGTAACTCCAAAAATCTCAGAAAAATCTTGTGAACTAGACAAAAAATACTAACCAAAATAACACCCGAAATGACAATTTTTTAAATGGTGAATCCCAAGTGATAAAACAAAATAATTTGGTACATCACGTTACCAATACATACACAATAACATAAATAAAAATTAAAAAGATATTATTTCTGACAATGAAATTATCACAATTTTATTATACCCTTACCTGGTTGCTGTCTGACGCTTTAGAAGAGTCCATATTTCTGCAAACACAACACATATGGCACAAATTGAACAGTTCTAGCACACCAGAAGATATGTGGAAGTATGTCACTACTGTGTAAGAATTAACACGCACATAATAGAAGGCAAAAATGCTCCAATTATACATCGTTATGAACAAGGATATAACATAATAATCACAGTATGTCCAAAAAAGACAATGGTATGAAGGTACAGCATGTAGAAGCTCCCACCGAGAAATACTTACAAATACTGCTTCTGGAAGAGGGAAACGATATTGGCAGTATCTTCTGCACTGATGTAATATGTTCGTCCTGTTGATGTGATGGGAACATTGATGATCTTCAAGACATGGCCTGTGAGGATCCAGCATGTGTCAGGAGTTGAGGGCCAGGTGTAAGACATAGATGGACCATTAGGATGCATGAACTGTACTTTTACATCACCATTTTCTTGTGAAACATCAATGATCTTTCCCAACTACCATTTTCCACAATAAACACAAGCTACGTACTGCTCTACTTGTAACTCAGTAACTTGTGACTGTACATGCTCCCTTTTACCCAAGTGTACATTGTGTGAATGAAGAGAACCAGAAACTCTGTGCACTTGAATTGTTAGTGAATTCGGTATGGGGATGAAACTATGATAGTGCCTGATACCACGAATTGGCTGTGTATTAGTGTACCTTTTCTCCAGAGCAATGGAAGAAGCAGATATTTCTGATGATGAAACATACAATATTTTGATGCCAGTGATATTCTTGTCTGCATAATTGAAGAGATCTTCAGGAGTTAATATCATATTATCTCTTGGGTGTTTAAGACTTGTGAGTAGCCATTCGTTTCACAGTGGCACCAATACCATCACATGCCGTTTTTCCATGGCTTGTGCCAAAGAAATGCCACTCCGCCATTGTGCCATGATCTTCCAGATGGTAGCACAAATTTGTGAGGTTTTTGTAATTTTTATACTGTGCTGCTGAGCCGTCACTGAAATACAAAATATGGGCCACTTCCGGAACAACTTTTCTAATATGAGCAACAATGTGTTTCTGAAATGACCAAAATGTATTTGTATCATGCTGCAAGCAGTCACTTATTACGCACATACAGAGGTGACAGACAGACCCAGAAGCATCTCTGTAATAGACCAGAAACGGATGAACCGTAGCTTGACAAGTACTCCAATGAAAACTCTGAATGGAATCCTGAATTACAACGGAATAATTTTCAGAGAAATCAGCAATAATAATAACTGTTTCTTGTGTTATGTTTTCCCTTGATATTTGCAAAAAAGTGCTCTGACATTTAGAAATGAAGTGATGAGCTGTAAGTTTTGAAAGATTGGTAACCAGTTTGTCAATAAAGTCATCCCATGGCTGTTCTATGCATGCAATAGTTGATCTGTCCGTTTCTTCCCACTGGTAGTACTTTATAGTATCTACAAGGTTAAACATTTCGGATTGCAGCAGTTCCGACTTGACAAACTCTTCTGATGGACAGTTTTTGCAGCGATGAATCATGCATTCTTCATTCTCTAATGTACAAACCAATTTTTGGAGCATACCCTTATAATCTTGTATGTGTATGGCTTGTAGCATCAGCTTGACATTTTGATGATATTTACATACACAAACAGAATGTATTCCACGGCTTACAGTGGTCACACACTCCTTGGGACGTAACTGGCAAAATTTAGAAAATCCAATTTTTTCTGTTGGATGCTTTTCCTTAAAATATGTAAAGATTTCCTTCAAGTTGAACAATAACAGCCTCTTCTGTTTCAATTCCCTCCCATTCTCAGTCGGCACAGACACACAAACTCGACTTATATCATCATGTAGATAAAATTCTTGAACATATGTTATTGTATCATTGCTTACACTTGCACCTTTTCTTTTACCAGGTTTGGATAGAATACCTTCTGTGTTTCTGATCGTACGTGCTTGTCTAACCATATATTCAGTTGTTTCAAAATATTCCATAGTCTGTGGTATAGTCCATGAGTTAGGAACTAGAGTCAGTATTTGCACCTTATCCGGGAAGGTAGATACAGCAAATTTTCTCCTGAGCCCCTCCATCAATGTGTCACAGTCTGAACATGTGGTAGTGCACGGCGTTGGAACACTGTGTAACTCATGAGGAGGAACATGTAATAGATCTGCTGCTGTCTGAACACATTTTGCACTTAAATCTAACAGTTTCTTTTTCATGTATGGTGTACGCCTTTTTCTGGATAGTTTTTTAACTTTGAGAGGTGAACACCCAACAGCAGTGAGGGAGGTGTTCAGTCCCTCCAAAGACGTACTTGGTTCAGAAAACTCTATATCTTCAGACTGTGAAGCACATGTATCTTGTTGCTCCGTTTTACCTGCAGTAAAAATATTTTGGTAGCATGTAATGCACACTTTCTGTCCTGGTGCAATGTTCAGATTTGTAAGATTGACTTTACACAACATTTTCAGTGTTAGAGTTTTAAGAGATTTCTTTCATGGTTTATGAGAATGCAAATTCAGAGGGTCACAGCATCTTCTTTGGTTATGTTCATATCTTGTGAGATATTCTATTCTTGTGAGATATTCTATCTTGTGACTCTCACAAATATGTAGTGAAGCAAAGTCACCTGTTTCATTCTGGACAAGTCTTGCTCTTAATTTAAGAAGTTCTTGGTTTTCTGCACTTAAACTAGACACAGAATACAATGGCTGTATCTCCACATGCTCACCACTACAAAGGAAACAAGTCTCCATTTTTACCCACTCAGACAATGTCAACACTCACTATACTGTACAAGTTTGGAGTTGTTTCTCATGTAGCTAAGTAGTTTTGTTACTTACCCACAGATGGCAGAACTGAACAATGTACTTTCTTCACATATTCAATAGATGGCTCTGATTCATCCAAACCTGGGAAAAGAAAAGAAGCAAGTGTACGCCAAGATACTATAAGATGAGTTCAAGAATTTTACCTACCGATATAAGTCGAGTGTGCTGGTAAAAAGGATTGTATATCTGTGCCAGTTGGGAATGGAAAGATCTTGAAGCAGAAGAGGCTATTATTCTTCAACTTAAAGAAAATCTTTATATATTTTAAGGAGAAACATTCACTAGAACATTATTGGATTTTCTAACTTTTGCCAGTTACGTTTCAAAGATTGTGTGGCCCTACATATAATCACAATGTCACGTTGATGCTGCAAACAATTCACATAAAGATTATAAGGATATGCTCCAAAAATTAATTAGAGGGAAACGAAAGAGTACATGTCTTTGCGAAAATACAGACTCTTCTAAAGCGTCAGACAGCAACCAGGTAAGGGTACAATAAAATTGGGATAATTTCATTGTCAGAAATAATACCTTTTTAATTTTTATTTATGTTATTGTGTATGTGTTGATAAGGTGATGTACCAAATTATTTTGTTTTATCTCCTGGGATTCACAGTTTAAAAAATTGTCATTTCGGGTGTTATTTTGGATAGTGTTTTTTGTATATTTCGCAAGATTTTTCTGAGATTTTTGGAGTTACGCATGTAAAAATGACATTTTCGGTTTGTACAGACTTTCCACTTTCAAACAAGACCAAAATCATTACAATTGGTCAAATAATTTTTGAGATATGGCTCTTTTTCTGTCGTAGGGTGTTTTTCAGAAACGGCCAATTTGGAGAAATTCGTCACTTTTTGAACACCCTGTATTTTCCGCAGTATCTATTAAAAAGTTCTCATATTGCATTTCTGTTACTTAGACCACACTACCTTTCAGTACAAAAAAAAAAAAAAAAAAAAAATCAGCCAAATCTGTGACTATGAAGCAACAAATGTTCCTTCAATCTGGTGAATTCATATGGAATGACCCGCATATATTTGATAACTAAGAGTAGATCACACTCTAGCGCAGAGTCTTCAATAGGCGTGCAGTCCAATTTCAAGCAATCGGTCAAACTGACTTAAGTTCGGCTCTGGTCCAAAGAAAAAAACATACATGCTATGAAACTATAAATAGCTATATATTGGGTAAATAAAGCTATTGCACCCAAACTACTTTTAGTGAGTCACTAAACTGCACGTGGCTGGAATGCTGTTGCACATCGTAAGTAAACAAGGAGGGCATCAACCAACACAGAATCGGGAATATTTATTGAAATTGCAATATCAAAATATCTGATTGGTGTAGAAGATGCATTCCATTTTTCGACTTATTGTGTCATATATATATATTAATATTAAAGTGAGTCTTATACACCGCATAATACGGTACTTACTAGTTTTAAATCCTGACAGCCTGAATCTGAGGAAGCCCAAGTCTCTACCTGCTTTGTTTGGTAAAAGTACTCTGAAGTCTGAGGTGGTCCAGTCTCTGGAATGACATCAGGAACTGTCATCTTTCTGGTTCTCTGCATATCATGCTCAGAAGTTCTCTTCTCAGCTTCATGGCCATTCGCTTCGTTCGACGTCTCCTCCTCCGACACATAAATTTCCTCAAATGTTTCATTCTCAGATTCACCGCCCAAACTACGATTGGAAAAGCAACACATAAATATAAAAAAATTATTTCCATTCTCCGAACTTTGTTTTTTTATAGACTTAAATTTGATTTAACCTACTCAAGAAGCAAAACTTGTATTGTAAAATTCTTAACATGTAACAATTTCGCCAACTACGCACTTGGCTCCATCAGACACTATGAACACACAGGACAGAATTAATACGTGAATAAATAAATAACACTAAATATACAAAAATAAACCTGTGCAATTAACTTACTTAATCTTTTAAGACTCTTTAATAACTTATTCCACTGTTCATCAATTCAGTGGTACTTGTTTCTTTATTTATTATTTGTATTGTACGAGGGTAAGGGAAAAATTATCCGCACTGTTGACATAACTCTTCTTACATTGTTCAATCTTACCTCTGTCCTGACCATTGTTTATTTTATTGTTATGCTGTTGTGATCATGCTATGAATGTTTGATCCTAATCCATCTATTTGGTCTAGGAATTAATTCGTGCGGTTGGTACGCACACATTGAAGCTGTAGTACAAACACAAAATACATAAATACCTTAAGAAAAATATTGTCCATCGCTAGCCACCACTTTCGCCCATCTGTCAGGCAATGTACGGATTCCATGGCGAAAGAAGTCCTCATCCTTGGAAGCGATCCAGTCAGAGACCCATGTTTCGATATCTTCTGAAGAAGTAAACCGCTGTCCAATCAAATCGTTGTTCATGCAATCGAACAACTAGTAGTCCGAAGGAGCAACGTCTGGTGAATACGGCGGGTGGGGTAAAACACCCATCCGACATTTTCTAAATAGGTTTTGACCGGTTTTGCGACATGTGGGCGAGCGTTATCATGTTGAACAATAAGTTTATCATGTCTGTTCTCCCATTCTGGTCGTGTTCTGGCCAGAGCTTGCTTCAAACGCATTAATTGTCGTCGATAACGTTCTCCATTCATAGTTTCACCCGGTTGCAGCAGCTCATAGTACACCACACCTTTCATATCCCACCATATGCACAGCATAACCTTTGCACAGTGAATATCTCGTTTTGGTTGTGATGGACCTGGTTCACCTGGTTTCACCCAGGCCTTTTCTCGTTTAGGGTTCTCGTAATGGATCCACTTCTGATCACCCGTAATAATTCGATGCAGAAACCCCTTTCTGCTCTGTCGTTGAAGCAGCAATTCGCAAATGTTTTTTCGTCTTTCAACGTCTCTGTCTTTCAATTCATGTGGAACCCAATGTGACATCTTTTGAATCATTCCCATGGCTTTCAAGCGTTTGGAGACTGTTGTTTGATCAACGCCTAATGCTGCTGCAAGTTGTTCCTGCGTTTGACACGAATCCTGCTCGAGCAATGCTGTCAATTCTTCGTCTTGAAATTTTTTTGGCTGTCCAGCTCGCTCTTGGTCTGCCAAGCCGAAATCACCACTTCTAAACCGTGCAAACCACTTCTGACACGTTCGCTCAGCTAGAGCATGGTCACCATACACTTCCACCAAAATACGATGACTTTCAGTCGCACTTTTCTGCATGTTAAAGTAATGCAGCAGGACACCCCGCAAAAACACTTTATCAGGCAGAAATTGCGCCATGTTCACTTAACTACAAACTGGTGTTGTTGACGCTTTAATCCACTGCCCTATACTACGAACGATACGCGATGACAGGGGTTTGCAACACATGTGTGGATACACGGAACTCCGTTCGTTGCGCCATCTCTTGTCCACCCGCACGAATTAATTCCTAGACCAAATATTTATCTTTCTTTTGTTGCAGATAGATCATGGCCGCTCCATTAGAAGTTTGCACCAAAGAGGAACAATTAGTAGTAATCCGGTTTTTGTGGTCGGAAGGTGTATCAGGGGCCGCAATCCATCAAAGACTTACAAAGGCACAATACGGGAACAGTGTTTTGCCGCAACGGAGTGTCTACGACTGGATTGAAAAATTCAAAAATGTTCGCACAAGTGTTACGCAGGAGGAAAGAGCCGGACGACCATCTAAGGCCACAAATGAAGACAATATTGAGCGTGCACGTGACATGGTTCTGTTCGACAGACGAGTGACTATTGATGAAGTGGCACATCGTCTGGAAATTAGTCATGGTTCCTAATACACATTCCGACCACAAAAAAGGATCACTGCTCGTTGTTCCTCTTTGCTGCAAACTTCTAATGAAGCCAGCCGCCATGATCTATCTGGAACAAAAGGAAGACTAAAATACACGAAAACACAGCTCAGTATCAACAACGTAAGAAGAGATACGTCAAAACTGAGGATAATTTTTTACTTACTCTCGTATTATTAATATTCAAATTTAAGAAATTATCTTGTTAATTAGATCAGGCCTAGTTATTAGAAATTAATATATATATATAATATGGTGTCAACAGGGGGAAGGGTAATAGTAACTTTTTATTTTTTATTTTTGGTGTGTGATGTAAGAGGATTGGCTGTTGTAGTTTCGAGAAACCAATCAGGAATCAGTGATTTTTTCACCGTCTCATATATTAAATCTGTCACTACCTGTGTATTCATAGTATCTGATGAAGCCTCAGTGGATAGCTAGCGAAACTGTTACACGTTAAGAGTTTTTACAATAAACGTACTATTTTGCTCATCGAGTAGTTTAGAACAAAAGATTAAATTAAGCCTTAAGTTTAATGTCCTGCAATTATACTCCGTAGGCTAAATGGGACAGAATGCTAGTAAATTACAATGGGAAAAAAGCGAAATACGGAAGAGCGAAGAAAGGAGAAAACCCGACAATCCAGTTAAATATATGAGACCTCTCTCTTACTGAAGCACTCTGCAAATCCTATTTATAAGTGGCAAACATCTCACTGAGCTAATTACTACTAATAATGAGCAGTCACGCTAATAGATGCATTTTTCCGGTGACAGCTCTTGAAGGAAGTTACACAGCTAAACAAGTAACAGTGCCACGTGTACATCACGTGGAATTTAACTTGTACGGCGTGATATTTTCTGTTATTATTGAAACCGGAAGTCGTAGTAGATTTACACCATTCCTTGTTTTAATAGAGAGAAGATGGAATATATTCTTCGGATGTTTAATTAATAACAGAAAGCTGCTGTTCGCTTTATAACGACCAACGTTAAAACCGGAAGCGGTTGATTTCTACCAATTCCGGTTTGAATAGGGAGTTAATAGAGATGATGCTTCTAATCTTAGAACACTAAATCAATTCTATAAAACCGCTTCTCGCTACCAATTATTGGTTTTGCTCCATATAGATCAATATTGAAACCGAAAGTCGTGTGGTGGAAGGTGTAAAGAATTCCGTTACTTAGGGAGTAAACAGCACGCGATAATAACTTAGGTGCAAACAAAATATAAAATCCAGAATACGTAGATCAGATGAAGACGGTATTCGAAGAAAAATAAAAGCTTCTAACTGGAAGCAGTAACACAACTAAAGTAAAGGTTGACGAAAGCATATACAGGATGTTCGGAAACACCACCATCTTTTGGGAAATGATTCCTGACACCAAAATAAGATGAAAATTATATACCAGAGGAGTCCAACTTTTCTGTTTTAAAGGCCGCATTGGCAATGCCCATTTCCCACGAAAGCCTCACAGGATAGTTTATTCAGTCTTATTCAATTTTGCCTAACTTTCTTTTAGATACAGGGTGTAAAAAAAGGTACGGCAAAAATTCAGGGGTGGATTCCTTATGGGTAAACAAGCAAAAAAGTTCATATGACCATATGTCGGGAAATACATCGTTACAGATTTACGGCATTGAGCCACCTAATGATGTGAAATAGTCACATTCTGGTCGGTTTTTAATGTGACTTAATTTAAACCTCAATAACTCATCCCCTTATTAAGCTACGAAGATAATTTTGGTATCTATGTATTTCTGAAGGACGACGCTTTCCGCCGATATGTATTTTATATATGTGAGAGGTACCATGGTGGACGGGAGAGGGTAATTACGTGTTTTTTTTTTTTCACCAGGATTTTGGGGATGGCATTCCTTTCCCCTTGGGGTTATACTCATAAAATGCATATCGACGGAAACCTTCATCCTTCAGGAACACATTGCTACTAAAATTATATCCCTAGCTTAATTAGGGTCTGAGTTATTGAGGTTTAAATTGAGTCACATTAAGGAGCAACCAGAATGTGACAACTTCACACCATTAGGCGGCTAAATGGCCGTAACTCTGTAACGATGCATTTCCAGACATATGGTCATATGAACTTCTTTGCTTGTCTACCCATAAGGAATCTACCCCTGAAATTTTGCCGTACTTTCTTGTTATACCCTGTATATTTCAGTTATTAGTTACTTTAATAATGTACATGAAAATGTATAAAACTATATTACTTGATATAATGTAACTTCAAAACTATGTTATGACTATTTTATATTTTTTGTATACGTAATTTAGCTTTCTTTTACAACAGGCCTAAAACGTGTTTAATGGCTCTGAAAGCCGCAGGTTCCCTAACCCTTCTATAGACCTGCCTAGGTGAAGAAATGCTTTCTTTCGGCTTTATGGCCAATCAAAATGCCAGAAGAGCCATAAGAGCCATAACTCATAAATGGACTGTCGGATAAAAGGAGGTATTCATTCCTGCGCAATTGGATGTGATGTATGAGCGGCATAAGGGTATCCCCAAAGAAATTAGGAAATTTGTGACGTATTCTACCAAAAGTAAAGGCAGAAAATAAAGAGTATCCTCCATTCATGATAGGTCATACGAGGCCGAAATGTTGAATGAAGATGTGTCTCCACACTTACTAGACTTCAACACAGACAGGAAAGGTGTTCAGATATAACATCGGCGAACTTCGGGAAAATATTCTTTACACTTTAGGAAAAGAAAACAGGAAAAAAAAAAAAAAAAAAAGACAAGCCATGGATGCAGAAATCGATTGGGATCATTAACTAGGGACCCCACGCGACAGACACCAAGGAAAAAGTGTTCTGGTCCTGTTACTTATATCACATGATTTCCTTCCCATGTTTTTACTAATTTTTCCTAGATTTCTCTTGAAGAGATCTGATGGCAATACTATAATGAATGACGGTTTCTTCATCTTGTGCAGAGATTCACTTTCTAGATTTTCGAAGAGAGTTTAAGTCTTCGAAATGCCTGAAAAAACTTGTACACTTTTTTCATCGAATGTCCTCACCAGAAATCGAATCCGGGACCGCTCGCTCCAAAGGCGAATTACCGACTACAAAGCTAAAGTTTCGAGATTCCGAAATTCGAGGTTCCCTCATAAATCATGAACAAACGATAATTGTATGCGCCATATAAATCTAAAGATGAGTTAATTTCAGTTAATCAAGTCTTTAAAAGGCGTTCTTAGAAAGAGACAAGCCGTTCTTGGAAAGAACGTTAAATGTTTTGCTGCATTCAGACAGCATTCAACTTCAATCAGCGAAACCAAACCATTAAAATTCCAGCTGATTTCCAAGAAGATAATAAATATTGTATGTTTTCTGAAAGCGTTAATCGGTTCAAACCACTTCCCCCTTCAAAAAAAAAAAAAAAAAGGTTAATAAACAATAAAAACCCGGGTAAAAGTGGATCTGAAATGATAGGAGACGGATGACGTCAAACCGTCCTCCGTGTCTATCTTTCACTGAGATGGCTTTGGCTTCCTTCATAATTCTGTCCAAAAATTGTTGCACTGGCTACTATGGTGGTATTTGTAAAATCGATTCTGTGTCCCAACTCTAAGCTATGCTTCGCTAGGCCTGACTTTTCAGGTTGCTGAAGTCGTAAGAACTCTCTTCACCACAATCTCTGAAGACGAATTCAATGTCTGCATTCGAAACGTCAAATGTCAATATCTTCACCTGTCTAATAGCCTGAGTACACTTAATAAAAACACCAATTTGACCTTTCATTCTGATACAAAGAATTTGTCTGTGTGCGCGAATGCAGATTACTGTACCTTGAGACAAATTTCAAAATCTCAATACTACAAGGATGCTACAAATGCTCATAAAGAAAATACATCTTCAAGCAAAAGAATTAATATCTTGAAATGGAAATGAAATGAAATCAAGTTTTACGTTCCACGGTTATGCCGGCTAGGCTAAAGGAGACGGCGATGAAAAGAAATGAATTAAATGGTGGAGTGAACAGTGGGAGGAAACAGGAGATCCTTTAGAAAACCCACGCACACGGTGTTTGTCCGCCAAAGCTCACTTGGCCAGAACTGGGATCGAACCAAGGACTCCATGCACCAGAGGTGAACGTTCTACCACTAAGCCACCGCGGCCCGTATGAATTAATATCTTGTCCATTTACTTCTGCTTTATAATGGAATGGAAACAAAAATAGCAACTAAATGTGTGTGTTTCGTTAACTGCTTCTTTTCTTTACATAATGAACAAATTTATTGAAGAAACAGAGTCACAGACGTAAGCTATTAGCAATTAATTTTTGTTTTCTGGAGTTTAACAGACATTTTCGGCATAGTATTTCTAAGATAAAGGTCTACCATTTAATGTGATATAGGCCACATGTCTTCTGTTGGAGAAACACACGAGTCTTCTGTACCAAAAACGACTACGCCAACTCTTCAGCAATCATGCAGCGCATTTGCTTGCTTGTTTGCCTGTAGCTGAGGCTATAGACATGTGGACCTTTAGTTTACGTGAAATTCGAGCCACTCAAATAACTCCCATCGGCATCAAACGAGCATTACCTTAATTCACTCGCTACGCCACTCTAAAGATAGTGATACCACTCATTCATCCAATTGAGTACTGACCTGTCCAGTGATTCATCAACCGAATTGCCACCGCGTGCTTCACCAAATGAGTCCTCGTCCAACTGGTTGTTTAATTGCTTGATCTGGAACAAAACGATAAATTACCCCAAAATTAAACATACAATTTTAAGTAATACATAAATAAATTAGAATAAAACGGGTATTAAAAATTTTTGACTCTACTTTCGTTTGATAGACCTACTGTTGAGGTTACATTAAGTAACGGAAAGTATATATAAAATATAAATACTGAACCTTACGAGTGCTAATCAGATTTCCCATTACTTTTTCATTTTTTTCAAAATATTACGAAAGTGAGAATACTAAAATTCCTCTGGGTTATTACTTAGTGACTAGAAAAGGGTAGTTAGTGAAATACGGTATTTTTATTCTTAATATACGTACACCGTGTGATCAAAACGTATCTTGTAACAGCAATATCTTGTAAGTTATTCGTGGGCCCATCTCAAGGAGTGGCATCACATATGAGGTTAACTCTCCTTTTGTCTGTATAACATCTTCCAGTCTCGCAGGCACATTTCCGACCAGGTGGCGAGAGACTTTCTGGGGAATTGAAACCCATTCTTCGCGTAGAAAAAAAAAGAAACGAGATCTTTCTTTTAATGTCCCACGGTTATGTCTATTCGGTTAAGGAAGATGATGATGGAAGAATTTGTGGAATGATAAAGTGAGAGGAAACGGGAGCACCCCGACAAACCCAACGGACACAATGCTGTCCATCGCAAACTTACTTGGCCGGGGATTTAACGAGGTATCTCACGCACCATAGGTAAGCGCTCTCGCCATGAGCCGCCATGCCCCCCTCTTCGTGGAGAATTGAAATGAGGGCAGGCATTAATATAGGTCTACGTGTCCTATGCAAAGTTAGCGTCCAAAACATCCTATAAACGCTCAATGGGGTTCAAATACAGACTCTGAGCAAGCCAGCCCACTATCGTGAAATCACGAGGCGTGCTGTCATATTAATACACATAATACTCAGCTCCAAAACGGTCGGCATGAAGTGAGCGGTTAAAAAGAACGTCCTTGCTACCCTTTTCAGTGACACTGCTACGGAGAGCAGGATGTCTAAGCCCTCTCCACGAGAAACAAGGATTAGGAATTAGATTTCTGGGCTGTCGCCATCTAAGGCCATTTAGCCCATCTCCTACATGAGGGATGACGTCCCTCGGTGAGCACACTATCCGATGAAAGGGAAGGAAGAAAGGATTGGGGAAGAAAGGAAGCGGCCCGGATATGTTAGGTACCCTCCTGGCATTTGTCTGGTGTAAATGAGGGAAACCCAGCAAAAACCTCATTGAAGATGGCTGGCCTGAAAAAGCTGTTACACTTTTTCGATTATCCCCACCGGGAATCGAACCCGGGACCGCTCGCACCAAAGGCGAGGGCGTTAGCGACTATCCCATGCGGGGCCACCAACGAGAAACAAGTCCAACAATATAATGACTCACCTCCTAATGTCACTGTAAGCACTACACAGACCTGCAGATGTTCACGAGGTCTTCTCCAAACTCGGTTTCATGAGTCCACCACATGGTGTACCAAGATTCATCACTCTCAATAACGCCTTTTCACTGTCCACGATCCAGTGGCGTCGCTCCATACACATGAGCAGGTGTCGATGTGGTCTGTGGTTTAGAGGCAGCTCCTGATAAACTGTTCAATTCCTCGGTGACGGTAGCGAGGAATGAATATCTGTTTCCCAGAATGAATCTCTTGAATGCTTGACGGTCCCCGGAGATCGAAATGTTAAGGACAGCTGGGTCGCTTTTATGTTATAGATGTCCCGCTATATTTATATTTCACTATGGCACCGAAAATGGCAAACCTGAGCATGTTTAGGGGGCGTGAAATTTCCCACACTGATTTGTTCTTGCTTATAGCAACACGTTAGAAGTCCGCGAACTCGATATGATGGGCCATTCTATTGTCTTCGTTATGACTGTGGACGCTCCTCGCATGTTGCGCGTGGTAGGTGATATCACTGTGTCTACTTCTGATTACATAGGATATTCTCCCCTTCACACGAGAGGAAACGTACATAAATAACGCGAATTATTTAAGTGTTGAACAATATTCCTAACGCATTAATAAAAGTTTTATTTATGCACGACAGACATACATATATTAAATTAAGTGCTAGTTAACCGTTGAATAGATGAACTGGTAAAATCACGTAATACCAGTCCAGCGTAATACCAGTAGTAACCTCAACAGATGTTCAAAAATAAAAACATTATTCATTTTGATAATTAATGGTTACTAATTTACTTTTTAAAAAAACTTTAAAGTTATCACCAAAACTTAACTAAACATACTAGAGCGTTTCTGTTTCAAGTGTGCTTCTTCTGGCGTTGCTACTGATGTATTTCTTATACCTCCCTTGAAAAAAGGAGGGACAAGTTACTTTGGCCGAGGTCTTTTCAATAGTTGGATGCGGACATGGTTGCCATATTGAGTTATTTCATGGGCTTCACTGTGCACCGTCTTGCTAGCCATTCTAAGTAGCCTACGATCTTCACTCGCCAAGACCAAACGACTGAAAGACAAATTGGTAATACAGCCGAGGTCATTCACTTTTTCCCCAAAAGTAAAGGGGAAGCTTTCCTCTGTAAGAGGGCGGCAGGGTTGGGGCCTGTTGAAGGCAGAAACTGCTATGGTTCAATACACATGCCTTCGAGAAAAAAAAAAAAAGAAAAAGAAGTCATGTTGTTTCGGGATGTTTCTGGATATATATCTTGCTTTGGGTAGATTATAACTGAAAAGGTTTTTTGTTAGTAAGCTGTAAATATGCAAGGAAAAAGTTAAATACATAGATATTATTCTATGGTAAGCTGATTTTATATTTTAATAACAAAAATGTGGTAAATACATAGAATAAATAGAAAGATAAATATTAACAATTGGCACAGTCGGTAGGTTGTTATCTTGATGATGTGCTTATTTGGGGAAGTACGGTGGAAGAATGTTATCAGAGAACAGTGCAAGTCTTGAAGAAATTTAAACATTACAACATACAGGTAAACAAAGGAAAAAATATTTTCTTTGTTGATTCCATAAGATATTTAGGATACGATATTTCTCAGAAAGGCATTCTTCCAGCAAAAGACAAGCTGCAACCGATTTTGAATACTCCTTCGCCTAAAAATGTAATACAGTTACAATCTTTCTTAGGTATGCTGAATTTCTATCATAGACACTTACCTTCATTGCCGTCCTGTATTCCTACATTATATGGATTATTAAAAAAAAGGTGTACGCTGGGAATGGTCTAGCAAACAAGAGAGCGAGTTTCAGTTAGCGAAAAGCATGCTACAAGATGCAAGAATTTTACATCCATTCGATGAAACATCAAAGGTGGTACTGATGACAGATGCCTCTCCAGACGGAGTAGGGGCAGTACTGTACAATGAAATAGATGGTCAGTTTAAAACAGTAGCTTGTACCTCAGCTACTCTATCGGAAGCGGAGAAAAAATATTCCCAATTCGAAAGAGAGGCTTTAGCTGTGGTTTTTGCTGTGCGTAAATTCCATAAAGTTTTGTTTGGCAGAAACTTCAAGATTATCACTGATTCCCAACCAGTGAAATGGATTTTTGGTTTGAAAGCTGCTCCAGATGAAGCTTCTCCAAGAATGCAAAGTTGGTTTCTAATCTTAGCCAATTATGATTATGATATAGTGTATAGTAACGCTGTAAAAGTGGCTAATTTCTTGTCAAGGTTTCCTTTAGAAACGTCTACTGAAGAGGATCAAATAGTTCCCGATTACATCAGTGAAATTTCATCTACTATTTTAGATAAGACAGAGATAGAAGATGAGTCTAAGAAAGATCCTACGATACAAAAGATTAAAGAATGGATGTTATCTGGTTGGCCTAAAAGATTACCACCTTGTTTTGATTATAAGGAATATCAGGACATGAAGAATAGTGCTTCCTAGAAGGTTGACAGCGTTCTATATGGAAAGATTGCACAAAGATCATCTGGAGTATGCTACTGTGAAATTAGCGAATAACGAAGTATGGTGGCCTGACATGATTAATGAATTACGTGGTTATTTAAAGAGTTGTGAAGTTTGTTCAGCTACAGCTAATAATTCACCTAAAAATTATTATTGTTCTTGGCCGAATTCAGAAAAACCTTTTAGTAGGATACGTACATATAGACCATTGTCAGTTGTTTGGTTTCCTTTTTATGCTCATGGTGGATACATATTCCCATTGGATTAAAGTGTGGAAAGAGGATGCGACGAACCCTTCTGCAACTTTGACTTGTTTAGAAGAGTTATTTGAATTGGTGGGGTTTCCTGAAGCTATAGTTACAGATAATGGACCTCCTTTTAGAAGTAAGGAGTTTCAAGAATATTGCAAGAAGAGAAGTATCAAATTGGTTTCTACACCACCGTATTCCCCCGAAAGTAATGGTAGCGCTGAGAGGGCGGTGCAGACTTTTAAAAAAATTAATGAAGAAAAGATATGTTCAGAATGGGTATCGAATTAACCGTCAGTGTGTAGTTAATTGGTTAAAGGGGATTAATTATGCGTTTTTACACATTCCATTGAAAGTTATCCACGCTGCTCCAGCTTCATTGGTGTTTGCGTTCAAACCATGTACATGGTTTAATATTACTCCAGTGTCGTTCGATAATCAAACTAAAGCACCCGAGTGTCCTAAACGCAGAGAGGTAAATTGGAAAGAAGGTATGACTATATGGGTATGGAATTATAGGGGAGACTTACCTAAATTTATTAAAGGGCGTTTTGCTCGATACTTAGGTAATAATCTTTTAGAAGTGTTGGTTAATGGTATTGTCATAGACATCAAATCAGAATAAATGATCTGAATTCTTGTGAAAATAAGAAAGTAATAAACTCAGAGGATAAGAGGATGTTGAGACTAAGAAGTCCTGAGTATAAAGTTACTGGTCAGACAGGAGTAGACCGGCGTTTGGACGATAGTTATTTGAATGAGACCAATCAAAAAAACGTATCAAAGGGCTGTACACAGCAAACAGGGTCTAATAGTACAGAGTGCCGGAGATCACATAGAAGTCGTAGACCACGTGATAGATTGGGGTACGAACTATAGTTAAGGGGAGGAGAATGTTGAAGGCAGAAACTGCTATGGTTCAATACACATGCCTTCGAGAAAAAAGAAGAAAAAGAAGTCATGTTGTTTCGGGATGTTTCTGGATATATATATCTTGCTTTGGGTAGATTATAACTGAAAAGTTTTTTTTGTTAGTAAGCTGTAAATATGCAAGGAAAAAGTTAAATACATAGATATTATTCTATGGTAAGCTGATTTTATATTTTAATAACAAAAATGTGGTAAATAGAATAAATAGAAAGAGAAATATTAACAGGCCGAAGAATGTTTCACACATTTTTCGATGGCACACTTGAAATAGAAAGGTTCTAACAAACTTTATACATATTCAGGAAGTTGTTGGGATCAAATCTTATATAAGTTTGAAAACAATATCTAATTGTGCACGTTCCAACAACAAATGCACACACTGAGTGTCCTGATCTTTACTAAATTTAAAATGATGGTCTAAAGAGAAGTTTAATTTAAAAAAAAAAAAGCAATTGAAATGGTACTTGATCTCATATACTTATTTAAGGGTTAATGAAAATTAACTGCCAAATATATTTAGTCTACATCATACATATCAGGTTGTGTAAAAAAATATTGAGCTTTTGAAAGTCAAAATTGAGAATACATTATAATAAAAATAACATGAAACCACTTATGTACCCTTTTCGTTCCATCACCTTCTGCCATTTCTCTGCCAACACCGTAATTGTATCGTCACAGAACTTACGTAGTTTCTGGTCAAAAAAAAAAAAAAAAAAAAAAAAAAAGTGATGGTGGGTTTTAAAGACTCTTTTGAAACTAACAACACCATTCAAGGAGTTCTGCAGAGACCGAAACAACTGAGAGTAAGACGGTGCCAGGTTTGGGCTATACGGTGCATGCATTAAAACCTCCCAGCCAAGTTCACGCAAACGTGGTCTGGTGTTGTCAATGTGGTATACGACATTCCTTTCTATTGACGATTTTAAAGCAGTTTCTTTGGAATTGGTAGGTGCACTCAAGTTAATTGTAGACAGTACTGGTCTCAGGCCATCGGCAACAGCTCGTGATGCACAATACCCTTACAATCATGCAAAACGCACAGCATAGTCTTCCTGGGCGTCAGTGTGGGATTTGTTATGGACTGTGGTGTTTCTTCTTGCTTTGACCACGATCTTTGCCGTACATTGTTGTTGTGAGTTTTCATCATCTGTAAGCAACCACTTCAGAAATGGTTCGAATTTTACGTTTCAGTCGATTCGCAGATAGAATAGAAACTAGATCTTGAAAACCTTATTGAGTCAGATCACGTACCAAAAACACGTCGAGTTCCTTTGTGTAGCTAGCTTTTTCTAAATTGTTTCACACTGTTTGGTGATGGATGTTAAGATTATTACCGATGTCATAGCTCTTTACATGCAGATCTTGCTCGACGTTTGCCACAATATCATCCTCTTTTGATGTGATTGGTCAGCCATTGAGGAGCATCTTCGACATAAAAATTTCCAAGACGAAAAGGACTAAATCATCTTTTGGTTGTTGGTTTTCATACTTATCTTGCCCACAACAGCACAAAGTTCTTTACAGGTCTGGGCAGCATCTGCATCTTTATCAAAATAAAACTGCAAACCGTAGCCCAGTTTTGAGGGAGGTTCACTCATCTTTTTTCACGACGCAAACCTTACGTCTGAATATAGGAATTCCAACCAGATTTTCACATCTACTAGCGTCTAATGTCAAATTACGTTAGGCCTAACCTACTGCGATTCATATATCCTGCGATTTGATACGCTAACGTCATCTCGAGCGCAAAACGTCAATATTTGAGTTGAGTTGATTTTGAGTTTAACGTTCTTTTCAGCAGCGAGGCTATACGAGACAGGACCTACTTATTAACGTGGAATCCGAACCATATCAGTTGCCGCCGGGAATCGAATCCGAGTCTTCCATGGCAAAGGCGCGTACGCTAACCGCTTAGCTACGAAGGAGCTCTAGCTCATATTTTCTAGACTTCCTAGTACATACATATATATATATAAGTTATAATATCTTACCAATCGTTGTGATATGGACTGTTTGAGATTGTTCTCTGAACAATATTTATAGAGCTTGGCAGCCTGCTCAAAAGAGTCCTTTATTTTTCCGCCAAAACAAATGATAGGATCTTGCTTCCCTTCCACGAATTTCCTAATGAACTTCACTTTCTGCCCTGCAAAATAAAATTCCTCACATCCATTTATCTCATATTATTGGAATTATAGTTCATTACACTGAATTAAATACCTTAACCCATAAAACACACTTAAGTCAAGTATTCAACGGGATAACCAAATAAAAATTATTCTTGCCATTCTAGAGCAGTGGTAAACAAAGAGCAATACATTGGACGGTACATACCTTTAAGTTTGAAGTAATCTCCTTCAGTATCAGTATCCAAAACCTCTGTCAACGTTTTTGCAGCTGAACAATACCCTGATGATAAAACTCGGCGGTCGCGGATGCAAATAATTCGGTGTCTTTCGCAGGTCTCCCTCATTTGCAAAGGATTTCCCTACAGAGGTGGTTGTCGAGGGAATGAAACAGGTATTAATCTATTGCCGCAAGGTCCAATAAATATGGTGCATGGCACAGCCAAGAACCGTGCCTCCCACCCAAGTTGTTGAAGGGTCTACACTGTCCTCTTTGCCTCATGTGACTTGGCATTGTCGTGGAAGAACAGCACACCATTGTGATTCATCAATGCCGACTTTTTATGTTGCAATGCACGGTGCACCCTCTGCAGCTGCTGAGAGTAGAGGTTAGCAAGGATTGTCTGACCAGGTAGGTGGAGCACGTAATGCACCACTTGCCGATAATTCCACGGCAGAATACCGATGATGAAGATGATGACAGGAAGATCTTAGAAAAAAAAATACAAATGGTTGGGGGTGGTTCACTAAGTTAAATACCAGAAAACTCTGAAACAAATGTTTTATTATTTTAAATTAGAAGTCATGCCAAATTTCATATCCGCCACCTTAATTCTGAAAAACGTGCGTCTTATTTTAGTAACTGCAATTTCCACTTCACTCCTTCCACGTCAGCTGTGAACCACTTTTTCTTATCTTCTTGGTCATCATCATAAGTATTTTGCTATTATTTTAAATCACTTGCCGCAGCTGAGAAGCTTCCATGCTCCACGGTCTTCCGCTAACCTCTTCGTCTTCACGTAATCTTTCTGTTTTTATATCGTCCATTAATTGTAGTCTCCTTCACCCTCTCCTGCCACCATACCCTCTAGCACGTCTTCTTGGTCAATTATTAAGAAATGCTGAAACATGTTTTTTATTATTGTAAATGTAAAGTCTAAACAACAAAGGGTCTATCCGATTTGCCATAAGCAACGGACTGTGTCATGTGATCAGGTCAAAAGTCACATTGAGTGCTAAATCGGGTTCGAAGATTTCAAATCAAGATGTGAGATTTTCAAGCACATAACCTCCACGTGGGTCGCCCTGGGTAATTCGACCAAGATGCATATACTTATAATTATTATTGATTTTACTTATTTACGTGGTTCTATTGTAGACCTATGGGAATGCACACACAGTTGTTTAGAATGGTAACTTGACTTTTAACAATGTTCTATCTATATTTACCTTACGTGCTAAATATCGTTTTTAAGCTCTTCATTAAGTCTTGGCAATAAGCTTTCAATTAGTAATAGCTCCTCATTATAGTTTTTGAGATACGTAGAAGACTTCATTTTTCCACTGATTTTCATTTGACTTTAACAAAATTGAATGGTATGTTCCATCCATTTTAGGAGAATTTCTTTTCTTGAACCTACGTTAATGTTTCGTGCTTTTTGACTATGTTCCATCCATTTTATTACAAATTGCTTTCAGAATATAGAATCTACATAGTCTCTTCTACATTTGAGCTGAATTGCAGCCATTTCTCCCAAAGTCTGTTCACATCATTGCAACTGGATAGGCTCTTTCATGTCTTTAATCTTAAGAGATTCTGAGATATCGTCATTTTATTATAATAATTGTAGCACCATTCCTTTTCCTTCCAACATCTTATTTCTTTCTAAATCAAATATCAAAGAAAAGGTACAGGTCACCGCACTAAACTTTCTCGCTCCAATTCCATAAACAAAATCATGTTGTGCTGCAGTTATCAGTGAAACATTTTCTTGTGAAACATGAACAAAATTATAAAGCATTTTCGAAAAACTTCACCAAAAGGAAACTCATCCCTAAAAGTAAACTATCCCTTGTGCATGTTTTCATGGAAGTAATATATGGAACATTGTAAGAATAATAATGAAATATTTATTTATAAAATACGACCATCGCCTGAGTCGTTTTTGAATAAAATATTGTCTGAAAAGAAATTCATTCTCAAGAGTGAACTACCCATTGTGAATTTTTTCGTAAGGAATAATTTGCACAATATTATATTATTAATGAAATATTTGCCTATGAAATATGAACGAAATGGCTTGAGTCGTTTTTGAGAAAAATGTCTGAAAATAACTTACCCCCAAGAATAAACTATACCTCGTAGATTATTAAGAACAAATGAGTTATTCAATATTGTCAGGATATAATTAACACTTTTTCGATATCTATGGACTATGACATTTGAAATCTCGAATTCGATTTTTGCTCACGACCACGATACTTTCTTCTCACCTTTCGTCCCTTAAAGTAAAAATGTTCAAATATATATTCAATTATTTTCAATTAAAAGTCTAAATACCAAATTTCATGTCTCTAACGTTAAGGAATATCGATATCTTATTATAAGAATTGTAAACCCATTCCCTTTTCTTCCCACATTTTCCTTCTAAATAAAACATCAAAAATTGTTTAATGTGTTCAATTATTTTGAAATTAGAAGTCTAAGAATCAAATTTTATCCCTCTAACCTTATATATATAAGATTAAGTTGTCTATCTTTTTAAGTATTAAATATCAGCTGAAATACCCGTACTTTGCAGCGGAAGGTTACGGTTTACGCAATAGCCTATATCATATTTAAATGTAAAGAAACGAGTAACATAAATGGGTTGAACTTGGAACTGAACGGCGCCATAAATGTGACAATTCAACTTAGCGACCACGAAAACTATGAATTTGACACTATTATTGTTCATTTTGGACATATTATTTTTCATTTCCTCCAACTCACAACTTTTCATGAAAATGGAGGCTACACGGTGTCTACTAAAATTTCAAAATGAAATTTCTTGACTTTTGCGTGACCTTTTCTTTATCAAACCATAAAATTTCGTAACATTCTCAAGTGCGAATTAGGCCGAATTTTCATACATGCGATAGAAGCATACTTTGGTTGCGACTTGGCAGCGTCTAAAGCCGACCATAGGCATTTTTGGTAGTGAATTTTGACGTTTTATAGAACAAAATTTTCCGGTTTGCACTTAAATTTGTACAGATAATAAAATTCGTGACCCAAAAGCTAAATTTCGTGACTTTTTTTAGATTTTCATGACTTTCGTGACCGATAGACACCCTGGGCCAGACAGTTGGACTTAAAACGACATCTGGACTGTTACTAATTCATTTTAGCAACTCCAGAAACTATGAATTTGACAGGAACATCCTTTATCCCGGATATTTATCATCTTCTTTGATACATATATTCCCAACTCAGGCTGAAATTAGAAAAGAAGAGTTTCATAGGCGTATAGATCTGGTAAGATCGATCTGTATACAAAACTGGTGGCTCTAGGCTCTCTTTTCTGCGCGGAAAGACAGAAACACACATTACTTTATTATTATGGAAAATTTTATTTTAAACGGGTTTTACCTTTTTTATTTTTATTTTATTTTATTTTTTTTTTAATGCCAAACACAACCTAAAACATCCATTAATAAACAATAAATATCTATGTTCGGAGACTAATATATGTACTTTCAGTGATTACTGCGACTCTCTACGCATGGTATTTTCCACGTATTTCAAGTTCAAAACTGCAGCAAATACTGTGAGCATCATGTATATCGGGTGTTCTAAAAATGGCACCCATGGACATTAGAGAACTATTATTCAGATCAAAACCAGTTGAGAATGTCAGAACGTACTTAAAAAGAATTATTTTTTCTTATTCATTTCTACAGGCTTAATACCAATTGTACAATGTACTTTATTATTATACTCATTAAACAATTCTTATAATATATCTATGCATTTATAATTTCCTTAATTACTCATTTTTTCCATATGTTTTAAGAGTTCTGTTAAAACATTCTACGATATGTTGTTTTACGAAGACACATGCTCAAGATTGAAAAATTCTCAAAATATCATCTCTCTATGACTTACGGTTCTCGAGATATGGCTCCTTAAATCTCTCGAAATCCGAACTTTTTTCGGCCAATATCTGGGGAACGGTGGTCAGTTGGACAGTGACCAACGGTTACTATTTGGTACTAAAATGTTCACCATCCTCTTAGGTATTGATCAACATCAATATCATCTCTCTTTGACTTACGATTCCCGAGACAGGGCTCCTTAAATCTCCCGAAATCGAAACTTTTAGCTAATATCTCGGGAACGGTAAGAGTGATGTGGAAAATTCCATCACTTCTTTCAGGTAATTTTTGATGCTCCATTGAATGACAAATTCGCAAATAACGAGAGAGAGAGAGAGAGAGAGAGAGAGAGACAGACAGACAGACAGAGACAGACAGACAGACAGACACACACACTCACTCTCTCACTCACTCTCTCTCTCTCTCTCTCTCTCACCCACTCACCCACTCACTCACTCACTTACATAGAGAATTTAATACCGTACTTTTTAACTTCTTTAATAAAGCGAAAATGCTATACCTTCAGCGACCTTCTTCAGCCGCTATGGGGGTTTAACATTTTCACTATGTGGCAACGTCGTAGATTAACTTGGAACCATTAGCATTGTTTCTCGAACCCATCAAGCAGTTAAGTGGTGCTAGTGTGAACGTCTATGACTTTAACTGACATTCTAGAAAGAATAGATACTCAGCCGTTCCATTGTTACCGGTATCCTCTTCCTGATCTTTCTTAGAATCTTAACTTGTCTTTTTTAATCTAATTTTAACCTTGATGATAATTAGAACAAAAGTTATCTTCCTCCATTTAACGGAATTTTATTAATTACATTTTACTATATAGTGTATATAATAATTTCCACCAGGGTTTCTCAAGTAATAATAATAATAATAATAAAAAGAATTAATAATAATAATAATACAAAACAGCATATCATTAGATGTAAAAACTCAGCAGGATTTTGCAAAACAAAATCGCAGCGCACTGTGGGGTAGCTATACAGGACGAACCTAAAAGATGTGCACAAATTCCGGGAGGTGGTTCGTGACATCAAAAGACAAAAAGTCCTCTATCATGTTGTCGAATTCCGCGTGTTGTACGAGTGACTGGGATGTCAACTTGGAATTGACAATCGAATACTGACAATTGGAACGGGAGCACAAAGATATGCACAAATTGCGGAGTGTGATTCGTGATATCAAAACTAGTTCAATGTGTTTATGTACATCAGCAAAATGGTACATTAGGCAGTTGCGCAGACAGAGATAGTTTGTGCACATCTTTCTGTTCCGTTCCAATTGTCAGGATTCGAATTTCGATTCCAATTTGGATTCTTTGAGTTTAACGTCCCGTTCAGCAGCGAGGCTATGTGAGACGTGGACCTACTGATTAACGTGGAATCCGAACCAAATGAGCTCCCGCCGGGAATCGAACCCGGGTCTCCCACTCGATTCCAAGTTGGCACCCCTGTCACTCGTATACGAAGCGGAATTCGACAACATGCAAGAAGACTTTTTGTCTTCTTTTGATGTCACGAATCACCTCTCGGAGTTTGGGCACATCTTTCAGGTTCACCTTTTATACTTTCTCCACTAAGAAAAATACAGTAGCGGCATCACAATATGGCGTACACTGGTACAAGTTAACAGAAAGGGTTCTGAGTCCGTGAATTTGCTACGAATTAAGACATAATAACAGTGTAACAAAGAAACATACATACAAAATACACGAATTTTTTGCGATCGACCGTGTCATTTATTGACTGACGTCTGTAAATGACATTACTCAACAACAAAAACTTGATGAGTTTTGCATCTAATTATATGCTCCTTCCCGGAAGCCCATAAAAGAACTCTGATACACACTATTTGGATTCCACTTTACATACTGAAAGACTAAATACTAACCTTGATTTAAAATATTCGTCAGCTGAAATTTTGTCAGCGCAATGTCATACAACTCTGCGTTACAATTGGAGAAGATGATTTCATTCCCATTTGAAGTCTTAATAACACCTGAGCGTTCGAAAAGAATGTCTATTACACCACTTTCATCTTCCTCCAAACAAACACTTTGATCAACCACTGCCCCTGTGGCTAGGGAGGAACATTCTTCAGGTACTTTCCACACATAGCTTCCGTAGTGGCGATACGGCTGCATTGTGTTCGAACACTTTCTCACTTGCAACTGGACAACATCACCGGGTTTAACAACACTCTCCACTGGTAAATTAACGGGCAATTTTTCTCCCATATACTCTTCACTTAAATCCTGTGTTAACGCAAACACATCAATGCTATGGCCACAGAGTTTCACAGATATTACAAAACCGAATGGTGGGCGTAAAATTTTCACAGTACCTTCGTAGATTTTACCGACAATTAAATTCTTTTTTGTTTCTAAATTTGCAGCCGGTCGACGACACACAGGTCCATGTTCAGGTGTATCGTTTTCCACTACCAATTTATTTCGAGTGCTGGCTAGACGAGGCTTTACTCCAACCCACGCTAATGTACATACAAACTGTGGCCCGCGTTCGTGAGTCCCCACTAAAGCAACGCAATCGAACCAAACTTTCTCTCCCACTTCAACACAATCAGTGATATGTTCTATATCCGCACAATTTCTGTAATGAATAAACAGTACTTCTTTAGGGCACAGAACAAGAGTTTTCACTTGAATGTTCTTGTGATACAACGTCCATAATATAACCGCCTCTTCCTGGCTTACAATGTCTAAAACTTTCCCGCACTGGTTTTTATATTCCTTGTCTTCAAGGACAGATGTGGCATTGCTTACCGTGGGTTTGATTCCAATCCAAATTAATGTGGCTACATATAAAGCACCGCATCTGTGTGGCTCTTTCAATTTCTTTGCGTAACACTGCAAAACAGTGCCGCTGCAGATGAAATCTTGCAGCGGCTGGTTGCCACATGGGAAATTGTGTATAAAGAAAGCATCGGAACTAAATACAACGTATGTTTTATTCCTAGAAGGTCCTTTCACTTCTAAGACGGCTTCCTTTTCTGAGACCACTTTAACAACACGTCCAGTAATAACTTGCCCTACCACACTTGGAACCTTTTGTGTACGCTTTTGCATGGCGATTCATACAGGACATCATCGATAAATACTTCACTGTTCATTTGTGAAGCTTTGTGACATCTGAAAAATAAAGGACACGAATATTGCACGTTAAAGTAAATACAAGGACAAGCATTTGGCACACACACATTCCCAACTTTTGTATCAACATGCTGGAATAGGATCCCTCCACAATGAATGTAAAAAACTCGATCACTCCCAGCCAAATGACGCTGGTAATTCAGTCCCCCCCCTCCCCCCCGTCAATCCAACCTGGTTTACGCTTTATGATTATATCTCACTTTTAACTCATTTGGTACCACATTCACAATTACTTAATTTAAGATTATTATTGTTCCCGTCACTTAACACAAACGCAAATTAAGAACACAAATTTTACAGTCGTTTTTAAACTTGACAAAGAAATAAACAAGGATGGGATGCATATCTATTAACAGTAAATAAAAATTCTCATACGTTAAGACATCACCAATTCCCTGAATGATTCACGGATCAAGATAGTCAATTGAGTGTTTGTTATTTAGGATTTTATGTGGAGATACACACCCAGGACTTTTCATTACCTACAAGTTACAAAGAAGGAAAACTTACTATCGAACTACAAATTTATTTCATCACTTTTATTCTAGAGGATGGACAATCAAACCATTCCATACGTCATGTCTTTTGAAATGAAATCCTTAAGTTCTGCGTCCCACAGTTATGCCGGTCAGGCTAAAGGAGTCGGTGATGAGAAATGAAGAAAGTGGGTGGATAGGAAGAAGCACGAGAAAATCCACGCACAAGATGTTTGTCTACCACAAAGCTTACCTCTGGTAAACGCTCTACTACTGAGCCATCGCGGTTTGGTCATATCTTTTATGTAGCACCAAGTTTGATTTAGATACACTGAAAAAGAGGTGAAAAGTGTTTCGAATCGAAAGTTGGCAAAAACCATGTTTTAAAAATTATAATAATAATAAATACATAAAAAACAAAAAAGTCTTTTTCTATTCCTTAAATCAAGTAATTTGATTAAATAGATTTGTGGGATTGTGAAGAACAGCTTAAAGTAGGACCTGAACCACCGCTCGTTTTGCGCCCCGGAGAGAAACTGTTCTTTACCAGGACTGTAAACCCGGCATTCCTTGATTACAAAGGTGACAAGTCTACCGACACATTCACGAAGCACACCTCAGAGAAGTACGCTGTTCGATCTTACATGAATATTTTAAGAATCAGTTTACAGGGACACTTCACAAGTGAAATCACTGTACAGAGTTATACATATTAAAATAAATGGACTATTTCAAAATACTGCAGAGGACAGAAGATCTAATTTAGCCCATGCTGGTTCACTGAGTCAGAAATACAGTGATTTAATTTAATATGCATATCAATAAAAGAAGTGAATGAAGATACAAATCATATAAGTTCACTACCTCTGAACCATTCATACATATGTATATCCAGAAAATACCTTTGATTTCCGTAAATCACTTACATTCATGGTTTCTGGGTTTCTAATGTATGAGAAAAGATCTTCTAGATCAGCCTTTCCCAACCTTTTCACACTGCGGCCCCCTTTAGCGTCTACAATAGATGTCAAGGATCCATTACAATACATACGGTTAGCATTTTATATTTCTTCCCCATATTAGTATATACATATACACAGAGGATAGGAAAAAATCTAAAAAGATTTCACTTCACTGTACAACACAAGTTGCGGTTGCCGATCGTTTTTTGTTTTCAATGTGTCATGTGGACCTTCCTCTTCCGTCAGCAGTAACCAGCTCACCTGTGAGTGTCGTGGTGCGGTAAAATGGGCGACCTGACAGAATTCCAAAGAGCCATGATCGTTAGTGCGCGTCTGGTTGGAGCTTCAGTGGCAACAGTGGCGAACATTGTGGGGTATCGAAAGGCACTGTGTCCAATGTCACGAGGGCATACACAATTCATGGGCAAGCGACGTCTGCAAAGCACAACGGTAGTCGAAAGACAATCCTGTCAGATAGGGACCGGAGGGCATTAAAACGAATTGTAGCAGCTAAAAAGAAGACCACTGCGATGAAAATTACGTCTGAACTCAATTCCGGCTTACAGAACCCGGTTTCATTGAAAACAGTGCGACAGGAACTTCATCAAATAAAAATTTATGGCAGGGCCGCTATCGCCAACCCCCTGGTCACAGCAGTAAATGCGAAGAGGCGTATCCAGTAGTGCAAGGACCACAAGGCGTGGACTCATGAGCAGTGGAAACGCGTAATGGTCCGATGAATCGACCTTCACCTTATTTCCAACAATCGGTAGTGTTTACGTATGGAGAACATCGTCGCAGGCCTGTGATACAGACTGTCTGCTCCCAACTGTAAAGCATGGGGGTGGTTCTGTTACAGTATGGGCAGTGATATCGTGGTTTTCTGCAGGTTCCATCATAGCCCTCATAGAATGATGAATGCTAAGGCGTATGAGGCGGTTTTGGAGAACCAGGTTCTACCCATGGCCCAAATATTGTTCCCTGCTGGTGATGGCATCTGCCAAGATGATTTGGCACCCTGTCACGCTGCAAAAACGGTGAAATCATGGTTTGAAAAGCATGACCAGGAGCTATCACACCTCCCCGGGTCCCACAATCACCAGATCTGAACATCATTGAGCCATTGTGGTTTGAGTTAGAAAGGCGTGTTCGGTCTCATTACCCTCCACCAGCATCCCTTAAGGCACTGGAGCATGTTTTGGAGGAACAATGGTACAAAATTCCACACATCACGATTCAGGAGCTGTATACGTCCATTCCACGTCGAATCCAAGCTGTTTTGGACGCAAAAGGATGCCCCACACAATATTAGGTATGATTTTCACACTTTTGCAAACGTTTTAGATTTTTTGTCCGTGTGTGTGTGTATGTATGTGTGGTGTGGTATAATCATATTAGAGTGGTATGATGCCTACTCTGTAATCGGGTCGTCCTGAGTTTCAGCCCTAGGGCCGGACACCTTGACTAAGATGTTGCAAATATATAAATAAATCCAGTACGTAAACAGAACAACCACCCGTCAGGTATAGAAACAAGTATTTTTCTGGAAAAAATAAAATGTATTAACTTCAACAAGTTAACATGATAATAATTATAGGCAACTTCTTGTAGGTCGGATATCACTTCTCACGAAAATTGACTTGTCATTATTAATTATAAGATGATCATTTAACTTAAAATGGTGTATTTCCGACACTGTGTGTGCTTTTCTCAGATTGGCTTGCGGACCCCCTGGGATCATCTTGCGGACCCTTGAACCCCAGATTGGGAAAGGCTATTCTAGATGGTTTGAGGTATGTAGAAACGTCACCATGAAGTTCCCGCAATTTCTGGCAAAGAAAAAATGTTTAAACCAAGCAATCCCATTCGAAACAGTTTGCAGCTTTTGTCTGTTTGGATGTTTTAACTATGAGAATTTTTATCTTCTGTTAAGGAAACCTAATGCTAGAGTATTTACAAACTTATATGCAGTGAACTGTAAATACTTGTAAATATTATAGTGTAATGCTAAAGAATACCAATAATTGACACGTAATATCCTGGAAAATAAACGTAATCTTTTCTCTTTAACAGACTTCATTAAATCCATTTAATTCTCAGAAATTTAATAATCAAAATACGTTTCCACTGTATGGGAAAAATGATTAACTGAGTTTCAGTCCCCTCCCTCCCTTTGTATGATTTATTTATAGTTCATCCTTTTAGAGTAATGAAGCGTTAGACGATTTCATACATTTCAAATAAACGAATGTCATAAATCCATTTTACTACTCGACATACAAAACCTGTTATTCTTTTCGCACTTTCCTATAGTTGCTAACAAAATGCGTACACGAGAAGCACTCAATACGTAGTAATACCTTGTAGGATCGTAAGTTTCGTATTTATAAAAGAACAAACACGTATTAAGTACTATATGCAAAAACGCATAAATTCGAACCTTTCTTTTCAAGTTTTCTAAGTAAAGGATATGTGGGAAGATGGGGAAAATAGAAGATTGTTGATGTTGGAGGGAAGTTCAATTGAGAATTGTGGATATGGCAAACGGTGCATTGAAAATGTAAACAGACTTTGGTGTGATGGTCCAATCATATCATTGATTAAAACCGGTCGCAAAATTTCCGGTCGCCATTGGCGACAAGAAATTTAGAGCTGGCGACCAGTGTTCAGTAAGAATGGTTTCTGCCTAAACTCACAGAGTTGCGCAGTGTTTCGCACGAAAATAATTGTCACTGAGTGAAAGAAAACACGGATTGTGAAGTCTTCACAACGGACATGGAAAGTGAATTCTTCACAATGTTGTAATTCGTTCCTCCTTTCCCACCCTCAATCGAAATGGTTTGCTTCCTGGCGCGTCAACGCGAGAGATGTAATATCTTTCTTTGTCAAACCAAAGACCATGGACGGCGAGAGACCTCTCATAATTTGTACGTACGTGAGAGATATTGGCTACCATCATTTTTAGATTGGCGAGTGCGTTTGACTTCAAAATTTTGCGCCCTGGATTAAAAGTTGTTACTGGAAATATAATCGGAATACCGGATAATTCGTGACCTACAGGGTCTGTTGGTGAAAAAAAATGAGAAAAAACACATTTATTACAGATCAAAATACAAATGACTAAAATCCTTAAAAATAGCAGCCTTATGCATCCACACAATGCTACCAGCGTTGCTGTCGCTTCCGACACGCTGTCTGGAAGTCGCTGATGGGTACACCTCCTTCAAACAGCGAGTCGGGGAAGCAGCTTTGAGCCCCTCTATCACTCCAAAATGGTATTCTACAAGCTCCTTTTGATTCTTAAAAAAAAATCCGCTGGTGATAGGTCCGGACTGTATCATGGGTGAGATAGCGTTGGCACGTTGTGCTTGGCGAAGAACTCCCACACGAGAGGGAGGTGTAGCATAGCGCGTTGTCATGATGGATACCCAGGTGTTCGATATCTTCCTAACACATTGCATTCTTTGCCGCAGGCGGTCGAGGATGTTTACGTTGAGTTGAGTTGATTTTGAGTTTAACGGCCATTCCAGCAGCGAGGCTATATGAGACGGGACTTACTGATCAACGTGGAATCCGGACCACATGAGCTCCTGCCGGGAATCGAACTCGGGTCTCCCACACCAAAGGCGCGTACGCTAACCACTTAGCCACGAAGGAGCTTTATAGGATGTTTGCGTAGTCGTGACTGTTGACATGTCCTACACGCACAACCTCACTGTGAATTAACACCATTTGCATCGAAGAAGACATGAGCATTGCTTTTTGCTTCGATTTGCCCATGCGAGGATCTTTTGGGGAAAGAGAAGCCTTTGTATGCCACTCTGAACTTTATCTTTTCTATTCGGGATCGTATTCGAATCCCTATAACTCGTCGGCAATTACTGTAGTCTTAAAATAGCTCACTTTCACACAGTCCCAACAATTCACGCGAAATGAACTTACGATTTCCTTCTGTTCATCAGATCACACCTTGGGAACCATCTTGACACATACCTTCCTCATATGCAAATATTCTGTCAGAATTCGATGAACAACGGGTTTTGATAGATGAACCCGTCTACTATCATTCTGACGCTGAGGTGTCGATCCGAGTTCAACACTTCTCTCACTTCTTTTTTACGTTTTCATCACTTTGTGATGCTGACGGACGTCAGTGTCCTGATTGTCCTTGACGTTCTCTGGGTCTACCCGCAACACCTTGTGCCACTTGTACATCTTTGCTTGCGACATAGCTACTTTCCTTAATCTTATGGAGCATCTCAACTTTTTTTTTAAAAACGCAAAACTACGTCGCGTAACGCTGATCTATTAAGCCATGCATCATTGCATCCGACGCAACTAGCAAACTGACTTTCAAGCCAACCACGATTCTAACTCTGTCACACGACCAGCAGGTGACTGAACCAGGTAGCATTCTGTAGCTGAGATTCTCATTAACTATTCTCCCACACAGCACGCACCTCCAACTCTTCTGGTCTTTTTCCAAGTCTATAAATTATCCCGGTTTGTAGTAACTCCGCGATTTGTGGAAAATCAACACATTTTAAATCCAACTTGTCGAAATTCATAAGCTTTTACTCCGATTTGTAGTAAATCCACTCTTTGGTATTCAGCGTCAATTTCAGCAGCGAGGCTGAAATGTGAATCTACACCTTAACATGGGATCTAAATCATGTGAGCTTACACTGAGAATCGAACCTGGGCATCCCGTGCCAAACACGCGCATGCTAACCATATAGCCCACAACTTTTTATCCCGATTTATACAAATCCATTTTTTAAAAAATCCTGATCCGATTTGTAACAATGAGGAAATGTGAAACTATTACTTCACCCAGGGCCCAAACAAACCTCTTAATAACAGCAGGATTTACCAAAAGACTTTTTGTGTTCAGCCATCACCCACAAAGGTCATGCCTATTGTAATTCTGGGATGTGAAGAGGGCGATGATGGCAAATAATCTTGAACGTGGAACTGTTACCATTGAGTAAAATTCTGGTCTGTTGCCAAAATTAAACTCAGCAATCACAGTGTTTGATTCGAATTTAGCGTCACTTTTCAGCACCGAGGATACGTAAGACACGGATCCGAACCACATGAACTCCCACAGGAAATCGAACTCAAAATCCTGTGCATCAAAGGCGCTCGCACTAACCCCTAGACGAGTGGAGATTTGTTAGTTCATGTGGTTCGGATCAACTAACCCCTGTTGATCTGTTAGTTCCTATTTGCCATAACCGATCTCCTGTCTTACTTAATAAACTTAAGAGACAAGTGAAATAAAGTGTAGTCTCTGTCCAAGGGCGCCAATCGTGGGGGACCGAAGCCTCCAAAATTTAAGTACATAATAAATTAAATGAAGGAAAACTTAAAATAGAGGAGTTCGATGCAATCAGGACGTAAGTCTGAAACATGCAGTTGAAGAAAAACGATGTTGAAAATTTAAGTAGCGTTTTTTTCTTACATAAAACAACGTATTAAGCAGCATTTTATTCCGATATTGAATTGAAATGTTACCAGGAGGCTAAAGAAGCATGGCAAAAGCCACAAATGCATTTGATGCAAAAAGGGCATAAACTCGCTTACGCCCTTATTACGTCAAACTCCTCAATTTATATATGCCTTCTTAGACGCTTGTTTGCGACCAAACATACATCTGAATGCCCCCACCCCAAAGATACATAGAAATCGGCACCCTTGTCTCTGTCCTTACCTCAAGAACAGGAACACGGGATATAAACTTGTATTGTGAGGGACCAATTCATCTTTAGAAACCCAAGTGTAATTACAATTTACAATGGACAAACAAACTAGTCAGTTGTAGAAATGTGTGTGTGTGGAATTGCACTATTTTTCTTTGTTTGCAGAACTCCATTGTTCAATGTTTTCATTCCTTAACCAATTTTTTTAAAAGTTGAAAAAAAAATGAAACATACATTTTGCGTATTATATAGTCTTTCACAGATGAACTATCCCATACCATATTTCTGAAAATTTAGTCAAAACTATAAGATTATAGCATAGATATATCATCCAGAGAATACTCACTTTTGAACAATATTTTTAACTTCATGATTACGTTTAGTATCGTTACTAACAAAGTTTCCTAGTATTTCTTTTCGCATAGCTTATGAATAAGGCTTCGAATATGAGTATATATACTGCATTAAATCGATTATCGTATTTTTTTTTTTTTTAAATATCTCCTTTTCAATTTTATTAGAAATCACCGGGCATGGAAATTTATTTCGTAACTCATTTGCAAATATGAGGAATCAGAGCAAAAATTAATGAGCGGATGCAAACGAGTCCCACACAGGGTTAAAGCGCAATAGCTATAGAACTACTGCAGTTACTAGTAATGTTACTCGCGAGTGAGCCGGCTCCTCTAACTGACTCTTGGCTCACTAGAAATGAGCGACGACTCTTTAGGAGCCGGCTCTTTGGGAGTCGTTGTACTTCAAGAGTCGTGATTCTTCGGAAGGGGTCGTAGTTGTTTTGGAACCACTGTAGTCTGCGAGCCACGATTCTTTCACTCGTGAACCGCTCTCTTCCTTTACGGTCTTGGTTGATTTGGTCAGTTGCTCTTTTGGTTAAAGAGGTGCTTTCGCTGGTTCTCACTGGAGTGAGCGCCTCTTCAGTCTAGTTCAGTAAGTGTGCGACACCGTAGATGTGAACATATGTACATGTATGTATAAATTTGGCATTAACCTTTTCAGGACGGGCAGGGATTTCAAGAAAATCGTAGACCTTTACTTTGGCGGCCCTAGCACCCCTCCTAATTCTTCCATGGGTATGAATTATACCTTGTTGGAAAGCTTATGAAACAAAGATTCTAGTAAGATAATTTTTGAGGCTACCGTACCTAACCCGTAGAAGAAGAAGAAGAAGAAAGAGAAAAAGTGAAAAAAATATTTTTTTCGAAATTTGTGAGTCTGGCAACACTGTTTCTAGTCGTACGCTAGAAAAAATATTCTGACCTGTAGGCCAGACATTGATAATAATTATACCAAAAAATGAAGGGCAAAGGTACAATAGCTAGGTAAAAAAAAATCGGAAGATAGAATCTAGGTGAATCGTCCTGTTCCTATTTTCCCGAGAAATTTTCGTCTACCCTTACGTCGGCAGGCTTGGCGACGCCCCTAAATGTCACACATAAACAAACCATACCTCGTTGGAAACCTTATAGAACAGACATTTCAGCAAAGTAACTTTCGTGTCTCTCGGACCAAATTAGTAAAAGAAGAAGAAGACGAAAATCATTTTTTTTCTTCAAAAATACAATTCTTCAGATTTTGTCAGACTGTGGCAACGCTGATATATACCGTACGCAAGCAAAAAAAATCTCAGATTTACGCCAGACACTGGAAACAATGATATCAAAAAATGAAGGGTTTAGATTCAATAGGAATGGAGGGAAAAATTCTGAACACCGAGCCTACGTGAATCATCCTGTATTTTTTCGATAGATTGTGGTATACGCTAACATTGGCAAGTCTGGTGATGCCCCTAATTGTCACAAGCATATCATCTATACCTCGTTGGAAACCTTATGAGACACCCATTTCAACAGGGTAACTTTCGTGTCTCTCGGACCAAACTAGTAAAAGAAGAAGAAGACGAAAGTCAAAATTTTTGCGAAAAAATCTATTTTTTCCAAATTTGTCCGACTATGGCAACACTGGTATCTGTCGTACGCAAGGAAAAAAATTCTTACATTTACGCCAGACATTGGGAACAATGATATTAAAAAAATGAAGGGTTTACGTACAATAGGAATGGAGGAAAAAATTCGGAACCCCGAACCTACGTGAATCATCCTGTATTTTGTTCGAGAGATTGTGGTATACGCTAACATTGGCAGGCTTGGCCACGCTCCTAATTGTCACAAACATATCAGCTATACCTCGTTGGAATCCGTATAACACACACATTCCAACAAGGCCAGTTTCGTGTCTCTTGGGCTAAATTAGTAAAAGAAGAAGAAGACGAAAATCAAAATTTTGGTTGGAAAATCCATTTTTTAAAAATTTGTCGTACTATGGCAACGCTGTTATTTCTCGTACGCAAGAAAAAAAAATCTCACATTTACGCCAGACATTGGGGACAATGATATAAAAAAATGAATGGTGTAGGTGCAATAGAAATGGAGGAAAAAATTCGGAGCACCGAATCTGCGTGGATCATCCTGTATTTTTTTTCGATAGATTGGGGTATACGCTAATATCGGCAGGCTTGGCCACGCTCCTAATTGTCACAAACATATCAGCTGTACCTCGTTGGAAAGCTTATGGAACAAACATTCCAACAAGATAACTTTCGTGTCTGTCGGGCCAAACTAGTAAAGGAAAAAGAAGACAAAAATGAAAATTTTGGGTGGAAAATCAAGTTTTTCGAAATTTGTCGGACTATGGCAACACTGTTGTTTGTCGTATGCAAGAAAAATAATTCTCACATTTACTCCCGTTATTGTGAACAATTGTGCAAAAAATAAACCGTGTAAGTGCAGTAGGAATGCACTATTACTAACGGCAGAGAATAAACTCGCATTGGTTCACCTAATATTCTTCGTCACAAGATCATTGCTTTTCTTTCCTTTTGCTTCGTCAGGAAGATTTTTTTCTAAAACTAAATAACTTGTCAAAGGAGGGAGTTGAAAGAAATGCATATTTACGACCCTTAGATTCAACTGATAGCTACAGCTGACTCTGACCAGGCTAAAAATAGAACGGTGCGTTCTGAGGTGATAACTGTTTTCCTTTCGCTCTCTCTCTCTCTCTCTCTCTCTCTCTCTCTCTCTCTCTGTGTGTGTGTGTATGTCTGTTCAATAAGTTATCTTGTTGGAATGTCTGTTCTATAAGCTTTCCAACGAGGTATAGCTGATATGTTTTTGACAATTAGGAGCGTGGCCAAGTCTGCCAATGTTAGCTTATACCACAATCTCTCAAAAACATACAGGATGATTCACGTAGGGTCGGCGTTCCGAATTTTTTTCTTCACGCCTATTCCACCTAAACCCTTCATTTTTCTACATCGATGTTTCCAATGTCTGGCGCAAATGTGAGAATTATTTTCCTTGCGTACGACAAGTAACAGTGTTGCCATAGTCCGACAAATTTCGAAAAATTTTAATTTCCTCCCAAAATTTTGACTTTCGTCTTCTTCGTTTACTGGTTTGGCCCGAGACACACAAAAGTTACCTTGTTGGAATGTTTGTTCCATAAGCTTTCCAACGAGATATAGCTGATATGCTTGTGACAATTAGGAGCGTGGCCAAGCCTGCCGATATTAGCGTATACCACAATCTATCGAAAAAAATACAGGATGATTCACTTATGTTCGAGGTTCCGAAATTTTTTCTTCAATCCTATTGCACCTACACCAT
Organism: Thermobia domestica; assembly: GCF_964235325.1. Classification (NCBI taxonomy): domain Eukaryota; kingdom Metazoa; phylum Arthropoda; class Insecta; order Zygentoma; family Lepismatidae; genus Thermobia; species Thermobia domestica. The sequence continues at coordinate 242,696,612 of NC_137460.1, read as the reverse complement.
TCATTTTTTTATATCATTGTTCCCAATGTCTGGCCTAAATGAGAGATTTTTTTCCTTGCGTACGAAAAATAACAGAGTTGCCATAGTCCGACAAATTTCGAAAAATTTGATTTTCCACCCAAAATTTTGACTTTCGTCTTCTTCTTTTACTGGTTTGGCCCGAGACACACAAAAGTTACATTATTGGAATGGCTAATCTATAAGGTTTTCAACGAGGTATGGTTTGTGTGTCTGTGATAATTACGAATGTCGCTAGGGCTGTCAACGTTAGAGTACATTACAGTGGATATTGAATAATATACAGGATGTGTCACGTAGGTGTGGGGTTCTGAATTTCTTTTTCCATTTGTATTGAACCGATGGGTTTGACTTTTGTGTATCATTGTCCCAAATATCTGTCGTAAATGTGAGATTTTTTTTTCTTGCGTACGATGAATAACAATGTTGCCAGAGTTCCTCAAATTTGATATATTTTTTTGTCTTTATAAGAAAATATACAATAAGAAAAAGGGTAAATTCAATACCCCTCCTATTCACCCCTCTCAAGCCCAAAAGTCATGGACTGGGTATGGCTAGTTAGTATGTTCATTTGTCTCTATGGATGCCATTTTTTATCCTTGTAGCTCCATCAGGGGGGGTACCTCCCCCCAAATTCTGAAGGGAGAGAGGGAACACTATAAACACCCAACTTTGCCCCCTCCCCCTTCACGGAGGGACCCATTACATGAATGATATACACAGGATTAGAAAGTTCCATCCTTACTGAAGAGATACATACCAAAATAATATCTCTAGGTTAATTAGGAGCTGAGCTAGAGAGGTTTGAATTGCTGGCTCAAGGGTTGAGCCGTTCGTCCTGAAAAGGTTAAATTAAAAATAGTACCAATGGCGTAGGCTAAATGTTTCGCACTTTAATGCGGCCATTGGACTTACAATGATATTTCACATATAACGCGCAAAACTAATTCGTAACTTTTCAATATTAATTAAAACCAAATTTGACATGGGGGAGTAGGTCAAGTAAATAAAAGACCTTTAGAGCCGGTTCTTTTCTTTTCCATGTATCTGTACTTGCAATCTACTATTCATTTGAGAAATTAAATGTGCACAGTGCATCTGCAGTAGCGGTAAGAACTAATTACTCGTTCTGCGTTTGTTCGTATATCAATTGTGCAACTGGTAGTTTTAAATACAGGTAAGTGTTACACAATTCTTATGGGGGAATGATATGTTGAAATGAGAATATATAATTCAAATAAATTCCTAGTAATCGCAGTAAATTTTAATTATATTTTATAATAAGAGAGAGTCAATTCGGATTACGACTTAGTTCATTATTTTCTTTACAGAAGACAATTTCAGGCTAAATAATGGTCTACTTAAGGGTATTTTATGGAAATTCTTAAGGCTGTGATGTACAAAATTCAAAATTCCCTTAAGTTGTATCTGAACATCCCTGAATTTTATGGAAGCACACAGGATTGTACGCCCCAATTAAGACTTTGTGTATTTAAACAATTCTTAAACGCAATATTATATTATTGACTTTTATATAAAATGACAAGAATCTTGTTTGTGATCGAGGTAGGTGATAACTATATCTAGAATTTCATTTAAACGGTTCAACTGTTTTCCCGTGATGCGAACTCGATTTTTTCATATCATTGGTTCCTAAGCGGGAAGGGGTGAGCGCTGGACACTTTTTTTTTAATAGCTTCTCACGATGGTGTCAAATTTGAAATATGAAACTCAGAATGTAAACTCTTCACTAAAAGTAGGCGGGCCCGTATCCTATATAGAAAATATATTACATTCGTGTTGTATTTTTAGATTTATTATTAATACTTTTATTTAATCCAAATTGTTTATGATTTTGTATTTGAATCACACTTTTTCGTACTTTACATCTGTTAATTGGGCATGTTGAATCAAATTTGTAAAAGTTTATCAGTGGTCCTGCTAAGTTCACGTGAACTTAGCAGGACCAATTTATTTTTCGATTTTTTCGAATTTGAGACCGGCACAAACGAAAATGTTTACGGTACAATCCGGTACAAACGATTCGTACAGAAAAATCATCAAATTTGTAGAAATTTATCAGTGGACCTGCTAAGTTCACGTGAACTTAGCAGGACCACTTTATTTTTCGATTTTTTCGAATTTGAGACCGGTACAAACGTTTGGTGTGCAAATATTTATGATTTTCAAAAGTGGTCCTGCTAAGTTCACACTCGTCGCAGGGCACGCTGTTTTTTGTCTTTATTACAGCTAAATGGGAAGGGGGACCTGTGTTCTAGAACCTTGCCGTTCAACCTGACAAAAATACCGGTTGGCAACCTTACCCACGTAAATATGTTTAGTCTTCGTTCGTGAAGTAACAAATTGCAGCAGTGAATGTTTTAGAGCTTGGCAGCCCTATTCATAATTTACATCTTTTTTTGAACTCCATTGCTCCAACCATCCATGTATTTTCTAGTTCATCGGCTTATCGAAGACACTTGCTATTATTCTAAGGTTTAAAAACGGTAAATAAAAAAATGACATAATTCATCTCATTCGTGCACTAAAACAACAGATTCGCCACTTTATGTATAACTATTTTTGAAAGTTTAACACTAAAGAAGAGCTAAGAAAATACCTTCTTATCACTAACATCAAATCTTCAACCCATAACGAAAACAACGCAAGACAAAGCAATGCAACGCACCTGGCACTTCTTTTATCAACTTACTTTCAATGTAGCCAGAACGCAGCATTCAATCTACTTTGTTATGGAATGAAACGAGTGGAGAAGATAGGAACTTGGAAGGGCAGAATATTTATGTGGAGCGTTTTCATCTGTCCTTTAGCTCCGTTAGCTGCGGGCGAGTTTGCTAAGTAACCAATGAAACTGCGCATCGTAAGCACATGCATGTCAGAGTACAAAAATATTCATCTCATTTTAGATCAGAACACTTATTTGTTGTCAAAGAATATTACAGTAAACTTTACAATTTTCGCTCCAGTTGGTATCCTTTCATTACACACGAGAAATTTCACTCGATTATTTTTTACAAATTGGGTTCAAACTGCCCTAGCCCAGCTAACCGAACTGTACTCTAGTATACTCTTTTAAAGTGGTCCCACTTATCAATGCACAGCCACTTTAAATGTAAAGTTTACCTGAATTTTATACATATAGAGTGAAGAAGGTCGAGTGAAAAAAAAAATATAATAATAATAATTTTGGATGTCCGTTCGTCTGGATATACTTAGCACAAAGGCCAAGAAGCCATATTGTTCAATATACCGAAACCAAACTTTTAAATTATGGGTTTATAAGGTTCTCTAGGTGTTCTTCAACTTTCAATTAGCACTACTACTACTACTACAATAATAATAATAATAATAATAATAATAATAATAATAATAATAATAATAATAATAATAATAGTTTACGGAGAAGCAAAAACCGTAATTGACATTTCCTTCAAAACAACTTTAGTGATTTTACTTTTATCTTACAAATCACAAATGTTTCCTTAACAATCCTACCATACGATATTCTCTTGGAAAAAGCAAGAAACTAGTAGAGGGAGTCTTTCGGAAGTTTTTCTCTAAAACGTGTAACCAACCTTCTATAAATATCAAGCTTAACATGAAGACAGTCGTTTTTTCAGAAAAAATGTCCCGAGGGGGCACTGCTGGTACTGTTCTATTTATTCTTATATTATAGACGCATTATTTGGATCACCTCCGGGAGCACTGTCAGCTCCGGAGGGCAGTGCCCCCCCCCCCCCCCAAATCGTTTAGAAGAAACACTGGTCGTGGCTATGTGGATAGCATACGCTCCTTTGGCGTGGGAGACCGGAGTTCGATTCCCTGCGGAAGTTGATGTTGTTCGTATCCCACGCTAAGCTTTAGGTGCACGTCTCATATAGTCTCGCTACTGAACGGGACGCTAAACTCAAGTCCAATCCAATGAAGACCAATAATACTCTTTGATAGACATGGTAAATATTTGCCAGTATTACGCTCACTTCTTAACTGGGCATGTCCCGCCTTATGCAGAGTCGTTTTGACGTATGTTAAGCGTCATACTAAAGGCCTGACTACTGCAGGAAACATATGTTATTCGAACTCTTTAGTATGGCACTAATCACTCTTCAAAACAACTCTGCATAAGGCCCGTCCTTTTTTTTTTTTTTTTTTTTTTTTTTTGAGAGTAAATTTAAGTGCCGAGAAAATGTTCTGCCATTATGAAATTGTCCGAGATTTCTATCGATTTGAGAAAAATAGAAAGTTAAATAAATAATCCCATCTCGACTCTTCCAAATATTTGAATCTACCGACCACACAGGAAGTGTGTAATAGTTGAACGCGGCTCTGAAGGTTATAGTTCGCTAATAGTGTGCAGGAAATAGTGAACTACAAAATTCTATATAATGAGGATTTTCACTAAAATTCAATTTTTTTATTCAAATTCAAAAATAAACTGTAAAACATTGATACAAAATGTTCCTTAAGATATTTCTTTACTTTTCAATGTTTGGAGATATCAAGAAAATAAACAATGTCTAAATTCTATCGAAAACAAAAACGCAAATTGATTGATCCACGTAATGCATGCCCTTACAGTCGACGTCTGCCTTTGCCCAGAATAAATAATATGTGAAACTGCATAATTATCTGTTAATACGATACTGCAGACAAGCGATATCTATTTAGTTGGGGAAAAAGGATTTCTGAAAACTGATCCATCACAACATCGCTTACTGTTGAGCTTAAATCAAATGAGTAAATACAAAAAGTAGTAAGGCATGTGTACTGGGTTTCTTACCCACGCCAAGAACCCTTTACAAACAGAGGGAATGAACTGAACTGAATTGAAAGAGAAAGAGGTAAGCCCTCCTCACTGGTCTAGTAGCTATCGCGTGTCTTTGGTGCTCATGGACACAGGTTCAATTCCCGAAGGACGAGCACAAACATTTAATTTCATTCTTTCAATAAACATCTGTTTTCTTTTTACTCTAAAGAGCATTTCGTTTCTTACGAAGAGGTAAATGAATTAGCTACCTACTGTACGTGTAAAATTTATTCATTCACAGGGAGGGCGCGATCGCTCAGTGGTAGAGCGTTCACCTCCAGCGTTTGGGGTCTCTGGTTCAATTCCAGCTCGCGCCGTGAGGACTTTGTGGTAGACAAACACCGTGTTCGTGGGTTTTCTCGGGGTTCTCTCATTTTCTTCATTCCACCATTTCACTTATCTCTCATCATCACCGTCTCCTTTAACCTAATTGGCATAACCGTGGGACGTAAAACTTAAAGATTTCATTACACTTTTTATTCATTCAAAGACAACCTCAAATACAAATTATTTGATTACCAATTTTATATATTTCATATCTGTACTGCGGTGGCTCAGAGGTACACCATTCATCCTAAGTGCGTAAGGTCCCTGGTTTCATTCCAGATCGTTCCAAGTGAGTTTTGTGATGAACAAACACCGTGTTTATGGGTTCTCTCTTTTCCTCCCATTTTCTTCATTCCACCATTTCATTCATTCTCATCATTACGTCTTTTTTTATTGTACACGGTATAACCATGGGACATAAAACAAAGATTTTTTTTCGAATTTCGAATGTAGTAACAGCAATAGGTATCTAAGGATAACTGTCTTTTTGTTTGCTTCATGAATTAAGTTGATTTCACGAGAATTTAGATATAATATTTACATATATTTCAAACTTTTTTTTTTTTTAGTTGTAATCTCCATTTGCGCAGCAATATCATCAGTGGATATAACGGAAATTGGAGTTTGATGTTTAAAGTTCCGTAAAGCAGTAAGGAAAAAGTTATTTGAAAGATAAATGGATATTTATCAAGGATGTTATAAAATAGAGGATCTGCCCATACGTATGTTCATATGAACTAAATGAAGCCGAAAAACAATCGAGCATCGTCTGAGCCGGCACGTCTGATTGGCTACTCTGGTTTCCGCCATGATTATTGGCTCGAAACATTGCGATCTTAATGGCGCGGAGTGGGCAGAGTAGGTGTGGCGAAGCTGTGACGTATGGCTTCACGATTTTGTTGTATGAGCAGAGCCTCTATTTTATAACATCCTTGATATTTATACTTGTTCTCATTTTATGAACAAATGCTTTTTGTCAAATATCCTATTTTTTTATTTAATGAACATTGGTAACCCTGGTAACTGTTTATTCAAAAAAAAAATATATTAATGACTGCGTGTACAGATGTAAAAACCAAAAAGAAATCAAACGCCTTTATCAAACCGGCATTTTGAGAATAGTAGGCACCTGCGTATATCTAACTTTTCTGTGATTGGCTGAGGGATGTCACGAGACCTGATTATGTGGTATGACGTTATAACGGTTCAATGTCCTCTTAATTTCTACAGGAAAACCTTGGCCCACCCCTAAATTTCAGGACGTGTACCTCTAGGACCACCTCCTTAAATTTTGGAAATTTAAATGCAGTAAATGATGGGAAATGAATGAAATGGTGGAATGAATAAAGTGGGAGGAAATGCGAGAACTCCGAGAAAACCCACGCACACGGTGTTTGTCCACCACAAAGTTCACTTAGCATTAATTGGGATCGAACCAAGGACCCCATTCACCAGAGGTAAACGCTCTACCACTATTCATGAATCGAGATCAAATTTTAAACTTATGATTTTAATGCATTTTTCCACATGTTTCGAACTTTCCTCCTGCACAAAACATGAGTAAAACATGAGCACAATTTTTAACTAAATACAGAAAAATTGAAAACAGCTGGCGACAATGGCTACAATATATTTGTATTAGCCCTGCAATAGAAAATGATTGTTAATGACCCCCTACAACCTAAATCCGACAATCTTCTTGAGAAGGGCTCTAATGGCTTTATTGGCATTTTATAAGTAAGCACTTCGTAGTTAACTATAGAATGTGCATTTTGGGGCGGGTTAAGGAACCAGAAAGGCTGGTTTACTAATGAGATTTAAGTTTCTTGGAGTGGAGTTTCCCGAAATCGACAATTGTTTTCTTCATATTTTTATAAATAAATATTTTAGTCATTCTGCAGTTTGGAGTGATTTAATTTAAGTAGGAGCGAGAAAGCTTAAGGTGTCCTGTATTTTTAAATTTCACATGCTGAGAGAGCTGTTGTACAGTACTTGGAATAAACCACCACCTCATATATATTCATACATACGCTTGCTGAAAGGACAGAAAAATAGGATAAGGAATCTAGAACACACATACAGAGTTTGTCTGGAATGTAATCGGATTGAATTTTAAAAAATCTTCAAAATTTTGACACATCGACTTAATAGTTTTCAAAATACGTAACTTCAGTACCAATACAGTGTTTTCAGCAACTCTGCCAATCATTGAAGGCTCCCTGGAATGCAGAACCTGGAATGCTCTTCAGCTCCCTCGTTACGGCCTCTTGAATGGCCTGGACCGAGCCGTGGTACCGTCTTTTCATGGCCCTTCTTAGTCGGGGAAGAGGAAGAAGTCCGCAGGAGTGACATCTAGGATGTAGGGTGGCTGGGGAATCTGTATGATGCCATGTTTGGTCAGGAAGTCCATGACAGCAAAGACGATGTGGCTCGGCGCATTGTCGTGATGAAGCTTCCATGATCCAGCGATTTGCTGGACGAACGCGGGCGACTCGTTTTCTGAGTCTCTCAAATACTTCCGTCTAGAATGCAGCATTCAAAGTCTGACCAGGCGGTATAAACTCTCTGTGAGTCACTCCCTTGCAGTCAAATATATATATATCAACAATTTCATTTTCGATTTGTTCATGCAGGCTTGATTGATCAACCCATGGATTCACTCCCATAAGCAGTCTTGATCATGTCATGGGTCTCACTCGCAGTTTTACCCACTTTGACGCAAAACTTCACCGCGTAACGCTGCTCTAATGATCGATTCATTGTGAAGATGACAAAACACCTTGAAAGGGATTCAACTTAAACTCGATCCACACTCCGTGAAAGCTTGAAGATGACCGGCGACTGGTGCGCTGTAGCTAAAACCCACCAACACTCAACCAGCGCAATAACATTTTCTCGTTCATCACGTTTTGGTGGGAAAAAATCAGTCCTACAACTTTCCGGACAAACTCTGTATGTATATAAAGACAAATGCATAATAATTATACTTACGGAGACTAATTACTTTTTCTGACATGCTATGAATGCCGTTGCGAAAAGATTAACAGATTATAGCTATTTCATTTTAAATCTAAGTACGAAGAGTACTTACCTATAAGGAAGATTTCTTGTAGCTCTATACCATTTGGGAGAGGAACCTCATATATCTCAGTTCGGTTGCGTACAAATCCTACCATTTCCTTCTCTGTATTCAATATGATTCCATAGTCTTTAAAAACAGCGTCAATTTCACCATTTTCGGTTGCATCTTTATTCATCTCGGGCTTTTTATCTCTTGAAAACTTCATTTCCAGTGAGCCTTCGTCAGGTAGCTTCCATATATGTGCAGCGGACCAATCACAGGGTGCGTATCTTTTGGGAGCAGTGTTCCTCCATACAGTCAGATACACTACATCATACAGAGCAACAATGTCTTTCACATAAGTGCCTTTCTCGTATTTTCTGCCGTACTTTTCTAAGCTGAAGTTCATGGCTACGGCTGAAATGTCTACCAGTCCACTACGAAGTTTGACTGTTACAATAAATCCGAACGGATGAATCAGTTTAGTCACTATTCCTTTGTAATTTTTCCCTATGATAAGTCTATTTTCCTCGTAACTCATCCCCATAAACATCATGTCAGTTTGACGCATGTTTGCGACACAATTACTCTTCAGCGTTTCCACATTCTTTTTTGATATCCAAGCTTTGGTACACTTGAATTCTGCCCCAGATTCATGAGTTTTCTCAAGAGCTTGGAAGTCACAATGCAATTTCATCCCGACGTGTAAGTATGAACCAATATCAAGTGCCATTGAGCAGTGCTCTCCGCTAATATACAAAGTTTCTTTTGAGCAAAGAATATAGCATTCCAGGCTGATTTTGTTGTTTACCATCACAGTTATAAGCAGAGCTTCATCACCATTTAGAATTTCATGCACTTGAACAGTTCTTGAATAAAATCTCCTCCTCTGCTTCTTCATTGACTCTAACAGAGTCTTCTTGGTAGTAACTCGTTTCTCCTTGTCTTCTTTCACTTTATCTGATGATGAGCTTGCAGACGTCCAAACCAACGTGGCTCTGTAGGTTGCACCAGACTCGTGAGAATAGTCCAACTTTCTGGCATCGAAACAGAAATTTCTGCCCAATGGGACAGTTTCCGACAATGTCCTATTCTTCCGACAAGGTACATTTCTAATGTACAAAACACTTTTATGAAAAACTGCCTCCCTCTGGACGTCTGGTGACAAAATGAACTTTAATACACCTTCATTGTTTGAAAGTATTCGGTCTAATTTACCACAGATGCCAGTAAGTTCTAGCGGCTCATGTGAGCGTTGCACATCCATGTTTTTCTACGTTGAGAGCCACTTGTTTCGTAATCTGCAACAGAACACGGGGACGTTTATTAAACCAAGTCACAATATTTGACTATTTTTTAAAGATTAATGAATTTAAAGACTGTTTAAAATAGAGTAATCCTATCGAGATGTGAATCTTCCTTTGGTTCATCTGGCATAAACATTACTTGCTATTAAACATTCTTAGTCCCCAAACTCTGGGTACGGCCTTGATTAAAACTCGTTGTTCATGTTATCTTACGCCTACACTTTAAGGAATTATTATGGACACCCCCCAAACCATACTAGTTCGCAATTAATTTTAACGATCACAGGTTAGCCGGTATTCAGTTAAGTTAAATTTGAGTTTACTACGCTATTCTAAGCATCGAGAGAATATCGGAAAATTTTAATTATATATCAGCAGAAGTTATTGAGTCATTTTGATGTAACTTGCCCTGTGTATACACTACATCTTATGTTATGATGTAGTGAAAAAATATTCATGATATATAGGTGGCACTAGTTGTCAGTAAGATTCAACATGAAGAAGACATAAGTTCGTAGTGTAATTAAGTTTCTGCACTTGAAGGTTACAGCGCCCAGAAAATTCATGATGAAATGGTGCTTATGTATGGTGATGTCATACTATGGCATTGTCGTAAGGTGGAAGAGAAATTTTTAAGCAAGTCATATATCCCTTACAGATGAGCGAAGACCTGGACGTCCATCAATCACATGCGCCGCCAATGTGAGGAAAATAATACAGCTGATCCGGGAAGACCGACGAATAACCACTCATGCAGTAAAGTGGATTCAGTTATGGTGGTGTGTAAAATAATTCATGAAGAATTGCACATGTCTAAGGTGACAGCACGTTGGTTTGCTGACTCCTCTTCAGAGGCGAACATTGTGTGAGATGTTGAGTCACTTCTTGAATATTATTGAGCAAGATGAGGAGGACTTTGTGGTTCAAGATGGCGGACCGTGTTGTTGGTCGATCTGTAGCTTCACAAGAAAAGGAAGGTAATAGTGTTGAACTGTGTAAAAATGTAAATACAACTTTGAATCTATAACATTAGATGTTTGTGAAGCATGTAAGATAAAGTTTCAAAACGAAAACACAATATTAATAAGATCAAGAGCGAAAAACATCCAGACGAATTCGAGTGCTTCAGAAACAAATGACGAACGAGTGGAAGTTGAAGCAGTAAAAGGAAAATGTACTAGCTGCATTCGCACAGAATAAGAAGTTTCGTCTCTAAAAGAAATGATACATACTGTGCTCAGCGAAGTGAATTCATTAAGGTGTAAGACTGATGATATCAAGCAGCATCAACAAGGAAGTGTATGAGAACAGAAGAAGACGACATAATAGTGAGATCCAATTTATGTGAATACTGATTAAAATAGTTAAATATAATTTTTCTTACCTACTCTTACGTAGTTTTTCAAGTTAAATTGGCAAAGAACTTTTTATTTGTGGGACAAGTGAATTTAAGTTAAAATATTGGTGCAAAGACATAAATTAATCTTATTTTGAAGTGCTCACGGTGAAGACGAAAAAAGAACATATCAGATTATCTTCTAGCCGGTGAGCCCGTTCCATATAATTTTATCGTTAATATTATTAGTGTTAAAGTAGTGTTAATTTTGTGCAGTGTGTTAATTTTGTTCTATGTAAAATGTTAATCAGTTTTAATTTAAATACTACTATCAAACAACAGATGACTTCTTAATATGGCAGACACAAAAACAAATTCGCTGCCTTGCAAAATAGATCAATCTGTTGCCATGGAAATTCAAATTCCACCTGATATAAATAATCAGGAAATGTCTAAAGTTCACTCAATAACAACCGAATCTGTCAAAGGAATAGATGATATTCCTAATCATCTTAATACAAAAGATCAAACAGAGTCTAATGCAAGTAACAAACAGTATAATGACATGAAATATATAGGAAAAAATCTGTACAAATCTCATCATTCTGCACCATACATAGTATATATAAAGTCAAGTATAGATGATCTAGGGAAAAAACACATCATGACACTCAGTCGGAAATTTTATTTAGCAGATATACAAGGAATAACTGCATTTAACGTTATAGGGAGAAATTTGATCAAACTTACATTTAAATCAGGGCAAGAAGCAAATATGCTTTTAGATCATAATATTCTTAAACAGAATCAATGGGAAGCGTTTATCCCAAATCATACCTTGTACTCAACTGGAATAGTAAAAGACGTAGATCCAGATGTTACTATGGATGACCTGTTAAAAGACATTAAAAGTGAAGTTCCTATTACTTCAGCACGTAGAATTTTTCGCTTTGATCAAAAGAAAGGTAAAATTCCTACCCGATCAGTTGTACTTACTTTTGACTCCCAAAATCTCCCCAAAGATATTAAAATATATTATTTATCCATTCCTGTGGAAACTTACATACCAGGTATTAGACAGTGTAAAAATGGATGTTGGAAATTTGGGCATATTCTCCGTTCATGTAAATTAAAACACAAATTATGCAAAAAATGTGGTCAGCCGCATGAGACAATAAATTGTAAAAACACGCCAAAGTGTATCAACTGTGGAGCTTCTCATGAAGCAGACTCTGAGCATTGTGAGGAGAGGACAAGACAAAAGCAGATAATGCAACTTATGGCTTTACAAAAAATCTCTTTTAACGAAGCAAGTAACAAAATAGGTAAATTACCAACTTATTCGTCTCAATTTCAACCCTCTTCAGTCATGTTACAAAATAAACCACATTTACAGAATGATTTCCCTAAGCTTAACGCAAGCATAACTTCAAATAATACTAATAAGGTGATGAACTTACAAATGAAAAAAACCCCTTTTGATATTGAATGCGAAACTCCCCCGGAAAAGAAAAGGAAGGGATTAGATCAGAAATCAAGGAGTTTCTCTATTCCAAGTACTTCGCGTGGGATTCGACCATTACACTCCCCTAATTTTATGGAGTCGTCCTTTCAAAATCTCCAGAAGGATAACTCCCCTGAAAATGAGTCATTATCAATCCATAAGACAAGAAATAAAATGGATACTAATTGGAACACAGGGGGCGATCATTTACGAAATTTAAAAGACTCAGATGCGGATCTAAATAGTTCTAACAGAACTATAATTTCCTTGGAAAATATGAATAACACTTCTCTCAGAGGACAGACTTTTAATTTATGCTCACCTGAATGTTCTTCAAATAAGAACAATAGGGAAAACTTCAAGGAACCATCACTTTCGTCACAACAAATATCTTTGAAACAGACCGAAGCCCTAAAAAAGTTAATGGGAACCATTTTTATGTCACAAAAGATAGATGCTTCACAATCTTTTTTAGAAAATATAGTAACACAGATATACCATACTTTAAATCTCTAAATTTGATGAATCATGGAAAAAAATAGGCAACTTTGTTCACTTACTGTCATACAATGGAATAGCCAAAGCATCTATAATAAAATCTTTTTCATTCAAAGGTTAATTATGTTTTTTAATCCAGATATTATAATCTTACAAGAAACCTGGAAAAAACCAAATTTACCATTAGCTATTAAGAATTACAATATAATAACACAAGATAGAGAAGATGGATATGGAGGACTTGCTTTTTGTATTAAAACTAAACTAAATTTCAAAATTGATCAAATCACTATAAATTGTCCGGATCATAATATACAATATTTATCTGTAACAGTACAAAATATTAAATTTTTAAACTTATATATTCCTCCACATATTATTCCAAATGCTACTTTTTGGGAAAATATATTTTTGAAATACGATTTTGATTATATTCTTGGAGATTTGAATACACAAAGTAAACTGTTTGGAAGCTCTAAAGGAAACACTGCAGGAAATAACCTTATACAAGCATTAGCTACCTCTCAATATTTGGTCATGAATGATGGTACACCAACTAGAATTACTAAAACAGGGAAGAGTGTACCAGATATAACTATGGTGAAAAATACTCTTTATATATACTCTCACTGGAATGTTTATTTTGATCCAGGTGGGAGTGATCATTATCCAATTATTTTTTCTACTCAAGAAATCAATCTTACAACTTATGACAAAACGGAAATTGTTACTGAATTTAGATCAAAATTACAAAATGTTACTTGTAAGATAGATTGGAACACATATCAATCTGTTTTTGAACAAATTAACGAAACTACGGATGCAAAACAAAATAATGAATTAGGAAATAATATTAATTTTTTTTCATAATATGATCAAAAAAACTGTATCAACATTAAAGAAAACTTCTCATAACAATCAACAATTTATAACAAATAAAAAGAAATCTAATCTTAATTATAAGATATGGTGGAATATAGAATGTCAAAAAGCTATAAATTTATGTCAAAGATCACTCAAATTATTTTTACATAACAAATCCAAAGAAAATTTCATAATATATCAGAAACATAAAGCTATAGTTAAAAAAACCATTTTATACTACAAAAGGAAAAGTTGGGAACAATTTTGTAATAATATTTCATTTACTACTCCCAAATATAAAATTTGGAAATTTTTTAAATATCAAAACATGAAGCATCAAAATTCACAGACATGTACAGAAGTTTGTAATAATGAACAAAAATGGATTGTAGATTTTCATCATCAATTAACCCCGCCATATGTGAATAACTCAAGAACAAATTTTATGAAATATTTATTTAGTAAAGAACTATCTACTCTTGAATCAGATTTTTCTTATGTGGAACTTAACACTGTACTTCAAAATTTACATACTAACAGTTCTCCTGGAATTGATGGAATATATTATAACCATTATAAACATCTATCAGAAAATGGAAAGAAAACACTTTTAGAAATATTTAATAACATTTGGAAAACTGGACATATACCACCTCAATGGAAACAAATACTTATTATTCCCATCATTAAAAACAAAAGACATATAGGAATTGCAGATAATTACAGACCTATTGCGCTACTTCCATGCTCGCTCAAGATATGTGAAAATTTGATCTTACATAGATTATTATGGTTTTTAGAGTACCATCAAATATTACCTCAAAACATTACAGGATTTCGTAAAGCTTCCTCAACAAGTGATGCAATAGGACCAGTTATCCTGAACATATATCAAGCATATCTGGAAAGGAAATTTGTTATGGCCATCAGCATTGACCTAAAGAAAGCATATGACTCAGTTATTTTAGATGTTCTTATTGAAAAGATGTATAAAATCAAGATACCGACTAAATTCATTAGATTTATTCATAATTTACTTATAAATAGAAGAATAGCTATTAAATTAAATAAAACTTATAGTAAATATCGAACAACATCCATAGGCCTTCTTCAAGGCAGTAAGCTGAGTCCTATCCTTTTCAATATATATATTTTGGACCTAATTTTAGAGACATCAAAAGACATTAACATATTTTCTTATGCTGATGACATAGTGGTAATGTTGACCACTAATGATCTAAATAAAGGAAAAATCAAACTTGAATGCATCCTAACCAAATTGATCAAATGGTCAATTAATAATGGGATAGAGATAAATTGGAATAAAACCATATATTCGGTTTTTACGAGGAAAAAAGTATATTCAATTCCAGTACTCTCAATAGATGGACATACTCTCTATCATAATAATCATTTTAAGTATCTTGGACTTTACTTAGATATAAAACTTAATTGGAAACAACATTTATCTTATTTAATTACAAATTTAAATAAATATCAAAATATAATTAAAAGTTTAAGTTCGAAGAGATGGGGAATAAATCCTATTTGTCTTCAAAAAATCATTACACAATGCGTTATAAACAAAATTTTATATGGAAGTATTTTTTACACTGAGAAAATGAATTACTTTTATCAGAAATTAACAAATTTAATTTATGAAATGCTCAAAATCATACTATCTCAACCTAAATTTTGCCCAAAAAATGTTATTTTTGAAGAAACCGGAACGATTCCTCTGCGGTACCAAATATGTAAACAAGGTGAAAATTTTATCTTATCTAGAATGGCAAAATCAAAAAATATTATCATTCATAAATTATACCAGATCCATTATATAGTTGAAAATAGAAGAAGGATTCCATACAAGAACAACTTACCATGGATTTATCAAGCTTTTATCAATATTAAAAGATATGAAGGAATAATATTTAAGACACCCTCTTTACCTTGTTATGTGATTGATTATTTTAGTAATTTAATACAAATAAATCTTATTACACCGAAATATTACACTTCTAAGAATATAGAAAAAACAAATAAAATCAACAAAAATATTTGGAATATGCATTTGGATCTACTTCCACCTAATTGTACTCTACTCTTCACGGACGCTTCAAAATATAAAGGAAAAAATGTTGGTGCAGCAATATCAATTCCGAATTTAAACATTCTTAAAAAATATAAACTTCCAAAAACTTTCACAATTTTTGAAGGAGAGGCTTTTGCAATAAGACAAGCTCTAATCCACATTAAACCTTTAAAACTTTATTGTTCATGTATATGTTCAGACGCTCTCAGTGTATTACATACTTTAGAAAAGACTAATTGGACTATCAAAACTACCTGGCTTTTACTTAATATTAAAATTTTATATAAACAATTACTAGAAAATGGGTATATAATTAAGTTTTTATATACTAAATCACATACCAACATAAATTATCATGATGAAATAGACCTGGCCGCGAAATCCGCATGTGATGATGAACAACCTGCTCTGATTAAAATAAGTCATTTAAATCTTAAACCAGTGGTTTGTCTTCAACAATCTCAATCAATAAATGAATGGAAAGCAATTAATCGACAAGGTCCAGGCAAATTCTACTGGCAGATCATGGATATAAATACATCTAAACCTTGGAATATCATACACAACTGGACAAGACATCAAGTTATCCTATTTTATCGACTACTTTTCAATACAGCACTAACACCCCATAAATTATACAAAATAAATAAAATTGAAAGTAATCTATGTTGGTGCAAAAAAGATATTGGATCTATTGACCATATAATATTTGCTTGTGATAATAAGAAAAAAGGAAGGAAATTTATAATGGATACAATTTTTAGGAATCTTGGATATGGACCATACTGTTTACAAAATCTTCTGGCATCAAATAATTGGAAAATCATTCACACCATTATCGAATTTTTACAACTAAATGAAATTCAAATATAAAATAAATAAATAAATAAATAAAAACGGACCAATCTGATAAAGCAATTTAGCGAAACTCATAATTAGAAGATTATAATTAATTTTTTTTAAAGACCAGTCCGTATAATCAAATGCACAAAATATAATAATTTTTATATCCAAGTCTGATAAAAATTAAAAAAAATAATAATTTTATGTATATCAACAGAGATCAACAATTTCAGAGAAGACCTAACTATTTGATTTCAAGGATTATACGGAACCGCACTGACATGGAATTTTAACTTAAATTTTGGACTATTAAAACAGAATACATAATTTATATAAAACAAACCAACAAAGTGTAATAGGGAATACAGTTCGAAGCTGCCTAAATAAAACCTAACCCCTACTTCTGGGTTAAAGAAAGAAAAGAAAAAGGAAGTGTGATTAATAGTGACGAAGTGCAAGTGCAAGGGAAAAACATACGGCCAGGGATGGTAAAAACAAACCATAGTAATGGCAATACAGACACAAACACCTTGTTACAAGTAATAAACGTATTACAGGAGGATATGAAGTTCCTAAAATCAGGAAATAATATGTTGCAGCAAAGAATAAAGACAGTAGAGGCCGATGCTGAATGTCAAAGGATCTCCTACCAGTGGAAGAAAGTAAGTTACAATAAACCCAGAAAATACTCTGATGTGGTTTCAAGTGGTTCAATTGTATGTGAAAACAGGTGTAGTGTATTGGAAAACGTCGAAAGTGAAGCAGACATGAATTCAAATGAAAAACAGGTAGGAAAATCACAAAAGAAAAGTGCATGGAGACCCATGCATATGGAACAAACGATAATGCAATCACAGGTGTGGAAAGATACGAACAATGAGATTAGTGTATGTAGAAAGCTCCAGTCAGAGTCGCAGGTATACATACTGTATATGGTGATAGTCACGGTCGAGGTCTGTCTAGAAAAGTGGTTGGCAGTACAAAGGAACATTAAGCCTGGAGTGAAAAGTGTTGATGTGGTATCTGGTATCAATCCCAACATTATAAATAAGGAAGGAAACTATGTAGTAATAGTAAGTGGAACAAATGATGTGGCCACAAATGAAGGTAGTGAGGCTGTGAGTAAGATTAGAAATAAACTCTCTATTTTGAATAAGTGTAAGGTAATAGTGGTAAATATCCCTTACCAATATGATCTTATTAAAGAGTCATGTGTTAATAGAGCTATTCAAACCACTAATTTAAAACTAAAAGCTATGTGTAAAAACTTCATGAATGTTGAATTGGTGGATGTCAGTAACTTAGGTAGAGAAATGTATACTCAACACGGTATGCATATCAATCAAGCTGAGAAGGATGTGTTAAAAATAAAAGATCTGTGGAATAATTGACAACATCGTAGCCATTAAATTTGAAAGCAAAAAGGCAATAGCGATGCCGTGGTCTGTACAGGAAAAGCCAATACGCCCGACTCCATGAATAAATACAAAATTTCATGGGGCCGGGTGAAAACTTCAAACCTAAGGAAGTCTCGTAAAATGAATGGTATAAGTAAATATGAAAGTATTAATAAACATACAAATATACAAGGTAAAGTGAGTCAGGGAGTAGAATTGATTTCAACCAAAGTTATCAACTTAGCACAATCTAATAAAGATGACGATACGCACTCAGTATCCAGTAAAGTACTAAAACTATGCTTTCTGAATATACAAGGGTTAAAGAACAAATCCCTCGTTATTTCAGATTTTGCCTATGAAAATGAGATAAATATTTACTGAGTGACACTGGAATACAGACGCTGAACTCCAATACAATAATATAGATGGTTTTACAATGGCAAATAGTTATAGTAGGAGTAAATACCTAGGTATAGACATGGCGACGTTGCTATCTACGTTAATAGTTATATAGAATATCGTCAATTAGATATAGCTCTTCTCAATACTGAATGTGAATTTGAGTCAACTGCAATTTTTCTAGACCAATACAAATTAATAATTGTATGTGTTTATAGAACACCTGATAATAATAATCTGATAATAATAATCCAAATATATTTTTTAGAAAAATTGGAGCAGTTATTGACATTTCTGAAGAAATGGCATAATTATGAGATAGTAATAGGGTCGATGTAAAGGCACATTTTGATGTGACGACAGAGAAACGAACTGTTTATGAGTTACTAAATCTACTCAGACACCATAATTTTCACGTAATTAACCGTGAACCGACCAGAAGCACTGTGTGCTTAGATAATATATTTACTAATATAAAAATGGAATATTTAACATGCAATGTAAGTAAATTTCCCTTTTCAGATAATGATGCCGTGCTAGACAATGTCAGTAATACAAAGGCAGAATCCTGCAAATTTAGTTCTCCCATTACCAAACTTATCGCAACTAGGCCAATCACCGAAACTTACAAAATTTCATTCTGTTATTATCGCGTATAAATTGGGATGTAAACATTAAGTATGATAATTTAAATGCCAGTGATACATTTTATCTTTTTTTAACCAAGTTTCTAAATATTTTTGAAATGTGTGTTCCTAAAAGGGTGGTCCGGTATAATTCATCAAAGAAAACCAAGTCAAGTAATAGGCCGTGGTGTACTCCAGAACTCTGTTATGAAAGTTAAAATAATGCGTTATTATAATATATATAAGAACAAAATGACTAGTGAAGCTAGGTACATTTATATGTCAGAAAAGAGTAAATATAAATCTGCAATAAAGGCAGCGAAAGCAAAATACAATGAAAATTGCATTGAAACATCATCGAATAAATGTAAAACTGAATGGAAGATAATTAACGAGGTAAACAATAATAATAATAACAATAATGTTACTCTGTCGCCTGATACCCTTAATAAGTAATTTGTTACTTCCGTAGAGGAAATCAAGAAAAGCAATGTGGATACTAATGTTAATATGTATCATTATTTAAGTCAATATAGTCCATTTAATAGTTCTTTCGTGATTAACCACGTTAGCCCTGATGACGTTATGGAAGTAGTAAAAAGAATGAAGACTTCTGACAGTAAGGATATATTTGACATATCGAACAATATTATAAAGGCTGTCATTAATCACATTGCGAAACCCCTTACAGTATGCTTCAATAAATGTTTCTTACAAGGTGTATTTCCGAAAGCACTTTAAAAATCTAAGGTTATTCCTATACACAAGACGGGAGATCGTTTGTATTCGTCTAATTATCGTCCAATATCTCTTATTCCGTTTTTATTAAATTATAGAAATTATTGTTAAAGATCAACTATATAAATACATGACTGAGCAAAATATAATTCTGGAAGCTCAATTTGGATTCAGACCGGCGAAATCCACAATAGATGCCGTGGAATTGCTAACGAAACAAATATATGAAGTTTTTGAAAATAAGGGTTTTGCTTTAGCGACATTCTGCAATTTAAGTAAAGCTTTCGATTGTGCAGGTCATAAAATCTTACGTGATAAATTAGCGCATTACGGATTCCATAGCAGCAGTTTAAATTTTGTAAAATCCTATTTAAATGAACGTAAACAGATAGTTAGTGTTAACAATGTGACTCAAACATATTAGAAGTTAAATACGGGGTACCGCAGGGTTCAGTTTTGGGTCTGGTACTATTTTTAATAATGATAAATGATTTACTTTTAAATACTAATGACACATCAATTCTATACGCGGATGATATTACCCTACTTAATATAAATACAACGTTTGAAGAAGTATATACGGAAGCTCAAGGCGCACTATCAGAAGCAGCGACATGGTTTAAAAGTAATGGTTTTGTCCTTAATCGAGACAAAACAAAGAAAGTAACCTTCAGTCTCAATCACTGCAATGATAAAGAGAACTACGATGAAACTGAGGTTAAATTTCTTGGTATATGTATAAACAGCCAATTAACCTGGGAGAAACATGTAAAATACGTATGTACCAAGTTCTCCCGAGTGCTCTTTCTGTTAACAAAACTAAAAGATACATTTCCCCATGGGTATATAAGAAATTCATATTTTGCATTTTTTTCATAGTATAATTGGATATGGTATTTTGCTTTGGGGTAACAGTAGTCAAGCGCATGGTGTCTTAGTTTTGCAAAAGAAAGCTATCAGGATTTTGTTGGAACGCATGATAAAGAACACTGTAAACCATTATTTACCAGGCTGAAGATAATGACGGTAGTTAATCTATATATTTATCAAGTGCTACTTTACACTACGCAAAACCTTGCTAATATGACACTTAGAAACGAAGTACATACATATAATACTAGATGGTGTAAGAAAATTGATGTACCCTTTACTAGATTATCAAAGATCAGAAATAGCTAGTTAGTTTTAGGACCAAAGCTGTTTAATAAACTAACAGCCTCTATACAGCAGCTCCCGTTCAAGGTTGGCAAAGTGGTGGCTAACATATTGGTCCACCACTTTGCCACTATCTCTGAGTCGGCTTATTACCCACCAACGTTTGCTCGTTCACGCCCTCGACTAGAGCAAAACCCGTTAAACTTCCGTACCGCTAACAGTGAGGATTATAACGCTCCTTTCACGCTCAATGAGTTGGATTCTGCTCTCCGCGAATCGTCCAAAACTGCTCCAGGGCTTGACCGTGTTTCGTACGATATGTTGCGCAACCTCTGCCGCGATTCTCAGCTTGCATTATTGCATCTGTATAATCGCCTCTGGGTTGAGGAGTTTTTTCCACCTGCTTGGTGTGAGTCTCTGGTTCTTCCCATCTTGAAGCCGGGGAAAGCCGCAACTAGCCCCACGAGGTACAGACCAATTGCACTAACGAGCTGTCTCCTTAAGCTGCTACAGCGAATGGTCAACAAGTGCCTGGTGGTATTTAGAATCGCATTCCCTTTTGAGCAAGTTTTAAAGTGGCTTTCGTCGTTTCCGATCAACTATTGACAATCTCGCTTATCTTGAGGGTGAAATTCAAGACGCCTTTCTAAACGGACAACATCTTGTAGCTATATTTTTTTACTTAGAGAAGGCGTAAGACACCACATGGCGTTACGGTATCTTAAAACAATTATATGACTAGGGTCTTCGTGGGCATATGGCACAATTTATTAAGAATTTTCTTCACGAGCGACATTTTAGAGTGCGTGTGGGATCTAGTCTCTCAGAGCGCTTTGTGTAAGAAAATGGTGTTCCACAAGGCAGTGTCCTTAGTGTCACGTTGTTTGCTGTTGCCGTCAAAAGCGTTCTTTCGCACATCCAAGCTCCTCTGTCTGGTCTGCTTTATGTTGACGACCTTGTAATTTTCTGTCGCTCCCACCACTTTCGCGGCATTACTCGACAGCTTCAACTGACCCTCAATCGTCTTGTTCGCTGGTCGAATGAAACTGGATTTCGCTTTTCCACCGAGAAATCCAAATGTGTTCACTTCTGCCGGCAGCGTACTTGCCTTGTTGACCCGGACTTGTACCTCGATGGCACCCGTTTGTCATTCATTGATACAGTCCGTTTCTTGGGTCTGGTCTTTGACCGTCGCTTGTCGTGAGCACCACATATTCGGAATCTTAAGTACTCTTGTCTTCGAGCTCTGAATCTCCTTCGTGTCCTTTCCCTCCACACATGGGGTGCTGACCGTACTGTTCTGCTCCGCTTATACCGTAGTCTAATTCTGTCCAAGTTAGACTATGGCTGTATTGCCTATGGCTCTGCTCGTGATTCTCTGTTCCGACAATTTGACACAGTGCATCACCTCGGTATTCGAATTGCTAGTGGCGCCTACCGAACTAGTTCCGTTGCCAGCCTCTATGTTGAGGCCAATGAACCTTTTTTAGCGTATCGTCGCAGGAGAATTCTTAATTATTCAGCGTATGAGCGCTGTCTTCCAGACCATCCTTGTCGACCGTCTCCGTGGTGATCGGATTTACGAGCTCTATGCTGCACGTCCTCGGTCGACACGTCCCTGGTACATCCGGGCGTGTGTTTCCTTGGAGACGATTTTGTGTGCTCCCTCTTTCGTTTTTTCACTTTTGCGCTGTTCCGCCCTGGCTGCTTTGTGTACCTCGCCATGATTTACGTTTGTCTGTACATTCGAACCTTGCTACTAGTTCCCAGGTGTACCAGCAGGAGTTTGCCGCACTATTAGATCAGTACCTCGATTTTAATGTGTTGTTTACAGACGGTTCTAAGGATGGGGACTCTGTTGGCTGTGCCTTTGTCACCGACGAGGGTAGCTCAGAATTCCATTTGCATCGCCTGTCTTCCGTGTTTACTGCTGAATTAATTGCCCTTAAGCTTGCCTTCGACCATGCTCTCATGCTTTCTTTACGTCGTGTGCTTGTTTGCACCGATTCCCAGAGCATGGTTCTCAGTCTACAGAATGTGTTCAGTACGCACTCTATCGTGCAGGACATTCTTATGAGATGCCATCAATTTCAGCAACAGGGTTGTGTCGTCGTTGTCTGCTGGGTGCCGGGTCATGTAGACATCCGGGGAAACGAACGTGCTGACACAGCTGCCAAGAGTGCCGCCTTCGCCAGGGTTGCATAGCCTTCCTTGCTCCGATCTTCAGAACCATTTCTATACTTAGACGCGCTCTCACTGGCTAACGGATTGGGACCAGGCACTTGAGAATAAATTACACGCTGTTAAGTCGATCCTAGGAACGTGGCATACATCATCTTCCTCTTGTCATCGAGATGAAGTGCTCCTGGCGCATCTGCGTACCGAACATTCTCATCTGACGCATGGTTATTTGTTGCGAGGATTAGACCGTCAGTATTGTGAGGAGTGTATAGTCCCCCTGAGTATTCAGCATATTATTGTGGAATGTCCTGAATACTCAGATCTCAGAGAACGTTACGGACTGCCTTGTCTGCTTACCCGTGCTTTGGGGGATGATCGTGATGTTGTTGGCCGGGTGCTTGAGTTCGTGTGTGATTGTGGCGTTGCTCACCTTCTCTGAGCTGTTTTTAGTCTGTTGTAATTGTTTTATTGCTGCTAAATTTTTATATTTTCTCACATGTTTTAAGTTTATTTTTGTATATTGTTATTGTTCTTTTTTATCTTATTTATTCTTTTATCTTCCGCTTTTCCTTTTTTCCTTTTCTTATTCATTTAGCAGCACTCTCGTTCCTTTGCACTGTCTTCGTTTTAGCCTGTAATTCCTTTTTAATCTTACAGTCCTGAGCATCGTTGTTCATCGTGACGGGGACATATAGCCTCGTTGCTGGCTTTCCCATTATCCCCCCTATTCATTTCATTACATTACATTCAAATTCCTTCTACACTTAGATCCTTTACTGATCGAAGGAAAGATTCTTTTTGTGATTCAGTAAAAAATCTAGAACTTCTCCTTCGGAACTCGCAAGACCTTCTCCGAAACAGTTGACAATCAGGACACGGGTGGGAGGATTGTGGCACGGTATGATCGAGTCCATTAGGATCATCGTTACTAACATTGTCATCTTCAGTGCTGTCGTATTCATCCAACTCATGTTCGTAGGCATCAAAAGTATCTTCATTAACATCGGAGAGATGTTAATATCAGATCATATTAGATTAGAAAGCTGCATAATCCTATTCTCCGTTAGGGGCTTTTGGCTATGACCTGAATGCAAAAATAAAACTGTACCAAGAATATCAAAAAGATCAAATATAAAAAGCATTATTTCATTTGCATGAAAGTTATCTAAATGGAGAAAATTCAGAATGGAGGAAATTCTTAGCATATTTTTCCCGGAATTATTCAACTTTTGACAAGGTCTTGATGGCAATTTTCCTAGTAAAATTAGTAAATTATATATTTAAATGCACGTTAAAATTACATTACAGTTAGAGAAAATTTGCAATTTTGGGCAATTGCGGTTCTCCTGCACTACACCTACATACAGCCTATTTCAGAAAATGAAGAGGCAAAAATGGTGTTAAGTCCCAATGTAGAAGGCTTTCTAGACATGCAATAATTACTTCATGCAAAGCAGAAAAACAACAATACGGGAAAAACAACAATTGCCAAATCTTTCTTAGTCCCTTCTGAGTTAACATGCAAGGATTCAGCATAAAAATATAAAAAGTTTAGAGGAGGAGCATAATTACCTGCAGCAACTGAAGTATGGCCTCCTCCGCTTACAGACGCTATGTTGTTACCTTAGCAACACAAACGCAACCAAGTACAGTGACTTCCCACTTGGGTTGAATTGAAAATTAGTAGTGTAAAGAATGTACTAATGCGGGCATTTGAACATTCGCAACTCGGAACCCCATTTAAAATCAAGCGAAAGTTATGTAGAGTCCTGTCTACGCGGGGCGTCAGGAGGATAGAGCAAAAATGATAAGCGATTTCGAGAAGTGGCTTTTCAGAATCGATTTATCGCTGTAAGAATATGTACCATATCTTCCCTTAGCTTTGTATTCTAAGCGGAAGTGGCAGAAATCAACCACCTCCGGTTTTAACGATGATCATCATAGAGTAAAAGTCGTAATAGATAGCAAAGAATAATTTCCTGTAATCAATTAAGCGTCCCAAAAATATGTTTCTTCTCCATTACAATGTTTTTAACGAAACAAATAGTCGTAGAAATCAATGAGGTCTATTTCCGGTTTTAACGTTGATCACTATAAAAGTGTCCCTGGAATGCATTTTTTATTGTTGATTAAGTGTTCCTAGAATACATTTCTTTACCATCCTTAATTCTCTACTAAAACCGGAAGTGCTAGAAATCCACTCCGACTTCCGGTTTGAATATTGATCTACATGGAGCAAAAAATGCTCAGAGATAACGAGAAGTAGTTTTATGGAATCGGTTTAGCATCCTAAAAACGGGCACCATTCTCTCTTAATCCCTATTGAAACCGGAAGTACTAGAAATCAAACACTTGCTCTATTAACGTTGATTGTTATAGAGTGAAAACTACACTGCTCCACAAAACTTAAGCAACTCGAAGAAAGTGGCAGAAAATAAAACGACACGATCTCTTCACCAAGCATAATGAACACACATACGGTCCAGATGCACAATGAACACAAGTGAAGACGAACAATACAGCTAAGAAATACAGAGTGACCAAAAATTTCAGCACAACGATACCTCAACAGGTGAAGCTGGATTGTGCGAGGGCATAGGCAGTCAATATGATATGTGACCACCACGAACAGCTATACAGGCACGACATCTGGCCTCCATGCTGCAAATCAGAGTGTTGATCAAGTCTTGCGGCAGATGGCGCCACTCCTCTTGGAGAGCTGTTTGCAGGTCAGGGAGAGTGCGTGCTGGTGGACTGCGCTGCGCTATTCACCGCCCAAGAGCATCCCACACATGCTCGATGGGATTCAAGTCCGGCGAATATGCAGGCCATGCAATACGCGTAATGTCTTCGCTCTCCAGATACTCGGACACAAGATGTGCACGGTGTGGGCGGGCATTGTCATCCATGAACAGGAAGTCTGGGCCAAATGCTCCGCGGAAATTGCGCACATATGTATTGTGAATTTCATTCCGGTACCGTTGTGCTGTCAAAGTGACATGTTTCACAATATGGAGTCCGCTTTCCCACCCAGCATAATTCCACTCCACACCATAATGGAACCACCGCCATAGGACAGCCGTTCAGCAATGAAGTTTGGATGATAGCGTGTTCCTGGCTCTTTCCACACTAAAGTCCGACCAGAATCAGACGACAGGCTGAATCTTGACTCATCGGAGAACATGACACGCGCCCACTGGTGTTCCCCCCATGCAACACACCATGTGTAACGCGCACGTTTGTGTTCCAGTTTCAATGGCACACACAGCACAGGCCTTTTTGCATACAGTCCTGCTCTATTGAGTCGCCGACGAACAGTTTCACGACTCACGCGTTGTCCTGTAGCCTGAAACAACTCATTGGCCAGTTGAGAGCATGAAGCTTGACGGTTACGTTTGGCAGAAATTTTGTGAAATCGGTCATCAACGTCCGACGTCTTCTTCGGACGGCCTCCTCCATGACGTCTACTGACTTCACCTCCATTTTGGAAGCGACTCCACAGCCTCGACACAACACTTTTGTTCACGTTGAATTCCTGCGCCACTTCCACTTGTGATTGGCCCAAATCCAACCGCCCAATTATTCGCCCGCGGCCAAAGTCACTCAAATGTTGTCTACCAGCCATTGCAAGCTGTGTACCCCACACAAGAACCACTAACTCAATGCTTAGAGCCTCGGACACTACTGGGCTGTAGTGTACGCCTCATATCATAAATTGTTCACCGTGCTTGCAACGGTGCTGCTTATGCGATAGAGTGGGTGCTCGGCTTGCCTACGTGTTTCTGTGTATGTGCATGCCACTAACCAGTGTTGAATGGGCCCCACACGTCACTTATACCACGTTCTCACGGGTTGATACCGCGTTCTCTCCGGTTGCTTAAGTTTTGTGGAGCAGTGTATAACAGATAGCTAGTAGCAATTTTTGCCATCAATTACGTGCCGTAAATTATGTTCCGGCTTTACTCTAGCCTCTGTATTAAAATCGGAAGTGGCAGATATCAACCATTTCCAATTTTAACGCTGATCGCTATTGAGAAAAATGGTAGTACATAGAGAGAAACGGTTTGCTGTAAACAATTAAGGTCCCAAGAATATATCCCACCTCCACTACAATCTCTCTCTACTAAAACTAGAAGTCGTATAAATATAACTATCACTTCCACTTTCAATAATAGAGAAAATATCATGTACACCACACGAAGGAGTTTGGTTTGTATGCCATGTCAAAATGCTACTTGATTAGATAGACAGATAACTGATTTTGCTAACATCTAACAGCATGCTTGCTTCATCCAGTTAACAGCCTAATTATACGTTCAGTTTATAACCGGGATTTCTTTTTTCCAGCTGTTGCTGTGCGCAGTTTGACGTCCGTGTCCCATCCTGTGATCGGGTAGTCCTGACACTTTTCTGCGACAATGGGTAGTGGAGGAGATAGTCCCAGAGACCGGCGATGAACGATAGCAATAAGCCTGAGAATGTGGAGTTGGGGGCCCCCTTGGCACAGCCGTGCAGCATCAGGTTCCTCCTGAAAGAAGGCGTGAAACCTGATGAAATCTTCAGAAGATTAATGGCGCAATATGGCAAAGAAACTCTCTCTCAGTCACAAATGTATTTCTGGTGTTCAAAATTCAACGCAGGACGAGAATCCGTTTTCAACGTGGCCCATACTCCACACCGAGGTACTGCAGTCAACGAAACCAATATTAGTCGGGTGGAACAGCTCATTCTGAGTAACCGACGCATCAGTGTGGGAAGTGTTGAAACAATCATCCATGAACACCTGCACCTCCGGTAAATCATAGCAAGATGGATCCCCAAAATGCTAACGTTCGACCAGAAGCAGTGTAGGGAAAATGTCTCGTCGCAGCATCTGCAGTGATTTCAGAGAGAAGGTGAGAGCTTCCTTGCAAAGATAATCACCTGCAATGACAGCTGGATTCATCATTACACTCCGGAGTCAAAGCGCTCCAGCATGCAATGGAGGCATCTAGACTCGTCGCCGCCGAAAAGATTCAAGGCACAGGCGTCCTATGGCAAAATGATGCTGACAGTATTTTGAAACAAAGACGGGACTAATTTTGTGGCACGTGGGGCCACGATCAATGCGGAGTAATACAGCTACCTCATCCGGACCAAAGTCAAAGAGGCTTTGAGAAGAAAACGGCCACAGACGATGAATGATGGCGTCTTCATCCTGCGTGACAACGCGTGTCCTCATTCGGCCACAACAACGGTCACAGCTATCACCAAACTTTTGGTAGTTCCTAGACCATTCCCCGTATATCTCCGATCTGTCGCATTGCGATTTCAATCTTTTTAGTCCTTTCAAAGAGCGCTTGGGAGGACAAAAATTCCACACCGACGACAAAGTCAAAACGCATGTGCTGAAATGGAGATTCTATGCCACAGGGACACGGGCACTCCCACACCGATGGAACTAGTGTGTGCGTGTACATCGGGAGTCCCTTGAAAAAGAACAGTAATTGATTCACTTGTTGGCTTCTCTATTTAACAAAAAAAAAAAAAAAAAAAAACCGGTTATCACTTGAAAGTCTTTCGTAGCTTATACACAGATTTTATTTTTTACCTGTTTGTCCCATGTATTCAAATAGATTACCGTCTACCTTTTTGACTGCTCTTGCTCACTACAGAAAATTTGTCTTTAGCTCCTGTAACTGGATGTAGGCTACGTAATAAAATGTGCTTTGGAACAAAGATAGTATAAACTTGAGAAGTACCTGCAGAACTGTTTCGAGCATCAAGTTAGGGTTGGAGACGCGAAAAGCAGGAATTTTCTGAGAATATAGAAATGCATATCATTTTCTTCTTCTTCTTCTTTTTTTTGATACCCGTCCGAACGAATGCATAATAATGGAGTATTTTATTGTTGGTTGTCAAGACAAGAATAATGAGCACTGGCGCAAATCCCGGGGGATGAGGGCTACATGTCCCTAATCGTGGGACTGGGGGCCTTTTTCCCCCAATAATCCGATTTGTAATGTATTTTGGGGAGAGAAATGTGAGGATTTGTGTCCGACTGCCACAAAGGAAAGTGAGATGAAATTGATGTCCTTTGATGTATAATATACAACAGGTTCACCTCAGAAATCAAATTCATCTACCGAAATACGAGTCCCATCCCCCTCCCACAGAATAAGCCTCAAATCTGCTCGCCTCAATGTTCAAGACAACTCTGCTCCCCTGATCCTCCACAGCATTGTTTTTCAACTACATAAATATTTTGAACATCGCTTAAAAATATATAAATCCGTCCCCTTCCTCAACGTTCAAGACAGATCTGCTGTTACGCAAAGAACAATGTACTACAGTGTGTCCGTAAAGTTGCGCAACCCAAAGTTTGATTGCGTATATATATTTTGATTTAATAATGATAAAGACCTGAGACTTGAAACAAATGTAAGCATGACCTAGATATTTCTGAGGTCATGGCAAATGTTGGAACTTGTAACGCTTTTGTGTAGTAACGAAAGAAATTAGCGAAAGTGTAAAATGAAAAATGTGCAACATGAAGAAAATCAATATTCAATTGCAGGAAACTGATTTCCTGCGGGTGAATTCCTGTGTATATGTACAGTATGCATCAACATTTATTCATTGGTGCTAAAATGTACAAGGTTGATGCAGTGTTACCATATAAAAAGGCTATTTAATGCAAGTCCATAAAATGGGTTTTTGACAGAAACGCGGCCCTTGGCAACACTGTTCTCGTAAAATTACTCCAACAAGTGTGTTTTAGGTTAATTAATGATAAGCAATGATAAGGCGGCATGCCCCTCAAAAGTTGTCCGAATAGGTAATACTTATACTTCCAAAGTTTAATCTCCCTAACGTCCTGAGAACGGAAATAATTTTTAAATTTCTTTCTATTTCTCTTTGGCGAGAGCAAACGGGACATATTCTCGCATAAAATTCTATGGTTTGGCTCTTGTGTCTAGCCTAGAAGGAGTTGGGTGGTTTGAACGAAACTTACAGGATTTATAGCTCTTCGGTCTACGATTGGGGGGCCGCGGTGGCTCAGTGGTAGAGCGTTCACCTCTGGTGCTTGGGGTCCCGGGTTCCATCCCAGCCCCCGCCCCGTGAACTTTGTGGTGGACAAACACCGTGTGCGTGGGTTTTCTCGGGGTTCTCCCGTTTCCTCCCACTTTCTTCATTCCACCATTTCATTCATTACTCATCATCACCGTCTCCTTTAGCCTAACCGGCATAACCGTGGGACGTAAAACTCACAGATTTCATTTCATTTCGGTCTACGATTAAAACCTGAAAAAATATTTTCCACGTACAAATACAAGGAGATGGGAGCATACCTCTTAAAAATTGTCCGAATGAGGTAAAACTATCAGAATTTAATCTTTCTGAAGCCCTGAGAATGAAAATAGTTTTTTTAAAATTTTTTTTAAAATCTCTATTCCTATTTTGTAAGAGCAGAGGGAGTATATTCCCCTATAAAATCTTATATTTGGGCTCTTGGGGAAATTTAAAAATTATGTTCGTTCTCAGGACGTTATGGAGATTGAATTTGGTAAATTTATTTCTATTCGGACAATTTTTAAAGGGATATACCCCGGCCCCCCCTTTTTTTTTTTTTTTTTTTTTATCGTAGGCCGAAAAGCTATGAATCCTGTAAGCTTCGTTGCAATCGCGCAACTCCTTCCAGGCTAGACCCAAGAGCCGATCTCTTACACAAATTTCCTTGCATCTTGGAAAATTTTCTAGCAAATAGCAACTCCTTACCTTCCAAAATATACTTACTGTACTATGAAATTTATTATTACCCAAAACCTATTATTTATGTTTTATAAGGTCACGTCAATAATTAGCAGAAGCCTCGTCTATTTTATGGTTTAATAGGAGCAGTTGAAGTTACCGTGCTTCTGGTTAAATGTACTCTCTAGTAGGGCTGCCATAATTAAATAATAACTACGAAAAAAATACGTACGTACACTTATTGCTCTACATACCGTACTGTATATTTACTTTTAATATGTACTTTCGATTTTAAGGAGAGGCTTTTTTACATTAGTGGAGGCTGCAGTATGTGACAGTATTAACACTAGTATTGTGATATTTATAAATATATTTTTGTTATTGTCCATTTTTTTGGTGGGAAATATATTTTTAAAATGTTCTCTTGCTTCCATTGTATGAATATGTCCTTTAGAGTATAACTGATTGATTGATTTTGATTTTAACGCCCCCTTCAGGAGCAAGGCTTAAAGTATAACATTCATTTCGTAAAAAAATATGAATATCTCAAGCCTCCATTTGCAATGTAACAGTTTTGCTTCTTTCCATATTTAACATCATTCTTGTTAAATATAATACCGTAATGTAAACAACCTCTTATATATATTAACAGAAACTCTTTTTCAAATTGTAAAAATGCAGACCTGTATTTTGCAACTTCTATCACATTCGAGAATGAATAATTTGCATAATAAGATACATTGATCAACAATGACCGAACAATAATACAGGCCAGAACCATCATCTTCAAAATTGAAGATGCATTACGAAATACAAAATTACTACAAATAGAAGACATGAACTCTTGATTTAAAATACTAGTGGTAGTTGAAGGAAGAAACAAAAGAATTACTGACCTGAATCAAAATATAAATATAGAATAATCGAGGTGCCAAGCGTTATAAACGAACTGATATCAATATTTATATATAAGCGCGCCACTACGAATTGGCGACGAGTTTGTTAGTGTTGCCAGACACATTCATATGCAATACAAACAGACAGCTACGAATATTTTATTTTCATTCTTTTATAATGATATAGCATTTTGAATGTATAAGCAGGTGACGGGTAGGGTACGGGACGGAAATATATGCCTATAGTAACAACCACAAGAAGGATGTACTATTTGAAGCAGTGACAATATTCTTCTCTCTTTGGTTACATGTAAGTTGAAATAAAGAATTTTTTCGCGTAGTAGTTAACATTTTCGTCATCTTTAAAAAGTTTCGTATATTCGATGTTTCATTAACGATATCCGTACCGTTTTTCATATCTTTGTTGTTTTAGAACACAGAAATTACATACCCTTGGCGTTTTTGCTGTCAGTATTATATGTTATTCATGTGTTGCCTGTCAATTCTATGTGTGGTCAATATTAGCTGCCTTCGTTGTTTTGGATGTCGATCAGCGGCGAAGACTGTACTGTACATGCAGGCACGTAGCCAGGATTTCGTAATAGGGGGGACCCGTGACGAAATACTATGGTTATCACAGCAGGGGCTCGATTATTCTAAACTATTTTACTGGCAACATACTGTATATTGGTTCGTTTAGCCAGGATTTCGTAATGGCGGGAGGGCATGACATGAAATAGCACGGAGCTAGATGTAATTCGAAATGCTCCATTACAATAATATCTATTTTTAACTTGACCCCCTTCCCGTTTCCTCCACACAAAGTTCCTCATAAGAAAGAGTCACTAAACGCTTGCTGTAGCTTTTTATTTTTAACGCTGGTTCTTCTTTTTCTCATTTCTTTTTCTTTATCCTTCCTTAATTTTTCATTTATGGTTTCGAAGGAGAGTGTCCGGACCACCCGAACCCACCCCTTGGCTACGTGCCTGGTACAGGGCTAGCTTAAATGATTCATGCAATTTGAAAAGGCTATATTTTCAAAAGTATTACATATCACACATGAAAAGATATGTATATGAAAAGATCCACAAACTCGCCAAGTTTATACATCCTCTACAAAGTGACATGACACACGTCCTGACAATACTCGAGCTCATTCCATACATTTTGTAGCATAGTCCTGTCAATTTGTCTACACTACAGCACTGATGTGTTCTTTGAGCTCGACTAAAGGATTGCGATACTGGGGGTACGTAAACAAGGTCCTTAAATTACCCCCACGGGAAGAAGTCGGAGGGCGTTAAATCAGGAGATCTAGGAGGCCAGGGCACCAACAAGGCTAGGTCATTCTCATTAATATGCCCAATCTAGTAATATGGAATGTAACAATGAGGAGATGCCTCCTCGTGCTGCCACCTGGAATACACAAACCAAACTTGGTGACTTTGTGTTTCTTTTCATATATATCTTCCCCATCAGGAAGTTGCGCCTGGCAAGAGAGATTGCCACCGTCGACGGTGGCAGGCAGCCGGCACCCGTCTGCAGCGGCACGACGATCTACTTGTTCAAAGTTGCCGACCTTTTGCCGAGGCGGCAAGCGGTCGAAAATCGTAAAAATAAAAATGCCCTTTGCCCACTCTTTGCCGACTATTGCCGACCGTCAGAGTCGCAAAAAAGTCGGAAAGGCCTCTTTCCGACCTTTTGCCGACCCCTTATGCCGGCCTCTTTTCGACGGCGGCGCCGGTGCATTCACTGCGCTTTACGGCTGTTTGCCAACTGCTTCGCAAGGTTTTTTTTCGACGGCGGCACCGACGCATTTACTGTGCCTTTACGGCTGTTTCCCGACTGCTCGGAAAGGCAACTTTCCCACGGCGACGTCGGCGCATTTTATGCGACTTTTCGGCTGTTTCGCGACTGCTAGAAAGGACCTCTTTTCGATGTCGGCTTCCCGATTCTCGCACAGGTGGCATCCGACCTCTTGCCACCGTCGAAAAGTGGTCCTTTGCCGACTGGAAATCAACACTTCAGGAAGGCAAAATTTTCATCACCTTTTACATTAGTCTTGCCTAAGTCTTCCCCCATGCTATGATTTCTAAACAATGAGCACCCTTGCAAGTTCTTGAAGTATAATACTTGCATTTTTTCTGTGTCCCAGTATACAATATCTTCCTATTTGCTTTTTTGCTGCACTCTAAGTTAAAAAAGAAGAAATTGAACGGGACATGCAAGTATTATATACTTTCAAAACTAGCAATTGTGCCCTTACCGAGAAATTATAGCACGGAGGCAGATTTAGGCAAAGCTACTATAAAAGGTGGTGAAAATTTTGCCTTCCTGAAGGGTTGATTTTCAGTCGGCAAAGGGCCACTTTTCGACGGCGGCAAGAGGTCGGATGCCGCCTGTGGGAGAATCGGCAAGCCGACATCGAAAAGAGGTCCTTTCGAGTAGTCGGCAAAGAGCCAGAAAGGCGCATAAAATACGCCGGCGCCGCCGCTGGTAAGTAGGCTTTCCGAGCAGTCGTCAAAGAGTAGAAAAGGTGCGTAGCATTGCAATGAAAATCATGGCGGATTACCACCAGTAAGGTTGCACTCGGTACATACGCGGCACATTTCTACAATTCTCAGTACCATTTAAGTGCCATATAGAGGGAAAGTATCTGGGCGACCTAAAAATAACAAGTAAGCAGCTAATAATGCCCGTTAAGAATAATTAAATTAACACGTCTGTGGGCCTAATGTGAAAAATTTATAACAGTCAGTACATTTTCCCCCTGAAAACACATTTTTCACTATTAGGACCGCTAGGAACATCACTGCTCTATGCATTCAAAATTTGCTCGTTGCCAACGCTTTCTTCGGAGAAAAAAGCTGCAGCAATCCGTGGGAATACGGACTTTTTAGGCTGTCGCTTTCCCTTCAACTATTTGAAAAAGAATTTTAAACGTCAATTTCAGTTTTTATTAGCGAGCATGGCCAAAAATCGGCAACTATAAACCAAAGAATAGTCATGGTTTAATTTATCAATTTACTGTTCTACTAATTGCCTGCGAAAAAAAAAACTTTGTAGTCGGCACGCCACCAGCGTTAACCATTGACAATCCGCTGACGGGCCGAGAGCGAGCCTACAACGGCTAAGAGCGGCCAAACAGCGGGCCTCGGGCCAGTATCGACAGCAGCCCGCCAACGACTTTACACTTTTTCCGCCGTTGGCCCACTTATCAGTAACGTGTATGCTGTCGCCAAAATGTCGCACGCGGGTTGGTCAGCGATTTGTGTTTTTTATGACCACAAGTCCGTATGACGTCCGAGAAGTTGCCCCCCCCCCCATTGAAGCACTAATGATCTCTTCTAGTGCAATCGTTAGTGCTTCGTTAGTGCTTCTTAGAAAACCAACTCCCAACATTAGTGCTTCAATAGTTTGGACGCTAGAAGCAAAAAACTTTGGGGGGGGCCAACTTCACGTTAGCCCCCCCCCAGAAAGCACTAACGATTAAACCTAGTGGAATCGTTAGTGCATCGTTAGTGCTTCCAGAAAACACGAATAGTTTCGTTAGTGCTTCACAATTAGTGTGGCTATAGCCAGTTATATGACACGAAATTCCCATAAGGAATACATGGGGAATTTTTAATTGGCTCAAATTCCCAACAAATTCAAAAGCGCTAATGACCTCTTCTAGTGCAATCGTTAGTGCTTCGTTAGTGCTTCTTAGAAAACCAACTCCCAACATTAGTGCTTCAATAGTTTGGACGCTAGAAGCAAAAAACTTTGGGGGGGGCCAACTTCACGTTAGCCCCCCCCAGAAAGCACTAACGATTAAACGTAGTGGAATCGTTAGTGCATCGTTAGTGCTTCCAGAAAACACGAATAGTTTCGTTAGTGCTTCACAATTAGTGTGGCTATAGCCAGTTATATGTCACGAAATTCCCATAAGGAATACATGGGGAATTTTTAATTGGCTCAAATTCCCAACAAATTCAAAAGCGCTAATGACCTCTCCTAGTGCAATCGTTAGTGCTTCTTAGAAAACCAACTCCCAACATTAGTGCTTCAAGAGTTTGGACGCTAGAAGCAAAAAATTTTAGGGGGCAACTTAACTTTAGCTCCCCCTCAGAAAGCACTAACGATTAAACATAGTGCAATCGTTAGTGGATCGTTAGTGCTTCCAGAAAACACTAATGTTTTCGTTAGTGCTTCACTATTAATTTGGCTTTGGCGAATTACATGTCACGAAACGCCTGTAAGGAATACATGCGGAATTTTTCATTGGGACTAATTCCCGCCAAATTCTAAAACGCTAATGATATCTTTTAGTGCAATCGTTAGTGCTTTGTTAGTGCTTCTTAGAACACCAAGTCGAAACATTAGTGCTGCAATAGTTGGGACGCTAGAAGGAAAAAACTTTTGGGGTGCAACTTTACGTTAGCCCCCCAGGAAACACTAACGATTAAACCTAGTGCCATCGTTAGTGCTTCCAGAAAACACTAATGGTTTTGTTTTGCTTTACTATTAGTGTAGATGTGCCCACTTATATGTCACAAAGATGTCCAAACTCACGAGGTCGGCGCTCACGAGTTCGAAACTTACGCTAACTCGACCTCAACCTCACGAAGTGAGCGTGAGATAAGGCTGGTGATGTGAGCGTGAGGTTGAGTAAGCTCTAGGTGAGACGGGTGAGGTGAGCGTGAGGTCAGACTGGTGATGTGAGCGTGAGGTCAGACTGATGATGCGAACGTGAGGTTGAGTGAGCGTGAGGTCAGGCTGGTTATTTGAGCGTGAGGTCAGGCTGGTGATGTGAGCGTAACGTTGTGTGAGCATTAGGTCGAAATGAGTTTGTGAGTTCAGGTCGAAATTAATTTTTTGAGCGTGAGCTTGAGTGAGGTTAGGTCAAAGTGGTCACCTCTGTTTACGAAACTCCCATAAACACATGGGGAATATTTCACTGGGACTAATTCCCGACAAACTCAAAAGAGCTAATGATATCTTTAATACAATCTTTAGTGCTTCGTTAGTGTTTCCTAGAGCAGTGACTCTTAACACTAGTGCTGCAATAGTTGGTCACTAAAAGCAAAAAAGTTTCATAGACAAACGTGAAGTTAGCCCCCCAGGAAGCACTAACAATCAAACCTAGTGCAATTGATAATACATTGTTGGTGGTACTAGAAAACACTAATAGTCTCGTTAGTGCTTCATTATTAGTGACGAAACTCACGTAAGAAAAACATTGGGAATTTTTCGTTGAGTTAAACTTCCGCTAAATTCAAAAGCACTAATGATCTCTTCTAGTGCAATCGTTAATACTTCTTAGAGCACGAAATCTGAACATTAATGCTTCATTAGTTTGGATGCTAGGAGTAAAAAAAAAAAAAAAAAAGGACTAACTTCACGTTTGTCCTTGAATTTTTTTTTGCTTTTAGAGACCAAACTATTGCAGCACTAGTGCTAAGAGTCACTACTGTAGGAAGCACTAACGAAGCACTACAGATTGTATTAAAGATATCATTAGCTCTTTTGAGTTTGTCGGGAATTAGTCCCAGTGAAATATTCCCCATGTGTTTATGGGAGTTTCGTAAAAAGAGGTGACCACTTTGACCTAACCTCACTCAAGCTCACGCTCAAAAAATTAATTTCGACCTGAACTCACAAACTCATTTCGACCTCACGCTCACATCACCAGCCTGACCTCACGCTCACTCAACCTCACGTTCGCATCATCAGTCTGACCTCACGCTCACATCACCAGTCTGACCTCACACTCACCTCACCCGTCTCACCCAGAGCTCACTCAACCTCACGCTCACATCACCAGTCTTATCTCAGGCTCACTTCGTGAGGTTGAGGTCGAGTTAGCGTAAGTTTCGAACTCGTGAGCGCCGACCTCGTGAGTTTGGACATATTTGTAACATATAAGTGGGCACATCTATACTAATAGTAAAGCAAAACAAAACCATTAGTGTTTTCTGGAAGCACTAACGATGGCACTAGGTTTAATCGTTAGTGTTTCCTGGGGGGCTAACGTAAAGTTGCACCCCAAAAGTTTTTTCCTTCTAGCGTCCCAACTATTGCAGCACTAATGTTTCGACTTGGTGTTCTAAGAAGCACTAACAAAGCACTAACGATTGCACTAAAAGATATCATTAGCGTTTTAGAATTTGGCGGGAATTAGTCCCAATGAAAAATTCCGCATGTATTCCTTACAGGCGTTTCGTGACATGTAATTCGCCAAAGCCAAATTAATAGTGAAGCACTAACGAAAACATTAGTGTTTTCTGGAAGCACTAACGATCCACTAACGATTGCACTATGTTTAATCGTTAGCGCTTTCTGAGGGGGAGCTAAAGTTAAGTTGCCCCCTAAAATTTTTTGCTTCTAGCGTCCAAACTATTGAAGCACTAATATTGGGAGTTGGTGTTCTAAGAAGCACTAACGATTGCACTAGAAGATATCGTTAGCGCATTTGAATTTGGTGGGAATTTGACCCAATAAAAAATTCCCAATGTTTATCTTACGTGACTTTCGTCACACACAATTTGCCATATCTACACTAATAATAAAGCACTAACGAAAACATTAGTGTTTTCTAGAAGCACTAATGATGCACTAACGATTGCACTAGGTTTAATCGTTAGTGCTTTCTGGGGGGGCTAACGTGAAGTTGGCCCCACCCCACAGGTTTTTTTTTTTTGCTTCTAGCGTCCAAACTCTTGAAGCACTAATGTTGGGAGTTGGTTTTCTAAGAAGCACTAACGAAGCACTAACGATTGCACTAGAAGAGATCATTAGTGCTTCAATGGGGGGGCCAACTTCTCGGACGTGTCCGTATGCAGGCAGCTGGATGAATAAATGCCTAAATCTTAAGAACCAGGTTTCGGAGGAACCAAATTAAAGTATCGCTAAATATTACCGTTTTTCCGTAATCAAACTGAAAAAAATAACTCGAAAGATAGCTTTGTAGGAACAGTAGTGTGCATGAGACAGTTATCACGAGTCGGCTAACTGCTTTCGTTAATGCGAATTCCACATATTTCTGCTTAACGAAAGCAGTTAGCCGACTCGTACACTACTGTTATTATTATTGTAAAGTCGAGACTTGGCTACAGATTTTATATTTTATGAATTTTCTGCTTGTATTTTATGTCTTTTTGTTGAATAAACAACACACTCCATTGAAGGGGACTTGGCGGAGGCAAATATCATCCTGTTGCTTTTTATTTGTTTACATGCATGCTACACCAAGCCTGGATACTACATTTCACCTTTCTATATCTACGGGAAGTACCCTAAAGGTTGTGATGATCATAAGAGAATAAGTGAATAAGTGATGAGATCAATGAACTTTGCGTATTAACAACATTTAAAGTATCAGGTTGTCAGAAAAGTCATGACGTATTTCGGTAAAATATGACAAATGATTTGTGGATATACTGGAGTTATTCGGATAACGCAATAGTTATGCCATGAATAGCTAACATGTTGAGCATTTTATGTAGTACTATTGCTCTTTCTTTGGTTTGGTTTTACATATTTGACAACACATAGAAGATGGAAGACCAAAAATTGCATGTTCACCATATTTTTTTTTACTTCAGGCAAGGGAAGAACGCGCGAATAGTGATTTTTACTGTCCTCAGTGTTCCTGTGCTTTTGTCTCGCTTCTTAAAGAGTTAGTGAAAACTGTAAAAGTGAGTAAAACGCGTAAAACAGGAAACAAGGTACTGAGGAAGGTTTGTTAAATTAATTAACTTAAAAAATAATCCAGTGCCCTCAAACACCAGATTATTATTATTATTAATCAATATAAGTATCTGTCCAATGCCGTGCCGTGAAAAATCAGGGCCCGAGACAACAGCATATGGCAGCGCCTCCGTACATATGAGTTGCCAATTTAAAGTTGACTTCTCTGGACTATTCTTTCTGTGTAATACTTTACTATTTTATCATGACTGAAATCAGAAAGTTTCACCATTATTACACTGAAATCGTAAAAGTGTGTAATCACTGAATTCACTACAGCTCCATTTTTCCTTCTCCGAGAACAGTGATGTCTGAGAGTAGTGGCTCAAGCGTTAGTTTCGTAACGTTGAGGACGCGAGTTCGATTCCGGGTGTGGCAATTCAGTAAATTTTTACAATGTACAAAACTGATACTTCTGATGTATACTAACATGAAAAATATTCAATTTCTCTGGGTCTAAGAGTTGAGACGACCTCCTTCACAGGTGAAATGCCAACAGCACAAAATTAGATCATCCGTATAAACTTCATTCGTAACCGTCTGGCAAGTAACGTGTTTGGACAAGAATTGATGAATACATAAGGGCTAAACACGTCCTTACTGCTGTAGTATAGGCCAAAAATGAGTTCCAAGGAATTGTTCGTAGCTGTGCACAAATTGCAAATTGTGATCGAACTTACAAAGCTAGTCACGGGAATGATCCTATTTAAGATCCTTTCTACGTAGAAGGATCCACATCACCTTTCTACGTAGAAGGGCGAAACAAAATGCATTACTGTTATCAGCTAACAAATCTTCATATTTCATTTCTTGTCATAAAATGATAATTCTATCTGTAAATCCATAAACGTAATAATATTATTGCGTTCATGTGTAAACCTAAGAAACATATGACATACTCTATATCTTTTCTGTTCCTATGAATACCTTCGACTATGTTACTTTTTCTTTCCTTCTGGGGTAATAATAATAATAATAATAATAATAATAATAATAATAATAATAATAATAATAATAATAATAATAATAATAATAACAATAATAATAAAGGAATGACATAATTACAACACCAATTACATAAACATTATCTTCCCATTCAGAAAAATTAATAATTGCTACGACGGGATTTGAACCCAGGTAGCTGCAATGGGAGTTTCCTGATTTCACAATTTCTTTTGAACAAATCGCCCCAACCGGAGTATTATTCGCCACTTGCATCTCATGTCCTTTCGACGTATTCCAAACACTACAGGAACACGAACACAGAAATACTGAGGATAGTTAAAATTCCGACCTTGCTCTTCAGAGGAATTCGAACCCCTAGTGGTTTGCGCCTCATGATCATGTGGCCTCAGTTTGCCACAAATTCCTCATATGAACATAAGAAAATAAACTAATAGGTATGGAACATAAACATAGAACTGTCTATTTCTACACATGTTGATGCACTTTAAAGAATGTGAAAATAATTTCTGTCGTCTTTTCTTCTTTGGAAATTAGGCGTGCTATATACTACGAGATCAATCCTAGGAACAATCTTAGGATTTATCTTCGGAAAAATGTTTTGACATATCTTGAAGGGAATCCTACCCTTTTTGTGCCATTCACGTGAAGAGTTTTCCTGTATGACCGAATGATGTTTATCAACATTGTGAAATAATATTATTCTATTCTATATATATATTACTATTTAATAAAAGTACAAAGTTGAAGAATTACTATGCTAACCACACTGCACATTCCACTAATATGAATATCAGGCGCTATATTGTTAAATTGGATACCTCTGAAAAAAGAAAAAAGCATAAAAGCCAGAAGGGTGCTGGTATACTTTTCCGCACTACATTTTAGAAGATTTACAAGTAAAATTTAAAACTTTGCATGAAAAGACATTTTTTGCAAGCAACATAATTAAATACAAAGTAATACACCTGTATTTTATGTTTACAACTGTAGGGTTACTAGTGTAAAATCATTATAAATGTTTTAACGAAAGACAAAATAGGTGAGAGACAATGTTTGGCAGAAAGGGTCCAGCTAATTTTTCTAAGAAATGTTACAATTTAGGTAGTTCTATTCACATTAGTTTAGTTTAGATTGGTTCAGGTTAGTTACGGTTATGTTACGTTAGATTATATTAGTATATGGGTCCAGCACAATTTTCAAAAAGTGATAGAATTTCGCTCACTTCTATTAATATTAGGTTTGTTTAAGTTAGTTAATTTCATTAGCTTAGATTTGGTTAGGTTGTGTTAGGTCTAAGTACTTGCATCTTTCATTTCTCCTGTAAATTTTGTATGTGTTGCCTACTTCTGGCCCCTTCTGCGAAACATTTACCTAAGTAAGTGCATATGAAAAATGACAGGTAATACTATTTTCCATCACCGGTGTATTTCTGCATAGTTTACAGAAGCTATAATTTATGTTTACGAGTGGAGCGCTACTACCACGATACCATGACAAGTGCTATTCAAGCTCGTATCATTGTCAAAACCCACTCGTTTTCACTACATTCACTGACGCGCCTGCTTCCTTCGCTTGCACCACCACCACCCCGCTTCGCCTTGCTCTGACTCAGTTATGTAGCATTCGTACTTTCCAGAAACCACCTAGCACAACTTGGTTTGAGTTTTTTGCACTATAGTTTTTATACTATATATCCGGACCCCGTATTTGTACGCAAATCGTAAAAGGATTGTAGTTTATCAACAATTGCTTTCGGTAGTCCCCTTGATGGATTTTATCTATACTATGTAAGATATTTTCATGTCGGTCAACGCAAATCATTCAGGAAACAGTGACAAATTATAATTTTTCAACAATTATTTCGAGTGGTACACCTAAAGTAAACCTGCACGATCAGAAGATGCCTCATCAGTTGTGTTTTCACTTGTTTTGTTATCACTTTCTCTCACCTGATGTCGCTTAAATCGAAATCTTACGAATTTCCTTTCCGAAATAGAGCGTGCTCGAAACAAGAGAAATTTCATTGGACCGTACAGAACACAGGAAATGACGTGCTATCTGATGCCATAGACGTTGAGATTTTGACTCTAGGACAAATCGTAAGAGATTTCCTAGGATCTATCTTATAGTGTATAGCCGGCCTTAGAAGTTATGTAAAAGACGAAATGTAATGTAAATCGGGATAATTCCTGCAACCGATGACCAGCGCCTTAACTTAGATTTTTCTGAGGGGGGCAAGCTTGGGTGGAAGTTTAAATGGCGAGGTGGGTGAGTGGTTAACGCATTGAACTTCTACTTGGTAGACCCTGGTTCGAGTCCCGGGCAGGCTGAAGCTTTTTCAAATTTTCTTGTTTCAATTTCAATGCATACTCAGTGTGATAAGCAAGATCTTCTCTCCTCCAGAAAGAAGATGATGTTGGAATGAGGAGAATTAGAGAAGGTCTCTCAATGGAGGCAATCATTTACAGTTTTTCCAGCAGTTGTTCTAGATTTGATATTTTCAGCTACTTTTAAGTATTTTCTGATTCATATATGATCAGTGTTTTTATTTCTTTGATTATACAGTATATAATGAAAAAATACATTACAAACACAACAATAGTGAGATTAACATATGTTCATTGGAGAACACGCTCTGAACCAGAGAGATTGATCTCAGAATGGAGAAATGTTTCGTGCGTCATTTACTCACAATTTCACTTCCATACAGACTTCACTCAGTGCTACCAACTGCTGTCAGTGACGAGAAAAGTTACGTGTAAGTTGGGTTGCATCTGTCTATGCGTTTTCACAACTACAAATGACCTGGACCGCAAGTAATGGAATTAGAGCGCAGTGGGGGTATTACTTTTGTGGCTGGCTGTACAGTGACAAGAAAGCTATTTGAACAAAGCAACGAGAAAAGCTCTCGGCTTGAAACAGGACACACAACGCCTAGCAACATCTCTTTCCCTGGCGATATTCTATTTGAGGATGTTCCTCATTCTTGCAATACGACAGATTAGAAGACAAAAGGATTTTGTGTTTCGGTTATGAAGGTTTAAGACGAGTACTGAAAAACAGTGAGGAACGGTTCTTGGATGGAAATTTTAAGAGTTCCTGTAAACATTTTGTACAACTATATACCTTACGTGCTGATATTGGAAGTATACATAGCACTACATCGGTCGTGCCCGTTCTTTAGGCAGTGCTGCCCGACAAACGTGATGTCACGTACAGACATTTGTTTTCATTTGTAAAATCATGGTGTGGAGCTAACCCAAAATTGCTCTCAAAGTCGACTTCGAAGCAGCAGCTGTGAATGCTCTGAAGGCTGTATTCTCCGCTTCTCAGATCTCAGGGTGCAACCATCACTTTAACCATGCATTTGGCGGAAGGTACAGGGTCTCGGCATGGTGGAGTAGTACACAAAAACGAAGATATACGCAAATATGTGCAGACGTGTGCTTCTCTGGAGTACGTTGACGATGGTTGGTTGGTCATCATGGAGGACTGTCCAACAGGAAAAAAGTTTGAGGCGTTCAATGAATATTTTATTGAACAATAGCTGGAGAATGCTGACGTACCTAGAAAAATGTGGAACTGCAGTGGGCAAAGCCACATGACGAACAACGTCGTTGTAGGTTGTCACCATCGATTGAACAGCACCATATCAAGAAATTCATCGGATCTCTTCTCTCTTATAAAGGTGTTGAAAGCAGATGCCACATCCAGTTTCCATGTCCTTAACAGACAGGAAGTGTTGGGCAACAGCCGTAAGAGGAGAAGGTTGACATATATGAAGCCGGATGACAGGATAAATCAAATACTGGAAAAGTTTGGAGAAGATGGTGACTTGAAGAAATGTCTCAGGAGATTGAGGTACGTGCATAAACTCGAGTAGGCTAGATATTGAAATGTGTAAATATTCATAAGTTTGTAGCCATCTATTAATTTCGACGAGGTGCAGTTAGTACGGATATACTCGACAGGGCTTCTATCGGAGCCGCCTATGGGTATGGATCGAATGCGATGTAATTATGTAGTCATTGCTTTTTTCCATGCTCTTCAGCGGTATGCTATAGGTCGTCCAGACATATCACCATATGTTTTATATGTTTTACATAAGATTGTATCCAAACTAAATTTTGTAACTGTGAAGTGTTGCTTGAATATGCGTAACTCTGTACTGATGTGGTTTAATTTTAATATTTCATAAATTTGTAGTCATGGGCGGCAATTCGGGGGGCAGTTGCCTCCCCACTTTTTTGAAATTACCCATTAATGTATATAGTTTCATTTGGAAATATAAAGTTTTGTAGGTATTATTGGTTCATAGAATAAAAATGGTGCCATAAAATATTTGTCGTTCTATGAGTACCGGTACGTATTGGTTGTCTTCCCGTGGAAGTAAGAAAGCTAC
Organism: Thermobia domestica; assembly: GCF_964235325.1. Classification (NCBI taxonomy): domain Eukaryota; kingdom Metazoa; phylum Arthropoda; class Insecta; order Zygentoma; family Lepismatidae; genus Thermobia; species Thermobia domestica. The sequence goes on along the minus strand of NC_137460.1, from coordinate 242,651,709 downwards.
AGGAATTGCTTTTCAGCTGCCACTAAAAATGGTCCAAAAATTAACCTATTGGAGCGCCACAATTCGAGCGTACTTTAATGTATTCTTGCAATTGATCGACATGTTAGTCAGCCGCTCTGGAACTAATTGAGATAACATTTCGCAAGAAAATAAGTCCTTCACAAGTTATTCTTTAATTGCACAAAAGTCGACAGTTCCTAAAATGTATTTTCTTCTTTCTAATAATAAGGAATATTTTGATTTGATTTTTTTTTTTCAGTTTAACATCCTGTTCAGCAGCGAAGTTATATGAGACGTGGACTTAATGATCAACGTGGAGTCCGAACCACGTGAGCTTGCCCCGGGAATCGAGCACGAGTCTCCCACGTCTAAGGCGTGTACGCTAACCGCTTAGCCACGAAGGAGCTCAGTAAGGAATATTAATTTTGCAGTGCAATATACGAGTTTAGGGGTGTACGTATACAGTTTTGTATATACAATTAAGTTTAGTGAATTCAGCGTAATTCTAGGTTTTAGGATTATTTTGTATAACTGAAATGTGGAGTGACTCTAAGTATTGTTGAGTTTTGATATATTCCAAGAAAGTGAAAACTGTACTTAATGGCAGCGAACATGTTTCGGAAAGCTGCAAAAGTATTTCTTTAAATGTCGTAGCATATGCTTATAGTATTCACTGTCAATCTAAGAGTAATGACACACATAATAGCATTCGTGGAATTAAAAATATAAGTTGTTCATTAATTTCCAGTTTCAATATAACTTTTGCAAAAGAAGCATCATTATTCATTACTATGATTATTTGATTAATATTATCCTTTCTGTTTATTTGTTTTGCAAATTTGTTATTAAATAGGCCCCTAATCTGATCACACAATTTTCCAGACAGATATTCATGAGCAAGGAATCAAATCTCTTCTTACACCTTCGTTGTGTAAGAGTACAAAGGGCTAGTATCTAGTTGCGTTGCTCTTGTTAATTTACTTAATAAAATATGAAACAAGATATACGGTATTTTAACTGAAAAAGACAGTATCCTATTAGTTGTACACCCTTTCGTCAAACAAAGTGTTACAAGCAACCAGGAAAACTAACATTGATATTAAATATTCAGTTCATGTCTTGTCCCCACACTTTTAAACGTCCAACCGCCGCCACTGTTTGTAATCAATTGTATGTAGTTATTAAGTTTTGCATGAATGTGCGTAATGTTGTACTGGTTTAGTTTTATTTTCATATTTTATAAGTTTGTGGTCAGTTTCTCTTAGTCTATGTGAACAGGTTTCCACCCCTCTGCGCACCTCGCCTCACGGAGCGTGCAGATTAACACGATAATAAATAAAGATAAAAAATACCGTCCCGATGTGCACGAAAATCGTACTGTGCGGATATGCACGCGTGCCGATGGGCACCATACCAGGGGCGGATCCAGGACCGACTTCTGGGGAGGGCGGTGGGTTGTCATACTGCTACTTTTAAGGGCTCCAAACTTTGGGATGGGTTTCATTTATATATATAAAATAAGTTTCCCCTTCTGGGGGGGCAATCGCCCCCCTGGATCCGCCCCTGCACCACACCGTAACAACGTGATTTTTATGGGCTTTTAAAATTATTTAGGTGTGAGGATTTCATCAGTGGATTTTGGCTACATAATAAATGAACACCCTTTCGGTATGGTAAATTCCGGAATGTTTACTTCCGGAATCCGGCAAGTAAAATCGGAGAATTTCGGAAATTTTCCAATTTCCAGAATTTATCTAAATATCCGGATTTTTCCGATTTCTGGAATATTCTAAATTCCGTTTTTTCCCGAAATCCCGAAAAATTTTTTTTCAGGAATCCGGAAACGAAGAGAATGGTAAGTGCCATTTTCTAACTTCCAAGTAAACTGGAAGAGAAAGTTCATCATTCCCATGCAATGCTATTCAGTGACCCATAGAAAACAAGCTTTCCCTGACATATACATGTATCCTCGTCGCCAAAAGTGCCTTTACATCGCCGTGACGGGTATGTGACCGCGCAGTACTCTAAAGAAGAGATGGTTGCATAAGAAATTGTGATTAATTTTGAAGAGTTTTTATTTTGACTAGGGAAATAACGTAGGTATAGAGACTAAAGGCATAGATTAGAAGCATCACCGCACTGTCCACTCTGAAAATATTCGTATTCTCAGTTTTTCAATTTACTGACTTATATGTTAAGTTAATAACTGCTAACAACTGCTACTAGAGCTTTTCACTCTTCAGGACTTTACTACGATATGTTCGCAGGGCACTTTTCTAAGTCCTAAATGTGTGCATGAATTATTTCATTCCTCTCACTGTAATTATTTAAGAATGAAAACTGATTACGCTGAACGTGAATATGTTTCGCTGTCTTAAAGGAAGGACCGTAATATATATAGATAAGGTTCTTATTATTATACAAAACACAGAAGTATTTATTCCGTATATAGAACAATATAATACAGTAACTAAGAAACATCATAATCACTTACGCCTGCAGGACTTTTTCCAACGGGGGGAGGGCAAAATACCGATATAGTGTTTTTCATTTTATTGCCCTATATATGTTAAGTTAAAATCCATAACATAAATATTGATAGCGTATATCGTATTTCGCCGCTGCAGCCCATTAGTCAGATCATTCATCTCCAGACATGATGTTGAGAAAATAGAAAGAAAGAGATATGAACAGTGGTGTAATTAATTTTACTGCGTCCTGGATCGATCGATCATTGATTTACTCATACTCCACCAGGCTCCCTGTCCCAGCTATTTCAGCTGCTGCCTTATATATAGGGTTCCATGTCAGAAGGGCAGACAAAAGGGCAAACACAGAAAGGCCCGAGTCAAAACGGCCCGCGACAAAAGGGACCCGCTACAAAAGGGCCAGACCAAAAAGGCCCCGCGTCAAAAGTGCCCGAGTGAAAAGGTCTTCGCAACAAAATGGCCTGAGTCAAAAGGACCCGAATCAAAACGTTCCTCATAAAAAGGGCCCTGGCCAAAAGGATCACACAAAAAGAACCCGAGTAAAAAAGCTCTGCGTCAAAAGGGCCCGTGTCAAAAAGAGGCCCCGCTACAAAAGGGTCCGAGCCATACATCAAAAGGGACCGAGTTAAAAAGTCTCCGCAACATAAGGGCCCGAGTCAAAAGGGGTCGAATCAAAACGACCTATTTCTAAAGGGCTGGGTCAAAAGGGTTCCAAGACAAAAGGGTCCTAGTAAAAAGAGAACTGCATCAAACAGGCCCGGTAAAGGGGACCACGCTACAAAAGTGCCCGAGTTAAAACGGCCCCGCGTCAAAAGCGCAGGAGTGAAAAGGTTTCCGCAACAAAAAGGCCTGAGTCAAACAGGCCCGAATCAAAACGCCCCTTATAAAAAGGGCTCTGGCCAAAAGGGTCCTACAACAAAAGGACCCGAATCAAAAGGTCCTGTGTCAAACGGGCCCGGGTCAAAAATGGGCGTTGCTACAAAAGGGCCTAGTCAAACGGGCCCGAATCAAAACGCCCCATGTAAAAAGGTATCTGGCCAAAAGGTTCCCACAACAAAAGGACCGGAGTCAAAAGGTCCTGCGTCAAACATGACCGGGGCAAAAATTGCAGTCGCTACAAAAGGGCCCAGTCAAACGGTCCCGCATCAAAAGGGCTCGGTTCAATAGGTCTCCGCGAAAAAGGGCCCGAATCAAAACGCCCCTTGTAAAAAGGTCTCTGGCCAAAAGGTTCCCACAACAAAAGGACTCGAGTCAGAAGGTCAGGTGTCCAACGAGCCAGGGTCAAAAATGATCATCGCTACAAAAGGGCTCAGTCAAACGGCCCCGTATCAAAAGAGTCCGGGTCAAAAGGTCTCCGCAACAAAAGGGCACAAGTCAAAATTGGCCCCGCTAAAAAGGGCACGAGTCAAAAGGAACCTGCGACAAAAGGGCTCGGGTCAAACGTCTCAGCAACAAAAGGGAAGGAGTCAAAAGGGCTCGGGTGAAGCATCTCAGCAACAAAAGGGCAGGAGTCAAAAGGGCCCGAATCAAAACGACCCTCATCCAAACCGCCGGGTTAAAAGGGTCTCACGACAAAAGAGCCCGAGTCAAAAGGGACCTGCCTCAAACGAGTTCGGGTCAAAAGGGGTCCCGCTACAAAAGGACCCGAGTCAAAACGGTCCCGCGTCAAAAAGTCCCGGGTCAAAACATCTCGGCAACGAAAGGGCCTGAGTCAAAAGAGCCCGAATCAGAACGCCCTTCATAAAAATGGGTCGAGTTAAAATGGTTCCACGACAAAAGGACCTGAGTCAAAAGGCCCTGAGTCAAACAAGCCCGTGTCAAAAAGTGGCCCCGCTACAAAAGGGAAAGAGTCAAACGGATCTGCGTCAAATGGGCTGATTAAATGTCCTCGCAACAAAAAGGCATAAGTCAAAGGCCCGAATCAGAACGCCCCTCATCATAAAAGCCCGGGTCAAAAGAGTCCCACAACAAAAGGTCTCGAATCACAAGGGCTCAGCGTAAAACGGTCCCAGGTGAAATGAGGCTCCACTACAAAAAGCCCAAGTCAAACGGCCCGGTGTCAGAAGGGCCTGGGCCAAAAGTCTACGCAACAAAAAGGCCTGAGTCAAACGGGCCCGAATCAAAACGCCCCTTATAAAAAGGGCTCTGGCCAAAAGGGTCCTACAACAAAAGGACCCGAATCAAAAGGTCCTGTGTCAAACGGGTCCGGGTCAAAAATGGGCGTTGCTACAAAAAGGCCCAGTCAAACGGGCCCGAATCAAAACGCCCCTTGTAAAAGGTATCTGGCCAAAAGGTTCCCACAACAAAAGGACCGGAGTCAAAAGGTCCTGCGTCAAACATGACCGGGTCAAAAATTGCCGTCGCTACAAAAGGGCCCAGTCAAACGGTCCCGCATCAAAAGGGCTCGGTTCAAAAGGTCTCCGCGAAAAAGGACCCGAATCAAAACGCCCCTTGTAAAAAGGTCTCTGGCCAAAAGGTTCCCACAACAAAAGGACCCGAGTCAAAAGGTCAGGTGTCCAACGAGCCAGGGTCAAAAATGATCGTCGCTACAAAAGGGCTCAGTCAAACGGCCCCGTATCAAAAGGGTCCGGGTCAAAAGGTCTCCGCAACAAAAGGGCACAAGTCAAAATTGGCCCCGCTAAAAAGGGCACGAGTCAAAAGGAACCTGCGACAAAAGGGCTCGGGTCAAACGTCTCAGCAACAAAAGGGAAGGAGTCAAAAGGGCTCCTGTGAGGCATCTCAGCAACAAAAGGGCAGGAGTCAAAAGGGCCCGACTCAAAACGACCCTCATCAAAACAGCCGGGTTAAAAGGGTCTCACGACAAAAGAGCCCGAGTCAAAAGGGACCTGCCTCAAACGAGTTCGGGTCAAAAGGGGTCCCGCTACAAAAGGACCCGAGTCAAAACGGTCCCGCGTCAAAAAGTCTCGGGTCAAAACATCTCGGCAACGAAAGAGCCTGAGTCAAAAGAGCCCGAATCAGAACGCCCTTCATAAAAAGAGGTCGAGTTAAAATGGTTTCACGACAAAAGGACCTGAGTCAAAAGGACCTGAGTCAAACAAGCCCGTGTCAAAAAGTGGCCCCGCTACAAAAGGGCAAGAGTCAAACGGATCTGCGTCAAATGGGCTGATTAAATGTCCTCGCAACAAAAAGGCCTTAGTCAAAGGCCCGAATCAGAACGCCCCTCATCATAAAAGCCCGGGTCAAAAGAGTCCCACAACAAAAGGTCTCGAATCACAAGGGCTCAGCGTAAAACGGTCCCACATGAAATGAGGCTCCACTACAAAAAGCCCAAGTCAAACGGCCCGGTGTCAGAAGCGCCTGGGCCAAAAGTCTACGCAACAAAAGGGCCCGAGTCAAAAGGGGTCGAATCAAAATGCCCCTCATCAAAAGGGCCTCGGTCAAAAGAGTCCCACGAGAAAAGGGTCCGAGTCAAAAGGGCCCTGCGTCAAACGGATCCGGGTCAAAAGTGGTCCCGCTACAAAATGTCTGAGTCAAAACAACCCCCGTCGAAAGGGCCCGAGTCATAAGGGCGCTGCGTCAAAAGAGCCTGGGTCAAAAGGGTTCTGCGACAAAATGGCCCGAGTCAACAGGGAACTACGTCAAACGGGCCCTGGTCAAAGGGGCACCGCTACAAAAGGGCACGGGGTAAAACGGCCAGGCGTCAGCCGGGCCTGAGTCAAAAGTTCCTCGCGTCAAAGTGGCACAAGTCAGGAAGGTCCGGCGTCAAAAGGGCCCGGTAAATACTGTTTCACGGGTAAAAAGCTTTAGATCAAAGCAAGATTGGAGATCAAGCATGCACAAGGGGTTTGTGTCCTCTTAGTAAATTGAAGTTTGTGGAAGGAGGAAATATATCTGTGGTTATTAGTAACGAAAAGGAAATTTGAATGGTGATATTAGTTTTGTTTGCTTGTTGATTGGTTTGCAACAATCGCTTTCGCTTAAGTCATTCTCCATGAAAGTTTGTTTGCACTCCCGTCATAGGCGGACTAGGTGTATTAGGGCCTAGGCCGCGGTTACCATGGAGAGCTCTCAGACTATAATATCAATTTCTAAAATATCGTACAATCAGTGGTGCAACCAGCTATGAGCTCGGGGCTCATGCCTCCCCGAAACAAACCTGGTTTATCTTATACAGCCGCGCTGCAGACAAATTTCGGTGAAATTTCAAAATAGATCAATGCATAAATGAATATTGAATTAAGTCAAAGCACAGTCGAAAGATAAATACACAGAGAAAACGAGGTGTCTAAAAAGTCCCCTTGACTTAGGATAACTTTGTTATTATCAGAGTTACAACAAAATGTAAGAGGAGATACCGTCTTCAAATAAAGTTTTTAATAGACAAAAACTTCATTCATTTATGTTCTGGGTCTAGGTGAATGGTAACGTTGCATTTTCATGTAACATTCTGCGCATATAGAGCGTACAGCCCAAACGGCTTGTCCGATTTGAAAAATTCTTGCACTTTAGATTGAAAACATTATATTTGGAGACGGTTTTCTCTCTTACAATTTGTTGTAATTCTGATAATAAGAGAGTTACCGTATGTCATGGGACTTTTGAGACACTCTGTATAGTAGCTGAAACACTAAACAAATAGTAACCAATAGCTTTTTACTATGGAAAGAACAGAACAGCTTACTGAAAATTGTAACAAACAACTAATAATAACTTTTGACTAAAATAAACACGACGTTTTACTGAAAATGAAAAAGTGCTGAACAACTAAAAAACTAATAATTTTAAAACGTTAAGATTCTTTTCAGTTCAGATTATGAATGGCAGAGTTCCTGAATAACTTCGTTCACAGACACTAATTTTAACATATCTCTTTCCATTTTCATTAGTAAAAATGTGTCCAAAATGTCTTCACACAAATTAGCTCTGAGATTTGTTTACTCTCTAACTTTAACTTTGAGAAGCACCTTTCACATCTCACTTGTATGCATGGTAGAGACAACGCATGTTTGTATACAATGTATAAATTATTAAAACAACTAGACGGACAGAAATTGGTACAAAATTTTCCCTGCACATGACAAAATTGTTTTACACAAGTTGTTTGCAGCATCATTATCACTCTTGCCGTGAATCCTGTCCAAAATGTTCAATCTCCCATAGCATGCTCAGATGCATAATCATCATCATCTTCTATGGATTCAGGGGCATCATTCTCTTCGGGACCATCAAAAACCAGAACTTTTTGTGACAGAATATACGACAAAGAACTGCTGGAGATCTTTGTATATTTCCTCCTATTTTATATTTAGTTTTTTCGCAAGAACTCTGAAAGCTCCTGCAGACACACCATTCTTCCCGATTTCCGAAAAGTGCTTGGGATCCAGCATTTGGAGTTCATTTGACTGCTGAAATCTTTTACTGACACATGTAACAGGTGTATTCAGAATTTTCGTTGAAGTTTTTTATTCTGAATAAATCATTTTCACTTTATTTAAGTTCTTTCCCAGTTCAACTGCCGCAAGCTCTCCAGACATTTTCTTCTTCTTTAAGATTCTTCTGGGCGGAAAGCCTTTTTCCATTGCTATCTCTACACCAGATTGCACAAGCTGTTGTTTTCTCACACAAAATATTTTTGTATTTTCGTAAAGCTTAAACAGACATCTTTTACCTCTATATTCTTCTGAAGCTACTGCACCAAGTTGTCTACAAGTCTCCAGGTTGTACGATAGTCCAATCCATGAGACTGCAGGTATTTTGAAACATGCTTCGTTTCTGTAAACAAGTCCTGAAACACAGAGCACATCATTACAGTGTTAAATTCTGTCAATTTATTCAGCAAAGTTTAGCTTGAAATGTTGATTTCGCATTAAAACTCCTGTCCTGTACATCATCATTGAGGAACAATAAAAATGAAAGAAATCTTGACGATGATAGACAGTCGTCTCGTCTTGGCTTCATGTTTCGTAGCGAAACTCGTTAGTGTCGACTACCGCATTCAGTGCCTTGTTTTTGCTCCACAATCGTGTTGCACCAACTTGTTAAACTTTTCGTAGTTTGTCATGTTCCTCGTGGCTTGCATCAATCATTTTCTTCCAAACATTCTTTCTTTTGTAGTATTCAGACAGAACACGGTACTGGTTTCAACCACACCAAATAAGTTTGCAGCTACAGGGATCTACTCAGTCAAATTTGTCATAGCCAAATTAAGAGCATGAGCCATGCATTGGGTGTAAATGATTTCAGGATTATCCTCCTCCAGTAATGCTGTAACTCCTTTATAGCATCCACTCAAGTTAGCAGCTCCATCAAAAGAGCAACTTACAATATCAGAGATCAAAACATTGTTGGCACAAAGTACTCTTTTGTTTTCATTTTAAATTACTTGTCTTATAGTGTCACTCTTTACAACAACTGCTAACAGCCGCCCAAATACTTGACCGCTTATAACGCAGAGAATTACTATAGTAAACGGATTCAGCACTGAAACATCTTAAATAGAATCAACCATTATGCTGAAAATGCCCGCTTTCTTGCCGTCTTCCACTGTTTTCTCCTGCAATTTTGTAAACATTTTTGATAGAAAATATTTTTTTTAAAAAATACGCCGTTTTTCCATTTTTGAGTTATCAAATATAGACCTACAAGATGTATTAACATCCATAAAGGACCAATCAGCCTATGGTTAAATATGGACCCAGCTACAATCCAGACCCCAGTCTTCAACGATGAAAGGGCCCAATCTGCCCAACATAATGAAAAAAGTTTCAGGTCCCAACAGCTCAACATGATGAAGAAAGTGCCTAGGAGCCCAACTGCTCAATGAAATAAAAGAAGGTCCCCAACTGCCCAATATAATGAATAAAGGACTCAGGGCCACAACTATTCAATGTAATGTAAGAAGGCCCCAACTGTCCATCAATTGAAAGAAGGGTCCAAGGCCCCAGGTGCAAACTAAATCACAGTTTCTGATAATAAAAGACCATAGTGAAAGATAAACCTAGCCACAAATCAAGTAACAAAAGGACCTTATTGAAAAAGATAACTTACTGATTGATGAAAGGATGGAAGAGGGTAACAGTGATCTACCGAATTATTTAGCTTTTTTCTGTTTTAGCTTTTCTCTCTTTCTCTTTCTTTCTTTATTGCTTCATTTTTTTCTCAGAGGGCCTAGGCCGCGATTGCGGCCTAACGGCTCTGGCCAGTCTGCCCCTGACTCCTGTCTTTCTGAGTTTGTATTCTCGTGACATAGCCCAATCAAACTTTATCTATTGCCAACTTTATCTATTTTCCCCTTACTTGTAAAATTCCATTTCTACCCCTGGATCAAAGTATAGTATGAAAAATATTCTGTGGAAAAGATTAGTTTAATTTTACTGTGAGAATACATATGTGGATCTGCATACAGGGTTAGTGAAAAGTATTGGGACAGAACAATAATAACGACATGCGCGGACGGAGGAAAAATAAATGTTACAAATGGTATTATTGCAAAACCTGCATTGATTTGGAGTGTGGTTACCATGGAAGGCATCTTGAATTTCGCCATATTGCATATCACACAATATTATTTTAAATGTAAAAGGTTATGATTTTACACTTCAACTTAGGCTTGAATATTCCCACAAATGAGAATGTGAACTCATTTATTACACATCATTTGTTTGAGACAGAGTGTGTTATGTTTGACATATGTATCTAATAGAAAAAAATGTATCATGATAGGGCAGTAACAAAGAGATGCATAGACAGAGGAAAAGCAAATGTTACGATTTGGCATTGGTGTAGAAACTGCGTTAAATGGTTTAGTATACATCATAGTAGCCATCTTGAATTCCGCATATTGTATACCACACAATATTTTTAAATAAAAGGAGGTATGTGCTGAGTTTTGATTTTGAGTTTAACGCAGTGGCAAGGCCTGAGGGGAGACAGGGTAGACAGCGTCTACCCTTTAGAATGTTATATGTATTAAGCCATTAAGCCTAAATTACTAACTTAAAATTTTGCAATTTAGATTCTGAACTTAAAATTTCCCATAATTTATTCTGAGCTTTTTTCTAATGCTTGCGTATGAAAGACAGAAAGCAATGGATCTCGCGAAACCTTGATCATTATTCCTATAGAAGCGTAGGAGAGACAAACAACCACGTGCGAAGTCCAAAGACTCGTGCTATGTAGTACAGTGAAACCTCTCTAAAGCGGACAGCCATGGGGAATCAAAAATTATCCGCTATAGAGAGGTGTCCGCCTTAGAGAGGTTTCAATATTTTATGACGTAAATTAGTAAACAAGGTAATACACAATTAGAAAACAAATATTTTTGCATGAATCATGTATTTACGAATATTACAAAAATGCCTGAATTATCCTCCGCCACCCAATACTCTATGTTCGAGGCACAACATGGAAATAAGTTGATATAGTTCTCTGCTCTTTACACTTGCTACTACTTACTACATTTTCGGTATGTTGTTTTAATTTGTGAGTTAATTGCAGTCCAGTAGTGTCTTTTTTCAGACAATATGTGTACCCGCGGGCCAAAAATACCAAACTTGTCTTCTACTTGCTTACAGATTCTAGCGGAACAGTACCATAACGTGTCATCCCAAATTGTGGGTAACTGTCAAACACTTTTCTGTCTAAAACAGTTTGGATGGGAGTGGATGTAAGCAAAGGACATGAGAGTGTTGTTAAACAGAGACTTCGTCTGGGTTGCTGAGCAGGCAGTTGAGAGGCAAAATGTCACAATGCTTCCTTGATGACTTATGTATGAATTACTAAAAATGTATTTTTACTGCACTTTTCAACTTGTTTCTAGAGAAAGTGTCCGTAATAATGGTATAAAAGACAGGAAAAACTGTCCGTGTCCGAACTAGAGAGTGTCCGCTTTAGAGAGGTTTATCAATGTTTTTTCCTATTACAGTGTTTGGGGATTACAAACTATATCCGTAACGGGAAATATCTGTTGATAGAGGTTTCACTGTAGTACTTGCGAAAAGACAGTTGCTATTCTGACTACGTTTACAGGGCTACCTATCTTCATTTTAAGCTGGATTTGTAAGTGACAGAAACAGACCGCTATTTTTTCTTATTTGTTTTTATTTTAAACCATCTTTCGAGCTCCCTCTATAAAATGTTAAATTGTTGTATCCTTGAAGAACATTAGTATATATATATATATATATATATATATATATATATATATTGTCCCTATATGTCTCCAACATCAGAATAAAAAATAGAAGACTCCCTAACGAAAAGTTTAGATGTATTGGCAATTCTACCACTTTTATATTTTTCGCGAGAGTGACCAGTACTTTTACATGTCCCGGTATATGCCCCCCCCCCCGGTTCAAATTTTGAAAACGAGAAACCTTTTTGTCTTGGTCTGGGGCCTGGATCAAGGTACTCGTGACCAAATTTTGGTAACTCGGCCCACTCGTCTCCTCCGCTGGCGCATACAGACACAAAGATATTTAGATAGATACACAAAGAAACTCTACTTTATTTATATTAGATTCTTCGCTCAATAATTGTGCAGATGAAAGATTTGAAAAATACAAAAATCTGGTCATTAAAGAACCAATAAATTATAGAATATTTAGCAATGGTGTCCACCACCCCTTATGTCCATGACGCACCCCCCCAATTGTCTACCCGTAGGTGTTCTTCCATGAAGAAAAATCTTCTTTTCGATTAATTTTACACTCCCTCAAACATATTTATACAGATTTTTTACCCCCCCCAATATTTCAATGACGCACTTTGCGTCATAGCCCCCCCTTGTGGGCACCCCTCTATTTAGTATGCATCAACAAATTTTTCCATACGGCAAACTGAATGATTTGATATCCACCTTTCCTAATACTTTTTGCTCAGATCAGCTTGAGGATGAACTTATCAACATATGTTTCGATAGAACAAACACATTTCTCTTCCTGAATACTTGAAATATATTCTCAGTAATGAACCTCAAAGCATATATCAGGAAACAACGAAGCTGCTAAATATGGTATTGAGCATTCCATCAACTCCAGTATTTTGTAAACATTTAATGAATGCCCTGAAAAGAGTGTAACTTACTTAACAAACAGCATAACAAACTTTCTGAATTACGGACACTTACAATAAAGAACTTGGTATGGAAGCTTTGTAGGAACCTGAATTCAAAAAAAAAAAAAAAAGAAAAAGAAAAGAAAAAAGAAAAAAAGAAAAAAAAGGAGTTATTAATGTTTTCGCCGAAATGAAGAACAGAGTATGGAGCTCATTCACAAAACTGTAAGGTATTAGTTAAGGTATTTCGTATTAGGTATTAAGTTAGGTGTTGTAAGGTGTATGGTTTTTTACTTCTATCGTTTTTTTGTTCACTTTACAGTTCATTTCTAAGGTATTTAGAAATGACTACCCCTAAGGAGGGTATGGGGAAGTAATGACCCCATTTCTTGCAAATGAGGTACCATTCAGAAATCTATGCTTCTTAAAAAAAAACTATTCACCAAATTTCACTAATTATAAAATTTTATACTTAAAGGAAGAGAGTAAACATATGCCTTACAAATACTATATATATATATATATATATATATATATATATATATATATACAGCGAAACCTGTCTATACTGGCCAACATTGGTTCCATTGAAAAGTGGCCAACTTACAGAAAATAAGTGTGATTCGTGTATTTCTAGAATAAGATTTCTAGTATTACTTGGTTGTTAATTGTGGCCCATTTTAATCTTTCCACGGAAATATCTCAAGAACGGTTGAACATAAATAAACTGAACAAAAACTCAAATAAGAAATACCATGGGGCAAATCGAATGATGATATCAGGGTGCCCCCAGGGCCGCTCTTCAAGTGGGCCTGAGGCCAACTTAAAAATTTTAAATGGAAACATGATGCGAGTGACACTTCATTCGATAGATTTTTAAAAACTAGAAAACGATGTGGCAAACGGTTTTTCATATAGGTCACCGTATTCAAAATAGCCGCCAAAATATGTTACCTATATCAGATAAGCGTCCAGTATCACTAATATGAAAACGGTTTAAAACAATAGCGGATGAACAGAATAGAACTCCTATAGGAAATCACAGAGGGTATTATTCATTCCACGCCTCGAGAATGATCCTATGGAGAAAAAGATTATTAAAGTAAAAGTGATAATGCTAAAGAGCAACTCTAATTCTTAGAAAATTATCTTTCCGATCTCCTTCCGTAACGGGTGAAGCGGAAATGAATGGTAAAATTTCAAATGAGAACCCCCACATTTACTTGCAATAGGTATGGTTTGTCTGAAACACTTGGTTGAGTTGATTTTGGGTTTAATGTCTCGTTCAGCAGCGAGGCTATATGAGACGTGGACCTACTGATTAACGTGTAATCCGAACTACACGTGCTCCCGCCGGGAATCGAACCCGGGTCTCCCACGCCAAAGGCGCGTACACTAACCGCTTAGCCACGGATGAGCTTCTGAAACACTTGGGGTGTACAAGTGACTGGTACTGTAATGAACCAATATTCTGCAGACGACTTTTGAGAAAACCAACATTTCTACACATTGTTGCAAAATAACATTGTTCGACAAATTGGTTTCGCATTTCAGTTGATTCATTTTGCACAAATTATTTCCTGCAATCAAAATGGAAGGTACCGTTTAACAAGAATTTTACCTACTTTTTCTCCATTACAGACATATACCTGTATCTCATAAAAAAACATGTAACAGATAATTTTGTTGTGTAGATACAATTTGCAAAAACTAAGGTGTTCGTTTGGAATTTCACCGTTCCTTCCCGTCCTCTTCACCCACTAATCGTTGGAGCGTTTTCTAGGAATTAGATTTCCTCGTTTGCATTATGGCACCTTTACTCTAATCATCTCCGTTGCGTGGAATGATAAATACCCTCTGTGATTTCCTATTGGAGTTTTATTCTGTTCATCCGTCATTATCTTCTACCGTTTTCATATTAGTGGTACTGGCCGTTTTATCTGATACAGGCAAGATGTCTTGGCGGCCATTTTGAAAACGGTGGCCCATAGGAACAATCTTTTGTCACAACGCTGTTTAGTGTATGAAGACCTATCGAACGAGGTATCACGTGACCCATATTTTCATATAAAATTTTTAAGTTTGGCCTGGGCTAAGATGAAAGGCGGCCCTGGGGGCACCGCAAAAACATTATTCGATTTGCCCCACGACTTTCCTATTTGAGTTTTTGTTTGGTTGATTTATGTTTAACCGTTTCCATATTAGTGCTACGGGACGTTTATGTGATACAGGTAACATATTTTGGCGGCCATTTTGAACACGGTGACCGATATGAGAAATATTTTGCCACATCGCTTCTTAGTTTTTAAAGATCTATCGAATGAAGTCTCACTCGCCCCATGTATCCATTTAATATTTTTAATTTAGCCCCAGGCCCGCTTGAAAAGCGGCTCTGGGGGCATCGCGACATCGGCGTTCGATTTGCCCCATGGTATTTCCTATTTGAGTTTTTGTTCAGTTTATTTATGCTCAAACGATTTCGAGATATTTCCGTGGATAGATTAAAATGGGCCACCCTGTAAATATAATGTGTGTGTCTACTCCGCCACTGATTTAACGTCCCGTTCAGCAGCGAGCCTATATGAAAAAAGGCATGTGTGTCACAAATTGATGCTAGAATCTTCCTACAAACTACGTTCATCGTCCGTTTCAAAAGCACCGTAGTCTACATTATTTATTATTTCCGTAATTTCTCGGGGCGAAAATACGCCACTATCATCAGAACCACGACTTGTCGCGGTGGTATTCATAGCCAAAAGCTCAACTAAAAAGAAGAAGGAATAGTAAGCAAACTACAAGAGGGATGTGAAACAACCATACACACTTCGACTGGCTAATAGAAAAGAGGAAAACAAAAATAGCTACATGTTTTTGCCTTTTGAGTATTCATATCTTTTTGAGAATATATACTTGACACATATAATTTAATCTACGGAATACGTGACCTGTACGCATGAAGGTGAAAAATATTCGTGAAAAGTAAACAGAAGGGACTAGTTGTTGCTGCTGGAACTGACCTTGATAGGTACTGACTAAACGTCTTGTAACAAGAGGGCTACTAATTACTCATAGGTCTCTTGCAGCTATACAGCGAGCTGTGTGCGTTCTGTGTCACTCCCTCTCTAAGCCTGGGTGTCTTTGCGAAAATATTGTTTGCTTTTCTTGCCTTGGGGCAAGGATTAAGAAGGCACCCTTGCACACCTTGGGGAGTGGGACGGAGTAACATAAAATGATCGAAAGACGATCGATGTTAATATAGTTAATAGTTTCGAGCAGTGGCATATACTGGTTTGAAAGCATGGGCTACCACTGACCTTGTATATTATTATAATTATTATTAATGATGATAATAGAAAAAGTAATAATAATAATAATAATAATAATAATAATAATAATTAAATTTGCATAACAATGAACAAAAAGTGGTTGTTTTTTTTCTTTTTTTGAACGTTTGTTTTGAGACCATTAATGTTTTCCACCGTAAATGAAATTCCACCATACATTTGTGCAGTTCTCGTGGATTACATTCGTAAAACGTTAATTTTTAAAATTGTAACTTCCATCAAAAGTCGCCTCTGTTACTGACGTTGGTTGTCATTCCTTAACAGTCTTCGCAAAAATTCTTAATATAGTAACGTAATGCGAAAATGCAGACAGTCATTATAATTGTTATGTTTATTATCGCTACCTACATCACAAATTTTTGCGTTAACAAACTATTCTCGGGCCCTTTCGTTGCGGAGATCTTTTGACCGGGGCCCTTTTAATGAGGAGCGTTTTTATTCGGCCCTTTTGACTCGGGCCCTTTTGTTGTGGAGACATTTTCACCCGGGCTCTCTTGACGCGGGACCATTTGACTTGGACCCTTTTATAGCTAGCCCATTTTTGACAAAGGCCCGATTGACGCAGGTCCTTTTGACGGGTCATTTTGACCGGGCTCTATTTAGGAAGCGCGTTTTGATTCGGCTCCTTTCAATTTGGGCCCTTTTAACCCGGAGCCGTTTGACTCGGGCCATTTAGCAGCGAGCCCGTTTTTCACCTGGGCCCGTTTAACGCAGGGCCTTTTGACTTGGGTCATTTTGTCGAGGAACCCTTTAACCCGGGCTATTTTTATGAGGGGCATTTTGATTCGGCTCCTTTTGACCAGGGCCCGTTTGATGAGGGGCGTTTTGATTCAGAACTTCACTCGCGCCCTTTTGTTGCGGAGACCAATCGACCCGGGCTCTTTGACACGGGGCCGTTTGACTCAGGGGCCGCGGTGGCTCAGTGGTAGAGAGTTCACTTCTGCTGCTTGGGATTCCGGGTTCGATCCCATCCCACGCCAATTCAACTTTGTGGTGGACAAACACCGTTGCGTGGGTTTTCATCCGGGCTCGTTTGACTCAGGGCCTTTTGACTTGGGTCACTTTGTCGTGGTGCCCGTTTGACCGCGCTCTATTTATGAGGGGCGTTTTGATTCGGTTACTTTCGAATCGGGTCCTTTTAATCCGGGACCGAATGACTTAGGCCCTTTTGCAGCGGGCCCCTTTTTCTCCTGGGCCCGTTTGACGCATGGCCTTTTGACTTGGGTCATTTTGTCGAGGGACCCTTTAACCCGGGCTCTTTTTATGAGGGGCATTTTGATTCGGCTCCTTTTGACCAGGGCACGTTTGATGAGGGGCGTTTTGATTCGGAAATTCACACGTGCCCCTTTGTTGCGGAGACCATTTGACCCGGGCTCTTTGACAAGGGGCAGTTTGACTCAAGGGCCGCGGTGGCTCAGTGGTAGAGCGTTCACCTCTGCTTCTTGGGATTCCGGGTTCGATCCCAGCCCACGCCAATTGAACTTTGTGGTGGACAAACACCGTTGCGTGGGTTTTCACCCGGGCTCGTTTGACGGAGGGCCTTTTGACTTGGGTCATTTTGTCGTGGAACCCTTTTGACCCGGGCTCTTTTTATGAGGGGCCTTTTGACTCGGGCATGTTTGACTTAGGACCTTTTGTAGCGGGACTCTTTTATCCTTGGCCCGTTTGACTTAGGTCACTTTGTCGTGGGACCCGTTTGACTGGGCTCTCTCTATGAGGGGCGTTTTGATTCCGTTCCTTTCGAGTCGGGCCCTTTTAATCCGGGGCCGTTTGACTCGGGCCCTTTTGCAGCAGGCCCGTTTTTCACCTGGGCCCGATTGACGCACGGCCTTTTGACTTGGGTCATTTTGTAGAGCGACCCTTTAACCCGGGCTATTTTTATGAGGGGCATTTTGATTCGACTACTTTTGACCAGGGCCCGTTTGATGAGGGGCGTTTTGATTAGGAACTTCACTCGCGCCCTTTTGTTGCGGAGACCATTTGACACGGGCTCTTTGACGCTTGGCCGTTTGACTCAGGGCCGCGGTGGCTCAGTGGTAGAGCGTTCACCTCTGCTGCTTGGGATCCCGGGTTCGATCCCAGCCCACGCCAATTAAACTTTGTGGTGAACAAACACCGTTGCGTGGGTTGTCACACGGGCTAGTTTGACGCAGGACCTTTTGACTTGGGTCATTTTGTCGTGGAACCCTTTTGACCCGGGCTCTTTTTATGAGGGGCCTTTTGACACGGGCCCGTTTGACTTGGGACCTTTTGTAGAGGGACCCTTTTATCCTTGGCCCGTTTGACTTAGGTCATTTTGTCGTGGGACCTTTATTTTATTTTATTTTTTCATTGCTCAGACGCGCCTCTTCGGTTTCGGCACCTGAAGATTTGAACCGAAACGGGCTATCAACATTGCAATATCATTCTTCAACCTTAATTTCATCATTCATATTTATTTGAGGAACGGGGACAAGGACAAGGACAAGGTTGGATTTAACAAATCACAACTTTGAACAAGAAAACAAGAGAACAAACAAAACAAAACAAACAATAAAATTTGAAAAAAAAACAGAAAAAAAACAGGATCCTAACTACTAATTATTATCTAATAATGAGTAATCTTCCTTTATATAATCTAGCTAATCTACTTTGATTCTGACTCGAGTTGAACTTGACGTCAGTCCTATCATTTTCATCATTCATTGCTTGTTATCTATACTTAGCCTTTCCCGTACTATTTCCTCTTCTTTTTTTCCGTTTTGTTCAAGTTCTTCCCTGTATGATTTGTTTTGGTTTCACCTGTATGTGTAATTTGACTCTCTCCTGTGCGAGAATTTAACACATTCTCCAATTATAACACTAATCACCCACATCGCTTAGCACTATTTAGCCCTATCCACACTGAATTTTTGTAGTTTGGACACTAGCACACTATCTCACTCCTGTGTGAGAAACACAACTTAACACTATTTCACTACACTCATTTCACTCACTACATTCCCCTGTCGTGTATTCTTCTCTAATGCCTTGTTTATCTTATGTTTGATGATTTTGTTTCTAATTTATGTTCCACTGTTGTTTTGTACGTCCTCGATCCCTCAAGCAACGGCTTGGGGCCCAGGATTCACTCAGAGCACTTAGTGTGGGCCCTGGTCAGTGGTGTCCCACCGCCGTTGCACCGGAAACGGAAATGGCGCCTACGCAGCTTAGTCACGGTCACGTTATTTTTCGTATCGATTCGTATTGTTATATAGTTCCATGATATCTTATATATTTGTATATTGAAGAACACGACGTCCCGCCACCGAAACTCAAAATTCACTCCGGCCCGACGCATCCGGAGTTCCATTCCGGTTTGTGCCGGGGATGTGTCGAGCCCACATTCACTCACGCGTTTCCTTCCGGGGCACGCGGAATACCAGCGTTCCAGGAGATGACCTCCGGTCCGAAAAGAAAGACACAAACACACAATTCACACACTCCGTTTCTTTTTCTTTCAAATCTGTTGATTCCTTACTGGTTCCTATTTGCTAAATTCCTTTCCTCATATTGTTTTTTACTCCGTTGGGAAAAATCAGTAGTTATTTTATTTACTACTTGGAAGTCTCTTTCATCGGAGATAACATCTTCCATTCTTCTTGTTCTTATGATATTCCTGTCGTTTATTCGATCCTCAAGTAGAGGGTACCACAATATGTAATGTTCCGGTGTGCCAAATTCGCCACAACCACAGTTTCCGTCTTCTTTTAGTCCAAATCTTTGAAGGTATTGGCCATAGGGGCCATGTCCCGTGAGAAAGTGGACAAGGCCAGCAGATGGATCAAAGTGGTGCCATTTAAGTCTTTCCCTTATGTTTGGGATTAAGCTATATGTTCTTCTTGCCTTTTCTGAATTATTCCAATCTCTTTGCCACTTGTCTAATATTCCTTTTTCTATATCTTGTATGTTATCCACTTCTATCCCAATTAAGTCCTTTACTCTATTTTTATCCCCTTTTTTGAGCCAGTATGTTGCCGCCCGTTGGATTATTAGTAAATGCATCGGCTTTAACCCCATCAGTACAGCTAACACATTGTGAGGAGTGGTACCAAAAGCCCCGTTTAATCTGATCATTATATTTCTTTGAGGTCTTTCTACTTTCTGTTTTAACGTGTTATTTTCTAACAATCTGTGGGCCCACACGCTAGCAGCATAGTTCATGGTTGCCCCTAGAATTGAGTCATGATAAATTTTTATTACTTTACGTGGGAGCTTGTATTTGTTACTTACAATATTTATAAGTTTGTTAGTAACCTTATGACCTTTATCAATAATATAGTTTTTGTGTTGTCCAAAATTTAATTTATATCAATTTGAATGCCAAGGTATTTGAATTCATTAACTTTTTCTATTTTTTTTCTTCTCCAATTTTGATAATGGGATCCCTTACCAATTTTGTTCCGAACATCATAAATTTAGTTTTTTTCTTTGATAATTTTAGTTTACACTGTAAACTCCAGTCTTGCAGTATCCTTATTATTTCTTTCGAGTTCTCTTCTATTTCTCTTCTTGTGTTTGCCGAGGTTATTACTGCAAGATCATCTGCGAAGGCTATTACCCGATCTATGCATTTATTTTTATTTAATGCTTCCAAACATGGCTGAAATTCAATATCCCACATTAATGGGCCTAAAATAGATCCCTGTGGGCATCCTTTTTGCGTATTAATGATTATATCCCCGTTCTCTTCTTTTATTATTATGTTTCTATTTTGAAAATAATCTTTTATTGTATTCACTAAATATTCTGGTATTTTTAGATCTTTTAGTCTTCTTACTAGCGACGGAATCCACAGATTGTCGAAAGCCCATTCTATATCTACGAACAATGTTAATACATATTTTTTTTGCGCTCCTGCACTCTATGATTTTCTCCACGAAAGCGTTGAGAGCGTCCTCAGTTGATTTCCCACTTCTGAAGCCGTATTGCAGATTATCTCCTTCAATGTTTCTATATTTGTTTAATCTGGAAGCTATTGTTTTTTCATAAATTTTTGAAATGTTCCTGAGGAGGCATATCGGTCTGTAGGAGCTCACATCCTTACCCTTCATTAGAATTATTAATGTCGTGGGACCTGTTTGACCGGGCTCTATTTATGAGGGGCGTTTGGATTCGGTTCCTTTCGATTCGGGCCCTTTTAATTTGGGGCCGTTTGACTCGGGCCCTTTTGCAGCAAGTCCGTTTTTCACCTGGGCCCGATTGACGTACGGCCTCTTGACTTGGGTCATTTTGTAGAGGGACCCTTTAACCCGGGCTATTTTTATCAGGGGCATTTTGATTCGGCTCCTTTTGACCAGGGCCCGTTTGATGAGAGGCGTTTTTGATTAGGAACTTCACTCGCGCCCTTTTGTTGCGGAGACCATTTGACCCGGGCTCTGACGCGGGGCCGTTTGACTCAGGGGCTGCGGTGGCGCAGTGGTAGAGCGTTCACCTCTCTACTGCTTGGGATCCCGGGTTCGATCCCAGCCCACGCCAATTGAACTTTGTGGTGGACAAACACCGTTGCGTGGGTTTTCATCCGGGCTCGTTTGACGCAGGGTCTTTTGACTTGGTTCATTTTGTTGTGGTACCCGTTTGACCGCGCTGTATTTATGAGGGGCGTTTTGATTCGGTTACTTTCGATTCGGGTTCTTTTAATCCGGGGCCGAATGACTTAGGCCCTTTTGCAGCGGGCCCCTTTTTCTCCTCGGCCCGATTGACGCACGGCCTTTTGACTTGGGTCATTTTGTAGAGCGACCCTTTAACCCGGGCTATTTTTATGAGGGGCATTTTGATTCGACTACTTTTGACCAGGGCCCGTTTGATGAGGGGCGTTTTGATTAGGAACTTCACTCGCACCCTTTTGTTGCGGAGACCATTTGACCCGGGCTCTTTGACGCGGAGCCGTTTGACTCAGGGCCGCGGTGGCTCAGTGGTAGAGCGTTCACTTCTGCTGCTTGGGATCCCGGGTTCGATCCCATCCCACGCCAATTGAACTTTGTGGTGAACAAACACCATTGCGTGGGTTTTCACCCGGGCTCGTTTGACGCAAGGCCTTTTGACTTGGGTCATTTTGTTGTGGGAGCCGTTTGACCCGGGCTCTCTTTATGAGGGGCCTTTTGACTCGGGCCCGTTTGACTTGGGACCTTTTGTAGCGGGACTCTTTTTCTCCTGGGCTTGTTTGACGCAGGGCCTTTTGACTTGGGTCATTTTGTTGTGGGAGCCGTTTGACCCGGGCTCTTTTAATGAGTGGCATTTTGATTCGTCTCCTATCGACTCGGGCCCTTTTAACCGGGAAATTTTGACACAGGGCCGTTTGACTCGGGTCCTTTTGTAACGGACCCCTTTCCCCCGGGCCCGTTTGACGCATGGCCTTTTGACTTGAGTCATTTTGTCGTGGGACTTTTTTGACCTGGGCTCTATTTATGAGGGGCGTTTTGATTCGGCCCTTTTTGACCCTAGCCCTTTTGATGAGTTTCGATTCGGGACTTTTGACTCGCATCCTTTTGTTGCAGAGACCTTTTGACTTGGGCCCTTTTGACGCGTGGCCCTTTGACTTATGGGAGGCGGTGGCTCAGTGGTACAGCGTTCACCTCTGGTGCTTGGGGTCCCGGGTTCGACCCCAGCCTACGCGAATTGAACTTTGTGTTAGACAAACACCGTGTGCGTGGGTTTTCTCGGGGTTCTCCCGTTTCCTCCCACTTTCTTCATTCCACCATTTCATTCATTACTCATCATCACCATCTCCCTTAGCCTAACCGGCATAATCGTGGGACGTAAATCTCAAAGATTTTTCTATATGGGTCTTCCCCCCTCCCCGTTGGAAAAAATTCTGCGGGCGTTGGTGATTATGATGTTGCTTAGTTACTGTATTATATTGTTTTATACACGAAATAAATACTTCTGTGTTTTATATAATAATGAGAACCTTATTTACATTTATTACGGTCCTTGCTTTACGACAGCGAAACATATTCACGTTCAGCGTAATCAGTTTCCATTCCCAAATAATTACAGTGAGGCGAATGATATAATTCATGCACAGATTTAGGACTTAGGAAACATATCGTAGTAAATTTCTGAAGAGTGAAAAGCGCTAGTAGCAGTAATTAGCTCAGTCAGTCCCTATAGTTCCTTAGTGAATTACATAAATCTTACAGATGTTGTATCTCTTTCTTTCTCTTCTCTCTACGTCATGTCTGGAGATTAGTGTTTGGACAAATAAGCTAAAGTGGCAATTTTAAAAAGTAAGATGATCTACGCTATAAGTGACAGATGTTGTGGTGTTTAACTTAACATATAAGGCAATAAATTGAAAAACAGAGATGACAGTGCACTGATGCTTGAAATCTGTGCCTTTCTATACCTGTGCCTCTCTATACCTACGTTATTTCCCTAGTCAAAATAAAAACTCTTCAAAATTAATCACAAATTCTTATGCAACCATCCCTTCCTTAGAGTACTGCGCAGTCACATACCCGTCACGGCGATGTAAAGGCACTTTTGGCGACGAGGATACAATTCCGAACTACCTACATACTGTTCTGTGGTTCAATTCCAATTCATTTCTCATAATAGCTCAATTCACCGGAAGTGGAGCTTGCCTTGGTCTTCTCCCGAGCTCTTCATATCAGGGGCGGCTTGCCTATAAGTGCTGCAGAACTACCAGCTATTTTAGTGGCACACATGTATTTTCACTTGAGTTAAATTGTGTTTAATTTAATCAAGGTAATAACATGTAATGATGATATTTGGTTTAACGGTGTCCTGAAATTGTACTGCTGGATATGCTACATATCGTAGTATTACTGGAAACACCTTCTGAAGCTTAATAATATTGCAAGAGCTGTGCACGGATTGCCCTATGCTTTAGCATTGAAACCAAGATCTTCACCAGCCGCACTCTATTACGTTTTCCTTGTCTCTTAGATAAGATTTACTAGAGCTGCACTCTCAGAACTCACGAATACTTCCGAAGAAGCCGAAGACACACGACGTGATGTACATGAGGCTCCCTTCTCTTGTTTTTGATAACGGTGTTCAGTGTAATTGTTGTGCGCTTTGAAAGTAATAGTATTCCATGTTCAAGTTTGTGCAAATTTTCTGAACAAACACAATTTGTGTGACAATTTTAAGGAAACCGTAAACCTTTTGGAAATTCTTGAATTATCCCAACGACAATAGCTGAAGCAGAACGTTACTTCTCTAATTTTAAAATAGTTAAAACATTTTCGGGAAGCACAATATGTCAGGAAAGAATCAATGCTTTGGCTGCCTTATCAATCGAGCGTGATTTCATATCCATCATGCCGAACTTGAATGAAAGAGTAATAGGACATTTTGTACAGCAGAAGACACGTCGGATAGACTATGTACAAACGATAAAATATTTATAATTCAGCAGTATTAATACAATTTCTACCTGTAGACATTACGTGAATCCGAAATTGTTATGGTATCTGAAAACGGTGTTTCTTACGATATGGGTATGGTATTTTTAAAGTTTGTTACACGCAATGGTGGCGTATTTAGAGAGGAGCTATAAGGCTCAAGATCCCCGAAATTTATTTAAACTTGTAGGCATCCCAAAGGAAAAATTAAGTGCTTATTCATATGCTGTGCATAGCTCCTCCCGGAACAAAATCCTAAATACGCCATTGACACCCAATAAGCAAAACAATAGTGGTTTTGGTTGCGGTTAATTTCAATTATAATTGTCATTTACGTATAACGATTAGAGTGCTAAAAGATATGCGGTTCGTGTAGATTTTATAATTAATTACTGCAAACGGGAAATTTAATATAGAAAAAATACACTGTGCAGAACTACCTGAGATTATGGTATCGAGCCGCTACTGCTTCATATATATATATATATATATATATATATATATATATATATATATATATATATATATATATATATATATAACAAGCGTTTTCTTTTGTGAAATGTTTACGCATAATTTCAAGGTAGGTGCACTTTTTTTTTCTTTTTCATTATAAATTTCATCAAAATATAATGATACGAGGGTCGTTCAAGTTATAATCGCAATTCCTTCTTTGCTATTACATAGAGAAGACAACATGTGAATCAATTACTGTTCTTTTCCAAGGTACTTCCCATGCACACACACCCACACACACACTCACTCACTTGTCATCGATGTGGGAGTGCCCGTATCCCTGCGGCTTAGAAGTCTTTGGAACGATCTTTCAGTCATTTAAGCACACACGTTTTGACTTCGTCAGTGCTCCTTGAGGGACCAAAAAGATAGAAGACCCAAGGTGACAGATCGGGGCTATACGGGGAATGGCCTAGGAACTCCCAAAAGTTTGGTCATAGTTGTGACCGTTGTCGTGGCCGTATGAGGACGGGCGTTGTCATACAGGATGATGACGTCATCCTTCATTGTCTGTGACCGTTTTCTTCATAAAACCTCTTTGAGTTTGGTGCAGAGGAGGGTAATGTATTAGTACGATGCATTGATTGTGGCCCCAAGTGCCAGAAAATGAGTGCATATCACCCCGTCTTTGTTTCAGAATACCGTCAGCATCATTTTGCCATAGGACACTTGTGCCTTGAATTTTTCGGCGGCGGCGAGTGTAGATGCCTCCATTGCATGCTGGAGCGCTTTGACTCCGGAGTGTAATGATGAATCCAGCTGTCATCGCAGGTGATTATCTTTGGAAGGAAGCTCTCACCTTCTCTCTGAAATCGCTGCAGATGCTGAAACGACATGTTTTCCCTACACTGCTTCTGGTCGAACGTTAACATTTTTGGGAAACGTTTGGCTGTGATTTTCCGGAAGTGCACGTATTACTGGATGATCGTTTCCACACTTCTCACACTGACGTTTGTTTTCGAACTCAAATTTCTCACACTGATGTGTCGATTACTCAGAATGAGCTGCTCCACCCAACGAATATTGGTTTCGTTGAGTGTAGTAGCTCGGTGTGGATTACGGTTCACGTTGAGAACGGATTCTCTTCCTGCCTTGAATTTTGAACACCCCTCGTACACTTGCCACTGAGAGTTTCTTCTCTAGGGATGCATTCGAGTCGAGTCGAGTCGAGATTTAAGCCTGTCTCGACTCGTCTCGAGAAAATGTTGTCTCGACTCGTGTCTCGACTCGAAAATATGTTCCTGTCTCGACTCGTGTCTCGACTCGACAGTCTCTGTCTCGACTCGACTCGAATTCGAGTCGAGACGTCTCGAAATTCGAGTCGAGACAAAATGTACGAGTTAAAATATACGCACACATCAGCCAGACCATCATGACTACCTATCTAATTGTCAGTATGTCGACTTTTGGCATGGATAAAAACGGCGACACGTATTGGCATACACGCAATGATCCTTGATAGGCCGCTGGAGAGAGCTGGCACCACATGTGCTCACTCAGGTCACCTAATTCCCGTAAATTCCGGGAAGGGGGGCGATGTGCTCTGACGTCACCTTCAATCATATCCCACAAGGGACATCACTCAAATGTCCGGCTCCAATTTCAATGAAACTTTTTTTGCTGATAGAAGGCATATATGCATCATTACTTGTGATGACAAATTTTTGCCATGGTGCATGTTTTCTATTTTTTAAATAACTTTTAAGAGTTGTGACGTGGTTATTAGAGATTACTACAGAAATCCCTTACTACCCTTTGTAAACGGAGCGTTAACGAAGAAAAGTGAAGAAAAACCGTGTAGATACATATAAGTCCTGGGGGGAAGTCGTATGGTAGATATGACCTTGATGGCAGCCATCTTGAAATCCACCATTTTGAATTAAGGTCAAGTTTACAAAATGGGAATAGGGTAATATGATACATAATTTCGGACTAGAATTTAATTAGAAAAATAATGGTGAGGTTAGTTTTAAGATACACTCATTTGGGGGAAAGTTACAGTCATATTAATTGTTTTTACTTATTGTGTGCGTAAGTCCCTTCTTACTTTCGTCTCAAGACCTGTAAATCGATCGCAACGGCAGAGCCCGGTTTCGTACTAGTGTTTAGAAATCTTTAAACTCACTTGAGGCAATATTTGTGGATTATTGTATTCTATTTTGCCTTTAATTAAATTTGAACCCACTTCATGATCTTGTGTAAAGTATCACTAAAAGAGAATTTCTGTTTTTATGGAGAACGTAAGCATGGCAATTATAAAAGGTGAGTAAGGTGCGTATGTATTTATAAGAAAGTCTTTTGTGGTTCCACCAACCTATTCTTTAGTTGTTTTTTCAAAATACTCATATCTCATAAATAAAAGAGCTATTATAAAATCACTTACCACTATTCTTTAATACTTATAAAATTTTATTTATTGTAAAAGCACTGGCGAGATATTTCTTAACGCCCACTAAAATTATGGTGGAGCTCCTTCGTGGCTAACGGTTAGCATACTTGCCTTTGGCGTGGGAAACCTGGGCTTGATTCCCGGTGGGAGTTCATGTGGTTCGGATTCCACGTTAATCAGTAGGTCCACGTCTCACATAGCCTCGCTGCTGAACGGGACGTTAAACTCAGAATCAATTCAACTCAAAATTAGGGTTTTGACTTTATTATGATGTCATTAGTTTAAACGCCCAACTGCCCAGTAATTATAAACATTGACTGCATTATAAAATTGTAATTTGTGACGACTAAAATATCAGAAATTAAAGATTATTCTTTGGGTTTTGGAACATTTTGAAAAACGTGAAAAACTGGTACTGCACCGACACAACACACCTTTTGGATTTGTCATAACATGTCTTAGAAAGCTTTGGTTCGATTCTCAACACGGACTGCAACTACCCGTTAAATTGTGCATCCGAAAGGCACTCTTTGTTAAACCTCGCTTATCACCGCTCATCTTAATAATATATATAACTTCACCGCGAAGCAAATGTTGCATTTCTCTCTTTCATCCTAACACAAAACAAAACTAACCACAGCTGTGACACGAAGGAGCTATTTCGAAAAGAAACAAGCTGTGCTTCATAGAGATGTGTACCAAATGATAGAAGTATAAAGTATTGTTTTCTTTCCTGTTTATTGATATCAGTTGGTGTTCTTAATGAGTTTACTCATATGGAATTTGGACGTATGTTGTACGTATTCTCCTGAGAAATTGATGAGACCAGAAAAGTTATAAGGACAGATGGAATAGGTTTAAGCGCATCTACGAGACTTTATCAAATATTTATTCTCCGTAATGGTACCACGCGGAAAACTTGGTATAGGCCTACTTTTATCTTTGCCTCCCTCTGTTAGCTGTTTCGTATCATATATATCGGATGGTTTTGATATTTCTTCTGATCATTAAAACAACAATGGTACCTGTGTGCGTGCAGAAATGCAAAAGCACAAGGCAACTTCCTATTTGTTTTGGAAACATCAAACCCATTTCACGTGTGCGAGAGAAATTGAGCACAGCGAGATCGGGTGTTTACTCACGGTCAGTTCGCAGCAGGAGTCCTTGGTAAAACATTTGGCTATCTCGAAAACACTCGCAAAACCTTACAAATACAAAAGACTGCGCTTCAAAGAAAGTTTAGACACAGATGTTTCAATTTTCTTTTAGCATCTTTCTTCAGCAAAAGAGTCGGTTCATTGTATTCGAAAAAGGGAAGGGAGAAAGGGTGAATTTATATTTTATGTGGGGGGTAACGTTGTAAGCAGTATAAACAATACATACCGCTTCCGACTCTGTACTGAAGCACTTCCTTTAGCGGTATATCACTAGATCTATCCTGACCCTCATCCCACCTCAAGTTGTAAAGTAGAAAGGGACAGAAGTATTCAACATGACTGCGCACTTGAGTTTCAGTTCACAATACGAAAACCAGTGAGCAAGTAAACAGTCTTTTGTAGGATCGTGTTTTACTTCTTGAATTTATTTTTGAACATTTCTGTGAATGTTCAAAAACAGAACGCAGTAGAAATACGGACTAGTTTTTACTCCAACCATTACTTTCGCTCCAACCCAGGGATGCCACATTTATGATTTCGTACTAGGTTTAGTGATTTTACTATTGAACTAGTGATCTAGTAAGTACTTTTGGTAAATAGGCACATTCTAGTGATTTTTTTGCAGTTTTTTCTGATGCAGACAAATGAGAAGGAAATGGTTCTTAAAATAAAAGGAAGAAGTACATTACAGTTCAAAACAAATGTAGAAACCTTAAAATATTTTTTCTTTTCCCTCTGACTGAATGAAACCCCTGCTGTGTAACGACCTTAGGTAAACAACGGCTATCTTTGGTCCGCTACCTCCTTTTGTTAGCCGACATGAGATGGGTTACTTTTTTTCCTGGAAGAAAGTGAAGAAATAATTAACCAGTACATTTACGTTTTGTCAGGCACACAGGCGCAGTCTGTACTTGTTTCCTAACGAACTTTAGCAACATAACATAAATGAAACATATGTACCAGAAAACAGAGGCAGTACAAACGGAAATTTTCATCTGTGACACATTTGATGAGAAATATAGTTAGATGTCAAGTGCAAGCAATCTAAACATGTCCTATCCTGTAATTCTATTCGTATGTTTATGTAGGTGAGACTGATAAATCAAGAAACAATAATACAGTGAAACCTGTCTTTAGCGGAATCGAGCGTGACTTGCAAAAATTTCCGTTAAAGTCAGGTTTCCGCTTAGTGGAGGTAGACCTATCCTTTCTTTCTTTTTTTTAATACATGCTTATAAAGGGGCATAGTGAGAAAATATATTGCTGTATGTACATTGTTCGATTACAGTACTTCTTTCTTCTACGAATAAATACACAAAAAATTAAAATGAATACAAAATATACTATGCACACGTTTTCTTTATAATAGTCAAGCAGGGTTATCTGTGTACATTGCTGCTTGGCTGCTTGACTTTCCGCATAGCCTGAGAAATTATACTAAGTGAATCAGAATCATTTTTCCGTAAGGCAAAATTTTTGCAGTTCCTTTAAACTTCTGAGAGCATCTTGATATGTATTTATTCTACACTCTTCTTCGAACTCGGTATCGTATTACTCTTCTTCCTCTATTTCGTTTTCTTCTTTCCGACATTCCGTATGATTCTTGATTAAGTTGCGGGGATTAAGGACAATTTGTGGGGGTGAATATGAGTAGTGGTTGGGGAAGGTCAACACTGTCCCGCAGACAGTGTAATGCATATGTCTCAGAGAATGTCTAAACGCTGTAGTCCGGAACTCAGAATTTTCCGTTAATTGTTTATTTTTCTTTCCGTTGTCCACGTAACACAGTTTCCGCTTAATGAAGGGACTTTTACACGTTTTGTTCTCCAAAATTCATGGGACCGTGAAATATTTCCGTTTAAGACAGTTTTCCGTTTAATAAAGGGTCCGTTGAAGACAGGTTTTACTGTAATTGGTTTTCTTCCAGGGGAAAAATCTAAATGTGAAGGGGTGTTACACTGGGACTTTAATTGCGTCCTTTGTACAAGATTACAAGTAATAGCAATTTTTTAATTTATTTTAGTTCTTGGGGAGAGGAAGATGGAAGCGAACCCTCGTAAGGACCTCTGCAAGGAAACATGAATACTATCCGCCACTGTTTGTTACATTACACAAAATAGTTTTATATATATATATATATATATATATATATATATATATATATATTGAGTTTTAGTCAGGGTTTTCATTCTGCAGGAGAGGGGGGGATAGTAATACCTGACGAACATTTTCTATTCTCAGAGTGTTGCAATGATAGCAGTTCCTCCATTATAACTTGGCCAAGCTAGTTGCATTATATGTAAGGATTAAGTTAGCCTAAAAAGCTTAAATTTCTATGGCTGTTTTACTCTGTACCCATGTTTCTCATTTTTGGTCTACGGGACTTTTCGATGGCTTCCAAGTCGGAAAATAAGTGTATCAAAGGCATATATATTATATCTATGGTTATATGAGGCATGGATCTACAGTTTAAAGTGGGATACCGGTAACAACTTAATGAGCTTCCACCGTAAATCGAACCAGAGTCTCCCGCGATCAAGGCGTATGTGTTAACCATACAGCCACGAGGAAATTCACATAAGCACACACACATATATATTGTTGAGTTGATTTTGACTTTATCGTCTCTTTCAGCAGCGAGGATATATGAAATGTAGACCTATTGATTAACGTGGAATCCGAACTACATGAGCTCGCGCCGGGAATTGAACCCGAGTCTTCCACGGCAAAGACGCGTACACTAGCCGCGGAGTTCACACACACACACACAGAATCAGAGTCCTCACACATCAAGGGTGAGAGCTGTGCCACTGAGTCACAGCGGCCACGGGGCTAGGTCGAGTCCACTTTACGTTCATAGTTTCTTAGTACATAAATGTTACGATTATGAAATAGATTTTCCTTAATGAGCTGCATAAAAACAAAAGCTTTCGAAATGCATTAAACAATTAGCTCGATTTGAGTGTGAACTTAAAGTTATATCAGAGTGTAAATACGGATACGCACCAAAGCTCGAAAGCTTAATACACTATTTCTCCTCCTATTTCTCCATGTATCAAGCAATCGTTCAGCTTTCATTTGAGAGGATGGAAATCGAAGGCCCCTGAACAACTATGTTACTAATGTGCGGAATGTATTTATCTTACAGTGAACTGCTTTGATGCCAAGTGGCCTAACTCCAAAATTGAAATTTTCCAGGAGTGAAAGTTGAAGTTCAATATCTCATGAACAATCCATATTTCTTTTATGTTGGGAACCAAAACCATAACTACTGTATGTAGTTCATTGTTTTATAACTTAGTGTTTACAAAAATCCTTTTAAAAAATACCTATTCATAGAAGTAAATGGTACTTATCTGTACTAGTTCTTGGCATCCAAGCAGTCCATTTATTGTAATACTAGCTTAATATACCCATTCTTCGCATGGGGGCTGTATTTGGAAGTCAACACCTGTGGAAGTATCACCATTCATTTCAGTGACCGCGAAAACTATGGATTTGACACTAGTATCAATCAATATGGGCTATTTATACATGTCTCGGTATTCCTCACCCGCTGACACCCGGCCCGCATACAGTAGTAGCTGAATTTGCAAGTCATCGTTGATGGAAGTGTCACCATTGATCTCAGCGACCGTGAAAACTATGGATTTGACACTAATGTCGGTCAATTTGGATTACTTTTACTACATGTCTCGCTAAACGCCCCCCTGGTTCCAATTTTGGCAAAAACGCTTCGCCTTAGACTGGGACCTGGACCAAGGTATCCGTGACCAAAATTTCGTAACTCTCGCTCAACTTGTCTGGTCCCCAGGTCGGTCCCAGTAAACGTCTCCCCCGAGACCCCCCTGGTTCGAAATTAAAAAAAAAAAACGCTTCGTCTTGATCTGGGGCCTGGACTAAGGTACCCGTGACCAAATTTTGGGAACTCTCGGTCCACTCGTCTGGTCCCCAGGTCGCACACAGACAGACAGACAAACACACAAACAAACTCTTTATTTTATTTATATTAGATAAGATATACTATGTAAAATAGTCTCGTATCATAATATGTGATTTACAACAAATGTTACATTATATATTATCCGTAGCTCGTGATATGCTGCAACATATTAAAGTCTCAGAATAGTTGGGCAAGCGAATAATCCAGAAGTTACGTAACCCTATTGCGTTCATGGGAACGAAAACACAATAATTATAACTATGCTAAATTACTATAGACTACCAACTGCTCATTCAGAGAATTTATGAAGTTCACTTTATCGCAATAGTTTTATACAAACTAGATTTAGACTACGGATAATAGTTTTATACAAACTAGATAATCAATTATTATTATTATTATCATTATATTTGCAGTACAACCAAATACAACGACATTAACTATTAGTTCTAATTAACTGAATTGAGCTGAAAATTAAATCTTGATCTTTAAAGATTAACTATTAATTTTATGCGTTCTGTACCTTTCTGAAGGAATAAAACCTGGAATTGGTTTCAAGGCTGTTTCTGAGTGAATACTTTCTTCAAAATAATATTAAAAATTATAGAAAGATTTTCGAGACATTCGAGTCGAGTCGAGATTTTTAAGAGCCGTCTCGACTCGACTCGTGTCTCGACTCGAAAATTCGAGTCGAGAAATAAGTTTGTCTCGACTCGTCTCGAATTTTACAAAGTGTGTCTCGACTCGAATTCGAGTCGAGTCGAGTCGAGATTCGAGACATGTCTCGACTCGAGCGCATCCCTATTCTTCTCCATATTGCGCACTTAATCTTCTGAAAATTTCATTAGGTTTCAGGGCTTCCTTCACGAGGAACTTGATGCAGCGCTGCTGCACTGGGGATGCCAGCTCCAAACACCAAGAAAAAAATGCCTGGCCGACCTGTCTAAGTGCTGAACGCTTTTGAGATGGTTGGATGGCTAAATGTTGGCTGTCACACGCGCCATTTTCCGACGTTGTCACGGTCTGAGGTGGGCTTCACGATTTTTTTTTCAGTGGAGAACCTGTTGATACACCTATTTATGTCTAAAGTTTGATATCCAAGCTTGAATAGTTTTTCTATCCGGAACAGAATCATGTCGGAAAAGTCCGAACCGAATGCAAAATGCTCACTGAGTAGTATCATAGAACCACCATTACGACTGCTGAAAATGATACCTATACCGTTATCGATCAATACCCCTCCGCCACCGTATCTCCACAACTCTCACAACATCCTCTCCTAATACGGGATGTCTTTTTGCCGGACCATATATATAGATTTCCTGGCGTACACTTAATTTTTTATAGATAAGTAATGAATTATGTCCTGTTCTTTTTCGAGTTTTCTTTTAATTACATATTATCAATTTATAGCACTTTTTTTTTATATTTTAGTAATTTCTTGGAAGTTGGTTAACAGACAAAATTTATGTTATTTAGTTTTTTTTTTTTTAATCCACTCTTACTGTATACAGAAGCCTCCTTCACCCGCCCCGATAATTTTGATTTCTCTTTTTCAATAGTAAATGCTGGTCACTTCTTTGCAATTCAATCCTTAGTCAATGATAAAAGAAACAGTGTCAAATTAATGAAAAATATACATATTTCTATAGCAGTCTCAAAGGCACCCCCTTGAGCGTTTACGTTAGGGTGAAAAATTATCTGACTTTTTTGTAATGCTAAGCATTATCAATGAACAGGTACACCATGAAAGGAAAACTATAGAAAGTAGAAGACAATACTATATAGAAAAGAAGATAGCGTTAAGAGCAACAGCTGGTGCCTATGAGGCACCCCTTGAGCTTCCTCGGGTTAAAGTCAAAGGTTCATTGCCACAGAAACAAACCTCCTTGATTGGTTCCTACTTTATAGTAATCCACTCTGAACTGCATTATTCAACACACTAAATCACCTTATATCCTCCCATCTTATTGGTCTACCCAAAGATCTTATTTCCGGAGGTTTTCTGATTACCCATGCGAGCGAAGTTTTACGCACATCTTAAGCATCTCGACTTTATTACTCTATGACATTTGGTGATATATTGCTATTCACAAGTTCATAATTATTTATCTCTCTAAATTATTCATCCACTTGTTCACTTATTCTCGTGACAAATATATTTTGTCAAACATGACGTAAATTAAAATTTAATTTATTTCAATCCCTGATAAAATATTAAAAATAACCAGTCTTTCTCAAAGTTACCTAACGCAGTGAAAAGTTTCTGATATCTGCTCTACATCCAAACCAGTTGTATGCAACCGGAGATCCGCAAAGGCATCTTATAGCTTGTGTAAAGGGCATCTCCACATAATGCACTGTTGAGTACCATGCTCGATATGGGTATGCAGCGAAGGAGTAGGCTCTGTAGGTCACGAGTAGGTTGGTTTCGACGTCGCAAAGTGAGATGTACTCGAACAGGGGACGAAAAACCGATCGATGATCCCGACAGTGTTGTAGTCACTTATCGGGTCACTGTGCGCCACCCGAGAGGCTTCCGGTGGAGATCTTTGGGTCTATCCTCATCTACTGACTCTATTGCGTAATTCTGTGCCGCACACTACCCATGAAACCACAGAGATATATTAGGATCCTCACAAGAAGTGAAGAGAATTGGTCCAGAAGCACATATTGTTTATTTATTGTGGGGGGCGCGTATCTCCGGTGACCGACAGACCTCTCGGGCTATGGGAACAACGTGAAGACACGCTAGTTTCTGAATATGCAAATCTCGGTGTCACATTTCGTGTTGTTTCAGTGCCATGGCTCAAAAACGACAGACACTGCTGATCGCTTTCAGGAATTTGGACCCATGCGTTAGCTAAGCTTGGTTTGGTTCCAGTTGGAACCCATTCTTCACCTTAGTTGTGATATTCAGCAGGCCCGTAGCTAGAAGTGTGTTATCCGGGAGGCACAGTTCAGTTTCTTCCCTGACACACACACATACACACAAATCAAGCTCAGCTGACGGATGGGTCGAAATAGCCGCGAGCGATCAGCAGTGTGGCTGTTTTGGGCCCTGGCACTGGAGCAATTTCAAATGCGACATCGGGGTTTACATATTCGGAAACTAGTGCCCTTTGTTCCCATACCTACGAAGCCTCTCCAATAACGCATGGTGAACCGACAAATGACTACAACGCTGTTGGGACCGTCGATCGATTTTTCGACTCCTGTTCGAACACACCTCAATTTGCGACATCGAAACCAACCTATTCGTGACCTACAGAGACTACTGGTTCTCTACATACCCATATCGACCCTGGTACTCCCGGCCAAGAAAATTGGGCACTGGAGATGCCCTTTATAATAGGAGACCAAAGGCTATA
This sequence comes from Thermobia domestica, assembly GCF_964235325.1. Lineage (NCBI taxonomy): Eukaryota > Metazoa > Arthropoda > Insecta > Zygentoma > Lepismatidae > Thermobia > Thermobia domestica. The sequence continues at coordinate 242,616,096 of NC_137460.1, read as the reverse complement.
AAATTGAGTGGAGATGTCTCTACTGTATGGACAAGGAGAAAAGGTCTATCACAGGCTTAAACTATTGAATGCTCCAAGAATTAAAAGAAAATCAAACATTTAATGTGACATGTATTTTTACATCTTTTAATATACATGATTGCTTATCACAATGTGTTTTGAAAGAAAAAGAACTAACTCTTCAAAACATGCTGAAAAATTTTTAAATAAATAAATAAAGCACGTATAATACTATTATTCAAAACAAGACATTATTTTACTAGTATTTACCAAGTCCTGTTTTCACTGGTAAATTAAACCTAAAAATAGTCACAATTGCTTAAATCACAATGCAATTTGTACATGAAATGAACCGTGACCAAAATTTGACTTTTACAGATATCCATATACACATACAAAACAGCTGACAAAATAATCACAAAAATATGTAAACATTATTCTTAATACCGCTCTCAATTTACAGCACTAAGAATAATTTCAATTCCTTAAAGACTGTTTCAGACTTTGTTCTCTGTGAATGGAATTTTAATGTTTGACATTTGTTATTGCCGAAAATTTTGTACATATTTTCAGCACTACAACTTTATGAGGCTTCTCTTTCAAGCGATCATCATCTCAGATTCTTTGCTCCTTTTTCAAGTTCTGCACGCAGTGAAGGTTTCGAGTGTGTGCAATTAGACGAACGTAGTAATCTCGCTACTATTTCCTCAGTCAGCACACAATAGTTCCCTTCACTAGGATCGCATATTACTACTTCTGTATAATTGAAAAAGAAAAGAAAAACTCGGAAAGAATTTGTCTCTTACGGCCCATTTCAATGGTTTTTCACAACTATTTCTTTGTAAATAACGCAATAATACAGAATATCACAATGTGGAAAGTAAAAACATTTAATATTTTCGAAGTGCTATTAACTGAATATTTAATTTTAAGGCTTCTTACGAAAAAATATTTGGAAAATAGGTTGTCTAGTACTTACAAAATGCTATTTAGATTTCAGTTTTTGTATTTAGCAGGGGTGCCCACAAGGGGGGGGCTATGACGCAAACTGCGTCATTGAAATATTTGGGGGAGTTAAAAATCTATATAAATATGTTTGACGGGGGGTAAAAATTAATCGAAAAAATTTTTTTTCATGGAAGAATACCTATGGATAGAGAATTGCGGGGAGGGGGGGGGGGAGTGCGTCATGGACATAAGGGTGGGGCACCACTGTATTTAGCACCTTTTTAAGTAGGGGATCGAATCCAGTGGGCATGACAAAACGGTTTGCGTCAATGCAATGCAAAATTGTAATAGTCGCTATAACAGTTACTACGATATTATTCTTGTGTTGCGTTGCTGTAGGCAGAATTTAGCAAAAAAAAAAAAAAAAATCTTTGAGTTTTACGTCCCACGGTTATGCGGGTTAGGCTAAAGGAGACGGTGATGATCAGTAATGAATGAAATGGTGGAATGAAGAAAGTGGGAGGAAACGGGAGAACCCCGAGAAAACCCACGCACACGGTGTTTGTCCACCACAAAGTTCACTTGGCGGGGGCTGGGATCGAACCCGGGACCCCAAGCACCAGAGGTGAACGCTCCCTACCACTGAGCCACCGCGGCCCCCGAATTTAGCAAAAAGTCGTAAGGAATGATTCCCCTGGTCTCCAACGCCAAAGGCATCTACGCTATCCCCATAGCCACGAAAGAACTCAACAATCAAACTATTTGGAAAGCCGGTCGTTTAGTGTCCACAATATTTAAGGCTTATCATGAAAAACTGGAAAACAGACCATTTAATGCCTATAATATTTAAGACTTTTTCAAGAAAAACTATTCGGAAAGCAGGCCGTTTAATGCCTACAATATTTAAGGCTTTTCTTGAAAAACTATTTGGAAAGCAGGTCGTTTAATGCTTATATATATATATATATATATATATATATATATATATATATATATATATATATATATATATTATTTATGGGAAACTAATTGGAAAACAGGCTATTTAAAACTTAGAAGATATTATTACCTGAATATTTAAGCATTTAATGAAAGACTATTACGCTAATATCTGCGAAGATAGAGGTTTTGGGAACCACCTATTTAGTAGTTTAACATAATTTTCTAAGTACTTATGGATTACTTTCAAATTCTCGCTATTGTTAATTATCTGCGGTTTCCACTTACATTAAGAAAGTGGTGGGGAAAAACAAAGAAATCCCGTAGCCTAACTCAAGTTGAAGATTACCCATTACAGTGTAGGATGTTCTTACGTTTCAAAGTAGTAATCCACGCATATTTATCAATTAAAAAAAAAAAAAAAAAAAAAAAAGCTTGGAGTACATTTTCAAGTAAAAATAAATTGAAAGCAAAACTCATACCGACTAATGCATACTGTGAAGAACTTTTGGAGCAAATGGTTTAGTTTGGTCTGTTGCAGTACATAAAATTACACGAAGGCCTTCATTTCTAAGAAAAATTGTCCATTGTACTTACTGACAAAATAATATGTATTTTTGTAAGCATCTGTGCATATTCTTTCTCTCTTTTACAATATTTGTAATGAAAATTTATTGTGATGAATCATATATAGAATTTCATCATATATACATAGTAACGAATCACTAATTTTTATGATATAGTTAAGAGCTCTCGATAAATTCCAGTGAATGTTTTTTAAATAAACATTTTTACATAAATACGGAATTAGGGAGGAAATTATTGAATGACTTGTAATACTACAAAATGCAGTTAGGTAAAACGCCCTGTTTTATAACCTGCTGCTTGTGAACATATCGAACACCATTATTAATTTGAAGATTACAGCATTTTACTACATCGAATTAAGTACTTTCAGTAGATTAAAGACAAAATGTAAAAAAGCAAGAACCAAATTTGTGCGCTTACCAATAGCACATGTAAGAAATTTTACCTTGAAATACAGGATAATTCAAAGAAACGGGAAGTTTTGAAAGTTGTGTTGGCAACAGTGGGCGTTTGGTAACACTGATTCCAGCTTGTCAACGACACCCTGCCATTTTGTTATCGTGAATGCTTGGAGTGGTGCGCAACGTGCTTTTGCGATCAAAGCGTTTTACAAGAACAATGACAGTGTGGAGGGGGCACGGAGAGAATTCCGCCGTCATTTTAATTTGGTGAGCCACGATCGTGTTCCATCAGCACATGTACTTAACACATGGATACGTAATTTCGAGAAAACTGGTTCGGCAATGAAAAGGAAAATTCCAGGCCGTGTGCGAACCGTTCGTACACCAGACAATATCCAAGCTCTTCGAGATGCTGTCGTAAGGAGCTCAACTGCAAAATGTCATATTAAAAAAATAAGTCGTACTGTGTGTATTCTAAAATGAGGTTATTGTTACTATAAAATTAGATAAATATATTTTTAAAAATTTTGTTTTCATAAAATTATTTAATTTTCAAAACTTCCATTTTTTTAAAAAATTACCTTTTTATTTTTATCCCCTGAACAAGATCTATTGGATTGGATCAAATGGAATATTGTGACGTTACACTCTGTGTTCAAACACAATTAAGACACTGTTTTGCAAGCATTTTGTATGGTGTTTTACGGTGAATTCCTTTTACTGAGCTACACTTTGGGAAGTATAGTATTCATTTCACTTAATGGTTTGCTGTAAATATTTAAGTCCACACTATTCGAAAAACATCCTTCCACTTTTGAAAAAATACCAATTTGACATAATATATAAAGTATCAAGACACGATTATTACATTTATTTTCGGTTATTATTGTACGACACACAAGATCAATACACTAGCAGAAAATTAAACAATTCTTAATACAGATAAATTTGATTATATTAATTCATAATGTTTTCATTTGTTGACCTACATTGGTCTTAACCGGCACATTATTACCCAAAAGTCTTGGAAATTAAATAATTTTTTTAGCAATGATCACGTAACAGAAATAATAATATTCAAAGTTACAAATTGAAACTTACTTCTTTTCACACCGTTCATCAACAGTTTCTTCTAACCTCATTCTACTTTTCATGATTTTAAGAACCCCATTAGCTGTTTACATGAATCCCTTTTAATTGCTTAATTACTGGAACACACACACACTCCTTTTAATGCATTGATTTTATGGTGATTTCACACAGTGGTCGAAGTGAGACGGTATGCAATACCGCCTCTGGTTTTTCAGTGATCAAGACAATATTTAAATAGCCGGAATGTTGAGTTAAAATTATACTAAAACATACCGCCTCTGCTTTTTTTTTTTTTTTTTTCACTTCGAACACTGATTTCACATATTTAGCATTGCTTTCTTCGAATTACATTTTTACCTGTTTTGATTGTTCGTGACATAACGGAACATAATAAAGATATTGATTGTTTCTACCTGCCTTAGAAAAAAAACAGGAACTGCTTCCAACAAGCAAGCTGACCATGTTTCGTTCAACAGTAACTGCCCAATTTATACATATTACTGTCCATATTGGCTGATTTTACATTTAAGTGATTAGATCTTTCTTGTGTAATGAAAGTACTGAATGTCTTATTGAACGCCTATGTCCGTCTATCTCTCGACAGGTATCAGAGGAAAAAGGATAAGTCAGCGAGAAACTGTTTTCAGTCGTTGATTCAGTGTCCTAAGAATGAGTCAAAACTTCTTTTTCTTTTGACTTTCTATTCAAACTAGAAATGGTAGAAATCAAACATTACCGAATTACAAGGTGATCAACACTTAACAAAAAACGTAATATATAGCTATAGCGGAAGTGGTAGAATTTACTACCATTTCCGGTTTCAATATTGATCTCCACTGCGCTAAAACGATATGAGACAGCCACAAATGGCTTTTTGATACAGGTTCCGAGTCCAAAGAATCTCGACCCCTGTCCCGCTAGCAAGTGGCACAAATATACTATTTCCAGTTTTAACACTAGTGGCCACATATTAAAAATTCCAATTAATAGCGGGAAGCTTTTTTTTCTTTTTAAACAAATATTAATTCAGTGTCGCAGGAATAGATTTTATTTCCGACTTCCTCTCTGTAGAAATATCTGCACAACTTCCAAATTCAATTTAGATTTCTGTAGTTATTTTTTATTTATTTATTTTTATTTTTTATTATTATTTTTTTTTAATGACAGCGTTCCAAAAGCATGCTTCATCTCCGAATTTATCCCTGTATTGTATGGAGGAGTAACAGGTCGACAATTTCTGGTTTCAATATTAAATTTCCATATTTTAGAAATCTACCGTAGTTAGGGTTAGAAATTACATTCCTAGGTTTTCGACACGTATGGCCATGTTAGCCCGTCATACATATGACGGATGACGTATCTCAGCGACCACACTGCCCGGGAAATTGCAGAGAAAGAAAGGAATGGGGAAGGAAGGAAGCCGCATGAGACTCTTATGTTAGGTACAATCCCGTCATTTGCCTGGTGTGAATGAGGAAAATTCAGGAAAAACCTCACTCAGGATGCCAGGCCTGAAAAAACTCTGTTACACCTTTCCAACCGAGTGTGTCCACCGGGAATCGAACCCGGGACTGCTCGCACCAAAAGTGACAGCCTTAGCCACTACGCACCAAAGGCAACAAAAACCTCTACCGTAGTTTTACAATGTGAAACGCAATTCATTTGTTTCAAAGTTCAAAATGGTCTCCTATTCCTTTCATGAAAATAAGAGATTTTGCAGAATATGACTTCTAAAATCGTCGTGTAGGCATAGATGATTTTTCTTTGTTTTATTTTTATTATTACTATTATTATTATTACTAATTAATAGCCATTTCTGTATATTGCGTTCATTGCTGATCCAAATTTAATACCGACTCTTTTATGAAAATACGCAAAATATTAAAAACAATCCTTCCTGCTTTATATTTTGCATTTGTACTTTGTCTATTGTATTTTCTTACCAATAAATGTCTCGGTACACTAGAAGTAGCCTTGGAGTGAAGACGTAAGTCATCGATTCCTTAAATTTTCGTAACATGCTCTGTGCGCCAAATATGATACTTTACCTCTCATAATCTGTACGTGAGAGATAATGGCGACCATCATTTTTGGATTGGTGAGTGCGTTTGACTTTGAAATTTTACGCCCTGATTTAAGTGCCACTTTTGTTTTTCGAATACAAGTGTGGCGCCTGTGCATGCAACTGGATGTTTCAGCCAACAGCTGTAAAAATTAAAACGTGAAGAACTTTACGTATTTCAATTTCAGTTCTACGAATAGATTTCTCAGGACGCCATACGCTATTTGCTAATGTTACCCTTCGCCGACTCTAAACGGGTTGTTCTCTCGGTAAACTACTATAGCGATTATCGATACTCAATGCGTGGCGCTCTCAAGAGGACAAGCGAGAATATTCGATTTTTTAACATTAAAATATTTTTTATATATATGTTATATATATATACACAGGGTGCTTCAAAACAACACCGACAATGTTTGGGAGGTGATTCCTGACACCAAGATAGGATAAAAAGTATAGACCAACCTGGGTACTGGAATCAATCATTTCGGAGTTATAGGCTGCCAACAACGCAAAAAAAAAAAATGAACTTAACAGGGTCATAGCTCCAATACTATGGGACCTACCGTAGTCGGGTCAAGACTTCACTTAGGAACTAGTATTTGCCCTATCCAAAAATACATGTTTCAGGATCCTAAGGTACTCACGCAACAATTTTTACAAAGGGAGTTTGGCTACGGGCATATAATTTGAAGCACTCACCAACTACCTCTATAAAAGTTGTTGCGGAAGTAGCGCAGGATTCTGAAACGTGAATATTTGGATAGAACACACAGTAGTACCTAAGTGAAGTCTTGACCCGACTAAGATAGGTTCCATAGTATTGGAGTTATGGACCTTTAAAGTTCATTTTTTCATGTTTTCGGCAGCTTATAATTCCGAAATGACGGATTTCTGCACCCAGGTTAGTCTATACTTTTTGTCTTATCTTGGTGTCAGGAGTCACCTCCCAAACGATGTCGGTGTTGTTTTGAAACACCCTATATATATGCGTCATAGAGACTACTGTAAATGAGTTTTACCCGAAACCCCACATTATCTAGTTTCGAGATCATACGGATACAAATCTCGTACAGTCGACATATTAAAGTATCTATCCAGTTCAATAATTACTTCGATTACAATTTGCGATATGGATGGTACGTGTGTATTATAAACTTAAAACAAAACAAAACAGTAGCTGCCTCTCTTCGTAATTATGTGACCCCTTACAAATCTAGTACCATCGATCTAGTCAGTATAGGACCTGTCGAAACCGTCTGTGCACTCCTTTCACATGCTTCAATCCTACCAACTAGTTCATTACTTTTACCAGGATTATCTGCGAGCACTAACTGCTCATCAGACGAAATATCACAGCTTTCAAAACCTTGGCTTGAAACGGGAAGACTAGATTTATTAGTTGCATCACTATTCTCACTATCTTCGGAGAGAACACTTTCTTGCACTTGCGATAACTCACGTATACCAATTTCTGAAATCCTGTTTCTCCATGCCGTGCTTGTTTCTTCGATAGCTCTTTGTACTTCGGATTTAGAACAACTTTCTAACTGGGAAGACGAAAAATACCGTTTGACGGCGGCCGATATTCCATGATCTAATAAGTTTCTCTTTAATTTCTCCTCGATAATGCTTACAGCACAATTACTGATACGTTCGCTAGAATCAGAAGAACCATATTTATTAAGAACTTCAAATGCACTGTTCTTAAGCAGCTGCTTAAATGAAGGCGACAGAATGTTAAAAGGCAACGACGGTGTAAGGTCCGATGTTCCGTCAATGAACGGATTACCTTGTACTTCAGTTTCCTCTGGCAACACTCGAGAACACACGTCGGGCAGTGGATCCGAAATGGTAGGCCCCCTCTCTCTAGAAGATACGGAAGATTTCACATCAATTTCCTGTGACGCAGTATTACCTTCCATTTTTAACATAGTTTCATCAATTTTTATAGTTGATGCTATAGTATAACTTTTGTCTTTTGGCAGTGGTAACACTGAAACCTGTTCCCAATGATCAAAGTGGACGATACGGTGTGGATGGTATTGATTAGATTCAGTAGTATTACCCTGTAACAATGGAGTAAGAGAATTTCGCCCCTCAAGACCCTCATGCTCCTCTAAGATCTCTGAATCAACCTTGGACACAGGAAGAAGGTATTTAGTTTCAGTGGAACAATTGTCTGGTTGAACACTTTGGTTAGAAGGTACATTAACTGCTTCATCTGACACTATTGTACATTTGTTATCCTTAGTTTCGGCATTTCTCTCAAGTGAATGCACAGAAATACCTGATAGTAATACGTCCAACTCCTCAAACCTTTTTGAGCCAATTTCAGCCAAATAAAAGTAGTATTTCGTTGGAGTGTCGATAATATTCGTTTCAAAATTTTGACTAGACTTCAAATAGCTTGGATCATGTGGTAATATTGTGGATTCTTCCTTAATCTTCTTCCGACCTGACGAGAGTAAGTTGTATTCTTCACAAGAGTTGATATCTTTTTGTGCTGAAGAACTGCTTACACCAGACACAAGCACCTCCAGTTCCTCGAACTTTCTTGAACCGATTTCAGCCAAGTAATAGTAATATTTAGTAGCATTATCAATAAAACTACTGCTCATTTGAGTCTTATCGGATTTGATTGTTTCCATATCTTGGATAGGACTTGTACTAGCATGATCTGATATCATTGTTGAATTCTTTTGCTTTTCTTCCTCTGCCTTCTTTTGCTTCTTTTCCTTCTTTTTAGCTTTCCTTTCTTTCGAGCTGGAAAAGAGAGAATAATAAAAATATTTTAAGATAAATATCTATGAGGACTTTTATATAAAAATACTATATTTGGGAATCAAAAGTAAATGAAGATCAAAGGACAAATATTGGAAGTAGAAGTACTGCAGAAGCGTGCTTCTAGGGCGAGATTGTTCAATGAAATTTCATATATTATAGCTATTATATGTTTTAATTAGTACATTTTATAAAAATTTAAATTCTCATTTACAATTACTCACTCTTCTGGTGGGAAAAAATGAAATCTTTGTAAGTTTTACGTCCAACGATTATGCTGGCTAGGCTAAAGAAGACGGTGATGATGATAAATGAATGAAATGAAGAAACTGGGAGGAAACGGGAGAACCCTGAGAAAACCCACGCACACGGTGTTTGTCCACCACAAAGTTCTTGGCGCGACCTGGGATCGAACCAAGGACCCCACGCACTACAGGTGAAAGCTCTACCACTGAGCCACCGCGGCCCCTCTGGTGGAATAATTTACTAGCAGATATCACTGATGGAGATAAAACAGCTACATAGAAACAGGGACCTATTTCAAACACAGAGGCTCGTCAAGAAAGTAAATCCCGAAAGTGCCAAAATGGCACGAGAAGTCAAAGCAGGGCACGCTTGCGTAAGAATGGAGGAAGAACACATAGCCATAGCCTGGTGCGAGCGAAATTGTGTGAAATTAATGGTGAGAGAAAAAATGAAATCTTTCAGTTTAACGTCCCACGTTTACACTTGTTAAGCTAAAGGAGGAGATGATTTAAGCGAGTGAATGATGATGGATGAATTAGTGAAATGATAATGTAGGAAGAAATGGTAGTACCATGAGAAAACCCACGAACATGATGTTGTCTACCACAAACTTACTTGGTCGGGGATCGAACCAAGGCGAGCCAGCATTCCATTCTTTAGTGGTGACAGAACTTTGGTACGATAAAAATGGCTGCGCGCATACAATCTCCCGCCGAATGTGGGGTACGCGTGATAATCAGGTTTTTTCATATAAGCTGTCGGTGTCAGAAATCCACCGGCAGTTGTGTGAAGTGTATGAAGCGGATGTCAGAACATGGTACGAGATAATTCACAGCAGGTCTGCCCAATGTGCACGACGAACACCGTAGTAGCCGATCGTCTGTGTTACGCCCGAATTAGTGGAAAATGTGTAGAAGTAATTCTACAGGGCTGGCGGTTGACAATGTCCGAACTCTCATGTCAACTTTCACAGATCTCCTGTTCCTTGCTGAACAAGATCATCACCCAGCGACTGTAGTTCCATAAGATGCATGCACGATGGGTTGCAAAACAACTGACAGACGGGTACATGAAGAAGCGTCTAGTGCCTACTTGGATTTTCCTGCCGCGTTACAAGGAAACTGACCAGTTCCTTGAATACATCTCACTGAAGCCGAAACATGGGTGTCCTACGTGGCGCCAGAAACAAAGCAACAGTCCATGCACTGGCAAAATAGACCGTTAAGAGCAAATTCAAAGACTGCCTGCCGATAGGGTGTCCTCGTCATCCAGAACTTACCCAGGTAGCAGACTTCTTTGACGCAAGCGTACAAAAGCTGGTGCCGCGTTACGAAAAATGCCTCAACAAGGATGGTGCATATGTTGAAAAGTAGAGATGTATCATTAACTACATAGTAATAAAATCAATTTCTTCTGATGTTTGTCTTTCATTTTCCAGTCCATCACAACTCACTTTTTGGATGCACCTCATACCAAACTTATAATATTAGTGTAAAACTAATAAAAATAAAACTTTATATAATTGTATATAAGAGAGCTGTTACAAAAGTTCTAAGCTTAGCAGAACATTCGGATGTATTTACTAAACCTTCATTGAATATTATACCATTTTTTAATCTATTTTTCTGTGTTTTTGCAGGTAAAGAGCTGCTACTGAATGTCTCCATAAGAATGGTTTAACGCTGCATAATACACATCAAGACTGTTAGTACATTAGGCGATAATGCCCCTTTTTACGCTACACTGAAGAAATGGGCAGCTAAATTTAGGAGAGGAAAAAACTGGAACTGAAGATGACCCTTTACCAGGAAGGTCCGTTAAAGCACTAACCCAGAAAAACATTGATGAAGTCCACGGAAGCGTCACAAATGATTGCCAATTAGGCATCAGGCACATTGCTGAGACAGTCGGCTTGTCGACTACAAGCGTTGAGAATATCACTCAGCATATGGGAATTAGAAAATCTCCGAGATCGGTACCCAAAACTTTAAACTTCTGAACAAAAGATGACTAGGTGGAACATTGCAAAGGATCAAGCTTAACTTTCCGGTCAAATCCAGACTCCTTCCTAACTCGATTCATAATAGATGAGACGCAGATCCACCAGTATCAACCTGAGTTAAAACAAAGTTTCAAGCAATTAGAACATCCTTCATCCCCACTCCAAAAGATGGCCAAATTAGTGGCAGCTCTTAGCAAAAAATGTTCTTTGGGATTCAGAGAGTGCGATGGTCATGGTAGAGTATTTTCCAAAGCGGATATTATGGATCCCTGTTACAAAATCTGTGTGATCATATTAGGCACAAGCGTCATGGCAAACTAATAAACAATGTCCTTGTCCATCAGGACTGTCCCCAGTCACAAAAATCCACACGAGTGCCGTAGGTAACATTCTATACTTTTTATTTATTTATTTTTTTGACAAAACCCTCTTTACTAGAGGTATAAAGACACTTGAAGGTTGATGGGCTAACTGCTTTTAATTATCAGAAATTTGGATTCTGTATAACAAAATACATCGAATCCATACCCAAAATTGCTCAGGTTTTTCGCCCATAAAAAAGTACGGTCAGTCGTCCTGGGCTTTCGAAATGTGAACTCTGTTTAACAAAACACATCGAATCCATATTCTGGGGTGCGTACACAGAACTTTTGTGTTTTTGTGCGTGGCTGTGTAATTGTCGAGAGCATGTGAAATTAAGTTGTGTTTAAAAAAATGAATGAAATTTTGAGTTTTACGTCCCACCGTTATGCCGGTTAGGCTAAAGGAGACGGTGATAATGAGGAATGAATGAAATGGTGGAATGAAGAAAGTGGGGGGAAACGGGAGAACCCCGAGAAAACCCACGCACACGGTGTTTGTCCACCACAAAGTTAACTTGGCGGGAGCAGGGTGAAGTTGTGTTTAAAAGTTTGAGCAACAACACAGCATCAAAGTTTGTGTAAAACTTGGCAAATACGCTACTGTTACTTGGGCTTATGGTGTACATTCCCTAGCCAGGGCACAAGTGTTCAGATGGCTGTTGTAAACACTAATTTCACTGACACATTTAACACCTTATAGAGCAATAAATTAAAAACATATTGTGGAATTTCGCATAAGTTATTAATTTGAACAATAGTTTTTTTTTTAACATTTTTTTTTTCATAAAGCGAATTGACCGTAAATACAAGGACAATAAATACGGGTAATCTAAAACTGAAATTAAGTATTCGAATACCTTTACAAACAACTGCAATAAGGGATGTAAAGGTAAAGATTTTGTGAAGCTGTAATAGAAATGGTGATTACGACTGCCCAGAGGAAAAAAAATATTCATGTATAGTAACAAACACGACGGCACACGGTAAGTCACTTTTCTTATGAAATGAAAAAAATGAAATGAAATCTTTAAGTTTTATGTTCAACGGTTATGCTGGCTAGGCTAAAGGAGACGGTGATGATGAGAAATCAATGAAACGGTGGAACGAAGAAAGTGGGACGGAACGGGAGAATCCCGACAAAATCCACGCACACGGTTTTGTCCATTACAAAACTCACTTGTGAGCTGGGATCGAACCAAGGACCGCATGTACCAGAGGTAAACGCTCTATCACTAAGCCATCGCAGCCCCCTACTTTTCTTATGAATATGAGCCCTATGGTTTCTGCAAGTAGGTACCTATTAGGTACTTGAAGTTTTTACACTGTCTAATTAATTAACGCTACTTTTCAGGACTAAGGTTACATACGATGAGACCTACTGTCTGAAGTAGGACCCGAATTATTGCTTGGTTTTAAATCCAAAGAAAGCCCCGAATCAAACCCGGGACCATGCGCACCAGAAGCACGTACCCTAGCTACTTAATCACGAAGGAGCACCTGGAGTTTCACCATATTATTTAAATCATTTTATACTCTTAACTACAAGGGAAATAAATATACGTGGATGATTCAGAAAGTAATGTCTCCAAACCCACTACTTGGCCAATAGTACTGCAAACATTCTCAACTGTTTACCATTGATGCACTGATGTTTAACCTATATAATGTCACATGTTTCACCTTCCTATCTCTTCTCGTTCCAGAGTAATGGTGCAATCCATGCCATCCAGTGGTGACGTCCGGTTGAAACAGAGAGCTGCCATTGAATTTCTGACTGAGGAAGATTGTGCGCCCAGGAACATTCATCGCCGGCGACGAGTCGTGGATACACCATTAGGATCCAGAAACTAAGCGTCAGTCGATGAAGCACCGCCACACGTCCTATCCTAAGCCAAAAATTTCAAAATTGTTCCTTCTGCTGGCAAAGCGTTGTTGACATTCTGCTTCATCCTGCCTATAGTCCGGATCTAGCGCCTTGCAACTTCCGGCTCTTTTCCAAACTTAAGGATCACCTTAAGAGCCAACGCTACAGTTGTGACGCGGAAGTGAAAGCAGCAGTTCAGTAATGGTGTCGCCAGCACCCACCACAATTCTTCGCCGACAGCATGAAAAACCTTGTTTCGCGTTGGTGCTAGTGGGTTGGCCGTAATGGGAACTATGGTGAAAAATGATGAAAGCATTTGTAGCTGACATTACAAACTTTCCACTGATACCTGTATCGGTGCTATCTGTGAAACACAAATAAAGGTATCATCACCTTGGAGGCATTACTTTTTGAATCACCCTCGTATTATCAATCAACTCCTAAGTATTTGAACCAGGATCTCCTGCTTGTGGGGCAGTTCTCCACCAATTGAGCTACTACAGACACTTTTTTTTTTTTTTTTGCTACTTCATTCCTCAAACTTCCACAGTCGATGGGTGAACAGTACAGGCTTGAGAAATACAGCATCAAAACACTGTTAAAATGGTAAATTAATTGATCAAATAACTAAACAACACGTGGAAAAATGGGGTTTAGCCTTCTCCAAATCCAGTGCCTTTTCTGTGTGTTATTCCAATACAATTTTTATGTTAATTAAGCTCTGAATTTATCTATTAATCTATCAATACTTTACACTGAGATTTATTTTCTGTACTTGAAAATTATTATTCATAATAATATTTCATTATTATTTAACCAAATACATTTGTAGGAACTTGTTATTTTCAACATAAAGGGCAGAAAAATCCGTAGTAATAAGAGCTTTTCGAAAATGAAAATGAAATCTTTAAGTTTTACGCCCCACGGGTATGCCGGTTAGGCTAAAAGAGGTGGTGATGACGAGAAGTGAAAGAAATTGTGGAGTCAAGAAAGTGGAGGAAACGGGAGAACCTCGAGAAAACCCACATACACTGTGTTTGTCCACTACAAAGCTCACTTGGCACGAGCTGGTATCGAACTAAGGACACCATGCACCAGAGATGAACCCTCTATCACTGAGCCATCGCGACCCAAAGAGCTTTTCGAAATCCTAATTATAGTCAAATGAAGTGCTTTTTGAAATATTTTGTTGACGCACTTCTTTTCTTTTTCGTCAAAAATAAATAAGAAATATAAATAAACAAAAGTAAAAGTATTTTTTTATGTCACAAATACATAACAGCTCATAGATTCGAAACGAGGTAAAATTGAAATGAAATCTTTGAGTTTACGTCCTACAGTAATGCCGGCTAGGCTAAAGAAGACGGTGATAATGAGAAATGAAGGACATGATGGAATGAAGAAAGTAGGAGGAAACGGAAGAACCTCGAGAAAACCCACGCACACTATGTTTGTCCACCACAAAGTGAATCTGGCGCGAGCTGGGATCGAACCAAGAACCCGATGCATCAGAGGTGAACACTCTACCACTAAGCCACCGCGGCCCCCGGTTTCGAAACATGTTTTAAACAGGTTCCTCAAGCGCCATATGTAGAGGAAAACGAGATGAAATCGGTTTATTAGAGAATATCTTTTCTTTGCATTTCATATGACGAGGTTACACGGACGAAGAGACGGAAGAAGTATTCAAGCACAAATCTTATGCATTTCAACATGAAGTGCTCAAATAAAATTAATCCCCAAGTATTACCTGTCTTTAGATTCCACTTCCCTGTCAATCCAAAGATTCGGTTCTTCATTTCCAGCTCCAGAACTCCGATTCTGAAAGAAAGAAAAATATTAAAGATGGGCCTTATATAAATATAGGTATATTTGAACTATGTTTTAAACTACACACTGCTCCTAGGTTAATACAAAATATTTTCGAAGTTTTCAGATACTGCCGAAAGGACATTTTTACATTGAACCATACAACATAATAACAAAGTAAAAGAATATCTGAATGTCAACCATGGCCTGTATCTTCACGGAATTCACCCAATGGGGCTGAGGTAAACTGAGAATAAGTAACGAGTGACAGGCATAGGATCTGGATCTGACATAAAATAACGGGTACTTTCAGTCGATGTGGAAAGTTGAAATTTGGCATGATTATAGCTTCTCTGGACTAACCCACAGAAAAATTGCCAAAAGCGAAAATTTTTATTTTTACGGGGTTTAAAGGGGAAATGAAAAAAAAATCCCTATGTTATTTAAATGGACTTTTTCTTTTTTTTTTTTTTTTTTTTTTTTTTTGAACTTATAGTCTCATGTTTTAGGAACTTGGAATAAAAAAATTGAAATTCGGTATGCTTGTACGTTTTCTATATGATTATTTAATAAAATCACTAAATATATATTTCCAACTTTGGTGGGGTTTTATGGGCAATTAAATATATATTTCCTGTGTTATTTACAGATGGTGATATAAAAATGGAAACACCTGTAGTTGGCAACACGTCAGATGTATGGGTTGGCAGTGGTGTCGTGGCGCCCGCAGCGCCGGACCGCTGGTGGTGGTGTGTTAGGTCGGTCTCCATACTACGTCAGGCGCAGTGGAACAGCAGTGTTCGGTGGCTGCAGCAGACGGAGGTAGTGTAAAATGGGAGACCTCTCAGATTTTCAAATAGGACAAATTGTTGGCACGCGGTTATGTGGAGTGAATGTGACGGCAGTGCCTACTGTGTTAGGTGTGTCGCGTGGGACAGTGTTGAAGATGATGACGGTCTACACAACACACGGGAAAACTACATCGGGGAAGCGGAACAATGGGCGGAAGAAAATCATGAGTGACAGGTCACGCCGGGTATTAAAGCGCATTGTCACGCAGAACCGTCGTGCCACTGCGGAGCAAGTGACGGAGGAACTCAATCAGCACCTCCCCCACCCTGTTTCAACAATCACAGTCTGCCGCGAATTACATGACATGAACTTACGGGGTCGTAATGCACGGGCCAAACCGCTCATCAGGGACCATAACGCTTTCGCACGCCGCAAATGGTGCCGCGACCATGCAACTTGGACCGTTGAGGACTGGAAACGTGTGATATAGTCGGATGAGTCAACCTTAACCCTATTCCCAACCACGGGCCGTGTTTGTGTGTGGAGAACGCCCAAAGAAGCTTATGATCTACAGTGTCTCCGCCCAACTGTGAAACATGGCGGCGGCTCGGTGATGCTGTGAGCCGCAATATTATGGTTTTCATTGAGTCCTGTGGTCACACTTAGCGGACGAATCACTGCCAACGATTATGTCGCAATTTTAGGAGACCACTTGCATCCTATGGTCCGGATGTTGTTCCCGGACAATGATGCCATCTTCCAGGATGATAATGCACCCATTCACACAGCTGGGGTTGTTGCAGCGTGGTTTGAGGAACATGAGGATGAAATTCAACACCTCCCCTGGCCCGCCCAATACCCAGATTTCAACATAATTGAACATCTGTGGTCCGTCTTGGAAACACGACTCCGGCGACGGTTTCCACCCCCATCCTCTCTCACAGAACTGGCCGATGCCCTGCACGAGGAATGGTGTAAAATTCCACTTGCTACCATTCACGACCTCTATGCCTCCATTCCACGTCGCATCAAGGCTGTTCTGAAGGCGAAAGGTGGCCCGACACCATATTAATCTGGTAAGTTACAATTTCGTTCAGGTGTTTCCATTTTTCTGATCACCATCTGTATATGCGACATCTACACCTGAAAATTATTGAGCACTTTTTGTTGTAGGGCTACAATGATTGTCATGATTGTAGCTTTTCGGGACTAACCCACGGGAAAATGGCTAATATATATATATATATATATATATATATATATATATATATATATATATACAGGGTGCGGCACGTAAAACCGGCCCGTCGTAATATTCTGGTATATTGTGTTTTTGGCAACACTTAAATAATCTACCTTCCTAACAAGAGATGGCGTGTCGAGGTCGGGTCGACTTACGTGACCTGCAGCAGTCACGTGCAGCCGCAGCCAGTGAAACAGGACGGTGCAACATACCACACATCAGCTGCATCATTGTCCCTTGTGTATGAGATGTTTACACCAGAGAGGACAATCAGCAAAGGCTTGTGGCCTCCTCGGTCACCAGACTTGTCCACGTGTGACTTTTACTTATGGGGACTGTTAAAGGGAAGAGTATACGAAACAAATCCACACACAATTGAAGAACTCAAGACCAGGATCCAGGATGTCACCAATAACATTACAACACAAGAACTGACAAGGGTATATATGAATCTCCTCAATCGTGCTCACATGTGTGTTGAAGTGGGCGGAGGACACTTTCAGTACCTGCTGTGAAGGAGAGTAGTCATATTCAATACATTACATGTCATTTTATGTGTTCACTTTACGGGCCGGTTTTACGTGCCGCACCCTGTAAAACAAACTTGAAATTTGAAGTGAATGAATTTTGGGTGTAAGAGGTGCGAGGTCGTAGACCAGGCAAACGTGGGAGTTTGGGGGCGAATCCCCAGCTGGCTAAATTCAGAAAATATTAAGAGCAAATGCATGAAATTCACTCTTGATGCAAAGGCTGATACATAAGACATGCGAGCAAATGCGGGGGTCTGGGGAGGAGCCCCAGATAGCCAAAGGCTAGTCAGTTATATAAAATGACAGTTGTAGTTTCAGATATTTTTCTGTTTCACACACCTTTAAACTTTAGCAACTTTTATCATTTCCAATAATATGCATAACAGTTGTACATATTACAGAAAAACACTCAAAAATATTGCAAAAATTTATTTTCAGCTGTTGTCAAGATTTTTTAAAAATTTCACTGTTTAGTTTATCGTTCCACGATTATGCTCTGATAAGGAAGAATGATGATGATAACGAATGAAATGGTGGAATGAAGAAATGAGAGAATTCCAACAAAACGCACACACGGTATCTGTCCATCACAAAATTCAGTTGGCGCGAGTTGGCATTGAACCATAAACTCCACGTACCAGAGGGATTCTACCACTGACAAGGAGACTTACGGAAGCGTCACTCACCGATTTGAATGAAACTTTGCAGACTTGTAGAACATCGAAAAATAATCGACGTGTATTTTTTGTTTCGACAATGATGAAGATTTAAGGGTAGAAACCACCCTTTGAACGTTAGGGGTGGTCTTCAAGCATAGACAAAAAACAATCATTTAATATAGAAGACATACTGCCAGGGGTGTTTACGACAGCTGATTCAGAATCTGACGTCATAATTACAAAATTCAAAATGGCGGATAGAATATAATAATTACAATTACAAACTGTCTTCTGGTTTGAAACTGTCTGCACCTAGCCAACAATTATAGTTGGCAGGGGTTACTACGAGAAGGTTGCACACCGATTTGAAATTCCTTTCTATTGATTTGAAACATCTTTATTTTAACGGAATGCTTGATTAACGTGAGTCTCTACACCTCTCCCTACTCGGTATTCTTATGTATAGCGAGTTCCCTCGCCTCTCACTTTGTCAGAATTTCTCATATCCTCAATTGTTATAATTATGAATTTATTGAGGAAACTCTTCACAGTAATGGTATTTCGTTAAAAAAGGTGTGATGTGTAAACATTGTTTACACCAAACTCACTTTATTACAGCAATAACTGTGACAAATCGCAAAATGCAGCACAATCTTCTTTCAAATAACTGTTTTTGTATCACCTTCGCAGCGCCATGCTACAGAATGGATACTCAATGCGAGATATAAATATGGCCCTGAAAAGGACAAGAACGAAGGACACTGACAACAAGGACAAAAGTGCAGAAGAAACTGTGAATGAAGAACGGAAGAACACAATCTGCCTCCCATACACCGGGAACACTTCTGGAAAGCTCAGCAGACTATTTGCCAGGTACAATATCAGGACAATACACAAGCCTCCAGCAAAAATAAAAAAACTTAATACGATCAACCAAAGACGACTTGGACTTCCGAACTCCTGGAGTTTACCGCATTCCATGTGAATGTGGTAAGTCATATATTGAACAAACAGGACGAACCATTGAAGCCAGATGCAAAGAACACAACAGTTACATCAGACTAAACCAACCAGAAAAATCCGGACTGGCTGAACATAGCATCAAACAGTAACATAAGATTTTGTTCACAGATGCCGAAATAATAGCAAAATGCTCAACAGTTTGGGACAGGAGGATAAAAGAAGCCGTTGCAATCATACAAGAAAAAACGAACCTTAACAGAGACACAGGATTCCAACTGAGTAAAACATGAACACCAATCATATCCCGCCATTTCAAGCACCAATCAGAAGCCGCCATTTCAAGCACCAATCAGAAGCCGCCATTTCAACCACCAATCAGAAGAGTCCAATCATACATACATGAGTATATATATTCCATACACTCCCTTGCACCATCATATTCGCCTGAAGATGAGTACGATGTCAGCCCTCGAAACGTCGCAAGATATAACAGTATTTACCTGGCTGCTAGCCCGAGAAAACCTGTTCACAATACGTCGCCAGGAAAGCTTCAATAGATACTAAATTATATTATTACGGAGATGTAAATTTATGTTATAGTTGTAGAGGACAATATCAGTAAAATGTCTCAAGAAGTTTTTCCACGGCCTAAAGACGAACGCATCAAGAGGTTGAATCCTACCAGTTGTTAGTACCGAATGGTTTCTATTTTGAGGTACTCTTTTATTCGTAAAATAGGTTGAAAAGTTGATTAATTGTTACCACTCCACGAATCTAATAACAAATTGGACTTTGCATTAGACACTGGGAGAAAAACCTCTTGAAACCATGATCTCACAAGACCTCATGTTAATTTTCCCGAATTTGATACTTTCACAAGGACATTTTCAGATTAAAAGATGTTGTTTTGGACTATATGCCCAAATGTTCCATTCTTCTCCTGCAAAATAATTAATAACGGCGATAACAGAACACCATTTTTAGAAATTAAAGGTTGTATGTTGTAGCTGTGAGTCATAGATTTATTGATTTTGCCACACTTTCTACTCTTTGTATCTCTGTAAACGCTATAGTGAGAAGTGAAGAGACTCACTTTAATCAAGCATCCCATTAAAATGAGTACAGAAAGGGCTTTCAAGTTGGTCTGCGATCTCTCGCAGTAATCTCTGCCAACTATAATTGTTCTTTGCTAACTGCAGAGAATTTCAAACCAGAAGACATTCTAGTCACTATATTGGATCCACCATTTTGAATTTTGTAATTTTGACGTCAGACTCTGAATCAGTTGTCCTAAACCCCGCTGGCAGCATGTTTTCTTCTATATTAAATGATTGTTTTCTGTCTATGCTTGGAGACGACCCCTAACTTCAAAGGGTGGTTTCTACCCTTAAATCTTCACAATTGCCGAAACCAAAAAATACGTGTTGATTATTTTTCGATGTTCTACAACTGTGGAAAGTTTTATTCAAATCGGTGAGTGACACTTCCGTGAGTTACCTTGTGAACCACAGAGGCCACCAAAAGATGTATTGTAAAACATCAAAGCACAAAGTATTACAAGGACCCTGTGAATAAAAGACAAAACAAAAACTTGTCAGCAATTACATGTTACACGGTTCTTTGTACTTGAGTTGGCTTGAAAGACATTACTCTGAGATGATATTGTATTGTGATATGTAAATCCACCAACTGCATCACACTGAGGTACACGTGCTGCTCGAAGCACACACTGTCGTTCATGACTTCGGAGTTAAACAAGAACGTACAGTAACAATAATCAATCAGCGAAACCGCGTCGATTCGAAACCCCTGGATATACAGATTGATGAACAAATATGTATCTGTTATGGTGAACACAATAATCCATTTTCACTTATGAACCAATTTCGATATATAACTATTCAAAGTTTTTATACTCCAAAAGCAAGTAGTAAGAATAATCACTAATACTTCATATTATACAGAGTGGCCCAAAAGTAGGTATACAGTCCCATACTGAACAACTCATTGTTTTTAATATCATTTCTTATTGTTATCCATCAGGTAGAATTAGTTTCTTTACTGTTTGTTCTTAAATATCTTAAGCTCGGAACAGCCGAAGCAAATAAACCTATAAGCTAGAATGTTATACTTGATCAATGCAGGGGTGTATATCTACTTTTGGGCCACCTTGTAGTTCTTGCAGAACGCTATTCAAAGATCTAAATATTCTTCCACTTCTTTCATTATATACGTACACGAAATATTACTCTTGGTCTACAAGAACTGTCCAAAAAGAACTGAGATAAATATGGATATAATACGATAACGATGTCATATCTCCAAGTTCCCCTTCATAATACCTCTTTGTTTTCGAAAACAATTGCATACAAAGGTGTACAACTCATTGTACTCATTGTCTAATCAAATTAAGTCTCTTATCAAACACGAAAGTTTCAAAAAGTCAATACGTACTCTGTTGCTAAATCACTGTTTTTACAGTCTGGAAGAATACTTGCAAACTGATCTAGGTTCTATTAAGCCGTAAATGTAATTTTTGTGCATATTATAATTATCTATTTCGTACCAAAAAAAAAAAAAAAATCTGTATAAGGAAACCACAGTATTTTATCCTGTTTTTCTATCATCTAGGAAATATTGTAAAAGTAGGTATGTTTTTAGTATAATATGAATATATATTTGTATAGTCACATCATTGACATGCTCTATATTATATGGCAATCAGCCAATGTAAATGGTCATTGAACGCAATAAAATTCAATTCAATTTGAGAGTATTAACAAGTATGCAGTTTAGTGAGTAGTTCCATCTTTTTAAGGAAATGTAGAAGTTTCGTTGACCTGCAGACCTTACTTCTTTTGTCTTTAGAAAAATAAGCAGATGTTTCTTATAGACGCAGTTCTCATTTATTATTAATTTATACATTACATTTTACCATCGGGACATTACATTGTATTGACGTAATCATTCGCATATTTTTACTTTCGGCCTGAAGTTTCAAAAATCTGGTTCGATATGCATTCTTTTATATAAAATTCTTATGTCAGATCAACCAGGAATATTATTCGACACACCACTTCAGTTCTTGAAATAAGTCTGTGACAAATGCGACAACAAAATTCTAATATATATATATATATATATAGAGAGAGAGAGAGGGTGGTAGGTAACTCCACCGAAAAACTTTGGGAGGCTTTTCCTTATACGAGATGAGAAAAAAAAGTTCTAATAAACATGGGTCGAAAAATGTCTCTTTTCAGAGTTATGAACTAGGGAAAATTCGAAATATCACGTTTCAAAACGCCCTGGCTTAGACACTATAGGACCTATCCTAAGCGGTTTAAGGAATTACACAGGAACTGGTATACGATTTATCTAAATATCTATGTTTCAAAATTCACCAATACCAGCGAAACGAATGCACCATTAGTACTTAAAGGAGTATCCCTATACTTCAACTTCCTTTTTACAGTTTCTTTCACCGATAACGGAGGATGGTAAAACATGGATATTTAGATAGAGTACATACTAGTTCTTGTGTAATTCCTTAAACCGCTTGGGATAGGTCCAATAGTTTCTAAGTTACGGAGTTTTGAAAAGTGATTTTTCGAATTTTCAATGGATCATAACTCTGAAAGGAGACTTTTTCGACTCATATTTATTAGAACTGTTTTCTTTCATTTCGTATAAGGAATCGCCTCCCAAAGTTTTTCGGTGGAGTTACCTACCACCCTCTCTCTCTCTCTGTATATATATAACGGTATGGTGCTAAATTCGTTGTACAAAAGCAGAGGAGTGATTCCTGAGAGTAAAACAAACAAATAAGTTCCAATAAACATAGGGCGAAAACCTCATCGTTTACGTGTTATAGGCTGCCAAAAACAAACAAACAAATAATAATAATAATAATAATAATAATAATAATAATAATAATAATAATAATAATAAAATAAAATAAAATAAAATAAAATAAAATAAAGGTTCATAGCTCCAAAACTATGGGACCTATCTTGGTCGGGTCAAGACTTCACTTAGGAACTAGTATGTGCTCTATCCAAAACTACATGTTTTAGAATCATAAGGTACTCACGCAACAATTTTTATAGAGGGAGTCTGACTACGGGCCTATGAGATAAATTACTCTCCAACTACCTCCATAAAAATTGTTGCGTGAGTACCTTAGGATTCTAAAGCATGTATTTTTGGATAGAGCACACACTAGTTCCTAAGTGAAGTCTTGACCCGACCAAGGTAGGTCCCATAGTTTTGGAGCTATGAACCTTTAAAATTCATTTTTTCATGTTTTCGGCAGCCTATAATACGTAAACTATGAAGTTTTCGCCCTACGTTTATTGGAACTTTTTTGTTTGTTTTACTCTCAGGAATCACTCCTCTGCTTTTGTACAACGAATTTAGCGCCATACTGTATATATAAGAATTTAGAAATCTGTTGCGGTGAATTTGCAACGAAAATACACGAACGAAGCAGAATAAAACTTTTTTCGCCGATTTTTCTACACCTTAACTAATTCTATTTTGTGTTAACTATTTTAGTTTTATTTTGTGTTTTGAGTACCACACTTCTGTCACATATAAATATTACTTGTTTTCGGAGTATAAAAGGTTAATATGCACGCGTATACATGGTTTGTCACCTAAACATGTTTCATATAATACTAATAGCGAACTGGATCTTGTATCTACTATAGGTCCATCGGAGACCGGATTGGGGGGGGGGGGGGGAATAGTCATTCTGTCAGTATTTGAATCAGCAGATATATCAAGTTGAAATCTGTGATTTGTCTGAGTTCTTGATAATTCCGAAAATCCTAAATATCAATCTGTAAAGTTAAATCAACCGCATTAAATTTAAATATGTATTTTCCTTTTGCTTTTATATTATGCTGTCCCACCAATGATCAAGTTTTCCTCTATCTAAATTGAGCTTTGGGCTCTTTATCCTAATAAAAAATGATTCAGGTACGTTTCTTAAGTATTGTAGAAACAAAACTGTAAAACCTCTATTTTTTTTTACAATTTTGTGTCGTGGATCCTATGGATATCTTGATAAGCCTGAAGTAGAGGAGTCTTCTCCTGCTGCCTCTAATGTGTTCGCAGAGTTTTTTTTTATTTTTTTTTCGGTCATTTCTATGCAGAAATTACAAATGCATGACCCAGTGTAAATCCCTCAGGGTCCTGGTTTTATCAAGACATCTGCAGAAGTCAGAAACAAAACTGAAAAAGTGGAGGTTTTCATTTTTTTTTTTTAAATTAAAGCAAAAGGACCAAAACTCAATTTAGATAGAAGGAATCTTGATCACATGTGGATAATCATAATATAGAACAAGTGGAACAGCATTAATATCGAACCAAAACAAAAATAACAAATTAAATTTAGTATGTTTTATTTAACTTTATAGATTCTTATTCAAGATTTTTGGAATTATCAAAAATTTAAGACACCTCAATTTTCAACTTGATGTAAATTTTGATCTGTCTAGAGTGATCCACAGAAAAAATTGAATTTAGATAGAAGGAATCTTGATCACATGTGGATAATCATAATACAGAACAAGTGGAACAGCATTAATATCGAACCAAAACAAAAATAACAAATTAAATTTAGTATGTTTTATTTAACTTTATAGATTCTTATTCAAGATTTTTTGGAATTATCAAAAATTTAAGACACCTCAATTTTCAACTTGATGTAAATTTTGATCTGTCTAGAGTGATCCACAGAAAAAATTGAATTTAGATAGAAGGAATCTTGATCACATGTGGATAATCATAATACAGAACAAGTGGAACAGCATTAATATCGAACCAAAACAAAAATAACAAATTAAATTTAGTATGTTTTATTTAACTTTATAGATTCTTATTCAAGATTTTTGGAATTATCAAAAATTTAAGACACCTCAATTTTCAACTTGATGTAAATTTTGATCTGTCTAGAGTGATCCACAAAAAAAATTGAATGTTGTCTGTATATTTTTCTAGTCAAAGTTCAGAAGCGTGTAATAACGATGTTTTAGTGAAAATACAAATACGAAATTTATACAAATAGCTGCAAATATACCAAATGCCAATTAAATGAAAATGAAATCTTTCATTTAACGTCTCCACGATTATGCCCTTTGGGCTAAAGGAGACGATAATTAAGGCAAGTGAATTGGTGGAATATGGGAGGAAACGGGAATACTTTGAAAAAACTCACACACACCATGTGGTCCACCACAAACTTATTTGGCCGGGGGATCGAACCAGGGACCCCCAAGTACTAGAGGTAAGCACTCTACCACTGAGCCACCGTGTACCCAAATGTCAATTAAGGGCAAGTGAGTAAGAACATAAACGATACCAACCGGAATTTAAGTATTAGAAGTGTAATAAGTGTTCTGTGAAACTAGATTGGTCCGGGAAGTCTTTGAACTCATTCTCTTTACAGGACAATACAGAAAGCAGTTAAAGATGAGAATGTACGAGTTGCAGCTTACAAGAGGTAAGAAACGGTTGCGAATACGACGCCTGCGCGAGTCGAAATATCAACATAAATTAAAAAGAAGACCAAGGGTACAAAGGTATAAATACATTATTATAGATATATATTACGTTTCCATAACTAAAATGTCATAGACTTGGTACAAAATTTCGAAATTCGTAACATAAATAAATAAAAATAATTTAACTTACTGTATAGTTTGTATTTTGAAGACGACTCAAAATTGTGTTCAAGATTTCGTTTTCGCCTTTTCCCCAATCCTTCGGCGCATCTACTCTACGTCCACTTGGACCATACGCCCGCATAGCTTCCTTTCTCTTCTTCTGCTTCGTAGCCTTGTACTGCTTTTTGCTTTCCTTGGCTGAGGTCTTCATGAAGCGCTCTATATAATCAGTTGATTCACAGTGCACGGTAGGAGCTTCCACTTTTGAGCTGTAAGATAAAACACATACTCTGCTGTTTATGAAAACTGTAACAGCAAGAAATATACATGTACGTGGAATGAAATTTACATCACAGATTCGATACACTCTTACACAGAAATGACAAGTAGTATGTGCGTTAAGGAGTAGGTGTGTCACCGTTCGGAAAGATGAATAACAATCTGCTACTTAGCAGTATATTTTAAGACATATAAAGTACAATGAAAAATAGCAGCTCCTACAAACCTATCCCGGTTAAACTGAGTTCTAAACTTCTTCGCAATGGTACGTTTCAGAGTACCTCGCGCACGTGCAACGACAAAACAGGAATTGTTACGAACACTAAATATTCAACTACTAGACACTCATCATAAAATCTCAAATATTTGTACAAACTCACACATGGCCAACTCAGGTCCGATACGTTGCTCTCACAAGGTACATTCGCGAAGTGTTCCCTCAGGATTCGTCTAAAATTGATTTAAATGCAAAGTTCTCCGCGGGTCAATGTGTATTGTACTAATTTTAGCGGCCCATACGGGTAATTTGTATATTTATGGGCCTTCATATATACGGAAATAAATCATACACTACCATAACGCTCGGTCACAAAATTGCTTTTTAGTTTCTTCAGATGCAACTGAACATGAATGTGGGTTACAAAACAAATTGGATCAAGTACTGCTTCTCTGACACGTGTTACCCACACCGGCGGCCATCTTGGATCCTCCATATTAGATTCATATTTCGGTTTTTCAAATGCGAATAGATGCATGTGATACATCAAATTCATATAAAATTTTCTCGGAAACTCATTGGCGTAGTGAGTTTTACGGTAGCTTGTACCGTTTGGAAGGTATTGCATGTTAAATGTCAGGCACTTTACGAGCATTCAACCAAATAGAAAGTTGTGTACGGCCATGTGTGTATATGTAATCTTTTACGTGATATATCGTTGACGAAATATTCTCTGAACGTAGATACATACAGACACATAGACGTAAATACGGAAATGGTAGGTCTTCACCCAAATCTGGTCGTATCTAGATTTACATTAGGCATTTTCACCGTAATACAATACTTCTTGTTATAGTATGACATGGAAGTAATAACAATTACTCACAGAAATGTAATAAGATTATGACACCAATGTTGTAAACAGTTTATTTATACCTACAGTATTTTTCCAGTTAGTTATTGTTTTGATTTGTCAACATCAAAAACGTAAGCGTAACTGATATTACTCTGCAATGTCTATTCGTGAAGTGCCTGGAAAGATTTAACATGCAATACCTACCAAACGGTACAAGCTACGCTAAAATTAACTACACCAGTGAATTTCCGAGAAAATTGTACATGAGTTTGATGTATCACTTGCACCTATTCCCATTTGAAAAATCGAAAGCTGAATCCAATATGGAGGATCCAATATGGCCGCCGGTGTGGATAACATGTGTCAGAGAAGCAGTACTTGATCCAACTTGTTTTGCATATACCCACATTCATGTTCAGTGGCATCTAAAGAAACTAAAAGCAACTTTGTGATCGAGCGTTATAGTAGTGTATGATTGAATTCCGAATATATGAAGGCCCATTAATAATCAAATTACCCGTATGGGCCGCTAAAATTAGTATAATACACATTGACCCGTGGAGAACTTTGCATTTAAATCAGTTTTACACGAATCCCGAAGAGACACTTCGCGAATGTACCTTGTCTGAATTGTATTTTCCAATTGCATTGAAACAAACACGTAACACACATCTTTTTCATATAGTAGACCTAGACTGCCAATAATTCTACAGGTTGCGCTCTCTGTTCTACAGGCTTCCTAAGTTATACATTGATTTTGAATTTAACGTACCTTTCAGCAGCAAGGCTCTATGAGACGTGAACCTACAGCTTAACGTAGAATTCGAACCACATGAGCTCCCGCCGGGAATCGAATTCGGGTCTTCCACGCCAAAGGTTACATAACGAGATCTCACATAATTCTAAAGCAGCATGTAACTCTACATTATAATGTCATTTTAATGGATAAATTCTCGTCAGCTATTGTCAACCTTTCTTGTAATTACTTGAATGATATTTTATTATTATTATTGCCCTATCAGGGTGTCTACTAAAATTCAACAATGAAATTTTATGACTTTTTCGTGATCTTTCCTTTACTAAACCATAAAATTTCGTAACATTCAAAAACTAATTACAGTGTCTACACTCTTTAGCCTTTATTTTATAAAAGCTTTCACAGGCTGTTCCCTGAAGCGATAGAAACTTTGTGTCTTCTCACATCACTTTCAGTATATTCATTGTATATAGTCAGTCTGTCCGGTAACTAACCAACAGCAAAGACTCACAAATCCACTAATCTTATAATTACATAACTAAATACACATTAACTGACAAGTCCTTTGCAACCATTTAAAGATGTCACATTGACTGTAAACAGTTGAATTGACGGATTCTATTTCTCTTTTAAGTTGGCTAATATTGTTTTACCCTTTTTTGAGCCTTTTCGATCTCCTTCCGAAGTGCTTCAACTTCCTCCTCGACCTGTTGTAACAATCTCCTTTTCTTCTACTCTCTAAGGTATTCTGATTCCATCTTGATTTTGTTTTCTTTTTCTGTGTTCCTCATTGAATTTTTCATGCATGCGATAAAAGAGTGCTTTGTTTGCAATTTGGTAGTCTAAAGCCGACCGTAGATATTTTTGGCGGTGAATTTTGACGTTTTATAAAACAAAACTTTTCCAGTCTCTAATTATATTTGTACAGATAAAAGAATCGCGACCCACAAATTTCGTGACTTTCTCTTGACTTTCATGACCGTTTTCTGATTTCGTGACTCTTGTGACCGGTAGACACTCTGCCTATATTATGATCTCTTAGAATCGAGTGAAGTTGATTTTGAGTGCAATGTCCCTTTCAGCACCGAGGCTATATGAGACGTGAACCTACAGCTTAATGTGGAATCCGAACCACATGAGCTCCCGCCGGGAACTGAACCTAGGTCTCCCACGCAAAAGGCGCTCAGCCACGAAAAAGTTGATCTCTTAGATTTGTCAGCTATTCCAGTGTAAACTGGTGTTTAGCTGTATCTGGAATTATGTTAGTACATAAATAAAATAAATAAATATCAATTTTTGCAAGTGAATAAAAATTGTCTATTATTATTCGCGAGGAACGATATACTTTTAAGCGTCACAAAAGTTCATTTTTTTATTTTCTCGAAAACTACATATAAGAATTTATCCTCAAGCATGTTATCTGGTTTATCTGGATATGAGTTATCGATTGATATACCGTCAGTAAAGGCACGTAGGGGCGTAAGTCGCAAAACTGTGAGTTTGAGTTATGAGCATCATGCGTGCAATCATAAAACATTTAGAGCTGAATTCCTTATATGAATGGAGATATGAGTTGTTTGCAAATGGCGTAGACAACTCATCCACCAAATTGCATCCAAATTCCTACAGAATACAGAGATTGTTCAGTCTACATTTGGCCAATTTCGACTTACCTAAAAATTTAGAAGAATCCATGGCGCCAGGTCCGTAAGTGCTCGATGTGTTTTCCTTGGTTCCTAACAACAGCCCGACAGCGTAATTTCCACTGTAATAGGTTTCTCTGAAGGATTGGGAAAGGAATCTTGTCCCATTTCCTTTGCACAGCTTTCCAAAGTCCTTCCACAGTTGTCACATGCCGTTTTCCCAAAGCCCGCTTCAGCAATCCAAATCGACAATAGTCCATATGACTTGCAACTGGAGATTTAACAGGTACCTCATTGAAAGGTATCACCTGTATCTCCCTGTAGAATGCAAGGGATGATCGTGAGGTATGTGATGAGGCCTTGTCCATGTGAATGCGCACTAGATTGGCGTCATTTCCGTATATTGTTGGAATCTCATGCTCGTAGATCGGCCGCACGATTTGCTCTTGAAAATACTGCGAATTTATTTTGCAGTTCTTCGCCACTCTACGAATCTTCAGTTTACCTCGGTAACAGTAGCCAGTAACGACCATGAACCCTTTTGGGAAGGATTCTTTACAGACACGGACCCACCTTCTGAAGTTCTTGGCGCCTTCCTCTCGGTACATGATGGCTTTCGATTTGCCGCAGTCGGGAAGGTAAATCCGTACTTCATCGAGTGTTACGACGTACATCCACCTTTCTTTTGCCAGATGCCGTTCGTACAGCTTCCGGGCGTTACACTCGTTCCTTTTGGTGGGCATCCGTGAGAAGATGGCCGCGAGCTTTCATGACTTTTTCCAGCTTGAGTTGACGGTGTAACGTCCGGCCCACAGTCCCCAAAGACACGTCAAGACGATTAGCCCCACCTTTGTTGGCGGATTTTCTTGCATTGCCATTTTGCGAAGTTTCCTCTGAATGGTGGATGTGGCCTTGGTGCATTCCCGCTTTCTAGGCAACTTCATTGGTGATCCAAACGGTGGAGCTTCGTTGCCCTTGTGATTTTTAATAACATTTTTTATTCCACTTAAACTGATGTTGCAACCATTCTTCTTGCACTATTTTCTAATGACAGAAACACTAAAGTGGGCGTCATAAAGAGCCGCAACATAGCCTTCCCAAAACCTGCTTAGTTTGGGCGGCATTTTGGTCACAGAGCGGAAACCCACAAACTTGGAAACAAATTTAACACAACACTCACAACAATGGTCCTGTTTTGTGCGTTATTGTCGTCCGCGCGGAAAAACAACTCCGTTCCCAGGAAGCCACTGCACAACACTGCAGGAAGCCACGAGCCAGGTCGGGTGAGTTCATTCTGCCCGGGAGGGGGAAGGAACGAAATCGACCAAACGTAGGCTGAACAACCTCTGTACGACAAACAAACACGTCTATCCCTGGGACTACCAAAGTTTCATAAAATTACCACTATTGCTGTCAGTCTGCTGAATCATGTATGGCGGAAAATTGTACACTCTTAGTGGATAATTCACTGTATTTGGAGCATAATGCTATATGGAAGTATGTAGCAGAAATCCTGTTTAACGAGGAGCAGTGCGTATTTGGCCAGAAATAGAGCTAAAATTGAGATCACGAAAAAAGGGAAAGGGTGTTTCATGGGACTCTAGTGACATGTGTCGCTAGAATAAATGAACGTATCATTAAAGGAACACCTATTTGTTAGGAAGACGAATCACTACTGTTACAGATTCAAGAAGTGGATTTCATAGCAGCCAAAATGAAGTACCGCAACTTGTACCAGATCGTCGAGCTGAATTTGTTCATGGAAGAAACATATCTAAAGATAAATTCATTGAAAGCACAGTCTGTGCAGGTATGACTAACTGTTTTGTTATTGAAACAGATTTACTGTTACTGCGAGCTATTCTTAATCACCACCAACAGATGTGAGTTCCTTCGTTGCCGCCCACGGCGGGAGTGCTACGTTCCAAGAGCTCAGGTTTACCTAATCTCTCATGCAGTTTATATTTACCCTTTTAAGTGGAAGTGATATGCAAATCCTCGGAAATTATCACATCAAAAAGGGGAGAACACAGATGAATCTTTTATGACTGATGGCTGGAGGTCATCATCGCTTTCGGCGACACAATCATACAATGTTGTTTATAATCTAAATATTTGTGAATATGAAGATGAGTAGCACGTATGGTTGAGTAGAGTTAATTCTGTTCTGCTTGTGAGATATCTGACGGTTATACCTAGGAACATCTTTTTTGACATCAACCATGGTACATCTGAACAAACATCTTGCGTTAAAAATTTGGAGACACGGGTTTTCCGAAGACTTGGGCCTGCATTACTTGCAGCTAAAAGGATAGATATAAACTAAAAAAGAAGATTTTAAGCTCATGACATGTAGCAATTTTACCGTGGTAAGCCACGAAAGAAGTGACGCTTGTCCATGGTGAATAATAAAAGCTCGCAGTAACAATAAAGTTGCTTCAATAACTAAAACATTTACTGACATACCTACACAGACTGTGCCTTCAATAAATTTATCTTTAAATATGTTTCTTCCATGAACAATTTCAGCTCGATGATCTGATACAAGTTATGGTACCTCATTTCGGCTGCTATGAAATCCACTTCTTGAATCTGTAACAGTAGTGATTCGTTTTCCTTTCGAATAGATGTTCCTTTAATGACATGTTCAGCTATTCTAGTGACACATGTCACTAGAGTTTCCCATAAAACATCCTTTCCCTTTTATCGTGATCCCAATTTTAGCTCTATTTCTGGCCAAATACGCACTGCTCCTCGCTAAACAGGATGTCTGCTACATACTTCCAAATAGCAGTATGCTTTAAATATGGTGAATTATCCACTAAGAGTGTACAATTTTCCGCCACACATGATTCAGCAGACTGACTTAACAATCATGGTAATTTTATGAAACTTTGGTAGTCCCAGGGATAGACAGTGTTTGTTTGTGTCGTATTCTGTAGGGATTTGGATGCAATTTGATGTTAAACGGTGCAGTTTTGCAGTGTCAGTCTCTTGCCGAAGTACTTTGACCTGAAAGTTCTTATGGTTTCTTTCTTTCTTTATGAAATTTGTCGTCGTTTCAGTTTCGTTTTATGCGTAGTGTATTACACAGAATTTTCGATTTTTCACAACAGTAATCATTTTTCTTGTTGCAATTGTCATCTGTCTGACTGGCTTCTTTTTGTTTCTCATTCTTTTTCAGAATAACTGAGAACACGTGGATTTCAGGGCGAATGTGCTACTATTATAAACTTACACAAAGACAAGAACACAAAGAATATAATTTTTTTTTAAATATTAGGACAATTAAAAAACTATATATTACATACTATATTAAGTGCGATTATCTGTGTGCACATATAATAAGAATACGTGCCGTACGCTATAACTTCGAGA
Source organism: Thermobia domestica (assembly GCF_964235325.1). Taxonomy (NCBI): domain Eukaryota; kingdom Metazoa; phylum Arthropoda; class Insecta; order Zygentoma; family Lepismatidae; genus Thermobia; species Thermobia domestica. The sequence continues at coordinate 242,583,014 of NC_137460.1, read as the reverse complement.
GTTGTTTGATAACTTCACATACCAGCAGACATGTTTGGAAGTGTATTCGCTGTAGAATGGCAGAACAACAAGTATTTTCAAAGGAACATAATGTAACTGCACAGCAGTAAAATTATTGCTTTGAAATTATTTCTATTATACCACGGACAAACCATAAAACCTTCCTGGGGGATTTTTCGGTACTGGGAGTCTGTCATAATATAACGAATGAGAAAATCAACTAAAATAATTTGTATCACTTGTTTTCTATAGGAAAATAAAACGGAACATTGACACAAAGTCATACTCGTACTTCGATGAAAATCAATTATTATGAAAATTGTGAAGACTATAAAATACACATTTCCTCTGCTGCTATTTGATGAATCAAGACGAAAGTTTCAGTTTAAGTTGAACATAAAACAGAACACCTAAATACATTTTATTATTCACGTTTGTAGTGTTGCCATGTAATACTTAAAAGAATCACGAGAAGGGACTTTTTTAGGGAAATTTTCTTAACTATCCCTCAATTATCTTTCCTTTGTACACAGAAATGTCTCTTTCGTTACGTAAACTGAAAGCCTATACTCTTCCAAATCAATCGAGGTATAACTTGTTCCAGTGTTGGACTGACGGTCGGAACATGGACATAAAGTCATACTCGTACTTTCATGGAAATTTATTATTATGAACTCTGTGAAAACTATAAAGAAACAAATTTCCTTTGCTGCTATTTGATGGATCAAGATGAAATTTTCAGTGTAAGTTGAACATGAAATGAGACACCTAAATACATTTTATTATTCATGTAGTTTGCAGTGTTGCCACATAATAACTAAAAGAATCGCGAGAAGGAACTTTTTAGGGGAAATTTTCTTAAATGTTCCTCAATTAGTTTTCTTTTATACACAGAAATGTCCCGTTCATAACGTAAACTGAGAGCATATAGTCTTACAAATCGATCGAGGTATAACTTGTTCTAGTGTTGCACTAACGGTCTGATTTAGGTCATTTAAAGAGATCCCATCGATGCCTGTAAATATACACCGGTGCTAAAGGGTTAAGGGCTCCAGCACCCAGGTGTTGCACTTATATGTTAACCAACAATATTTTTTGATTCTAAGGATCCTAAGGAACATTTCTAATATAGTGGCAAAAGTTCCCTAAGGGGGAAGGGGGGAGTTATCACCCCTTTGGCCCTTGGTCTATAAAGTTATACGAACAATTTCAAATCGCTCTCCTGTAAAATTAAAAACATTAAGATACGTCTGTACGTGCCTCTACCGACGATATGTCATATATTAGGACAAAATTTTAGTCGAACAGAAATTAAAATGTTTAAGCTGATGACAACTTCACGTTATATCTCATTAACTATGCTACGTACTGTCATCTCGCTAAAGCACAAGGAAGAACTAAATGAGGTTATACTTAAGTAACAGTTTCACCCCAGTAAGTGGCATTGTTCTTACACAGCATCAATTTCTAGATTTAAAATTATTATTTTTCTATTTGCTCGAAAACTATGCATGAGTTTTCACACTTACGTGTAACATTTTGTTAATCTCAATATTGTAATAGTTTTTGCATATGACGACACTCCACGTGCTTAACCACAACAATAATAACACCCAGCAGTCGACGGATATCATTTAATATGTGACCCAAAAGAAGACAAACGTTAACACAACCACACGATGATGCACCATTAAAGGTAACAAGTTTGCGTTTGTACTGGTCATCTTACCTACCTTTTTTTTTTTTGGGGGGGGGAAGGATGCATTAGGCCCTGAAAACTATTTACTTTCTTTTACCACTGGGTCTTGAGACCTCTTTACCACAATCTTTGGGCTGCGTCTGGGTCTTTTTTAAATCACTTTTTGTCTGCACCTGAGTCTTGAAGGAGGGAAAAAAAAACTATTTTTTCCTCTTGGCCGTGTTTCGGCCCCGAAAATTTCCACCACTCCCTTCCCCTTGGCTGCCTCTGGATCCTGAGAGAAACCATACGCCAACTTCTTGGCTGAGATTGGGCCCTGAAACATCCCTAATAACCAACTACCAAATTCAAAGACTCTATTTAATCTTCAAACTGCCTTTAAAATTGTAGTATACTGTATCATAGTAGAGTTTTATAATAAAACGGCTGGGGAAAAGAGTCCAATCCCATATACCATCATTTGTCTCTATCAACTTCCTTTCCGCAGAAGTTTACACTATTCTATATCCTACTGGTATATTGCTCGTTTTCGAATAAATATTTTTTCGTTAAACGCTAGTAAAGAATTGTACAACATATTGAATCTTAATAAATCAGAAGGACGCGGTGCACTATATGATTCAATCATAGCCCCTTATGCCGTCGAACTGAATCAAACAACCACTGAATGGGTTCCTGCGGTATCGATTTCCACGCTGCCTGTATTCGAGTCCAGAAGACATCGACATTGACTGCTGAACGCCGTGCCAAACAACCATATCGCACATACGAAACGCAATTGATGAAAGTGAAAGGTATCGATGTGACACTGAGACTTATTATAAGAACAGTTAAAATGATACTAAGACTTAACAGAGAATTAATTTCTGCGTTCTTCACTATCAAGTTTTTGGTTGCACTATAGAAACAGGAACATTCCATATATGATATGTTAAGACCACTCTAGACACTTTTATAAGCTCCTTCGTGGCTATGTGGTAAGCTCCTTTGGTGCCGGAAACTTGGGTTCGATTCCCGGTGGGAGCTTATGTGGTTCGTCACCCACATTAAGCTATAGGTCTCTGTCTCATATAGCCTCGCTGCTGAAAGAGACGCTAAACTCGTTCAAAACAATAATTTAAAAAATCTTCAAAATATCGTAGAATAAGCGTTCTATCAACTGCTTTCGTTTAGTGCTTTTTTGGGTGAGTTTATATTTTGAATTTCTATGTGCGCTCATGGACTGAAGTTCCTAATGAGTTGCACCAACACTGAAGTTTCTAACGAGTTGGCAATGCTGCTTATGGCATGATGATCGATAATGGTGGATAATGTATATTATGCAATGAGTCACCAAAATTTTTCATTTAGTATTTATATGCATTTGAACATGTATTTGGATCCATCTCAAAATTTTACCATTGTCTGGATTGACAATCGTCAAACCCTCATTGCGTTATAATTTTATTCGACTTTCAAACCATATTTTGCATACATATAGAAAGTGTTATCCAACGGCTATCTTTTCCGTCTGCCAACAGATATTAGAGCAAAAACGGTAAAAAAAAAAATATATATATATATATATAGCGAGAATTTTAACAATTGGCAGTGAATCGTGTAATTCAACTACAACATGAGATCACAGACATATTGTCCGCATGCCTTGACAGACCCCAAGAATTTTAATAATTGGCAGTGAATCGTGTAATTCAACTGAAACATGAGATCACAGACATATTGTCCGCATGCCTTGACAGACCCAAGAATTTTAATAATTGGCAGTGAATCGTGTAATTCAACTACAACATGAGATCACAGACATATTGTCCGCATGCCTTGACAGACCCCAAGAATTTTAATAATTGGCAGTGAATCGTGTAATTCAACTGAAACATGAGATCACAGACATATTGTCCGCATGCCTTGACAGACCCAAGAATTTTAATAATTGGCAGTGAATCGTGTAATTCAACTACAACATGAGATCACAGACATATTGTCCGCATGCCTTGACAGACCCAAGATTTTTAATAATTGGCAGTGAATCGTGTAATGCAACTACAACATGAAATGGAGGCACATTGACCGTATGCCTGTGCCTGAGATACTTGGAACAGCGTGTTTTCATGCTTTGACAAATATTATTTTGAAACTGAATAAAATTTAGTCATATACGTTTATATACTGAAGAAAACAGTCCACAGGGAGAACGTTTTTGGCAAGTTTGAAGACGTGGTAGAATATCTATCGATTCTCACGCATGCACTTAGCATTAACAAAGTGTTGTGTTTACTTTTCACTTTTAATTGGTGTCTCTCCGTCTGGCAAATACCTATAATGATTATAAAGAAAAAAGATCGTACAATTTACAAAAACGAAAACTCATTCTTTTTAACTTTCTTCAGTTTCAATCTTCATACAACGAAGAAAAATCATGATCGAAAATAAATGTTAACTGAAGTGTCTTGTACACTCGCAGACATAAGTATTTGAGAGCAACTTTGGTCACATACTTAACAACATCTGAAATCGTCTCAAAATTTTCATTTCATTTTTTTAAAACACCATTCTTAGCAAACCTCTGACTATTCCCAACCTTCCCAAATTTTCTGACTTTTCTCGATTTTCCAGGTTTGTTTAACCAAGCTGTACGAACACACAGCTAATAAATACCTGTGATCCCCTTCTGCAGAATCAGACGGTTTTTTAGGTTCCTGAGGAGGTGGACGATGCGCTGACAATTCTTTAGATGTACTATCACCATCTTCCAGTATGCCAGCTAACTGCGCTACAGCACGTAACTAAACAAAGAGAGAAAGAAAGAAAACAGACTTACTTTCTGACAGAACGTAACGTAACCTTATTCGCTGCCGATGCCGCTCATACATGTCAGTTCATGTTATTTTTTCCCCTCTCTTGATCAATTGCTTATCATTATTATTATTATTAAAATTATTGTTATTATTATTTCGTATCTTATGCTACCCTCAGACTATAAACATCTGATTATTTGTTAATTTCTAGTAAAAGGAATTCTTGTTAATTTAACAGTAAAAAAAAAAAAAAAATAAATAAATAAAATAAAATAAAAGTGTTGAAAACTTAGCTTATAAAATACAGAGATTTTTTCAATCACCATACCAATATGGCTGGCAGCAAGCGTTTTAATTATTACCGCAAATCTGATATATAAAAGGCAGAGCATATCATGGTACCTCACCTTGTTTCTTGACATCATATTCTGCCACTACTATTTACCCGCCCGAGAAAGAAATTATCCTAGTTACAGAAAAAATTTGCAAAAATTACCTTAAAATCACAGACACGTGTGTAAAAATTTCCATTAATTTGAATAAGAAAAAATAATAATCTGCAATCTATACGAAAGAAAACTTATCACTACTTCAGGTAACTTATCATGATTACACAAGACACTGCGATGACATTAAAGAAATGCACCAAAAATTGTACATAAAACAAACAGCACTGACAAATATGAATAGTCTTATCATATTCCATAATAATGCGAGATCTTAAATCATACAAATAATTGTCCAAATAATGGTAGAGTTACATATGATAATCTCGCTCTCATCCCCTAACTTCCCCGAATATTATTATTGCTATTCCCACCTTTCCCGCAGTTTTGAAGCTTTCCTTTGAAACAGACAGTTCAGAAAAGAGGAAGGTGTGAAAAATGCATTTGAATGATTTCATCGCTTCTAAATATGACTTTTCCCACTCTGGAATGAAGGCATTCAAAGAACTAAGGCACCAGGTCATTGAAGCGAAAGGATCCTAATTTGAATAATTTTTAAATATCCTATGAAAGCAGGATGGATGGATTTAAATCAGTCTGATTTAAATCACGATTTATATCAAGATTTAAATCACCTGATTTTTTTTAAAAATAAAAATCGTTGATTTAAATCAAATTCGGAAATAAATTAATTTGATGTGAAAATAAGTGAAATTCAGTTTCTGTTCTGTTATTTCGATTATGGAAGATACAATGAGACTCAAATGTATGTACAGCACAATATGAAAACGAATATTTCATGTAGTGGATGATTAGGAATAACCCCGTTTTGAATGGGTAACGGGGCAATCCTGCTTTCTTCGTAACAGCGTTTGTAAATCGTAACTATTCCACCGGGGAAATCACCATCGACATTTAAGACTAAAATTCTTTTGTGTGTTTGTCTATCTGTTTGTTCCCCGATAACATGGGCATATTTAGGGGAGTCCGATCCCCTCTCCGAAACTTAAAAAATCTTGTACATTTTACATAACTTTAGGTGAAATATACATATTTTATATGTATTTTGTGCTGCACGCTAGCTCTGGACCGCCCGATTTTTTAAAATATGTCTCTGCCAAATATCAATAACTTTTATGAAAAAAGTACCATATTGATAAACGTTGCTGTATTGTTTCCTTAATGTTTAAGAAACATTGTTTGGGATTGCAATAGGTTAACGATTGGGGATTAATTTAAAATTCAATCCAAATACTTTCATTTAAATGGCATAATTAACATTTAATACTAATTCCTAACGTTTTTCTTCAGTTCGCGACTTGTAGTATACGAGGAGAAAGCAAAAAAAAAAAAAAAAAAAAAAAAATTAAATCGAGAAAAAGTCAACAAAAATTATTTTAAAAAGTCGTGATTTTTTTCTACCCTGGATGAAAAGTATCACTGTTTATTTTCATACCAACAAAAAGGGCACTTCATGTGTAACACCGAAATAGTGTATCTTCCTGATTTCACTTATGAAGTTTCCCTAACTTTTTTTTTCCTGGCTCCTCAGCCTTAACACTTTTGATCCTAGGAGTATTTAAATTGTCGAAGCTCTGTCTTAAAATCATTTTTTTTTTTTTTTTTTAAATCATAGCTCCCAAAGTTTTTACTTGAATCAGTTGAAACTTTCAGAAATGAAAGTAGAAGCGCCAATCTATTAGAAAATAAAAGTATCAGGTAATTGCTGGTTTAAAGTCCCACATAACAGCAGGCCTATTTGACAAATGAGTTTCCGCTTCTTTAGACATTGATGACTATTATTATTATTATTATTCTGCTCTTATTGGCAAGGTCACTTGGTGCAAATGAGTATCTCCCATGCTCCACGGTCTTCCGCTAACCTTTTCGTCTTTACATACGACTTTTCTGTTTTGATATCGTGCATCAATTATAGTTTTCTTTGCCCCACCCTCTCTTTCCTGCCACCGTACCCTCTAGCATGTCCCTAATGATACCCAATGTACTACACATATATATACACACTTAAATATTTATAAACACTTCACAACTATTAAGGAATTACTCAATACATACAAATTAGTTTGTTTTTCAACCACCCAATACTTGATCATCCCAATATTTGTCTTTTGTGAAAAAGTTTCGAAAGGGACAGTAAATTGTGATCTGTTTTCCACAAGCTTTACTTGTACATAATCTCTCGCGGTCTGAATACTCCTCCAGATTAAAAACAAACTCTAAATGAAACACGGTCTCTAAATCCATATATTGCCTTATCTATTGTCGAAGTTTGCTCTAGCGTAGATATTTCCCTAAATTTTCCCCCAATATGGCCCAATAATGGTCTAATTTTGTGAAGGAAGTAATAATTTTGTTGATCCCCACCTACTTGGGTGTCAGTATCATTTACATGGTCAAAATTTCAGAAAATCTGTCCGTTGATATGTTAATTGCTGTTGAACATGTATTGTGCGAAATCGGTTCGGTATTCCAGCAGTCCCTCGATACCGGTTTCCTATCTATAGACACGTGGATAATCATTGCAAAATATAAATATATTTCTTGCAAAGTAACTGTTTTTATTTTGCAATATTGAATTTGATTTGAAGGGATCTTTTACTTTTTTCTCCGGAACTTGCTGTCGTGCATAGTACTTGTTTGTCTCCTCCAGTATTCGAAGTGGAAAAGAAAACAGAGGCGGTGTTTTATTACGATTTTGAGTCGACATACCAGCTATTTAAACGTTTGAAATACACTGAGGGTATGTTGCCTAAAAGATTGCCTTTCTATTCACATAATGATTCAAAAGCATGAAGAGCTTCTCCGTAGTTACGGGGCGAGAGGGAGGCATGGAAATGCTTTGCACCCACCCCCAACTTTCTAAGAAAAAAATATCCCCTTGTGTTGCATTATAGAAAATTATACAGAAAAATGCTCAAAAACCGAATTATTTAATTAACAATTTTTAAACAATTCCGGCGGGACAACTTCCGGATCTCTCACTCGACTGAGAAGTATTCCAGATTCCCGGAAGGTCCATTCCCCCCACCAATAGATAACCGCCCATGCTCAAAATACGGCATTTATATGTATTAAGGCAAGAAGACACCAACACAATATAAACTAGGTGAACTTCCTTGCAGACTTCTCATTTTAAATGTAAAAGTTAACAAAAATGTCGATGTTGTCAAGTTAGAAAATATTTCTATATGAGAAATAAAATCTTTTTACGTGCAAAGCTATTCATGAATTACTGTGTATAACATTAGATTTATTAAATGAATAATAGCATGCCCTTTCCAGTTACGATACGTATTTATGACTGGAAATCCAGAGGCGGTATGGCATACCACCGCATACCGTCTCACTTCGACCACTGGTCTCATTTCTTATGAATGCGAATATATCGTCCCACACACATAAAGAGGGGGGGGGGGGCAACCTATCAACTGAAATAATCCTTTACTTCTGGTGCTCCGCAAAGATTGGTTACTCTTTATATTAATTTACATGAATTTAATCATCACTAACACCCATTTTAGCACGTAGCTGCTTTACCCGTGTTCTTGATCGCTTTGCTTGGCGGTTGCGCCTCTTCTTTTTGTTTTCCTCACTGGAGATGGAACTCGAAACCTGAGGTACCCCCTTCCAAGAACTATCATCATCTGTGTGGTATCCAGCAGAATCAGAACCGTACAGCAGTTCTGAGGTTCCTTCTCTACTTAGCCTTTCTTGCCGCAAATTTTTACCTGTACTTGCTGATGCAAGATCCATGTCTACGATTTCAAAAGAATCGGCTTGTATAACGCACTAACTCAGGCACAATTATGCTCGGAAACCTAGCAGCGACAACACAAATGCGTAGTAACTTCTGCGCGGAAATAGACTTTGAGCTCAAATGTGCAATAAACAACTTGCTCTACTGAGTTCCTCGCTGCTTGCGTCACTCAGAGCACTTCAGTGTTGCGAGTCATAACAACTTCTTTATTTCTCTTTCTAGAATGACTGAAAGGCATTCTTCGATCAAGGCTGCCTCAAAATACTAGGCTATTCACAAAATACCCAAAATTACTTTTTCAAATAAAATAGCATACAAAATTCATTTTGGTTGGTATCTTTCATTTTAAGAAATGAAATCTTTGAGTTTTACGTCCCACGATTATGCCGGTTAGGCTAAAGAAGACGGTGATGATGAGAGATGAGTGAAATGGTGGAATGAAGAAAGTGGGAGGAAACGGGAGAACCCCGAGAAAACCCATGAACACGGTGTTTGTCCACCACAAAGTCCACACGGCGCGAGCTGGGATCGAACCAGGGACCCCATGCACCGGAGATGAACGCTCTACCACTGAGCCACCGCGCCCCCCATTTTGCATTTTAAATGTCCGTGTCGTTTCCGAACAACATTCGAATACAGCCTGTCGTTCCAGAACTACAGTAGGATTGAAAGTACTAACAGTTTTAGTTACAAAGTAAGAAATACAGGGTGTTTCAAAACAACATTGACAACGTTCGGGAGGTGATTCCTGACACCAAGATAAGACAAAACGTATAGACCAACCTGGATGCAGAAATCCGTCATTTCGAAGTTATAGGTTGCCGAAAACATGAAAAAATGGACTTAAAAGGTCCAAAGCTCCAAAACTATGGAACCTACCGCAGTCGGGTCAAGATTTGACTTAGAAACCAGTATGTGCGTTATCCAAGTATACAAGTTTCCGAATAGTGTGGTACTTCCGCAACAATTTTTATAGAGGTAGTTGGTGAGTACTTCAAATTATATCTCTGTAGCCAAACTCCCTCCATAAAAATTGTTGTGTGAGTGAAACATCGATATTTGGATAAGGCACACACTAGTTCCTAAGTGAAGTCTTGACTCGACTATGGTAGGTCTCATAGTATTGGAGCTTTGGATCTTTAAAGTCCACTTTTTCATGTTTTTGGCAACCTGTCAACTGCGAAATTACGAATTTCTGAACCCAGGTTGGTCTATACTTTTTGTCTTATCTTGGTGTCAGAAATCACTTCGCAAATATTGTCGGCATTGTTTGGAACACCATGCATATAAACCTTCCGACAAATTTTAAATATTTTAATATTCTTGCTTCAATTTTTATTGTTTTAATCCGACCTGCTTCGTGGACTATAATACCTAAAATTCTTAATTACACTTATTATTATTTTCACTATCTTTAATGTAAATATTTATTTTCACGGAATATCCTTATTTCTTTTTGAAGTTGATACACACAACGAAATATTACTTATGCTTAATTTCTTTTTGTAGTTTTTCCTATTCATTTCTAATATCTAATGGCATAGAGTCTGCTCTCAATTTATGTAAAAATATCTCTTAGCGCAACAACCTTACATGGACCTAAGCCTTCTAGCAATGGTATCGCCTTAAGGGGCTTTTTTTTTTTTTTTTTTTTTTTTTTTACTTGTTTGGGCTTGAAGACCAGGGAAACTTCATATTAAAACAAAAAAAAAAAAAAAAACACTTGGCATAGCAGCCCATCTTGAGGGCCTGTGCCTCTCCAACGCCATCTGTCAGCCACCGGCTGAACTACGTCCGGCTTAGCGACAAGCACGTGGTCAGCGCGCTCCGTCGCTCTGTCATTAGCCGGCGTTTCAGGAGCTTTCTAAGCCTAGTGGCTGTCATATCTTTTATTCACGTAACTCCCCAGTTTGCCTCACGACGCAGGGTGGAAGCCGAAAATTGGGAAGCACCGGCCGAGAATCGAACCCGGAACCACGTGGACGTGAGCCCAACGCTCTAACTACTACAATACACTGTCCTCAAACTTCATATTAAAGTCAGAACAAATATTGGGTCGCTATACATGAAACATGTTTGGCAGTTGAAAATAATGCTATCTTTCAAATCACGTATTTAAAATTTACTAAAAATAGCATTCTTGTGCTTCAATGACAGGTACTTGTTTCTCGAGGCTCCGCCAACTACTGAGACTTAGCGGCCTAGATAAAAAAAAAAAAAAAAAAAAAAAAAATACTTCCAGCAGTTCGCTGGCCTTTAACTCCAGCTATTACGCTCCACCAGTTGCGAAGATTATTTCTGGGTTCTACTCTTCTCTGACCTGCCACACCAGCTAATACGCCAATGTGGTTTTAAAAAAATGTTTCTGTTCCTTTGCAGTTTACTATCTTACTATGTGAGATACACTATTATAATTGCAAAAATCGATACACCCCACCTTGGATGAAACTTTGGATCCCTCCTTGGTCTATGCTTAATCATTCAAACTGCCCACCTAGAGTTAACATGGATCGCTGGATTGGCAATCGGAAACTCTACTAACTGAGTTACAGGCCAACCCATCGCAGTTCATCTAGCAGTTTAAAGATACCATTTTTATAAATATACATTTTCTGCCTACTGTAGCTTACGAGGGTAAGTCAATAAGTAACTGCAATACGTTTCTATTTCTTTTCAGGTTGGCTCTAGAGCATTGTGTGCTCACAAGGCACTAGGTGTCATCGTTGGCTTTGCCTGTGGTAAATTGCAGCATTCTCACATCAGTACGCTTTGCGCTGCCGCAATGTAAAGATGACTGTGCCACTCTCTGTATGCAAAGAACAGCGTTCCTTCATTTTATTTATTTATTTTATTTTTTATATTTATTTATTTATTTATTATTTTATTTATTTATTTTTGGTGGTCTGAAGATGTACGCAGAATAGAAATTCACAGAATATTTTCAGCACAGTACGGGAACACTGTGTTGCCACAGCGAAGTGTTTACCTGAATAGTTCACTAACTGAATAGTTCAAAAGTGGTCGAACTAGCGTGAAGGATGAAGAAAGAGCTGGTTGTCCAGAGATAGCAACAATTAATGACATTATTGAATTGTCCGTGCCTTCATTCTGAATAACAGACAAGTGACTGTTGATGAAGTGGCAACTCCTATGCAGATTAGTCATGATTCTGCATATGACATCATGCATTACAGGCTGAACTTTCACGAAGTCTGTGCAAGATGGTGAATTTATATATATATATATATATATATATATATATATATATATATATATATTTACAGATGCTGATCAGAAAAATGATAATACCTGTAGTTGGCAACACGTCAGCTGTATGGATTGGCAGTGGTGTCGTGGCGCCCGCAGCGCCGGACCGCTGGTGCTGGTGTGTTAGGTCGGTCTCCATAGTACGTCAGGCGCAATGGAACAGCAGTGTCCAGTGGCTGCAACAGACGGAGGTAGTGTAAAATGGGAGACCTCTCAGATTTTCAAAGAGGGCAAATTGTTGGTGCGCGGTTATGTGGAGTGAGTGTGACGGCAGTGGCTACTGTGTTAGGTGTGCCGCGTGGGACAGTGTCGAAGGTGATGACGGTCTACACAACACACGGGAAAACCACATCGGGGAAGCGGAACAGTGGGCGGACGAAAATCATGAGTGACAGGTCACGCCGGGTATTAAAGCGCATTGTCACGCAGAACCGTCGTGCCACTGCGGAGCAAGTGACGGAGGAACTCAATCAGCATCTCCCCCACCCTGTTTCGACAATCACAGTCCGCCGCGAATTACATGACATGAACTTACGGGGTCGTGTTGCACGGGCCAAACCGCTCATCAGGGACCATAACGCTTTCGCACGCCGCAAATGGTGCCGCGACCATGTAACTTGGACCGTTGAGGACTGGAAACGTGTGATATGGTCTGATGAGTCATCCTTCACCCTATTCCCAACAACGGGCAGTGTTTATGTGTGGAGAACGCCCAAAGAAGCTTATGATCTGCAGTGTCTCCGCCCAACTGTGAAACATGGCGGCGGCTCGGTTATGCTGTGGGCCGCAATATCATGGTTTTCATTGGGTCCTATGGTCCACACTTAGCGGACGAAATCACTGCCAACGATTGTCGCAATTTTAGAAGACCACTTGCATCCTATGGTCCGGATGTTGTTCCCGGACAATGACGCCATCTTCTAGGATGATAATGCACCCATTCACACAGCTGACGTTGTTGCAGCGTGGTTTGAGGAACATCGGGATGAAGTTCAACACCTCCCCTAGCCCGCCCAATCCCCAGATCTCAACATAATTGAACATCTGTGGTCCGTCTTGGAAACACGACTCCGGCGACGATTTTCACCTCCATCCTCTCTCACAGAACTGGCCGATGTCCTGCACGAGGAATGGTGTAAAATTCCACTTGCTACCATTTACGACCTCTATGCCTCCATCCCACGTCGCATCAAGGCTGTTCTGAAGGCAAAAGGTGGCCCGACACCATATTAATCTGGTAAGTTGCAATTTCGTTCAGGTGTTTCCATTTTTCTGATCACCATCTATATATATATATATATATATATAAACCTCGACGAAGAGCACAAGCGAAACCGTGTGCGAATGTGTCAGCATTTACTGGACCGTTATGCTGACGAAGGTAAAGCATTTCTCAGGTGAATCATCACTGTAGATAAAACGAGGATTTATCACTTTGAACCAGAGAGCAAACGTCAGAGCATGGAATGGAAGCACCCCGGATCTCCGTCAAAAAGAAATCCAAGAATCAAACTTCTGCAACGTAAGTTATTCTGACAGTGTTTTGGGACTCACAAGGGCTAATCCTGGAACATTACCTGGAAAATGAGTGAACAATAAACAGTAACAGGCACAGTGATATGCTGGTAAGCAAGTTGGAGCCTGCAATTCGTAATAAACGCACAGTCGATTGTCGGGAAGCGTTCTTGTGTTGCATGACAATACACGTTTACATACCGCCGCCCACAGCGCTCAAACTCTTCAGATGCTGCGTTTCGAGATGTTGGAACATCCTGCATACAGTCCCGATCTCGCCCCGTCGGATTACCATCTCTTTGGTCCACCTAAAGATGCTCTCAGAGGCCGTTGATTCAGGTCCAATCAACAGGCGAAGGAAGCGGTGCATTCGTGGCTTGCTGCGCAACCAAATATCTATTTTTCGGAGGATATCGGAAAGCTTGTGCAACCGTGGACCAGGTGCATTGAAAAGCAGGTGATAATGTTGAAAAATGATATGAATAAAAACACCGTACTCTTGTGGTAATAATAGTGATGCGAGGTGGAAAATTTTCCGTTCTAAACAAATATCAGTGATGAAGTAACAATTCCTCATTAACCATAAAATTGATTGAATTCATGTATAGAAATGCTAAAAAGAGAAAGAATGTTTAAAGAAACAAAGTTTTCATGGCTGAGAAAACTTCCAGTACCTAGGAATAAGTGAAACAATTTTTCATGGATCGAAAAAATTTTCTGTCGTGTATGGGAAAATTGAAAATCTTTTTATGAGTCGGAAAATTTTCATCATTTTGCAGCAAAAAGTGAAACAACTTTTCATGAATCGGAAAGTTTTATTGCTCTGTAGGAACAAGTGAAACGAATTTTCGTGGACCGGAAAATTTTCATTACGATGTAGAAATAAGTGGAAAAACTTTTCATAAGCCGGTCAGTTTTGAATATTATATATAGTGATATTATGTGGAAAATTTTCCACTATATTTAACTGCACATTGAGCTATAAAACTGAATTCCTGTAGAGGAAAGTTAGACAGCAACAAATTATAATTTTGCAATTAGTTTTGGGGACCAGACTTTTTTTTTTTAATATTTCGAGTTGACAAATAAAAATTTACGTAGTGTTTATCTTTCTCTTTCTTTGTCTGTGCATGTTTATGTGTGTGAAGTGCAGGCAACATACATCGAGTTCGTAGAAAACAAATATCCCATTCCAATATTTAAAATGTAACAAGAAAGCGAAAAGAAACCTTTGTGAATTTATAATTTCAAAAACAGAAAATTACACTTTTTTTCACATATAGGCCTGCCTATGTAATGAAATAACTACATAAAAGTTCCTTATGGAGATTATTTTTGTAACAGAAAATAAGAAATTCTTTGCTTTTTATTGTGTTATTCGTAAATTATTAGTTACATTTTACTTTGTCTTCTGCATGAATATATGAATAAATAAATAAATGTTTATTTTCAGAAATTGTTCAGTATTTGTTCTCATGAGTTACTTAGACTGGAATTTTGGATATTCAAAAATTTACATTAGTCACTTTATAGACTCTAGGGTCTACTTATTTATATATGTTGTCAGTATGTAAATCCAGAAAAGTAGTAAAGCTATGAGAAAACTTCGTATTACGCGTATTAAACTGACGAAATATGATTTTGGGAGATCAAAGATGAATTCTGAGGAAAGAATACATTGAAGCTTTCGAAACATTTTTGCAGAAACGAAGAATCGTTAGATTTTCACTCATGAAACTTTTTTCAGACAATATTTATTACAAATAAATTTTAAGGCTGAAGAACGATGTAGGAATAAGTGGAGTACGTTTTTATGGATCGGAAAATTTTCCTGAAAATTTTTCGTTTCAAAATTTTTCGGAAAATTTTCATCACTGGGTAATAAATAATAAAAATTGATTGCAGACACTTATTGAGTTACCCTCATATGTTCAGTTTCTTTATTCATAAGATGTAAATGATTGTCTAAAATGTACTCATCTTTTAAAGGTCAAAATTAAGGATGCATTTACTGTTATCTTGAAATAACATTATGAAATCACATATGGACCATTTTGGTGGATGACTATCATTTTCCTAACAATATAGTGACCCCGTCGCTATAGAACTTTTGTGGTTTCATATATATATATATATATATATATATATATATAACACGTGGTTTATATAGGACTCTTATGAAACTAACTTCACACCATTCAGGGAATCCTGCACAGACCAAACCAAATGATAGACTGACGATGCCAGGTTCAGGGTATACAGTAAATGCATTAAAAATTCCCACTTTTGAATGAATGAACCCATTCACAAACAACTCCTTCACTCAGCTCACTTGATCCATACCCGGCACAAAGTTCCCGATGGGTTGAAATCGTTGTTAAAACATACAGTTCTACTGGAAGATATAGTACAATTTCAAAACAATGGTTCATCTTTAGGCGTTTACTGCTGCCGAATATTGTTTTGCCACAAGAAAACGCATAACAGCTCGCACTTGACGGGGTTTTCTATTGCAGCACACATTTTGAGACGCTATAAAAGTGGAACTAGTGGTCAAACAATCTTCACTCTACAACGGCTGGATGCAGACTGATCTGCCGCGCACATCTATGCAAAGATGATAGCGCTGTCCCCACTACTACATGCACAATTGAAGCTTACTTTCGGAACGCGCCTCGTATATTTGATAATCTTCTCTAATTATTTATACGGTTCCCTAACTTTCCCTGACCAAATGTCGCATCCCTGACTTTCTAAGTCTGTAGAATCCTTGTTATAACATCAAAGTTCTACTGGAAGATATAGTACAATTTCAAAACAATGGTTCATCTTTAGGCGTTTGCTTAATACTATACTAATGGTGCACGCTAACTTTACTACTGTTGACCACTAACTATCAAAGCTTACCAATTTCAACATTGTTTCGGAGTCAATGTTATTAGAAACACAGTAGTGGTGTACATCCTCAAATTGCTTCCAGCTGTAATTTGACTCTTCTCCGATCCATACTCTGATACCGTCTTCTCTGGACCAGCATTCCCAACCATAGCAGACTTCCTGGTCTGAAAGATGGACACGAAAGGATATAAATACAATGATAAATGTAGTAAATAAAATAAACTATCCACAATTGAACAAGACGCTTACAAACACACTGTTGCCAATTACGTACGAAATTTTTTTTCACAGATAATTTTTGATTGTGGTAAAAAAAAAGTTTGTTAGTTTATTTAATGTATATTTAATGAGAATAAATCATAAAACAAATTTTAAATCAAGTGTTATTTTTGTTAATGAATTTCGTTATTATGTTATCCCAGCCTACCTAAATTTTCTTTTCTCTTTTTTGTCCTGGTATAACAACTTTCAAAATACATTTCTCTCAATAAAAGAAAACTTGTGTGAAGCCTAAGCTTTTCAATATTGTGTTCGGAGAGTGTACATGTCCTGATACTACCAATACAGTAACATACCTCTTCTTCTCATACTTAACGTCTCTTTTTAGCCTGGTACCAATCTCTCTTTTAGTCATTCAATATATAAATCATTAACTGATATTTTGCCTCATACACCACTTAACGGATAACGGATTGAAGGAGAGGGGCGGCAGGCTGGGTGTCTTTGCATTCCACGACTATGCATCGTATCAGAAGACAGCGTTTCTTTTTCTTTCTTTCTTTCTTTTTTTTTTCTTTCTTTCTTTCTTGTGTAGAATGCATGACAGTGTTTGTATTTTAGGAAACAGATGTGATTTGATAAATCGCAACGAACAACATATTGGTGGGTCGAACTGGTGTCGAAACTAGAACAGATTTAGCTTCAAGGCTTTTGACATTTCTTGAAGGAGAGAGATTCCATAATTCTAGTTCTTGAAAGAAAACGATTTCAAAACAGAAGTTTTATTACGAGGGTGATTTAGAAAGTAATGCCTCCAAGATGATACCTTTATTTGTGTTTAACAAATAGCACCGATATAGGTATCAGTTGAAAGCTTGCAATGTCAGCTACAAATGGTGGCATCATTTTTCAACATAGTCTCCATTACGGGCAACACACTTGCGCCAATGCGAAACAAGGTTTTTCGTGCCATCGGCAAAGAATTTTGGTGATTGCTAGCGACACCATTGTCGAACTGCTGCTTCCACCTCAGCGTCACAATTGTAGCGTTGGCCCTTAAGGTGATCCTTAAGTTTGAGGAAGAACCAAAAGTTGCAGGGCGCCAGATTCGGACTATAGATAGGATGAGACACAATGTCAACAACACTTTGCCAACAAATGGGACAACTTTGAATTTTTCGGCTTAGAATAGGACGTGTGGCGGTGCTCCATCGACTCACGCTTAGTTTCTGGGTAATAATGGTGTATCCACGACTCGTCGCCGGCAATGAATGTTCCTGGGCGCATAACCCACTGTTTTAACCGGACGTCACCACTGAATGACATGGATTGCTCCATTACTTTGGAACGAGAAGAGATAGGAAAGTAAAATAAGTGACATTCTATAGCTTAAGCACCAGTGCACTAATGATAAACAGTTCAGAATGTATGTGATACTATTCTGAACAGGGCTTATAGGCTACTTTCTCAATCATCCTCGTACTATTATTATTTAAACGAAGAAAATACTGGAAAATGACATTTCTGGTTTCTGCAAGAAATGAAGGCTGGGATGATGGATTTTTAACCGGTTCAGGTACACTGGACAACAAATTTTAACTTTTTTCATGTTTCGGAAAAGAAAAGTACATTTTCTTATGCAAATGAGGATGCTGAATACGAAAATAAAAATAAAAATGATGAATTGGTTCAAGTTTAAGTGTAATCGATAGAAATGTGTGTTATGTAGTGTTGACACTTAGATTCTTGAATTTTCTATTTGGTCTTTTACTTAAGTAGCTATTGCTTCAATTCTGTTCATCCAATTATCTTGGTTCATATGTTATTCACTTCAGAATAAACCAAGCTTGCAAATGGTACTATGCGCACGTATACATGATGTAGGATATAGGATAGGGTCCCCTCCGCCAGAAGGATCAAAGAAGAAGGTATTAAGATTTCGGTCAGTTAAAAGTATTGTAATGGCTCCTGCTAAGACAGGAAGGGATAGCAGAAGTAGGACGGTAGTAATTACTACGAATCAGACGAATAATGGCATTCGTTCTAAAGTTATTCCGGGAGTTCGTATATTTATTACAGTTGTAATGAAATTTACTGCTCCGAGGATTGAAGAGACTCCCGCTAGGTGGAGGGAGAAAATAGAAAGGTCAATAGAAGCTCCAGCTGGGCAATAGCTCTGGAGAG
This sequence comes from Thermobia domestica, assembly GCF_964235325.1. Lineage (NCBI taxonomy): Eukaryota > Metazoa > Arthropoda > Insecta > Zygentoma > Lepismatidae > Thermobia > Thermobia domestica. Next base: position 242,564,213 of record NC_137460.1, on the reverse strand, counting down.
CGGAGGATATACACCCTCCATTCCAAAAGAAACCGAACGTTTTAAAAAAACAAAAAAGCAATGTACATTTTGGAACAAATCATTTTTATTAATCAATGTATTCCCCTTCTGCATCGATACACATATTTGCACGCTCCAACAAGTTGTCAAACGACTTCTCCATGTCCTTTATTGGAATGGTCTTTAGGACGGCGGTCGTCGCCTTCTCAATGGCATCAATCGATGCGTGCCACTTTCCTTTCATCGCCAAATGCAGTTTCGGGAACAGATAGAAATCGCACGGAGCGAGATCTGGTGAATAGGGCGGATGATGCAACCGAATAATGTGATTTTTGACCAAAAATTCAGTTACAAGTCACGAACGATGTGATGGTGCATTATCGTCCAAAAGAGTCCAACTGCCGATTTCGCGATATTCGGGCCGAATACGACGAATTCTTGCCAGCAAACGCTTCATGACGCCCAAGTAAAACTCTCCAGTGACTGTCTGGCCGGGCTGAACAAATTCTTTGTGGATAATTCCTTTTGAATCGTAAAAACAAATCAGCATCACCTTAACTTTTGACTTCACTAAGCGACTTTTTTTGGGTGTTCCTTCATCCGGCGCTCTCCATTCAGCACTTTGCCGCTTTGTTTCGGGCTCATATTCAAAACACCACGTCTTGTCACCAGTTACAATCGATTTCAAGAAGTTTCGATCCTGCCGAGCACTTTTAACGATGTCTTTGCAATGCGCAATTCGATCAACTTTTTGGTCTTCGGTGAGTTTGTGTGGTATAAACCGCGAATTAACCTTCTTAAGGCCCAAAACTTCGGTCAAAATGCGGTATGCGGTTGTTTGAGGAATGCCTAATTCCATTTCAATAACTTTCACCGACGATTTTTTGTTATGTTTGATGAATTCACGCACTTTTTCGATGTTTTCTTCCGATAATCCGGTTCTGGGACGGCCTGATCTTTCGTCATCATCCAGCGTCTCTCTACCCGATTTGAATCGCCTGAACCACTCGTAAACTTGCGTACGGGATAGACACTCATCACCATATGCATTTTGTAGCATTTAGTGCGTTTCACTAAAAGTTTTACCCAGTTTAACACAAAACTCAATTGGAGCTCGTTGTTTGAAACTCATTTTCCGACCGATGTACACAACACACTGACAGTTGAAACGCAATAACTTTGTTGCCGTGCATCCAAATGTCATGACATTTATACCAGTTGTCAATGAGGGACTACGCCATCTACCGGTAAAATATTACAACAGATGGCACTAGTGGTACTATTTGTTCGGTTTCTTTCGGAATGGAGGGTGTACAGTTCACCCAGTTCCTGCAGCACTTTCTACAATTCTTCCAGTTAAGAGGAGAGTTAACCCTTTTAAATTATGGCTTTTTTGACATATTTTGTAGACTCAATCAATCATCTATTGCGTCAAGACTATATCGTAAGATCATGGTTCATACCCCGTTTTGTTTCTAGTAAAGCAGTGTTTCCAAGTGCGTCCGTAAAATTTCCTTAAAGTGTACCAATTGCGGGAAATTTCTGCTTAAAGTGGGAAAAAGGGATTTTCTTTTTTTTAAATCCCTTTTTTTTATCGCGAATCTCTCTCCTTTGGTATAGGATACGATCATGTGAATGCTACTAAAAAAACTTTGCTTTATGGTGAAGAGAATGAGATACAAAGAGTGGCCCTGGGATGAATAGTTTTGATGCTACAGCCGATTTACATATTTTCCCTTGATAATACCTTTCTAGTGAATTTCTATACTATCATCATCAGCATCAAGACTGTTCACTGTAGGAACATGAATTGTACCTCGTTTTCTTTGCCATGAATCAGTCTTTCAAACGGTACCACTCGCATGTCTCTAGCATGTACCATAGTGGAGAAAATTTGCGAAAAAGGGAAATTTTCGTTTAAAAAACCCTTTCCCCACGATTTTGGGCCCCTCTGGCCGGCCCCTGTGTCAACCCACAGAGACCCAAAAAATCTCAAACATACTACATACTTTTAACAAAAGAGACACTGACCAAAGCTTAAAACCCACTTTATTTTAAATTATAATTTGTAACCGTTTCGGATATCTAGCATATCCTTCTTCAGACACTATCGAAATTAATGAAAATACAGACATCCGTTTTCCCCTGTTCCCCATGTCTCATGTTCAAACAGTACCAGCTTTCCCCTATGTGAGCAATGGATAACCGATTTTGCACATGGGGCAATATTTTTTCCTCTCTTATTTTTCAAGATTTAACATTGAAACTTCGTACAGTTATTACACTAGTGTGTAGTATGTTTGAGATTCTTTGGGGCTCTGTGGGTTGACACAGGGGCCGGCCAGAGAGGCCCAAAATCGGGGGGAAAGGGATTTTTTGGACAAAAATTTCCCTTTTTCGAATTTTCTCCACTATGGTACATGCTAGAGACATGCGAGTGGTACCGTTTGAAAGACTGGTTCATGGCAAAGAAAACGAGGTACAATTCATGTTCCCACAATGAACAGTCTTAATGATAATGATAGTATAGAAATACACTGAAAAGGTATTATCAAGGGAAAATATGTAAATCGGCTGTAGCATCAAAACTATTCATCCCAGGGCCACTCTTTGTATCTCATTCTCTTCACCATAAAGCATTTTTTTTTTTTTTTAAGTAGCATTGGGATCGAGCCGGTTAGGTACCTTCAGTGTTCGTATTAGGAAGGACTTCAGGTCAAGGTGTAGCTCAACAGTAAGAGGAGATGGATTACAATAAGATGTTTCATACGAATTTTGATACGAAATTATTTAAATGAAGGTGGATTTGAATGTAATGGGAGTTATATTGCTAACATGAGTAAGGCTCTAGGATATGTACACATCGCCCGTCGCTCTCATATGTTTAGGTGAGATAAGTCGTAACATAGTGGGTGTACCTGAAGGTGTTCCTAGTTTGATTAATTGCACAATACAGCTTGTTAGTTCAGCTAGTCGTTTACATCGAAGAGGTTTCTGTACAACTCAGATTATTTTGATTGAAGGATATACTTATTATTACTATTGTTTGCATTAGTATTAGGTGAATCAACTTGAATTGGTGTTATTATATAGGGTATAGAATTAATTTGTTATTATTATAGTTATTGTTTCTCATTACTGTTATTGTTATTATTTCTCATTTTACCATTCATTCCCGCTTCACCCACTTACGGAGGGAGATCGGAAAGATAATTTTGTAAGAATTGGATTTCCTCTTTAGCATTGTCACTTATACAAGGTGTCTAGTAAAATTCCAAAATGAAATTTCGTGACCTTTTCTTTACCAAATCATAAGATTTCCTAACATTTTCAGCAGCGAATTTGGATACGAATTAGATCAAATTTTCATGCATGCGATAGAAACATACTTTGCTTGCGATTTGGTAGCATCTAAAGCCGACTATAGACATTTTTGGTGGTGAATTTTGACGTTTTAAAGAACAAAATTTTCCAATCTGTACTTACAATTTTAAAAAATCGTGACCCAAAAGCTAAATTTCGTGACTTTTTCGTGACATTCGTGACCGATAGACACCCTGTTATACTTTAATAATTTTTTTCTCCGTTGGATTATTCTCAAGGGTGGAATGATAAATATCCTCTGTGATTTCCTATACGAGTTTTGTCCTGTTAATTTATCTCCAACCCTTTTCATATTACTGGTGCTGGGCGTTTTATCTGATACAGGCACCATGTCTTGACTACCATTTTGAAAACGGTGACCCGTATGAACAATCTTTTGCCACACGCTGTCTAGTGTATAAAGATCTATCGAACGAGGTGTCACTTGACCCATATTTTCTCTTCTAAAATTTCTACGTTGGGCCTTAGCCCCCATGAAAGGTGGCCCTGTAGGACACCGCGACAACATCATTCGATTTGCTCTATGGCTTTCCTATTTGAGTTGTGTTTGGTTCATTTATGTTCAACCGTTTTCATATGAGTGGTACTGGGCCTTTATCTGATACAGGTAACATATCTTGGCGACCATTTTGAATACGGTGACCGATATGAAAAATATTTTGCCACATCGCTTTTTAGTTTTTAAAGATATATCAAACGGTGTCACTCGGCCAATGTTTCCATTTAAAATTTTAAAGTTGTGCCCCGGGCCTCCTTGAAGAGCGGTCCTGGAGGGCACTGCGACCTCACCATCGATTTTCCCCATGGTATTTCCTATTTGAGTTTTGTTCAGTTCACTTATGTTTAACCGTTTTCGAGATATTCCCGTGGAAAGATTAAAATGGGCCATCCTGTATATAGATCGAAGAAGTTATTTCACGTTTGCCAGTCGAACTCAATGTGACCATGCATTATAAATCAACCAGAAGTGGAACGTGATAACGCGAAGTAGTAGTTTGTAATGGCATACAAATATATAACGTGTGATGGCTGGGTACGTTTATGGATTAAATCATCCCCCCTTCACCCCGGGGAAAATATTCAATTAGCACATAGATTCTTCATCATTTTTAAGTACTCGGAAGTTAAGCCAAATAGCTGAACTTCCAGTGAGTTCTTTATCTTCCTTTCCTTTTACGTTTCAGTTTCCTAGTCATTGCTACTACCCTAGTTCAGTTTAAATCAGTAGTTGGTGAACTTTGTGTCGCTATTCCCTGGTACTCCTTGACAAGTTTCAATAGATACAGCGAATTATTTAATGATGTAATTACAAACTTATAATTAATATTTTTGACACAAACTATCTGTGAATTCTAACCTCATGTTCAGTTATTTTTAAAATTTAAACCAAACCAACTCTATCCTACATTAGATTAGACCTATGTTCCGATTTTAGCGCAGTCGCAAAATTTTAGCACATTTGCCAAGGATACACTGACGAGGAGCCCTGCAGAAAAAGCCAACATACTAACAACAAACCTACTTCATTTCTAGGTTACCATCAAACAAAGTCGTTTGCGGTCCTTGATGGATCATCTTTTGGAAGAGCTGGTTCCAAATATTGAATTAGTTAAATAAAGGATTATGTTTAACAGGTACTGAAAGACTGTAATTTGAATAGGCAAGCCCATTCCGTGAGTAGAGCAAGTGGGACGTTTGGCCAAGACCCCGTGGTACACCGGCCCGATGCCATAGGAAGATTAAAAGCATGCTGTTTAAGAAAAATAACAACTTACTCTTTCTGATTCATTCTAGGAAATAAAATATTTAGAGATGATGAACCATCATTTTGTAAGGCATTTAAAATATATCATCATCATAGGTATTCTGCCTTTATTGGCAGGTCACTTGCCACAGCTGAGAAGCTTCCATGCTCCATGGTCCTCCGCTAACCTCTACGTCTTCACGTATGATCTTTCTGTTTTTATATCATCCATTAATTGTAGTCTCCTTCGCCGCCTCCCTCTCTTTCCCGCCACCATACCCTCTAGGACGTCCCTCATGATACAATCTCTTCTTAGGCAATGTCCCAACCAGTTTCTCTTCCTCTTCCTAATAATATCTAAAAGTGTTCTTTTCTCACTCACCATTTCTAACACTCTCTCATTCGTTTTCCGCTCGACACAACTAATTCTTTCCATTCTTCTCCACACCCACATTTCGAAGGCTTCCAGTCGATTTTCGTCACCTTTACGTAATGTCCACGTTTCCGCCCCATACAGTACAACACTCCACACGAAGCATTTTATGAGTCTTTTTCTCAACTCTTTATTCAAGGTCCCACAAAACAGACTTTTCTTCCTCCTAAAGGCTTCTTTCGCCATTGCTATCCTTGCTTTTATTTCACGTTCGCACTTCATGTTATTACTAAGAATACTACCCAGATATCGAAAACTATTCACTTGTTCTATTTTCTCCCCTCCTACTTTTATATTTGACACAGACCGCTTCGTTCCAATCACCATGGCTTTTGTCTTTCTAACATTTATTTTCATCCCATATTCTTCAAAGTCCTTTCTCATTTTTTCTAACATTTTATTGATTTCCTTTTCAGATTCTGCAACAAGCGCCATTACGTCTGCAAATCTTATGCATCTAATCATTCTACCTCATATTAAAATATATATATAGCAGGTTTAAGCAAGTGAATTCGCCGATAATTTATTATGTTACGTTATGACTAGAGCGATCGCACCAATCATTATCGCACCGAATCAGCGACGTACGCAGAGGGTGGGTCCTGAGGGTTTGGACACATCCCACGAAATCCTGACTTTTCTGTAAATTTAATTAATTAATTTATTTATAACTTCTTTTACGTGGCGAAGTTAAGGCTCTGCAGCCTTCCTTAGCACTTAATCAAGTAAACACATTTTTTAATGAAAAAAACATAAGTACACAAAAATATAAATCATTTTAAAAGGAAAGACTTCTAACCATATAAAAATGAATATGATACTTAAGTGAAGAAAACAGTTAAAACTACCATAGAATGGAATAAAATACAAGAAACAAAAACAAAGCAAAACAAAAACAGACGTCTATGTTGGAAGAATACAATCCGTAATAGAAACAACACAGAGACCCATGAATTAAATATTGTATATAGCGGTACTAGAATATATATGTGATTTTGAGAGGCGGCAATTTTTATAAAAAATGATAAAACTATTGAAAATACATATTTCACCAACGACTCAATAAAATAAGGGAAAACCATTTTTTTTAAAATGATCATGACTACGATATCGTAGCAAATATTGTCATAAATCCGTTGGTTATTATGGTGGTTTGATCAGTTGCCGGTGGATCTTTTGAAAAGGGCGGCCGTAGGCAACTCGACACTCGTACTTTCACAAATAGGCGCGTATTTATTTATTTGTTTTGTAATATCTCCAGATCCTTTTTTGACTTGTTACAAGAACTCTATTTTTTTTCTTCCTCGACCCATCGATGGAATATTTTAGAATCATTTTTCAAGCCTGACGATAAGATAAGAACATTTTTATCAAATCACTGAACATAACAAGATGGTCCGCCAGGGAAGATACACGCAAAAGCTTTTGACGCAATTGCAAAGGCTCTCAAATGTATGATTCTCAGCCAGGATGAAAATGAAAAAACAAAAAAACAAACCTAAAGGGCTTTTAAGAAAATTTGTTTCAACCGAAACTTCGTTTATAGCAGCCTTATGAGGACACATTCTCAGTAAATTTAAATCTGTGAATGAAAAGATACAATCCCATAATATGATTGTACCTACAGTTGCGAGTCTATACACATCTCTCATTACATTTATGGATGAACTGAAAGATATGTTTAGGTTCTATAAGATGGCTGGTGAGAAAAAACTGAAGACTGTTCAGATTGTTCTTGAAACTGATGGTGAATGCATAGGACACAGGCCTAAAAGATTAAGAAAAACGAAAAAATCTTTGATGAATCAGAATCATCTGAATCAGAAGAGGAGAAGGAGATAGAAAACCCAAATCATTGTCTTCAAGAAACCTTTGCTGTAGTCATTGACACGCTTCTTTCCGAATTGAACAAGAGAATCGCGTTCTACAATGAATTTCTCAGCAGATTTTCCTTCTTAACAAATCTATGCAACTTGAGTGCCGAAAGAAATCGCCAAAGCAGCAACTTCTCTGCAGGAAGTGTATGCAGCTGACATCGAGGAATTTTCGTTTGTTGTTGACTGCCTTCATTTAAAAGGACTTTTAGCTCAAGAGAAGTTGGGAAGTGCTGAAGAAATGTCACTAACGCAACTTAACCGATTTCCACACTGTCAAGAATCAAAAACTATTACAGACCTAATCTTTCTTAGAAGAGACTGTTCATGTAGCTGTTTTAGTCATCGAAAATGAGTTGATTGTTAATCTTGATTTTGATGACGTTATTAATTATTTTGCCAATGTCAAAGCAAGCTGTAAATAGCTTTGATACACAAAAGTTTCAGAAACGTCATTTTGTAAATTTTCAGGTACAATAATATAACTTTTTCATATCACTTAAGATTGTTTTTATATTTTGCCGTGTTTTACAACATGTAATGTTGAATAGGTTTGGCAGAAGGCAGGCAAATTTTAATGAATCTGCTCCAAATGCTGGCCAGATATAGGAATTAAAATATATGACATAAAATAATAAGGACAGTAAGAACTATTAATAGTAATAATTAGTAATAGCAATAATTATAATTTAGTGGCAAATATAAAAGTAATATTTTAAGAAGTGAACCCAGGAGAATGGAAGTTTTGGAAAGCAATGCTATTGGTATGGTTAGGGCGGCAATTTCGCTAGGGCCCAGGGGCGCAAAAGATGATATGCTCACGAGCCATATCAACCATCTGCTTCTAGCATCGAAATCTACTCGATAACGTCTCTTGAAAATGTAAAGGACTTAAATTTCTGATAATTACATCCTACGTTATAGTAATGAAAAGCTGAATTTCATTAAGACACTATGTTTGGCCGCCATTTTCTCAAAAAATAAATAAATAAAAATAAAAATCTGAATCTTTTACAACTATTGGAGAAATACCTAAGTATTTAATATCCGTTAACCGTTCATGCGGCTGAAGCTCCAAACGTTCGCAATTAATTACTGAAATTTCGATTTCTGTATTTGGAATGTAAATATTTCCTATGAACATTTAGGTCCAGTTTACAAGGCAATTTGAAAAACAGTACGACAATTTTAAGAGTTGAACCCTGACATCAATTCAAATAGAAAAGTTTCTATAAACATGAGTTGAATTCCACATCGTTTTTGAGTTATAGGGTTTCCAACTCGAACCTAAAATCGGCTCGCGACAATGGAAAATAAAGTATATATTTCGCGTTAAATCAGAAAATATGCGTTAAAGTTATGATGAAATTCCGAAAGTTGATTTGTAACAATATGCTGATTTTTTACGTGCGTAAGGGCAATGCAATTCAGTTGGCAGTGTTGCCAACTTGGTAGAACTTTTATTTGTTTCCAAATGACACTACGTGGTTTTTATTTAATATTTGGTATTCATTAATGATTGTATTCATTAACATCACATGAAGCACAGTTTTCCGTACATCACCACAGTTTTCGAAAACTTACATGTATTTCATTAAAAGGTTTTATCTTGTGCGGTATTAATAGTTTGCAACAATGAGTGTGAATTTCACTTAATGTTTATTATCATTAGTAGAACTAAAATTTCGAATGAAAACTATGTCTGAGTAAGTTGTAAATAATAATAATAATAATAATAATAATAATAATAAGAAGAAGAAGAAGAAGAAGAAGAATGTTACTTTTTTATTATTTCAGAACCTCTCGTAACTTTACACATCAAGTTCGAACTTGTTCAAGAAGTTCTGCTGCAACCACGAAACAGTTTGTTACGTGATTCGGTATCGTGAACATCGTCCTTGTGTTCTTCGGAAGCATGAACATTGTTATCATTGGTAACATGACATTGTAGTGCACTAACTACAGTATTTGTGTGAATAACAATGGAGAAATCCTATTACAGCAAGGACCGTATTAAATGTGTTGATAATGCTAAAAGGCATAAGAGGATTGTGTACAGAAAGAATTCTCGATATATATATATATCTTGGGTGGGTGTGCAAAAGATGTTAAGTCACAAAATGTTACTTTTGAGAAAACTCAATTTGAATGTTTGAAAATTCGACAAAAATCAGAAACTAAAATATATGATTTTTTGTATATTTTATTTCAATTAATATTCTTTCGTGCACATTATACTCAGTTTTTAGTGCTTAACACCTTATAATAAAAAAGTTCTAGATTTGTTATTAGGACTATGTTTCAGAACTTGTGGACTTATCTGACTTTGCACCTAATACAACTTCCAGCACTTGTGGACTTATCTGTTTTTGCACTGATGTTATACTGTGCGTAATGCTATAACATTATTTTAATGGAAAATATTACCAGATTATAATTAATAATTAAAGGAAGTAAATAAAAAAGAAATAATATAAGATATTATGTTGGCAGTTATGGTTAATGTCACAAAGTCATCTTGGTAAGTTTAGCAAATATAGATTTAATTTTAGCAAACCACACACAGATTAATTTTGGTAAAAATATATTACATTTCTGTTACAGTTTCGACAGATTAGCTCTGTCTTCTATTAAAAAAAACATTACATACTCAAGTAAGCATGTAATGTTTGACTGTAAAAGACAGAGCTAATCTGTCGAAACTGTAACAGAAATGTAATATGTTTTTACCAAAATTAATCTCTGTGTTTTGCTCAGATTAATTCTATAATATGGTTAATGTCAGTTTACTAATCGTCTTCATTTGGACTGCTTTCTGTTTTATCAGGAAATATATATCGAACAGAAGATGCAGTTTTTAATGACCTGTAAAACTCATGAAATACAGGGAATACAAACACGGAAGCTAGTCCAAAAGATCATTCTTCTTTTCATTGCTGATTGCTATCGGTCCATTGTAGAAACGTTTTGGCATAAAAACACTTGGCTTTCCCTTCTTGAAACATGCATAGTTTTGACATTTTCACAACTATTGTGTGTTGTCTTGTAAAATAATACACCTGGCTTTTGTTTCTCAGCGTAACCACTTAATATGTCTCCACAGAAAACGTTCACCAGCACTGTCACTCTTGCGAAATTGAATGGATTCTGTTAACACAGAGGAAAAATCGTAGAAATCTTTAGGGATGCGCACGAGACGAGTCGAGACAGGATTTTCCTTACAATATTCGAGTCGAGAGACGGCTCTTCTAATAGAGAAATATACATTTTTCGAGTCGAGACATCACTTTTACAGCACATTTTCGAGACGAGACAGCCACAAATCTTGTCTCGTGCGCATCCCTAGAAATCTTCTTCAAACATTTCACGTACTACAAATTGGTTAATTCATTGAGCCCAGTCGTGGGAATGCTCGACGTTACCATTAAACTTTTTCTTCTTTTTCTCTATAAGACTATGATCTGTATCACATTCCATATGTGTATGACCTGGTATTAGAAATTTGTGGTCAATAGTTTCAAGGTTAGTAGACTTCTGTAAAACTATGAAGCACACAGCTGCAAAGTGGGAATTGCGATTCTGTCCAGCACATGAATCGGAGTACACAACTACTTGTTTCACTTCTCGATTCATATTTTCTAATAGAAAATGATGAATACATGAGGCGATATCATTTGCTCCTCTTCCACCGATTCCCTCATATCACACAAAACAAAAAACAGTTTGATTGTCACAATCGTGAACTGTAAGATTAAATGTCCATAACTGTCTTTTGTAAAATGATACTGAGTTCTGTAAAAATTGAGTTGGAAGACATTGTTGTAAGTCAAATGTGATGGTCTTGCGTGTAATATCATTCCTAGACAGTTCTTTGTCGGAAGCTTTGGAGTTTATGCCACTTCAGCCTCTTCATGAAATTTATCCAACTATGTTTTTATGGAAGGATCTCCGGACACTTTAAGTTGAAGAAATAACTTATCACAGACTTGACACGTATCTACGTGCGGTTTCTTTATTTTCAAGTTCATTTTGTGGAATTCACGGTAATACAGACGTCTATTTACGGGAATCCCATTGCATATTCTCTTATACTCCTCATATAGTCCCGAAAGTGTCACGTATGCCAGTAAATACTTTTTACTGGAGTCTCGTCGGGAATAATGACTTTCATATGAGGGAACTGATTGAAAGTGTTTGCGAACCTCTTCCAGTTCATTTTCGGACTTGGTGTTGGAAGGTTTGTGGGTTCCTCGGCTACTAATGTCTATAACACTAGAGAGAGAGAAACACGCTTCTTTTGAATTACAGACTCTATGAAGCTTTTGCTTTCACCAAAAATACACAAGAAGCAACTTTTACACACTTCATGTCTTTTACCCGACACATCGATGTGATACAAAACTGTCACTTGGCGATAGTGCTGCTTTTCAAAATATTTCTGTCTGATTCTGGTTCCTTGCTTATTAGCAATATTCAGCAAACTAGAAATATACATAACTCTTCGATTATAATCACCAAGAGCCTAGTAATTGTCAAATATATTTCTAAACACTTCTTCTGAACACAACATTTTACATTTTTTTCTACACTGTTCGGGAAGCTGAAATGTACGAGCTAGAACGCATTTCCCTTCCGAAGTAACATATGATTGACCTATATTTCTGAGACGTTTTCTCGTTTCACGAATTTTTCGTGTATCGTATTTCAAACCTCGTGATTCCTTCCGTCCTCTATTTTCACAGGACCTATCTTCCACAGGTACCTCGCGTTCGATGTCAGATGTTCCTGGTTTCTCTGATAAATTGTGCAGATCTGCACACTGCCCGAGCACGGTAATAGATGTTTCCCCCTCTCTCTCACTACTATCTTCTTTCATCATTTTTCTCTTACCAGTCTGTTTCTTGCGTCTCGTCCTATGACTTTTAAGCTTCTCTTCTGGTTCGGATTCTGTTGATTCGGATGTAGAATCTTTCCCATCAAAATCCGGGTCTATTTCTATTGTTGCGCATTTGTGTTGTTCATAAAAATATTCAAATAAAAATAGAAAACAGAAACAGAGTAAAAGGATTGTGTTTGTTTCAAACAAATACTACTTAACCTCTGAATAATATGAAAAACCAATATAATTCGAATAGTGATTAAGCAAATATTTTACAAGCTCGTTTTTCCTTAACATATTTCACATAACTTTATTGCTTGCATTTGTTTCATTCACACGATGGAAATGTTTTCAACAATTAAGTGCAGTGCAAACCATGTTAAGTCGTATTTTAGAGGACTTACCTTTCTTTGCACACTCATATACGAATGCACAAAGTTGGGAAAAACATGTTAAGTCCACTTGCTACGGACTTAACTTGTTTTGCACGAAATAGAATCAGTATGTCAAAGATGACTGAAAACGCACGGGTTTGTAACATCATTGAAAAACCTGATAGGACTTAGCCGAGTATACACAATTGTAGAGAAAAAATTTTCTTATTCAGGTAGCGTGAAAAGCTCATTTTTGACCATTTTGGACTTAGCATGTTTTGCACACCCACCCGAGAATTATATATATATATCTTGCGGTAAAATATATGGATTGCGTACAGCGTGTCTGCCCAAACGTGATATTAGGTCTGCTCAAACATACTATTAGGGGAGGATGTTTATTTTGGCCTGTACACAAGGCGATTTGAAAGCCAGTATGAAAAATTTTGAGAGATGAATCCTTCACCGTAGTCTAGGTTTCACCGATGGCTGTCGTGTTTAGTATGTTAACTGTCTGGTTAAGGGTTTCCAAATCTACATTCAGAGGAACAAATTCTTGCTGGTGCATATTTTTACTTTACACCTTCTTTCGTGGTCATTAATATCACGCACACATATTCACGTTCTTCATGATAAATACTCAAAGCACCCTTAACACAAATAATTCTCCTTCTCTAATACTACGTTTGGGCAAACACGCCGTACGCAATCCATATGTTTTACCGCAAGATAAAATTTTTGTCGAGAATTCTTTCTGTACACAATCCTTTTATGCTTTTTAGCATAATCAACACATTTAATACGGTCCTTACTGTTATAGGACTTCTCCATTGTTATTCACACAAATACTGTAATTAGTGCACTAAAATGTCATATTACCAGTGAAAACAACTGTCATGTTTCCAGAGAACACTAGGACGATGTTTACGTAACGGACGGACTGTTTCGTGGTTGCAGCAGAACTTCTTGAACAAGTTTGAACTTGATGTGCAGCTCCTTCTTCTTATTATTATTATGACAACTTATACAAACGTAGTTTTTATTCGACATTTTGGTTTTACTAATGATGAATAATTTTACATTACGTGAAATTCACACTCATTGTTGCAAACTATCAATAACGCACGATATAAAACCTTTTAATGAAATACATGTAAGGTTTCGAAAACTGTGATGATGTACGGAAAACTGTGCTTCATGTGATGTTAATGAATACAATCATTAATGAATACCAAATATTAAATAAAAACCACGTAGTGTCATTTGGAAACAAATAAAAGTTCTACCAAGTTGGTAACACTACCAACCGAATTGCACCGCCCCTACGCACGTAAAAATCAGCATATTGTTACAAATCAACTTTCGGAATTTCATCATAACTTTAACGCATATTTTCTGATTTAACGCGAAATATACTTTATTTTCCATTGTCGCGAGCCGATTTTAAGTTCGAGTTGGAAACCCTGTAACTCAAAAACTAAGCGGAATTCAACTCATGCTTATAGAAACTTTTCTATTTGATTTGATGTCAAGATTCAACTCTCAAAATTTTCCTACTGTTTTTCAAATTGCCTTGTAAACTGGACCTAAATGTTCATAGGAAATATTTATATTCCAAGTACAAAAATCGAAATTTCAATAATTAATTGGGAACGTTCGGGGCTGCAGCCGATTAAACGGTTAACGGATATTAAATACTTAGGTGCTTCTCCAATAGTTGTAAAAGATTCAGATTGTTAAATGGTCGGGTTTCTGAGAAAATGGCGGACAAACATAATGTCTTAATGAAATTTTCAGCTTTTATACAGGGTGTCCAATATACAATGCAACCCGGAGTTTGGGATAGTAGAACTTTTGAACCTGAAGTGATACACGAATAATGGTTATACCAAAATGAAGCCTTGTTCATGCATATATTTTTAAACTAGGAAGCAACGATTGAAGTACACTGGGAACCACACAGTGTTGCCAGATGTAACCGAAGGTGTAAATCATTTTTTTTTTTTTTTTTTTGCAAAACATGTAAATTGACTCATAACTCATACGTATGGATGTTCTGTCGTTAATTTTCAGTTTGTTTAGTTGGAGTAGCTTGGAAACTATGGAGCAGAAAAATGATTTTTTTCATTTCCACCGATAGCTAATCGGATGAGGCCTCTGTAAGGAGGAACTAGGGAAATCGTAGTTTTCATAAATTAACACTCTGAATTGGCAACTTGGCTGATGTTTCAGTGCATCAAAAGGTGTGTTAAGGATCTGTCTACATTATGCAATTCCTGAAAACAATGATAAACAAACTTTGAAACTATCATGATAAAACGTTTACTTACATGCACCCGACAACACTGCTACTATCAGAAATGAGTTACCAGCTTTACAGCGGATGCTGGGAGGTCCCCTGTTTTGATTCAAACACTGGATCACACGTTTCACCAGGCTGGCAGCGAAGATTAGAAGTGTTAATGTTCTCAATGGCACTGCGAATGTTCGTTTCCAGGTCTTGAATAGTTCGAGAATTGTTCTTGTATACCTCTTGCTTTAAATAGCCCCATAGAAATGAATAGCAGTGTTGCCGGGTGCATGACACAGTGCCTTTCGATACCCCCACAATGTTCGCCACTGTTGCCACTGAAGCTCCAACCAGACGGGCACCAGATTGTGTGAAATCTTTATAGTACGTAGATTTTAAAATCTACCTAAAAAACTTACTACAACCAAGAAGGTACTTACGAGAGTCACTGGCAAGATGTAATGAAAGAGGGTCGTGATATGAAATAAGTTGAGAATTACTAATCTATACTGAAATGTTCTGTACCCCAACACAGTGCAGTCTTAACGAGAATAAAATAAATGAAAAGATTGGTTGCAAAAGCAAATAAGTCTTAATAAATACGTTATTACATGATTTTGAAATATGTTTAAAAACGTGTTTTAAACTGTTTAAAATGTTTAAAACATTTTGAACACCTTTTTCATATTTTAAACACATGTTTTGTTCTTTTTGAAAAAAAAAAATTTTTCCAACCCTGATATTTTATATATATATATTGTCCGGAAAGTAGTAGGACTGATTTTTCCCCGCCGAAACGTGATGAACGAGGAAATGTTACTGCGCTGGTTGAGTGGTAGTGGGTCTTAACTACAGTGCACCAGTCGCCGGTCATCTTCAAGCTTTCACGGAGTATAGATCGAGTTTAAGATGAACCCCTTTCAAGGTGCCTTGTCATCTTCACAATGAATCAATCGTTAGAGCAGCGTTACGTGGTGAAGTTTTGCGTCAAACTGGGTAAAACTGCGAGTGAGATCCAGGACATGATCAAGACTACTTATGGGAGTGATGCCATGGAACGCTCAAGTGTTTTTTGAGTGGTACAAATTGTTTTGGGAGAGAAGACATCACGCTGAGAAAGAGCAACAGTCAGGACGCCCTTCACCGACAAAAAGTGAAAACTTAGTGAAAGTACGAAATCTTTTGAAGTCTGACCGAACACAAGTCGCCCGCGTCCGTCCAACAATCGCTGGATCATAAAAACTTCATCACTACAATGCGCCGAGCCACAGTGCCTTTGTTGTCATGAACTTCCTGACCAAGCATGGCATCACAAAGCTTCTCAGCTACCCTACAACCCAGATGTCGCTCCTGCATACTTTTCCTCTTCCCCCGACTGAAAAGAGTCACGAAACGACGGCACCACGGCTCGGTCCAGGCCATAACGAGCGAGCTGAAGGGTATTCCAGTTCCTGCATTCCAGGGAGCCTTCAGTGATTGGCAGAGTCACTGGAAACGCTATGTTGATGCAGAAGGGGCATTTTAAAAACTATTAAGTCGATGTGTCAAAATGGTGAATATATATATATATATAAAATTCAGTCCTACTACTCTAGTCCGGACAAACTCTATAATATATATTGTACACTTACCATTCGAAAGCACGTTCATAAGATTGAAGGAGTCCAACGGAATTCCATATAGTCTGGCTCTGTTTCTGGTAAATTTAATAGCCAAGCCTTCTGTACTTCTAAGGATTCCAAAGGTAGCACTCAAACACTGGATACGCCCTTTATAAACACAGTCTAACACCTGCCAAAAGGGCAACTTACGACCTTTGTTTCGGTAGGCAACTTTTATCTCACTCGTTGGGACTATCCATGCGCGAAGTGCCACCCAATCACAAGTAATCGACTCAGAGATCTCGTTCGCAACATCTTTATTATTTATAATTTTCACACGCACTACTTCCCGAGGCACGACATCAACTTTGCTTTTGGACATTTTACCCTTGGTATCAATGGAAAACTTGTCAAATCCTGCATATACCTTTTCTGCACCTGATTTTGTTTGTATTTCCACAATGCATCCTCCTCCTACTCTTCCGGTCACAATACCTTCAAATATGCCATTGTTTTCAAGTTTTTCATAATGCGAAGTACAACGAACCAAGACGCTCTGTGGTCCTGAAGCCAGAATGTCAGTACTTTTAAACCAAGCCGAAGTACACGTGTATCTGGCACCCGACGGATGTGACTGCAATAGCGGCCTCATCCAAAAATGTATTTTTCTACCCACATGCAATGTATTTTTTACGTTTTGACCCATTTCTTTGATACTTGTTTGAATTAGAACCCTTTTCTTACAAATAGCTTTAATCTCGTTGCCATACAGATCCGCAGTCACAATCACCTCGTCTGGATTCAGTATTTCAGAAACTATGCCACACACACATTTCCTGCGTCTTTTCCAATCACTAATCATGTCATACACTTGCGTTGCAACATACTCAGCTCCGGAAGAATGCTTTCCCCGTAAACGAACAGCGTCGAAAACTACAAGTTCTCCTCGAACAAAAGATGCAGTCAACGGTTCTCTGGACCGACAGCTACCCCAAAGATAAACTTCTTTCTGACTAAAGAGGACGTGGACTGTTTTAGATGCAGTATTCCACTGGAGAATTCCCTCAAATGGTGACAAGAAGCTGACTATTTTCCCGCTGGCTAAAGTAAGAAGAAATGGTAGCTCGTCTGACACCTCAATCTCTTCAGAACTTTCCGGAGACACATTATTTTCAAGAGTGTTAACACCTGTTTCTGTATCTTCCTCATCCTCAATGTCTCCCATAAGGATTTCATACCTGTTTCCCACTGCAACTTCTTCCTTCATCTGGTCAGCTTCTGGCAACGGTGTAGCTGTGTTTTTCTTAAATTTAACCAATGTACACCTATACTCAGCCCCACTAGAATGTTGTTCTGTCAATCGTTTGCAGTTAAAGTATACAGTCATACCCAGTCGTAACATTTTAGAAATATGAGAACAAGGTTCACCAACAATTGCGTCACACATACACACAACATTGGTTTCCTTATTGTTCAATGTACATTTAATAATAGCTTCAAACGGATTTAAGATTTCATTCACTGTTCCTGTTACTTCTGTGTAAATAGTATTACATTCAATAAGCTTGTGTTTGAGTTCTTCTATTTGGTTTAGAATGGTTGTTTCATCATCTTGCAAGGTTAATTCTTCCTTTGTTACTTTGTTTGAAACGTCCGAACTATCCGATGGCTCTACTTTTGGCCGAATTCCTTTCCAAATCATGGTAGCAATGTAGCTTGCATCCCAGTTGTTTGGCTTAGCAATTCGAACTGCATTCACGAACACAGTTTCTCCCACCTTTAAACACTCTTTTAACGATTCTGTATGACGGAGGACATGACCATCTACATATAACTCCTTTCGTGTAAAATAAATATATACTTCCTCACACAAGACATTAGTTTGCAAAATTCCTTCGTTATCGGACAAAAAATTACATAACCTGCAAGCAAAATTTTTCAGCTCTTCGCCTCCTGCACTAATATATTTTGAAAATGTGGAAGTGTTTGTTTCACTACAAGAAATTGATATTTCGGAACTATCTCTTTCACAACTTTCTGAAAGTTCTTCTAGGTATTCAGTATTAGTTAACGTATTAATTTTCCACGCTCGTTGTGCAATCCACATACACTTGCCAAAAAACCTACATTGTATTACAAGTTTACAGAGGTCACCTTTAGACAGAACGTCTTCTAAGTTCACACCAAACGATAACATCTCATCGCCTTCTTCAAGACTAAAATTCTGCTTTTCAGTTACAACTGGAACAGAAGCGCCGTCTACTCTTACCATAGTAACAAAGGAACTACGACAAACTTCTGATACGATACCTTCGTAGATTTCTCCAGGTCTAAGTGCATTGGGCGATACACTCTTAGCTTCTTCACTCGAACATTCCTTATTTTCTGATTGATTTTGTGATCTTCTTGAAGTGGGTTCTTTATCTACTTCTGTATCACAGAGTTCAACATTATCTACAAATGCAATACCTGAACAATCTATACTGACTTTCTCGTTCATCTTAATTTTTCTCTCTTCTTCAAAACTTCTTTCTAATGCCTCACAAGTCCACCAATCTACGGTTTCCTTTTCTCTCTGAGTCACTCCTGAGGGCTTTTGATTTCTAATATCCTCCGATTCACTTATTCTGTGATTTCCATCACCGAACTCTGAATTACGTAAGTTTACCAATTCTGTCTTTCCCTCTCCCTGTTCTGAAGAAGGTATATTTTTCCTTTGCTTTCGAACAGACTGTGTTGCATTGTTTTTACCATTTGTTGTGTTACATTTTGTAGTATTATCATCAATCACAAATTTTGGTTTCTTCCCTATCCATACAAGAGACGCAGAGTACCTGTTAGAGAGGTAGTACGTAAATCGGAAAGCATCAAAATTCAATAAGGCTCCCTTGACAACGTAATGCTCCCAATCCTCTTTAGTGCAACGGTTACCGCTAATAAACACAACATCCATTGAGAAATCTACTTTAATGGATTTTCCTTCGCTTGATGATGCCAAAGTGCCTGTACAGGATGATGCGTCGACCTTTATTACTTTACCACTTGACCCAGACACTTTGATTGTAAACCCAGAATTGTGTCTGCTATCACTTGTGTCTAAGCTCTGAGTACAACCAGCTGTGTTACTTTTACACATGTTGGCATATGTTTTGGTTGCACTCGATTGAATTCGTAACAAGTTTTCGTCTTCAATTACTTTTTCACTTAGCACCACACTTGCGTCATCATAAAGGACGCCTTGTAATTTTAGTATATCACAAAGTTTATTACCAAATGCTTGTTTTGGAATCCTCCCGATCCACACATGGCTCGCCCGATACTTTATCTCTCCCACTACTCGATACGCGTTGAAGTACACTACAGCACCAACAACAACGGTGTCCAACCATGTTCTCTTAGTGCATGTCTGAGCATGAATTAGTAAATTATTCATTGCAAATTCCACTTCTATTATAGTGTCTTCATGACTAAACGATATAACACCAGCGAATTGTTGATTATCAGAGTTACTAATCACACCCACGCCAGATAATTGTTTCGCAGCACAATTGGTATCGGATGCATTATCATCACATTCAGACGATGCTACTGACAGGTTACCTAAATTCTCGGTACACAATTCATTTTCATGTTTAGTTTTAAATTCTAATTTTCGTTCTTTCATTAGCGCCATAATGCGATTGATCAAGGTACTATTGTATCGGAATTCTACGTTTGATGGTTTTGTCCCTGACCATACAACAGGTGCAAAATAAATCTCTGCACCTTCCAGCTTGTAAATATCACAATGCAATATTCGTCCAATAAAAACCAATCTCTGCCAGTCATTTTCAAGAATTTTCTTCTTATTTCTATAAACGGAACTGTGCACGAAATGAACTTCAGAAGGCAATTTTTTACACCTCAAAGTACCTCCGATGGATGAACAATATGTGACTACGCCAGCACACCCACGCTTAACCAAACACATTATACTTTTCTCGTTTTTCACAGCTGATTGGCTTTCGGCTATCAGCTTCCTCAACTGACTCATAATTGATCCTGAACTTTTTTCAAATGGCACCAGCTGTGCAACGACTGGCTTTTTGCCTAACCATGAAGTGCGAGCAACAAGAAAGCTAAACTCTCCACAAGTGTGTTCATACGCGTCGAAATATAAAGGCATACCAACATGAATATAACTGCTCCAGTTATCTTGTGGAACTGGCATTCCATTTATAAAAACAGAGTTATAGAGGAAGTAAACTGGCTGGTCTCCCTTCTGAAGAATCCCTCCGAGTGGTGAGCAATACGATACAATACCAAATTCTCCCGCCATGACTTGTTTGGTAATTTTGCTTGAATCATTTACTCCTTGTGACCCATGATTATTAGGAACGTTACAATATTCATTCAAGATTGAAGGTCTTACACATGTTTCTGCAGCTGCAGTACTGGGTTCTGA
Organism: Thermobia domestica; assembly: GCF_964235325.1. NCBI lineage: Eukaryota > Metazoa > Arthropoda > Insecta > Zygentoma > Lepismatidae > Thermobia > Thermobia domestica. The sequence goes on along the minus strand of NC_137460.1, from coordinate 242,543,190 downwards.
TACTGAAACATTTGTTGCAAGCACTGAATTCTCACTCTCATTCTTCAGAATCTTTTCATGTCCATGGCGAATCAAAGCCTGTTCACAGCTATTATCAGGTTTAAATTCTTGGTAAAAATGCGCACTGCTGCTTGCCAACTCAACTGCTAATAAACCGGATTCATTTTCCTCTATTAATTTCCTAAACTGAATCAAACTCCAATCAAATGGCACTATACGCTGATCGCTTGGCTTCTTTCCTAACCACACAGTGACTGCAAAATGAAAGCTCAAATTTCCGCTAGTATGTTTATACGTATCGAAATAGAAATATCTTCCAATGAATACAAATTCATTCCAACCCTGCTGCGGAATTTGCACTCCATCTAGGTAAACAGAACTATGCAGGAAATATACTCGATGAAAACCTTTCTGTATAATTCCTCCAACCGCAGAACAATATGAAACGACACCATACTGTTCCATCGTAACTTGTTCGTGAATATTGCCAGTTGTGCTTTCAATCTTAGATGAAACACTTCCATATTCGCCTGAGATCGAAGACTCTGCACATATCCCTGCAGCTGAAGCAATAGAATCTGATTTTGAACAATTTACTGCATGCATTGAATCAGTTCGTTGTTCCATGGTATTTATTTCGTAATTTACCGTACCATTTCCAATGCAAGTATTTTGTATATTTGGTTCTTTACCTCTCCAAACCAAAGTAGCTTTATAATATATTTCAGTACTTGGATTAGAAAAATTAGAGATTACAGCATTAAACAGAACAACAGTACCACATGGGAGAATGTCAGTAAGTGCTAAGCTATCAAAATCCTTACTACCATTGATATAAACCAAATCTTTAGTAAAAACTGCTTTCTCTTCTTTTCCAAACAAACGCCATGACAATACCCCTACAAATGGGTTACGTAACAACACAACTTTCCCCTCAATATTTCTAAGTGTTAACGCCCTGGGCTGAAAATCACTGGACGACACGACAGGGACACGAAGCTCCTGATCTCTCCATATGAGAGACGTTTCCCATTCAAATACTTCATCTTCACAATATGTCACTGTTACTTGTAAAAGGTCACCAACATTATACAAATCTTGTATGGGCTTGATAATACGGGAATTCAGATAATTTATATCTGCTTTACGCAATATTAAGATAGGTACTTTAATTGCATCATCAATAATCACACCGTAAGCACGATCTTCGGTAAGATGCACTTTCACACATGCTTCGTACACTTTACCTTCCCGTAAGTGTGGAAACTCTAACGGAACTTCTGTTGGTATTTGCCCTATCCATAATAACGACGCTTCGTATAAACCCTCACTCAGATTCACCGCATACGCATTAAATTTCACAGTCTGTGAACTTTGAACAGTGTGTTTATTTCTGTCATATTCAACACCATTAACAAAGAGTCGATCTACACTAAATACAACCGTTATTGGGACTCCACTTATTGTGGTCTGTATATAACCTGGTTCCTTAATGACCATCTGTTGATACTTGGCACTTCCATTCTTTATAATGGCTGGGATATTCGGCTCCATTTCCACCTGGATCTTTTATTCTTCTGATTGTCAACAACACTGGTGAGTCATCTGACATTTAGTCAGAATACATTCATCCAAGCCGGTATTCTTCAGTCGTAAGACACAGTTTCGAACCTGAAACAAATGGAAAGACCTTATTATGTACGGTGATCATCATATGTAAAGAGTGTTGCAATCAAGGTTGTTAAAATTCTCCCCAGCTCCCCCCTTCACACACACATAAAGCATACAATAAAACACGCCCCCCCCCCCCAAAAAAAAAACTACCTCCAAAAAATACTTCAAAACTTAGATTGAAATAATAACCATAACGTAATTATAATTGCAGACTAAAAATGAAACCCGTGCTAAGTGCCAAAAACGGAGAAGTTCGGTTTAATGTCAAGATGTGGCCTATGTTCCTAACACTGCTCACTGAACAACGGGCTCTCTAGTATTCACTGTCACTCGGTCGAAAAAGTGTAAAAAGCTTTTTCAGGCCAACCACCCTGAATGAGGTTTTCCTCATTCACACCAGGCAAATGCCGGGATGGTACCTAACTTATAGGTCCCAGGCCGCTTGCTTCCTTCCCCAGTCCTTTCTTCCTTCTCTTTCTTCGGATAGTGTGCTCGCCGAAGGACGTCATCTCTCATACGTGACGGGCTAAATGGCCTTAGATGCCGACACCTTAGAAATCTAAATACTAAATCCCTAGTGTTCACTGTGGAAGTAGTTCAAATAATCGCCAGAAGAATGCGCGTGGGTATATGTCCCACCAGTTCTGAAGTAACATATGGCCTTTTTACTCAGCATTTTTATGTTGGCATTTATCACGAATTTTATAGTCAGTCTACAATTAGTTCCTTTAATCATGTTCCTCAGTACACGTCTTGTTTCAAAATTGGCTTTAAATGTGTATTTATCAAAAGGAGATCTCCAGCCAGAGAGAAAAAAAAAGGTTGTAAATTATGCATAACGAATTTAGTTCCCGTTTGAATTTAGTATATTCGCTTAACATGTTCAACCGTAATCTGTACCAAAAAACAACGTAACTACCTTCCCTTTGTTTTTGTAGTCACACTGGCGTATCAGTACAAACAAATAATAAAATGTCCTTTTCAATGTGTTAGTTAATTACAAATTGAAAATGTTTCACTTAAAAAAGGATATTACAACACTATATTTATATGATTGCACACATACGAACGAAAAAGAGTTGCATTAAAAATGAAACAAAATCTTTTCTTATGATAATTATAGATGCACAAATCAATTTTTCTTATTAAATTCTACAGGCTTTAGGCTCTATACCAATTGTTCTATGTACACTCATGTCCAAAATTATTGTCGCATATAACTGTCTTCTTGCAAAAATATAATTTGATAATGATTTTGCAGGGTACTTTTAATACTGATACTATATGTATAATCGGGAAATGTATATTTGTGGTAAATTTTATAGGAAAAGACTTATAAATAAGAAAATTATAATGAGTAAAATAAAATGTTGCTAAATGGATAAGAAAGTTTTATTTTCGTTTTATTGTTTTTATTTACTGCTCTTTTGACATGAAATTTGCTGCATACATGTCTTTGCCGATTATACACATACTAACATTATAAGAAATACCGGGCGAATTTGTTATCAAATTATATTCCTAGAACAACATATTTATAGACATGCAACAATAATTTTGGACATCAGTGTATTTTATTATTATACTCATTAAACAATTCTTGGTTATATATCTATTCATTTATAATTTCCTTGAGTACTAAATTGTTCCACATGTTTTGTTTGAGAGTTCTGTCAAAATGTTCTACGATACGTTGTTTTACGAAGACACATGCTCAAAATTGAAAAATTTGCAAAATATCATCTCTGTATGTAACTGTACCAAAATTTTGCTTAAAATATTTTTCGTATAAACGCAAATTCTGCGTTAGTGCATTATGTGACGTTCATCTGAATTTGTACGTTTTGAGTGGTGTATGCTTCTCATTAATCGTGCTGCCGCCTGGTGGTGCTAAAAGACAGACTAGAAGAAAAGGAAAAGGAAAGAATGGAGTTTTTGAAGCGTAATAGTTGGATTTCAATGTGTGTTAGTGTGTGTGTGAAGCATGATTCAGCTATTTTCTTTTGCTAATCATGTTTTGATCTTGTTACCAGACGTTATTTAAAAGAGTAGAAATCGTCATGTGATTTGGAAAATCCATCGTTATCTTCGAATATGCATAAACAATCAGTAAAAATAGTATTGTTAATCTGAATATTCTGGTGTTTTTTACGAAGTCGTTATTAAAGTAAATCAGCCCCAAGTAATATTTTATAACGACAAGGGGGCGTGATAGAGATTACGAGTGAAACAAAGGACTTTGCAGGTTGCACTTGAAGGTAACGGACTTATAATTACCGACTAAAGCAAAAATGTCTGAATAACTTGTTTTCTCCAACAGTAGCCGAAACATAATGTTGTTATTAAGTCAGCCAGGAACGACTGTTACATAAACTCTTGGAATTGGAAGAAAAGACAATTTCAACAAGAAGATTACTTTGGATTCGTAGTGAGATTACCAAAATATGACTTCAGCAATAGGCGCCACGACGAACTATACTATTTTGTGAACGATCTCAAAACGTATTTACGAACTTGCTACGAAATTGGGGCAAAATATCAAACTAATTAGTATGTTGCAGGTATGTTTAACCATTGAATAAATGACACTCTAATGTTTAGACTTGTTCGTTTTCTCTTTTTCTAGACCGCATGACGAAGTAAGATTATGATTGTTAAGTCGCTTGTAAGTAGTCCATGAAAGTGGGTGATGTTCTCATCTATTTTTCATAACACGCCGTAGGTCTTCGCCCAGGTGATTCCGTCCGAATCTGGACCGTTACGGTGAGGTGTATTGCGCCTTCCTTGAACGATTGTCGTGGGGACGAACTTTCTGAACCCACAAATAAAATAGTGCAAAGCTATATTATTTGAGGGCGAAGAGTAGAGTTCTCCACGGTGGCCGGTTAAGGATGGTGGGTACCGGGCAGCGCTATGCTGTACCGTAATAGAATGGCTAAGCCCTTCACAGGGACTAAAATCTCAATCAGCAAGGTACACGGATCGAGCCCGGATACCGTAATATGTATGACTTACGGTTCCGAGATACGGGTCCTTAAATCTCCCGAAATCCGAACTCTTTTGGCCAATATCTGCGGTATGGTGGTCAGTTGGCCAGTGGCCACTGGTGACTATTTGGTACCAAAATGTTTACCATCCTCTTAAGTATTGTTCAACACCAATATGATCTCTCTACGACTTACGGTTCCCGAGATATGGCTCCTTAACTCCCCAGAAATCGGAACTTTTTTTGGCCAACATCTCGGAAACAGTATGAGCGACGCGAAAAACTCCATCACTTCTTTGAGATAGTTTTTGAAGCTCTATCGAATGAAGGGTTCAAAATGGAAAAATTCTCAGACACACTCATACATACACACACGGACATAGAGAATTCAGTTCGTTGATCATATATGAAAACAAGGAATGGAATTTAGAATAAAACGGGAAATTTCCTTCCATTTTCGTTTGTTTGTTAATTTGGTGTCCCTTAGAGCAGTCCCCGCTACAGATACCCGAACAATTTTAATCTATTTTGAAAAATACTATGGTAATGTACGTAATGCGTATGACAGCAATATCTAAAGTAGTTACGAGGGAAAAATATTTTTCAATCCGGTTTGACAATACAAATGATATACTACCGGAGAATCGAACCTAGTAAGAACACTCTTACCTTTCTAATATACTACACATTATACTCAAAGTACATCAATCAATGACCATTAGCTCATAAAAAATGCAATAAACCCACATAAAAATGAGCTAAGACAATACTCACTTCCCTTGCTTTTCTCACAACTAAATCATATAAAATTCTCTGGATGTCAGAAGAGGAATGAGGAAAGACGAAGGGAAAAATGCTTAAAATATGCGCATGAACTATAGGCCTAAAGTACTGACAAACAATACTTATAAACTCTCTTTTCCTTCTACTTTTGCAAAGCAAAGACAGAAATGTTTCTATGCTACCAAAAAAACATGTGGCTTCGTTTCAAGCACAAATTTGAAGGACATCACACCGCTATATCGTCGAACGCACAGAGTGGAAAATGTATTTTGTTATAACGTTATACCTTCTGGACATAAGATATTAAAGCACCTTGAAGCAAGCGTATAGGATTTACAGGATGATAATTGATTTTTATGTGTGCCTAACAAAGCGTTTGTAACAAAGAGTCAATAATCCTACTTTCTTTCATATCTGACTTCTAACTTGAGGTACTCCTTTCTTTGATATCTGACTCCTTACTTAGGTACTACCTGGGCTAATCCACGCCAAATCGTACAGCGAAAATGCAATATTACACCCGACCATCTACGATTGCAATGAAATTTGGTATACAGTATCTTTAGACAAATATAAGAACCCGTATTTTTTATTTTGCCCATATTAGCTCTGGTTTGGTTTTGACAGCCTTTGAAAGAGAACTCTACCCGACGATTTTGTGTATGCTGCGATAAATGAACGGCACGTCACTCGGAACTTCAACTGAGCACCATAAGGCCACATTTGACCCAAATGTATTCAAATTCATCAGACTAAATGGAAATTGCATGAGGATTTTACAAATCAGGTCCAAAACGGCATAATGATATTTCCAAACCATGAAATTTAGTTTCAAAATGGCGGAATAGAATTTTTCGAAGGTACTTATTAAATTACGCATAACTTTTTTTCTCTAAGCGGGGAATTCAATGAGTAAATGCCGGTTAAGGGAGTACATAATGTTCTATTAAGAGAATAAAAAATATCCGGGGTTTTGGCTTGTAACAGCCTACAGAGCGCCTAAGTCAATTTATGACCTTAGGTTTGAGAGTACAGGCAATACACCATAGATGTTACAAAATATTGCATTTCGTAAAAGAAGCACGGCACTTGGTAACTGGGATAGTAGTTTTCAACAGAAACTATTTTAGTACGAGGCCCCATACAAATATACTTTAAAGACCAAGATGGCGGCAATGCAAAATGGCAGTACATGGTAGCTAGTTTTCCGTCACACAAATACAAATTGACGTAGGGCCATGTAACAATATAGGCAACGTAAATATTCATACGAACGCTATAAATACAAAATCACCATACCACAAAGACATTGAGAATTCAAGATGGCGACCTTTCCTAAATTACTGTTTTGGGATCTATGTACTGCAAATTCCAAAAGAAATGTTCACTGTATTTAGCAAAAAAAGCATACCGCTTTTGAGAGCATATTTACCTACGTTATTTAGAACGAAATCCAAGAAAACTTCCGTAGGATCCAAGATGGCGGCCTCTCCAAATGTCAACATGTAAATAAGGGTTTCCTTATATCTACACTACAAATCCAAGAAGAGGCATATAACTTCTGCAGAGGAAAATATGTATTTACATTAATATTTAAATACAACATATTCAGAAGATATACTTTAGGTTTCAAGATAGCGGCTGTTTCGAAACTGTATGTTTAGTTATTTGTCACAACATCCTATGTGTACGTAAGTTGAAATGAATAGAACGTCATACAATCATACATGAATTACCTAACTTGAAATACTTAACTTTGAGTTATGCTGAGAGTACATTTAATTTCGTTTAGTCCATGTTGCCTGAATGTTCTTAACACTCTTTGCAGTGAGTTTGTATTGCAGCCTTCCGAACTGCGTGATAACGTCAGGAACTTCTATTGCACATAGAATATTCGCAAGTGAAACCCAACACTTGTCTTCTCTGCCGCGGTTTTTATCCTCTGGCCAGTACAACCTCCTTGAAGGCCAATGAGGATGCATAAATTTGATCCATACATCGTTCCTGTCGTCGTCAAGTTCTAATATCATCCCAAAATAACACTGTTCTTCGTATACACAACTAACGTAGGAACTAAGTTGAAGTTCTCTGAATCTGGTCACCTGTGAAAAGCTGTACCTCAGAGAAAAACTTTCATCGTTCCTCAATCCCTTTTGCAGCAATTTCCGTTGTGGAGACTGCCTTGAAATAATGGTAGGAACGGGTTCCTGGTACAGTTTTATGTTCTGAAAAACGCCGCCACGGCAGTTTAGATTAGCTGCCAAGGAAGCAACATCCTGTTCCTTGATAAACTGGATGGTCATTTTAGGTGCAAAGTGTTCACTGCAAAACTATGCCATTTGCTGCGCTGTACATATTTGTTCTTTGTAAGGTCTCTGCAAGTTTGCACGCGTTACACTTCTTTTGACAGTTCCGCCTATACCATCACAAGCAGACTTGCCAGGATAATTGAATGTTTGTTTGGATAATTTAATGTTTTGTACGTGGTTAGGCAGCAGTGGCGGCTCGTGACTGATCTGGTAGAGTTAACAATGACAATTTGTAGTTTACCGTGGTCAATAGGGTATTAATGGAGAACATGCTGAAATGAGTAGCAATGTAATGACGTTACTGTCAGCTGACACACTAAAATCGAATACAAATGAGCGCTTGTATTGCAATATACAGTGCATACGATCCCAAACAAGGTCGCAAAACTTGAATTCTCAATGTCTTTGTGGTATGGTGATTTTGTATCCATAGCGTTCGTATGAATATTTACGTTGCCTGTATTGTTACATGGCCCTACGTCAATTTGTATTTGTGTGACGCAAAACTAGCTACCATGTGCCGCCATTTTGCAATGCCGCCATCTTGGTTTTTAAGGTATATTTTATGGGGCCTCGCACTAAAATAGTTTCTGTTGAAAACTACTATCCCAGTTACCAAGTGCCGTGCTTCTTTTACGAAATGCAATATTTTGTAACATCTATGGTGTATTGCCTGTACTCTCAAACCTAAGGTCATTAGGCGCTCTGTAGGCTGTTACAAGCCAAAACCCACGGATATTTTTATACTCCTAATAGAACATTATGTACTCCCTTAACCGGCATTTACTCACTGAATTCCCCGCTTAGAGAAAAAAGTTATGCGTAATTTAATAAGTACCTTCGAAAAATTCTATTCCGCCATTTTGAAACTAAATTTCATGGTTTGGAAATAATATTATGCCGTTTTGGACCTGATTTGTAAAATTCTCATGCAATTTCCATTTAGTCTGATGAATTTGAATACATTTGGGTCAAATGTGGCCTTACGGTGCTCAGTTGAAGTTCCGAGTCTCTGAAGTTGTACCATCAAAGTGAAATGATAAAAGCCATCTCAGTCCCGAATCTTGTCTATGTTGAAAATTTGATCGAGATCGGTCAAGTGGTTCAAGAGTTATTAGGTTACAAACGTACTCACTTTCAATTTCATAATATACATTAAAGTAACTTAGAAAGTGAAAAATTAAAGTCCAAGAGTGAAAATGTTCTACTAAACTGAGAATCGAACTCTAGTATCGTGACTTATCGTGCTGCTTTCTCTGACTACTATGTTACCTATTCAGTTCCTGGTTCAATCCCATGCCGTCTGCACTTGTGAACAAGATCGCCGTCTGGGTTTTCTTGGAGTTCTTTCTTGTCAGTTGATTTGATTTTGCAAGCGAGGCTATATGAGATGTAGACTGACAGTTTAGCGTGTGATCCGAGCTGCATGAATTCCCGTCAGGAATCGAACCGGGTTTCTGAAGCGAAAGGCGCGTACACTAGCCGCTTTGCTATGAAAGAGCTTCCGTTTCCTTTCGCACTCTCATTCCACCAATTCTTTCATTTACTTTCGTTAATCATCCTTCTCCAGCAATCTTCCACGCCATCTATTACGAGTCGAGAAAACATTTAAGACAAAAGATTGGTACTGTTCATCGCAGATTTATTGTGAATCAAACGTTAGCTCGCAACTGAAGGAAACTGGTTTCCATACAGCGCCATTATCATGGATTAAAAAAAAAAAAATATTTCGAATCAAATGTACCGTACTTATTTCTTTCCGTAGAATCCGAATCTGTAATAAAAAGTGAGGGGTCCCCATTTTCGTTTTCATAGTTCTTCCCACACACACTAAGGGGGAGCGAGGTTGGCTAATTTTATGACAGGTGAATTTCCCCCTCCAAAATATTAACTTTTTACTAAGAACATTTTTTCATCCTGTACTTGAGATATTTTGCAGTCTTAATTTTTTTTTTTTTTTTAACGCCCTGTATGCAAAGATTTTGAGAGCCTGTAAATCATTCATCAATGCAAACTACGAAATGAAATCAGTAGTTTGTATCAGAACTAGTAGAAATATCTAAAACCAAAACTTCAAACTTCATCGTGTACCCCTTTTGAGAAATTTAAACCTGAAGTAAAGAGAAAAAAAAAAAAAAAAGCCAAAATTTTGCATGAAGGACTTCCAATTCCAGTTATATTTCATCATTTCTGGAAACCTTTTTGGTCATAGTTCCTATTCAGAAAATCCTATCCTGTGGTTTGAGGTACTTTTAATTTTATACTCCTTTTGTGTTATATGAAGGACTAATATCTCTGCTTTAAGGTAGTACAAACTGTAACTTTCTGTCTTTCGTAGTAACCCTGTTACAGTGTGTTCTGTACGCCACTGCACACCCTATATATGTAAATAGCTGATAGTCGAGCAATCTCCCCTCCCCCTTCCTTGATTGACATGGAATAACCCTTGCAAACTTTTTTATAAGCAAAACTCCATCGTTTTATACAACTACACGTAGTATCTGTGAGGAAAGATTTTTCTTATTTTTAAATCTTACTTTTAGCAAAGGGCTCTGTAGCACCCAGCTGTGGTGTCCAAATGTGTACTTTGTGGAAATTGTTCCTCTTTCCCTTAGAAAATACAGTTCCAAAATAAGTGGACGATTACTTTGACCATTCCGAGGACATTTTCAGGAAACAAGCCTTTGTTGAGTTCACCCTTTTACCTGGAACGCCTCATATTGCGACACTACTAAATTTTCAAACTACGAATTATACCTATACATCATCCAAACTTTATACAAACAAATACATTATTACTATATTCCTGTTTTTTGAACACTTTAGACACGCCATTTTTTCAGAAACTGATTACTACTGAAAAAACCGTGATTAATAACATAGATCTGAAGAATCTAACTCATGCGTGAAAGATAACAGAACTTATCTCGATCTAATTTTCGTTACAGAAAATTGAGTGTTTACAGTAGCATATTCATTAAGACATACCCTACTTAGAATTACCGGGGATGAGTTTCCCAAATTCCATTTGGAGCACTAACTTTAACGTTATGGCCAATTTACCTGTGTGTGTATGTGCGTGTATACATATATATACACGTTATATGGCGTGTTAATAAAGTCTGAGGGTTGCATAACACATAATTTACATCTAAGAGGGAGGTGGACGAAAATTTCAACAAATGGAACACTGCCCTCAGGGTAAATCCATGTCAAGTGATCCAATGCATGTTGCTCGTCAATTTTTTTAAAAAAATCTGATCTTTTATGTGAGTTATTCATCCACTGAATACTGATTTAAACTCTCAGTTATCCGTACTTCGGCCTATGCTTATTTGTAGATATAACTTTGGTGTTAATAATAAAAGTACTTACAGTCAAATCTCAAACTCTTAATTTTTGGTATATAATATACAGACATGTTATGGGGAGGAATCGTATTTTTTTTTTTTTTTATCAGGTCCGCCACCAGATATATACATATGAAGTACGCATGTTCTTCACTTTTCTGATTTTTAATAATTTCTAAAAAAAAAAAAAGAAAAAAAAAGAAAAAAAAGAAAAAAAGAAAAAAAAAAGAAGAAAGACACGTCTAAGGGTTTAAACTTGTCAATGAGCACTTCTATATCAGATCTCCTTATGCAGAAAAGCTCACCTTCCTGATCATTTGCCTTCTTGAAAAACTCATCTGCTCAACTTGGAATTTTAACGTCAATGGCCTACATTTTCAAGCCTACTTTTCACCCTGCTATACTTTACGAATGATAATGGCTAATATCTAGTCTTGTAGCTTACAAGTTGCTGACCATTTTGGTTTTTGTTCCACATTGATAGAACAAGTAGAGGCTGAGATACTTCAGATTCGGTAAAACCCTTTACAACACATTTTCGAAAACAAATATGGCTGCCACTCGAAATATAAAGCCACTTAAATTAAAATAACGGTTGTTCTGAACTAACAACACGGTAAGGTAACCGCATATCAAAAATCAAATTGTTTTTAAAAAATGTCAAGCAACGATTTATTCCTTTCCTGAACCACTTGACGTGGACTTACTCTTCAAGGATTTCTACGTTTAATGAAGGTAATATAAATAACATACCATGATAAAAAAAATTAGAACTGAATTAGTCAGGCATATTTCTCAAAAATCTTTGCTTGGAGATACTGCAGCTGAGAGGGGCGTTGCCAAAAATTATCAATATGAGATCTTAAAATATTACTGGGAACTTAAATTTGCAAATTACCTTGTCTTTTGAAATTTGATGAAGAGCTATTACAGTGTAGGAAAATCACTAAAATAAATAAATAAATAAAAATTAAAAAATAAATTGCACGCAGAGAGGTGGAGAAGGTGCTACTCAAATATATGCTGACACACCCACGTCATGAGTTGTTTTATGAAGTAGGTAGAGGCCATATAGCCTGTTTTTAAGTATTCACCTTATACCTGCCTCAGCACAGCGATACACTTTTAACGAGGAAGATGTCTCTGCAGGTAAGTCCCTTGGAGACAGGGTCATTCGTTCTTCTGATCCCATGCATTACACACCAATGCTTACAATCCGACAAAACACACACACAAAAGAAAAAGTGTGCATACACTACCTCCGAAAAGTTTCCGGACAAACACGAAATAAAGAAACTTTCAAAATGTAACATAAGAATGCATTACAATTTGCTCACAAATGAAAGGTGAAACATTTTAGAACCCGACGGGAGAAAAGGTTTTGCCCTGTTGTGGATGAATTAAGAAAAATAAACTTAAATATCGCGCCGTTATGATGGTGCATCACGTACGTATGCGATACAAAACGGCCATTACACTGCAAATTGAAGGTCTAACACACAATAAATGCCTCATAGGTGTCTCTCAAGCTGCTTTGTCTACTTCTCTCTCGGATCTCACTGTTGGGGGTTAGTATTGCACGCTAGTTGTTGTGTGTGTGTGTGTGTGTTGAAGTAAGGTGTAAACTGTTCCCTATTAGTCAGCGTAATGAACAGTACGAAAAGGGAATTGGGCATTGAAACGAGAGCCAAAATAGTTACTTTACGTGAAGAAGGCTATACAATACGTGTAATAGCCGCAAAAGTGAAAATACCCAATACTACAGTGCATGATACTTTAAAACGATTTGCTGAAACAGGGGAAAATCGGTCTCGAACAAGATCTGTTAGGCCTAGAACTACTACTGCAAGGGAGGACAAGCAAACGCGACAGGTTGAAAACAGTGCCCCAAATACAAGCTCAAGTGAACGAAACTCGCGAAAAGACGATCAGCTTTGAAACTGTCTGGACGCGGTTAGTTAATGGGGGACTAAACAGTCGTGTGGTAACTAGGAAACCGCTCTTGCGCCCTCAAAACAAAAAGAAGAGATTGCTGTGGGCAAGAAAATTTGCAAGGGGGGGGGCCAGAGCAGTGGAACAAGTGCTTATTTACTGACGAATCAAAGTTTGAGCTCTTCAGTCATAGACGCAGGGTTTTCGTGCGTCGCTCCAAGGGCGAAAGACTGCTTCCATCGTGTATTTTGCCAACGGTAAATCACGGGGGTGGTTCTGTGATGGTGTGGGGTTGCTTTGGTAACAATCAAGTAGGGGATTTAGTGCAAATACAGGGTACAATGCAGTGCCATCTGGGAAGAGGCTCATTGGTCATGGGTTCATCATGCAGCAAGAAAATGACCCAAAACACACATCCCGACGTTGTAGAGGGTATTTGTCAGCAAAAGAGCAATAGTGAGATCTCAAGAATATGGTGTGGCCCCCACAATCACCGGATTGTAATCCAATTGAGCTACTGTGGGATGCGCTTGATAGGGTAGTTCGAAAGATGCGTCCCTCTGGTGAGAAACACTTATTTGAGTGTCTTTTCAAAGCCTGGACAGCAATCGAACCCGAAACTCTACAGAAACTAGTACTCCGAATGCCCAAAGTCTGTAAAGCTGTTATCAAAGCATGTGGAAGCTACTTTGATGAATCAAAGATTTAAGTTTTATGACAAAACAATGGTCCATTTCTGTTAAATTTCCGTATTTTCCTGTCAAATACATATTCTAGGTTCCAGATAAAAATAAATTCCATTAATATGTCTTTGCTTTTTCTCGAATACACGTAAAAAGTACATAAACCTACTTTGTACGGAAACTTTTCGGGGGTAGTGTATATACACGTACACTAACCACTGTGGTGCATTACAAGGATCCATTGTTTACGTTATTCCGGAATGGTACGGAATTCACAACATTTTTCAGTTTCAAGGTATTACTATTGCGCAGTAATACAATATATATACATATGAATTTAAATGAAATCTTTAGTTTTACGTCCCACGGTTATGCCGGTTAGGATAAAGGAGATTGTGATGATGAGAAATGAATGAAATGGCGGCATGAAGAAAGTGCGAGGAAACGGGAGAACCCCGAGAAAACCCACAACACAAAGTCCACACGGCGCGAACTGGGATCGAACCAGGAACCCCAAGCACCGGAGGTGAACGCTCTACCACTGAGCCACCGCGCCCCCACATATGAATTTAGTGAAGAACATGCAACACATGAAATCAAGCATTTCTGAATAACAATTACAAGTGAAGGAGGGAAATTAACCACAAGTAATCGTGAGTGCCTAAGTATGCAGTAAAATAATATCAATTAGTAACAGAACGTTGAAAAAAGGTTCACGTGGCCGATGTCTGGGGCCCGCCATTAGTGGAGTCTTAGCCGGCCATATAAATGGCCTTGTACTAGTAACATCATTGTCTATACAATTGTTACTAAATTAACATTTCTCGACTAGATGATCGTAATTATTTGTTCCTTTTTACCATGGAAAATACACAGAATAAGATCTACTGCCACCTCAAAGAATGGACATGGTGCAGATTCACTTTCGGGGGTTTCCGTGTATACTATTGTGCAAAAAGTTCTAACTTGTGCTAGGTTGCTACAAGAAGCACGTATGCCATCTAACCTAGTTACGGGAAGAAACAGCAGGGGGCCCGTACGGAAGCGCAGGGATGCGTCCGTAGGGAGCAGCTACACACATAAAGAAGAACAGCGCCAACATGTAAATTTGGATTATGTATTTGTATGTTATTATGGACGTTACGAATAATATCCTGATATATTTTCATTGTCTACCCATATGTAAATTTCACAAATATATCGATTCCTTAACTCTTGTGGACCGCCCACAGTAAATCGGCATCCACAACTTAACTTGGCATTTTATGCACTGGGTCCCGGTCTCCACTGCCAGTTAGTGAGCCTTGAACAATTTGAATGTATTATAGAGGACATTGATTAAATCTGATTATATCACGCGTGTATTTGAGCTTACACAGTTGGTCCAAGCGTGCTGGTCAAGTTCAGGCACACCATGTTTTCCAAAATTTGCAGGTAAAAGTCAGTATTCTGCATGGAAAGACAAGTTTATAAGAGACAAACTTTTGCAGGTGACAAAATTAAATACAAAGTAATATAGCTATATTTTAGGTTTATAAGTGTAGGACTATAGTATAATCTCAATGTAGTACTTTACTACAGGTGAAGTAACTGAGTGGATTTGAAAAATGACTGTATTAGTTACTATTTTCCACCGGCAGAGTATTTCTGCACTGTCTACAAAAGCTGTATTTTGTGTTTACAAATAAAGCGTTACTATTGATATATATGGCAGGGTTCTAGAACACTGAGTCGTAATAAAATAAAACTAGTTACTAACCCTTCACTCTTTCTTTTGCTCGGCATTAGGGGTTAGGTTTCAAAGTTGGGTGTCCGTTTCCAGCAAAACTTTTAAAATTTACAGGGAAGATATGGACAATTTGATCGTTTGTGTGCTTGATAATATATAAGGATCTCGAAAAATATCTTCATGTGTTATATATAAACGGATACAAACATGGGACTATTTGCCGAGCGGAGGGAACTAGTAGGCGCAAGGTAACAGAATAGTTGATTGTGGGAAACTAACGAGCATTTATATTATCAACATGATGGCAAATATACCGAAACGATGCACAGGATATGAACTGACTGCGTTAAATTTCGTGAAACAACACGTTCATAACGAGCAAAATCTTCTAAAACCATGTAAAGAGCATGAATTAATGAACCTAAGAACAAATTGTGGGAAGTGTGAAAAGGAGGTGACAGCGAAGAAACGTGGAGAAAGTTATTGTTTTCAGTACGAAGCGAAGTACTAAGGTAAGTGTAAAATAAATAAATAAATAATTAGAGTTTAATGAAGACTGAAAGCAACCTGCCCTGCGGGGCTCTAACCCGCCTTTACTCGCTAACGCTCGCTCGGCAATACTATGTGAATTAAACAGTAAAGGGTCAATGTTCCGTTAAGGGGGTCCAGTGCCTTTGACACCACTTCTTTCTATTGATTTTCGTTTGATTACATGATATAACGTTATATTAGGTTAGGTTAGGTTAAGTTAGGTCAGGTTAGGTTAGGTTAGCTTAGCTTAGCTTAGCTTAAAGGGGTCCAGTGTAGTTTTGGACCCCCTTAATGGAACATGGACCCAGTAAAGTTTGTTAGGATGTTCAAGGACACCTCTGTTGTATATGCAATGCAAACCTAACCTCACCTAAGCTAACCTCTCCCCTACCTCACGATGTAACTAAAGGAACCCTAAAGTCAGTTAAGAACGTAGGAATTGAATAATTATGAATTTTAATAGCTTTCATGAAGATTTTGCTCGAAGAGTATCGGACGCCCAACTTCGGAATAAATGCAGGCATTAGTATGTGAACTGAGTATTGAGCACTGATAAAGAAAAAAAACTAACCTGACAACTAACGCATCTCCGGCAAGAGAGTACTTTGTGCAGACCAATGATTTTGGGTACCTTTCAGTTTGGCCCCGATCTTGGAAACAAAACATCTGCAGTGTTACTTACTTCACAAAATACAGCTGACCGAGCGAATGTGATTAGAAGCCTCGCAGTGCTCGTTTAAGCAGCCTATTGGTCCCTATGAATGGTCTGCACAAAGTGCACTCTTACCACTTTCATACATATATGTACAAGCCAACATTCTAGAACCTTCCTGAGATTCTGCAACTCGTATCACTGCGAAAACCCACGTGTTTTTACTATCCATCAACGCGCACGCACATTAGCTTCGCCCTACCCTGACTCAGTCAGATAGCATTCGTGCTTTTTAGTGAGCACCTAGCACAGCTTTGTTTGTTTTTTTGCATTTTAACTTTTATGGCACATATCCATATGCTGTATTTGTATACAAATCATAAAAGAATTGTAATCTTTTAACAATAACGCACTTCTTCTAACCCCCTTGAAGTTTATCTATGCAATGTGGGGTAAAATCATTCCGGCCACTGTAAAAGTTTTGGAGGACAATAAGAAGCAAATTGGCGAAAGAATTATTTATTTTTTGGCCTATGTTTAGCAGAAGCGGTCCAGCTCTTCTTTCTAAAAAATGTTACAATTTTGGTAATTTGTTCACATTAGGTTAGTTTAGGATAGGTTAGGTTAGTTTATGTTACGTTATTGTAGGGGTCCAGAATAATTTTCCAAAAAATTATAGAATTGTACTGATTTCTACCAATAGTAGGTTAGTTTAGGTTACGTTAGGCTAGATTTCGTTACAATATGTTACGTCTAAGTACTTGAATCATCCATTTCTCCTGTAAATTAATTATTACGTGCTTTTGGATCCCTTCTGCTAAACATACCCCATTATCTTCAACAATTATTTTGAGTGGAGTGCCTAAACCTGACCTGCACGGGCCCATTGAAACAATCGGGACTATTTCGATTTGCCATAGCCCATATGCACACAATCATTCTATCAATTCTGAAACAGGATATAGTATACGAGAGTGCCTCATCATTTAGCGAGGACCCACGAAGTGCAGTCTTTTAAGGATTATTCATTGAGGATATAGGAACTTGAAAATGAGGTAAAAATGCGACTTTCATTTAATTACTGAGTAATATAAAATAAAACGTACGTCGGTTTGCGTTGCGTTTCGTTGTGTTTTATGGTATGCGAAGAATAATAATGTGCCCTTGTACGTAGTGCATGAGTACATGTGGGGGATTTGAAACACATATCGTATGTCACGTGCACGTGGATGCTTCTTACTACTTCTAAATGTAATAAAATCATTTTTATACGTAGTGCAACAGTAGGAAGTATCCACGCGCACAGATCATGAGGCACTGTTGTATACTATTACCCTGAAACATTGCAATAGTAAACACTATACTAATTTTGGAACTATACAAACGAAGTCATAAAGCTAGCCTGAGTAACACCATACATTAAGGGCACTTTCTTATCCATGGTAGCACTATTTCCGAAGTGATACTCAGCATTATAGTATGAAGTTTCAGTACGTAAGAAATCAGCATATGAACTTGATGTAAGTTAAATACCCAAAATAATTAAACGTAACAAACCTTGTTGTAGTTTGAAGCCAAGTCTCTTTATCTTTTTTTCGATGACAAGAACCCCAATTGTATCTAACAGAATCGCTAAAAAATACTAAATAATGGCAATAATAATATACGAACCAGTCTATAACGCGCTACGGGAAATTCCCGATTATCCATAGGTCCAACTTTATAGAAACTTGAAATCATGTTTGAACTATTCGTGCTCTACGATTTCTATTTTCCATTAGCTCATGTTAAAGTGTCAATAAAAATATATTGCCACGGACACTAATTATAACGATAACTTCGAATTTTCGTACCTTCAGTCACATACAAATTTGTGGCCCTTTAAAAAGTATTGCCAAGTCAACTCCCGCAATTCCTTACAGTTGCTGTCTAGTAATTTAGCATGCCTTCTGAAGCATTCTGCGACTGTGCGCTATTTCAATTATGGTAAAACTGTAGGCACTTCACTTGCCACAGCCCGCAAGGATAATAATATATTTTTCACAATGTACCTTTAACGTCGTAAATAAAATTACGATTATCAAGTGTGTACCCATGAGGGGCAAATGGGATCAGCCAACAAATGGACTTGGAATGTTAGGTGTTCATTTAAACGTGTTTATTACAGCAAATGAATTCTTATAACATATTAAAAACAGCCTATTCTTCACACAGGAACGATAAGGCTTAATGAATATAAACCTAAAATTTGAATATTATAAAAATTGTTTCTACCCCCTTTTTTGCAGCGTAATTATCGATCATTGATTATTTGTTTATATATCAAATATCAAGCCACCAGCTTAAACACTCATGTCATAGGCGGAGCTAGGGGGAATAGAAGGGCATTGCCCCCAACTTTTCGACAAAAAATAAAAATGCCACCTATAAGATCCATCAATTATCATTTATATTTACCGTGCCCCCCAGCAGACGAAAGGTCTGTGCCCCCCAGGAGACAATTCCTAACTCCGCCCATGACTCATGTTAAGCAGTTTCTAAATAAAGAATGGAAAATTTTAATACTGGAAATTGTTCGCTAAAGTCGAAGTTTTGATAAGGCTGAAACACGTTTTTGATTAATTTCAGTTATAAGTTTATGTA
This sequence comes from Thermobia domestica, assembly GCF_964235325.1. Lineage (NCBI taxonomy): Eukaryota > Metazoa > Arthropoda > Insecta > Zygentoma > Lepismatidae > Thermobia > Thermobia domestica. The sequence goes on along the minus strand of NC_137460.1, from coordinate 242,523,918 downwards.
GACTACCAGACTTCTTACATCCCCCCAACTTGAACGAATATTCATATATTATCTGTATAAAGAATCGGAAGTTTGAATATTAATATAGAAATCGTTCCCTTTCCCCGTTAGAAGCGGTTCACTTATTTGTATTAAGAGTTTAAGTACCGAATTCCAGATCCCTTTAACTTGAGTGAATCCTCACATTTTGCAGGTACACAACAGATTCAAAATTTATAATATAGAAATTGCCCCTTTCTCAATGTTCAAGATCGATTTTTTTTAAAAAAATACTGAAACCTGTGTTCAGTTATTTTAAATGGAAAACTCATATTAAAAAAAAAAAAAAAAACTTCATAATGTGGTATACTTCATTCCTTGAAAAATGAAAAAAACTCTTTAACTTCCCTATGTTTACAGCAAAAGGAGTTTCCTCTTCAAACTTTGTGTTTCTAGCTACAGTAGTATGGCATTGAGACTGACGAACGAGTCCCTTTTAGTATTTTATATAATGGTATAGATATGAAAGAAACAAATTCTAAACCGCGTCAAAACATTACCGTATTAGAATCATGAAATTTCCAAATGCAAATAACTGGAGCAATATTAATCACTGGCATATCTAGAAACATATCATGGAAAGCACTAATAATTGTCAGAACAGAGAGGTGCGCTTACCAGTGGCGTGTTTTGTGGGCTACCGGGTTTACCGGCGGTAGCCCTAGAATATTACAAAATAAAGTTATTATAATATAATCTAAGTTATGTTGATAATTTTACACTTTAGCATCTTCTTTCAATGATATGTGTGTCTGAGAATTGTATGTATTTAGAAACATCCACTAACTTTTTTGCACGGAGTCTGTCTCGCTTCCTTAAGACGTCTTCGACATGACAACGCAGGAAAAACCTCTAGTTCTTCTTGTTCTTGTTGCTTTCTTGCCCCGGCTTTCACCTTTGGACAGTTTATTTAAAAAAAAAAAAAAAAAAACTCTAGTCACTCTACTGCAGCAAGAATCGTATAGTTATCAGCGCATTTCCCTTCGCTCCACCTCCAGCGCAGGAACGAGCTGCCAGGCAACACCGGTTACCTCTAGAGTAAAGGGACATCGAGTTAGGTGTGAGCGAAGAGTAAAGGGACGTCGAGTTAGGTGTGAGCGAAGAGTAAAGGGACATCATACGAGTAATGCCAGTGCATTTTGGGAGTCTGGGAATTATTTCGGACATCTTGAGCCTGGTTCCGTAGCAGTTTGCGTTAACAGAACGAAATTTTGTGTTTTACGTCAGTGCCGTACTGTAACCCAGGGGCCCACCGGGAAAGTGCTTTCTAGAGGGCCCACTCGTACGTACGTACTGCCCCCTCCCAACAATAAAAGGGAGTCCGGGAGTGTTACTCGGATCAAGTATGCTGAAAAGTCTTAAATTGCATATTTAAAACTTATTTTACACAGTAATTTCTCCCCTGACACTGACTGATCTGACGTAATGCCCGAATCTCCATTCTTCTCTTGCAACTGTACACATGGAAAAAAAAGTATTTGATAGTTGACAAATCTTCTCTTGCCAATAACTCGGGAACAAATGAATTAATTTGAATCTTTTTGTTGTTATCTTTAGAATAGTTAAAATTTGATAACTTCCCACCAGCGGTACTCTAATAGGTTAATTTATTGTTGAGTTATTAGGGGAGGTAATTGTCAACTGAAGAATACTTTTTTTCGTGATTGTACAGTCAACTGCACAAGCTCCATTACTTCACATCTCCTAATAATAAGAATAACAATGCCACACTTGTGCTATAAACCTTTCATAGGCGCCCCTGGTGCATGGAACATCAGAAGTAATCTATATTTTATACAAGTGCAACACTTCTCCAACATCTACAACATATCATAGGCTACTTTCAGTCATTTTCATCGAAATTCAAAATATCACTATCTTCGGCTGCTTTCAAAAAAAGTGGCCCTGCAGTGGCCAATCGGTCAGTGATTGATGGTTTTGCCCATTAAAACTTTTTCTTAGGAACACCATATCTACAACATATCACGGTTTTAAGCCATTCCACCGAAATCCAATTTCCGTAAGGATTGTGCGGGATTCTTTTCATTTGGAAGGGGAATAGCCCGTGCAACCCTTTTCTCGCAAAAACGACAAAACCCGTATTTTCTACTTTTAAGTCATCTTTGCATCGGCAGAGTTTCGTTTCTTTAATGTGGTCCTTTTAATCAAGAGGGCCCATTTTCGAAAAGGGGGCCTTTGCCCCCCTTAACCTATTTTCCGAAAGAAACAAAAAATACGTGTCGACTTATTTTCGGTTTACTATATATGTGCCAACTTTGAAGAAAATCGGATGAGTGAAAACCGTTGTGAAGTTACCTCCTTTACATTTTCATTTTTTTGGACTTGACCTGTTTTTGCCCCAAAGTCTTCAATCGTAGTTAGGGGGGAGCGAGCGAGGCCGTGGCCCCGGGCGTGGGTGCTGATAGCAAGAGGGTGCCGAGCGAGCAAGAAGAAAGAAAACGTGTTGGAAATGACTAAACGACGCGTCGCCTCGAAAAAAAAACTATTGGCACCCTATTAAATCAATACTGTTGTGGGATTGCAAAGGGATAAATTTGTTTTTTTAAAAAAAAGTTCTTCCTCGCTTTGCTGGCAAACCGAAACGTTTCAATAAGTCACAACAAGCTTTTACTTATTACTTAAAGAAAGTTATAATATATGATTTGTTAATGACGATGTGATATAGAAGGCCGCAAGGTGCTGTTTGCGCGAATATATTAAAAATGAAGGTACACAAGGGGAATAATAACATTTTCAAACTTGAAGCAGCTGTAGAATAGGGGCTTAAGTGATTAGAACTTAACCTAATGAATTTCGTCTTTTTTAAAGACTGATCACTACCAGTGTTCTGTTTTTATTCCATTCCATTCCATTCCAATGCTTCCAATTTGAAGGAATTTATTGGGATGACTTCACCATAAACTACTTGTATGGACAGGATATATATATATCCCGGTGCGCCCTCCGAAACATCACATTATAAATAAAGTTTCAAGTTATGTTATAGTAAATTCTTAAGGTTGTTATTGGTAAAGAACCCGTAATAAGTACAGTGTGCTCTTTACATAAGGCGCTCTTGCGAAACCACATCAAAGATAAACGGTTTTATTTATTCTTCTGTACGGCACAGCTCTGTACAATAAATACATAGTATTACTGTTGATAAAGAACCTGTGAAAGGTTTAGTGCGCCCTATGCATAGAGCGCCCTGCGAAGCATCACATTATAGATAAGTAGTTTTAGTTGTTCTTCTGTACATCAGTTGTGTATAGTAAATTCGCTCTTATAAAAGGCACCCTGCGAAATATCACATTATAAAAATTCTTTAAATTCTTCTGCATACCAGTTTCGTATCATACATTTATACAGTTGCTATTGGCAGAGAACAGCTAAAGAGTGCAATCACTTTTCAAGAAATATGTATAAACCCAGTAAAGCAATTAAGATGTAGGTCCACTTAGTAGAAGTGTTTCGTACTGCTACTCATTTATTTCCAAAAAAACACTTTCAAAAGCTAAGTGCATTCGATATTATTTTCATTTGTGTACTTGACCCAACCCAAGTCACGTGTTTGTAGGGATTTCATGCAAGCAACGCAGAGATTGAGAGAGAGAGCAATGCATATTTTTAACGATGAATATGTCTCCTCCTCTTTGAAGAAGTTGTGTTCACGTGGGAAGACGGAGTAATGCAACATTGTTTTCGTGACATTTGACTTGGAAGACCCATCAGGAGGTCTAGCAGGTCAAAGTAATCTGTTCTTGAGTGCCAATAAAACAATTTCAAGATATTGTCATAATAAGCATTTTACATCTGTGCATCAGGTCGATATATATATATATATATATATATATATATATATATATATATATATATATAGAGAGAGAGAGAGAGAGATAAGTAGCATACAAGTGGAAATGCGTAGATAAGATGTTTTATGTATTTAAACAATATGAAGCTCCAGTTTTATAAACATTCTTCTTTCTTTAAAAAAAAAGTACATACATTTTTTATTTGAAACAATTACTTCTTATTTTAGAGATATTATCCTGTACTCGCTAGATTCCAACTTAATTGACTTGTGCATATTCGTGATTTTCTTATCTCCATGTTTTAACTTCAATTTATCCCATTCTACACCACTGTAGTGCTTTTGAACACCTAATATGTTTTGACTGCTTCACGGATGCTAAGTTTCTTTCCCGAAACCTTTCTTACTGTTCAATATTCGATAGAGACATGTCATACGTTTTATTTTCACATGCCCGTTTCAACCCATGTGACTCATGTTCGTCGTTAAATATGGATTTTATTTCTAAGTATTACTGGTATCTATGACCTAAGTTCGTTTTGTCTTGCAGGTTACGTTCCTTGGCAATCACACTACCCAATGAAGTAGAAAAGGAAGGAAGTGGCCTTGGAGATGTTTACGTTAGGTGCCATTCAGAAAGTTGCCTGGTGAGAATGAGGGAAATCCAGGGAAAAAACTTCACTAAGGATTGCTGGCCCGAAGAGACTTATATATCTTTTCGACTGAGTGTTACTACTGAGAATCAAACCCGGAATCAAAGGTGGGAGTGTCAGCATTCCAGATCTGTCGAGAAGAACTGAGGCATAAAGTGTTGTTTTCCAAAAGATAGTTCAAGACATCTCCTTTCCAAAGACCGGTTTGGAAAAAAAATCAATTGGAGAGAAGGTTTAAAGAACTTATTTCTACTTCTCTCCACAGAAGTAAGCATTATTTTGTTTTTGTTGTGTCTTACTCCTCGATAAGATCATGTAATGGACCAGTTTTGTAGCGCTGGTGTTTTCTCAAAGTGAAGAAAGCTGAATCCAAGAGTTGAGGATCATGAAAGCAGTACTAGCCATCAGTCAGCATTTTTTGGAAATGAAAAGATCCATAACGTCACATAAACAAGTGTGAACTGATCGATGACAGTCTGCAGAGACAAACATAAAGAAAGAGACACGTTTTGGAGCACGTGACTTTGGTTCTATTGCTTGCGGAACAAAACATTCCCTTTCGCAGGCACAGAGAGTATCTAACTGGAAATCCGAATTGGGGACACAGTCGAAATATGATCCGATCATAAAAGCTTATATCGATTCGGTTACCCTAAAGAAGTCAAAATAAAGAGTGTTGTATTATTTTTCTCACGACGTTTAAAATGAACTAATTAACTTTCTTGGACAAAAAGTTCGCTAACACATACTTGAAGCTGTGAAAAGCGCGAAATAGTTCAGTGTTATATTTGAATCAACATCTGATTTCTCTCATCTGAAACAATTGTAGCAAATTATCCTATAGACGGACAGCCAAAATCAGTTTAAGTTCGAGAAGATTGCTATGAGAGAAAGACTGCGGACTACTGAAAGCATTTCTGCTTAAAAATTGAATTAACTTCAGCGTAATGGACTTGACATTCTCGATTCCAGAGGTCAAAAGTATGATAATCAGACTACAATGGTCAGTCAATATTATGGAGTCAAACTTTGATACGAAATGCTAATCCTCTTGCATTATTCGTTCCTTGCAACAGTCTCCCCTGAAACTTCTTGATGTACACGCTTCGCACATTAACATTCTAACAGTCATTTTGCTTGGAACAATGGAATGTTTGTTTTTGTTCTCTAAATCTAATCACCGGTGGAGTATTCTTCCAAAATACGTCAGGATTGGTCTGAAACGTAAAAGTGATTCTCGATGGAGTTCAAAAGTAGGATATTTGAAGATACATCCTAGTCAGCTGGATCAGATTATTGATGTACTGGAAGAACTACGTAACGCCTTGACAGAAACACTTGATACCCGAGGAGATCCAAATCTCCTTTTAGCCATTTAACTTCGTTCACTTGGTTTATTTCTGGTCTGAAGTTCTCCAGTATATTGATAGCTTCCAGAGATGTCTGTAAAATAAGAACATGACTTCCCATCATACTTTTATTCAGTTCAAAAGCATTGTGAGTACGATTTATACTCGCAACCTGCTGCCAAACCACGTTATACATGCAGCAGAAGAGAAGCGCAGGTAATGGAACGTGACTGTAGGAGCAGGCTGAATAAGAATAAGAAGCATGTGATCAACCTTTGACTAAATAAGCTGAAATGAAGCGCTCTGCAAATGAAGATCTAGATTAAATGAGGTAACAAATGTGAGACTGTTTTTTCCAGATACGAGACCTAAATGATGGATTTGGATGCCTCTCTGTCCCACTCCCGACTTTGTCTAACAGCAATGGAATAAAGATGAAGAAAGCGTGTACTGGTTTGGCATTATTGTATTTCAATGCCCTCGACGGATGCAAATTATGCCAGGATAATAAAGTCATCATTCGTTCATTAAGGTGCGCGCACGAAGCTAGTTTAGTTCAGAATTTCCCCACAAGGTGTCCTGAAATACATATCTTCCATGGTGCTTTATGCCTATAAGAGTTCGGCAACTACACTGCAAATTTTGATTACACTGTTCGTAGTCTGTCATGTGAACTGTTTATCAATAAAATTAAACTAATAAAATCGTACGTGCGTTTCATTATGAGCTAGGAAACACTTAGAAATCCAGATATTCTTTTCACCGAGCATGAAACAGTATCGACTTGTAATTCAAGGAAATTGTTGAAATTTTCACTCTACGAAAGCAGGAAATCTTTCATTCCGAATATTGGCGCAAAAACGAGCTAACGAGATAAGTAGTATGGTAGTTGGAATTATCGTGCCAAGTAAAAATATATGCTGAATAGCCATTCAAGCAATTGTATAGCACATAAGTTCCATCATAAATGGGTACACACCATCAAAATCTGACTACTAACCCATACCCCTTTAGCATGGTAATGGGAAATAAGAATTTTGGCAAATAATAACACTGTGTGAACTCAAATTGCTTTCGCAAGCTGCTCTCAGTGAATTCAGTTTGTCCAGTCTCAGTTGGGGTTTCACCGCTTTTGTCTTGGGATGTTCCACAGTGAAGAAACATGGCATGAAAGATGTGATTAATGATAACACATATAGGTAACAGGACAATGTACAAGACACAGGAAGACAAAAGTTTAGAAGTTCGTATACTACTCTACGGTGCCAAACCTCATCAAGTGCTTTCTCATGATCAATTATATTTTAGCAAGATGGTCGGGAAGTATTATAGTAATTTGTGATATAGTTAATGAGTGGTAATAACTGATCATTAATTACGAAATTTGGGTGAAAAACTGTTTGATAAAATTGTACTAGATTATATTTGGTAAGTGTTTGTACCTGAAGTCTTTGTAATTGCATTGACCAATATAGAAAGCCAGAATCAATACTGTATATATCATTGAAGTACCTCATTGTAATGGTATGTAGCCAATGCGGAGGATGGATCTAAAGATGAGAGAAATAATGTTGAGAACTGCTTACGGACTTTCTTTGATATTGCAATATGATATTTATCTATACCAGATACCGTATTACGTTTTCTTACAATGACTGCAGTGATGGGCGTTATGAGAGGGCGGTGTGTGTTAAGGGCAATGACTACTGTTTGCTGAAGATGAGCTGAGGAAAATTCAAAGCGATGTTTGACAGTAAGCGATATGAAGATATGTGTCGAAGGCAACGTGGAATATATATATATACTATGTGATCAAAAGTATCCGGACACCTGGCTGAAAATGACAAGTTCGTGGCGCCTTCCATCGGTACTGCTGGAATTCAATATGGTGTTGGCTCAACCTTAACCTTGATGATAGCTTCTACTCTCGCAGGCATACTTTCAATCGGGTGTTGGAAGGTTTCTTGGGGAATGGTAGCTAGTGATGGGCACTATCGAATTATTCGATAGTTTTGTACTATCGAATGTATTCGTTAGGCCCGGCAGACTATCGAATGATTTTTTCTTTGTAGGGGCAAACGCGCTAGCACTTGAGCTTAACTATCTGACAGACTGCTTTCATTCTCCAGACCAGACTATCGATAGTTTACCGTTAGGCGGCTCTGTCGCCTTGCTGCATGTTGAAAGGGAGAAGCAAGAAGTGTTATTACGCCCGCTTCCGAGCCTAGTAGAACGCGCCACATGAATGAATGTTTTTGAACATCAGCAAGTGAATTCCAGCCTGTTGAAATGTTTGGTACTATCGATAGTTATATTAAGACTTCAGGAGCTGTAGTGTCTTGCTATGAGGCCCTGAAGAAGGCTTAATATCACTACTAGCTTTTCGCTACCGAATGAATTTCAACCAATAGTAGTCTGTTAAAACTATCGAATGAATTTCAGCCAATGGCAGGCAATGGAGAATTGAGGAAAGAAGTGACTGCATACATATGCTTGCTCATTTTGCAACGTTATCGTGTCACCGTAAGAGAGGGGAGGATATAATTTCCCTTCAAGTTCCATTTCGAGGTGTATTGCATCCCGAAAAGAGATGCTTCGATATTCGGGTGTATATACCTAGCTCCGATCTAAGGGGAGAGTTAATTTCCCCTACGTGAACAACTGTCAAGCACGCACCAGTTATGATGCTGAGAAGAGGAAAATCTTACGATTTTACTTACCGTAACTGAAATTTTGAAAATACTAATCTTTCTTTCTTTTGGCAATATTATAATTTCATAATTGGACTGAAAACATTTGTAGATTCATAACTTAGTGATGTTCAAAACAGGTTTCTTAGGGAATTTAAAATAGAAATGAAATCTAATTTAATGCTCAACAGTTAATGCCTTTAAGTGGAAATTCAGATTATTATTATTATTATTATTATTATTATTATTATTATTATTATTATTATTATTATTATTATTATTATTTTGCATAGTATTATGAGTTAAGGGGAAGGTTGGTTAGCTCAAGGGACATTATGATACCAGTGGCTTGAGGACAGTTTCTGGCAGCATGTACAGTCATCATATTAGTATTCTTCGGCACTGGCGCAAATCCTGGGGGAATGAAGGGGACATGTCCCCCTCACAATAATCCGATTTGAAATGTGCTTTTTGGGGATAAATGTTGATTTGTGTGTTGAAGACAACTCTGCTCCCCTGATCCTCCACAGCATCGTTTTTGAAGTTCATATCGAAAATATTTCGAACATCGGTAGGAAAAAAAGGAATTATCTTACCCGTCCCCCCCACCCCAATGTTGAAGACAGATTTGCGCCGATATATGCGTAGCATCATAAGCTATCTGAGTAGACAAATATAAAAAAAACAAAGGAAAATAATGGAATTTTTTAAAAAAATAATAGATATTCTTTATCGGGATATGTCTACTCCACACACAAATAATGTTGCAGTCCCAACAATTCTACAATAATGTAATCCTTATTTCAATTCTACCACGTGGCCATGCGTGGCGTAGCCGCTTTGTTGCAAGCGGTCCCGGGTTTGATTCCCGGTGGGGTCACTCGGTCGAAAAGATGTAACATCTTTTCTCAGGCCAGCCATCCTGAGTGAGGTTTTTCCTGGGTTTTCCTAAGTAAAGAGCACTTTAGAGAAAAAAATCGTCAAGCAATATTTGTATTCTCGAAATTATTTTTTGTCCCACTTTTACTCTTATCAATAATATGTTTGATACAATAGCATGAGCATCATAAAATAAATAATAATAATAATAATAATAAAACAGGAGATTGGGTTGAATAGTTGCTGAGGGAAAAGTCTGTCATAAACATTGCAAAGGAGAAACGAATTTCTTTTGCCGCCGACCCTTCATTCGAGCGACGCAGCAACGCACTTCTACTTGTAAACAGCGCTCTTCCCTCTCATCCGCATTGTTAATCTGCGGGCCTCTCTCTACAGACACCAGGGAGTCTAGTCCAGTGTAGTCTTGTGAGTAAGACTATCGAATGAACGTTGAGGTAGCAGAGAAGCACATAGGAACAAAATATTTGAATGGATAAAAAAAAAAACTATCGGACTATCGAATAAAAGCTATCGATAGTTCAAAACAACTATCGAATGATCATTCGATAGGAAAAAGTATTCAATAGTGCCCATCACTAATGGCAGCCCATTCTTCACGGAGTGTTGAACTGAGGAGAGGTATCGATGTAGGTCGGTGAGGCCTGGCACGAAGTCGGCGTTCCAAAACATCCCAAAGGTGTTCTATACGATCCAAGTCAGGACTCTGTGCAGGCCAGTCCATTATAGGGATGTTATGGACTTGTAACCACTCCGCCAAAGGCCGTCCAGTATGAACAGGTGCTCGATCGTGTTGAAAGATGCAATCGAAATCCCCGAATTGCTCTTCAACAGTGGGAAGCAAGAAGCTGCTTAAAGCATCAATGGATTCCTGCGCTGTGAGAGTGCCACGCAAAACAACAAGGGGTGCAAGCCCCCTCCAAGGGAAACACGACCAACCCTTAACACCACCACCTCCGAATTTTACTGTTGGCACTACACACGCTGACAGATGATGTTCTCCGGCCATTCGACATACCCACACCCTGCCATCGGATCGCCACATTGTGTACCGTGATTAATCACCCCACACAACGTTTTCCCACTGTTCAATCGTCCAATGTTTACGCTCCTTACACCAAGCGAGGCGTCGTTTGGCATTTACCTGCGTGATGTGTGGCTTATTAGCAGCCGCTCGACCATGAAATCCAACTTTTCTCACCTCACGCCTAACTGTCATAGTACTTGGAGTGGATCCTGTGTGATGGTCTGTATAGATGTCTGCCTATTACACTTTATGACACTCTTGAACTGTCGGCGGTTTCTGTCAGTCAACAGACGAGGTAGGGCTGTACGCTTTTGTGTTGTACGTGTCCCTTCACGTTTCCACTTCACTATCACATCAGACACAGTGGACCTAGGGATGTTTAGGAGTGTGGAAATCTCGCGTACAGACTTCTGACACAAGTAACACTCAATCACCTGACACGTTAGAAGTCCGTGAGTTCCGCGGAGCGCCCATTCTGCTTTCTCACGATATCTAATGACTACTGAGGACGCTGATAATGAGTACCTGGCAGTAGGTGGCAGCACAATGCACCTAATATGAAAAACGTATGTTTTGTGGTGTCCGGATACTTTTGATCACATAGTATATATATAAAGAGCGAGGATGAGAAGAAATTCTGTTTAAGAGTAATATTTTGCTATGATGGTGGACATAATATTATTAACTCTAGACATTAGAAGGTTACTTCCAGGGTCGGATTTAGGGGGGTGCAAAAGTGTGGGTGCACACCCTCTTCGTTGTAAATACACACTACCTAAAGTGAGAAGCTAGCAGTGAGTTTTGCAAAATCAATAGTTTAAGTCAATTTTCTGAAGGTTGAAGGAAAAGAATTCATCGAGAGCAGACATTTAGCATTTCCAAAAAAAAATCTTCATTCACATCACTGATGCCTAAAGGCTTTTAGAAAACTCAAATTTAATCCTAATGTACTGGTAGTTATTGGTGCACCCCCCTCGTAGAATCCTGGATCCGGCCCTGGTTACACCCTCTGTTTGGCAGAAACGTACTAAATTTATGATTTAATTCATTGCTTGATGGTCTAAGAGCAATCAATAAATGAAAATTTGTGAAAACAACAAACAGAAGGTTATTTTAGAAGACAGTAAATGTGTATAGTTGGATACAAAACTTATAAAATAATTGACACAACTGTGAATAAAACGTGGTGCCGATTTTTAAGAAAGAAAATGAATATCTAAGCATGATTTTTTTCTTTATGTAATAAACATGATGGCAATGAAAGATGACGTGCAGAGCGTACACGCAACACTTGAAGACATAGGCTGGGCTTGGGGGGCATTGCCCCCAACTTTTTGGCAAAAAATAAAACTGCTAGCTATAAGATCCTTCAATTCTCATTTGTATTTATCGTGCCCCCCAGGAGACAATTCCTAACTCCGCCCATGCTTACAGACACAGAGTTAAGTACACAAAAGTAGGTTAGTTCTTCTGTCTCGACGACTCGAGATGATGGTGATAACAGGAAAACCTAGTGTTAGTGCTGAAGTTAGATGTATGCTAAAATGGAAACATGTGACTAAGATATCAGATATACAATTAACATGAAAGATATCGCACTCGTCGGCGGTAGGGTGATCAGGTTTGAGATACATCGCGACAACGATGTAAGATTCTTATCCAAAGATAAAAATAATCAAATGATTATCTTATCCGATCTTAACCGTCGGTTGGTGCAACCGAGCAAAAGTGTTACAAAATTAGAATGGCAATGCTTCGTTAGGCACCTACTTCATCAACTTAACGAAGTCTTGAAGTTTTTGCTCGTTTATTGCAAAAGGTTCTGTGTGGGTTTGGTTTACCGGTAAAGTTTGTTTGGCATTGTACTTGACCATCTTGAATGCTCTAGTGTTAAACCCATCGATGAAATCATATGTTTGAACATAACACTGGCATGACACTGTCATATACAAATATATTATACGCAGATACAGTCTCCTTGTCGTCTTTATTTATTGATTTAGTTGTTTTCTTGTAAACAGTAGCCCAACAATCCTTAAAGTTTACTACTGTATATCTTCATGCGTGACTGTTTTCACTGTAAAAGGTTTGGTTCTTTTACTAGCAGTGATCATGTCTGCGTATTCTTTGAGGGAGATATACTCGGTCATGTCTATGTTTACTTATGTTCCTTGTGATAGTTCCATGATCTCTACCACAAGGTTGTAGAAATGTACTCGAACAGGGAAATAATGATATATATTATTGAACCCTTTGCTCGCCTGCAACGTCATTAAAAATCGCACAACTATGTGATTGTCCTGGGCACGCATCCTAGTTATAGTTATTGGATGAAATCATATACTTTCGTTGTAAACCGGATTATATTACGTGAGAGGAACAGGAGTACTAGTCAAGGAAAGACTGCTTTTCCATTCATTCAACACCATGGCTAGCTGCTATAACGTGCGAGGGCTTGCAAACTGCACAGTTCTTCATTGCAATGTGTAGTTCTATGTTTTTAGTGTTACTTTACTCCAAATGGCTGATTTTGGACCAGTACTCTTTTCTTACTCACCGATTTAATTATTAACGTCAATACCCTCTTGTTTAAGTTCTTCAAGAACTTCATCGCTTATTTGATTATCATTCCTCTGATTACAACAGAAAACAAGTGTGGTTTTCAAGGAGGAGTTGGTTGTTTTAATATGCGATCGACTTACTTTGTTGGTTTCGCAGTTTTGCCAAATATTTCATAAGGTATATTGTTTCGGAGAGTTATATTGATATTCGGGTCTTCATAACGGGTGATAAATCCATTTCTAGTTTTGACAATGTTTTCTATATTAGCTCAAAGTAGATACTTGATGATTTGTAGCAACACCATTTTAGGATGAGTGTATTTGGAGTCAAAATCTGTTAGCAGAAAAGAGTAGATTGGTTTCTTGTCTGTGTAGAAATTTGCGGATGATGTGAAAGTAGTGTTCATTACAGAGTCCTAGTAGATCATGAGAATAGGAAACCGAAAAACGAGGTCATTTGGTTGAGTGAATAGGATCACCATAATCATTACAAACTCTGGGACTAATTGCTCGTGAACTGGCTTGTCTACCCTGGTGCTACCGGAACGAAATACTTTCTCACGATTTACTGCAGAATTTCCAGGGGCAGGTGGCCCCACGTACGGTGATAGGTTCTTGTGCATTGGTTCAAGGATGGGCACAGTTAAATAATGGGAGGTGAAAAGGATGAAATATGAAGTAAGTAAGGACGATGTAGATGATAATCCAAAAATACAATCAGCCCTTCGAAATCATTGGTCACAATTGCGTATGCAAAACCTGGTCCTCGCTGACAGAGTAGGCCTAATAGTTATAAAAGAGAGGCTAGGCACATTCTTAAAGTCCATGTGAGCTTATAATATTGTTTACAAAGATTTTCAATCGACTGGCCTTTTCTATGCCGAGTGAATCATCATACAATTGTTTTGTGTGGTAATTTACCAATATTGACTTCTTATGACAAGAATATTTGGGGGGAAAGAAAGAACGTTTTCTGGTTTGTATTCTGATTGAAGAAACTGGTTTCTATGCTAAATACGTATGAACTCTCAATAATTCATTTCCGTTATGAAGAGGTTACTGAAGCGTTGGGAGAAAAGAAAACTGCCTTGTCCGTATCTCAGAGTGTCCTAAAGGAGAGGGTTTTGTCCTGTAATAATATCTTTTCCCGGGACAAAAAAGTATCCGTATTATGGAGGTGTTCAACTTTCACTGTGATCATTATTGCTAGTTCATTCATCATCGTAGGTATTCTGCAATTACTGGCAGGTCATTTGCTGCAACTTAGAAGCTCCCATACTCAACGGTCTTCAGCTAACCTCTTATCCCTCAGATACGATTTTTCTGTTTTGATACCATCCAACAACTGTGCTTTTCTTGGCTCATTTCCTGCTATCATACCCTCTAGCACGTCCCTCATGATACAGTTCCTTTCAGCCTACGACCCGATTCGTTTCTTTTCCTCTTTTCAGTCACATTCAAAGTTTCTTTCGTTTCTCTCCACTATTTCTAATATCATTCGTTTTCGTTCGATCAGCTGATTCTCCTTACCCTTCTCCACATTCACACTTCGAAAGCTTGCAGTCTTTTTTACTGCTTTTACGTAATGCTCATGTTTCTGCTTTACACGGTATAGTACCCTACAAGAAGCATTTTATGAGTTTTTTTTTCTTTATGCAAGGACCCACAAAATAGACTTTTCCCTTTAAATACTTTCAACATTCGTATCTTTAGTTTTACATCACGTTCGTACTTCATATCGTCATTAATAATAAAATACCTAGATGTCGGAAACTAGCCACCAGTTCTATTTATTCCCCATCCTAACTTCTAAATTTGACAACGACCATTTCGTTCCAATCACCATAGTTTTTGTCTTTCTAACATTTATTTTCATCTTATATTCTTCATAATCCTTCCTCAAGTTTTCTAACATCTTGTTGATTTTCTTTCCAGATTCTGATGCTTCAATGTAATATTAATAATAGTAAATTTCTCTCATGTAAAATATTTCTCTCTTGTAATATAATTTCATTTAAAGCTCTTCCTTAGATCTTAGGTAGTTTAAGCTGATTTATACAATAAACATTGAAATTTTCCATTGTTTTATTCTCCAAAATATGTCTTACATCAGTGGAAACAAACAAATCTGAGCTTGTTGAAATCTCAGTGAACACTAAAATCTGTTTCAAGTACACATTCAGTCAGATTTCCATTTTCAACACATTTGTTATTTGTACAAATATATCCAACAAATAATACATGTTATCAATTATAATACTATAGGAAGATGTTAATTGTCAAATAATGATAATGTTTACAAAATAATATAGCTACAAAATGCATTAACTTATGACTAGGATTAACGAATACCACAAATAGTATACAAAATATAATAAATGAAAATCATAGTTGTACATAGTTGCCAAGTCATTCTTATCAAAATTATTGGGTTATGGCTTAAATAAAATGCAAAACTTGTTACCACTATAAATGTGGATGGGTTTGAAAATAAATTTTAAAAAATGTAAAAAAAATGTAGGTGTACGTTATAAAGAGAAACGTTACTGTCTTAAGTTAATAATAAAATGTAAAATACAAGAGATTTAATATTTTTTCAAGCGCTTTCATATATTACTAGAACGAACACAGAACTATGTTTTAATCATAACTAAAACCAGCTCATACTGAGCACTATAAGGTAGCTGAATATCCTTCATAGCTACTTTAAACTTGTATTTCACACTTAAATATAATAGCTGAAAAATTACATATGGCGGAAGGCAAAACACTGATTCAGCAGCAGTCTGTTTTGAT
Organism: Thermobia domestica; assembly: GCF_964235325.1. Lineage (NCBI taxonomy): Eukaryota > Metazoa > Arthropoda > Insecta > Zygentoma > Lepismatidae > Thermobia > Thermobia domestica. Next base: position 242,508,095 of record NC_137460.1, on the reverse strand, counting down.
TGGTTGATACCTATTTTTTACAAACCACAGGTCGGCAAGAGTTACATTTACTTCAGGAAATATCTCCATGTTAGAAATGCCCTAATTACCGGCGTATTTCATTACGCTTTGTTACTATTTTCACCACATATGAGACGAGATTTTAATAATAAGATTGATTGAAAATGCTTTCTTTATAGAATCGTCTTATTTTCTCAAGTAACTGACCGCATTAATATGAAAATAACAATATTATTACTTGTTACAATCTGTTCAAAATTTATTAGTGTGAGTATTATATTTATTATTCTTATATTTATAGATTTCTTTTAAATGGAAACACCCAGTTTAAGTTATTGTTCTTGAGAAAGCATCATATCAGGTATGAATCTACAAATATTAATTTCTGATATAGATTTATGTTATGTTATCAATATTATGAATACATATGAGTAATATTAATGTAAATACATACACATACCATGCGAATTAACCTAGTACATGGTAGCACAGAAATTCATTACCAAAAGAAAATGTATGATTGAAACCTACTTAAAGCTGTTTTAGACTGAAGTAATTAAAATTTTACTTAGTATTGTTGAATTTTCAATATTATGATAATACTTAATCAGTATGCGGTTTGAACATTTATTGAAGCGGCCAAGAAGTAAGTGACTGGGTGTCAACCACTTAACAAATATAGCTGAAAGATTTGATCTACAGTGAACCACTTATTCCTGCAAATGAAATTTAGATAATACTGTGTTTTGACATATCATCTGAGAAAATATATCTCATGGAACAATTTCATGTGAATACAAACGGTACTCATAAGTTGCTACCCTGCTGCAATATTGGCAATGAATTGATTATCGCTTCGACTTGACTGCTGCCGTAACAAATTCCGTATATTCTCATTCTCTTAACTACCGACAGAGAGAGACAAAGTTGACAACGTACTGTCGTTCAAGAAACGGCCGCGAAATCAATTCGACATAAGTTTGTTGCATCCAAGGGTGTTGCAGTACATGGCACCTAAGTTTGTGGTGTAGCAGTGTGGATTATGTCAGTGTTGGGATATGTAGGGACATTTAGACACTTTTTCTGAACATTAGAACGGATTTCGTAAATTTGTAAAAAAAACGGAGGGATGTTTTTTTAAAAAAACTCAATGAATGAAAATAAAGAGCAAGTAACCGTCATATTGATAACATTAATTGGTCGATGTCACAGTGTTTCACTCTATCCTGACAAATTATAATTCTACTTGAGATAAAATCCTACTTTTGATTGATTCAGATTTTAACTTCTGAAAAGAAGGAATAATACCGTAGAATTTGAGTTGAATGTAACAAATTTCCGCTAAGTTAAGTGATACTAAAACAAAGAAAAAATTAGAGTAAGGTTTTCTCAATTCATTTTTAGATATGTTTTTCCTTGGAGGCACACGAAAGAATTTGTGGAACTTTTGGTACATATCTCTTCACAACCAAAATATAATGTTTGCTTGCTTTTTCCGAGATTCAAATCTAGTATAGCGGAAAGGATCTCTATGTGAAATACAAACGTGTCTTGTTTTCAGAAAAGCATAATGAACATGAAATATAAACACGCATAAAGGATATCTAGTGGGTAAAAGTACATACTACATAATTTTATACAGCAAAGTTGTGTACAATGACATTTGTGATGCATAATCCATAACTATATATTGAGTTATGTAAATATAATCCATAACTATTAAGTTAAATTTTTCGATGAAAAGTAAGGACATTTTAACTCGGTTATAGGTACTTAGCCAAAATATTGCTGGCAACACTGGTTCATATGTAGTGTGCCCATCAGGATGAATAGAATGTCATGAATTTACCAATGTGTTGGTTGTGAAGAAGTAGTAGCAGTTTGATCACATAACATTACCTCTTGCGACTTCGCCACGCACGGAACTGAGAAGGAATTTGAGCCCAAATCGACCGACCTGGCAAATTTGAAAAACTTGATTGACAAAGAGTTTCAAACAGTTTCGATAATAATCTAAAACCTATATGATGTGATACGCAAATGTCTAGCCATTTTTTGAAATGTATAAAGAACAATGGAGGACATTTAGAATAAAGTTGCCAGCCATACTGAGGTTAGTACATTGGATCTGTTGTAAGTTAGGTTCGGCTGGATATTGTATGTTTTCAGGATAGCAACTTACGCCGGACTTTGTATTATGATGTAAAAATTTAGCGCTATATATATTGGCAATATAAAGCAGAACTTGAAGTATTTGGTATTCCATTTTCCTAAAATGGAGATGACCCAACTTGTTTCTCAACTCTTACCGTTTATTCTATTTTCTTTATGTACCATTCAAAGTTCACAGCGAATGCAAAGGCGCACTAACAGGTCGCAGTATGTTTCCACTATATCTTGATATTTAAACAAAATGCAACATTAATAATTCAACCAGCTTTGGTAGTCAATCTTGAAGCTTTGACCAAACAGAAATTGATTCGAATTTTGCACTTGCTAAATGTTTCATTCATTTTTGAGAGCATTTTATGCTACACTTCAGGAGCATGTTTCGAACAATTAAATCCTCTTGAGTAGTGAACGAAACAAAATATCAAGTAATGCTCGAGCAATGCTTTGGTTGTTGATTTAAGTAACATTTGGGAAAAGTTTCGACAGCAATCGGATGCATTTGACAGAATTAATGCGCGGGTTCTTACTCTGCATCAGAATGCAATAGAAAGACAGTGAAAGGTGCTACCACTTGTTAATGCACATTTACATTAATCTTTTTTTTTTAAATAAATGTATACAAGTGCTAACCTTCAAAACAAATTAAAATTTTGAACTCTCCACGTTATACAAGTGTTTATATTCTAAACAGATTTCCCTAATACCGTCAAATATTTATAAATTCCACTCTAGATTTCAAATTATATTATATTGCCGTAAAATTTTACAAAATTTTATTACAAGATAGATTGCTTCGTTAAAATTTGATATCTAAAAACTTCTGAAATTGTACTACACAGTATTTGTAAAATATGCAGGATACAAACATTAATTGCCTAAATTTACAATAAACTTGTCAATAGCATTTGCGAGTTAAATTTAATTCGCAAAGATGATATGTGGTAAAATAGAATAAAAAGTTGATGCGGACGAAATATTATGTGCTTCAGTAGCTGGTTTTAACTTATTTCAATAAACCTGTGACATCATATGCTTTAAGAAACCAATGAAATTGGAAATATTAGTTAGCAAACAAAATCTCACGATCAGTAAACTTATATCAGACAAATTAAGTTGACTTAAATATTTTAAAAAGGCAAAGTGCTAATTATCACATATAGCACTTCAAGTGTGTAACATACATTGTCTTCTAAAGTAGCTATGACATAAGTCAAATATTGTCGATAATGCCTTATTGTTTCCTTTGTAAAATAAAAAATATATCGTACTATTTTAGAAGTACAAATTTCTGACGACTAGTAACGTCTATAAGCTGAACTAGAAAAAAAATAATAATTACAAAAACTAATATACACACACGCAGAATAAATTGATAAATTGTTGTTTTAATTTTTAAATGTGATTAACACATAATAATCTGCAATATTTTTGAAATATGTTTAAACATAAAACATTTTGTCTTATTTCTGGTTAGTGACCAAACATAAAACATTTTGTCTTATTTCTGGTTAGTGACAATAACGGTTTATCATTTGTTGCAAAACGATGTGAAAAATATTCAGTATTCTTTTCATTATTTCATTAATGAACTTTATTTACAAGAGTCTGTGACTTATCTCTCAATGAAGACACGTTTATTTATTATTGCTGATTGTTCAATATTTGTTGCAACAAAAACACTCGCTTCTTGCTTATCTCTTATTATTTCCTAAAACATTTTGGTATCACCCATTTGCAAGTTCTTTTACAACGATTTTTTCACTATGTTCTATCAGAATTTCATGTAAGAAGATCTGCCAACACTATTGATAACAGGATAACAACAATACCGTAACTTGTGTGATGTATTCTGTGGCCACTGCTTTTGTTGTTACCAGATAATCCTTGCTGATTGGGTTCGTCAATATCAACAGCGTTATTAAAATTAGGTAACCATGTTTCTGTGGTATGAAAACCTCCAGTAATTCTTGTAGAGGGATCCCCGTAGGCATTGTTTGGGACCCAGGTGCCTGGATTTTCAAACCCTGTACTCGTTCCTCTGCCGTAGGGCGGCCTATAAGAGCCAGAACTCCCTTGAGCATTGTTGTTGAACGGAGGTTGATCCACGTTTAGATTGTGTGAACTGGAGCTGCTCGGATTTGAGGCACTGGGCTCTACTTTCCCAGGAGTCCACCCACCGGGATTTTCTGGACTCCCAGAGCCTTGCGAGTTTCCCCAGTTCGATTGAGAACCACCATGAGGACTTGTTCCGCCTGCGCTCCATCCGGAATCAGGGCTGCCACCTTGAGGTCTGTTCTTGTTCCTATTATTCTTTCGGTTTGGCCGTGTAACTCCGAGTTGAGGGTTGTGTAGATCTGAGCCTGTAGTCCCTTCTCGACCACGAGTAGGCCCTATGGTCGTATCCACGGGACAATCCACAGAATTCGGTCTGGAAATCAAAAATAAATTATTACAATTATTATATCAAAATAGAGATATCATACAATACAGATTACAAAATAGAGAACATTGTTTTCATAGTAAATCTCGTACTCATAAGGTTCAAGTAGGTTCATATGTCAATACTTCTGAACTAAAATGCCAGGACAGATCAATAAGTAACAACAATTTATATAGAAGAAAGTGTTATTATTAGTTAATAGAGCAATAACATATCCAAAGTAGAGACTCATATTAAAGCTACTTTTCAACGGAGTTGCCATATGTCTTGCATTTTTTCATCATGCCACAAGCTTCACAATACTCTGTTAATAGAACTCCGTCTTTTGGGAGTATAGCGTTCTGCGCACGAAATCTCCTTCGTCGTGCACCATACCTACACAGTACCGTACGAAATGTTGAACATGTTCGACAATGTTCAAAGATGGATTGGCCAGTGATTATGAATATCCATTTAAAGTGTCGTGATATTCTGTTCTGTTCGTTATTGGACGCCCGGTATATGGTAAATCTGAAGGATTCACACGACTGTCCTTAAGGAATGCACAACACCTAGAGGTGTTGCTACTGTTCACACCATGTTTCCCATATTCGCACATCAATTTCCTCTAAATTTAATTTGGATTCTGTCCTTTTGCCTACGAAAAACGACATGCAGAAGCAGACTACTGTAAGGCATCCTCAACCTTTGCTCATAGTTGACGCTTTTGCCGCTAAAGATACGCCTAATCAAACAACTACCGACCACAGTGCGAACTTCAAACTACTTCTCTTTCAATTTTAAGTGTGTTACTTATAGCCGTTTCCTCGTACATACTTACCAGTGATTTAATTTAAACATTTTTGTTGAATTAGTTTGTAATGGCACAAAATTTCACTACAGAATACTGACAATATAATTTGTAATAGAATATTTTTGAGTCACTGTATACGTATTTACACTATATATATATATATATATATATATATATATATATATATATATATATATATATATATATATAGTATGTGAATTCTGTTACGTATGGAAATAATTAAATTTTAACTTCGAGAATTAGTTGTATATCTGAAATATATATGTACTTTTTCTTTGTCCAGTACATCGACATTTTTCAGAATGTTAGTTGGATATTCTGTTTATCTGCATATTGACAACTGAATTTTCTTATATATCGTTTAAATCGTTTATTTTATATACCTTGGTTACCAAGATCTGTGTGATACGCATATAGTTTTTCAAGCCATTTTTAAGTTAGTCACAAAGAAGCGGGTAAGGTTAGATTTACATCAAAGTTGCACTACCTGAGTGTGACGTAATGTCAAGTGGTATTATCATGGGGCAAAGGTGGAATAAAACCTGTTCTGCGGGGCTTCTAACTTCCTTCACTCGCTGGCGCCCGCTCAGCTATATTTCGTAACGTAAGTAAATCACATTTTTAGCAATAAAGTTGTGGGTGTAAAGTGGACTAATTACCACGTAATATTACGTCACAACCAGATGGTATACTCACTACCCTCTAGAACCCCTCGCTTTGCGAGAGCCCTACTTCTTACTCTCGTGTTGCTTATTTATAAGGTCATAATTTATAAGGGCTATCAGAAATTTCTAAGTAAATGGTGGAAAAGCACAATTAATGCATTATATATTACGTATAAGGGCAAATGTGTATTATTTGCATCTGATTTTAATGATAAAAGTGTTACGAAAACTTTTTAAAAAATAATAAAAAGGAATTTTCGTGGAGCCGGGTTTGAACCCATGCCAAAAGCGATTTTCATTACTAGTCTGCTCCTAGCATGCTCGGCTACGAGAACCGACAACAGCTAGCGTTTGATGTGTGCTATATGTAGGCTTCGTGGCGAGAAACGGATAGCTTCAAACAATCGGAACCGTGTATTTAGGTCCTATGGCTAGAGTCGGGCGTGATTAAAATATAAGCTTGTGATACACCAGGAAAACAAAAAGTGTGTTTATAGTTTTTCTTCGGAGCAGATGAAGCTTTGCATAAATATAGAATTCTAGGTGACATATAGTAAAAGTAATATTAATGAATATGCTGCAAATTTATTTGTAAATAATGACGTGAATTTTATTTTCGAATTGAATAGTGGAAAATTTTAAAATATTTTATTTAGAGTGCTGAATTAATGACTTTGTAAGGGGAAAATACATTGGAAAATTAATAATCTATAAGTTATTCTAAACATATAGGGCCTTATGCAGAGTCGTTTTGACGCGTGATTAGTGCCATTCTAAAGAGCGACTAACATATGTTTCCTGCAGTAGTCTGGCATTTAGTATGAGGCTAATCATACGTCAAAACGTCTCTGCATAAGGCTGATAAAGTTACAATATTAAATTAAATATCTGTAATTGAGACAAATACGTTTGCATATAATTTTGATATCAATATTTAGAATGTTTCTTTGTCCTGATACCAATGTTTTTGGTCAATACTTTAAGTTAGATTGGTGAATCATTGTTTTGAGACCACCGTGGCTCAGTGGTAGAAGGTTCACCGGCTTAAGTTTAGAGTTGCCCCTCTTTTTTTATTTAAAAATAGGAAAATTCACAGGAGAAATGAGATAAATGATGATTTGGAGTTATTACGTGATGTTTAGGTGTGTAAGTTTGGCAGTAAAGTTATGTTTAGTACGAGAAATGATATGTAGAAGTGGGTACTACTTGCAAGACGCGGAAGGATTTGATGATTCAGGAGTATGGTAGTCAAATAGGATGGTGAATCGGTGCGTTGAATGTGATATTTCGCATTAAGTTTGACAGAATTATATAAGAATAATGAAGAGAATCTATTATATTTTTATGAGAACAACGGATTACTGAATTTAAGTGATATGAAATGAAATGAAATCTTTAAGTTTTACGTCCCACGGTTATGCCGGTTAGGCTAAAGGAGACGGGTGAATTTAAGTGATAATTGAAGCTTGTATGAGAACCTGTTCCCGTTACTGTTCTAGTCTAATTGACAGGGTAACCTAACTAGCGTAACCTAACATTTTTTAATGTTTTAACTGCTATTTTGTAGGTTTAACACTACCCTGGAGGGGCACCCCTAAACTTAAACTGGTTCCCCTCTGGTGTGTAAGGACTCTGGTTTGATTACAGACCGCGCCAAGTGAACTTTGCGGTGAAGGAACACCGCGTGCGTGAGTTTTCTCGGGTTCTCTCGTTCCTTCCTACTTTCTTCATTTCATTCATTATCATAATTTCTGCCTTCCTTAGAACTGGAACAGAATCGTGGGATGATAAACTAAAAATAAATTATAATAATAAATGAATAAATAAATAAAATGTCTGCCTTGACATCTGATAAGAGACTCACATCAACAACACAACACAGTGAGGGACTAAGGTCACATGTTTAACGGCACGAACTCTGTTCATGCGCATAAAATGGGCTGTTGTAGTGGTCAGGGGGTAGTGCGTAGGTGAATAGGGTCATATGAAAGTGCAGGGGTGTAGCCAGCAGGTTTTGGTAGGGGGGCCCGTCATTTTTGAAGGGGGGGCCAGCTGCAATGTACAAATTAAATAAAAAGTGTTGCAGCTAGTGTTTCTGAGCCCTTAAAAAACGGAAATTTTTGGTTTCCTTCATTGTATTTAGATTATTATTATTATTATTATTATTATTATTATTATTATTATTATTATTATTATTATTATTATTATTATTATTATTGTATTTCTTCATAAATTATATTCCTGGTATTTTTATTATGTTTAACTTAGAATACTGCCCCGGACCAAACATTATACTTTCATGCATAACTATTTCAATTTAAGCCCTTGTACACAGAACCTACCTATTATAAAGGTAACTATGAAAGTTCTATCGCTTTCTCATCCACCACCTTCCAACATCCATATGTCACCTAAGACGTACCATTTCAGTATACTTATCCACCCACGTCCTTAGTTTAATACCATTGTTTTATGGTATTTGTTAGAACGTTTGTCATCAAACTGTCAAATACAAATCACAGTAAATTGTGTAATCTGTTGTCACAAAAAAGTATACCATACTATTTTCCGATCGGTATAAGGAAAAGAAACCATACTATTTTTCGATTGGTATGGTAAAATACCATTTTTCCATAAATTATTAATATGTAAACTTTGTTATTTTTAAATGATTGAAGCGAGGTAATCTGACTATAATGTTTTAAAAGCTGGTCATTTGGGGGGGGGGGCAGGAAATCATTTGGGGGGCCTGGCCCCGATGGACCCCCCGTGGCTACACCCCTGTGAAAGTGCATCATGAAGAACATACAATTGCGTACTATTTTGTAGGTTTCACTTCTCCGTTTCGTTTTCTATAGTTGGCGTATTGTCTTCTTTCCAATTGACATTGAGTTTTTCCTTTTTATATTTCCTTTTTAACCTGTATTTTCAACCTCTTTCCTCAAGTTATTAATATAATACTAATTTTCACTTTGGTTCTGAAACAAGAGCTATGTTATCTGCAACAGTTTACAATAACATATCCTAAAGTGTAAATGTGAGATTTATGTTAGTAACATTGCGATTGCAACTGCCAAGTTTCAAACGAAATTATGTTGTCCACTGCAAATACAGTCTGAGATAGAACCAGGAATCCGTCATATCAGAGGTGAGCGCTCTACTAATGAAGCCACCTTGGCTCTTGCTTGTCAAGTTTTAGGTAACCGATTTTTTCCTTAAGTTTGGCAACCTCAAAACATTGGTTCAGACGTGAACCTAGAGTTGGAAATGCCTCACTACACAGCATGGAATTCGGATTGCTTCACACGCTTTTAAAATTTAGAAGTCTCACAAAAGTGGCCCCGCGTAGCGTAGTCGCTAACGTTCTTGTCTTCGGCGCGAGCGGTCCCGGGTTCGATCCCTGGTGGGGGCAATCGGTCGAAAATTTGTAAATGCTTTTTCAGGCCAGTCATCGTGAATGAGGTTTTTCCTCATTCCCACCAGGCAAATGCCGGGGTGGTTCCTAACTTATAGGTCCCAGGCCGCTTCCATCCCTTTCCCCGGATAGTGTGCTCACCGAGGGACGTCATCCCTCATACGTGATGGGCTAACATGGCCGTAAATGTCGAAAGCCCAGAAATTTAAATCCTAAGTTTTACAAAATTTACTTTCGGTAGAGACTGGATTATAAAATCATATGTTAAAAACTCTCTCGTGGGTATTGTTAGAATATGAACCGAAGCCGTGATTTCGTGATATGCAAAATGTCCATGACTCATAAGGCCACGATACTGAAAAGAGACATTAAATTTCAAATCAACCAATCACGTCATAAAATAAAACTAAGAAGAAGTCTGATTCTCTTCTATGTATTCTGCAGCCCCATGATAACAATAGAGAAATAAAAGATTACGATTGTACAGTAATTTACCAAAGGTATACTTACATATAATTCTTGCATTCTTCCAAAAGGAAACTAAGGGCTTTGTCCAATGTCTGACGAGCAAATCTTGACGCCTGTCCATTTCCTGCTGACAAATCACATCTCCTCTTTGATTCTTCTAGTACACACTCTCGGAATCTATGGTGATAACTGCAAAACAATATAAAGTAGCTAACGATTGGAATATACTTCATAAAAGAGTTGCAACAATAACTAAAACACGAAAATTGTATTCTTTACTTTGCGATTTAAAAATAATTCTTTGTAACACTTGTCAAAATAAATTTTACAAGGTACTAATATTATAAGACCAGATCAATGGACTAACATAAAAATAAAATCAATCTTGAGTAGGCTTGCCATAATTTTTTGTTGACTAACCGGGACACCAAAAGGAAGGATTAAAATACGTCACAATGTTTATTACATTGCTACTTTTTTCTGTTACAGTATTGGGTACTTTTATACAATATGATCTCCAATTAAAGCTAATTCCAAAGAGCTTGCCAGCCATTTGGTCAAATTCAAGCAAGCTTGCAGCAGACTATCTGTCTGTTGGCTACAGATATGCAATGGAGTAGTGCTATTAAGATTGTTTTCTAGATCCCTCATATTTTTCACTTGACTGCACCTTTCTCAATACGTCCTTTTTATTTTCATTTTGTTACAAAATTCACTGCAAGTAATTCCAAAATTTACTTTACACAGCATCAATGCACGTACTGTTGACGCATGCATCAAACCTCTGTCATCTGCCCAAGGATTATTCATCAACGAGAAAACTTTCTCTACTGGAGTTGATGATTCGGGAAGCCAAAAGATGTACTCAATTATCAGGTGAAGATTCCACATTGGGATGTCATTTTGCTCAGCATGCCTGAAGAGTTGTATCCATTTTTCTTCACTCGATAGCTTTCTGTCGTTTTCTTTCTTTCCTCTTTCCCAGGTTCTCACTTCAGAACTCCATTTTTTAAAACAACTTCGTCAAAAAGTTCATCTACATTTATCATAGCTTTACCAACATTTTTGTTAATCTTTTCTGCGCTTTTTTCTATACTAACCTAGCAGATAATAGTTTCGTTTATCCAGGCAAAGTCATTGACATTACCAAAACTGTTCTCCCAAATCTTTATGTAAGATATACACCGATCAGTTGAAGTTATTTTGTATGGAGAAATAATCTAGCTGACTTTTTTCTTGCATTTTTTCAAACGATTTTTTGCACCAACAGAAACGAAATTACAGTTTCTTCTTTCTTCCAGATTTTCTTTCAATATCCGGAGTGCACTTTCAACATCTTGCAACATCTTGCTTTGTCTCTCTCCATGATTAAAATAGTTTTGTTGAACAAAGATAGGTGGCTGTGAACAAACCATAGATACAACTTACCTCGTTCATCAACGAAAAAAGTTTTTTTTTATTAGAGCTGGGCACATTTCCTGTGTGTTGAAATACTCTTTCAGCCCTCCAAAAATTTGCAAAATTCTCACAATTGCTGCCATCAGTAAAAGAAGTCTTATGCTGCAAAACCTTGCGATATTCTATTCCAGCATATTCACAGAATTCTTTCAGTTGTGTCACACGTACAATGTAGACGTGAAAGTATTTATAAATTTTAACTACTAATGCTTCCAATTCAATAGGAAGGACATCAACCGCTGTTTGAATAGAATTCTGTACAATGTGGGGACCACAACCAATACCATTAATAGATCTACCGAACTCGTTCTTGATAAGAGTGAATACGTTATTTCTTCCTCCTCTCTTCACTCCCTCAAAGTTCGTAGTGCAATTGTCGCCACAAAACCCGATAATTTTGTGTTCCAAGTTATTTCCTCTGATGACAGAGATGATGATTCGACAATATCGCTGCACTTTCACCTGCAACAGATTTAAATCCAACAGCTTAACCTGGATTCCAAATTGGTTTTCGAAAGGCCGTACAACAATAGGCACAATTTTTATTCATTTCTTGTTAGAAACATCCATACTTAGTGCAGGAAAACTTGGTTTCTCCAAAACTTGATGTAGCTCCTCCAATACTAAAGGTACTATTATATTTATCACAATTGTTTCACATTTTGTTTCTTCTGAGGAAAATTAAGGTTCAAAAAATTGTGAAATTAACTTTGAAGAGCATGCATAGCAGGCTCGTATTCACGGGGATCAAGGGGGGGGGGCCCTAAAATTTTCACGATAGGCTTGCAAATGATCTATAGTATGGTGATAAACTACAATATGGTTGGATCGGGGCCCCTTAACTTCTACCGCCCCCCCCCCTACATTGTTTTCTGGCTACCGGCCTCATGAATAGGTTTTGCGTTTATGTTCAATTCATTGTCCATAGAATTGTTAGTCTATAAAAAATTATTACTTTTGAGGACCCAGCAGCAGATAATAAACTATCTTTGTGTCGTTTTCTCTTTAAATGGTCGGCCTTCATCAGCTACAGAAAATTCTGATGTACAGTTTTCACATTTAACCGTATCATCTATTGCACGGACTTTTTTTTTTTTTTTTTTTTTTTTTTTTTTTTTTTTTAGAAAAGGGAATTCACTTTGCAAGCTCTCGGAACACGATCTTTCTCACATTCTTGTATATAAGATGAATAGACACATAAAAGCATAACACAAATTTTAACTATTGTAGCACCACGACATTCACATTATCACTGCCATTAGCAGAACACTGAACACAGAGAACAAACGCCAGTACTAATTGCGCCACCCTGTCTAACTTTTGATTATCCTCAATAAGGTGCCCAAGGCCCGGGGTCAATGACCAACTCTAGATTTTGGCATGGGTACCTTGGCCCACTCCCTAAATAGCACGGGTACATAAGACCACCCCCTTAAATTTTGGAAATTGCCAAATCTAAAATTTTAATATGGTAGCCTAGGACCACGGTATGTACCTCTATCACTATTGAGGGTTCATCTTGTTCCCTTTTATGGGTAAAAAATTGCCAAAAAGTCAAGTTTCTATTTTTTTAATATAATTTATTTCCTTTGATGATGTCTTATTACCTTATATAGTTATATGAGCATGTACAGGGGTCCATTCCCTTTCATAAGATATGGGTACATTGATATACCCCTTTAAAAATTTGGGAGGGGTACCTTGGTCCACACCTTAAATTTTGGAAATTGACAAATTTAAACATTTGGTATAATAGTACAGGACCTCAATATGTACCACTATAAATTTGAGTGCTCCACCTCGTTCCCTTTTAGGGGTAAAAATTGCCAAAATATAACCGTAAGCAATACGTTGTACTACGTGTTCGGTATTTGACGAAATTTATCCCCTTTGATAAGGTCCTATTACCTTGTATGGTTATATGGTTATTTATAGAGATCCGTTCCCATTCATAAGACATGGTTATATTGGTACACTCCTTCAAAATTTGAGAAGAGTAAGTTGGTCCACCTCTTAATATTTTGGAAATTGTTCAATTTAAACATATGGTATCATAGTATAGGACCCTAATGTATATATCACTATAAATTTGGGTGGTCCATCTCGTTCCCTTTCATGGTTTAAAAAATGCCAAATTATAAACGTAAGCAATACGTTGTACCACGTGGATTGACATAATTTTATTCTCTTTGATGAGGTCATATAGGGTCATAAGGTATGGACGGGTATCCCCTTTCAATTTGGGAATTGTCCAAGCAGAAATTTAGGTGTGAAATATTATAAGGTCACGTGATCGATTATTTGAATTTTTGATGCACGAGTCTTTGATACGACGACGGGACCCTGGTCAATGTTCTCTACGAGTTAGGTGGAAATTTTGAACAAGGTTCATGGCATTTAAAATATTTTCGTTTCAAACTGAAAAAATTGCAAACCAATATTTAAAACTAAAACTTTCAAAGAAACATTTTCAAACTAAAAGAATTCAAAACAAAAAAATTCAAACTAAAAGTTTCCAAACAAAAATTTTCAAAACAAAAAATTTTACCAACTAAATTTTGAAACTAAAAATTTTCAAACTTTCGAAACAAGAAATTTTCAAACAAAAATTTCAAACAAGGTTTTGAAACAAATTTTCAAACAAAAAATTCGAAACTAAAGATATCAGAAAATTCTCAACTAAAAATTTGAAAAAAATCAAAAAATTTCAAACGAAAAATTTGCAAAAAGAATTTCGAAACAAAAAATTTTCAAACGAAAAATTTTCAAAAAGAATTTCGAAAAAAAATTTCAAACTAAAAATTTTAAAGAAAAAAATTTGAACAAAATTTTGAAAAAAATTTCGAAAGAAAAAATTCAAATAAAAGATTTTTAAGCGAATACAATTTCAAATAGAATTTCAGATCAAACAACGATCAACTTTCACGGTTAACTATCAACCTTTATCCGGTTTTCAACTATTCGATTAACAAATATACGGTTTTCCGTTTCTTCGTCAACATTTAACGGTGAGGGCAAGAATTTACAAACTAAAACAAAATTTTCAAACAAAAATATTGAAGTCACTTTAAATACGCATCATATTTGAAACAACGTTTTTGTGTTCATCATGGATACACAGTGGAAACATCCATTTACATGTATTCTTGCAGGACCTAGTGGGTGTGGCAAAACGCATTTTGTGAAGCGATTACTGTCTCATCTCCCAAGCATGATCAATAATAAATTTCGTAAGATATACTGGTATTATGCAGAATGGCAAAACGTATATGCAACAATACCGGTTCCAGTAGAATTTCACGAAGGACTTCCACGAATGATTTTTCAGCCTCAAGATGGACCACATTTGATCATTATTGATGATCATATGCGAAAAGTGAATAGTGATATTGTTTATTTGTTCACGAAAGGACCACATCATCGAAATATTAGTGTAATTTTTGCAACACAAAATGTGTTTAATCAAAGTAAAGCAAATACAAATATGAGTTTAAATTGTTCGTACTTGATGTTGTTTAAAAATCCACGTGATAAGTCACAAATCAAGCATATAAGTTATCAAATCATGCTTGAGCATCCACTGTTTCCTCAAGAAAGTTATGCAGACTCAACAAGAAATCCACATTGCTATTTACCGATGGATCTTAAACAAGATACACCCAATGAAATGCGGTTTCGTACAAATAATTTTTCCGACGATTTGCATCATTACGTTTACGTACCAACAAAACGTTTAAGTTGTTGTGCATGTGAAAAGGATGACTTAGTCTGTCACGATGTCTCCTACAGTGAAACATGCTGATCTGCTACGTGCTCTGCACAAAGCTAAACCGGGATTGCGTAAAGCTATTATTGCACATGCATACCCTTCATTAATTCATAGTATCTGTGAATGTTGTTATAATGTCTTAAAAGGCAATGTTCCACTAACAAGCACACAGAAGGCAAAATTAAAGCGTTACAAGAACACGTTCCGCTACCTCGTGGACAATACAAAATCATTGGAT
The DNA here is from genome assembly GCF_964235325.1 of Thermobia domestica. Lineage (NCBI taxonomy): Eukaryota > Metazoa > Arthropoda > Insecta > Zygentoma > Lepismatidae > Thermobia > Thermobia domestica. The sequence continues at coordinate 242,492,656 of NC_137460.1, read as the reverse complement.
AAAAAGAATAAACATTTAGCCGTACAACAAGGAGGATTCTTACCTGCACTACTTGCACCTATTGTAGGAAGTGTGTTATCTAGTATTTTGTTTAAACATTAATCATCATGGAACATATCAAGAATATGGTTTTAGTGCCACCAGAAATGCTTCAAAAATGCATGCATTATCATCGAATGTGAGTGAGAAATGAGAACTAATCTCTATCATGAAATGCAATCTATATTGAATACATTGTATCCAAGTGATGAAGAAAAATAGAATCAGTACAATAGAATATTACGGAAATATATTTATGTTATGCACAAACAAGAAGAACCAATACCACTTACAATTACATCAATGAAACCTGATGGTGACGTTCCGAATGTTGACGATAGCACGAAGCAAGAAATTTTACCACAAATGTATCGTAAGAAAGCCGAATTACTATTTCATCGTTTAAAACAAGATGACGCAGTTACGTGGGATCATAAAGGAACAGTGTACATCAACGATAATAAACTACATGGATCCAATATTGTAGATTTAATGTGTGATGTGACTCGACCGAGGAAATATACCAATCCTCAAGGCTGGGAATTGTTTTGCGACTACCTTGCATTGTCAAACACGCCTCAAGAATTGATTGATAATCCACGAACCTTGAACTATATTGTAAAGCATAATAGTACAAAAGCATCTGAAGGATCCGCACCATCAAACCCTGCACCAGAATAATTTTCTTCCGGAGACGAAGAAGAAGAAGATGATGATGTTTTAAAAGTCCGACCAAAAAGAAAACGTATCATTCCACATTGGTCCACGTACAAACCATTAATGAAAAGTTAAAATCCATTTATTATAATCCAGCATATCCTGCATCATTTTCTACTGCAAAGAAATTATGGCAATCCACAGAAAATCTAGCAAAATTAGAACTTTGGTTAAACAAACCTACTTACACGTTACATCATCCTGTGCGTCTTCGTTTCCGTAGAGATTTTTATCTTGTCAACAATATTAATGATCAATGGGAATGTGATTTAAGTTATTTACAATCACTTCAAAACTATAATGACAATTACCGCTTTATTCTTACAGTGATTGATGTGTTTAGTTCGTACGGATGGGCTGTACCCCTAAAATCAAAAAGTGGCGAGGATATAGTGAATGCATTTGAAATGATTTTCCGGAACAGGATACCAATTGTGCTACGTAGTGATTAAGGAACTGAATTTACCAACAAGACAGAACAAAAGTTTCTCAGGAAACACAACGTGCAACATGTTACAACAAAGGGTCCAAATATTAAAGCCAGCATCGCAGAAATACTGAAGATTCGTATGTGGAAATACTTTACCAAATATCAAACGTACAATTACATCAAAGTATTACCTTTACTTGTAAAAGCATACAATGAAAGTCGACATTTCACTATTAAAATGGCACCTGCAAACGTTTCTCAAGAAAATTTACTGGAGGTGTGGCATAACTTACACGACATAAAACTACAACGTTCAAAACAAGATACGGATTTATCTGTTGGTGATACTGTTCTTATTAGTAAACCAAAACGTATCTTTGACAAGGGTTACGTCGAGAACTGGACTTGGGAAATATTTAGAGTAAAAGTAATTGTGCCGAGAAACCCGTTAGTGTATCGACTAGAGGATTTAAATCAACTCATCGATGGTGATTTGTACAGAGAAGAATTACAACCAGTACCGCTCTCTTCGACGTTCCTCATCGATAAAATATTACGTACAAGAACAAACGGTCGCAGAAAGGAGTATCTCGTCCAGTGGAAAGGATATCCTACCTCATTCAATTCGTGGATCCCTGCAACTTCATTGAAGAAGAAGAATGGAACCTGATCAAGATTTTTATGTTACACTTCCCAGTAATAGTTCCATGGATTATTTTCCAGCAAATACATTGACTTCATACATTACGAAATTACAACGACGTGTAGAGTTTCGCCAGAAATGGGATGTGATAATTGTAGAGATTCATTATCCATATTCTTTACTGAATATTAACAGTGAAAACAATAAAATATAGTACAAACCATCAAGTAGTAGTGATCAGGAACCGTGGAAGCTATTATAACAATATGCGGTATCTTATTCATGCAATTAAATGCATCATAAAGAAACCAATTTATTTATATCTCACAATGCAACTAATAATATATGCCTCATAAAACATCTCAATAAGGAAATTCATACTTCTGTCCAATTCTCACCAAGTGTTAGTTTAATGCTTGGATTGGAATCGAAAAGTGATTTAAAAGATATGCAAAAGGGACAATATACACCTGATGTACGATTAGGTTTACCATCACAAATGTACGTCTATTGTGACATTATTGAATCTGTCATTGTTGGAGATACTTTGGTACCCTTGCTACGAATTGTCAACATGGATCCTGTGAATCATACTTTTGGAAGTCATGCAGTACAAATCTTTAATCTTGCAGTACAAAATCTTTAATACAAATCGATATAAGAGATAGCACAGGTCATTGCATGCCATTCACCTTAGGAACGGTGTGTACAAAACTACATTTCCGTGGTCGTCGTCATGACTGATCCGTATTAGCAATACTACCAAAAACAAGCGTTACCCGGTATCGGAAACGTCTATACAAAAAGTTGTATCAAGCAGGGCATGGAATCGGAAGTTTCCTTGGTGGCGTATTTCGTTCAGTGTTACTACTTATGAAGCAAGGAACTAAAACTGTGGGAAAAGAATTATTAAAATCAGGTGCCAATATGATGTGATGTAGAATCAACCGCTGAAAGAATCGTTTCATCAATGTATGCAAGAGGCAAAATTAAATTTACAAGAAAAAGCAAAAAAAAAAAAAAAAGTTGAAAACTATGATGGGAAGTGGATATCATAAACGAAAATGGGACGACTGCTCTCAGTTTGAGGTTGACCTTCCAACGATCAACAACGTCACCAACCTTACTAAGAGACGTAAATTATCACATAAGAAGAAGAGATCATTGACATCGTCACCAGATATTTTTGATTAATTCAACGATGGCTTTCTTGCATCATCAATCCTATGAATGTGTAAAAAGTGAATTCGACATTCTTTCAACGTTACCCACGCAAACCAGTGTTCTGGACAATCGTATTATTGGCTACAAACCAATTAGTTCAATAGCTGAAAATTCACCGATAGAATTTGTAGTGAGTGGTAGCAGTGATGAATATATTGATTTGCCACAAACCTTATTGTATATCCAAGCACAAATTGTGAAATCAGATTGTTCCTCCTTCACTAAAACGGATAAACCAATTTCACCTGTCAATGATTTTCTAAATGCCATGCTTAGTGAAGTACAAATCTACTTGAACAATATACTGATTTCATTTCCGTCACATAATCATCCATATCGTTCGTACCTAGAAAAAACTTAATTATAATGATCGAGCTAAAATACACATTTGAAAAACAGCAATGTGGTTTCAAAATACGGCTGGTCATATAAACGCAACCACCAGTGAGAACAAAGGATTCTACAGCGCTATGAACTGACAAAACAATGTATGGAATTCGATATGATTGGACATCTTCATTATGACATTTTTAATCGAGATAAATTTTTAATTCATGGAGTTGAATTACGTGTGAAATTTATTCCTGCAAAACCAAACTTTTGTCTCATGGCCAGCGAAAGTGGTGTCAGTGCAAAAATCAATATCCTAGATGCATCGTTGCAAGTGAAAAAAGTCAGCAATAGCCCTAGTGTCAAATTGGCACACAATAAAATTTTAAACTCTACACCGGCAAAGTATCGTCTGACAAGAGTTCAAATGAAATCATTTACCATCCCGAAAGATATACAATCCAAAACTATCGATAACCTGTTTATGGGAACATTGTCAAATCGTATTATTGTAGGATTTACATCGAATAAAGCATCCAGTGCAACTATTACCAGCAATCCATTTTAATTTCAACATCTAAACATTAATGTCTTTACATTGTACGTGGATGGAAAAACTGTACCTTCAAAACCATTGCAACCCAGCTTTGAAGAGAATCTCTACATTTCATCGTACCACATTTTGTTCTCAGGCTCGGGCATACATTTTTACCAATACTGGAAATAAAATTTCAAGAGCCGACTACAAGAATGGATATACACTGTTTGTATTTGACCTAACTCCTGATTCTTCTCCTAGAGATTGTCACTATTGGAATTTACAACGACATGGAGCTATCCAATTGGAAGTTCATTTCAAAGAGAAATTAGCAGCACCTGCAAACTGTATTGTGTATGGGAAGTTTTTCTCACTCCTAGAGATCTACAACCAGTGCAACATTATTCTGGACTTTTAACCCTAGGTCTCCCGGTAGGGTCCAATGGACCCCAAGACTATGTTTGACAGTTCGTCAGTATTATTTTCCGGGATTCTAAGGGTTAAATAACAAGGTACGTATACGTTATGTATCATTTCCATTCACGATGTTGAATACATTACAATTAGCTAGTGCTTTAAACGGTAGTCCATTATTCAGAAATCATTTTACCGGAGTACTTGAAAGCGATGAGTTGCCCTCACAGATTTCTCTTCCTCTGGCAATCATTGTAAATACAGATCCATCCACAAAATTAGGAAGCCATTGGATTGCAATTTATATTAATAATCGGGATTATGGAGAATATTTTGGGAGCTATGGTCTTCCTCCTTATATACCACAACATATTGCATTCTTAGAACTTCATTGTATGTATTATAAATATAATAATAGCCAAATGCAAAGCCTTGGTTCATCCCTATGTGGACATTATGCTTATTTTTATTTGTGCTGTAAAGCCCAAGGAAAATATCTGCGTGAAATTCAATACTTCTTCACAACAGTACCCACGATTAATGATCGTAGACTGCTGCAACATAACTTCCAGGTAATTTTATCATATTTATCATTGAAAGTGCATTTTTTACATGTTTTGTTTCATCATAATCTATTTTTATACTAATCATATTTTTTCCTCGTTCTTTTTAGAGAATTCACAATACGAAGCTTTGCAAACCAGTGCTATGCTGCACAACATGTTAACAAATCATCACAATCAAGAAGAAGAACAAGAGGAGGTCTAATGAAGAAACCCAGCTCAATCTACAAACATTGTCAATACCTTAGTGTGCCAAGAAAGAAAGAAGGAGGAACCAGAGAAATGAATAAAATAGAATTTATGCCTGTCTATGTGTTTTTATTTTTCATTCCATCAATATATTACATACGTTATCAGATTCAAAGTAATGTTCTCCTAAAAAAAAGTGTCCAATATAAGACGAGAATTAAATGCCATGAACCTTGTTCAAAATTTTCACCTAACTCGTAAAGAACATTGACAAGGGACCCGTCGTCGTATCAAAGACTCACGCATCAAAAATCTAAATCATCGATCACGCGACCTTACTAATATTTCACACTTAAATTTTTGTTTCGACAATTCCCAAATTGAAAGGGGATACCCTTCCATACCTTACGACCCTATATGACCTCATCAAAGAGAATAAAATTATGTCAATCCACGTGGTACAACGTATTGCTTACGTTTATAATTTGGCATTTTTTAAACCATGAAAGGGAACGAGATGGACCACCCAAATTTATAGTGATATATACATTAGGGTCCTATACTATGATACCATATGTTTAAATTGAACAATTTCCAAAATTTAAGGGGTGGGCCAGTGCACTCCTCCCAAATTGTAAAGGAGTGCACCAACATAACCTTGTTTTATGAAAGGGAATGGATCCCTATATATGACCATATAACCATATAAGGTAATGGGATCTATCAAAGGGGATAAATTAAGTCAAAACCGGAACACGTAGTATAACGTATTGCTTACGTTTATATTTTGGCAATTTTTACCCGTAAAAGGGAACGAGGTGGAGCACTCAAATTTATAGTGATACATAGTGGTCCCTGTACTATTATACCAAATGTTTAAATTTGTCAATTTCCAAAATTTATGGGGTGGGCCAAGGTATTCCTCTCAAATTTTTAAAGGGATGCATCAATGTACCCATGTCTAATGAAAGGGAATGGGCCCCTGTGCATGCTTATATAACTATATAAGGTAATAAGACCTCATCAAAGAAGATAAATTTGGTCAAAAAACCGAAATCTGACTTTTTGGCAATTGTTTACTCATAAAAGGGAACGAGATGGACCCCCAATACTGATAGAGCTACATACCGTGGTCCTAGGCTACCATATTAAATTTTTAGATTTGGCAATTTCCAAAATTTAAGGAGGGTGGTCCTATGTACCCCTGCCAAAATTTAGGGAGTGGGCCAAGGCACCCCTGACAAAATCTAGAGGGGTTTGGTTTTAGATACCCCAAGGTCATTGACCCCGGGCCTTGGAGTCCCTCATTGAGGGTAATCAAAAGTTAGATAGGGTGTCGCCTGTTACGTCCCTCCTCTTTTTTTTTTTTTTTTTGGATTAGGCCAAGGTCATGAAGTTAAATATACACAAGAGTAACTATATGCAACATAGCATACGTAAATTCCCTATAGTTTTGCTATAGGACGTCCATGGAGCTAGATATAGTATATAATACCTGAGTAACTAGGATATGTGAACTCTCTATATTTTGCTATGGCAGCATTATCTATCTAGGTCAATGTGGGCCGAAGAGATTGTTGTTATTATAGGTAAAAAGCATTATGCTATTGAGGTGCTGCGCAGAACGACTTCCCTGCACTGACCAGGACATTTCGGCAACCGTGCGGAACACCGGGATTATACTCTGAAACCGGGATTGTCCCGGCCAAACCGGGACGTATGGCCAGCCTAATCTTGAATATGTTCAGAAAATGTTTGTTTGCCATATCTTTCCATCAACGTAGTAAAAACATCTGCAGTCTACTTGAGGGTTTTCCCCTAAGTTTGGAGAAGAATATTTTGACTTGTATGACACACGTAAAATATGTTTTCTACGTGGACAGAGAGTGAAATCTACGCTTAATCAATTAATGGTCCAGATTACTAATTATATCTCCAGTGTTCGAAGTGGAAGAAAGGCAGAAGAGGCAGGCTGGCAGAGGTTTTATAACGATTTTGACTCGACATACCGGCTATCTAAATGTGGAAATGTAGTGAGGGTATGTTGCCTAAAAGATTGCATTTCTATTTACATAATGACTAAAAACCATTGGAGAGCTTCTATGTAGTTACACGCGGTAGGAACATGGAGAGACTTTGATCCCTCACGAACAACTTTGTGAAAAAAATTAAAAAGAAATTCCCTTATGTTGTATTAGAGAGAATTATGCACGAAAAAGCTCAAAAGCCGAGATTTTATCTTAACAATTTCCTGAGGGAAAACTCGCGGACCCTCCACTTTTCTGAGAAATATTTCAAACCCTCGAAGATTAGCCTCCCATAGCGGACAACTCCTAAATCCGCCTATGCTCAAAACATGACATTTATATGAATTAAGACAAGAAGACACACACACACATACGAAAGAAACAATTCAATATGGGATATCAAAATATAAACTAGATGAATTTCTTTGAAGACATCTCATTTTAAAGACAAAAGGTATAAAAAGATAACAAAAATGCCGGTGTTGTCAACTTAGAAATTATTTCTACATAAGAAATACATTTTTTTACGTGCAAAGCTATTCGTCAATTACGGTGTATAAAAAGGATTTATTAAAGACATTTAGCATCTACTCTCCACAGTGACAGTATGCCTTCATCACTGAAAAACCAGAGGCTGTACGGCATACCACCGCACATCATCTCATTTCGACCATCAGCCCACGTTCTAATTGAAAGGCCAAATTCATCTAGGCTGAGTGTAAACATATGAGGAGTGTATCTCCAAAACATGCTAAATCCAAAAATGTCCGATTTTGAATTGAATATGGAAGAGTATACTGTGGAACCTCTTACGTTAAATTTTGTAATTATTATTATTATTATTATTATTATTATTATTATTATTATTATTATTATTATTATTATTATTATTATTATTATTATTATTATTATTATTATTGTTGTTGTTTGTTGAAACACTTTATTTTGTATGGTAAATTCTGTTTGAAATATTATTTGCGATAGTGTTTGAATGTAAAAAGATATAGTTTTTTTATTCTTTCAGAAGAATTCTACCAAACGAATTTAGGATGCTTTGGAAATACACTCCTCATAGAGACCAATAACGTATTTTATTTAAAACAATTTTCAGTTTATTTTAACGTTTCCATTATTATTCAGTTTATTTGTACTTCTAAAATGCTAAAATCAAAAAGCACGACTTAATTATAACAATTTGTGAAAGTTTTCAGCGTATAGATAAGTAACACGATACCCGAAAGTTCTCCCTAAATATATTCTATGAACTCACCAGCACATCCTTTGTTGCGTGGCATCCCGTGCTCCTGAGACCTGTTCCACCAAATGATTGTAATGTCTTCCACAGTGAGCCTCCTCCGTCAGGGTAGATTTAATGCAAGGAGCATGCTTCAAGTACTCTGCAAAAATACGAAAATATTGCGTAAAATACGTTTGTATTTTAAATTCCCCCACTCCATCTCAAGCATGTAGTATCTTAATTCATCGCATTATATTATTAGATATACAGACACAAAGAACCGAAGTGTCCCACAGTATCCCCAATAGATTCAATGATACAACTCATGAAATATCCAATGTATTATAATATTACATGTAAGGGTTTTCAAGCCTTCTGTATAATCTTTAATATAAGTAGATCATGATGAATATGACAAATGTTGATCTGAAATGAAAGGAAAATTAAAGAAATATAGAAACTTAAAACAAACCTATTAAAATAAGATAATAGAAAAAATAAAAAAAGAAGAATTGGTAAATCTTACGTTGAAAAAATATTAAACATCGACCCACTGGGAGACCCATAAGAAATAATAAAGCACAAAATACAATTTCCTACCATCTTTTTTTATTTTTACTTTAAAGAAATCAGACGGAACATACATTAAAAATTGGTAAAAAAACGATGGAATATTTAATAAAAAATATATTACCTCAGGAGAGTCCTCAAGAAGATAATGCATATTATGCTAGATCACGACAAATGATGAGAGTAACTCCTATGGAAGACGAGGAAATGGAAATAATAAATCACACAAAAAGATTAGAAAGCAAAAATGCACCTAGTCCGGACTGTACCGTATAAGGCAAGAAATATATTTAAAATGCTGACAAGAGGACATAATATTTGTCGAAACTTTTCAAATTTTTATTTTAAAAGAATGGAAGGAATCAAATTTAATATTCTTTCTTCAAAAATCAGAGGATAAAAAATATGACGTATCGAAATCCTACAGACCGATATACCTTTTAAATATAATAAGCAAATTATTTGACAGAACAATAGTAGATAGGGTAAATTTGAAAAGACTTTTACCACATTACATGATAGAAGTTGCCTTCAGAAGAAGAGCAAAGAACATAAATTGCAGTTAAAAGATTAAAAGATTGGTAGAAGAAGGAAACATTGAAAAATATCAAATTATAATATAGAATTAGTGGAGCATTAGATAATTTATAGTGGCCTGACTTTTTTTTTCAAAGAACTACAAATATTAAAAATGATCACAATACTGTTTAGCAGGATGATAGATTTTTGCAACAATAGAAAATATAATGTTGCAAGCACCATGTGAGAACATTGCACAATAAGTACAAAGGGATACCTACAATGTTCGACAGTGGATCCACGATATGGGATCTATAGTAATACAACCTTGCCTAAATTACTTGAATAATATGGAAGAGACCCTTGGAAGAGAATACGCAGATGATCTGGCCATTCTACTATTATCACCATAAAGTAACAAAATTGAAAGAAAAGGAAATGCCGTATTTTTGAAACTTAGAAATCATGTAAGTACAATAATTTTACACTTATTGCAATTAAAAGTAAGGTAACCATCTTCGGTCAATCTCTACAAAGGGAACCAATTATAGAATACAGAAATTGAAATAGTTTACAAATTTAAATATCTTGGGGTGTGGATAGATAAAAAAACAAAAGTTTTAGAAAAACATTACAGAAATTGCGCAGAAACTAAACCAAGCGGCAATTAAGTCATTAACAATTGCTATTAGAAGGACTAGCTCAGGAGAGTAATGCTCCAGGAAGTAGGAACGAAAAACACAGTTCTGATTGGTTGGCGTTATCCATTTCTTGCCACGTTACATTAAAATAGCAGAAATCAAACGAATGTAGTTATTGGTCTTCAGGGCCGAGTGGGTTAGCACTATATACTAGTAACGAAAATCTCTTTTGGCGTGAGTTCAAACCCGGAGCGAGGAAAGTTTTTTTACATTTTTATAACACTTTTTAAATTAAAATAATATGAAAATAATACTAAAAAAGTGATTTATTTACTTTTGTGCAGATAAGTAGTAGTAGTAGGAACGGGTTAGAAGCCCCGCAGGGCTCGTTTTGTTCCCCTTGTACTCCATGATATAGGGCTCGTTTTGTTCCCCTTGTACTCCATGATATAAATTTTGTGATCAACTTAAAACAACTGGCTAGGATAGCGCGTAAACAGCTGGCTAGAGTAGCGCGCGAAAAAACGTACTTGCGGGTCGTCTATTAGAGCTATTGGGTTAGATAAAAAATCATAATTTCTATAACAATACCTATCCTACAGCTGTCTGCAGCCATACAGGTTCATAAAATTTTTATGAAGACAAAACTGAAAGATGTTTTAATTAGAGTGCAAATATTACTTTTAATTAGGACATTAAACAACGTACGCAGAAGCTATAAAAATCTTAACAGAAGAAGAGCCTATTCAACTCCCATTTCTTACAAAATGTATGAAAATATAGATAATAAATAACGAAAGAACAATAATATTAAAAAATCACATGAAATTCCACAAACTGATGATGAGGGAATCAATTAAATTTGAAAAAGTAAGTGGAGAACAAGAAAAGGAGAAAAAACAAGAAATATTATATCAAGGATAAAAATGAGAGAACAATAGGAAATCTTAACAAAAAAAAATATTTTTAGCACATTGTCTTTTCAAATCACATTTGAAAAGGATGAACAGAACCATTGACAACTATCTAACTAATGGCCTATGGAACCCGGAGATTCAATGCCGTGTTCACAAAAGCTCTCCACTGACTTCTATCCTTAGCCAACTGGATCCAGTTTCTACTTTGTATTCCTATCTCTGCGAGATCCATCTTAATATTGTTCTCCCATCTGCGCCTAGGTCTTCCTAATGGTTGTTTTCCGATTGGTCTTCCAGTCAAGACTTTGAAAGCGTTTCTACTTTCTTCCATTCTAGCTACATGACCCGCCCACCTAAGCCTCCTAGACTTGACGACCCTAACAATGTTGGGTAAACCATATAAATTATGTAGTTCCTCGTTATGAAGTTTCCGTCATTTCCCATTCCCGTTCCTCTTGGGTCCGAACATTCGTCTCAAGATCTTGTTCTCAAATACGTTCAGTCTATGTTCTTCCCTCAGAGTAAGTGACCATGTTTCGCAACCATACAGAACAACAGGCATGATTAATTGACGATAAATGCAACTCTGAAATACACACGCACTGAAACATGGTTTCTAAAACGGTACCTGATAACTTACAAAAAAATAAATAAAATAAGATAAAATAAAAATAAAATAAAATAAAATAAATTCCAAACGAATGTAAAAATGAAGTCATAAAAATTAGAATTAAAATGAACGAAAAACAGAAAACTCATAATATCAAGAGCTATATTGAAAAACGTATAATGAACGTAGAGAAGGAAGAAGAAACACAAAACCAGCCGAGTAAGGGATAAAGAGATTTAATTTTTTTAAAAATAAATATCAATTCTTCATTTTATATTTTGTTTTCCTGCTTAACGTTTCATGTGAGAGATAGGGGAGTGTGGTTTCTGTGCTTAGTGTTGTTTTATATGCTGATACGAACAAACAAAAAAATGCTCAAAATAAAAAAAAATACAATAAATTTTCATGCCAATTCCAGAAGTAAAAGAAAATAAGTTATTGTGCTGCCAAAATGTCTTGAGCCGTGGCAAAAATTCAAACTAACGCTCACACTCTCTCATACCCACGCGTTGAGCTAATAATGGTTCAGCTGTTGCTAAGCGAGAGTAAACGAGTGGAATTCCTCCAGCCGATAGCAGCGCTTGCAATGTAAGACTAGGGATCAAGTCAATGTAGCATATCTATAGTAGAAATTCAGGAAGTCTGATTTCCTATATAAAACAGGAGTAAACAAACATTTTTAACCAACTTAAAAAATGAAGTTGTCAATTTGATCTCTATGTATGTATGCATGTTCGTGATTATATCGGAAATTGAAGACCTCGGGGAAAAATAATGACAACCCTCAAAATCGTGAAAAATGAATGAAACCCATGCTAGTTGACGCTGGTAGATCTGTTATCCCTCGAAGAATTACCGAGTTTGGTCAACAGATGACAAAGATATGGCCAGTTCCTTACAGGTTTCGCAATAGTGTTCACCACGTACGGAAACATTCAAAGCCTTGTATCTCAAAATCATGTAAGTGTGCGATGTCATTATTTTCCCCCGATGTTTTCAATTGTTGGTCATATTTCATTGCGGTTTTTATTAAATGGTTAAGCAAATGCCAAAGAAGGTTCTTACGTATATAATATTTTAAAGGTTTAATTAATTAATTTTAAAAAAATCAAGTAGTTCCTGCAACGTGTGACAAAAAAGCCAAGTTCCAAAATATATGGCAATCAGATAACTAAAAAAGTAAGGTGGGTTACATATAACCAAGAGGTTTAGAATCTTTTTTGTAGCCAGCTTTCTCCAAATGATTTAGTACTGTTTGATGACGGATGTTTAGCGTAGGTCCTTGGTAATGTCATGTCTGCATATATCTCAGTGTTGCTTGACTTTTGTCAAAATATCATCCACTTTTCTGTGATTGGTAGCTCGCTTACTGTCAGAAGCATCTTGGATATTGAAAGTGGGAAAATTACACAAACTTAAAAGAAAAAGAACTAAAAAGCAGAATATGCCTCGTAGTTTTATATAACAGACGTAGCTGAAATCCATTTGCTGCAACTGCAATTTGTTACTGAATATTAATCATAATATTCACTAAACACGACATGCAATATTTCTATTTTGAAAGTTAAATTCGCTGATGAATTTGCACACAAATACTCATTGCTACTAACGGCTTTTATTCTCAAGAGTGAGTACAATGAACCAATTCTGGAAAACACTGTAATGTTTATATTTCATGATAGAAACTGAGAAATCTTTCGTTAAAGGTAAGAATATTGATATGATATTATCATTAATCGTTCCATCAGAAATAACCCATCTTTAACCTTCACTCAAGAGAACTTTATTCTGACAGCTCAAAAGATTAACAATTGGCGAGAATATTGAAGAGTAATCGTTCAAAAATTTTTTTGAGAAAAAAACTAGTTGTGATCGATATATCAACGAATATGATGGATGCTTACGTGAGGAAAGCAGTCAAAATAGATTTCGCACGAAGTGTGCAACACAATTTTTTAAGCGAATGCTAATCATTATGAGTACTTTATTATTATTATTATTATTATTATTATTATTATTATTATTATTATTATTATTATTATTATTATTATTATTATTATTATTATTGGCAAGTTTTTATTTTAGGCAAGACAGTGACAATAACCAATTCATCTGAACCGGTTCCCTCAGTTACAGATATAGTTCCCAAGAACGAAAGACAGAAAACAACGTGCCCAGCGGGGCTCTAACCCGCCTTCACTCGCTAACGCTCGCTCGGCAATACTATGTGAATTAGGAACAGCAACGACATTAGTGAGAAACTATCTATGTGAATAAGGAACAGCAAGGAATCAGTGCCAACCTGTGAATAATACTAAGAGTGACAGGATATCACTGCCTTGCCCAAACTAAAGAGATACCTTATAATTATTATTACACTAAATTATGCTATGCATAAGTGTCGGAAGTCTTATCGAACGGCATTGTCCGACCGTCTGTCAGGTATCAGAGCAAAAACGGTAAGTGATATCGAGATAATGTTTTTTGCAATCAGTCCAGCCTCCAGCAAAAGGTTCCATCTCTTCCGGTAACTCTCTATTCAAACCGGAAGTGGTTCAAATTACTAATTTCCGATTTCGACGTTTAACGCCATAGAATGAAAACAGCAACAGATAGGGAGAAGTGATTTTTTGCTAATGATTCAGTGTCTCAAGGCAACGTACGACCACTATCCCGAACACTCTACGAAATCCAGAAGTGGTTCAAATTTAATATTACTTCCGGTTCGAATACTTATTTCAAGAGAACAAAAACGCTAAGAGATATCGAGAAGCAGCATTCTGTAATCGATTCATTGTCCCAAGAATAAGTTCCAACTTCTTTGTTAATCCTGCATTTAAACCAAAAGTGGTTTAAATTAACAATCTCCGATTTCAACACCTATCGCCATAGAATAATAGGTAGAGGAAAGCCGTTCTCCGCATCGTTTTGGTGTCACAAGAGAGCATATCGTAACAACCCGCAACATTGTACCAAAACCAGAATTGGTTAAAATTCAATAATATTCCCTCTCTCAATACTGATTTCCAGAGAGCAAAAACGCTAAGCGATATGGAAATGCAATGTTTTGCAATCAATTGAGCTTGCCAAGAGTAGACTCCATAACATTCTACCAAAACCAGAAGTGGTTGAAATTATTACTACTTCCGGTTACAAAACCAGAAGTGGTTGAAATTATTACTACTTCCGGTTACAAAAGTGATAAGAGACATCGAGATGCAGTTTTTTGCAATTCATTCAGCTTTCCAACAATAGACTGCTTTCTCCATCAACCCTCTTTTGACTCCGGAAGTGTTTCAAATTAACGATTTCTGGTTTCAACATTTCTCACCATAGAACAAAATCAGTATTTGATAGCGACAGGTTGTTTTCTGCAATCGATTCAGAGTCTTAAGATGTCACCATACATAGACCTATTCTCTTTCCAGCCTTAGAAAAAAGTAGATGTAAACAAACCCACCTGACTACCAGTGTGAGTCGATGACCGGTGATTGGCTGCTGGTCTCACTGCACTAGTATCTTACCGCAATATAATCCCTACTAAAATAATAATTTCAAATAAAGATATCTGAATTTATCCTGCATTTTGTGATAATAAACACAATATATATAATATTTAACAACAGATGTAGCTTTATTTCAACCTCACCCGTATTTGGACATACTGTATTTACTGCGCATGCGCATGCGTTCGCGCGCCTATCCCACTCATTTAAAATTGTTGCAGAAAGCAGAGTTCCTTGGCGATGATGTGTGACAATAATCCATTTTCGTCTCGTGTTTTAAAACACAAAAGAGGACTACAGGAACAGAGGCAATCTCGTTTATATAAGGATTTAAGAAAATACATATTTCCAACATAGCAGTAGTCAGTGTCAGTGCGTTAATTAAACCAACTGTAGCCTTACACTTTGGAAATTATGCGACGACAGTAAGTAAGCAGACGATCTTGCTCTTCACGTCTCTCGCTACCGAAGCACGAGTGAGCCGCGGAGTAATACGTTTCGCTTTGTTTACATCTACTTTGTTCTAAGGCTGGAAAGACTTTACATACCGTCACAACCACCAACAATCTGCCAAAACCACAAGTGGTTAAGATTTACTAGTACGTACTTCCGATTTCAATACTGATTTTCGTAGAGCAAAACCGGAAAGAGATATCGAGATGTATTTTTCTGCAATCGACTCAGGTTCTCAATAGTAGGTTCTATCTCCTCCCTTAACTATCTATTGAATCCGGAAGTGGTTAAAATTACGGATTTCCGGTTTCAACCTTTATCATCATAGGAGAAAGACATTAAGGGCTTACCAAGTAATTGCTTTTTGATATGGATTCAGCGACCGAGGAACAGATTCTACCTCTGATCTTATTAATCTAAGTAGTAGTTATAGATGCACTAGTTCAAGTTTGAATATTAGAAATTAAATGAAGTCTTTCAGGTTTACATCCCACAACCAAGCCGGCTAGGATAAAAGAGAGGGGAGGATAAGAAATGAATGACATGGTGGAATGAAAAAAAGTGGGAGGACACGGGAGAACCCCGAGAAAACCTACGCACACAGTGTTTGTCCATCACAAAGTTTGCTTGGCGCGAGCTGGGATCGAACCAGCGACCCCACACACCAGAGGTGAACGCTTTACCACTGACCCACCGCGGTCCCCAAGTTTGAGTAATGAGTTCTCATAGTTTGCTAGTTTACTGCTATGCAGGTTCACACTGTGAAACGAAACTCACTTTATTATTATTATTATTATTATTATTATTATTATTATTATTATTATTATTATTATTATTATTATTATTATTATTATTATTATTATTATTAAGCTTATGTTTAGTTATTAATCACTCACCCTTAGTGCAAATGCCTTTACATGCAATACTGTAGTGTAGAACAAAACCCAGTGACTGCAAATCTAGCCCAGTAGCCTAAGCCTTTGCTACACTCAGTGTCGAGTTTCAACGAGTTGTGACATGTTAGTTGGCTTCCAGAGACAGAAGAGTGAGGACGTGTTAAAAGTGTATGTCGCGCTCCAAGATTAAGTTTTGTTCTAAGCTACAAAAAAAGTGACAAAGAAGCTCTCGAAATGTTCAAGTTAGTGTATTGCGAAGACGCGGTGCCATTGAAGACTATTTACAAGTGATATGAGCGATTCAAAAGCTGCAAGGAGTCGGCTGAAAACGAACAACAATCGAGATATCCTTCGACGTCAAAAATAGATGAAAACGTGCGAAAAGTAACAGAAATGATTTGTTCAAACAGGCGAATGACTATCCAAGAGCTTTCCGAAGAACTAAACATCTCGTATGGGTCCGTGAAAAGTATTTTAACCGCCGATTAAATGGGCAAATGACTTCCTTCTTCACCACGAAAATGTGTCGTACCATACCTTGCTTTTGATTCACGAGTTTTTGGCCGAAAAATGTATTCCTGTCTGTCCACATTCGTTGTGCTCTCCAGATATAGCAACATGCAATAAAATCATGCTTAAAGGAAAACGTTTTGACACCGTTCCTGGTATTGAGAGGTCCACGACAGAACAGTTGAACGCTCTTCCAAAAGAAGCCTTCCAGAAATGCTTCCAGTCATGGATTCAAAGTTGGGATAAGTATATTGCTAGCCAAAGACAATACTTTGAAGGAGATTAAATCAAATTCCATGTAAGCTTATTACTTTGTTTCTAATAAAATTATTCACCTGAAGAAGACTAAATCAAATTCCATGTAAACTTATTACTTTGTTTCTAATAAAATTATTCACCTGAAGAAGATTAAATCAAATTCTATGTAAGCTTATTACTTTGTTTCTAATAAAATTATTCACCTGAAGAAGATTAAATCAAATTCCATGTAAGCTTATTACTTTGTTTCTAATAAAATTATTCACCTGAAGAAGATTAAATTAAATTCCATGTAAGCTTATTACTTTGTTTCTAATAAAATCATTCACCTGAAGAAGATTAAATCAAATTCCATGTAAGCTTATTACTTTGTTTCTAATAAAATTATTCACCTGAAGAAGATTAAATCAAATTCCATGTAAGCTTATTACTTTGTTTCTAATAAAATTATTCACCTGAAGAAGATTAAATCAAATTCCATGTAAGCTTATTACTTTGTTTCTAATAAAATTATTCACCTGAAGAAGATTAAATCAAATTCCATGTAAGCTTATTACTTTGTTTCTAATAAAATCATTCACCGTATTTTTTGATCACACCTTGAATATAAAACATGATAATACAGCTTAACGCGGAATCCGCATCACATGATTGAACCTTGATCTCACAAACTGCATTTCTTATGCATAGCTATGATTGTCGCTCATCAAACGAAAATATCTATCATGTAGTATTGGTAATAATACTTGTACAGGAGGCCATTTATTAAAAGAATGTCAACCACGGGACTGTATTTTATATCAGGAAGAGAAGAAGATATCACATCTCGTGACTTTAATGTCACGGTACAGTGTCTCTAAAAGTATCCTCTTCCTGGGTTAGCAATGCGACGCTACTCGATTAGTTCTCGTAGCGTCCTTGTCGTATAACCTTTACGGCAGACCTGAGTCATCTATCGACATCAAAACTTTGCACTCCGACAAGTTATAAATGTATACAAGGCCATCGTAAAAGAATACTCGTCACTGCATATATGAATGTTAATCTGTTTTGCAATTCATTTTCTTATTTTTGGTTTTATGTCTGTAAAAAATCGAAAATAGGAAGTAGGAAGAAGTTATTTACATAAGAAGAAGAACCGATGTCAGGGGATTTGCATGTCAGTATTATGTCAAAATTTTCACACTGACGTTGTAGATATAAAATCAAGATTATATGAAGTGCAAAAAATATGGAGCTTAGTTGGTCGTACGTCAGCAAAGAAGGATAAATCTTATGACAAACTAACATGCAAATATTTTTCTTAGGATAGACAGAAGTACATTTAGACTTCAGTAGAAAAGCAATATTAGTCTACCTAAATTACAAACATTCTTTGGGCTATGGCGGTCGTAGTGATAACCTATCTATTGCGTGGGGTATTTGGTTAGATCCCAGCTCTCGCCAAGTAGAGTTTATGATGGACAGACATTGTGTGTGTGGGTTTTCTCAGGGTTCTCCTAGCCTAGGCTTTATTTCTTTCCTTCCACTTTCCTCATTCCACCACTTGATTTATGATTATGATCACCATCTTCCTTAGTCTCAGTCCATAATCGTGGGACGTTAAACAAAAATAATAATAGTGATAAAGTGCTGTCAGAGTTTTAACATAGATTTAAATTCGTTCCAGCTATAAATATAGCAGAAGTAGACAAAAGTAATATTTATGCATGAATTTCTATTGATTCCCTTCGCCAGCATTGTAGAGAACGTTCCTATGTATACAAACATGTCAAATTATGGTAGATATCTTTCAAAGTAAGAAATTTTTGCACATGTAAACATATAAAGATTACTGCACGATCCACTCCCACAAATACTTGGGCGCAATCATTCCTTTAAATTTAATATTTCTTCTAAAAATATAAAAAAAAAAATAAATAAAATACAAAAAGACGGGAGTTAACAAAGATGGGATAATTTTGTATCTACACTAAACTTTCTTCAATTTAGGGCACTTATAAGGATCATTCTAGTATAATTAAAGTTATATATGTCATTTTAAATCCAAATTTCGTATATCCTCCCGAAAAATCTCCCTCTTTGAGGCACTCCTGGATGATTATGCCTCTCCTGATAATAAGAGAAAATTACTGAAACTGGTTAAGTACCCATTAATCACTTCGCTGTATCTATAGAGACGTTCAAGGCTAGGTAAAACCAGAGAATCTTAATTTTATAACTACTTAAAAGGTTGATAGATTCCCTCTATCACCATCTCAGACCTGCACTCTTCCTTATCCTGGGCAAGACGCTTCATTCCTTTGTAGCTTTCCTTCCTATTGCTTATATTATTTGGTGAGGGGCGCGGCGGCTCAGTGGTAGAGCGTTCACCTCCGGTGCTTTAGGTCCCTGGTTCGATCTCAGCTCGCGCCGTGTGGACAAACACCGTGCTCGTGGGTTTTTTCGGGGTTCTCCCGTTTCCTCCCACTTTCTTCATTCCACCATTTCACTCATCTTTCATCATCTCCGTCTCCTTTAGCCTAGCCGGGATAATCATGGGACATAAAACTTAAAAAGATTTGTATTATTTGGCCCGTATATCTCAATCGAAGCCTTCCTCTAGCCGGAAATTCTCTCCATAGCTACTAACATGATTCCTCCCTGTCTCATAATGTGCCCAATCATCCTACCTCGTCTTTTTGAAATGTTCTTCAATTTACTCCTTTTTTTTTTAATCATTTCCAATACTCTCTCATTTGATATCTTGTCTGTCCATGTAATTTTCATCATTTTCTATAGCACCAAACTTCCCCTCTATATGAGTACGAGTTTGTCTGTTTCTAGTGTTAAGCACCAATTCCCTTTTTTAATGGACTGCCATTTTCTCATCACCTTGAAACACAATCCCTGGAGTTGTTCAGTGCTGTTCAGAAAGTAGCATCTGTGAGTATTAGAAAAAAGTTCCATTTCACTAATAAAAAAGGGTTCGTCCAACGCAGGATGAACAAACAATCTGAGGGTTCCCTACCTATGCCCCAAATACTCATGTGATTGAGTATTAGAGAAAATGGAATATTTTTATTTTATTTTTTATTTATTTTATTTATCAACACAACAGGCATTACTGCCCAATACAGTGTCTACATATGAACTTAAATACATAATATTACAGTATAACATAAAACTTGAATACCAATATATATATATATATATATATATATATATATATATATATATATATATATATATATATATATATATATATGCCACTATTTCCCTTGCGTGTTTTGATGGATTGAACCTATACCGTTATATTTGTAGTTATGTCTATACAGTGTATTTTGTTGTGCAAAAGTCTGTGTAAGAAAAGGAGATCGTTCAACGTCCATCTTTGTTCAAGTGTCTGAAGTGTAAAGTTATCAAGTAAATTATCATACGGTTCGCATTTTGGGTAAAGTCCTGTCCTCTTGTACGTGAGAAAACGTATAAATTTGCTTTGTATCTGCTCTACTTTTTGGCTACGTGTTTTCACAGAAGTGTTCCAAATAAGTGAGGCATATTCAATTTTTGATCTTACGTAAGAAAAATAAAGCAATTTTAAAGTTTTACCATTTATAAATTCTTTGGTCGTTCTGATAAGAAATCCAAGATTTCTATATGCATCTTTGGTAATATTTGCCACATGATGCGCAAAGGTTAATTTTTTGTGAAATATCACACCTAAATCTTTAATTGTATCTAATTTTTCTAAATTTATTCCATTTATCGAATAAGTAAAGTCATACGTTTTTTCACGTCTACCTTATGTCATGGTTTTGCACTTATTAATATTTACTTCAAGTCTATTGGTAGTACACCAGTTTAGTATATTAGTCATGTCCTGTTGCAGAAGTAGACAGTCATCTATAGATTTCACATTTGCAAATATTTTTAAATCATCTGCAAAGAGTAATTTGTGAGAGTTATGGATATAAAACGGCAGATCATTAATAAATGATAAAAACAAAAGAGGTCCAAGATTAGATCCTTGGGGGACTCCGGAATTTACACGAAAGCTTTTAGTTTTAAATTCTTTATATAGAACGGATTGTCTACGTTCACTCAAGTACAAGTTGAAAAAAGTTATCATAGGGGGACCAACATTGAAAGAGGCAAGTTTCTGAATTAGTATGTCATGATCCACAGTATCAAATGCTTATGAAAATCCGTATATATTACATCTAACTGTCCATTATTATCTAAGGATGAAGTTATGAAATCTGAAATGATGGTGAGATTAGTTATCGTGAATCTCTTCTGTAGGAAACCATGCTGATATATGGAGATGGAAGATTTAGCATGATGCATGACCTGACCAAAAACGACTTTCAAATACCTTTACAATTGTTGGTAATATAGCTACTGGACGATAGTTTTCTATGCTATTTTTATTGTCGGGTTTTGGGACTGGGCATATTATTGACTCTTTCCATATGTCCGGAAAAACATTTGTCCTTATTGAGAGGTTAAATAAGGTATATAGCGGATATTTCAAAATATTACTACAACCCTTCACGATATAAGGTGGTATATTATCAGACCCAATTGCCTTATTCGGTTTCAGTTTCTTTACTGCATTCTCAATATTTCTTGAACTAATCTCCATGATATGAAATAAGTTCTGATATTCCCCATGTAGGTATTTTTTCTCATGTGGGTCAATATATTTTTAGTTGAGAAGGATGATTTATTGTAAGTGAACTGGAAGTGTTGAGCAAAAGCTTCCGCAATTTCATCATTTTTAGTCAGACTCCGTCCGTCATAGGTCATAGACTCAGAAGAAAGATGTCGGGGTTTACTTTTAATGTAGGTCCAGAAGTGTTGTGGGTCTTCGGTTATATTATTTTCAGCATTAAAGATAAAATCATTATGTGCTATTGCTATTTACGCTTCACTTCTCTACGTAGTCTGCAGTACTCGTTCTAATGATATTGGTGATTAGTCGTTCCCCTCCCTTTAAGCCATTTTATGCAATGTTGCCATTTAAGTTTAATTTTTTATATTATACTGTTACTAAACCAGCAAGGGTACCTTTTTTGCGTCGGTCTTTTCATGGGAATGCACTTCTCAAATAGGTCATAAATTACTTTATAAAATTCTTGTACTGCTTTATTTGGATCCGTATATTCGTTTAGATATTGTCAATCTATTCTCGCTAACTCAGTATAGAGATTATCATAATTTCCTTCCTTAAAATTGAAACCAAAATATGTTTCTTTTGTTTTTTATTCTAGATGATTTAACATGCGGAAAACTTATACAAATAGATGGGTATATTTATCTTCTACCACCTATTTATCTTCTTTAATTAATGGGTGTGGTTCTCTTATTACTGTTACATTGGAAAGATTACTTATTACTAAATTTAATGTTCTCCCTAAGCTATTTGTAACATTATTGAGTAATTCCATGTCATGATATAACATATGGCTAGCCAACCTTAAACTCACTGCAACCCGTAAAGGTGTTAACTGGTTGACTCCATTAACGAATAGGCAGATAACTGCTTTAGCTACACATTAAAAAAATAAATAAATAAACCCGAATTAAAACGTTTATTTAGATTCAGGGAATGGAACCGCAAAGAATTCGGCTTCCGTACTATTCAGTTTCGATATCGGATTGGTAATATATATATATATATATTTGGTCTAGGAATTAATTCGTGCGGGTGGACAAGAGATGGCGCAACGAACGGAGCGTCCCACAGTTCCGTGTATCCACACATGTGTTGCAAACCCCTGTCATCGCGTATCGTTCGTAGTATAGGGCAGTGGATTAAAGCGTCAACAACACCAGTTTGTAGTTAAGTGAACATGGCGCAATTTGTGCTTGATAAAGTGTTTTTGCGGGGTGTCCTGCTGCATTACTTTAACATGCAGAAAAGTGCGACTGAAAGTCATCGTATTTTGGTGGAAGTGTATGGTGACCATGCTCTAGCTGAGCGAACGTGTCAGAAGTGGTTTGCACGGTTTAGAAGTGGTGACTTCGGCTTGGCAGACCAAGAGCGACCTGGACAGCCAAAAAAATTTCAAGACGAAGAATTGACAGCATTGCTCGAGCAGGATTCGTGTCAAACGCAGGAACAACTTGCAGCAGCATTAGGCGTTGATCAAACAACAGTCTCCAAACGCTTGAAAGTCATGGGAATGATTCAAAAGATGTCACATTGGGTTCCACATGAATTGAAAGACAGAGACGTTGAAAGACGAAAAACCATTTTCGAATTGCTGCTTCAACGACAGAGCAGAAAGGGGTTTCTGCATCGAGTTATTACGGATGATGAGAAGTGGATCCATTACGAGAACCCTAAACGAAAAAAGGCCTGGGTGAAACCAGGTGAACCAGGTCCATCACAACCAAAACGAGATATTCACTGTGCAAAGGTTATGCTGTGCATATGGTGGGATATGAAAGGTGTGGTGTACTATGAGCTGCTGCAACCGGGTGAAACTATGAATGGAGAACGTTATCGACGACAATTAATGCGTTTGAAGCAAGCTCTGGCCAGAACACGACCAGAATGTGAGAACAGACATGATAAACTTATTGTTCAACATGATAACGCTCGCCCACATGTCGCAAAACCGGTCAAAACCTATTTAGAAAATGTCGGATGGGAAGTTTTACCCCACCCGCCGTATTTACCAGACGTTGCTCCTTCGGACTACTACTTGTTCGATTGCATGAACAACGATTTGATTGGACAGCGGTTTACTTCTTCAGAAGATATCGAAACATGGGTCTCTGACAGGATCGCTTCCACGGATGAGGACTTCTTTCGCCACGGAATCCGTACATTGCCTGACAGATGGGCGAAAGTGGTGGCTAGCGATGGACAATATTTTTCTTAAGGTATTTATGTATTTTGTGTTTGTACTACAGCTTCAATGTGTGCGTACCAACCGCACGAATTAATTCCTAGACCAAATATATATATATATATACAAGGGCAATCGAAGGGGGGCTAAGGGGCTATAACCCCCCCTCTGACGCTCAGGTTTACACTGGATAAAATGGGCTTCAATTCTGCTTTACACTGGATATAACGGCAAATTATTGTTTAGCCCCTCCCTTGATCATATCCTGGATCCGCCACTGTATATATATATAATGAACGTGACTACATTGTGACTTAATAACTTTTGAACCGCCCGACGGATCTCGGGGAAATTTTTAACATAGATGAGGTTCGGGCTGGGATGGTTTTTATCACTTCACTCTGTAGGTGGAACTTAGGGTAGGGGGAGAGGGAGATATAAAAAAAATGATCGAAAATGATTGATATTAGTGTCGAATCCATAGTTTTCGGGATCGCTGGCATGAACAGTTTAAATCCAAATATAGCCCCGTAACTTGGAGGAGGGGGAGAGAACCCCTTGCTTCTCACATGACCAACTTTATGTGGAAATGTGTCGATTTGGAAATCCTCCAAACTTTATATGTTCTGGTTGAAGAATGCAAGACAAAAAGCATCATCTATCAGATAGGGTTCCAGTAATAGTAAAAAGTGACTAACTCACGGAACACGTTATTAATTTTTGTTATTTTAACCCAGTGAAGCTAGTAATTGATTCTAATATTTTTAGATGGAAGAGTTCTGATTAAGCCTACTACTTCGAGATTCGATTCGCCTTACATGTTGTATGTTTAGGACTCTCAGACGTCCCGGTTTAACAAGGACAGTTCTGAATTTATATTATCCGTTCTTCTGTCCGGAAGGAATTGTTCGAGACTCCAAATGTCCTGGTTTCCTGCCAAAACATAAATTAATATCATCCGTGGGATACTGAAAAAAAATCATCGTAACTCTACTGATAGAAGTAATCTTTTATGTCACTCAACGAGACTGTACATCTGAACATCTATGGAATGTGTATCAGGTTCATACTCTTTAAAGGTTACTTGGATTCCTAGGAGCAAGGAGCAAAATGTATAATTATGAATATACAATAAATTATCATAGGGTGCTCCGTTTTTTAGTTTGCAAATATGGAACCTCTATTTACATTATCAATGCAACTTATTAACATGTCATAATATTTGACCAGTGAGAGCAAATTTCTCACCGGAAATTTGGCAATGTGCATCACGAGGTTTTTGCTTTTCGTTTAACGTCAATTTGGCTGCTGCATAGTATAATTAATTTAAAAGTATAGTGATATTAAGTTGCTTATTTTCCAACATTTATATATTCTTTCTTGTTATTGAATTATCACAAATAAGAAAAAAAGTTGTGTTGATAGTGAAAACTGAATGTAAATTGCCATCACAGAAACTGAATGAAAACTATCTTCCCAAAGCAGATAGTAATTCAAATCTGAATTTGTATGTGTGTGTATGTGTGACGGGTGTACGATATTCGTGACTTAGGATCTGATCGCGTGCTATGACAACGATCGGTCGATTACTCCCTTCCATATAATCTTTAGGAATAACTCACACGTCCACAATTGGAAGGAATTGGGTTTCATATATTCGTTCAGAGTAAAATAATAAAATTTTAATGTTATATTACTTTCGAAGAGACAGGGTGCCTTCACCTACTTCTAATGGAACCCCTGTAGTGAAAAAAAGAAATGAATACGGAAAAGGAAAGCTAGAACATTACAAATTAGAAAAGTAGGCCATGGATAATTGCTAAATGTTCTCACCTAAACGATAATGGTTATAAAAGAAGCAGTCTTTATTTGCAATAATTTCAAATCTCTTCTACTGTTTGGCGTCTTAGGGCCTCAACTACAAAAGGCTAGATAAACTCTCCTAGGAATTTAGTCAGAAAAAACAGTGTACGCCTCTAAATTTGAAAGGTCAATTTATTATTATTGTAATTATTAATATTATTATTATTAACCATTTTAATTCAGAATAATTGTCTTGCGTGGTTAAAATGGAAATTCAAACAATGTGATAATATACGCTTAAGTGCTATGCGCGAGGATTTAAACTTATTAACCCTTAGTGAAAGACGCAGTCTTTTCGATCTAAAATTCTTACATAATCTATTACATAGAGGTTTCTATTTGGATGGTTTTATTTCGTTAACAGTTCATTATTTTAGAACCAGAAATTTTACTTCTTTTGCTTGCACTAGGCTATTTTCTAAATCTTCTATTTATAGCTGTATTGAAACAGCTAACAAATTCTATTCTAATTTAGATCTATTCCAATTTAAATTTCCAATTGTTCGTCATCAATTCTTTAATATTTTTAACACTTGTTAGTTTTGTTTGGATGGGTGCCTTTAATATGCATACACATTTTCTTTTATTTGTATCTATTTCTGTCTTTTTATTTGACTTTTCTGTTCATGCATATAATTCTACCATGTATGCATGTAATTTTTCCGCATGTAATCTTTATGCATGTATTTTTAATTGCATGTATTTTTTAATTGCAATACTACATGGTTGGCTTTCTTTTCTTTTCGTTTTTTTCTTTTTTCTTTTTCTTTTTATTTATTTATTTATTTTGTATTCATTTATCACTAGCAAACCCGCACGTCCTGCGCAAGCGTAAGACACTACTGTTGTCTGAATGATTGAATATGATGCAAAGTTAAAAATATTTATGGCTAGCAAAGTAGTTTTAATAACACGTCAATAATATCTTTAATTAAGAATTTCTCGATAATTACTCGAATTTAAGACGTCCTCGAGTCTAAGACGCATCCCGATTTCCTGGGTTAAATTAAGGAAAAATAGTAATATGTTAAGTTAGTCAATCACTTTTTACTATTTCTAAAGCGCTCTTTGATATTGGTCATTTTCGGTGATTTTAATATATCCTCTCCCCTCGGAAGTATCATTGTTCATCTCAAGAACCCCAAAAACTATTGATTCGACAGTAATATCGGCCATTTTCGATCATTTTCAAATGCTTCTACCCCTCCTTTCAAATGTCTCTCCCCCTCCCTTAAGTTACACGTCTAAGTGACACGACAAAAACCATCTCAGATTCAAACTTCATCTAGGTTGAAAATTTCACAGAGACCGGTCCGGTGGTTTAAGAGTTATTAAGTTTTATTCATTTTTATATATCTTCCTCTCTCATCCCATCCCCTAAGTTTTAGGCCCAAACCTCATCTATGTTAAAAGTTTGATCGAGATCGGTTTGGTGGTCTAAGAGCAGTGGCGTAGCACACTTTTGCGCCATCCCCCCCCGCAAAGTATAGAGAAGGGGCCCCACTTGTAAAGCCGACACAAGTAAGGTGGAAGTTCTACTTCTTTAAAACTTTATTCATCGCAAGACTTCGGGGCCCCTATACATCGGGGCCCCCCCGCACTGCGGGGGTTGCGGGGGCAGCTGCTACGCCACTGTCTAAGATGTATAAAGTTACACAGTCATTTTCATTTTTACTTTTTACATATATCTCCTCCTCCCCTTCCCCTACGTTGCATCGTCAAAGTTAAATGATAAAAATTATCCCAGGCCCGAATGTCATGTATGTTGGAAATTTGATCGAGATCGATTGGGTGGTTCAAGAGTTAAGTTCTGTTTATTTTATATATTAATCTCCCCTCTCCCTACCCTAGGTTCTACCGTCAAAGTGAAAGTATTTTTTAAAAAATCTTTCCAGGCTCGAACGTCATCTATGTCAAAAATTTAATCGAGATCAGTCGGGTGGTTTAAGAGATTAAGAGTCACAATCATAGCCACTTTAAATTTAGATCTGAAGTTTTTCTATTCATAGACATCGCTTTTAATATATTTTATATAGATGAGTTATTTAGCATGTTTCTTTTATTTCTATGATTTTATGTATAAACTGGTTATTTTATAATTATGATGTAGGACCTAACTTATTTACTATATTTTGTATCATTCTTGGTGTACTAGCGGCTGTCAAGCTGCCAATAAACTGCTTAAGAATTATTATTATTATTATTATTATTATTATTATTATTATTATTATTATTATTATTATTATTATTATTATTATTATTAGTTTTTAAATATAGATTTAACATAGATTCGTTCTTTAACACTTTGAACCCGAATGTGGCACTGGTAGCAAGGGATTTAAACTCTCCTTGCGCCGGCTATGATAATAGTACCACGAGATGCTGAGCGATATTTTTAAGCAACCATCTGCATTATGAACATAAACTTTTAACTGCTCGATAGGGATGCGCACGAGACAAGATTTGAGGCTGTCTCGTCTCGCAAATGTGCTGACAAAGTGATGTCTCGACTCGAAAAACGTATATTTTTCTATTGGAAGAGCTGTGTCTCGACTCGATTTTCTCAGGAAAATTCTGTCTCGACTTGACTCGTGCGCATCCCTACTGCTCGATAGCTCAAACCTTCCAGTTTGTTATGTATAACAAATTTCTTTTCTTTAATACACTGTTAACTAAGTGAACTGACTGTATCCTGGAATCGTCACATGACACTTCATTCCTGCCTATCTTTTCACGTGTTTGCTCAGCCAGGACCGGCCCTAGGTAATTCGTCGTCCCGTATAATGACATCATTTGCCGTACACTGTCTCCAGAAAGAACAAATCTTAAAAGAAACGATTTTAAGTATGCAACCCCATCATGAACAACGAAGAGGAGGGAAAAAGCACTCGCACTCAGAAAGGACTAAACACTACAAATACAACCTCGTTGTCTGTTTTTATATATTTAAATAATAATCTACTATGTTAGTGAATGATAAAGCAAATGCATCCGCAGAAGAAAGATGGTAATATTTTTTTTATATAATTCAAAATATCGAGTTTCAATCTCAATATGCCAGTTTGCAATTCCAGTTCAACTAGTTCTTTTATCTTCTTTTATTGATTTTCCTTCTACATCTGTTAAATTAAAAAAAAAAAAAACTTGTTTCCACCTTCAGCGATAAGAAACTTGTTTGTGACAAAGACAAGACTAGTTTTCATATCAAAAAAATTGATAACTAACTAAATGGAAAAGGTGTTCGCTACTGTTCGAGAATTGAGTTCTGTGTATTTGACAATAATCAAGTAATTCATACCGGGATTTGTTTGACCATTTGCTTTACCACTTTCCATATGACCTTAAACTAATGCAACCTAAACATGATTTATGAATCTAGTTCAAATAGAAGGTCAGCTTAGTAAATTTAACTACTATCATTATGAAATTTGTTTCCAACAAGAAATAGCTATTTGTTTTAAATGCTATATTTATGAGAGATTTTGTCGTCCTCCGAAACTTGCTGGCTCGTACAAATGCACGTGTTGCGCATATGGTAGAGCCGACCTTGTGCTCAGCATTGTGAGTAAAAACAATGTAAAGAAAATTTTATTGGTGTAAGTAATACTAAATGCATAAAATAGCATGCACATTATAAATATAATAGTGTATAGAAGCAAAAGTGGAAACTAAGAAAACATACTTTTAGTGCATTACATTAATTTAAATCTTCCTAGAATGTTAGGAAAATGTAGATATTTTTCCGAGTATATCTGCAGGTATGTAAGATGATATAAGCACCCGAAAGTTATGTATATAGTTTTGCAGACATTTTTCGAATTAGTT
The DNA here is from genome assembly GCF_964235325.1 of Thermobia domestica. Taxonomy (NCBI): domain Eukaryota; kingdom Metazoa; phylum Arthropoda; class Insecta; order Zygentoma; family Lepismatidae; genus Thermobia; species Thermobia domestica. The sequence goes on along the minus strand of NC_137460.1, from coordinate 242,462,895 downwards.
GAAAGTTTTACCTTTGTAATTTCCAAACCAACACTGGGATTAAAAAAGAGAACTTTGAATCCACCGGAATATTGATATCATGGTATTTAAATATTATCAGATTCAAAGTGTTTTTACAAAGTATAGTCAAACTACATATCCTACCCAACGACCCGTATTCACAAGTTTACAAAATTTTTGAAAAACGACAATTACCCATTCCTTTAGGAGCACATGAATTCATTCCAATAATATAGGGTTGGTTTACATTTTAAAGGAGTGGCACACTGTAATCTAGTGATTAGAGCGTTGGACTGACGTCCATGTGTCCTGGGTTCGATTCTCGGTGCTTCCTAATTTTCGGCGTCCACCCTGCGTCGTGAAGCAAACTGGGGAGTCACGTGAATGAAAGATATGACAGCCACTAGTCTTAGAAAGCTCCTAATAAGCCGGTTAGTAAGAGGGCGACGCAGCGCGCTGTCCGTGTGCTCGTCGCGAAATTTGACGTAGTTCAGCCGGTTGCTGACAGATGGCGTTGGAGCAGCTCAGGGCCTCAAAAAGTGTTTTTTCGGCAAGTGGTTTGGTTTGGTTTCCATTTTAAGCAATAGTATAAATAAGATTAACCATCAATTGCAACAGTATTGTAGTTCACTATTAGATAATAACACCATTCTATTTAAATTTGTATTTTTTTAAAAATTAGGATCCCACTCAAGTGGGTGTTACAATGTTGGGATGTTAATATGTCTGTTACTCCACACTAATTTCGTTTCGTGCAATCTGTAGATAACAAGAGGGATCATCTCAGCCGAGGTTGTTAATGGAATCAATGCATTAACATCTTCCTTACTAACTGTTACTTTAATTATAGCTGGGGGCGCGGTGGCTCAGTGGTAGAGCATTCACCTGGGGTCCCTGGTTCGATCCCAGCTCGCGCCGTGTGGACTTTGTGGTGGACAAACACCGTGCTCGTGGGTTTTCTCAGGGCTCTGCCGTTTCCTCCGACTTTCTTCATTCCACCATTTCACTCATTTCTCATTATCATTGTCTCCTTTAGCCTAACCGGCATAACCGTGGGACATTAAACAAAGATTTCATTTCATTTCATTTTTTTAATTATAGCCATCCATATCCCAATTTTCTATTAAACAAATGTGTGATAGAAGTTACACATATCTCGCCTATAGATGGTAGCACAAACAACCTACAACTGTCGACATCTACCGGACAAAATTGAAATTTGAAATGCGTTAATTCTTTTCACTGTCTTCCAAAGTTTATTAATACTAAACATGGCAGCTTTGCAAAACGTCGATAGTGAATAATTCTAAACGTAAGAGCTACAATATATACGAGGATGAATCAAGAAGTAATGAACATAAAAGTAACTTTACTCTACTAACGTAATCTCTTCTTTTTCAGATTGATTGATTAGTACCATGGATCTGAAGAAAAAAAAATATCGTCATAGAATTTCTAGCAAAATAAACCATTTAAGGAAATCCATAATCGCTTCAAAACTGATTATGGAGATGGTATAATGGACATCAGCAATGTGTTGCGTTGGTTAAATAGATTTAGAAACGGAGAAAAATAAACTGCAGATAAACTGGGAAGAGGCCGGCCGACAACATCAGTCACACATGCAAATTAAGAACATGCTAATGAATTGATACGAAGAGAGAGAGAAAGGTGTATTCAGTTTAAAATGTTGCTGATACATTGAAGGTCTCGTATGCCTCTGCTCAAAGAATAATTGCTGACTTGAGACATCACAAAGTCACAGGTTCATCAGACTTGGATGAAGTTAAAACAACATTAAAATCTTAGTTCAAGAAGTTTTCCAAAATGGTTATAATGCCTCGGTTCCACGATGGTTCAAATGTGTAGCCTACAAAATCATGAAGACTATGTTGAACGTATTTTTCGTTTGAGAACAGTTCAGACTGTGAACTGCAATACCCTTTGATGTTATATGCTCATTAATACATTTTATGCCAGAAGAGGCATTACTTTTTAATTTACTCTCGTATGTGAATTCAGTCTGAAACAAACTGTGCACAGAGTATCAGAATTTGCACTAATACAATAAATATTTCAATCGTAGTCTCATAATGTAGTCTTAAAAGTTTATGCTGCTTCTGTGAATTTAAATTTAAATTTTTTTTATCTTTCTCAAAAATCTATTAATGTGAGAAGTAGGACCTTAATATTTTGAAAGTATGTTTAGAACACCAATCCTTTATTATTATTATTATTATTATTATTATTATTATTATTATTATTAGTAGTAGTAGTAGTAGTAGTAGTAGTAGTAGTAGTAGTAGTAGTAGTAGTAGTCAGGCCCGCAACTAGAGGGGGCTAGGGGGGCCTGGCCCCCTAAACTTTTCCGTGGCGCATCCAGACAACACAAAAAACACAATTTAGATATGTGCAAGAGAATTTTTAATGACTTGGCCTCTCTAACATATCCATGCCCCCCCCCCCAAACCTCTGTGGCTGGTTGCGGGCCTGATAGTAGTAGTAGTAGAAGAAGAAGAAAGAAGAAGAAGAATCACTTACCTGTTTGGTAATCAGAAACCATGCACATCTGATGAACAGAATCTACTGGTCGCTCCACGGCTTTGTTAAATTTCTGACGTCGGTCGTCCGTAAAACACTTCTCGGTGTAACTTTTCACACAATCTACAAATTTATTCCACATTCTGTAAAGAGAAAAACAATATATAATATTTTATTTTATTTTATTTATTTAACAATCACCAGATACAGCTAAGAGACCATTTTACACTGGATAACAACAACAACAACAACAATAACAATGGAAAGGATTTGGGAAGGTATCGGCCAGGGCCTGTTTAGTAGGTACCATCCCGGCATTTGCCTGGTAGGACTGAGGGAAACCCTGGAAAACCTCAGTCAGGATGGTCGGCAGCGGAATTCGAACCCACGACCTCCCGAATGCAAAGCCAACGCTCTACCACTTGAGCTATTTCGGTCGGTAATATTACATAAGTATATATATTTAACTATCTGCTTACTTAGTTTTATATTAGAAGATTACGTCATGTAGAAACTAATGAATTGGGCAGATCAAGACTCAAACCGAACACAGAAAACACAGAAAGAGTATTACAGAGTGAGTAGCCTTCAGCTGGCTGGGGACTTCGCCCCTAGACAGCGCCGTAACTTAGATTTTTTTCTGAGGGGGGTGGGGCAAGCATTAATATTTGGGCAGGCATTAATATTTGGGCAAGCTAGAAAAAGTTTTTTGGGCCCTCCCTTAAGATTCGAAAATAGGACCCTTCTTTCCATCTTTTTCTTACTCTTTGTTGACCCCCGGAGCCTGTGGGTCCTCTAGTACTCCCCTGGGCCCGTTCCATACATGACAAATTAATTAAGGGGATAATATTGACAAATCTCAAAGCCATAGGGGTATACGAAAAAATATTACTTCTACGGCCCCTAATAGTAGACATTTTTTTTACTGAAATGTGCCCACGATTCATTTTTGTTTTATTTACCTTTTGTGTACTATTCTGTTTATGTAATGTAGTGAAGTTTTTTGATGCTTCATTTATAATTTCATGTTCGTATCATATATGGAACAAAAAAATTTTGTCTTAAAGTGGGCCCCTTTCGGCGCTGTGGGGGGCAGTTGCCCCCTGACCCCAGAAGTTACGGCCCTTTCCCTAGACCCCTGCATTTGCTCATTTGCTAGATATACGGCCTCACATGTCTTATTTCGGCCATTGGGAAGTCTAAATAACTAATTTCATTTCTCTAATAGATAAAGGCTGAAAGGGTATTCTCAGAACCGGTAAAAATTTCCTCTTGTGGTGATATTTAAAACGAATAATGCTTTTTGATATAGATTCAGCGTCCGAGGAACAAGTTCTATCAATTATTTTCTTCACTTTACTCTTCCGCAAAATTCTCTTTTCTGTACATTAATAAAAGTTTTGTTTTATTTTCGGTTATTGCGATTTATTGCGGTTATTATTTCGTCATTAGAAGAGTTCTGTTACTGCTATGTTGTTTAAAAATAAAAAATAAACATTATTTTCTTATTTATATTATTATTATTATTATTATTATTATTATTATTATTATTATTATTATTATTATTATTATTATTATTATTATTATTATTATCATTATTATTATTATGTTTATATTCCCATTTTACAGTACAGTTTGAGATTTGTACGTGAATGAGCGAGAAATTTTGTACATATCTGAATATTAATGTGGACGTTAGGACAAAGAAGAAGAAAAAAATATAAACTGTCATAAATGTGAATCACCTTCATGACTTCCGACGCTAAAATGCAAATGCGCGGGAAGGATATGAGTGACGGGGGGGGGACGAGTGGGGATGGGGAATAAATTGTTGGCTTCCGATATACAGGTGAATATGGCCTTGGGTCATGACAAATGAAGCAATTGAGACAGGAAAATAGAAAAGAAAGAAGTCCAGTGAAATGAGAGTATGAATGGATGGGATGTTAATCATTGAAAGTGCTGTAGCCTTGTGCCAAAACAAGGAAAGTCCACGTTGAAATGTGGATCTCCCTCAGTTGTAGATTTTCGGAGGGTAATAACTATAACAAGACACTCAAATACAGAAATGGCACATTTGATATTTATTAATCACCTAACTTACTGGATATCTTATGAAACCAGAAAGTTCATTGTCGCAGAAACAAATGCTCAGCAGAGGTACGTTTCACGAAAGCTTCCCAAAAATTCTATACACATGCAATGGCCAAGCGAGATTTTGTTTCGCTCGAACAACTAGAAACATCTCCTATTTTGTATTTTATATTAGGCAATAACACTATCCATGCCTTTGGATTGAATATTGAGCGAAAGAAATACTGACCAATGCTTCAACCAACAATGTATTCAAAACTATAATGTGTTACAGTTTCGGATATCTACCATATCCTTCATCAGACACTATAGAACATAAATGAAGATACAAACATATATATAGTCATTCTAATACATATATGTTACAGCAGGAAGGAGTTAGAGAGAGAAGTACTCAGGAGGAGACAGAGAGAGAGAAAGAAGAAGGAAGAGAATGAGAGTGAAAGATGACGTGGTATAGAAAACATGGGAGAAGAAACGGAGAAACTGAAGAAGTTATTAAAGAAAGGAGGGGTCAGAACTTATAGAAGGAGTGGAGAAAATTTATTGAGATCAATAAAGAAGAAGAATAGAAAAGACACCAAAAAGATTAATGAAGAAGAAGAAGGAGTTATCTACAGGGCATGGTGTGGGGACTGCGATGTCATATGGAGAGACGGGAAAGAGAATGAAAGAAAGGATAAAACAACATAAAGATGATGTAAGGAGGAACAAAGATACCAATGCGATATACAAACATATTAAGGAAACTAATCACAAAATTAACTGGGATAAGACGGAAATATTGGAGATAGAGAAGAGAATGATAACAAGGAAGTGGAAAGAAGCAGATTGGATAAAGAACGTAGGAATAGATAAGCTTATGAACTAGACAGGCGGCTTACCTATTAATGAATTATGGCAGAGAATGTTAGATAGCATAGACAGGAAGATGGAATTGAAGATGGCCCTTATAAGGACCAAAAATGGCGGCGCGTGATTGACAGAAAAATGGACACGGGGACCTACGGGATTGGCTGAAGGCTTTAGCCACTACAAGTTAGACTATTTCTAGGATGTCCGTATCTTCATTTATGTTCTATAGTGTCTATGTAGTGTCTGCTGAACCAGGTCGGTATCCAACCCAAAAATGAAGGGGCCCGGTAGAAGTTAGTGGTTGGGCGATCAAACCATATTATAGTTCATTTGCAAGTCTACCTAGAAACTTTCAGGGGGAGTCGGCCCCCCTAGACCCACCGTGGATACGGGCCTGTGCTGAACACGATGTGGTAGATATCTGAAACTGTAACACATTATAGTAGCAAATACTGAAGCTTTGGTCAGTGTTTCTTTTGTTTTATATTGGGTGTAGGAATGCTCACGAGAAGAGAACTGAGAATTTTTGTGATGAATTACGAGACGAGACAGTCTTCCTCAGCAGAGAGAGATACACTTTCTGAGACGAGACATCACTTTCAAAACACCTTTTCAAGATGAGACCCCAACTCCTCTTCTGTAGAGGACACTCATAATGTACTCTATACAAATATTTCCACAGTGCTTCATTATTTGCGAAGTAACTAAGAGACTCTTTCTTCTACTATAGGGTTCCAAATTACTCAACTATTAATGATAAGGTGTTTGTTAAATAGCTAGAAATCGCTCTTGTTTAAATTAAACATAGTATCTCCCAAACAGGATTTTCTAATATCAAACAACCTAATACTTCTGAACTATTTCATCTTCATTCCCAAATTGTATTCAAGGGGAAACACCACACCTATGTATGAGCAGTCACTCTGTGCTTGCTAAGTGGGCTTTGTGGTAGACAAACATCGTGTGCATGGCTTTTCTCGGGGTTCTTCCGTTTCCTCCCAGTTTCTTCATTCCATCCTTTTATTCATTCTCATGATCACTGTCTCCTTTAGCCTACACGACATAACCGAGAGACGTATAACTGAAAGATTTTCTGTCCGTGCTTTACAATAACCATCGTATCTGTTCTGGCCGCGTCTATAATAATAATAATAATAATAATAATAATAATAATAATAATAATAATAATAATAATAATAATAATAATAATAATAATAATAATAATAATAAAAATAATAATAAAAGTGAGATAGTAACAGGAAATTATACAATATTCTATTCGGGTGGCGTTAAGGTCGAGTATGGTTTTGCGATAGCAATAAAGAACGAAGTAGCAAGAAGTGTAACCAAAGTGTAATACTGCAGTGACCGCTTGATGTTTGTAAAACTAAGTGCAAAGTGCAAAACCAGTGAATATTGTGATAAGACAAGAGTTTATGCCAACAACCAAACATGGTAGCAATGAAGCAGAAGTAATATATGATGAGGTCAGTAACATATTGCATGGAGGTCAGGAGGTTAGGTCAACACCATAGGAATGGGAGACTTCAACAGCGCAACAGAAGGAGCTGTGAATAAGGTGCTGGCACCATTTGGACTAAATAGAAGAAACGAACAGGGTCAAATCCTTATCGACTTTGTAAGCAACATGATATGGCGGTGACGAACACGTGGTTTACGAAACACAAAACCAAGCTGTACACATGGAAAAGTTTAGGAGATAAGAAACGCTATCAAATCGATTACATTCTTGTCAAACAATGTTTCAGAAATAGTGTACGAGACGTGGAGACACTACCGGAAGTGGGCATTGATTCGAATCACAATCTCCTTGTGACGGAAATGCAAACTTGGTTAAAGTCAATCAAGAAAAATGAGAGGAGAAATCGAAAATGGAACTTAGAGCCACTACGAAATATGGACAGTGATGTGAAAGAATAAAATTATATGCAATGGACGATATGGTAATCAATTTAGAAAATAGTTGGAAAAAGTTAAATAGATTCTACTAGACACATTCCACAATAACATTGACAGGATGGAAAGATCACCGAGAAAACCATGGATAACTAAACCGATGGTTAAGAAGATGGAGGAACGCAAAAGGGCCAAAACCACGGACAGCAAAGAATACAGAAGGCTGAATAATGAATTGAGAAGAGAGACGGACAAAGCCAATGAAAAGTACATGGAACAGATACGTGAAGATATAATGAAACTTAAACGGCGCAGCAGATAAAGAATGAGTCAGAAAAAACCTGGCCGCTTTCCTCCCGCCATATTTTCTAGTATATAAGATGAACATTGGTAGCACTGTGCATAAGCAAGGACAGACTGCCGATCTTACTCACGAATAGATTGTCAGTTGTGAAGTGCGCGTGGTGTGGTAAAGAACGATGAGTCAGTTAGAAAAACGAAAACTAATTGTGAACAAATACCTCGAAAATCCAGGTATGTCCTTAAATAAATTAAGCAAACTCGTAAAGTACCCTCGGTCTACTGTGCAAAATGTAATTAAAAAGTACACAAAAGATTTAACTGTTGAAAGGAAACCTGGCTCAGGTAGAAAACCGGGTACTAGCCAACCGAAGCTGGAGAAAAGAGTTACTGCATTGCTGCGTCAAAATCCGAATTTATCGGAAAGAGCAGTTGCTGGTATAGTCAAAGCGTCCCAATCTACAGTGCACAGAATTAAAGCAAGGAAAGGTTTACGATCTTTCAAAGTGCAAAGGGTACCTAACCGAGACGAAAAGCAACAACTGACAGCAAAATCCAGAGCAAGAAAACTCTATGATCAGTACCTTACTCAATATGAATGTTGCATTATGGACGACGAAACCTATTGTGTCGCTGATTTCAGTCAAATTCCCGGAAAGGAGTACTACGTGGCACTGAAGAGGGGAGATGTGCAGGATATATTTAAACAACGGAAGGCATCCAAATATCCCAAAAAATATTTGATTTGGCAAGCTATTTGTTCATGCGGTAAAAAAAGCAAGGCGTTCATCACAACAGGGACAATTAACGGCGAAATTTATACGAAGGAGTGTTTACAAAAACGCTTGTATCCATTTGTGATGTCACACAGTAACTCTGTTTTCTTTTGGCCAGATCTTGCTACCTCTCACTACTCTAAAGCAGCCACCGATTGTTATAAAGAAAAGGGTATCGTCGCAGTTCGAAGAGAGGCAAATCCACCAAATTGCCCTGAACTTAGGCCAATTGAAAAATATTGGGCCCACATTAAAAGAACATTGAAAACATCAAAAGGGAAGGCGGCTGACTTGAAAACTTTTCGTCGCAAGTGGACTGCAGCTGCCAATCAGATAACAGAAGAAGATGTGCGAACTCTTATGAAGCGGATTAAAAGTAATGTACGAGCATTTTTCCATAATTAGTTCTTTATGATATCTTTTGTGTGTTTAATATTTTTTACTTTATAGTCAATTAAAGTATTAAAACGACCTTTCTTCTTTTCATTTCTTTACCTACTTTTTTGGTCAAAGTTACTGGCCAAGTTTTTTCTGACTCATTCTTTATGTCCTGATGTATCAGAAAGCACAAGAATTAGGAAGGAAAGCTAACAAAAGAATACGCATGTTTGAAGTCGAAGACCAACAACGCCATGTAGTCACTGACCATCAAAGAATAGAAATGGGAAAAATACATACAATATAAGTATAATCAGAAGAACTGTCCCAAAGATATTGCGATTGAAGTAGAGAAAGATGTGGATGATGAACAAAAAGGACCCAGTATATTGGAAGTGAAGTAGTACAAGCCATCGAAGACATGGGACGGATAATACTTTTGTAAAATCTTAAACTTGTAGTAGTCAGTAAAGAATATTCTAATATTCCATGCTATACACGCGTTTGCTCATGCACCATAAATTTCATCAAGAAATTTAGTTTTTATAATCATTAGCATCTGCCCATTTCTACAAGCCACTTCATATCCATATACTATAGCAGGCAGTGCGTTCCAAAGAATTTTCGTTTTCTTAAAAGAAGGACGGGATTTAGATCAAAAGATCACTCTATACAGGCATATTTTTAAGATTAGTAATGTATTTTACTGTACTATACTATATTTCATTTTCTAAGGCTACTTGTACTTTACAAGTCTTACAACAATTTATTAAAAATTTCTGCAAACTGAAAGGATACCTCCTAAATTTCCAACTAAAAGCATTACATAGAGATATCGAACCAGAACCGAACGGCTTTCCCGTTTACTCAAGTAATGCTTAATTAAATAACGCATATGCGCAATCTACGTAAATACATTTATGTCAACTTAATTGAGTTACAGGTTTAAAATTAGGCAGAGCGGAATTGCGGGAAAATATCGCATTGAGTTAACGTGTTTACGTATCTGTAAAAAATTTGAGCTCTAGAGTTGTTTTAGAAGTGCGTGAAATTTGAGTTGTAAGATGTGATTATAACAAACAGAAAAGTAGACTAATAAATGCATTATAATGATGAGGAATGCATATAGGCTTTTTTTTTTTTTTTTAAAAAAAAAGGTTTCAGACAGTGCAAGAAAAATACGTGGAAGTTCAATGGATATGTGAGTAATAATTGATATTCAGAAATTTACAATAAGTTTCATTTTGACCCTATCTTAGCGTTCTGAAGATAATTATGCACCAAAAAATTGAATGTATTCAAATTTTCCTAGCTGAACTTGCGCTTCCACATATGAGCATGAATCCCCTTGTCATTCCTCGCATCTGTACATGATCCTTTACAGACACAAGTGAAAAACATCTTCATAAAAGTCGGCAAGGATCAGGGACGGCCACAGAAACGCTTGATGGGGTGGGCGAAAAGAGGCGGACCTAGTTGCTGGGTGGGCAGACAATGGAAATGAAAACTGGGCAATGTAGACATGTTTTTGACAATAATTAAGTATCATTTTTATACTCTTTAGTTAGTTAAGGCTCAGACCGAAATAGAGGAGGAACAAGGATGTGGAAAACAGCTGTCTTGGCCTCATAAAAGGTACAATTCCGACATTCGGCTGGTGGGACTGAAGAAATGCAGAACGGATGGGCTGCGGGAGTTCGTGGCTATATGCTCGATCTACCGAATTCCGCGTGGCACACACTACGGTACCTCTATTTCCAGTTTTTTTTTTAAACAATAATAACGGCGTGTACTGTGTAGTCGAAGTTCAAGACAGCTTTACCTCCTCTCCTCAAGGTGACCAGACGTCCCGTTTTAGCCGGGACAGTCCCTTATTTTCAACCGTTGTCCCGTTTTTTTCTGATTCTCAAACGGGACGCCTAAATGTCCCGTTTTTAAGCAAACATGACCCAGATGTCCCGTAATTATTATTCAAAATGTAAATGGTCAATGCTAATTCTACACTCTTCCGTACTAACACTCATTGGGAAGGTTCAGCCGTGCCTAGAACTTCTGAATATTCAAATGAGAATTGAGTGTTCTGTGATTCAAGTGGGAATTGAGTGGGAATTCTGAGTGTTGAAGTAGTAAACAGTATTGTTGGGCAGTACTTAAGTTAGAAACGCTGTGTTATCATGCTTACTTGTGTATCTTGTAAATTGAAAACACTGCTGACAAGTGAGTTCCAAAATGCAATGTAGAAGTCACCCCCCACCTCCCGTCGCCGATTCGTATGCGTCCCGTTTTTGAAAGTAAAAGTTCTGGTCACCTTGCCTCTCCTCCAAGAATGCACATGAATACATAGAAATAAAAGAAGGTTCAAATAACACAGACTAACAAATAATACTCTACCTTTCGTTAATAACATAAAATACACAATAAGTAGGTAAAGTAAAACAAGATTTTTTGACGTGATCTCTATATGCAACAGCGAAGAGTTATGTTACAAGGTGAACTAGATACAGGATGGCAACATTCGACAGCATGATTGTTTGATCATAGCTTACACAGATATCTTTGAAACTGAAACTCGAGTTTGCAAATATATATAAACGATTTCGATCTATAACGAGTTCCAAGAGATTCAAACGAATTCAAAAAAGTGGGGGGCAACTGCCCCCTCTTGCCCCCTGATCGCCACCCCTGCTTGTAACTCACATAAATGTCGGTAAACCCAGTAGCCATTCAATGTATCGATGCTTGATTTTTTTCGGCTTCTGTATTTTGTTTGGGATATAGACTGTTTAAAAAATGAAATGAAATCTATGAGTTTAACGTGCTCTATAGGCTAAGGGAGACAATGATGAAAGCAAGTGAATATATATATATATATATATATATATATATATATATTGTATAAAGAAGTAAATAGCAATTAACAAAACTTCATCATGATCCACATAAACAACAATGTATTTTTTAAACTATGAAGGGCTGATCACATGGTACGAACAAGCTTACAATAAACTTTTATACCTGCAGCTTAATGAAGAGCAATGCGTCGCTTTTTATGTCCAGCATACAATGCGTTTACCACATACTCTACAGCAATATTCATTACAAGTTTTCTTTCTACTGAGAGGAAACAAAGATCGCTTAGGCGACCGTTTGCCATTCGATTTCTTAGATATATTTTAACTCGTCTAAGACACGAGAAAGAACGCTCACATGGTGAACTTGGAATGATGGCAACAATTACGGCTAATTTGTGAATTTCATGAAAGCAATTTTGAAACGATCCATTACTTCAGTAAATGAGAAACGGAGGTACTTTTGCATTGCTTTTCCTCCTCATAACATTTCAAAACTTTCGGGAGAAGTTTCAGTTCCACCTATCGACATCACATCCATAATGACGTGCAAATGGTTCAATTTTCTCAAATGAGAGGAAGTGTTCACTTTTACGGTGAGGACTGCTTATCCCACATAGAATACCTGTATTTTCTGTAAAACGCCTATTCATTTGTTCAAGTATTCTGTTAAGTACAGGAAGAAATATCCCAAGTCTGTAGTCTTCTTGGGATTGGATATCTTCTTCCTCAACCGATATTTGCTCAGTCATAATATACTGATGTAAATGATTGGGCAGTGGTCGTGTTCTGGACATTGGACCCGTTAGAGATATACCGTTATTTTCAGCAAGACTCAAAGACTCATTCCAATTTTTTTCGAACTCCTCGACTGTATTTCGAATTTCAGTAAAATAATCCACTACACCCTTCGTACTTAAAACAGCCTCAGCCGCTGTGCTCCCCTTGTTTTGTAGAAAATTTGACAATCGTTTCAACTTTCAAAGAAAAAGTGTGAACAAGTTGAGTTGGAACACAAACTGAAAATTCACTTCACTCAATAGACGTCTTGCTTCAGAAGAGCGACTGCGATTTTCATTAATTATCTCAGCAAGTGTTAGAATAACTGCCCTAAACGTTCTCTTCATAGCACAAGCTGCAACCTAAGATAAACAGGTAAAAAATTTCCTTACTGGTTCAGAAGATACTTAATGTTATCAGTGGCGAAGGATCGTAAGAGGCCCTGAGGCCCGGCCTACGCATTTACTTTCAGAAATTATAATTTATAACACAGGCCTACAGAAAAAAATTTTTTCTTGGTGCCTAAAATTTTAGAGCTGATTTTAACTATGTGTGGGGCGCTGAATCCAATAATGTAAGCAGTTTTTTTCTATCAGCTCTACTTTGGTAGATACAGGCTACTGTACCAGTAGTGTTATTTACGTTACAATGTATGTGGAAGAAATATTACAATCCAAAATAAATATGTAAATTATAAATGATGTAACCACTATTTCTGCATGCTTCTTGCAATAGTATACAAAATAAGCAAAAGAAATTCAAATATTCTCGTAATAACAAGTTTGAATATGATCTTATAAACTCTGCAACTCAAATAAATCCTACTGTGCTCTATAGAGATTTCTATTTGGAAGAACGGCGCTCTTTTCTCATTAGTGCTGCTATCTGTCGGTACTAAACGGAAACTAGTCATATAGTAGTTCCAGGAACGTCCACTAGATTGCATTGGTATTCTACTTGGCTAGTGGATCGTAGTTGTTGCAGTGTTGCCAGATCTACTGATTTTGCAGGAGATCTCCTGTTTTTTCTACTGATCTACTGCGAAAGAAAATGAAAAGTGAACAATCTCCTGCTTTTTCCTTACTTCGAGAAGTTGAAGAAATATTATTATTATTAATATTGAATTTTCAATGTTTCCTCACATAAAAAGATGAAATTTCTCTGTTATAATACAAAGCTCTGTAGAGCATATAGTTATAGAGCTTTACTGTATATAATATGAATCCAAAGAATACAACTGTACGTCATTTTCTATATGCATTATGGTTAGCGTTTTTATGACTTTCTGTAATATTTACAAGTAAGTGTTGTTTAAATTGGGACTTGGGCTGGAAGAGTGGCTTAGATCGTTTCTCCGCGATCGTCAGCAAGAAATCGTCTTACGCTACGGTCACGTGTAACTGCACAATATAGCTACGTTATCGCTACGTGCATGAAAATACATTTTCCCACTCCACTTTGCTCTTTCACTACGTTTTACTTCACACGTGTTTGTATCAAATAATATTAATATAAATCGGAACTTTTCACTTTCATTTGCTCAACGTAGTTCATCGGAAATGAATTCTGGATTGCTTGTTTTGACTACTGCCCCCTTAATAATGGCAAATTTTATTGCCTCCCGGATTTACATTCAAACGCCACCACTGTATGTGTCTACTGCTTTCTCCTGCTTTTTATCTTCGAATCTCCTGCTTTTCCAACTGACTGGTCTGGCAACACTGAGTTGTTGTCTTGCAGGTGGAGTGACATGTTGGAACATGTGAGTTTTGTTCTGAAATCATAACTTGTATCGCGTATACTAAGGCTTTATATTTAACATCCGTGTTAGTGGCCTGAACATAAAATGAGTTCAAGTCGAAGAAGTTGTGTTAACCATCCTGATGTGTTTTGCTACATATGTGGTGAGTACACATTTAAAGACAATAGAAAACATATCAGTGACTTTGTAAAAAAAGCATATCATGCATATTTTGGTGTACGCCTAGGGGACCAAGATAAAACGTGGGCTCCACATATTGTGTGTAAAATGTGTAATGAACACTTGCGACAGTGGACAACTGGAAAAAGAAAAAGTCTTAAGTTTGGTGTTCCAATGGTTTGGAGGGAACCCACAAACCATGTTGATGACTGTTATTTCTGCCTGGTAAATGTTACGGGTATGAATAGAAATAACCGGAACAAGTGGACATATCCTGATCTGCCTTCAACAAGACGTCCAGTTGTTCATTCCGATGAAATACCAATCCCAACGTTTCACCACTTGCCAGAGCTTTGTGAGACTGAAAACGAACGTAGTGAACATTCTTGTGACATGGATGATGGAAGTGACAGTGATTATGAGGGAATGTCAACAATTCCTCAACAGTTTAATCAAGATGAGCTAAATGATCTAGTTAGGGACCTTAATCTTTCAAAAGAATCGTCTGAATTACTTGCTTCCAGATTGAAGGAGAAAAACGTACTAGAACAAGGAACTAAAATCACATTCTACCGAACAAGGGAAAAGGAGTTTTTACCATTTTTCACTGAAGACACAAATCTCGTATTCTGTCACGATGTTAGAGGTCTCCTAGAACACATGGGTCTTCCAGAATACAATCCAGATGATTGGCGCCTGTTTATTGATAGCTCCAAGCGAAGTTTAAAATGCGTCCTTCTACACAATGGCAATAAATATGGCTCAATTCCAATCGCTCATTCAACACGACTGAAAGAAGAATATGAAGCAATTGCTTTGGTTATGGAAAAAAATAAATATCAGGACCATCAGTGGGTGATTTGTGTGGATTTAAAGATGGTGAACTTTCTTCTTGGACAGCAAAGTGGCTACACAAAATATCCTTGTTTTCTATGTCTGTGGGATAGCAGAGACAAAGCAAACCATTGGTCAAAAAAAGAGTGGCCGCAGAGAGACGACATGGTTGTTGGTAAGAAAAATATTATTAACATGCCTATTGTTGAGTGTGACAAAATCATTTTGCCACCTCTACATCTCAAGCTCGGTTTGATGAAGCAGTTTGTAAAGGCGCTAAATAAGGACGGGCCGTGCTTTGCTTACATGGGAAACAAGCTACCTCAGATCAGCACAGAAAAATTAAAAGCTGGAATATTTGATGGTCCCCAAATAAGACAACTCATGAAAGATCCGGCTTTCGTGGAGTCCATGAATGAGACTGAACGTAGAGCTTGGACCTCATTTGTAGAAGTTATCAAGAATTTCCTTGGCAATAATAAAGCTGATAACTATGTTGAGCTAGTGAACCAGATGCTTAATGCATTCCAAAAACTTGGATGTAATATGAGTATCAAAATTCATTACCTGTACAGCCATTTGGACCGTTTCCCAGACAACGTAGGCAGTCTGAGTGAAGAACAAGGTGAAAGATTTCACCAAGATATTAAAACAATGGAGGACCGCTACCAAGGAAGATGGGATGCCCATATGATGGCAGATTACTGCTGGAACCTAAAAGGAGACTGTGCAAAGAAACATTCAAGGATGTCACGAAAACGAAGCTTCCGAAGTGTTGAATAGATCGTTTTGAACAAATTATTTGATTTTTTATTCATAAAAACTATTATAAAATGTAATTACAGAGTTATTATGTACTTGATGTTTGTGTTTATATGGTTTTCATTATTTTCAAAGTGTTCCAAATAACAGATTTAAATGTCATAGTTTTCTTTTCACTTACAGTAAAACAGCACCTATGCAATTTTCAACGTTGTAGCAGGTCAGTCTTGCAATTCCTATATCTCAAAAACTAAAGCTGTTAGGGGAAAACTAACGCCATATTTGGATTCAGCGTCCCAATTCTACTTCAAATCAGCTAAGAAACACCCGGCACCAAAACCACTGTAAGCCAGTGTAATTAATTCATTTTCCTTGCACAGAATGTATTATAATTTTCTAAGTTGAAAAAAAATTCTATTGTTCGATAAAGAGATCGTGGTTAGCACCACTGCTGGGAGGCTCACCGAGCAGTGTCTCAGGCGACAGAAGAACTACCGCCAAGCTACTCAGAAAATCCCGCGAGAGAACGTGTTGGTAATAACCTGAGAAAGAGACCGGCCTCAGCGCTTATCGACTTTCGTTTCTACATAAAGCGTTTCTCTCGAGACCTTCGATTTCGATTCGATATGTCAAACAAACAAAGAGCAAGAGGACGTAGGGCCCCATTCCGTATCAACTTTGGTGAACGCGACGCAAAAGCTGAATCAAGCAATTCTATAGGCGCTACGACTATTATCACAAACTAATTCCCCTTTATTTCGTTATGTTGGCGCAAACCCGTATGAAATCAGACTCGTTGAGTTCATTAAAATTGCGTAGAGTGTGTCCGCCTTATGGAGAGTCGTTTTGATGTATGATTAGCATCATACTAAAGACCTGACTACTGCAAGGAACATATGTTAGTCGAACTATTTAGTATAGCACTAATCACACGTCAGAACGTCTCTGCATAAGGCCCTGTGTGTTTTTGAGATATTGTGAGTGACATTTTCTCTAACATGTGCAAAAGTGAATGAAAGAAAATATCAGTAAGTGGAAAATATGAACATAATATAATTCCTATTAAAGAATCTTCTATGTCAGTGGTCTTTTGAAAATTAATGTGTTATTAAGGAACTAAGACCAACTCCTGTGTTGAAAATAGAACAGAGGGCAAGAAAGTTCTGCATGCATTGGTACAAAAAAGTATTTGGGGTTGTTGACATATAAAGAGCAGCGTATATATAAAAAATATATATATATATTTAACTATGATTCTGCTTTTAAAGGAGAATTAAGTGAAACACAAAATGACTTGATAGAATGTTTGTCATGTGTTTTGAACAATATAATTAAAAACGAAATGTTACAAGCAGAGTTTGTTTCAACACAAGTAGACTAAACAAAATGGGCCTTATGCAGAATCATTCTGAAGCGTGATTAGTGCTATACTAAAGAGTTCGACTAACATATGTTTCCTGCTGTAGTCAGGCCTTTAGTATGACGCTAATCATGCGTCAAAACGACCCTGCATAAGACGGCATAGGTTTCTTGTAAAGCGCAGATAATGTGATAATCCATCATCCCACCCGATCACACCCAATTAAAACAATTAAATCGCATTACGGCGAATTAAGATAAGGTATGAGTCACATACGTGAATACCATTATGAAAATTGAGATTCGGATGGAATAAAAAGCTGTCGATGGACTACAATTACGTTGAATTTAGGTGAATTTGTCTTCTTGTTTCTGTAGTAAAATATTTATGTCTAATCTGTTTCATTTATTATTATTATTATATTAGTTGTAGTAATAGTAGTAGTAGTAGAACGTTAGGCCTACCCTCTTGAAAGTATCACCCTTCGCCACTGAATATTATAAATAATACTATATATTGAATACTGTGAGAAAATCCCGTGGAAACAAGCCATGGATCAGAGTAGAACAAAGAGAACCTGAAGAGGTCGATAATTTCAAGTATCTGGGAAGTATTTTGACGAGAGACGCTTACTGCACCAAAGAGATCAGGTCAAGAAGCATTCAACAAGAAAAGATCACTCTTAACCAGCAGACTCAATATTGGACTTAAGAAGAAGTTGGTCAAGCGTTTTATATGGATTATTGGACTGTATGGTTCAGAGACTTGGACATTACGGAAGTTAGAGAGGAAATATTTGGAGAACTTCGAAATGTGGTGTTCGAGGAAGATGGAGAAGATAAAATGGACAGAGAGAGCAACAAACGAAGCTGTTTTAAAACGGATAGAAGAAAAGAGGACACTTCTAGCCACCATCATTCGTAGAAAGGCCAATTGGATTGGACACATCTTGCGAAGAAATTGTCTTCGTCACACCGCCATAGAAGGAAAGATGAAAGGGAAGCGAGGAATAGGAAGAAGAAGAACACAGCTGGTCTTTTATTTGAAAGATAGGAGAAAATATTGGGAGTTAAAGGAGGAAGCTGAAGATCGAGATAAGCGGAAGAACCATTTCTCGTCTCAAATCTAAAAATTGAAAATAAAAATAAAAATAAAAAGTCCTTATTAGTCCCAGGACCTGCCGAAAGGCAAAATACTTAATAATTGAATACCATAAAGAGATAGTACATTAGAAGCCGTCATTTTCTGTGTAGTATCACTGACAACACCTCAGCAATATACAAAGGACGCGATGACCGATTAGTAGAAGGTCATTATGATGATGCAGTGTCCTGCCCGAAGGTCAATCTTTGACCCGATGGTCCCTGGGTAAAGTGAACCCATGATGGCTTGCCATAGCCTTCCTAGAGTAGGATCCTAGGACCTAGAGTAGGATCCAAATCACTTGCATTTCCACTCGGAATCGAATCCAGGACTCATCGGGGACACTGGAAGGTCAATAGGAGTAACATTATTTCGCATGTGTATATTTTCATGGTAACTATGCGGACAAAATTATTATTATTATTAAGTATTCTGCCTTTCGGCAGGTCCTGGGACTAATGAGGATTTTTTTTCAATTTTAGATTTTGGCCTGCAAATGTTTCTTCCACTTTTGCCGATCTTCAGTTTCCTCTTTTAACTCCCAATATTTTCTCCTATCTTTCAAATCAAAGACAAGCTGTGATCTTCTTCTTCCTATTCCTCGCTTTCCTTCCATCTTTCCTTCTATGGCGATGTGAAAAAGACAATTTCTTCGCAAGATGTGTCCAATCCAATTGGCCTTTCTACGAATGATGGTGGATAGAAGTGTCCTCTTTTATTCTATCCGTTTTAAAACAGCTTCGTTTGTTGCTCTCTCTGTCTATTTTATCTTCTCCATCTTCCTCCAACACCACATTTTGAAGTTCTCCAAATATTTCCTCTCTAACTTCCGTAATGTCCAAGTCTCTGAATCATACAGTCCAATAATCCATATATAGCACTTGATCAACTGCTTCTTAAGTCCAATATTGAGCCTGCTAGTTAAGATTGGTCTTTCCTTGTTGAATGCTTCTTTAGCTATGACAATTCTGACCTGATCTCTTTGGTGCAATAAGCGTTTCTCGTCAAAATACTTCCCAGGTACTTGAAATTATCGACCTCTTCAAGTTCTCTTTGTTCTACTCTGATCCCTAAGTGCGTGTTTCCATGGGATATTCTCATGACTTTCCACTTTTCGATGTTAATTTCCATTCCATACAGTTTTTCAGTGTCAACTATTTTGTCAATCATCTCCTGCAGTCCTCCTTCGGTTTTAGCTCTTATAACCGTATCAACTGCATACCTGATCTTGTTAATGATCTGCCCTCCAATCTTGAAATCTCCAATTCCCATTCATTAAACATTCACTGTAAATGTTGAATAATTGGGGGCGACAAATTACATCCTTGTCTTACTCCTCTTCCAACCTCCACACTATTGGTTTCTCCTTCATTCAAGCGCAGCTTCACTCATTGTTTTGTGTACAGGTTTTGAATAAGTCGTCGATCTCTCCAGTTGACTCCGATTTCTTTAAGTATTTTCAGAAGTTTCGTCCAATTTACTTGGTCGAAAGCTTTTCGCCAGTCGATGAAGCACAAACACAACTCTTCTTTTACATCAAGAATTCTTTCTGATATAATTCTCACCAATCCAATAGCATCTCTGGTGCCTTTTCCTTTCCGGAATCCAAATTGATCTTCTTCTAACCTCTCATCTATCTTGTGGACCAGTAATAATCGTCGATAATTACAGCAGGAAGCGCGCGTTAATCCGAATATTTTCTTGAGCTGTTCGGATTGTTAAATAGTTTGGCGTAAAAAGGGAGTGCGCAAAAGCCACAAATCCAGTTACAAACGAATATTTTCAAGGTTTAGTTCTAATCTAAAATATGTACAGTACCGTATATGTAGTTAAATATTCAAAAGTCATTTGAAACATTCTTGTATTTAAGAAAAGTTACCTGATCTAGTCCAATAATTCACAACTGTTTTTGTTTGAGCAACCAGTCTAAAAATATCAACCCCGCTCAATGTCATTCGGACAAGCTCAGAGTTGGGATTACGGCGGGTTTGGATTAACGCGAGCAGAGTGTACTACTAATGGAGAAACGAAATACGGAAATGTGTAATTAAATGAGCTCGAATAAAAGCAAGTCACTATACTTATGTCCAATAGAACAAGCTACCAATCATGTTTACACCATGCGAGAGAAAACAATATTAGCAATTCTAGCCGTGCTTACTTTATTGGTCCACAGCAATTTGCGAATTATCTGGGAATGATGGGAAAATCCCCTTTTAAAACTAGATACACCATGTAACTTTTATTTTTTTCGTGTTATTTTCTCCTGGAGTAAAAACTGGAAATTAAAAGGAAGGTCTGCATAGATTGTAATGTCAAATAACGGAATTCAAGAAATAATAAACACATATTACTCCTATCAGTATATTTGAGGAGGGGTGGGGGGAGAAATGTTAGTTTTCTTTCCTAAAAGGAACTTTACAGTAACAACAATACTAATAATGCATAAAACAATAAAAATCACGTATATGTTAATAACTGAAATTCAAGTAGAGATATTAAGTAACAAAAGTTTTTTTTTTCATGTGTCTGCGGCAATTACGAGTGATTATTTTTACATTTTTTCCAATCCTACGAAATCGATTTAAATGGCTTCGTAGTTCATGAGGTCCTGGAATTTAAAGCCCTCGTAAGTTTAAGGTTAATCATGACTTGTGGCATCATCATATTACTACAAGTATCTGTCTTAAAATCATTGTTCATTGCAGAGTAAATAGAGTCCTAGAACCTTTTTCATTGCAATCCAAAGTAATACCTATTGCTTTTGAAGTACAGGATATCACCTTCATTACTTTACTTCTGTTGGGGTGGGCGAGGACATCCATCGGGTGGGCGGTCGCCCACCCCCGCCCACCCTTAATGCCGTCCCTGGCAAGGATTACCATAAAGAGGGAGATATTTTTTTATTATTTTTTCAACATCTTGCACCGTTTGCAAAGATTTGAGCCTACTTCCGGTTGGAGTTTGTAATTCATTGATGGTCAGTGTTTTCTTTCTTCTTGCATACAGTATGTAATAAGCAAATACATTACATACACCAGTGCATATTTTAAGACATTTTCACTAGGCGACATTAAAACTTAAGAACAGCTTGCATCATGATATGGTGTATCAACTTAAAGATCTTCGTAAGGCCCTCTTACAGGCTAACATTTTGTGTCACACATTCAAGTCGCATCACGTAGAAGGAAAGTGTGAACAGTGATTGTTACACTTAGTACCACAGTTTCTGTAATATATTTTATAAAGTATGCATCAGAAGACACGAAAAATATGACGAATTTAAGCATCGCCAACGATATGCTATCTAACCGAAATCCCCTTAATTAAGTTTTAAGTAACTCTATCGAAATCTTAATCTAAAAATGACCGACGATATAAAGTACCAAACGTAATCACGACGAACCAAAACAAATGCTGAAAGAGAAGTAATGATTAGAACAGTGATTCGCACATAAATCAAATTCAAAGATTTTATTTATCAAATAAAAATTTCGAAATAGCATATAATACAACACTGAATGTTTTCCTGCATAGTCTGCCAATTGTTCTTTCATACTTTGATGGCATTCACTCTTTGATATATCAGATACATATAGTTTTGCATTTTCCTTAAGAAAATATACAAAACCTTTTGCATATAATAGAATAAATGTAACAAGTATGAAGCAGAGTTAAAGTAAGCAAATAAAGAAATAGATCCAGGAACTTAAGTAAAATATACGTTACTATTTTATCAATTTAACACAGGTACTGAACTTATGTAAATAGTATATATACATACAGTAATTTCTTTTATTCATAGTAAATAGTGAACAAATACGTATAAGTTTGAGAACTTCCGTTCCGATAACAGAGCAACTTCACTTAGTAATTACAATATGAGATTATGTTGACTAAAATTGGATATTGACAATATATTTAATTTTCTGTAAAAGTGAGTTAGTGATCACGCACTTAACGGGCAAAACATACGTCACTGCTCCAATGTGATAATACACAACAGCGCCGAGGCTGTAGAGAAAGAACATTAAAATCACCGCTCCGATGTCATTTTACTAGCATCCTGGAGGCTGAGTAACGTTATCTGAACACCTTACTTTCAGATTATAACGATAGATTCTATTAGAGAAGAAGTCATCATTATAAATTTAGCGACACTGAATCTAGTCAGCTAATTGCAGTGAAGTCGTTGACTTCAGCTATTGATTACTATACTTGACGATATTTAAAGAACACATATAATCATGCATAGTATCTTAAAGTATTTATATCACATATAGAATCACAGCAACATATCAATGTAACAGTTTCGTAACAGCCAGCAAATATACACGAAATATCAGAATTCATGATAATACTTTTACAAATCATTAAAAACAAAATTTTTGGACTCTGACTTTGAAAAATCACAATGAAAATCTTAATAACTAGCTTTAGAACTAAAATACGACCCACACAAAAGACTTGGTAACTTTCACACTAGCTGCGGTTATCTTTTGAAAAAAAAAATCTTAATATATTCCTGGTCCTTATATAACTCCGAATCTGGAAGTTTTTGTCTTCTGTCTTTATTTTGTAAACATGTTGCTACAGCAGGCCTAGGATCATAAACTGCTGTTCCAACACCATTAAGAGCAATATGCATTCTTGAATTTAAAGCTTCCCTTGAATAACTCGACCCCTTAATTGTTTTCAATATTGTATGAACTGATACTGCTCTCTCGGGCCTAGCGCTGTGTGGGTTCAAACAAATATAAAACTGCACCAATTTTGAAAACACAAAATACGGTCTGGACACCTTTACATAGTGATATAATTTTGCCGTGAATTTACTTAAATTGAAATGAACAGAAAGTTTTTCAATAGCAAATAAATTTGTCAAAGATAAAACTGCATTTTTAAAAAATAAATTTTCAACTTCGACGCTTGCTGCTTGAACTACTTCATTCACGCTTCTTACCTCTATGACTGCATTTATTAAATTCAGGATGTCTTGTTGCTCATCATGAAGACTTTCGGAAATAAATTCTTTGCAACTCAAAACCAATTCTCTCCTTATTGCGGACTAGCATCTCTCAGTGGGGAGTTGACAGCACGTCTTTGGGGAAGAGCTTCCAAGCCAGAATGAGGTGGGTCATCTTCATCACTTGCAGCATTATTGATATTGAACACTCCTTTTTCTAGTCCACCAGGGTAAGGTCCATGTTCCATTAAAGTAAGACACTGTATGTCAGTCTTTTTCACAAGCTCTATGTCTATCATGATTACCATTGATTTTTGACACTTCTTTTGAAGCGTTTCAAGGTGTCGCAATAAGTCCATCATGAGACAAGTGAGATGTTGTTAATCATCACCTTTCCAAAGACGCACGAATCCTCTGGCAGTAGCTTCAGTGACTGATGTCCAGTGCTTTTCCATATATGGTAAGTTGTTCCAAATAGGAAGGAGTAATTGAATATTTCCTCAAAGATGACGTCGATTTGCCCGCACTATGGCTGTTCACTAGGCGACACTAGGCGACATGACTGTTCACTAGGTGACACTACCTCGCCGCTAGGCAAAACTTTTGTCGCCTAGTTATACCTTATTTTATGTACTGATATACACAATTAAGTATAATGTCAGTGACATATGGCGCTCGTTGGGCAAAACACTCCAAACAATAAAGATTTATCTTAGACTGGAGAAATAGTTACCCTTCGTTTTTCATTATCATTCGGCTATGAAACAAACGCCTGAGAGATATACAACCCATGTATACAAATGTGTGATGTTGGAATGTATATGACGCTGTAGTATACGACGCTTTACTTTTAAAAAAATATCAACACTTCCAGTATACCCCTAAAAATGTAATAAAGAAATAACGGCCATGTATTTTTTTAAATGTTCAATTAGAACTGAACAATCTACACAAAATTTCTTTCTAAAACTCACTGTTGAAAGGATTGGCCACAGATATATAAACGTGCACAAACATATAAACTTTTCTAGCATTTTAATATATAGATGTTTAGACTAGTGGAACAATATTTAGATTGATTGTGTAGTTCCCCTAAATGTATATCATAATGATAAACACAAATACCCGTTCTAAATCCATATGAAAGAGTAATGCCTTTCATTAAATTAAATACCTATACAAAATACCTATACATGGTTTCCCTCGGAAAAATATACGCTAAAGTTATCTTTGTTAGCATTTCAGCTTAAAATAAAATATAAAAATGTAGCCAAGGCACTATGCATGTATGTGTAATAGGAAGTTTAAATTCGTTTCTTCTGACCGACCTATTAACACAATAACACCTTAAAACATGCTGGCACGAATTTCCAAGAATAAATCACCCTTGTACTCAGAAAAGTGCTCCACAGTTCAAACGGAGGTTTAAAAATAATAATCAAAAATGTTGTGTAAGAAATCAGTCATGTGCGTCACGAAGAATCCACTCTGGGAAGAAGAAACTTTATGGATCAACACAATGACGTGTGCAAACTATGTGGTAAATTCAAGTTTTCTTCCTCCAATGTTAACAAATTAACGTGAATAAACCAGTATAATTACGTGAATATATGATAGAAGAGGTTTCGCATTTTGTATTCACTGTGTATTTGAATATTTAACAAAGGAAGCCCAGCCAATACTCAACTGTTCAGAGCTCTTGAGAATCGATGATTGATGTAATTGAATTGAGGTCAGACTATTTTCTTCTTCTTCTTCTTTGTTCTTTTGGTATTCACTTCACAGAGTTTCCCCTTCTATTTCTTTAGCATTCAGTTGAAAGTAGCGTGATGCTCATAAGGATGTTTAATTCATGCCTTATCTTTTCACGCCATCTTTTAGAATGGCTGCGAGTGAATACGTGATATCGTACGAGTGCCCAATACATTTTAAAAGCAAGCAGAAACAGAGGGTTGGTTGGGTGCTAAATGTTCAGCATTACACTTGACTACTTCGTTCTTGGAGTAAATATTATAAATTGTCTTTTTGTATACATTTCCTGCTAAAAAAAAAAAAAAAAAAAAAAAAAAAGTAATGCCGAACCATAATAAGTGAGGACAGCCACATGGTGACAGTGATGACATGGATCACTTGGTGGTCACTTGTGTCACAACGTTTATCCTGGTCACCACGACCTGGGTTTTGTTTCTCACAAGGAACGGACATGAACCTGTCATCCAGACATCCAAATCAAACCTAGTCCATCGATAAACATAACAAAGATATGTTCATACACAAAAAATTAGGTGCCATGGACAATGGAGTAAGTCCTTGGGGCTCACTAACCCAGTTAGTATAAAGAAAATCGTAGACTCGCAGTGAAATGTCTATTGCAACAACACTGTTCATTGGAAAGTCATGGTTTATAGTTCATTCTCTTTAGCATGAAACAAGCTTTTCAGAGATATTATGTATTGGGGCTCCGGCCCATAACGTACTTGAACAGGGAAAATTGGGAGAATTTCGGGAAACTTCCCTTCAGAAATGCCTCCCATCAACTTCGGACCCCTCTGGAGTGGCGTCGAGTAAAAGTACACAATCAAATTGCATCTAGAAAAATACTATAGGGGATAAGAAATGTGAGTACCAAGTTTTATATTGATAGACGGATTAGGTATGAGGGGAAAATGTGTATTGATATTCAAGCTTTTTCCCTCATATCTATTTCGTCTATCAACATAAAACTTGGTACAGTCATTTCTTATCCCTTATAGTATTTTTCGACATGCATTTTGATTGTGTGTTTTTAACCAGGGCCACTCCAGAGGGCTCCAAAGTTGATGAGAAGGAATTTCTGGAGGAAAGTTTCCCGACATTCTCCCAATTTTCCCTGTTCAAGTACGTTATGGGACGGGGCCCCAATACATAATATCTCTGGAAAGCTTGTTTCATGCTGAAGAGAATGAACTATAAACCATGACTTTCCAATGAACAGTGTTGATGCAATAGCTATTTCACTGCGAATCTACGATTTCCTTTATACTAACAGGGTTAATGGGCCCCAGTGACTTACTTCATTGTCCATGGCACCTAATTTTTTGTGCATGCACATCTTTGTTATGTTTATCGAATGGACTAGGTTTGATTCGGATGTCCGGATGATACGTTCATGTCTATTCCTTCTCAGTATGTAGTAAGACTTACTATACAGAAAATTTGTACAGAACAAATATACAAAGATAAGAAGTACGTAAGCACCATCTTGACTCTATTCCTTCCAACGCGGTACAAAATATCTGCACCACAACACAAATTGCTGTTCTGCTGCAGCCAAGAAAACCCGCCTGCAGCGCGAATCTACGGAATTTTCTTCTAAATGGTGTCAATTTTTCTCTCCGTGTACCCTCTCAATTTCACGGAGTATTTTGAATAATATTCTAGCAATGCAAATAATATAGACACAAAAATAAGTATTAGGTTGTGTAATTCCTTACGTTATCTTTCCAGCATCATCTGAACTCGAGGGTTTATCGAAGAGTGAATTTTGGGTCTTTCCTTCACAAGAGTTATAGAGCTTAAAACGAAATATATATATAAAAACACTTCGCTTTAGCCTTGATTCGTTTATGTACCTTTAAATCACTACGTTATTATAATAAATATATCAACTACTAATTACTAACCATAAACATTAATTGTGTCCAGATATCGTCGATTTATTCTTCTGTTTTATACGTACATGAAATATCAACAGCAACCATAGCTTTTGTACATATCTTCCAATTTCGTGTGTATAACTCAGTAATGATCTTTCCCATAACAACTAATAATCTTGTCAATAACAAACTGATAGTTTTTTTGTCATAGTCTTTTCCCATGACAACATGTCCTGTCAATAACAGCGTTCTTTCTTTTAATTACATCTAAGCTATATGCTTAATTATTGCGCCTCTGATCAGTGTTGGTAAAATGGGTACAGATTAATTATAATAGGAATGTATCGCTGTATGAATGTCGCCCAGAACGGGAATTCCGTAACAGTATTATAGTGAAGGAAAGAACCCTGTATATTTTCAAAACATTCACTTTTTGAATAGCCCTCGTACTAATTATTACTAAATCAACTCTCCTATTAATTATTATTATTACATCAATATAAGTAGTTTTCTCTTCTCTTCTTTCTCCATA
Source organism: Thermobia domestica (assembly GCF_964235325.1). Taxonomy (NCBI): domain Eukaryota; kingdom Metazoa; phylum Arthropoda; class Insecta; order Zygentoma; family Lepismatidae; genus Thermobia; species Thermobia domestica. The sequence goes on along the minus strand of NC_137460.1, from coordinate 242,435,252 downwards.
TATATATCAATTCATTTATAACAACATTTTTCTTTTATTACTAATCACATATCATAAAGCGTCGATTCATTAAAAAATATTATTTGTGGGTCTATTCAAAATTATAAGTAACTGATGACTTACACAGAGTTACTAGTTAATTGTTCCTCTTTTACATTGAGCGATAACATTCATATACAAACAACATTATTTACAATTAAGATTGCCACCATATCACACGTCAACAACAAGATCAGAAGGTAATAATTACATTTAAAAGCTTCAATTTAAGTTCACTGTCATGGATTTCAAGTTAACACAATCAAATCTCTTTTGAACATGTAAAGTAAAATAAAGGTAAACATAACATTCAAAGTTAATACAAAGATAAGATAAATTAATCACATCATAACATGTTGCTCAAATATAAAGTCCAAATGAAGTATTCATAACACAACTCATAACATCTGAGAGAATAAATTAAGAATTGTTATCCAAGTTTAATTTAGTTAACAGCGGGTTTTAGTTTAAATTATGATTAATAAACGAGTCAATTAAAGTACATTGAACACCACAATCTTGGTTATTTTCTCTTGATCCATTTCCTGTTTCATTTATTACTTCGGTCCTATTCCGACAGTTCCTGCCATCTCGAGATCTCCAATTGCATCTGTTTTGAGTTACACCGGTATGCATGACATTGTTACTGTAATTGCGTCTTCCACGAAAGTTTCTCCCGTTCGTCCAACTGTTCCTCGGATTATTATAATTCGTTCCATTTCTACCGCTAGAATTGAATCTTCCATTGGCTCCAGTTCCAGTACGTATAACAGATCTCTCACTAACTCCAATGCCAGTATTGTCACGTGATCTCTCATCGCTGCGAAGATTTTCGGTATTTTCATTAGTTATATTCAAGTTTCTAACGGCAATCGGATTCGATGGATTACGATTACTCCCATTAGGATTCGGGAATTGATTCTCAAAGTTTTGAACTAAAATTATGAGATGATTGAAGTTTACGCATTGAGCTGACAACAGAATTTGTTGTAATTTATATGGCAATAAAATGCGTACGGAAGCGATTATTCTGGATTCGGGCTGAAACGGATTGACGAGTTTAAGTTCATTATATGCATTGATTGTAAAATCCGTAAGAGATTTATCGACCCGAGGTGAATAGTGTCGAGTTCGCACCATCGCATCACGGTTAGCTAACAAGAAATCATTTTCGTAATTAGCCAACAAGGCCCGTTTAAATTCTTCGTAGGATTTTATATGGTCGCGAATAGCCTTAAACCACAAGGAACAAGGAGGAAGTAACAGATGTGGTAACAACTTCATAAATTTAGATTGATCTACACCCATAATTTCACACTCTGCTTCAAATTTTTCTAAAAACGAGCTTGCGGTTTCGTCACACTTACCGCTGAATTTAGTCATGGCCTTAATTTCACTGACCTTAACATTTATTTTGCTATAGTTATGTTTTTGTTGGCGTTGATAATGGTCTGGAACCCTTTCGCACTTATTTATCTCCTTTCTCCTTTTGCGATCTGGACTTTGGAATCGCCTTCTGTGGTTTTCCACAACTAAACCATCATCAGTAGAACTCTTAGAAGAAGATATCCCGTCAGTTTCTATTAATGGAATTCTCGGGCAGTGATGCAATGCTTCCTGTTGAAGATGCAATGTTTCCTGTTGATGATGCAATGTTTCCTGTTGATTGGGAGTACCCAAAGCCTCCTTATACATAGGATTATTGTAGTCACATTCCCTCTCTTGTAACGATCTGATTTCCTCTTGTATGTTGGATATCAGTATGCTATGTGAATTGACCTGGGCAGTAATATTCGCTATCTGACTTTTTTGTTGGGCTGTCGTCGATTCCATGGTTTCAACGACTTTCTTTATCGACTCGGTTTCTAGAGTTAGTTGATCCTGTCTATCTTGCCATTTGTTACTAAATTGTTGAAACCTGGTATCAACTTCTCGTGTCATATCATTTGTAATTTTGATGGTAACTTCATCAGCTAATACTTGCAAATTTTCTTTCAAATTGTGTTGCAAGCGGTCAAAATTCTCTTGCACACCTTGTACTTTATCTGCAAGTGATTTATGCTGCACTAGTATCTGTTCTAGCTTTTCATCGTTCAGTTTTTGTTGTTGATCAAATTTCTGTTCTAACTTTTTATCTAGCTTTTCATCTAGCTTTTCATCGTACAATTTTTGTTGTTGATCAAATTTCTGTTCTAGCTTTTCATCTAGTAGTTGACTAAACATATCAATAAGATTAGAATAGGAATGTTCAGACACGGTTACGGCATTTCCAGATATGGTTTCATTTGAAATACTGGGTACTTCTTCAATCTCGGAATCCTGCATATTGCTAATTCTTTGGATTCTCTTCCCACTTCTTAAAGTAGTGAAACTCATAAAATACGTATACACATAAACTCAGTTCTTACTATTCTTCGGAACTAAATAGTATAGTATAGTCCCGTGTCTTCGGCACCAGATAAAACGAAATATATATATATAAACACTTCGCTTTAGCCCTGATTCGTTTTACATATCTTTAAATCACTATGTATTTATAATAAATATATCAACTACTAATTACTAACCATAAACATTAATTGTGTCCAGATATCGTCGATTTATTCTTCTGTTTTATACGTACATGAAATATCAACAGCAACCATAGCTTTTGTACATATCTTCCAATTTCGTGTGTATAACTCAGTAATGATCTTTCCCATAACAACTAATAATCTTGTCAATAACAAACTGATAGTTTTTTTGTCATAGTCTTTTCCCATGACAACATGTCCTGTCAATAACAGCGTTCTTTCTTTTAATTACATCTAAGCTATATGCTTAATTATTGCGCCTCTGATCAGTGTTGGTAAAATGGGTACAGATTAATTATAATAGGAATGTATCGCTGTATGAATGTCGCCCAGAACGGGAATTCCGTAACAGTATTATAGTGAAGGAAAGAACCCTGTATATTTTCAAAACATTCACTTTTTGAATAGCCCTCGTACTAATTATTACTAAATCAACTCTCCTATTAATTATTATTATTACATCAATATAAGTAGTTTTCTCTTCTCTTCTTTCTCCATATATATATCAATTCATTTATAACAACATTTTTCTTTTATTACTAATCACATATCATAAAGCGTCGATTCATTAAAAAATATTATTTGTGGGTCTATTCAAAATTATAAGTAACTGATGACTTACACAGAGTTACTAGTTAATTGTTCCTCTTTTACATTGAGCGATAACATTCATATACAAACAACATTATTTACAATTAAGATTGCCACCATATCACACGTCAACAACAAGATCAGAAGGTAATAATTACATTTAAAAGCTTCAATTTAAGTTCACTGTCATGGATTTCAAGTTAACACAATCAAATCTCTTTTGAACATGTAAAGTAAAATAAAGGTAAACATAACATTCAAAGTTAATACAAAGATAAGATAAATTAATCACATCATAACATGTTGCTCAAATATAAAGTCCAAATGAAGTATTCATAACACAACTCATAACATCTGAGAGAATAAATTAAGAATTGTTATCCAAGTTTAATTTAGTTAACAGCGGGTTTTAGTTTAAATTATGATTAATAAACGAGTCAATTAAAGTACATTGAACACCACAATCTTGGTTATTTTCTCTTGATCCATTTCCTGTTTCATTTATTACTTCGGTCCTATTCCGACAGTTCCTGCCATCTCGAGATCTCCAATTGCATCTGTTTTGAGTTACACCGGTATGCATGACATTGTTACTGTAATTGCGTCTTCCACGAAAGTTTCTCCCGTTCGTCCAACTGTTCCTCGGATTATTATAATTCGTTCCATTTCTACCGCTAGAATTGAATCTTCCATTGGCTCCAGTTCCAGTACGTATAACAGATCTCTCACTAACTCCAATGCCAGTATTGTCACGTGATCTCTCATCGCTGCGAAGATTTTCGGTATTTTCATTAGTTATATTCAAGTTTCTAACGGCAATCGGATTCGATGGATTACGATTACTCCCATTAGGATTCGGGAATTGATTCTCAAAGTTTTGAACTAAAATTATGAGATGATTGAAGTTTACGCATTGAGCTGACAACAGAATTTGTTGTAATTTATATGGCAATAAAATGCGTACGGAAGCGATTATTCTGGATTCGGGCTGAAACGGATTGACGAGTTTAAGTTCATTATATGCATTGATTGTAAAATCCGTAAGAGATTTATCGACCCGAGGTGAATAGTGTCGAGTTCGCACCATCGCATCACGGTTAGCTAACAAGAAATCATTTTCGTAATTAGCCAACAAGGCCCGTTTAAATTCTTCGTAGGATTTTATATGGTCGCGAATAGCCTTAAACCACAAGGAACAAGGAGGAAGTAACAGATGTGGTAACAACTTCATAAATTTAGATTGATCTACACCCATAATTTCACACTCTGCTTCAAATTTTTCTAAAAACGAGCTTGCGGTTTCGTCACACTTACCGCTGAATTTAGTCATGGCCTTAATTTCACTGACCTTAACATTTATTTTGCTATAGTTATGTTTTTGTTGGCGTTGATAATGGTCTGGAACCCTTTCGCACTTATTTATCTCCTTTCTCCTTTTGCGATCTGGACTTTGGAATCGCCTTCTGTGGTTTTCCACAACTAAACCATCATCAGTAGAACTCTTAGAAGAAGATATCCCGTCAGTTTCTATTAATGGAATTCTCGGGCAGTGATGCAATGCTTCCTGTTGAAGATGCAATGTTTCCTGTTGATGATGCAATGTTTCCTGTTGATTGGGAGTACCCAAAGCCTCCTTATACATAGGATTATTGTAGTCACATTCCCTCTCTTGTAACGATCTGATTTCCTCTTGTATGTTGGATATCAGTATGCTATGTGAATTGACCTGGGCAGTAATATTCGCTATCTGACTTTTTTGTTGGGCTGTCGTCGATTCCATGGTTTCAACGACTTTCTTTATCGACTCGGTTTCTAGAGTTAGTTGATCCTGTCTATCTTGCCATTTGTTACTAAATTGTTGAAACCTGGTATCAACTTCTCGTGTCATATCATTTGTAATTTTGATGGTAACTTCATCAGCTAATACTTGCAAATTTTCTTTCAAATTGTGTTGCAAGCGGTCAAAATTCTCTTGCACACCTTGTACTTTATCTGCAAGTGATTTATGCTGCACTAGTATCTGTTCTAGCTTTTCATCGTTCAGTTTTTGTTGTTGATCAAATTTCTGTTCTAACTTTTTATCTAGCTTTTCATCTAGCTTTTCATCGTACAATTTTTGTTGTTGATCAAATTTCTGTTCTAGCTTTTCATCTAGTAGTTGACTAAACATATCAATAAGATTAGAATAGGAATGTTCAGACACGGTTACGGCATTTCCAGATATGGTTTCATTTGAAATACTGGGTACTTCTTCAATCTCGGAATCCTGCATATTGCTAATTCTTTGGATTCTCTTCCCACTTCTTAAAGTAGTGAAACTCATAAAATACGTATACACATAAACTCAGTTCTTACTATTCTTCGGAACTAAATAGTATAGTATAGTCCCGTGTCTTCGGCACCAGATAAAACGAAATATATATATATAAACACTTCGCTTTAGCCCTGATTCGTTTTACATATCTTTAAATCACTATGTATTTATAATAAATATATCAACTACTAATTACTAACCATAAACATTAATTGTGTCCAGATATCGTCGATTTATTCTTCTGTTTTATACGTACATGAAATATCAACAGCAACCATAGCTTTTGTACATATCTTCCAATTTCGTGTGTATAACTCAGTAATGATCTTTCCCATAACAACTAATAATCTTGTCAATAACAAACTGATAGTTTTTTTGTCATAGTCTTTTCCCATGACAACATGTCCTGTCAATAACAGCGTTCTTTCTTTTAATTACATCTAAGCTATATGCTTAATTATTGCGCCTCTGATCAGTGTTGGTAAAATGGGTACAGATTAATTATAATAGGAATGTATCGCTGTAAGCTATTTGCAATGCGCAGTAAAGGAGGGAAGTCTACACAATAGCGTTGAACAAAGATATTCATGACTACAAAACCTTAAATATTTTTTCTACATATATATCTTTTACTTCTACTTCTCTTTACAGACTACATATTGAATCTGACTTTTCTCGACACTATTATAACAATTTATGAAAGGAGTAGAATAAATCCAAAATCTCGTAAGCACCATCTTATGTACATTTTTAGCTAATGCTACTTGAAATCAAAATATGCATATTTCAGACTAAAACCGGACGTAACAAATAAGTACTTACCGACATACTAAATTAATATCTTGTTTTGAATCCGGAAATATGTATCGTGGGTCCTTCAGAAGTGGCTCAGCCATTTCAGCACAACGCTGATATTCCGCCTGAGTACAGCGTTCCCCATTGGCATGTTGGAATTCTGAAAATACAAACATAAATGTATATTATAAGTACCATTGATTTAAGAAGTCTCACTATTCTAAAGAAATATTTGACCAGCTCCAAATTATGAAAGAAGTTTCCTTATCGAACAGGCATTTTCAATTGGTTAATGTATGCTGTAGAGGCATGCTTTTACAGTCAAGGAAAGGAAAGCAGAGAGGAGTACAATAAAGAAAGGAGAGAAGAGAATGGCGTAGGAGGTTAAATGTTGGCAATGTACGCGTAGTCACTGATTCACTAATAGTGTGCCAGAGTAACCATCGACTACGTAATCGATTTTCTTATTCACCACTGTCTTTATCAACAGACCAGATTACCCGACAGCTCCTTCTCTTCAATCAGAGAAGCCGAGGTAGAAACTGTGACGTCTCAGAGCATTCAGCTGATGAGACCTACAGCTTAACGTGCGACCCGAACCACATGAGCTCCAGCCGCGAATCGAGCCCAGATCTTCACATAGCCACTACGGAGCTCTAGCAAGGTTCTGGTATAGAATATATTCGCGCGAGACTTTTTTTAAAAGTTGTGTACACTTTCTTATTCTTGATTATTTGAACCGCAAATATGAGAAATAATTAGATGGCCGAGTAAGGAAAGAAACGAGAAATTGATGAAAATGGTAAGCGACTGATTTCAATCGTTTGAGTAATAGGGAGCGCGTGTTTAGAGGTGAAAGAAAAGGGCGCTGAATCGGGAGAGCATCTACAGACGTGCTTAATAAAGAGAAGAACTCTCAGTCCTCAGAGACTGCAATCGTTTTGATTTATGCCTGAAATAGTTCTGTCTTGTAGTGTGATACTTTTTATCCCCTTACTCAAAGCAACTGGGAGACACCATCATTAAAGCGGTTAAGCTTGAAAGAGAACATATTCCATACTTTATGAAAATCTGACAAAATTTATGAAAGTCATTGAGTGAGTGGTTTATCAGCAGCAAGGCTGTTTAGGACAAGAGGTTCAATTTAAAGTGTTATCTGACCACCGACGTGCATTCGATACTGTGCCGCCGGGAATTGAACAAGGAACCTCATGTACCAAATTCAAATATAAAAGATATTATGTAACATTTCTTTAAGTTAGGAAGGAAGTCGATTCCTGTCTTTGTTTTTGACAGATCAATTCTATATAACTGTGGGTGATTAGAAAGCCGTGATGACATAGGTCACGACTTTCGTTCAAGTCATCCGGGTATAGATTCAGTCTAATCCGCGATGCAGACAGACCTGGACTCACCCGCTGCTTTGGAAGCAGCTAAAATATCAACTCCAAAGCATTGCTGTAGAATTTTATAGTACACTAATGATACTCACTACTCGTGCTCTAATATTCATTGTTTTATTCCCAGTGTGACATATTTTAATCGAGATACCATGTCTTGAGACTATTTCAAATAGGATTATATTCTTACTGGTTGGTCTTGTCATGCTAAAAAAAAAAAAAAAAAAAAAAAAAAAAAAAAAAGTAATACCTACAATTCTTTTGAACAATGACTATACAAACTATTTAACGTAACTTTATTCGCACTCAGCAGTATCTCTTATATTCGTATTCTACATAACATGTTTCACAGGCTCGTTCGATTAAATTTTGACGACCCACTTACCAAAATATGTAACTTTTCATTTGTGTGATTCTTACGCGTTTATACGTTGATAGGTCTTGTGGTTGGGTTTCAGTGCAATGATTTGAAACGCATATGTACACTCATATCCAAAATGATTGTCGCATATGTATAACTGACTTCTTGTAAGAATATAATATGATAATGATTTTACATTGTACTTTTAATACTGACACTATGTGTATAATCTAGAAATGTATATTTGTGGTAAATTTCATAGGAAAAGAATTATAAATACGAAAATTAGAATGAGTAAAACAAAATGTTGCTAAATGGACAAGAAAGTTTTATTTTCGTTTTATTGTTCTTATTTGCTGCTCTCTTGACATGAAATTTACCACATACATGTCTCTGCTGATTATATACATACTAACATTAACTAACTAACTAACTAACTAACTCTATGGCCTATGAAACCCGGAGGTTCAGTGCCGCGTTCACAAAAGCTCTCCACTGACTTCTATCCTTAGCTAATTGCATCCAGTTTCTACTTTGTATTCCTATCTCTGCGAGATCCATCTTAATATTGTCCTCCCATCTGCGCCTAGGTCTTCCTAATGGTCGTTTTCCTATGGGTCTACCAGTCAAGACTTTGAAAGCGTTTCTACTTTCTTCCATTCTAGCTACATGACCTGCCCACCTAAGCCTCCTAGACTTGACGACCCTAACTATGTTGGGTAAACCGTATAAACTATGTAGTTCCTCGTTATGAAGCTTCCGCCATTCCCCATTCTCGTTCCTCTTGGGTCCGAATATTCTTCTCAGGATCCTGTTCTCAAATACTTTCAGTCTATGTTCTTCCCTCAGAGTAAGCGACCATGTTTCACAACCATACAGAACAACAGGCATGATTATCGTTTTATATATTTTAAGCTTCAAATTCCTCGACAGAATTCGCGACGACAAGAGATTTTGAACCGAATAGTAACACGAATTCCCTGCTTTTAGTCGACATTTAATTTCTTCGGGAATATGATTTTCGTCTGTTAATATTGATCCTAAATATTTGAAAGTATCCACTTTATCAAAAGCATTATTTAATATTTTAACGCCTCTACAATTTGCCGTATTACGGTCCCGACGCACTTCCATGTATTTAGTTTTATCTGCATTTACTTCTAAACCCATGTCCCTGCAAGCGTTTAATAATATCTCTGCATGCATTTCTACTGTTCTCCTATCATCCCCTATTAAATTTACATCATCAGCATATGCCATAACCTGGTGAATGCCGTTCAACTCTAGGCCCTGGTTGCTATCTTTGATTTTCCTTATGGCGTATTCCAGAACAAAGTTAAATAATAATGGCGACAACGCATCTCCTTGTTTCAGGCCATTTTCGACGTGGAAGCTCGTGGACAAAAATTATCCTACCCGCACTTTACTTTGGGATTCACTTAAACATATCTTAATTAATCTAGTTAGCTTTCTCGGTATTCCAAGCTCTGTAAGAACGTTGTATAATGTTTATCTCCTAACCGAGTCGTAAGCCTTTCTAAAATCAATAAATAGTTGATGTACCGGGGTATTGTATTCCCACTTTTTTTCGAGTATTTGGCGAATGGTAAATATTTGGTCGATAGCTGATCGATTTCGTCTAAATCCGCACTGATAATCTCCAATAATTTCATCTGCGTATGGGGTCAATCTTGCTAACAGAATATTTGAATGGATTTTATAGGATGTTGACAGAAGAGAAATGCCTCGATAATTATTACAGTCAGTTTTGTCGCCTTTCTTGTGAATTGGAACAATGATTGATTCTTTCCACTCTTGTGGCAATTCTTCCTTGTTCCAGATAAGGAGAATGAGTTTGTGTATCTTGTTCCACAATTTTTCGCCTCCAGCTAAAATTAACTCAGCCGGAATTTCATCTACGCCCTGAGATTTGTGTTTCTTCAATTTCTTTATAGCGGCTTCCACTTCTATTCGATTGGGTTCTGGAATATACGGTTCTGCGGTGTGTATCTCCTTTTCTCCACGCACATTAGTTTTTGGCTGCGTGTTCAGCAAATCGTCAAAGAAATCTTTCCATCTATTTAAGAGTCTATCCGTATCGGTGAGAACTGTTCCGTCAGATTTCTTTAATATATAAGCACGAGGTTGATAGCCTTTCTTAAATTCGCTGATCCCCTTATACATGTCCCGAATATTTTTATTTTTACCTTATACATACTAACATTATAAGAAATACCGGGCGAATTTGTTATCAAATTATATTCCTACAACAACATATTTATAGACATGCGACAATAATTTTGGACATGAGTGTACATATATATGAGTTCATCAATTTTGACAACAGGTCTGTGCATAGTCATTTATCAAGGAGTGATTAACAAGTGAGGAACATACGTGTTACCAGACAGATTTGTAATATAGATAAACATGTAAATATTACACTTTAAAGCTGGATTCCCAATTATTACATAATTAGTTTTGTTGCTATTCATATAAATACCCAAGTTAATTATTTTTATTTTTAGTCATATAACTGCTTGAGACACATACTGTACTTTCCTGAATAATTAAAATTTCGCTCACAAACAGAAAAATAAACTTTTTACTATGGCATATTGCACTGAAAAAAAAATACAAATGTGCAGGTCATAGTTACTGGAATAGAAAAAAAATAACATTTTTGGCCCTGTTAAAAATATCAGATTAAATCAAGTAACTTTTACAATGTTTTGTTTTTAAAGTAGTTTTTCAACACAAAGAAGGAAAGAAATTCCATGAACATACAGGAAAAAAACGCGCCAAATTTTTCTCTCACTTGCTTCTTACAACCAATGGGCTTGGAACATCAGTCATCATCTCAGCTGAATTTTTAAATCAGTACAGTATTATTATTATTATTATTATTATTATTATTATTATTATTATTAAACAAAAATATTTTGCCAAATAATAAAAAATGATGTTGCACGGTATTAGAGATATTCAAATCCAAGATAAATTATTAACATGAAATATAATGTAATAACAAAGTCTTGCTACTCAAGCTTACTACTGCAAGCTCTACAGAAAACAGAATCTATAAGAACAGCTCATTTTTTGAACATTTTAAAGAAGTCTGACGGTAAACAAGTCCCACGACAAATAAATTATAATGGTATACGTTACTTCAAGACACTATCGAAGTTACTGACAGTGAGGCATTTAGGAATATATTTTATGAAGCTTTTAACTTAGACTTAGGTCAGAATATATTGCCTCAAAATATTCTTAGTAATTCTTAATAATATTTTTATCGTTACTGAATTACATGTAATCGAAGCCATTACAACAATTAAACCAAGCCCCACTCCAGATAACATTCCATATTATGTAATAAAAACTTAAGCAACTGAACTTTCAACTAGTTTGACAAATATATTTAATGCTTCACTACGTACAGGTGTAGACCCTTCAACATGGAAGCAAGTGTATGTTCTACGTACAAATTCATAATTAATGTGATAGACAAAATGCCACCAACTATAAGCCAATTACTCTTATCAACGCATTTCCGAAGATATTTGAACTAATTATAGATAAACACATATATTTTAATGAGGATATATATTAAATGAATCTCGACATGGTTTTTATACGGGTAACTATGTTAAAGGACTCTACAAGGGCAAGTCAATTGTGATCAATCTAATCCATGTTACAGACTTTATCTATTAAACAGTCAAAAATACGTAAATTGCAAATCGATATAATGTAGCATTCATACTGTGTACCTATCAAAGGCTTTTGATTCTGTCAGTCATAAATATTTTACTAGCAAGTTATCACCCATGTCCATTTGCAGGTTTTAAAGCTATATGCCAAATAGAATATACAAAGTTAAAATACGGTCTGTACACTCTCGTGTAGGTTACGTAAAAAAAAATACCGCAAGGGTCGCTGTTCGGCCCCTATTATTTGTTTACTTTTAAAGATCTCCCGAAAAAATTAAAACACTCTAATATTCTTTTACTTGTTGACAGTATGCAATTATTCAGATTAAGCAACAATGAGTATAATAACTATTTAGTACAGCAAGATTTAGATGCACTAAATAGGTGGTGTAGAAACAATTTAATAAAAATTACTTGTAAGAAAACAAAATGTATAACATACACAAATAAAACGCAATATTGTTTCAGCAAATACGAGGTCAACGATGTACAAATAGAAAAAAATAACCATTATTAAAGATCTGGATATCAATCTGACAGTCACTTTAAGTTTTGTTACCACATAACTTCTATTGTAAAAGATACCAGATTGATAGATTTTATTTTTAAACAGTGGCCTGTATTTCAAAACCATATGTACATTTATATAAAGTACTTGTAAGATCCAAGCTAGAGTTTGGATCGGTAATATGGAACAGTGTTTCTAAAACTTTTACAAATAAGATGAGATCTATGCAACAATGATTTATTCGACTGCTATGTTTTTAAATTAAGTTCCCATACTAATGATTACTAGGGTTTAGAGAGTCTTACGAATAGAAGAAAAGATTTTGACAAAGTTTGTATGCAAAAGATACTGGATAATGTATGTATAAGTGAATATTGTTTACGAAACATAGGTTTAAAGTGCAAAATCATAACATAAGAAGTAATACGATTTTAGTTCTCCTATATTGGAAACGTGAACTTTTTAAAAGATTAACAAACTCTTTAAGTATATAAGTTTAGACCAACTGTGTTAAGCAAGTGAAATTTTTATGGTACCCGACTGATTGTTTTTAAGCAATAACTTTAGCAACATTAAACTAAAATATAGTTTTAAGACTGTTTTTTTTAACTTTCCTCTGTTTGTTTCAATTAAATAGAGAATTTGACATTTTTGACAGCGTTGACAAAGAATTATTTCTGCTTAATTCACTTTTATGTGCATTATCTTTTATATTAATTTTCTACATTTTATAGTTTTATTATTATTATTATTATTATTATTATTATTATTATTATTATTATTATTATTATTATTATTATTGTAATGCTCTGATACCACACAATGTGCTGTATTTTTACTAAAAGCTGTTCGCAGCTTTGAAATAAAAAAATATTATTATTATTATTATTATTATTATTATTATTATTATTATTATTATTATTATTATTATTATTATTATTATTATTATTATTTGTCAACTCTAATTGAAACCAGAAATAGTAGATTCAGTATTTACTTTTGACGACCAATGTAGATATTTTGTCATATTTATTTATTTATTTATCAAACTTCCAGGAACTATCTGCGAGGTGAGTTCTTTCCTGGCTATATATTTGCCATATCATTATTTTTTGGTGCGGGAAATCTGGATCAATTCTGATAGGAGCTCCTGTAGTTCGGATTCTCGACAAGCTGTAGGTCCACATCTTAAACAGCCTCGGTGCTAAAAGGAACCTTTAACTTCTAACCATTTTACCTTGGAATCGTTACGAACGACAGAAAATGTAGAAAAAAATCGGCCAGACAATATTGGAAAAGGAAATAATAATAATAATGTTTAAATGTTTAAATGTTTATTAGGGACAAACAGCTACAGCCACAAAGTGCCCCCAAGAAAGATTATACAAATATAAGGCGCTTACATTTAAACATATAATAAAAATGAAACATGCGGAAAAAAAAAAACATGCAATGGGTATTACAGATAAACATACAATGAAAATCATAATGAAAAAACAAATAAACATAATTATCATCCCAAGTACATCTCCAACAAAGTACAACCAGTCATGAGATTAAAATAATAACATATTGATATGATTATACAATAGGGAAAAAGTATATAACATATTAAAAAGGAACATACATATAATCATAAAGTTACAAATGAAAATACATGAAAATCATAAAAAGAATATAAGCATAATTTTCAAATCAATTAACACCTTAATTAAAATACACTCACTCAAAAGACAAAGAATACAAAATAAGCATATGGCATGTAAAACTCATAACCAAGATAAGAAAAAAAAAAGAAAAAAAAAGAAGTGTAGTATCCAAAAAAGAAGCAAGGATAAAAGAGAAAAGATGATAGGAAAAGAGAAAGAAAGTTGAAAGAGAGAGCAAGAAAAACAACCTAGAAAACCTAAAAAAACTAAAAAATTCTCAAATTTCACCTTACAAGTTAAGGAGAAAAAAATATATATCCTTTAAAATTTTAATTAATTGTGAACGGATTTTAACAAAATTATTTTGAAAGATATCTATAGCATAGTAATACTTATTGGCTGTATCTTTAGTTTTATAAATTGAACATTCGAAATACATTAAATAATAATAATAATAATAATAATAATAATAATAATAATAATAATAATAATAATAATAATAATAATAATTATTATTATTATTATTATTATTATTATTATTATTATTATTATTATTATTATTATTATTATTATTATTATTATGTTTAAGTCCCACAGCTGTGAAAATCTCTCAGAGTGGCTGGTGAGCGGATTCGAACCCACAATCTCACGTTTGTGAAGAAAACATGCTTACCAGAAACAAGCTCACTCGGTATATAGCTAAATGAAGTATGAAGAGAACATTCCGCTTATGATCAAAAACTGTTGTGTTCAATCACGTTACTTCTTTCTGGTTAAAAAAGAAAATCTGTAATCTTGAACTGAAAACAGGTAGAAATCAAACAACTTATAATAATATTGTTGATCATAAGGATTTTGTGTGTGGCAGCGTATTGCAAAGAAAATATTCCCAGGCAGTGAAATAGGATATTATGACTAAAATAAGGTAGAAACAGCAGATTACAAAGATGGCGAAAGAGCAACAACTCGTGGGAAAAGGAACATTTGGAAATTGGTGCCACTCGCTCTTGTACTGCCTGTCCTTAACCACGAAAACAGAAGATTTTGAGTTCACTGCTAATCAATATTGTAAAAGAGGAATTCTCGTGTTCCTATGGTCAATGTTTTAGTGTTGTATTCTTTTTCTTCTTCTCTGAATTAAAATATAAAAATAAAAATATGGCATTGTTGTCGTGAATGACCATGAAATCATGTGATGAAATATATCATTCTCTGCTGAGTGGAATTTCACGTGGAGAATGCTCAGAGTCTGGAGATTTTTGCGATACCAATGGCATAGAACAATTGAGTTTTTCAATATCAATAGTAAAGTTCTAAGAATTCCAATATCAGTTTTCCAATAGGATCACAATAATCGAAATCTGTATCTCCTTTAATGCTCATTTTTGTTTTATCATATAAGATATACAGATTCACTGATCATTACTTATCACTCAGTAACCTGTTTGTCTTAAGTAATAATGGTCAAAATAAGCTGGATCCGGCCCGTGTGAATATTCCATTCGATCAGTGAACAAAAATTTAAAAGTATACTAGTTGAACCTTCGCTCTCTACACAGTGCATCATTCACATATGAGCATAAATCTCCTTGTCATTCCTCATAACATCTGCACATATCCCTTTACAGACACAAATAAAAGACGTCTTGATAAAGATCGGCAAGGGGTACCATAAAGGGAGATCTTTTCATTTTTTCAATATCTAGCACCGTTTGCAGGATTGAGCCTACTTCCGGTTGGAGTTTCTAATTCATGTATGATCAGTGTTTTCTTTCTTCTTGCATGCAGTATGTAATAAGTAAATACATTACACACACAGCTAATTATAATGGCAGTAATATATGGTGTTCATTGGGCAAAACACTCCAAACAAAAAAAAAAAAGATTCATCTTAGACTGAAGAAATGGTAATCCTTCGTTTTTCATTATCATTTGGGCATGAAACAAATGCCTGAGAGATATACTACTCCTATATACAATTGTGTGTGTGTCGGTTATTTGCGATTTTTTAAAAATTTTAAGTCCTCCCTCCGATAGAGTATGAAAAGCTATATAAAAGAAGTGATGGAATTTTTCGCGTCAGTGTTACCGTTTCCTAGATATTGCCCCCTCCCCCCAAAAAAAAAATCCGATTTCGGGAGATTTAAGGTGCCATATCTCGAACCATAAGTCATAGAGAGATGATATTTGTGTTGGTCAATACTTAAGAAGATGATGAACATTTTGGTACCAAATAAGAAGCGGTGGTCACTGGTTATATCTGCATTTTCGGGATATACGTATATATGGTGATAAAAAGTGACAGCTCAATATAGTTA
This sequence comes from Thermobia domestica, assembly GCF_964235325.1. NCBI lineage: Eukaryota > Metazoa > Arthropoda > Insecta > Zygentoma > Lepismatidae > Thermobia > Thermobia domestica. The sequence continues at coordinate 242,418,991 of NC_137460.1, read as the reverse complement.
ATTCAATACATCCCCTAATACACAGGTTCAAAATATGTAGGCTTATTATCTATTGAATTTAATCAAATAAATTTAATATACAATTTCATATAAATTTCAAAAAAAAATAATTCTTTTAAAGTTCGTTCTTGTAATGCTCTTCGAGCATTCTCAACTTTTTTTCTGAAAAATATAGGTGGAAGTATTTTACGATTACTTATCGTCTTTCCGGGTGCACAATAATATCCGCTCAATATTACATAGGCGTGATGGCTTGCAGCACTGGATCCTTCCCGCAAACCTTGAACCCCCCCCCCTCCCTCCAAACAAAAATATCTGGGTGCGTGCCTGTTTCCGTCTATTACTGAAGAGTGTAGGTGGCTATCATAATATTTCTGAATCGAGACTTGTTCTTTAATGTGCGAAAATGCAATCTTCATATAGTAAATTTCAAATGTTGCTAAGGTCTCAGGACCAATGGCATCATTTCAGATTTTTCCAGGAGAGGAGCAAGATTGTTCACCAACATAAGGGTTTCACTTTTTCTATTAGTATATTAGTACATAATTTATTAAAAAGCACGAGTTTCTGGAACTCAGGAGAGTCAATTGCTCCCTGCTCAGGATTTAATTGGCCTAGACATATGAAACAAATAGAAAGATACTCAGAATAGAACAAATGGAGGCACGATGGCTCAGTGGTAGAGCGTTCACCTCCGGTGCTTGGAGTCCCTGGTTCGATCCCAGATCGTACGTGTGGACTTTGTGGTGGACAAACACCGTGCTCGTGAGTTTTCTCGGGGTTCTCCCGTTTCCTCCCACTTTCTTCATTCCACCATTTCATTCATTTCTCATCATCACCGTCTCCTTTAGCCTAACCGGCATAACCGTGGGACGTAAAACTTAAAGATTTCATTTCATTTTTCCAAATAGTCCTTAGGAGTGCATGGAAGCCTTCATCATGTTTCTTTCATGAAAGTTAGTAAGATTACCAGCATTGTTTTAAGAAAGACTTACCATTATTACAGGAGAAGAGCTTAGTGAAGATGTCTTGATAGTGGCAATTTATATTCGTTCCTCGCTTCCTTGACACAAGGAATTAATAATTAATAGGCTCTAATTTGACAAGCAATAACCTCATAATACTAAGGGGAAGATGTTAATAAAATTAGCTCTTCTTAAACAGACAACTATCTTATAGTGGTCGGAATTGTCCGAGAGTAAGCATCGCGACGCCGACAGAGAGTGTTTGTCCGTTCTTGAGTCACGCGAGGGACTTCCACAAATCTTTCCGCACGCAATGGCTAATAACGATTGCAGGATACTACAAGCAGGGTGGGGAATTCAGTTTGTATTGTTGCTACAAATATACTTAACGAAAAAGAATAATCAAATGCATTTACAGATACATGTGTTCTAATTTAAAATTAAAAGTGCAGAAAGCACGTAGGTAAATGCAATACGCATTTCCATAGAAACATATATGCGGTAATTCTGTATAATGTGAAATCAGATAGTTGTCGTAATTTACTTCGGTTCTTGTTATCAGAAAATACTCTGTTGTAGTTCCGAGTCCTGAACTAACCTAACCTAATCTACTATGCAGTGGCAGAGAAATGCATGCAGAGAAAATATCTAACTATTTGATTTCTTGGAGTTTATTATTCTTTTTCATCAGTGAGACTATATGAGATGTACTGTAGACATACTTTAAGGTGGAAACGGAAGCCAATTTCAAAACTGTCTCGCCTCGAATGGAACCGGGTACCACGTGTACGATAAAATGCGTGCGCTACACAGCAAATAATGAGGTGTTAAAATAACACAAAATGACTACCACTTTAGCATGTTACTTATGTGTTAATTTAACACCAAGGACATCGCCTTCGCAGCATATCAGAAATAAGTAGTTACTGGCTGAGAGAATTTGCATTGGATTTTATTGATTGCTTTGAGCAAAGTTTTACGCAGTATATTTGGCATTTATGCTAAGTACCGAATAACGTACTATGTTTCCTATAATCTGTCATGAAAATAGTTTTTAAGCCTCTGAATTGTTTGACAACAGTTACATGAGTAGCAGTTCTACCATCTGTTGTTCTTATGTCCTAACATATAAGAACAACAGATACGAACAGTAGATGGAAGATATACTATATATGCTAAATATGCTGCATAAAGCTTTTCACATAGCAAACAATAAAATCCAATGCAATTCTCAATATCGGTTACTAGTTATTGCTGATAGCCTTTGAGTTAAATTAACACGCAAGTAACTCCTTAAACTGATAGTCATTCTGTGTTAACACTCATTTTTTTGTTGTGTAGCCACTACATCAGCGAGAAACGCTTGTAGTTAGCTATTTTGAGCATAAATTTAACCAAACGTAAGCTAGTTTTCCTCTGTCTCTTTTAATACCAGCATGTCCATATTTGCCCTATCCATCGGTCTACTGGCTAGCGCGTGAGCCTTTAGTTCACCCGGTTCGACTGCCAGTGGGAGAGCTTCATACACATTACCATGTTTCGCAATCTATCTTCAATTGTAGGTCCATATCTTATTAGCCACGGTGCAGAAAAGGAACACTAAACTGCAAAAACTTAGCAAATCACAATCATTTATATGTTCATGCACAGAGAAAAAAATGTATGTGGCGTACATAACATGCGTAAATCCTGTAACTTTTGCTCTTAAAGTACGACTATATATAGAGGTAACCAAGAAAGTTCTGTCGCTTTTTGCGGAGGCCTGTGTTCAATTGGCCCTCACACTGTGTGTTGAATGCGAATGGAGATAAGGCGAAGGACCGTAGTTGGTGTGGGTATATCCAACATGCTACCTGGTTGTGGCAGTTCAGTTACACCTTGAATTTGAGTAAGGACAGAGTAAATATGGGACCTCCTCAGAGCGTCATTTCAATCTCGGGACAAACGCCGCTGTAGCGGGGCGAAAGATATGCCAGGCTTTTGGTAAGGCTGTCGTGCAGCGGTAGTTTAACAAGTTTAACCTCGGCGACAAAGCACTCGAAGACGGACAACGTGCCTGAAGACCAACATATGTACAAAATGAAGATCTTCAGGCAGCAGTTGGGATGAACAGTGGCCAGACATGTGAGGAACTGGGACTACAATTCTGTGTGAGTGGAGAAACCATTCTGCAGCACCTCAATCAACTAGGGAAGCACTACAAGTTGGGTCGATGGCTCCCACATGATTTGACTCAAGGCCAGAAGGCAACGCGAGCAGGCATCTGTGTTTCTTTGCTGTCTCGTGCATTTTGCATTTTTGGACAGGGCGTTGAATGTGATGAGAAATGGGTCTTCTACGAAGCTCTACGGTGCCGTCATCATTGGTTAGCATCCCATGAATCGGTTCCAAGACAACCAAAACCTGTACTGTACCAGAAGAAGGTCGCCCTGTGTATTTGGTGAACTGCTTGCGGCATCGTGCATCGGGAACTGCTACCAGCTGGTCAGAGCGTCAATGCAACCGTGTATTGTCTACAGTTGAGCCGTGTTCAACTTGAGGCATGACTTCTGAATCTCAAAGGAGTCCTCCTGTTACAGGACAGCGCTAAGCTCCACGTGGTTAGGATGCCAAGGGACATCATTCTACGCCTTGAATGGGAAACACTATTGCATCCGCCATACTCCCCGGACATTGCACCGTCTGATTATTACCTGTTCCATTCCTTGGACAATCACCTTAGAGGATGCCAGTTCAAATCGCTAGTAGAGGTGCAAAATGTACTTGATACCTTCTTCGCTTCACGGCCCAAGTTCTATCGCGATGGAATCAATGGCCATCGAGAACGTTGGCAGAAGGTCGTCGATGCTGATGGGAACTATTTTTAATTTCCAGGTACGCTTTATGTGACATATCGATGTTCGAAGGTGGTGGGTGAAAAAGCGACAAAACTATCTTTTTTACCTTTACATAACAATCTGCAGCAAACATATAACTAAAAACGTATGTTTTCTAATATTTTCCGTATAAGTGTTCTATGTATACATACTTTCCGTATGACGGTATAAGGCGGTAAGAATTTCATATGTAGATGAACGTATATAATATAGGTGACTCATGTAACATACGTATACATATATAATAAATGGAAGACTCTTAAATGTCAGACATCCTGCAGCTGCATCATGTAATATCTAAGCGGAAAAGAGAGAGTACGTATGTAGCATATGGATAATGTATGCCCGTAAAGATTTCCGTAGTAGACATATGAATTTCGTATATCTATACAATATTCCGCTGTCTGGATAACGGATTTTCCTCACTGTGCTTAATCAAATAATTTTATTCTAGCTGTACCAAAAAAACAGTATATCCCTTTAGTAGTTGGATAACATAAAAATGTGAAAGAAGATGAAAGATAACTAGTATCCAAGTACATAGGATAATTTGTAAACACAAGACATCTGATCTCGTGTAAGGGACATATCTACCAAAATTCTACCATTCAAAAATTCTATAAAATTCTGAACATCTTCCAAAAAATTCTATAAAATTCTGAACATCTTCCAACCGAAGAGATTATGTATTTGTCTACTTAATTCTTTGCAGACGGGCTTTAAACATACAAATTTTTCCACAGCAGCCGGAAGACTTTTCGTGTTTCTCAAATATTCATTCAAAATAATTCGTTTAGGTTGTATTTATTTTAAAGGTATTTCTGAAAACTATACACCTTGTTTTTCCAAATGATATAACTTAATATACTTACAATAAATGTTGTATTAATAAAATTTGGAAACATTTTCGTGAACACTTTTTGGAAAAGAAAAAATACATTGTATTAGAAGTTATTGCACAGGTATTGACAATAAATAATACAGAAATAATTGATGGGAAATATCTTAAAAGTTGTGTATATATATGATTTTCTAGTACAATCAAAGATATATATATATATATATATATATATATATATATATATATATATATATATATATATATATATATATATATATATATATATATATATATATATATATATATTGATTGTACTAGAAAATCATCAGAACCGGAATCCTCGTGAAAAAGCTGCAAAATTTGATCAGCATCGAAATTGCTCCATTCCATTCTCAACTGTATAAACATGAATACGAGACACTGTCCAAGTAAACTTCCCCTGTGACAAGAGAATGTATCCGTGCTATCTCGGCTGAAATTTGCCTGTAAATCTATACCGAAGAACACTGCCAATCTAGCCCGTAGTTTATCCACAGTAAAAATATAAAGCAAAACGATTGTTATTTGTCCTGATGGACATTAGTTTCATAGCGGGTATAGCGTGAAGTACAAAAGTAGAAAACAAAAATAATCTCTCTGTAATAATTAATCAATTCTACTTTGCCGACAAAGTTAAAGCTATTCAGTGCCTTGGCGTCTTGGTTGCTAAATCTATTGATTTGTACTTAATCACTTAATGGGATCTCTTCTACTTAAGGGAAGGAGAGAGACCTCCAGGATATCCTATCATTCGCTGTAGTCATTGTCTGTCCTCAATTCATTTTTTTTCCTTTGTTATATTTTCAACATTCTTTTTGCACTGTCTTTGTTGTTTGTCTTTCTTCTTGTTTCCCCCACTTATTTAAGAATCTTATCTTCTTCTATTCTTACAGAATCTCCCATCCATCTTATCTTAATTGAGTATTTTTAATAATAGTCTTAACTGATTCTATCTTGGAATCTGTTCTAATCCTCTGATTTCTTATTCTATCGCAATTTGTCTATTTTTCTTACAATTCTAATTTGTATTGCTTGTATCTGATTTTTGATGTGTCTGCTAGGCCTCCATGGTTCACTGTTATATAGATGTTTGCACGTGAAGGTCGCCGCGCTCGTTCAATGTAAATAGGGGTCTACATAGAAAGCTGGTTTCTGAAAAGTCTCAATGGAGCAAAAGAGAACCACAACATTTGCTCCCACCGTTTGATCCCTTAGTGAGCACCAAGCCTAAACAGTCTAAATCACATCATCTCTGCAGCATTATTGCAGAGTTTTATTATTGGATTAACAATGACTACTACTCGAGCTCAAATATTTATGTGTTCCATTCTTGATTGACATTATTTTAAATCAGCAACATTTAATCCAGTTGTTCAGAATTAGTCGTCTTCAAAAATTGATCTCAATAACATGCGGAATTACAGTTTGATGTGGCATGCTGCTATCAGGTGTTGATGGATGGGTAACGCATGATTTGGAGTTTAGTGTCCCGTTCAGCACCAATTCTACATGAAACGTGGAGCTGCAGCTTAACGTGGGATCCTAATCGGATGAGCTCCCAACGGGAATCGTACCCGGGTCTCCCGCAACGAAGACGAACGGGAGCCAAATTCTGGGTTCTATGCCGAAGGCGAGAACACAATCACGTCGTATTGTAGCAGTTCATAAAAGGTACGGAAGTTCTAAAGTGAACTCAAATTTGTGCACGTATGTTCACAGAAGAAAGAAAGGAAATGATAGATTTAGTGAGAGGAGAAGAGAGAGAGAGAGAGAGAAAATATTCATTGGAATGTGTATCCTATGTTAATAGGGTTCAAATACTTTCCATAATCTATTCTCCCCGTGTGAATAAGAGACATTTCAGCTAGTTTTTTTATTATAATATTCATGAAGAGTATTTGTAGAATCGCGGCAAAAACGTCACAAATGGATTTCTATACCCATTACCGTCCAATACAATCCGATGGAACGGACACGAATTATTCTCTGATGTATTCACCAATATCTGTAAATGAAGTTTGGTTCCTTCACTATAGAAATCTGCTTATCATTCGCAAATCTTTTTCCGTCGAAGGTTTCTCTTAGATTGCTGGAATTTCACGTGTGTTAGGGTTTAATATCGGGACTGTACACCGAATGCTTCCATACATTTCATTTAATATTCTGAAGCAAATCTTAAGTCGTAAGAGCTGTGCGTAGTTGGACTAAATTTTTACACTTTTTCTTTCTGACAGCTTTGTGTACAGATCCCATTATTTGGCTGTACGACTGAAATTTCCTAATAAATGTAATCGAGCGTTATTAATTGCTATGGAAACACCTTGATATCAAGATCACTTTTTGTCCTGTGTTCAATTGCGCCATACATTCTTCACTGCCAGAGCTAGGGATGCTCACGAGACAAGATTTGTGGCTGTCTCGTCTCGAAAATGTGCTATAAAATTGATGTCTCGATTCGAAAAATGTATATTTTTCTATTTGTCAAGAAAATCCTGTCTCGACTCGTCTCGTGCGCATCTCTAGCCAGAGCCTTTTCTTCTTACAAAATAAGATATACCGAATGTGCAAAAATATCTTGCTAGAGAGGAGAGTTCGTTCCCTCTCTGAATGGGTAGCTTCCACAAATCACTGTTCCGATCATGACTCATGGTTGCCATGATTCCAGTTGTGCAGACGCCAGTAGTAGGTTGCTTTTATTTGATTTTTTAGTTTAGTGTCCCTTTCAGCAGCGAGGCTATATGAGACGTGGACCTACAGCTTAATGTGGACTCCGAACCACATGAGCTCTCGCCGGGCATCGAACCTGGGTCTCCCACGCCAAAGGCGAGTACGCTAACCGCTTAGCCACGAGGTAGCTCCGCGCCCGTGGTAGGCAAGACAACTCCACCCCAATTCCTTTCTTTTCTTCAAGAAAATCCTGAACTTGTGTTGGATTATGTTATATGTTACAATGCCATTATGCAAACTTAACAAAATTCAATAGTGTTGTGTGTTGGCATCTCAAAACAAACTTTATTAGAATGTTATAAATTACTAGGTCCAGAGTAAAACTGTAATATGTTTCAACGAGGCTGAATATTAGAAATATGTCATTTATGAAAATATTTAACATATTAATACCTAGAGTTACCACACATACTGTAATATGTATACAGGATTGTCCTCTACCTGTAGTTTACATTCGATTTTCCTATCCTATTTAAAGGTTGTAAATTTACATCATAAATTTTTATTTATTCTGTATTTGCTTATAGTATTGCAAGACAAATACTTACTTAAAAATGCCAAATCAGCAGCAAAATCACACCTGAAGACTGTCCTTAGATATCAATTTGTGTTACAAAGGGTCTTATGAAGCTCCCATTTTATTCATTTTATCATTGCATTCATTTCTCATAATTATCGTCTCCTTTAGCCTAGACGACCTAACCATGGGACGTGAAACTCAAAGATTTCATTTTATCTTTTAAAATGTCCTGTTTAAAAAGTTAATACTGTATATTTGTAAGTGCCAAAATAACTTATGTATTGCATGCGTATTTAGATACCTGTTTTCAAATTTTCCTTTCTTACAATTTACAATGGAGAAATATGGCAACCTTAAACATACCGTGAGAAATATTTGTAGAGAGAGTTTCCTATCCTGATTGTAAAGCAACGTCTCTCGCTCGTAAAACTTCTTAAGAGTAAACGGACGCTCTTTGCAAAATGAAAAATTAAAGAAAGAAAACCCCCTGCTACATTTATTTTTTGGTTTAGTTAATTAACGACACTCCATCCATCTTCCATTCTTAGTTTCGTATTCTCCTTGTTTAGAAACTAGGTCCGTGTTTTTTATGCAGCGGAAGCACTTAGACTAACTTCTTTGCAAGTGGAGTAGCCATTTCGCTATTTTTGGAAAGAAAACAATAATACATTGAATATGCAACAAGTTCCTTGTTTTTGCTTTAAATTCCAGCCATGAACATTCAGATAAACAAGGTAAATGTCTGACAGCAGAAAGGTATCTTCCTTAAAAAATAAAATTAAAAAAAGAGAAAAGAAAAGTAAGAACCTAATTTCTCATGCTACACTTAAAAAGACAGAATAACACGTCAATTTCGTTGTTAATGTTCCTTGAAACAATCAATTATACTTTCTTTACTTATTTATCAACGAATTTAAAAACTTCGTTACTGAATTGAATTTTCTATGTCTTTCTCGCTGTGTGTGTCTGTTATTTTCATTTTTTTTTTCAATTTTGAGCCCTCCATTCGATAGAATATCAAAAACTATCTGAGAAAGTAATGGAAATTTTCACGTCACTCTTACCGTTCCCGAGATATTCACCAAAAAAGTTCTAATTTCGGGATATTCTCGGGATTCCGATATGTCGGGAACAGTAAGTCATAGAAAGATGCTATTGGTGTTGATCAATACCTAAGAGGATGGTGAACATTTTCGTACAAATAGTAACCGGTGGCCAAGGGCGCCGATCCTAGGGGGGCCTGGGCCCTCCAAAGCTCATGTGGGCCCCCCTATTGTGTTTATGAATATACAATATTTTGCATGATTTGAGTGCAATTTGTCTTAAAATCTTCATATATATACCTTCTGCATCTGAATGCCCCCCCCCCCCACAAATTTACAGAGAAATCGGCACCCTTGCCAGTGGCCACTGTCCAACTGACCACCGTTACCAGATATTGGCCAAAAAAAAAAAATCGGATTTCGGGAGATTTAAGGAGCCACATCTCGGGAACCGTAAGTTATAGAGAGATGATGTTTTGCGAATTTTTCAATCTTGAGCATGTGTCTTCGTAAAACAACATATCGTAGAACGTTTTAACAGGACTCTTAAAACATGTGGAAAAAATTTAGTACTCAAGGAAATTATAAATGGATAAATATATTACAAGAATTGTTTAATGAGTATAATAATAAAGTACGAAGAACAATTGATATAAAGCCTATAAAAGTTAATAAGAAAAATTAATTCTTTTTAAGTTCGTTCTGGCGATGCTCTTGGAGCATTCTAAACTAGTTTTAATTTTGTGGCACCAACAAATCAAAATAATAATCATTATAAGAAGATTTGAAATTTGAAGAAAAGTACATTAGATTCCAGTTTTAATATAGTAAATATCTAAATTATACAGGAGAGCTTCCATAATAGGGACGAATTTTTCTTCCCGTGCCACGATAATTGTATATACTATTACGAAAAATAGCCCTTCCTTTTACAGACATGAACAGTTTTCTTTCCACAGTTTTAGTAACCTCTTTATAAAGAACAGTACGAGGGTTGCTATATATATTTCTGGCCTAGGCAACACTAAGTGTTGCCAGGTGCAATCTGACATTTCCATTGGAAAGTTTGACATTTTGTAGCATAAATGTACTCAGAACTTTTTGACTTACGACAATTTTTTTTCTTTTACAGGTACTTGAAGAAATCAACTTGGCAAAAAAATGGAATTAACTCGTGAACATTTTCGTGCGATCATTTTTCACAACTTTCGACGTGGATTATCACGACAAGAGTGCATCGATGAACTTAAATCTTTGTATGGCGACGAAGCACCATCCTATAGCACTGTGAAAAACTGGTACAACGAATTCAATCGTGGCCGACGCTCGCTCAAAGACGAATTCCGTGAAGGTCGTCCAAAAACAGCCGTTGTGCCAGAAAACATCGATGCCGTACGTGAACTGATAATGCAAGACCGTCATGTGACTTACCGTGAGATAGAGGCATGCCTAGGCATTTCTTCCACCAGCATACATTCGATATTGCATGAACACCTGGCCGTAAAAAAGGTTTGTTCTCGTTGGATCCCGCACAATTTGACAATCGCTCAAAAGAAAGCTCGTGTGGATTGGTGTAAAGAAATGCTGAAAAAATACGATCGCGGTGCTTCAAAAGACGTTTATAAGATCGTCACAGGTGACGAATCATGGATCTATGCGTATGAGCCCGAAACAAAACAGCAATCGACCGTGTGGGTCTTCCAAGACGAGCCAAATCCAACGAAAGTTGTTCGTGGAAGAAGCACTTCGAAGCAAATGGTCGCCTGTTTCTTCGGCATAACTGGTCATGTGGCGACTGTTCCGCTTGAGCAACGTAGGACGGTCAATTCTGAGTGGTACACCACCATTTGTTTGCCTGAAGTCTTCGGAGAAATTCGAAAAATGAACAAGAGAAGACGAATCATTGTGCACCATGACAATGCGAGCTCTCACACATCGGCTCAAACCAGCGCATTTTTGACCGGCCAAAACGTCGAAGTGATGGGTCATCCGCCGTACAGCCCTGACTTGGCACCCAATGACTTCTTTTTATTCCCACACATCAAGAAAAAAATGCGTGGTCAACGATTTTCGTCGCCAGAAAATGCTGTTGAAGCATTCAAAAACCATGTTTTGGAGGTGTCTCAATCGGAGTGGAAAAAGTGCTTCGAAAATTGGTTTGAGCGCATGCAAAAGTGTATAAATCTTGATGGAGAATATTTTGAAAAACAATAAAACCATTTTCGTTGATAAATATTCGTATTTTCATTATTAGGCCAGAAATATATATAGCAGCCCTCGTAATTATTGTCTGTTTATACATAAATAGTTTCTACAATTTGAAAATAAATCTGCGGCACAAAACAATACAATACATTAGAGAGATCTCTTTCTCACAAAATGAATTTGCTGTAAGCTAATGATCAACAGAGCTACAGTACCAAACTGAACTCATCTCCATTTCTAAGTCCAATGGCGTATCGCGGTGAGCATCGTGTGTTTGTTGTGGAGTATATTCGTAATGGTGGTTCTGTGATTACTACTCAGCGGGCATTTCGTATACGATTCTTACTTGACCAACATGATTCTGTTCCGGATAGAAAAAGCTATTCGAAGTTTGCCTATCAAACTTTAGAGTAACAGGTTCTGCATTAAAAAAAAAAAAAAAAATCGCCTGGCCGACCTCGCATCGTAACAACGTCGGAAAATGTGGTGCGTGTGAGAGCTTCCATCCAGCAATCTCTAAAACCTTAAGCACTTACACAGGTCGGCCAGGCGATTGTAAACAATGGGAATTCTCATTGTAAAGAATGGAAAATATGATTTTCAGCATTAGAAATAGGGCGAAGCTATTTACGTTTTGGTCTGCGAACACGATTTATCAAAGGCATTATGCTTTTCGCTGATATGCTAAATTCAACTACGAGTATTTGCATGTCGTTTATATTTACGGAAACAATATACACTAAAAAAGTCTATGAATAATCAAGAAAAGTCGATCGCATCGCTCCAAATTTGCCATTATTGTATACGTAGCATATTTTAGATTTCTCCTACTATTCCCACAGTAGATTCCTGTTAGTATACATTACACCCAACCTACTATACGAGGGATAGTCAAGAAAGACTTGGACTGATTTTTTTTCTAGGCAATTTATTATTACTCAGCAACAGGCACATGATCCTTTTCAAAGTAGTCCCCGCCCATTTGAATGCACTTTTTCATTCGAGTCTTCCAGTCCTCAAACACGTGTCGCAGGCCATTCTTTGAGAGGTCCTTCAAAACCGCCTCTGATGCCTTCAGAACCTCGGAATTATCGGAGAAGCGGCGTCCACGCAGTCTGGATTTTAGGGCAGGGAATAGAAAAAAGTCGCACGGTGCGGTAGGCGTCTCCACCATCCTCAAACCTTTGCAACAGCTCCCTGCAAGTCTCCACTCGAACGGCCTTCTGCTCTGGTGTCAGGAGTCGCGGAATCCATCGCGCACACACTCGGCTCATGTGGAGGTGGTCATGCAAAATTTTGAAGGCACTGCCATGAGATATGCGTAGTGCGGCTGCCAGATCGTCGATACTGATGCGGCGATCTTCTCTAACAATGACTGCTGCCGTGTTAATGTTCACCTCAGTAACAGCTGACGCTGATACACCTGGGCCACCAGCTTTCGTGATTTTCATTCGGCCCTCTTTAAACTCTTTGAACCACCAGAACACGGTACTTCGTGGCAGAGCGTCATCTTTGTAGGCTGCTCTCAACATTCCTAGAGTTTCTGTTGCACTTTTCCACAGGCGATAGCAGAACCGTATAGCTGCAAATTGTTCATCTCGTAATGACTCCATTTCTTCTACAGGCGACTTCTAGAGGCGGCGCAGAACATCACCTGCAATAAAAAGTCGTGGTTACCAAACATGCAATGATTCCTTAACAACATTTTATATATATGCACAGCAAGACCCACCCTACTTGTATGCCAAACTATGAAGCTCCAGCGTTAACAGAACTGCCGGGAAAAAATCAGTCCAAGTCTTTCTTGACTTGCCCTCGTACAATAAATTATGTTAGAGTAATTTGTTTCTGATACATTGTAAAGTAAATTCCACATCGCTTGTAGTATATTTAAATTCCTGCTATAAGTTTTTCTAACTACCGTATATTGGACCTGAGGCAGAAATTGTATTGATGACACATGAAGTGTTCACTACAGTGCTGACCACTGTTACTTTAAACTGTGTAATCAAAACTCACCGATTTGAAGCGCTAATGAACGCGGATACTATATCAACCTTGACAGGAACGATTTTCAACAAATTTAAGAAGTTCCTTACTGAATTCTCCATGTCTGTGCTGTGTGTGTGTGTGTGTGTGTGTGTGTGTGGCCACCGTTCCCCACTGGTCAACTGGCCACCGTTCCCCAAATATTGACCAAAAAAGTTCGTATTTCCGGAAATTTAAGGAGCCACATCTCGGGAATCATTAGTTACAGAGAGATTATATTAGTGTTAATCAATACCCAAGAGGATGGCGCACATTTTTGGATCAAATAGTAACCGGTGGCCAATGGTCAACTGGCCACCGGTCCCCAGGTATTGACCAAAAAAGTTCGAATTTTGGGAGATTTAAGGAGTCATATCTCGTGAACCGTAAGTTATAGGGAGACGATATTTTGCGAATTGTCCAGTTTTGAGTAATCCATTTTGAGCACGTGTCTCCGTAAAACAACATATCGTAGAACGGTTTAATAGAGCTCTTAAACAAAATATGTGGAAAAAATTTTACTACTCAAGGAAATTACAAATTGATAGATATATTACAAGAATTGTTTAATGAGTACAATAATAAAGTACATAGATCAATTGGTACTAACTATAAAGCCTGTATAAGTTAATAAGAAAAATTAATCCTTTTTGAGTTGGTTCTGGCAATGTTCTTGGAACATTCTCAACTGGTTTGATTTCTTTCTCATTTACAACTGAATATCGGCCCTGTAATTTCTGAATTATAAGTTCGAACACTCAGTTGAAACTGTACTCTGCTTGGTCTTATAAGGAATTACTCTATTGGACTTGCTAAAAGATTGCTCAATCATTGAGAAACGGGGAAAAGCTTTTCCCTTCTTTGTGAAACCGCTTCTCTTAGTACTTACTTTAAAATCTCATCTCCATTTTGTATCATGCACTTCTACTATCTGAACTTTTCGTTAAATTGCTGCATGCGCACGTCAACCCATTACAAATATTGCATTTTTCCTAGTTTCTTCAGTGCAAGTGACTTAGAGAAACTTTCCGCTTTCCCACTCCACTCCATCCATGGCCCGTGCGTTGCAGTGTGATGCGGTTAGCCTGTCTTCCTACTGTACCACTGGATCGATGCAATTGTCGTGTCGTGACTCTGAAGGGAAACGACTTCCGATCTGACATGGAGAGGGCGGAAAATTGTTCAAAGATTTACGTAGGAACCCTTTCTCTTTGTGTGGGAAGACTTAAATGTTGTTCTACGTTTGTTGCTTTACTCTTGGAGGAAACCTTCACGCACTCTGGACACAAAAACACAGATCTCACAACGCACGTGTAACTTGTTTCTTCTTCGTCTTCTTTTTTTCTTTCGTCATGCGTCTGTCTTGAACTAACGACAAATTATCCAAAACTAGTTCAGTAAGAAGAAAACTTTTTAGTCGGGAGATTGGAAGTGCGTGAAGATAAACGAGTCGAAACGTAACCTAGTAAAAGTTTAGAACTGATAAGAAGGATCTGAAACATGAAATACAGCTGTAATAATCTTACGTAATGTTTAGTGTAATAAGTCATTACATTGTGCTACATATAAACACAAAATGCATAAAGACATATTTTTTGTTGTTTTATATTAGTTTAACGATTAACAGTAGCTGAAAAGATATTAATGATATGATTGATAGGAGTAGTCAAGGCCGTTCAGTCGATTTCCGAGGACTGGGGCGAGAGTAAATTGCGGGACCAATGATACACACGAGAAGTCCATTTTCAGCATGAATAAATTATTCTGCGACAATTTTGGATTTCTTACAACAATGATAACATTATTCAACTTGTATTTATTTATACATATTTCTGGTCACCGGCATCACAGCCTTAAGAGACCCCATCATGGTGAAATTAAAATGTCACTAATTTTACAGTAATTATGTGATATCTTCAAATAGATAAAACATAATCGAAAAATGGAACAAGAGCTCGCTAGACAATATTATTTTACATGAGATAAAGTTATCACGACTCATTTATCTGCTTTCGGTTTCCACATTTAGAAAAATTGGCATTTATTTTTGCGTTTATAAATTGCTGCAAACGGAAAGCTACTAGGTGACTCGTGATAACAGTACCTCATGCAAAATAATATTATCTAGCGCGCTCTCGTTCCACATTTCGATTACCTTTTATCTATTTGAAGATATCACATAACTACTGTAAAATTAGCGTATTTTAATTTCGCCATGATGGGGCCTCTTAAGCCTGTCGCGAAGTAAGGATGACGTCCATCGGCGGCCACACTTTCCAGGGAGAGAAGAAAAGAATGCAGAAGGAAGGAAGCAGCCTGGGACCTGCATGTTAGGTACCATCCCAGCATTTGCCTGGTGTGAATGGGAAAAGCCCAGGAAAAACTTCACTGAGGATGGTTGATCTGAAAAAGCTGTTACACCTTTTCGATCGACTGTCCCCACCGGGAATCAAACGCGGGACCGCTTACACTGAAGATATGGAATTAACTTTTGAGTTCGCTTTATTGGCATACTATAAGTGACATAAATAGTATACAGTGATAAAAATGTATTATAACATGATAGCTCATAGTCTCTTAATACAGTATTTTGAATCCAAGATTAGACTAGAAATAGTGAACCAATTAATTTTTTTGAGAGTCCTAGCTCTTTCCTCCTATCACACGAAGCATACCAAGAGCGGTGCCTTGGTTGATCGCCGCACCCACGGGACGGCTCTGACTTGATAACTTGGGAGTATTTCTTTTTCTACTACTACCAGCTTTCCGCACTTATCATGTGGTGTCTCTAGTTTTAATGGGCTTTCTCCATATTAGTCTGTCTTTTACTTAATTCCACATCTATGATCGTCTCGACCTCCCTCGCGGATATGCGCATATGATTAGCGCACACCTGGTTTCGATTCTCGTTGGGAACTCACGTGGTTCGGTTTAAGTTATTGTTATTTAATTCTAATTTTTCCCATTTTATTTGCGTTCTGCTTTTCTCTCTATATTTCAGGATCAACTGCGTCTATCTACTAACTTGGCGGTCTGGGTTCGATTCCCAGTGGGGACGGAAGTCATTTTTAAGCTATATTCTGACGAAAAATGGTAAAAATTATTTTTTTATGAGAAAAGAAATAGCAGAGATAATGAGTAAGGGAAATCTTTAGTCTACGTCAAGCATTTCTCTTCTAAACAGTATGGTTTTATTAAGAAAGTGTGTAAATATATGTCAGTTACTAAGTTTTGGTGGGGGGGTCTGAACTCGGTGGACGCCATGGGTACACCCCTGTACGATAGAGTCAAAAGTGACACACCATTGCAGTAATTCAGCTCACTTGTTGTTTGGTTTAAAATGTTCTTAAAAGAAATAGTTGAAAATAAGTTACGTATTTAATTTATTAAATTAACAACTACATATATAATTTTAATTTTATTCTTGAATATTGGTACGCCGCTCTGCAACGTGGCATGTAGTTCACTTCTAAACTTTGAATCTAACAAGGCAGGGTACCCAGGTGTAACTCGCCGATTGTGATAAGATTGCACAGACATAAAGAACATCGAAAAATAAGTGACACTTATTTTTTTATATATATATTGGCCAACAAGCGCATTGAAAGGGTCAAATAGGGGTATAAAAATGGGGTCAAAATGAGATTATGTGGAATATAGCGAGAACGAGAAGAGATATCGGAAAAATTTAAATGTACGAAATACTACCCCTAGTCAACGCAATTCAATGAGGTAGAATGCACCCATGAGAAGAGAGCAGAATATCCGAAAATGGGCCAATCACGTGTACAACATTGTCACAATGTGTTACGAAAATGAGCGAAAAGGGTGATAAGGACCAGGAAGAAAGAAGAAACGGAAACAGAAAATACGTGTTTTTGCTTTGGGTGCATATGTTGCCCGTATGCGAAAGAGACGCAGATTTATCTCGATGCCCGAAGATAGGATAACACGCAGGAAGGATGCAAACGCCGTTCATATAGACAGCCAGCGAGACAGCACTGCGCGGTAGGTTGCATATATCGCGTATTGAGAACAATGATGAGATGGATGTTGGAAACGAAAATGTGTGTAGGCAGTAGTAACACAAAAACAAAATTGTTACTATTACTGTTATGTTGTACGCGTATTTTCGTAGTGATATAATGTTGATACTCATGTGTAGTACTGATATTAATGTTCCTGTTTATCTTACGTATGTGGACCACCTGCTATTACATTCTACTGTGGTATGGATTTTTGTTCCCATTACCCGATATATGCAACCCACTGCGCATTACTGTCTCGCTGGCTGCCTATACGAACGGTGTTTGCATCCTTCCTGCATGTTATCCTATCTTCGTGCATTGAGATATATCTGCGGGTTTTTTTTTTTTTTTTTTTTCATATGGGTGATGTATGCACCCAAAGCAAAAACACGTATTTTCTGTTTCCGTTTCTTCTTTCTTCCTGATCCTTATCACCCTTTTCGTTCATTTCCGTAACACATTGTGACAATGTTGTACACGTGATTGGTCCATTTCTGGCTGTTCTGCTCTCTTCTCATGGGTGCGTTCTACCTCATTGAATTGCGTTGACTGTGGGTAGTATTTCGTACATTTAAACTTTTCCGATATCTCTTCTCGTTCTCGCTATATTCCACATAATCTCATTTTGACCCCATTTTTATACCCCTTTCAATGCGCTTGTTGGCCAATATAGAAAAATACGTGTCGCTTCTTTTTCAATGTTCTTTATGTCTGTGCAATCTTATCACAATCGGTGTGTTACACCTGGGTACCCTGCCTTGCAAGATGCACATTACTTCTCTAACCGTCACTACTGATACATCCAACACGAAATAAATAAAACTATCTTTTTGCTGATTAGGTACTTTCTACCGATGGATAGAGTGAAAATAAACCACCCATCAGTGTTACAGTTTGGAAGAATTACTTTCCAATGAAGTGATCCAGTTTGGGATATGAGAAATATGGTAACACTATACATGTATATAGAACAAGAAACCACATTAGGAGTTTTGTGGCCAGATACAAAGTGCCATATGAAATGTCAATTCACATGTAATTACCATCATCCAAAAACTGTAGTATCAATATTCAAACTGTGAGACTGAATTCTGAGGTTCGAGAAGAATCGAATACTTAATCAATGTAGCTCAAGCTGACAGTTTGTGAAACAACGGAGGCAAGGTGGTTAACTGCAAACAAAAGGTTTGGCTCTCTTCAAGATAAGAGTCTCGAAAAGATGTCGTGAAAATGATGTTTCGTCTCGGACAGTTTGTTTCTATTGGAATTCAGCTTTGCTTTGTCTGGTGTATCTGTCTCGTCTCGTCTCACGGGTAACCCTGGTTAAAGTGGGCCTCTTTTTTTCATGCACGCGGTAGATTCTGTGCAAACAGAAAATTACAGAAATTCACAACATTTTCGCCTCGTACTGTCTGAAAGATTATCTCCTACTCTCTTAGAAGTTGCCTTATAGTGTTTGAGAGATTGTGTCGTAGTGTTGCACAGATTGTTTCGACTGTTTAAGCTACTGTTTGAGAGATTGTTTCGTACTCTCTCTGCTTTATTTCCGATACGCACTATAATGTTAGACATTTATTTGTAAAACTGAAAGTTGCTAAATAAACTTTGATTATTGATAACCATATTAATTAGTTGTCTGATTGTGCTGCAGAAAATGAGAAGCAAATTGTATAATATGGAAATGAACATCAATCACTATTGTAGCTGTAGCAATACGTTATTTGAGAAACAAATAAATGCAATCATAATTAATTTGCAGGTAATATAGTTATTAGTTTGAGCGTAAAATAAAATAAATCAAAAGAGATTAAATGAAATATAGAAATTTATTTTGATATTGCCATGTCAAAAACAAACAAAAAAAATCCAATTGGTGCTTTGTTAAAATACATTACAGTAGTTATTATATTGATTTTCCACTTGAGAAAAAAAGTGATAAGACCAGTGCATTGTTTGCCTTGCTCGTACGCATATAAACATCAAAACCGTTAGTGTCTTTCCTACCGGACAGGGCCGGATTTAGGAGAGGCTTAGGGTGGCTATAGTCCCGGGCCTCCACTCTGATCAAAATCTAAACTGGCTATCTAGAAACAACCAGGAATATACAATCATCATCATAAAATAAAAATATGACCAAAAATATGAAACATATTCCTTTAACTTTCATACCGTAGTTTCATAGAAATGTATTAGGTGAAGTCAACAGGAGCCACATATTTTTTCTAGCTCCGGGCTTCCAGATGGGTTAATCCAGCCCTGCTACCGTAGGCCACCCTAATTAACAACACTGGTGCTTGTTGAATTGAGATTTTTTAATGGTCTGTACTAAGAATTTGATAGATTTTAACATCTTTTTTCACACAAAATCACCGAAAAGTTTGAATCTGATAACCAGTGACGAACCAAAAGGTTTTTGTAAGAATGTATGAGGCAAAACGAGTTATTTTGAGTACGCTTCTCATTAGAGACAATTTCCCACCGTATAATGATTTTGTACCATATCTATACTACTCGATAAAAAGAAATGTAATGCATGCTAGGCAAGTGACATGGCATTTCACAGTGCACCACCTCAAAGTATTGGCTTCTCATATTTAGTAGGAAGGTCTGAAGTGGGCGCCCGGTCCAACAGAATGCTTACAGTTTTGCCATCTCACTTTCCAGTATGACTTTTTTTTCGGAATGCTACATATGCTAATTAAAAGGAGCTTTAGTGTAAGAATTTGTGTTGAGTTCAGCATTTGTAAAATAGAAAATAGTATTAAGAAAGCGTGTGTTGTAAGGAAAACCAAAGATAGCAATCAGAGCCTAGAGCTGAATGGTATTCACCAGGTTATGGCGTATGCTAATGATGTAAATTTAATAGGAGATGATAGAATAACAATAGAAAGAAATGCAGAGGTCTTATTAAACGCTTGCAGGGACGTGGGTTTAGAAATAAATGCAGAGAAAACTAAATACGTTGAAGTTCGTCGTGATCGTAATACTGCATATTATGGATGTGTTAAATATCAAACAATACCTTGGACAAAGTAGATACTTTCAAATATTTAGGATCAATATTAACAGACCAAAACCATATTCACGATGAAATTAAATGTCGACTAAAAGCAGGGAATATGTGTTATTCAAAATGTCTAGTCTTCGCGAATTCTGTCGAAAAATTTGAAGCATAAAATATATAAAACGGTAATGATGCCTATTGTTCTGTATGGTTGCGAAACATGGTCGCTTACTCTGAGGAAAGAATGTAGACTAAAAATATTTGAGAACAAGATCCTGAGACAAATATTCGGACCCAAGAGGAATTGGAATCGGGAATGGCGGAAACTTCATAACGTGGAACTGATTAATTTATACCGTTTAATAAACATTGTAAGAATTATCAAATCTAGAAGGCTTAGGTGGGCAGGTCATGTAACCAGGATGGAAGAAGGTAGGAAAGCTTTCAAAGTTTTAACTGAAAGTCCAATCGGAAAACGTCCATTAGGAAGACCTAGGCGCAGATGGGAGGACAATATTAAGATGGGCCGCAGAAATAGGAATACAATGTAGAAACTGGGTCTAGTAGCCTAGGATAAAAGTCAATGGAAAGCTTTTGTGAACGCGCCATTGAACTTCCGGGTTCCATAGACCATAGAGTTAGTTAGTTAGTTGTAATGTGTGCAGAACTAAAATTGAGAAACATATATATTGTCACAAGCAACCGCAATCCGACAACAACCCGCAACCACAGTTAGATTCTTCCCTCGTATCTTGTATACTCTTTTTTAAGTGTGTACTATCAAAATCCACAAGTAATTTCCCAAAGGTATGGCCTCAAAAAGATTGACAACCAATAAGTACATTGGGAGATGAATTAGTATTAACTTTGCTAATAACGAAGTAATATTGTGCGAACCTGATCGGCTGTTCTGTCATTAGAGTCACAAGTCTTTAATACCGAACCTCGTTCTCAACCGTTTATTTATGCTTGTGTGTTATTGTCAACATTGTCGCGTGTCCATTCTTCCTTGCCAGAGAAATTTGTTGGAAAACTAGTTCAGAGGAAACAAAAAAACTTTAGACTGAAGGGGGAAATGTGATGTAGAGATTAGATTTGGTTGAAAAATGTTGATATGCCACAAGACATGGAATCGCTCAGTTTTAGGAGGTCCATTTGAGGAAGTTTAGTATTAGGAAATACATTACACAACTACTACAACTGGGTTAAAGATTGAGGGAAGATAAATTTGTCCTCATAACAATATTGGTTAAATCTTATTACAATGATACTATCATTATCCGAAGCGTGTCACTCAAATTTTCTACTATTTTTATTCACACCATTTACGAGGAAGCATGCTTTGAATTGTACTATGAGGAACAAGAATCAATTCTTATCATGAGATTCAGCAATTACTCTATCAATGAGAAAAATCAAAGAACACTTTGTACACCCTCCAACTTCCCTTCAATGAATGATAGTATTAAATAGAGCAGCTTACTCAAACTGTGGTCCGCGTATCACAAGTAGTCAATGAAGTCTTCCCTCAAGGTTCCTCTACATTTAGCTAACTAATTTCTAACTCTATAACATATGGTACCCAGAGGCTAAATGCCGCATTCACAAAAACTCTCCATTGATTTCTATTTTTAGCCAACTGGATCCAGTTCCTACTTTGTACTCCTATTTGTGTGAGAGCCATCTTAATATTATTCTCCCATTTGCGTCTAAGTCTTCCTAATGAAAGTTTTCTGATTGGATTTCCAGTTAAAACTTTTTGAAAGCGTTCCTACTTTCTTCCATTCTGGTTACATTACCTGCCCACCTGAGCCTCCTAGACTTAATGACTTTAAGAATGTTTGGTAAATGGTATAAATTATGCAGTTTCTCGCTATGAAGTTTTCGCAATTCCTCATTCCCGTTCCTCTTGAATCCAAATATTCGTCGCTAGATTTTGTTTTCAAGTACATCCAGTCTGCAATTCTTCCTTCAGAGCAAGCGACCATGTTTCGCAACCACACATCACAATAGGTATGATTGTCGTTTTATATGTTTTAAGCTTCAAATTTATTACATTTAGCATTAGTTTTAAAAAGATGAAAAAAAAAACATTAAACTAAATTGCGTAGTCAATGTGCTAACCAATTTTTCTTAATCCTTTTAATTATTTGAAATATTGTTCTTTCCTCATTTCCGTTCGATTCAGCCAATCATTTCCATTCTTCTGCAGATCCACATTTCAAAACTCTAAATCCATTACTTTTGCGTAGTGTCTATGTTCCTGCCTCACTGAACTCACAACACTTTACACGAAACATTTTATTGGTCTTTTTCTTAACTCTATATTCAACGATCCTTCCTGATAGATTTTAGTTTGTTTAATTGTTTGATTTTAAAGTTCAACGTCTCTTTCAGGTTCTAGGCTATATAAGCCTTGGACCTACTTCTATCGAGGTATCTAAACCACATTATCTCCCACCGGGAAATCATGGATTTTTCTCTATCTTAAATGTCTTTTGTCAATCTTATCCTTACTTTTATTTCACGTTCACGCTTTATGTCCTTGCTAATAATATTATCAAAGTATCGAAAAGCTAGCAATTGGTTAGACTTGGAGCTTACAAAACACCAGTAAGTATGCTTTGTTATTTCGCTCATTACAAGGAGTGATCAGAAAGTGAGGTTACAAAGCTTACAGTGAAACGTGTATACAGAGGTTGTTGAACCTACGTTTGGCCGATTTCGTTCCTTCCCCCTCCCGGGCAGAATAGACTCACCCGACCTGGCTCGTGGCGTCGTGCAGTGTTGTGCAGTGGCTTCCTGGGAAAACGGAGTTGTTTTTCCGCGCGGACGACAATAACGCACAAAATAGGACCATTGTTGTGAGTGTTGTGTTAATTTTTTCAAGTGTGTGGGTTTCCGCTCTGTGACCAAAATGCCGCCCAAACTAAGCCGGTTTTGGGAAGGCTATGTTGCGGCTCTTTATGACGCCAACTTTAGTGTTTCTGTCATTAGAAAACAGTGCAAGAAGAATGGTTGCAACATCAGTTTAAGTGAAATAAAAAATGTTATTAAAAAGTACAAGGGCAACGAAGCTCCATCACTTGGATCACCAACGAAGTTGTCTAGGAAGCGGGAATGCACCAGGCCACCTCTACCATGCAGAGGAAACTTCGCAAAATGGCAGTGCAAGAAAACCCGCCAACACAAAGCTATATGGCTAATCGTCTTGACGTGTCTTTGGGGACTGTGAGCCGGACGTTACATCATCAACTCAAGCTGGAAAAAGTCATGAAAGCTCGCGGCCATCTTCTCACGGATGTCCACCAAAAGGAACGAAAGTGTAACGCCCGGAAGCTGTACGAACGGCATCTGGCAAAACAAAGGTGGATGTACGTCGTAATGCTCAATGAAGCATGGATTTACCTTTCCGACTGCGGCAAACCGAGAGCCATCATGTACCGACAGAAAGGCGCCAAGAACTTCAGAAGGTGGGTTCGTGCCCGTAAAGAATCCTTCCCAAAAGGGTTCATGGTCGTTACTGGCTACTGTTACCGAGGTAAACTGAACATTCGTAGGGTGGCGAAGAACTGCCAAATAAATTCGCAGTATTTTCAGAAGCAGATCATGCGGCCGATCTACGACCATGAGATTCCAATAATGTATGGAAATGACGCCAATCTGGTGCGCATTCACATGGACAAGGCCTCATCACATACCTCACGATCGTCCCTCGCATTCTACAGGGAGATGGAGGAGGCAAGTGGTATACAGATGATACCTTTCAATGAGGTACCTGTTAAATCTGCAGATACAAGTCCTATGGACTATTGTGGATTTGGATTCCTTAAGCGGGCTTTGGGAAAACTGCGTGTGACAACTGTGCGAGGATTTTGGAAAGTTGTGCAAAGGGAATGGGACAAGATTCCACTCCCAGTTCTTCAGAGAAGCCTATTACAGTGGAAATTACGCTGTCGGGCTATTGTTGGGAACCAAGGGAAACACATCGAGCAGTTATGGACCTGGCGCCATGGATTCTTCTAAATTTTTAGGTAAGTCGAAATTGGCCAAATGTAGACTGAAAACCTCTGTATATTATGTGATGTAGCCAACACAGCCAACAGATAGTACATACATTAGGTTAGTTTTCTACATAGTCTTCATATCGGTTGAGGTACTTGTTGCATGGTGGAATGGGTTTGAAGAATCCCTCTTCGTAAAAATCCAGTCCTTGTGTGTTCAGCCACGTTCTCACGAAGTGTTTCACCTCCTCGTTTGAAGCTAAGCGACGGCCTCCGAGGTGCTTCTTCAAGCGCAGCAATAGGTGAAAGTAGCTTGGAGCGAGGACCGGGCTGTAGGGAGGGTGGTCGATGATTTTTCCAACCAAACTGCTTTAACAGCGTGGTGGTCCTCTGAGCCACAAACTTTCGCCACCATTCTGTGACATGCTGACAAGACATTGAGTCTCTGCATAAAACTCTATCAGCTGTCGGTGAATTTTAACCGTGGTTACATGTTTCGCCCGCAGAGATCGAATAACTGAGCGAACTTCTTCGCGAGACCAGTTTTCCAAACAAGTCGCCATTTGTATTTATCTACAACTAGCGCCGTAGGTGGCAGGTAGCTGAAACTCTCCACAGTTGCCAACTCTATATATTAAAATTACCTCACACTCCTCCTTCCTCTATAACAGACAAAATTTAAGAAATATCGTCCTTGTAATCTAAGTTTGTTATCCTCCCTCGTACTACCTCGTATAAAATGGATGAAAAATAAGATGAGAACAGCTCAGTGTGATTAGTATGGAAGTGAACATGACACGATAACATATGATCTGAAATACCTATGAGAAGAGTAGCAAGGATATGTTGCAGTCATGTATCAATATAACTACGAATGTGATTCATTGTAGAAGTAAACAATAGTTTTCTATTATTATTATTATTATTATTATTATTATTATTATTATTATTATTATTATTATTATTATTATTATTATTATTTAAGATGGAGGTTTGCTGTTTGATACACCTTACCCTTGAAAAATTTCATCATCAGCCATTAAAAGGTAATACTTCATCTCAAAAAAAAAAAAAAAAAATGACATCACCATAAAACAAGTTACCCTTACTGAAACATGATCTTCAAATCGGAGGTTGATTGCCTCTTGATCCTGAGTGATATCAATTATAAGAAATAAAGTATTGTGTTGGGAAATCTGAAGGAAAATGGACTTCGTGTTTTACACAAATCTGAATTTAGAGGGAAGATGAAAACAAACCAGTAAGACAACAAAAAAGCAATTTACCTTGGACATCATTCAATAGCAGTTTGCGTTAATCCAGCGCAAAACTTGCGTTTAGATTTGTAATAGTTGACGTAACAGTTACAGTTTCACTAGAGTCCCTTCAGGGCCGTCGCGTGGGCAGGATGACCGGGGAAATTAGCAAAATTCAAGGAATTCAGATGATGTTAGTAAATGATTTTTTAAAAAATAATGTTACTTCAGATATTTTAATAATGATCAGGCCACTAAGTAAAATTTATTTATTTATTTATTTATTTCATAAGGACAACCCAGCAGGCTTAATGCTCAGTTATAGTGTCGTGTACATACTTATCTAATATACACTATTATACGTACAAACACAAATATACGTTGTTTAATTATTCAGAAGTTATTGCCTGACAATGGTTTTGAACTTGTTTTCGGACATTACAAAATACATCTACTACATGAAATCTAATTATTTCGTTATATGAAGCACACATTCTGCACAGAGGAGACTTATGTAATATATAAGTTCTTACTTTTCTTCAATAGAGAGTCCCAGTGTTTGCTATTCTAGCCTTACCTGTTGGGATACGTAATAACACTTCTGAAACTAAATCTGGACAGTCAATTTTACGTTTTAATGATTTATGTAAGAACAACAGATCAAAAATCCATCTTTTTCCCCCCTAATGTTTGAAAACTAAAATTCGTTACTAAGTTTTCATAGGGAATATAATTTGGGTAGAATCCGGTTTTCTTGTATGCAAGCATTTTTTTTAATAAACTGTAAAATTAAATTATAAATTATCTATTGCATCAGAGGGTTTAGTAACATTTGGCGTCCAAACAGTACAAGAGTATTCTAATTTTGATCTCACATAAGAAAAATATACCCTTATAAACGTTGATTCTTTATAGAAATCCTGTCCTATTTAATAAATTAAACCCAGGTTTCTACATGCACTACTCGTTATTGCTTCAACGTGTTGAGGAAGATTAGTTTGCTATCAAATATAACTCCAAGATCTTTGATAGTATATGGAATTAAGTGCCACTTATTGTATAGGTAAAAATTCTATTTTCTTTCCTCGTGAAATATACAATTTACATTTGGACACATTCAGGACTAATTTATCCTTATCATATCATATTTGAACTCTTTGTAGATCTTATTGAAGTTTCAAGCAGTCATCAATTGAATTTACTTTGGAGTATAATTTGAGATCGTCGGCAAAAAGAACTTGAGAAATTTAAAAACACAGAGGAATATCATTAACAACAAGAGGAAACAACATAGAATCTAGATTAGATCTTTGAGGGACTCCCGATAGAGTATTGAACTTGAAATTATAGGTAAAGTAAAACATCGTCTAGGATTCAACTGGAACTCTTTCCAGTCCTCTATGAGAAGAGTTTTTTTTTTTTTTAATCTTGAAATTTAATATTTGTATCGTTATTTGTATATTCTATGCTATTACTGTGTTGGTGTGTATCAAGTTCAAAATAAGCAAGAATAGCACTTGATTTCAATAAATGAGAAACCATGTTTTCTTTAACTTTTATGTTTTAACTACAAAACCCATTCACTTTTAAAAAGTGACATAACACCAAATTCTGTTGTCTTACATTATGATCTTACATTCCATATTTAAATCTAGGAGTACAGAATAAACTCTGATTCTTTTTCACAACACACTGAGGAGAGGGGCGCCTGGGAATTCTACAACCCACGCGACGACCCTGAGTCCTTTTAACCGAATTTGATGTCACTGATGCACTTCGGTTGAACGAAAATTCCGTTAAAGCAGAATGAAGTTCTTTTTAGACAAACTGTATTTTTGTATACAAATTTCAACTAGCAGATGACTCTAGTTTTACAACACTGTACTGTACAGTGCTAAAAATAAGCAAGGTTGGGGAAGTGAGTGAGTACAGCTAACACATCGCAACAATGAACTTGCTCTTTCGTACGTTAGCGTCAAAAGTACATAAACTTTGGGGTGTATATGCAGTGGCGGCGGTTGGACGTTAAAAGTGAGGGGGCAAGACATGATCTGAATATTTGTATATAAATGTTAGTTTTCCTGGTTGTTTCTAACATTTTGTTTGACGAAAGGTTGTATAACTAATAGGATACTATATTTTCAGTTAAAATACCGTATATCGTATATAATAGTTTATTAAGTAAATTGAGAAGAACAACGCAAGTAGATACTAGCCCTTTGTACTCTTAAACAACGAAAGTGTAAGAAGAGATTTGATTCCTTGCTCATGAACATCTTAAAATTCTGTCTGGAAAATTGTGTGATCAGATTATTTAATAAATTTGCAAAACAAATAAATAGAAAGGATAATATTAATCATAGTAATGAATAATGATGCTTGTTTTACAAAAGTTATATTGAAACTGAGGATTAATGAAAAACTTAATATTTAATTCCACACATGCTATTAAATGTATGTTATTACTCTTAGAAAATGAAAGGCAGTAAATACTACAAGCATATGCTACGACATTTAAAGAAATATTTGCTTTTGCAACTTCTTGAAATATGTTCGTTGCCATTAGGTGCAGTTTTCACTTTCTTGGAACACATCAAAACACAACAATACTTAGAATCAATCCACACTTCAGTTATACAAAATAAACTTAAAACCTAGAATTATGTTCAATTTACTAAATTTTATTGTTACACTCGTACATCCTTAAACACAACACTTCACTCGTATATTACACTACAAAACAATGGAAAAGGTAGAAGTTGTTTCTTATCACGCTCTTTTTAATCGATATTCCTTACTTTAGAAAGAAGAAAAGACATTTTAGGAACTGTCAATTTTTGTGCAATTAAAGAATAACTTGTGAAATAGGCCCTACTTTTTTGCATAATGTTCTTTCGATTAGCTTCAAAGCGGCTCACTAACATATCAAGCCCTTGTAAGAAGAAATGAAAGTATGCTGAAATTGTGCTCCAATAGGTTATTTTTTGGGGTTATTTTCTGTGGCGATTAAAACGCAATTACTGTAGCTTTCTTTACTCCACGGGAAGAAAACCAATACGTATTCACGCAACAGCAAATATTATATGGCAGCATTTTTTCCTATTAATCAGTAACACATACAAAATCGTTACATTTCCAAATGAAACTATATACATTAATTGGTTACTTCAAAAAAGTGCGGGGCCAACTGCCCCCCTTTGCCCCCCCTAATCGCCGCCCATGTGTATATGGAATATATCTAGGAATGTAGAGGCCCTCCCCCGGAAATTAAAAAAATATATAGTCTTATTACGTTACATTTTAAAGCACTTTTGACTTAAAAAGCATACAAAAACTTAAAAAATTGTTGTTTTATTTTTGCCTTTATGATAGTTTTTTTTAATGTGGTAGCTACTAAAAATATAGGCACTTTGCAGTTTCCTTGTTTATTCAAACATTAAAATTAAACTTTGTTTTACAATTTTAGTAAAACTTAAATGATACCAAGTGTATGTCAGAAACAAAGTAATGATGAAAGGAAGTGTGAAATAAATACTCAGAAACAGTAAAGATTTTGAAAACAGATTCTAGATCTACAAGCCTACAACTAATGTAAATGAGGCTCAACAATGTATAGTTAAAAAAAATAGTTGTTTTTTTCTTAGATAAACTTAACTCGCTTTGCTTCCCGCTATCTAAACGAAAACAGCTTGTTACTTTACTTCATAGGGCCAAAAGATTTTTTTTTTTTTTTTTTTTTTTTTTACAAATTGAAACAAATTTCTTAATACTTTTTTGTTAACATACACTTTGCCTAACATTATTTTGAGAACGTAGCAAAAGTTACTTGAAATATTGGGAGAGATTAAAATAATTTCACAAATAATGAGGAGGGGGGGGACACGTCCCCTGTGAGATTGACGCCTGTGCTTTTTATAAATAACTGTTAGACCAATACAAATACTGTACTCATTCTTACTGTTTTTAAATAAAATCGTACACAGGTAAAGATTGTTTTTTTCAGCTATCCGTCAATTGGTCAAGGTGAGTAGCGCATTTCAGAATTTGTTGGGAGAGGGGGCAAGATTGTTGTTTCTCAAAGTCAGGAGAGAGGAATTACCCTCTCTGCGCTCCGGCAATGACGCTCCTGGTCAATGGTAAAGTGGTGAAAAATCTTCCAATTTCTACAACGTGAGTACTATTCAGCTGTTCTATAATTGCAACAGTTGAAGAAGAAAAAAGGAGGAAAGAAAAAATGTGCTAACCACAGAAGAGAAAGCCTTGCTAAAGGATGTGACACAGACTCCCAACAGTAGCAGCAGCAACAGAAGAAGAAGAAAGATTTCTCGAGCCTTAATTAATTTGTAACTTCCGGAACAATAACGCTATTCACGGTGACAGGAGCTTCACGACAGGAAGTTTAGCTCTCTTTTTTTTTCTTCCTTTAATATTTTGGTTTTGGTATTACGGCGCGGCCTCGGGAGAAAAGTGGGTGTTCCCAGTCGCCGAATTTCCGTGGCAGTCTCTTACGTCGCGAAGCTATTATAATATTGTGTCGTGAATTTTGCACGCTTACCATGAGTCGCAGCGACTGCTTAAAATGTTGAAACACAATATCAAACAAAAACAAACATCTCTTACTCATCCTTGTTGTACGGCTACTTAAACAAATAAGTTGGAATGTTGGTGAATCGGCTGAATATTTTTCCTTTTTTCTTCTATCTTTCCGTGTTGAATGACTTACTATGCTGTTGTACAGCCAGCGACAAAAGTTCTTTCGATTTGAAGAAATTAGTTTCGTAAATAACTTCAGAATAGAAGCACAATTTGAGTGCAGTTTTGAGTAAATTAAAAAGAAAGTAATTTTCTGTACATTTCAGCTACACCATCATTAATCCCAAAATAAATTTTACCACGGAAAAAACTTCTGTCGTTGACTGTATAACATAGTGTGACGTGTACACCACGCGAAGATGTTTGGTTTCTATGGGGCTCATTTTCTGACAACATTCAAACCGAAAGTGGTAGTCGATTTGTACCATTTCTGGTTTGAGAAGAGAGACTATTGTAATATCGCATGTGATGTCGTAAACAAGCAATTCCACGCATCAATGTTTACAAACACCACCACATGGTTCAGCAAGAGGATCTCCCACCAGAGGGACCTACAATCACATGCAGACGACGGCTTCTGGCCCCTCCCACGGACCAGAAGACATCGGAGCAGCAGCGCCACCGCCACCCAAAAGACCCTATAAATTGGATGTACGAAGGCAACTCGATTCCAGTTTTCTGGTGACCCTCCTACTGTCTGCTTCGGGACTACGCCTATCCTTTCTCCTGGCTTTGTCTGCTTCGGGGCTCTGTTGGCCATCTAACCTACCCACTGCTTGCTTCGGAGCTTTGGACACCTAAAATCTACTCCTCTTCGCCTGCTTCGGAGCTCTGTTGGAGATCCTGTCTGCGACCTTACGGTCAAAGACCACCTATAACTCACCTTAATTCTAGAAAGATCAATTTGTATAGTATTTTGTGAAAATACTTTTATAAAGGAAAATACTTTTATAATAAAACTGGTAGTGGGAGTCGATTCCGGACGCTTTTTTTATTAAATGCTCTACCCAAAAATCCTATATGAGACAAAGTTTTACGCTATAGTGGAAATGGAACATATTCTTGGGACGCTTAACCGATTGCAGTAAACCACTTCTCGCTATATATTATTGTTTTTACTATATAGTGATCAATGTTAAAAGCGGAAGTAGTTGATTTCTGCCTCTTTTGGTTCCAAGAAAGGGTTACCGGTACGTTTCGGTTTCAATAGAGAAAAATTGTATCATCTGTAGAACGCTAAATCGATTCCAAACAAACCGCCTATCGTTATTTTTTCGTTTTTGTTCTATGTACATAAATATTGAAACCGGAAGTTGGAGTGGATTTTCATTACTTCCGGTTTTATTAGGATATGACGATGGAGATGAAGTATATTGTTGAGACCCTTAACCGACTGCAGGAAACCGATTCTTGTTATCTATTACCATTTTTATTCTATTGTTATTTACATTAAAACCGGAAATGGTTTGTTTCTAGCCACTTCCGGTTTGAATATTACCTCCATCAATGATCTCGATTCTTAACTCTCTACATCCTGAAAGAAATTTATGGTGATCCATCAACTAGATTCCGAAATTTTTTCTTCCATACGAATGGACAGACGGACATATGGGGAAAATATGTAAAGTAGATTTAGTTTGTAAATTAAATTACTTAAAAATCAGTGTTGTTAGGTGAAATTGAAATTTGTGAAGGGAAAGGCGATGTACAAGTTCGCTTGCCTTTTCAACACACAGGATCAGTAGTTAACATATGTTTTTCGTTGCAAAATAAAACAAAATTCAGTAACTTCTTCTGAATTTATAGGCATAAGAAAAAGCATTTACACGTTGTTATACACCAACGTTTTCTGTTGAGAATACAACATAACACCAATTGCCAATCTCAGACAACAAATTTATCGATTTTTGTCTTTAAAATCATCATTACAAAAAATTATCGCATGTTCGTTCTGCACATACTGATAATGGCAATAATCTAATATAAATAAAATAAAGTGTTTATCTGTCTGTCTATATACTTGTATGTGTGCGGCCTGGGGACCAGACGAGCGGACCGAGAGTTACCAAATTTTGGTCACAGGTACCTTGGCCCAGATCCCAGATCAAGAAGAAGCCCTTTCTACAAATTTCGAATCAGGGGGGTCTCAGAGTGGCGTTTTACCGGAACCGGCTTGGGAACCAGACAAATTGACAGAGAGTTACCAAACTTTAGTCACGAATACCTTGGTCCAGGCTCCAGACCAGAGTTCAACGTTTTTGTCAAAATTCGAACCAGGGGGGTTTCAGGGGGGTGTTTACCGGGACATGTAAAAGTAGTAGAAAATTACCGATATTAGTGTCGAATTCACAGTTTTCGCGGCCGCTGAAATCATTAGTGAACTTCCAAATTCACGCTATTCTACTACGAGCCGGGGGTCATCGGGAGGGGGGGTCAGATACCGAGACATATAAAAGTAATCCAAAATGACCGATATTAGTGTCAAATCCATAGTTTTCGCGGTCGCTGAAATCAACGGTGACACTTTTATTGGCGATGACTTGCAAATTTAGTTACAATTGTATGCGGGGTGGGAGTCTGCGGGGAAGGGGGGAGGTGATACCGAGACATGTAAAAAATAGTCCAAAATGACCGATATTAGTGTCAAATCCATAGATTTCGCGGTCGCTGAGATCAATGGTGATACTACCACAGGCGTTGACTTCCAAATACAGCCCCCGTGCGAAGCATGCGTATATTCAACTAGTCTTATCTAATCTAATATAAATAAAATAAAGAGTTTGTGTGTTTGTCTGTCTGTCTGTCTGTGTGCCGCCTGGAGGACCAGACGAGTAGACCGAGAGTTACCAAATTTCGGTCAGGGGTATTTGGCCCAGGATCCAGATTTGGTTTTGGTATTACGGCGCGGCCTCGGGAGAAAAGTGGGTGTTCCCAGTCGCCGAATTTCCGTGGCAGTCTCTTACGTCGCGAAGCTATTATAATATTGTGTCGTGAATTTTGCACGCTTACCATGAGTCGCAGCGACTGCTTAAAATGTTGAAACACAATATCAAACAAAAACAAACATCTCTTACTCATCCTTGTTGTACGGCTACTTAAACAAATAAGTTGGAATGTTGGTGAATCGGCTGAATATTTTTCCTTTTTTCTTCTATCTTTCCGTGTTGAATGACTTACTATGCTGTTGTACAGCCAGCGACAAAAGTTCTTTCGATTTGAAGAAATTAGTTTCGTAAATAACTTCAGAATAGAAGCACAATTTGAGTGCAGTTTTGAGTAAATTAAAAAGAAAGTAATTTTCTGTACATTTCAGCTACACCATCATTAATCCCAAAATAAATTTTACCACGGAAAAAACTTCTGTCGTTGACTGTATAACATAGTGTGACGTGTACACCACGCGAAGATGTTTGGTTTCTATGGGGCTCATTTTCTGACAACATTCAAACCGAAAGTGGTAGTCGATTTGTACCATTTCTGGTTTGAGAAGAGAGACTATTGTAATATCGCATGTGATGTCGTAAACAAGCAATTCCACGCATCAATGTTTACAAACACCACCACATGGTTCAGCAAGAGGATCTCCCACCAGAGGGACCTACAATCACATGCAGACGACGGCTTCTGGCCCCTCCCACGGACCAGAAGACATCGGAGCAGCAGCGCCACCGCCACCCAAAAGACCCTATAAATTGGATGTACGAAGGCAACTCGATTCCAGTTTTCTGGTGACCCTCCTACTGTCTGCTTCGGGACTACGCCTATCCTTTCTCCTGGCTTTGTCTGCTTCGGGGCTCTGTTGGCCATCTAACCTACCCACTGCTTGCTTCGGAGCTTTGGACACCTAAAATCTACTCCTCTTCGCCTGCTTCGGAGCTCTGTTGGAGATCCTGTCTGCGACCTTACGGTCAAAGACCACCTATAACTCACCTTAATTCTAGAAAGATCAATTTGTATAGTATTTTGTGAAAATACTTTTATAAAGGAAAATACTTTTATAATAAAACTGGTAGTGGGAGTCGATTCCGGACGCTTTTTTTATTAAATGCTCTACCCAAAAATCCTATATGAGACAAAGTTTTACGCTATAGTGGAAATGGAACATATTCTTGGGACGCTTAACCGATTGCAGTAAACCACTTCTCGCTATATATTATTGTTTTTACTATATAGTGATCAATGTTAAAAGCGGAAGTAGTTGATTTCTGCCTCTTTTGGTTCCAAGAAAGGGTTACCGGTACGTTTCGGTTTCAATAGAGAAAAATTGTATCATCTGTAGAACGCTAAATCGATTCCAAACAAACCGCCTATCGTTATTTTTTCGTTTTTGTTCTATGTACATAAATATTGAAACCGGAAGTTGGAGTGGATTTTCATTACTTCCGGTTTTATTAGGATATGACGATGGAGATGAAGTATATTGTTGAGACCCTTAACCGACTGCAGGAAACCGATTCTTGTTATCTATTACCATTTTTATTCTATTGTTATTTACATTAAAACCGGAAATGGTTTGTTTCTAGCCACTTCCGGTTTGAATATTACCTCCATCAATGATCTCGATTCTTAACTCTCTACATCCTGAAAGAAATTTATGGTGATCCATCAACTAGATTCCGAAATTTTTTCTTCCATACGAATGGACAGACGGACATATGGGGAAAATATGTAAAGTAGATTTAGTTTGTAAATTAAATTACTTAAAAATCAGTGTTGTTAGGTGAAATTGAAATTTGTGAAGGGAAAGGCGATGTACAAGTTCGCTTGCCTTTTCAACACACAGGATCAGTAGTTAACATATGTTTTTCGTTGCAAAATAAAACAAAATTCAGTAACTTCTTCTGAATTTATAGGCATAAGAAAAAGCATTTACACGTTGTTATACACCAACGTTTTCTGTTGAGAATACAACATAACACCAATTGCCAATCTCAGACAACAAATTTATCGATTTTTGTCTTTAAAATCATCATTACAAAAAATTATCGCATGTTCGTTCTGCACATACTGATAATGGCAATAATCTAATATAAATAAAATAAAGTGTTTATCTGTCTGTCTATATACTTGTATGTGTGCGGCCTGGGGACCAGACGAGCGGACCGAGAGTTACCAAATTTTGGTCACAGGTACCTTGGCCCAGATCCCAGATCAAGAAGAAGCCCTTTCTACAAATTTCGAATCAGGGGGGTCTCAGAGTGGCGTTTTACCGGAACCGGCTTGGGAACCAGACAAATTGACAGAGAGTTACCAAACTTTAGTCACGAATACCTTGGTCCAGGCTCCAGACCAGAGTTCAACGTTTTTGTCAAAATTCGAACCAGGGGGGTTTCAGGGGGGTGTTTACCGGGACATGTAAAAGTAGTAGAAAATTACCGATATTAGTGTCGAATTCACAGTTTTCGCGGCCGCTGAAATCATTAGTGAACTTCCAAATTCACGCTATTCTACTACGAGCCGGGGGTCATCGGGAGGGGGGGTCAGATACCGAGACATATAAAAGTAATCCAAAATGACCGATATTAGTGTCAAATCCATAGTTTTCGCGGTCGCTGAAATCAACGGTGACACTTTTATTGGCGATGACTTGCAAATTTAGTTACAATTGTATGCGGGGTGGGAGTCTGCGGGGAAGGGGGGAGGTGATACCGAGACATGTAAAAAATAGTCCAAAATGACCGATATTAGTGTCAAATCCATAGATTTCGCGGTCGCTGAGATCAATGGTGATACTACCACAGGCGTTGACTTCCAAATACAGCCCCCGTGCGAAGCATGCGTATATTCAACTAGTCTTATCTAATCTAATATAAATAAAATAAAGAGTTTGTGTGTTTGTCTGTCTGTCTGTCTGTGTGCCGCCTGGAGGACCAGACGAGTAGACCGAGAGTTACCAAATTTCGGTCAGGGGTATTTGGCCCAGGCTCCAGATCAAGGCGAAGCCCTTTACAAATTTCGAACCAGGGGGGCGTTTACCGGAACCGGCTTGGGAACAAGACAAATTGACCGAGAGTTACCAAATTTTAGTCACAAATACCTTGGTCCAGGCTCCAGACCAGAGTTAAACGCTTTTTGTCAAAATTCGAACCAGGGGGGCGTTTACCGGGACATGTAAAAGTAGTAGAAAATGATCGATATTAGTGTCGAATTTATAGTTTTTGGTGTCGCTGAAATCATTGGTGAAACCCCGATCGCATTAACTTCCAAATTCACGCTATTCTACTTCGGACCGGGGGCTGCGTAGATACCGAGTCATATAAAAGTAATCCAAAATGATCGATATTAGTGTCAAATCCATAGTTTTCGCGGTCGCTGAAATCAATGGTGACACTTCCATTAGCGATGACTTTCAAATTTAGTTACAATTGTATGCAGGCCGGGAGTCAGTGGGAGGGGGGATACCGAGACATTTAAAAAATAGCCCAAAATGACCGATATTAGTATCAAATCCATAGCTTTCGCGGTCGCTGAGATCAATGGTGATACTCCCACAGGAGTTGAATTCCAAATACAGCCCCCATGGGAAGTATGGGTATATTCAACTAGTATATAATGAACTTATCTGGTAATCTTCAGTTTCAACTCCAAATCGGCATCACTTTCCTCAATTTTTTTAAAAAATCCTTATTAACACTACTCTGAACAACAACAATATTTTCGTTCCCTCGTAAACGTAATTGAATTTAGAGAATGGATACAGGGTTTCCATTTACCAATTCTCGAATCGTTATTAATTTATTATTTTATTTATTTATTTTATTTATTTTAGATTGTACAAGAAACCTCAGTGTGTGTGTTTTATAATTTTTAATGTATATCTATAATTTATTTACACACTCAAAAACTGAAAAAAAAAAAGGTTTGTTCTAAACCTATCGTATATTCACCTATTATCGCAAGGGTTTTCTCGTAGGTACCATAACTAACTAACTAACTATCTATCTAACAAACTAACTCTATGGCCTATGGAACCCGGAGGTTCAATGCCTCGTTCACAAAAGCTCTCCACTGACTTCTATCCTTAGCTAACTGCATCCAGTTTCTACTTTGTTTTCCTATCTCTGCGAGATCCATCTTAATATTGTCCTCCCATCTGCGCCTATGTCTTCCTAATGGTCGTTTTCCGATGGGTCTTCCAGTCAAGACTTTGAAAGCGTTTCTACTTTCTTCCATTCTAGCTACATGACCCGCCCACCTAAGCCTCCTAGACTTCACGACCTAACAATGTTGGGTAAACCATATAAATTATGTAGTTCCTCGTTATGAAGTTTCCGCCATTCCCCATTCCCGTTCCTCTTGGGTCCGAATATTCGTCTCAGGATCTTGTTCTCAAATACTTTCAGTCTATGTTCTTCCCTCAGAGTAAGCGAACACGTTTCGCAACCGTACAGAACAACAGGCATGATTATCGTTTTGTATATTTTAAGCTTCAAATTCCTCGAAAGAATTCGCGACGACAAGAGATTTTGAATCGAATAGTAACACGAATTCCCTGCTTTCAGTCGACATTTAAATGTACCATTAAAGCTTAAATTGTCGTATATAACTATAAATTATCGTATGGTTGGTAAGGTTGTAACATAATTGATGACGTGATTGTAACCATATCACAAGACGAACGACAAGAAGTATATAATTTGGGAAAATAAATTGTCACATTTCTATCCCCCTCAGAGGGTGAGCAAAAGAATGTTAAAACTCAAACGAAATTAGAATGTCGTCTTCTTAAAACAATAAATCCCTGAGGAGAAACTTTTAACTCTTAAATTGAGACCATAACAATATCAAGCAAAGATATTGAAAAAAGTAGGATGAAAATGTTATAGATAAAATGATGAAAGTACCTTTATGTATTGCGCAGTTATCATAAGAAAATATTATACTTCTTATAAGATTATATATATTTAATGTTGTGGAAGTAGAAGAATCAAGAAATTGTCATTAGGACAAAATAAATAACAGAAGCAAAAGTTAGAAAGATGCGAGGCAACGATCTAGGCCAGTCATTTCCAACTGAATACTCTGAGACGTCACAGTTCGCAGCTCGAATTCTCAGCAGTCTCCTCACACAGAACAAGGAGAGGGCAACAGACCTATCACTGATAGAAGACAGTAATTGTAGGCAAATAAGGCGATTGATGGTTTTGCAAATTCACTGTTGGTGGATTCACAACTAATCGACCACTGCCATCCTTGCTTTATTTCATTCCACTTAATTCGTTCCCTTCGAGGATTGGATTGCCCTTTCAGTAAATATCCAATTCCTGTGCCCCTTTCAGTTTATGTACATAGGGAAATGGAGCAGTAGCGGATTTAGAAGGCACAAACTGCAGGCACCTAATTACCCATTTAAAATGATAATTATATGAACATCTCGAACAAGTGGCAGAGAATAGGCAAAATAAAATTCGGCGTCTCATTTCGTATGCTCTTCGCAAAAGTAATGGATTTCAAAGCTACGCAAAAAATGCGAAAAACCAATTATAACTGCCGATTAACAAACAATTATAAAAAACAATGAAAAAACGCAAATTTGGCGCTGTATTGACGCAAACTGTTACTGAATGAGCCCCTTGATCTATCCATTTGCCGACAAATTTTGATTCAGCCGAGGTAAGAAGTATCATCATCCAGAAGTAACTATTTTTTTATCGGGGGAAGAGGGAAGAAATAGTGCAAGACAATAGGATGAATGGCAACACATCTCTGAATTTCATTTTCTCTTTGACCTCTAACAAGTGAGAAACTTCTAATGGGCATAGAATATATCTATTAATAAACAGTTTGAAGAAAAGCGATTGAAGAGTTTCGCGTGT
Organism: Thermobia domestica; assembly: GCF_964235325.1. Classification (NCBI taxonomy): domain Eukaryota; kingdom Metazoa; phylum Arthropoda; class Insecta; order Zygentoma; family Lepismatidae; genus Thermobia; species Thermobia domestica. Next base: position 242,380,046 of record NC_137460.1, on the reverse strand, counting down.
CGACCTTTCAACCTCATTGGCATCTTTGGTTGAGGGACACTCAACCACGCTTGTTACTCAATACATTAAGTGTCTCATCTTCAAGGTTCCCCTGGTGTGATGCACGCAATTACATCCACGTGTTACACTTACCCATCTGATTGTCATGCAACGTCCTTAAAGAATACCAAAAATAGATCATCTCGTGTTGGGGTTAAAACTTGCACACAACACACTAAAGTTAACTAATCAGCTGTTTTTTGCTTAACTAGATATTTTACACTATTAATAAAAATCGGAAAAGAGAGGAAATATCGATTTAGCTTTTCCTGTTAAAAAGTTTTCATTATAAATTTCTCTGAATTCAGGAAGAACTGAAAAGAAATGTTTTTCTATCTGTCGAGGTCAGCCGTAGGTGTATCTTTCTGAATTTATCAGCCCAATGGAACTTTGGAAATCAGTTGTATTTTCCTAATTAGTTTTTGGTCCATATGTAGGTAGTAGTAATAACAGTGAGCAACACTTAGATAGAAGCGTACACAACCAACTAATGTTGTTAAAAGAACTGAATTTTAACAGAAGCCAGTGGTCCTAAAATGACTACAATTTTAGCATGTTATTTCATCACCAGAGGTCCAGTGATCTGGTTAATACAGGCCAGTGATCCCAGTATGACCACCACTTCAGCGTGTTGTTTCAACATTCAATGGTCCAGTGATCTGGTTAATACAAGCCAATGGTCGTAGTATGACTACCATCTTAGTGTGTTATTTAAACAGCAGTGGCTCAGTGATTGGGTTAACACAGACGAGTGATCCAGCATGCCTACCACTTCAACGTGTTGTTTCAACATCAATGGGCCAGTGATTTGGTTAATACAGGCCAATGGTTGCAGTATGACTATCACCTTACTGTCCTCTTCAGGAAGTCGCGGTCGGAAAGAGGGATTGCCGCCGTCGACGGTGGCGGACCGTTGGAGGCAGCCGGCACCTGTCCGCGGTGGCACGACGTTCTACTTTTTCAAAGTTGCCAATCTTTTGCCGAGGCGGCAAGCGGTCGAAAATCGTAAAATAAAACGCCATTTACCGATTCTTTGCCGACTGTTGCCGACCGCTAGAGTCGGCAAAACAGTTAGAAAGCCCTTTTCCGACGATTTGCCGACTCCTTATGCCGGCCTCTTTTCGACGGCGGCGCCGGCGCATTTAATGCTCATTTCCGGCTGTTTGCCGATTGCTCGGCAAGTCAACTATTCGTCGCGGTCGAAAACTGCGTGGAAAGACCCCGGTGTCCGGCGCCGACAATCCGACCGCGGCATCTGGTCGGCATGGACAAATTATCCGACTGTAGGCGGCAGAATCCTGATAGGGGTGTTATTTAAACAGCAGTGGTTCGGTGATTGCGTTAACGCAGGCCAGTGATTCAGTATGACTACCACTTTAGTATGATATTTCGTCAATAGTCCGGAGATCCGGTTAACACAGGCTTGAGATCCCAGTATGACTACCACTTTAGCGTGTTAATTAAATATCAATGGTCCTGTGGCCCAGTTAACATTGACCAGCGCTCCCACTATGGTTACTACTTTAGCATTTATTTCAACACCAAATGTTCGCTGATGTGGTTAACACTGGCCAGTTATCCCAGCATGACTACCCCTTTGACGTGTCATTTCAACACCAATCGACCGACGACCCAGTTAAAATAGCACTGGAGTTATCGGTTTGAAACAGAGACGATGTTAGGCAGTGTAAAAATAATATCCTGGTAGTGTAACAAGAGTTGGGGAATGAATGGAGGAATGCGGAAATAGGGATGATCTTCCTATATACCACCATGTGTCATTAGTGACATCCCAGCTATCATAGTCAACACAAGTAATCGAGATACTAAAATATTAACTGTATTATTGGCCAATGATCAGAGAAATCTTCAATTTGTTAAAAACAATAAATTAGCAAAAGTTTCACAACCACCTTAAAACCCTACGTAACACATAGATTGCCTTCCAAGAATATCATAAATATGTAGTATTTAACATTGAGAATTTATATTAGTCTTTTTTTTTTCTTGCTATAAGTAAACCTTTATGCGATATATTTGACATTTATACCAAATAACGAATAACGTATTATATTTTCTGTAATCTTTCACGAAAATAGTTTCGTGAGTATATTAACTTTCTCATAACATTTACATCAGTAGAAATACTGCCATTTGTTATTTCTATGTCCACTACTTTCCTCTTCGTTGCTGACTATATTTCGTTCCTCGTAACTAATATAAAAAAATGTCCTCATAATTTAAGAGTCGTGTTGTTTAATAAGAAACAAAAGTTTTTTTTTTTTTAATTCTTTGGGAACTACCTAGCAACATGAAAGGTGCGTCATGAAAATGACTCCAAAGTAAATGTTAGGTGGTTGATTTAACGACTACAATTTTAATTCTTTCCAAAATACGAGGGAGTTGAAGTAGCACCAAGTATGTGTCAAAACTCGAGTGTGACATAAAGCCATTGTGTTGAATTAACATATATATATATATATATATATATATATATATATATATATATATATATATATATATATATATATATATATATATATATATTTAGTGTACAGTAAAAGAGGCCAATTTTTAACTCACAACTAAATCGTTTTTATTCGAATCGAATCGGAATTATTCCAGAACCTCTCTTAAGAGACACAACCATTACAAGTCGAAATGACTTTATTTGAAATTATAAGTATTATGTGCGTAAAGAGTATGTGTCACCATTAGAAAAACAAGCAACAATGTTATATTTGACAATGGATTTTGCTACATATATACAGTATAAAGTAAGTAACCATTTCTTTGAGCAACATCAATTCCATTGATTTGACAAGGAAGAATTTTTTTTTTTTTCGATTTTCTGGGAAACTTCACACGAGAATTTACCTTCAAGCATGTTATCAATATCGATGTCATCTATCGACTGGCATACATTTTAGCACCTCGAAAGACATACATGTACTTATGTCTTATATTCGAACAATATTTTTGTTAACTAGTTAACTGTATACCCTGTGGAATCCGGAGGTTCAATGCCGCGTTCACAAAAGCTCTCCATCGACTTCTATCCTTAGCCAACTGGATCCAGTTTCTACTTTATATTCCTATTCCTGCGAAATCCATCTTAATATTGTCGTCCCATTTGTGCCTAGGTCTTCGTAATGGACCTTTTCCGATAGCATTTCCAGTCAAAAGTTTCAAATATTTCCTACTTTCTTCCATTCTGGATACATGACCTGCTCATCTGAGCCTCTCAGATTTCAAAATCCTAACAATGTTTGGTAAACCGTATAAATTATGTAGTTCCTCGTTATTCCCCACTCCCATTTTTCTTGGGTCCGAATATTCGTCTCAGGATCTTGTTCTCAAATACTTTCAGTCTACGTTCTTCCCTTAGAGTAAGCGACCATGTTTCGCAACCATACACACTAACAGACATGATTATCGTTTTATGTATTTTAAGCTTCAAATTCCTGGACAGAATTTGCGACGACAACAGAAGATTTTGAACCGAATAATAACACGAATTCCCTGCTTTTAGTCTACATTTAATTTCTTCATCAATATGTTTTGGTCTGTTAATATTGATCCTAGATATTGGGAAGTATCCACTTTCTGGAAAGTATTATTTGATATTTTGAGGTATCCATAATATGCAGTATTACGATCCCGACGAATTTCCGAGTATTTAGCTTTCTCTGCATATACTTCTAAAGCATATCCCTGCAAGCATTTAATAAGGTCTCTGCATTTCTTTCTCTTGTTCTCCTATCATCCCCTACTAAATATTCATGAACAGCACACGCTATATAGTAGAGGTTGACTCGTAACTAAATACTACTGGAATAATCTTTGGGATATGAGATCAGTTAGCTATGAGTGAATTAACAAGAGAATGCTAAAATCTGGAAGTTTGCGAAATTCGAGGTATTCCGAGTTGAGGTTGTCACTCAAAATTGCGTTTTGAGACAAATGCTGATATTGAAGTAATACTAGTTAGTACACACAAAAGTTCTTATATGCATGCAGTGCAATATATTTTCGTCCGTAATAACGCAGTAGCAATTTATAGTCAAAATGTGTAGAAATTTCAATACTGGTACACATGGTTATACACAGGGTGACTCAAAAGTCCGACACGATAAGACAAATGAGTAAAACTTGCATCTGAGCCGCCAGGTAAACATGGAAGAGAATAGAAGTTCAATATTTTCAAACGTAGTTTGCAATTTTGTAAAAAAGAAGTCTCCTAGCGCTTTCACCATATTGCCAATGAGTCAAGTTTAAAAATTCGAATTGTTGTTTTCTGATTCATTACAGTGATACATGAATTCTCGTTTTAGTGTAATTTATATACCATAACCTAATTCTACCCTGTATGAATTATTTGTTATTTTGTTTAAACACAAAATACTTCTTTGACTTCTCTTGTAACTTTATGTTTCCTTCATTTCAATGTTTCATTCCTTGTTTCTAAGCCTTGTATGCAAGTAACTGCAACCCAATAGGCAGTTATTATTTATTTTGTTTGTGAAGTTATTTTCTATAAGCTGTCTTGATTGCATTCCTTGCCAGTGTTTATTCCTTCTTCACCTCTGCACATGCGAGTCCTATTGACCCGTTCTGTATTCGGTTCACTAATAAAACAAATTTTGATCGCTTTTCTTGCTAGAGGCTTCTAAGTTTAATTGTATATTTACTTTAACATAAGCACTACTTTTTATGAATTTTTATTGTTACACCACTCACATTTTTGCATTATATACAGCACTCATACGCATTCACACACGCCCCCTGCATTCATTGCGCATTCGTTCACGAATTCAGAGTTTACGGTACGCACACTTCAGTGCTGCAGTATACTGACGCACATTAGCACAACGTTTGATTGTGAATTTAAGGACATTTTTTCATGTTTCTTTTCTAATTAGAATTTTTCTTAGGATGATGAATTATCTACGGAAATTCTTATGCTTACACGACCATTCCAGTCATCGCCATACCAGTATTGATATGGAACATACACTTTAATCTATGTTTTCTGCAGGGGCAACTCGTGCTACTAGATAATTTTCTTCTCGGTGCTTTGCACTGATAACGAACAACTTTTAAGATGGAATCAGGTGCTGGATTTTCGTCAGTAGTTTCCGCATAAAGATGCTGACCTTTGACTACACAACCCTATTCAAGAGAATCTTTTTCTGTCGTTGATAACGTTTTCCATTGCTGTACTTGCATGTAACTTCTTAACGAATCAAAATTCACGGCTCGTGGTGGGAGCTACTTGGGAACTGGTCTCGACACTACTGCTGTCATTCAAATGTAGCATGTGTAACGAATTAGAGGGACATCGTCAGTTTGTGTACCGCCATACAAAATGACGAAGAATTGCTTGTCTGCTTTTGAGACTGATGTATTCTGCTATGACAACTTTAACTGGAACTGAAAGCCAACACAGTGCACAACGTTGTGAGCTATTGCCATCACGTATGAAGAGGGACCGGAGTAATCGAAGACTTATAATACAATTTCTGAACAAACATCAACCTTTTTCAGTGTACGACTCATCGTTGCGCAATGTAGCCCTCGGCTGGCGTTATAGCAGGAATTGGTATATTGAATCCATCTGTCCCATATATTTTGTGTCGTTCCACGACCGTGGGTTAAAACTCCTCTACTCTTGATAGCACGCATCGTACTCTGTTCAATTGCAAGTTCCGAGGAATTCCTTTCCAGTTTTTTGATGTTCGACGGATGACATGATTTCCATGGTTTTGAAACTGATCGTATGGGCACGGATGTGCAAATTGTAACTGCTGCATCATCTGAAGGTATATCTGTCCACTCTTAGCATACATATTGTGCCCTTTCGCAGCAAATAGACGTAGCATGCATGCCACAGCAACAAATATTTTATATAGAAATAAAATAAATATATAAAATAAACGTGCAAATAATTTTTGTTATGTACGGATGTTCCATATATATATTTTACCTATTTGTCCTAGGGTGCCTGACTTTTGAATCGACCTGTATAAGGAAAATATCGCAATATAAGTACTATTTTCAATTTAATAATTTAAAACATTATTAGAGAAACAAAATAAATATGTAAATTGTACACATAAACAATAATTATGATTATATCAAATGTGTTACATAAATGCTAACAGCAAAATTTGTTGAAAACTGTGGTCCAAAATTCAAGCACTCATAGAACAATTTTCACAAAGTGCCATGCTTTAGCATTTCGCCTATGAAGAGTACCAATACCCATTCACGTTACAGCAAAAACTCATTTCAATAGTATTTTGTTCTGGGTTGTGAGAAATTTTCGGTTGTTTTTATCCCACTAATAACCTGGTGAATATCATTGAACTCTAGGACTTGGTTGCCAATTTTGGTTTTCCTTATAGCGTATTCCAGGACTAAGTTGAATAATAGTGGCGAAAACACATCTCCTTGTTTCAGGCCATTCTCGACTTGAAAGCTCGTGGGCAAAAATTTTCCTACCCGGACTTTACTTTGGGATATTTCACTTGAACAGAAATTAAAAATTTAAGATCTAACCAGCTGAACCTGCGCTGTCTACTCAGCGCATCGTTCTATTATGACCATGAATCTCCTTCCCACTATGCATGTCTCCTTTCTCACACAAATAAAGGATAGGAGACTCACAAAGAAAGTGAATTGCTATGTATAGATGTTGGAGTGAGTTTGTAGCAAATTTGTAGAAGTAACACGATATCAAGTGGAAATATTTTTTCCTAATAAATCCATATCCATTCGAGTACGTCTCATTGCTTCTTTTGAAACCTTTGAAGTTGCCAGCATGCAATAGGTTTTGTCATTCAGATTTAAGTAAAGCGCCTGCAATGTCCGTCAACCCGCCCTACGTAACTTCTCTACTGGTTGCTTAACACCGTAGTTTCGGCCTCCAACAATGTTAATCCTATAGTCTCAAAACGACCTCTAAAATGTTGAATAGAAGAATAACGACACGGCTTTTGAAAATTTGAATGAGAACTGGACAATCTACACAAAATTTAGAATCGATCAGTGAAAACGGCACGTTGCTTGCACTTGTGGTTTTCGAGATCTCATTGTCGAAAAGATTGCAGACAAACATATAAACCTAACATTTTAATATCGTCGCATGAGAACCAGACGAACGTAACTCCAAAAATGCGGTTTTCGTTTTCTTCACGTTTGAACATAATTTTGAAAGCCCCACTTGGTGTAAATGGAACGTAACGCCATCTGTTCTCCTTGTCGATCATCGTTGTAATGTAGCTCATTTCCATTTTATTAAAAACACATCTCTTTAAGAAAATAATATTTTTGTCCTGTCGCCGGTAAAGGTAAACCTACGAAAATGGAGTTACGTTCCTCTAGTTCTCATGCGACGATATATAGAAGATAATTTTACGCTATATCTCATTAACTGTACTACATCTACTGCCGTCTTGCTAGTATCATAAATGAAGAGTTTCAAGATGGTATATTTCAGTAGCAGTTTCGCCTTATTCTGGCATGGTTCTGCTACTGTTTCAATTTTTTTAGGTTTATAAATTAAGTATTTTCAGTCCATTTTCTCAAAAATTACGCATGAGGTTTTATACTTACAGCTCAATAAGTGTATCAAATCGTCCTATCTGATAGTATTAAAGAATTTCAAATATATTCGTTATGGAATTGAACACCCTGTATGAAAACAGCGAATACCTGGATGGAAACACCGTGAAAGTGAAGAACCTACTACAGTAATTGCGTCACTCCATTACAATGTAAGCGTTTAGTCTTAATAGCGATAAACCGTGGATGCGATTTTCTCCGATTGTTTTTAATCGCTTTCTGTTACGTCAGAATAAGATTTCTTTTAAGCAACGGTCTCTTACGCACTGCGACATTGCTTTGTTTCCTCATTTCTTTTATTTTTTTATTTTTATTTTTGTAATGTCAAGGTCAACGGAAACATGTGTGCAACATCTTCAAAGCCCTCACTCATATATGTAAGATATGTATATACAAATATGCATTTATATGTAGGCCTAGTACATGGCTTGTCAGCTTTCTGACTGACCAGTTCCGCTTGTGTAATAAGAAGAATCTTTGTAATAAACAATTAGGTAGCAGCCATTTGTAAGTACACAAACAATTGCGGGAAAGAGAAATAAAAAAAATATGTATGTACTCATTTCATGACTGTCCATGAATTTATTACATTACATGTTTGTGCCGTGCCCGCTTGTCCAACGTTGGCATTGAAGATTCCAGCTGGAATATTCAAAATAACGTAGATTAGAATCAATTTTTGGTGTTTTCAAGAAAATAGGTAAAAAGGAAGTGTTTTATTTTCCAATTGTTGTTCTTTGAAACAATTGCCTTCCTAATTTATTGTATTGTCTTGCTTATTGATGCTAAGGACAATCAAACACACAATGCAAGGTAAGACTTCCCCCTGAGCAATCTTTCCTTTGGCCTTGTCGGTAACTAGTGTTCGATTCTCGGATGGACTCTTATAATAAAACATAGGGGCCGCGGTGGCTCAGTGGTAGAGCGTTCACCTCTGGTGCTTGGGGTCCCCGCCAAGTGAACCTTGTGGTGGACAAACACCGTGTGCGTGGGTTTTCTCGGGGTTCTTCCGTTTCCTCCCACTTTCTTCATTCCACCATTTCATTCATTAGTCATCATCACCGTCTCCTTTAGCCTAACCGGCATAACCGTGGGACGTAAAACAAATATTTCATTTAATTTTTTATAATAAAACATTCATGCTAACTTTGCTACAGAGAAAAAAGGTATGTGTCGTAAATCCTGTAGTATTTGGACTTAATGTACGATTATAAGTAACATCACGCAGCAAATATGTAACTGAAAACATAAGTTTTATAATACTTTCCGTATAAATATTCCATCTACATATGAAAGAAAGAAATGTATACAGGCGGTCAGACTCTCACATACACATCGACGTATATAACATACACCTGGCGTAAGTAACAACGTATACGTATATAATATACGAAAGACTGTTCGATGTCAGACATACTGCAGTGGCATGACGTACATCTAAGCTGTAAAAAGGCAGTTCGTATTTAGTATATGGATAACATATTCTGCATACAGATTTCCAAAGTAAACTTACGGATTCCCTATATTTGTACAATATACCGCTGTCGGGATTAGCGAATTTTTCTCAGTGTGCTACAGAAACATCTTCCAGAAAATATGAATGACAATGGTTGAGTGTCTGATATTAACGAAAGTGTAAGGGTTCCAAAAGTAATACTTTCGGTTCTTAAACAGTATGGGTGGTACGTGAAAAACGCATAGGTCGGTATGCGCGTAAAATTCTCATTTACGCATATTGTCATAGAATTCATTTCCTTTTCTTGTTTATCTCTCACCTAATTATTCTTTAAAGCAGTGGTTCTCCAACGTAGTTTGCCTGTAGTGTTGACCACGAGACGAGACGATAAATGAATTGTTATCATCTCGATAGTGGCGGAATAGACCAATCATACCATATAACGAAACAAATAGGATGAATAAACTGTAAGCTCAGTGTCAAAGGGATTATAAGGCTGTTCAAATTCACTTTCCTTATTCAAAAGATATAGGCCTACATCTACTCTTCACTACAGCCTTAAAGGCCCTTGAGTTTATCTTTAAAAAAACAGAGCGTTAAAAGACATTTCAAAAGTATCCTTCGAAAATATAATTAAAGAGAAGAATTAAATTCATTCTTTCAATTTTGATAGATTGCAATCTCAAGCTGTGGGGTCGACTAGGAAACCTCAAAGAAAATATGTGCCAAAATGCATCAAAATTTAATAACTTTGACAAAAGTTATCGATGGAAAGTATTTTCTTATCATAGCTTTAACACAAGTAAACTTCATAGTTAGAAGTTAACTTTTACCCGTTCGCCCTTAGTCAATTTCAACCGCAGGCAATCGGAATGATCAGGGAAGTCTTAGGATAAAGTCGCGTGTTGTATGAAAATAGAATACCTTTTATGTAGCCTATACTGGGAAATAATTTTGTTCTGACATTATGTATGTACGTATATTTCCAAAACTTGCAACATGACCGTTTTACCCCCTTTCTTTGCCTTATTCTTAACGAATTTCAATCTCAAACAATACGGTTATTTTCGAAAGTTGAAGGGGGTAAAACCAGTTACCATGGTGGCTCAGTGGTAGAGCCCTTACTTTTGGTGTAAAAGGTCTCTGTTTCAATCCCCAGCCAAATAAGTTTATGGTGGACAACATCATGTTCGGAGGTATTCTCGAGGTAACTCTTTCTTCCCATGTTGTCATTCCTCTAATTCTTCCATAAATATCTATCTCCCTTAGCCTCAAGAGCATAATCGTGAACCTTAAACTGAAATATTTCATTTCGAAAATTCAAAGCAGGAACATGTAAATTTCACTAAAATTGGAAAAAAAATTACAAGTTATTGCGGAACAGACGAGCAATATGTCATGGCTCATGGGAAAGGGAAATAATAGAACCTGATATACAGTTGCTTCAGTAAGAAAATAAGGGAGATTGTAAAGCTCATGTTAGGTAAGCTCCCACACAATCACTGTTATGCAACCAAGCAGAACACGTACGTACTGCGTGTTTGCCTATAAGTAAGTGTGACAATTCCAAGTGAAGAGATTTTGAACCCATTTATTCTCTGACGACCAAATGTTATACATAAACTTGTTATTGACAGGGTTGAAAAAAACATGTTTTTTTTTTAAAAAAAAGAACGTTTTTTATGTTTAAAACATGTTTTTTGTTTAAAACGTTTTAAACGTTTAAAACAAAGTACTTTGTTTCAAACAAAAAAAAACATGTTTAAAATGTTTATTTTGTTTAAAACAATAATCTAAATAGGCATATATATTACATTTTTACACTCGTAGGTATTGCTTGCCATCTATATTCAACCGCTAGATCAAATTTCGGGAACTTCCCTAATCTCGATCCGCCCAAATGTTCAATTCCGGAGAAACAAATCGGGATTTTCCCGATCTCCGTTCACGAAATATGTAGTTTAGTTTCTTTGTGTTACGTTCTACTGGTCGTCTGCATTCTTAATCTTTAAACGCCCATTGATGCAACTGCTGTGTCAGGGCTTTAAACTTCAATGGCTCAGTCTTAAACCTCAAATTAAAGCTGGGAGATGGTTTTGGTACCAATTTATTTCTGAAAGATGCAGCTTTGCTGGTGTGCATTTTATGTATAGGGGAGGAGGGTAAATATCGTGTTTTTTCAACAGATTTTGGGGGCCATTCCCCCTCTTGGGGGATAGATTCATAAAAATTGTTACGTGAAGCAATGAAGTAGGCCACTACATGGTAATATCGTGTATTTGTACTTCTTGCTTATATGCAAAGCAGGGAGGGGGTAAAGTTAGCCAATTTTTGGAGTTTAAGTTTTTTTGACGTAAATTACATTTATTTTTACAACAAACATCAATAGCTCAGCCTCTAATTAAGCTAGAAAGATGATTTGGTACCAAAGTATTTTTGAGAGATGAAGCTTTCCGTCAGTTGCATTTTATGTATATAGGGGGTACGTATGTACGGCCGAGAAAGGGAGGATGAAGTTCGTTTTTTTAATTTTTCATCGATTTTTTTTTCATCAGGTTTTGGCGGGTATTTCTCCCTCCTTTGTGGCACATCCATAAAAATTGGTATGTGAAGGAATGAGGTAGTCCCCTACATGATAGTAACCTGTATGTGTACTTGTTGTTTATAGAGGAAGAGGGGGTCAAATTTCGTTAATATACATTTATTTTCGGGATGGTCCCATATAAAACAAGATATATTTCACTGAAGTGGTCTAGAAGCATAATTCTTGTTCGTATACATGTGTGCAGCAAAAATGATTTGCATATGGACGTGGTACTATAATGGGGGAGGGGAGATTATCTAATTCAATGAATGTTTTCTGCGCATATTTTTTTTTTTTTTTGAAAATATTTCCCACATAAAACGAATTAATTACGCAATGGCAGCAATGGCTACCATTTCTTATATTATTGTCACAAGTATGTGGCCTACACATTCATCATTTTGTCAGCGTAGGGTGACTGCAAGGATTGCCAGGGCCCCGCAAAGTCAGTATTTTCATATTTTTAATGATTTTTATGTCTGTTCTTTTTCTACGAATACGGCGGGAATTTCACGAATGTTACCTCATTGGATTTTGTGGTCTATAAGCTTTTCAATGGTGTATAACTCACGACTCTGTGATAATTAGGGGGGTCACCAGAGACCCGAACGTGAGAGTCTACCATTTTGTTAAAATTCCTGAAGGGCGTCTAGAGTTAATTGTGTTGTTATGCCGTAGACATTAATCATTATTAGCTACCCATGTTGCAGATAGAGATGTATCATGAAAACTTTTTAGTTAAAATATGTCATTTGCTCATTGTAGGCTAGTCACTGCTCTTTTCTATGAGTTGTATTGTATTTGTCAGAGCATTTCTTCTAGCTTATGATGTGAGAACTCTTCATTATTATGGAAATGATAGTGACCCAAGTTTTGAATTTGTGAATTTGGATCTTAGAATAGTGTATAGTGTGTTTAACCTCCGTTATTCTTGGAAATTAAGAAATGTTGAAATACATTTCTGTTGGTTTAGTTACACGCACATTGATGTGCAGAATTTCGTTCAGTAATTGCTATTATAATAAGAATATAACTCTGCTTGTAATTTGCCCCATGCACAAATCCTGCGGAGGATGGGTTGTTTGTTAGAAAATTAAATTAACTTACTCAATCTGATATTTTAGTTGTTTTAAACATGTTCAACCACCATCGAAAAAAAAACACGTTTAAAACAATTTGTTTAAAACGTTTAAAACAAACTGAATAAAACAACAGCCCTCGTTTTAAACATGTTTTAAACACTTGTTTTAAACATATCAACCCTGGTTATTGAAGGTGGGCACGGTGTCTTAATGGTAGAGCGCTGGTGCGTAGGGTCCCTGGTTCGACCCCAGCCAAGTAAGTTTGAGGTGGCCAACATTGTGTCCGTGAGTTTTCTCGGGATACTCCCATATTCTCATTCCACCAATTTTTCCATCATTATTCAATTGCCTTAATCATTGTCTCCCTTAGCCTAACAGACATAATTGTGGGACGTTAAACCTTAAACATTCCATTTCATTTTCATTTACTCTCGAGAAATCTTTGAAATTACTCTCCAAGAAGCTGGAAAAGAGGACACTAAACAATAATTGCTGTTGAAAATGATTGCATGAAGTTTGTTGTATGTAGACTTTTTTTTTCATAGAACATATTTACGCAGATTCAATTGGGTGGCCCTAGGATGCATGTAGTGATAAATGAAATGAAAATGAAATCTTTGAGTTTTACGTCCCACGGTAATGCCGGTTAGGCTAAAGGAGACGGGCATGTAGTAGTAGAGTAGTTGAGATGATTTTCGGATCCCACTATGGGGAAGTTTTATTATTATTATTTATTATTATTTAAAAAATAAACACTTCCTTCTTTGGTTGATTGATTGTAGTTTAGCGTGCCTTTTCAGCGCCGAAGTTGCTTGAAACGTGAACTTACAATTTAAGTGAAATCTAAATCATTGTAATGGGTTTCAAATTTCAAGGCTCTGTCATCGGGAATTGAATCCAGGACTCTGGTAAACGAAGATGTGCGCGCGCGCTACTCACTAGCCCAGCGAGTAGATCAGGTATGCACTTTCATGGTATTGCTAAGGGAGATCAATTTCCAAATTAGTTGGAGCGAACCTCCTCTTTACTCGAATTAAGCGTTCGTTTGTCCGAATACTCCATTCGAAAATAGTTGGAGCGAACCTCCTTTTTACTCGACTTAAGCGTTCGTTTGTCCGAATACTCCATTCGAAAATAGTTGGAGCGAACCTCCTTTTTACTCGACTTAGGCGTTCGTTTGTCCGAATACTCCATTCGAAAATAGTTAGAGCGAATTTCCTCTTTACTCGACTTAGGCGTTCGTTTGTCCGAATACTCCATTCGAAAATAGTTGGAGCGAACCTCCTCTTTACTCGACTTAGGCGTTCAATTGTCCGAATACTCCATTCGAAAATAGTTGGAGCGAACCTCCTCTTTACTCGACTTAGGCGTTCGTTTGTCCGAATACTCCATTCGAAAGTAGTTGGAGCGAATTTTTTCTTTACTCGACCTAGGCGTTCGTTTGTCCGAATACTCCATTCGAAAATAGTTGGAGCGAACCTCCTCTTTATTCGACTTAGGCGTTCGTTTGTCCGAATACTCCATTCGAAAATAGTTGGAGCGAACCTCCTCTTTACTCGAATTAGGCGTTCGTTTGTCCGAATACTCCATTCGAAAATAGTTGGAGCGAACCTCCTCTTTACTCGACTTAGGCGTTCGTTTGTCCGAATACTCCATTCGAAAATAGTTGGAGCGAACCTCCTCTTTACTCGACTTAGGCGTTCGTTTGTCCGAATACTCCATTCGAAAATAGTTGGAGCGAACCTCCTCTTTACTCGACTTAGGCGTTCGTTTGTCCGAATACTCCATTCGAAAATAGTTGGAGCGAACCTCCTCTTTACTCGAATTAGGCGTTCGTTTGTCCGAATACTCCATTCGAAAATAGTTGGAGCGAACCTCCTCTTTACTCGACTTAGGCGTTCGTTTGTCCGAATACTCCATTCGAAAGTAGTTGGAGCGAATTTTTTCTTTACTCGACCTAGGCGTTCGTTTGTCCGAATACTCCATTCGAAAATAGTTGGAGCGAACCTCCTCTTTACTCGACTTAGGCGTTCGTTTGTCCGAATACTCCATTCGAATATAGTTGGAGCGAACCTCCTCTTTACTCGACTTAGGCGTTCGTTTATCCGAATACTCCATTCGAAAATAGTTGGAGCGAATTTCCTCTTTACTCGACTTAGGCGTTCGTTTGTCCGAATACTCCACCGAGGTGCCCGAACCGTTTTTAACTAAGTCTGACATGGTGATTGGAGAGCGCGTAAAAGAAAGTCGCGATGTCGCGATCGGACATAACATTGAGGGATAATCATCGAAAAAGGATATATTCATAGATTTAACCTTGCAAAAGGTTTTGGCGCACAAATGATCATTGTCATCATCATCATTATAGATATTCTGCCCTTATGGGCAAGGTCACTTGCAGCAGCTAAGAAGCTTCCATGCTCCACGGTCCACCGTTAACTTCTTCGTTTCCACATATGATCTTTCTGCTTTTATTTCATCCCCTAATTGTAGCCTAATTCGCCCCCTCCCTGTCTTTCCTGCCACCGTAACCTCTAGCACGTCCCTCATGATTCAATTTCTTCTTAACCAACATCCCAACCAGTTTCTCTTCCTCTTCTTAATAATATCTAAAAGTGTTCTTTTTCTCCCCCACCATTTTAATACCCTCTCATTCGTATTCCGCTCGACCCAACTAATTTCTCTCGATTCCTCTTCACACCCACATTTCGAAAGCTTGCAGTCGTTTTTCATTGTAAACAATGGAAAATAAAAATTTGAGCGTTGAAAATAGGGCGAAGTCCTTTTCGTTTTGTTCTGAGAACATAATTTTTCAAAGCCATTATGCTTTTCGTTGATATTCCTAATTCAACTATTTGCATGTTGTGTTCGTTCATGAAAACAATTGATGCACTAAACAAATCTATAAATAATCAATAAAGGCCGATCGCTTCGCTCCAAGTTTGCAATTATTGAAAACCAAGTTAAAATTCTACAAGCTAAGGGTGTACACAAAAATTAGAAGATCAGGTGATGATTCTTTCCGTAGTTTATAGCGATAAAATTTCGATTTTTAGGTCTGTGACTTTCCTCCGTAGCAGGGACGGATCCAGGGGGGGGGCTATTGGGGCGATCGCCCCCCCAAAGAGGGAACTTTCTTATTTTATATATATAAATAAAATCCATCCCAAAGTTTGGAGCCCTTAAAAGTAGCAGTATGACAACCCACCGCCCCCCCAGAAGTCAGTCCTGGATCCGCCCCTGCTCCGTAGTCACCAGTGTGGCACTCCAGTCTACACTAAAGAAAAGAAAAGTCTAGGAAATTAACTTCCTGACTATCCACTAAAATATAATGAAATCTTCCCATGGTTTAGCTCATAGGCTCTGCCGGAAACTGAAAAGTATGAGGAAAAGACTAAAATTTCCTGAATGGAAATTAACCTAGAACCAACTCTACCTGTCTCTCTTTCACTTCACACTTTAAATACTGTTGTCATTAAGTTCAAAGCCACCCTCGATCCGTACGAAATAACCTTTGCTTAGGTGTCTCGCTAAATCATTATAATGTTATTTTAATTTCAGCACAGTGAGTAACCTTTTGCTTGAAGTGGCCCAGTCACCCACTGTTACAAGTGTTTCCTTCTGCCAGCAAAAGGAAACGATGCCACGCAGAGAGAGAGATTATCTATTCGCTGAATCTTCTTCTTCCAAAAGGTTATTAAGCCTCCAACAAAGCGTGTCTGCCACACTAGTTATCCACATGCTTTGTTATGTGTTTACTTCTATTATAGTCACTTTTGTATTCACGGAGGCAAGTGCTTGTTTCTTTAATTGAAGCTCAAGGTTAATACATCCTTATTTCTTCCAGAAAATTCAAACGGAATTTAAAATATTCAAAATAAATAAATAAATAAACAGTGATGCAGTGCACTGAAAAAAATAGTTTAATTAAAGTTTCTGGTTTACGTCTCACGATTATGCCATTTATGCCAAAGGGGATGGATAATTAATAAAAAGCGAATTTTTAAGCAAATTAGTCGAATGAACATGTGGGAGAAAGCGGAAGAACACAGACAAAATCAATAGATACTATGTTGTCAACCATATCACGATATTGTTTTTTCAGAAATTCACGTAGTCGGGGATCTAACCAGGGATCCTCACACCAGAAGAGAGCTCTCTACCACACAGATATCGTTCATTGGAAAAGAAAGCGAAATACATTATTGTAGTTAGAAGTTAAATCAATAATAAAGAACAGAACAAAGAATCAATAATAAAGAAGTGTTATTTACAGCAGGAAAGAAAGAGTAATATTCGGTGTAATGAAAAAGAGAAAGAGAAACTATTTGGGATGTTGGCTTAGAAGAAACTGTATTCTGAGGAACTGATAGAAGGTAGACTTAGATATAAAAGAGTGAGGGAATGGAAAAGACTACAATTGATGGATGGTATTAAAACGAGTAACTGTTACGTCAAAACGAAGAGGTTAGATGATGACAGTGGTGAAGGGTAGCTTTGTAATATTTGCAAGTAACCTAACATTAGGCCTAATAGCAAATGCGTATGATGATGATAGAATATTCGGCAGTAGAACTTTTCAGTAATGACAAAATGCCTATGATGATATAATATTCGACAGTACAACTTCTCAATTACACCAAACTACCTACGATGATTATATAATATTTGGCAATAGAAAATCTGAATGACGGCAAAATACCTCTAATAGTGATATAATATTCGGCAGTAGAACTTCTCAATAAGAGTAAAATACCAATGATAGTCATACAGTATTCGTCAGTAGAACTTTTCAATAACAGTAATATACCTATGGCTGTGATATAATATTAGACAGTAGAACTTCTCAATAACAGTAAAATACCTATGGCTGTGATATAATATTCGTCAGTAGAACTTTTCAATAACAATAAAATACTTATGGCAATATTATAATATTAGATTGTAGAACTTCTCAATAACAGTAAAATACCTATGACAGTGATATAATATTCGTCAGTAGAACTTCCCAATAACAGTAAAATACCTATGATAGTGATATAATATTCGTCAGTAGAACTTTTTAATAACAGTAAAATGCCTATGGCAGTGTTATAATATTAGACAGTAAAACTTCTCAATAACAGTAAAATACCTATGGCAGTGTTATAATATTAGACAGTAGAACTTCTCAATAACAGTAAAATACCTATGATAGTGATATAATATTCGTCAGTAGAACTTTTCAATAACAGTAAAATACCTATGGCAATGTTATAATATTAGACAGTAGAACTTCTCAATAACAGTAAAATATCTATGATAGTGATATAATATTCGGCAGTAGAACTTCTTAATAACAGTAAAATATCTATGATAAGGATATAATATTTGGTAGTAAAACTTCTCGGTAAGAGTAAAATACCTATGATAATATAATATTCGGCAGTAGAACTTTTAAAGGTATAATCAAATGGAAAGTTCTAGAGAGATACGCGACAGCAAAAGAATTGCACATTCCCTTTGCCTCTTAACCTGTATAGGAGAGATTCAAGTGTTTCTTTGTACAGTGCACGCTGTCAACTTAACATATCAATCAAATTTTGTTTGCTGAATGATGTAATCTGGTGCTTTATCCTTTGTGGCTCTTACGAAAGGGAAATTGGCTTCCAAAAGAAAGAAATTCCCTTCCATCAGCGATGGGGAAAGTTGGAAGCACTTAAGTGACTATTCTTTGGACGACACCTTCTTATGGAGAACCTCAAGGTCATCAGTAAGCAATTGCTTTTGAATCTTCCGGTGAAATCCTTTCTTCCCATTATATGACATCAATTTCCGGTTACAGACAGAAAAACACATCAATTACCGATACTTATGTATGCATCAAGATTTGTTATTCTCGCAAAACGCCAAGTTAAGAATAACAATTTATAATTTTTATAACTGGGAAGAAAAGTTGTCGAATTATACTGGGTTAGAATTGGGGCAAAACTAGGCGAATTGATATCTTGATTTTGTCGAGACATTTTGCTTTATTTTTCTAAACTATTATCCCAACATATTTCGCTTCTAATTCTGCAGAAAATAAAAATCTTTGATTTCTCACTATAAAATACTTGGAAGTTACTTTTATTTTTATAGCATTCTTATACGATAGAAGATACATTCGACCTAACCTGGCAGTTCTTTTATATATATATATATATATTAGGGTGGTCCTTAATTTTCTATTTCCGAATTTCTTTGCTCCCAACCCCTAAATTGGTTCCATGTCGGACCAAATTAATCTGTGAAAAAAATGGGCTCAATCGAAGAATATTTAACCGACCCCCAAGCGACCTAAACATCTGCATGCATTTACAATGTATAGTATATGGCAAAAGTTTGTAATAAACTCTTGTAACTTAAAAGAGGCTGAGGGAAAGGAATCATATCTTGGATAGAGGTTGTAGAAGTAGATCCATATCTGATACTGAGTAGTGACCGAGATGAGGCATATCTTTACGTTCACCATCTTGGATTCGGGCACAAAATTTTAAATAGAAATGACCTCGTATGATATATCATTTTGAGGTAGCTTTTGACGACAAACAGACGTCTGCCTTTAATTTCCACTTATTTCTGAACATGTAATAATTATCAACTATGGAAAATAAAAGCTCCGAAGTAATAAAACTTAATATTCTGTGAGTTTATATCTCTGTACGGGCTGCAGATTTATAAGATTGTTGAATAGTTTCCCTTATTTGAATTAAACCATAAAGTAAAGAAAGAAATGCACATGCCCATCTACTTGGAAAGAAGATATGAACTTTCAACGTGGGTTGAATACATTGAAAAACATTGTGGTGGTGAATGATGTTGCAGAGAGAGGTGTGACTGATACAAGAATACGGGAACATTTTAACAAAGGAGGAAAAAGAGAAACAATACATATTGCAGATAGTCAGTGAACACAGAAAAAAGTGTCCAGATGCTACAAAAATTGGCTTAATGATGCAGTAGAATTTGGCTAGTTATCCACAGCCTTCAGCTTTCTTTTAATATCACTTGAAACATTCATTATATTATTTATATAATTTCATTTCATATAAATAATTTCAATATAGGCTGGTATGTATTTCGACGGGATGTAATTATATAACAACATATATAATTATTTCCTTGTTAAATGTATGTAATAGTTTATCAATATTTCAGTAACCTATAAAGAAAAAAACAATACTGAAAGATAATAAACTATTATTTCAAAGCTAAAAAGAATTAAATGACCAGAGATAAGTTGAAAATATAGGAAGATGTGTTTTTATAATGAAAGGTTACCCAAAAACGATGTCACAAAACATCATTTCCATTTAAAATTTTGGGTCCGAATACAAAATTGCGGACTTCAAAATGGCCGCCATCATGCTATTTGTCAAGGTCAGATGTGAATTACTTCCAATCCCTGTATCCAAAATTTGGTTCTTTTCCCTTCAGCCGCTTTAAAGTAAGAAGGGTTTATTCCAGACTTTTCCTATATATTAACATATTGGATATGCATTCAAACTTTAGGTCGCTTGGGGGTCGGTTAAATATTCTTCGATTGAGCCCATTTTTTTCATGGATAAATTGGGTCCAACATGGAACCAATTTAGGGGTTTGGAGCAAAGAAATTCGGGGAAAAAAAATTTCTCCATGTAATTAAGGACCACCCTAATATGTATATGATAATTTGTCAGTTTCAATTAAATTTTAATATGTAAGGTGAGCAGAGATATGGCCACCCAAAAGCATCAACTGATGTTAACATCGCCCATGTTGAAAATTTCATCATGAAAGACAGGCATGTCACCTTGTAGGAGATTTGTGACACACTACAGCTAAACAATGGGAACAACAGAACGAATAATTACAAACGAACTGAGCCTAAATAAAGTTTCCCCTTCGCTTGGTTCCATAAGCGCTTAATGACAATCAAAAAGAGGAAATAATTTGATCAAGTGCTGACACGCTTCAGAAGAAAGGGAGGCAATTTCTTGGAAAGTGTTGTAGCATTGGATGAATCACAGATTCTATTATTGAATCCAAAAACAAAAAGACAGTCGATGCAGTGGAAACACACAGATTCACCACTACACCCACAAAATTTCGTCATGTGTTACCCAATGAGAAGATGCTGTACGCTATCTTCTAGAATTTCCAGGGAGTGATATTGTTCCACTTTGCTCCGAAAGATCATACAATTACAGGCGAGTATTTTTGTACACTTTTGGATACAGAATTTTTGCCAAAATAGACTGAGAAACGACCACAAGTGGAAAATGACAATTTCATGCTTCACATGGACAATGCACCGCCATGTTGTGACCTCATTCTTGCTTGAAGTTCTACCACACCCATCCAATTTACCATATGTAGCCCCGAGTAACTCAAGGATTCTCTTCGTGGACGCCATTTTGCCAGTAGATCATCCTTGAGAAATGATACTTTATAGTATCTCAAACATACAGCCCAAAGATGACTATGCCACATGCTACACAAAATGAACGGGGCAATAACAACTGTGTATCACTAAAGAGTGAGAGTTTATTGAGAAATACGTAAATGTTAGTTCCCCTATTTCTTTTTCTTGGAAATTAGAACAAAACGGCGCGTACTTGTGGTGTCTACCTCGTATATCAATCCATAGATGATAACTAGAGACCGGATGTTTAGGCACTAAAAACCTGGAAAATAGGCACTAAAAATTTTAAAAAATAGGCAGTAAAATAGGCACAAAATGTAACTCGAAATAATGAAGATAAATATTCAATACCATTTAAAAAAATAGATTCAAATCATAGATAATGTTCAAAGAATATAGAAACATACTTGTTTGTTAATATCTTATTTTATTATATATATAAAAACGAAGATTGTTATGTATTCCATATATATGGCTGAACCTGAAAGATGTACACATACTTCGGGAGCTGATTCGTGACATCAAAAGAAGACAAAATGTCCTCTTGCATGTTGTAGAATTCCGCGTCATGTACGAGTGTCAGGGGGGCCAACTTGGAATCGAAAATCGAATTCTGACGATTGGAACAAGAAGTAAAAGTGTGCACATACTTCGGGAGGTAAATCGTGACATTCAAGAGGACTTCTTGTCCTCTTTTTATGTTACGAATCACCTTTCGAAGTATGTGCACATCTTTCTGTTCCGTTCCAATTATCAGGATTTGATTTTCGATTGCAAGTTGGACCCCTGCCACTCGCACACGACCCGGAATTCCACAACATGCAACAGGAATTTTTGTTTTGTTTTCATGTCATGAATCACCTCCCAACGTATGTGCACATCCTGTGGAGGATCCAAGGGAGGCTATAGGGGCTATAGCCTCCCCTTGATGCTCAGATATACACGGGATAAAATGGGCTTCAATCCTGCTTTACACTGGACAAAACTGCAAAATATGTTTTAGCCCCTCCCTTGATCATATCCTGGATCCGCCCCTGTGCACATCTATCTGTTCCGTCCACAAGATTCGATTTTCAATTCGAAGTTGGCACCACTGTCACTCGTACACGACACGGAATTCGACAAACTACAACAGGACTTTTTGTTTTCTTTTGATATCATTAATCACCTCCCGAAGTATGTGCACATCTTTGAAGTTCACCCTGTATACATATTGTAACGTACCACGTTTTTGTGTTTACAAACACCTAATATAGGTACATATGTGTGTATTATTTATGTTATATAAATTATATATTTTCCCAAGGAAGGCTTATTTTGAGGAAAATGCACAGAATAGGCAACATTAGACACTAAAGCAATTATTTAGGCAGTAAAGGTCGAAATAGGCAAAATAAAATTGGCTTAAATCGAAACTATAACGTCCCATATAAACTTTAAAACGTTATTTTTGCTCATATTTTTTAATATTAAAGAATAGGCATTTTACCTAACATCCGGGCTCTAATGATAAGGAACTGAACAAAAATGATATTTCGGAGAGTTAATTCTCATGCACAGTTTTTGAGAAAAACGAAAACAATCGGACTTTTATGGCAATAAAACGTTTGTAATTCATTGCAGACAATTATAACTTATAGATAGTTCTTGTTTTATTCGAACGAATTGTTTATTTATTGATATAGACCCCTATTGTGTATTTTTTAAATTTCCACTGTAAACTAACAGATCTTTTCTTCTAATGTTGACACAGTCCTAACAGTGATATTTACAATACTTGTAAATTGATATCGTAAAAAAACGCCGTAATGATGTTTTAACAGTTGAAAAATATACAGGTTTATTGCAGTATTCTATTTTGTTTCTGTCCGTTCTTTCCCTGAGTCTAATTTTTATATTGTTAATTTTCTTCATCACTAATTGATGGCAACTTTTTGACGGAGATTTTATTAATAAATACTAACGACTTGAATGCAGGAGCGCACCCACGAGGGGTCCACCGGGCTCGAGCCCCTTTCCAAAAGTTCCTAACTGAACACACATTTGTACACTTTCTCAACAGAAACTATCCTTGTTTTTTTAACAGGACAATGATTGATGTAACATGAAAATTTGATCTTATATTCATCTGTACTTCTTCTCTTATAAAAACAATCTAGTTCTATCATTTGTTTTCTTAAAATATAACTGGGAGTGTTTTACAATTACTCATCGTCTTTTCGGGTGCAAAATAATACCCGTTCAATACGACATACACGCAGTTGCTTATAATATTGGACCCCCCACCTCAAAAATTGGGCCCCTCCCAACCAAAATTTCTGGCTGCGTGTCTGCTTCAATGCAATCTCTTTTTTTACTTTTTTTTTTTTTTTTGCCTTACAAAGGTTTAACGTTTTTATTACTCGAACAATGTTGGAGTTATAAGAGGGTAGGGGATGGGACAGGCAGCCTCCCATGCTCGAAATCTTAGCTCGCCGATACCTCCAGCTCTTCTTAGTGTGACCATGGAAAATATAGTACTGGTTGATATAAATGTTGTGCTATCAACAATTTAAAAGCGTTTTTCAATGTAATAGCAAATATGCATAACCTCGAAAGTACTAATCTTTGAGCTGAGCATCTGTAATAATAAAGAGGATGAAATTTAGTGTTTGTTATAAAGCTATATTCTGTTTTTTTCTTCTTTTTTTTAGCGATTTCATTTTCTAAAACTATATTGTGATTCTTTTTTCTTTATTTTTGTTTTAATTATTTTATTTTATTTTTCTGTTAAAAGTACGTATTTTCATTTTATTTAAGCAAAGCAAAGACTCCATGTGTATATATAGTCTATATACTATACCACATGTGCTATTGTCAAGTTATTTTCAGTTTTTTTTTTTTTTTTTTTTTTTTTTTTTACAAAGGGTCTTAAACACAAATGCTCTTCTCCTCAAAATAGCAATGGCCCCGTTAAAAAAATCCTAGCTATACTACTGTTGCATTAATGTGTAACTGAAAATAGCATTAGGGACGCCGTGGCTCAGTGGTAGAGCGTTCACTTCTGCTGCAAGGGGTTCTTTGTTCGATCCCAGCTCGCGCCAAGTGAGCTTTGTAGTGGACAAACACCATTAGCGTGGGTTTTCTCGGGATTCTCCCGTTTCCTTCCACTTTATTCATTCCACGATTTCATTCGTTTCTCATCATCACCGTCTTCTTTAGCCTAGCCAGCATAATCGTGGAACGTAAAACATGAAGACTCCATTTCATTTTTTTTTTAAAAAATCATTAAGTCACATTTATGACAATGTTTTTATTTCATGTTCATATTTCTGAACATTTGCTTCTGTTTTACTAATCCCACCCCTAAATTCAAATAACTGTTCCACTAATTGCCTTATAATAGTGATTCAACACTTAACATTATGTAGGATACCCTCGTAGCTATACGGTTAGCGTACCGGCTCTTGGTGCAGGAGACCCGAATTTGATTCCCGATAGGAGGTCATGTAGTTCTGCTTCCACATTAGGCTGTAAATCCACGTTTCATATAGCCTCGGTACCGAACGTGACGCTAAACTCCAAATCAAAATTATATACTTCCACTGAAGATTGAATCCAGGACCGCATTCAGAGCATTTTAGTTACAGCGCATCACAAATCAATGCCTATACATTCGAGTACAGAAAGCTGCCTATTACATGTCTAAAGAATAGACGGTATACAAGGGTAATGACCGTGATGATTTTTATCTCAGGAAGACCAAGAATTTCCGTGCTTCTTATTAGCACCGGTCACGGAAAGATTCGTTCGTTGCTTTGAAGGTCAAAGATTGCGAAATCAAATCGTCTTTCTACAGTAATTTCAACCTTCTGCATCTCAATTGCACACTTTTATGCAAGTAATAGCGTACACATACACACATATATGTATATAATTATACCGCAATAATGATGCACTTTATACATTCAGAAACAATCTTTCCATTTTAAAACGGCATTTATTTCTTCTAATACTATTGGCAAAGGAGAATTAAAAGTTCCATTTTTACTTTCGAGAGAAGAAAGTATGATGGCAATTATTATTATTATTATTATTATTATTATTATTATTATTATTATTATTATTATTATTATTATTATTATTATTATTATTATTATTATTAATAATAATAATAATAATAATAATAATAATAATAATAATAATAATAATAATAATAAATTCGATATTTCAACAGATTTAAACGTTTCGTGGCTCCGACATGCAGGAAAAGTTATTTTGGAATACATGTTTATCCGTTTTTCCTGAAATGCATCCAGACAAAATTTGAAACTTAAGGTTTTCGTAAGATTCTGCAGAGGAAAAAGTTAGAATTTTCTTCCTACCTTAAAACACAAGGGTAATTTAATGGAGGGTGAAAGCATTTATCTTAATGCAATAATCTTCTCGAGAACGGCTTTATCCATTTTATTGTTCCATATGCTTGGGTTTTCTCGGAGTTCTCCCGTTTCCTCCTACTTTGTTCATTCAACTATTTCATTCATTTCTCATCTTCACCGTCTCCTTTGGCCTAGCTGGCATAACTGTGGTACATAAAACTTAAAGATTGCATTTCATTTTATTGGATCGAAAGATGCAATATATTTCAATCAAACATTTTCTTCACGCCTTTTTTCTGGAGAACTACATACAGTGTTGCCAAACCCAAACTATCACTTAAGTCAGCATGATGTGCTTATTCTGCGGAAAATACGAGAACTTGATTTAGGGGCCGTTCAAAAATTTTGTGGCTCCTGATCCAAGATCCAATATATTTCAATCAAAAATTTCCTTGTAGGCCTTATATCTGGAAAACTACATACAGTGTAGCCAATCCGAAACTTAAAACGATGTGCTTATTTCGTAGAAAATATTAAAACTCGTTTTAAGAGCCATTGGAAAATTTTGTGGCCCCTGACTCAAGATCCGATATATTTCAATCAAAAATTTTCTTGTGCGTCTGGAGAACTACATACAGTGTAGCCAAACCAAAACTATCAGTTACTCCAATATGATGTCTTTATTCCGCAGAAAATACCGAAACTCGATCTAAGGGCCATTCAAAAATTTTGAGCCTCTGATCCAAAAAACAAGGGCCAAAATTGGAATCTTTTCATCCATTTTTTGGATCATTCCTAAAATTCTTGTTGATATATTGAATGATCAGCATTTCATTAACAACCCTTATATATTAATTTGTAAGACATTCCTGCTGAACTGCTCTACAAGAGATAGTTTGCTCTTGGGAATGAAGTTTCTTCTCGAACGATTTTCTCAAAAACTGTACCTGCAATTTTGTTTATATTACATTAAATAAATATTTCATCAAGAATCCGGAAATATGGAATAAGCCACTTCGCATGAAAAAATCCACTAAGGATAGTTTAATCTTGAAATGAGGTTTCATTTTCGGACAAAGTTTTCCGATAACGCCTATTATAATTATGTTTATATTTAATAAATAAATAAATAAATGGTTTAGTATTAACTGCAAAATGGCATAATTTAAGAAATGAGATCGAGAACGCTTCATGCACTGGCCCGTATATTTCATTGTGGTTTGATATATAGGTACGGAGAAGAAGTGAAAAATGGGAGGACCAAAGGACAAAGCGATGAGACATAAAATTAATAGTATGGAAATAATTAGAAAGAAATTAGCTGCAGCATTATTTTAGAATAAATTTCTATTCTGAAGGACATGAGTCTAGAAATAATTAGAAACCACTGATGACAATTTTTTAGAATAAATTGTTTTCTGAAGGACAGGAGCCTGGAAGTAATTAAAAAAAAAGAACTTCCTATGACATTTCTTGACAATAAATTGTATTATGAAGGACAGCCTGAAAAAACAAAGTAACTGCCTATGATTTTGTAAAAGAATAACTTAAATTGTATTCTGAAGAGCAGGAGCCTGGAAATAATTAAAAAGACACTAGCCACGATTTTAAAGAATAAATTATATTCTGGAAAGCAAGAGCTTGGAAATATTATTTTTATTATTAATATTAATAATAATAATAATAATAATAATAATAATAATAATAATAATAATAATAATAATAATGATAATAATAATAATAATAATAAAAGAAATCAGGTAAGACATTATTTTCTGAAAAACAAGAGCCTGGAAATTATTAAAAAGAAACTACTTACGACGTTTCTTGACAATAGGTTGTATTCTTAAGGGTGGAAGTTTGAAAATGAAAAAAAAAAGGAACTATGATATACTTTGAAAATAAATTGTATTCTGGAGAACATTAGTTTGGAAATAATTAAAAAAGAAACTAACTACGTAAAAAAAATACATTATGAAGGACAGGAGTCTAGAAATAATTAAAATAAAACTATGACATACGTTGAGAATAAATTGTATTTTGAACGACAGGAGCATTTCCTTTCCTTTCGTTATTTTATGAAAATTTATAACATAATAATGTGAAGTGTCCCTAGTTCGATCTCAGGACATGACATAAAACTGAAAGGTTTCATTTTTGTACTTTCAAAGAAAACTCACGAATTGATTTATTAAAATCGGAAATGAAAGACGTACAGACACCCACACACAACAACGCATAAGAAATGCATTTTCGTTCAGTAGGTATAATTGTAGAGTGTCGTTTCGTTCGCTTTAATTAAGATTCCTGAAATATTCTGCTACCTTCTGAAGATATATAACCTGACATTATATTTAACACGTTATTGTCGTAATAGATGTTAACCTAGAAGCGTATTCTTTTAGAATTGTGTAGGATGAAGACAAGACACAAGATGTAGCCTGGTAAGTAAAGTAACCGTTGATGCGTTTAGTTAATGAAAAATGAATTATGCTTGTAGCAGGTTGACATGTCGTGACACACATCAGCTCAGCTTGAGGTCACCCTTTTAATAATGAACCAACATTGCTGCAGTAGATGGCCCCTCGTTGTCTTCTGTCATAATTTCCTACTGAGCTGAATTTATTATGTTCATCAGCCATTAATAGAGGTCACTAGCGTAGTAATTAAAACAAAGGACAATCGAAGCTTTATAATTTCGTTGCTACTCTGTTACTAACTTTTTTCTGTGTTCAGGAGGTGAAGTAATGAATAATGTAACTAAGAGAATAACATTAAGAGATTTTTATGTGAGAAAAACAGCTTATGTAGAAAAACTATAGAAAATGCATGATTGTGTGAGTGGGCCTAATATGCACGAAGTGAACTTTGAGCTGCCTCGTGCAATCGAAACTCAAGATGGAGCTTGATTGGCGTGTGTTAATGTATAAATGCTTTTGCTTCACGCTGATATGAAGTTCTTATTGCCATTTACCATGATGCAACGCACATTAAACATTTCCCATTGGCCACCCAGGTCGCTACAAACCGAGTATAAAATTTGGGTTTTGCAATTAGAAAACCAAAATTTACAGACTGTTTTTAAAGTCCTATTGGGGTTGAAAGCGTCGTGGATTCTAAACGCCGAGTAAATTTATCATGAAAACACTCACAAAATGTCCCTTAAACTTTTGTTATCCACAGTGGCTGTTCTTTAGACAAGTCATATGGGTAAAAAATTAAATTTTATAGTACAAGCTAAGGAAACAAAGCTCCATACAGCTTCAAAAAAATACGTATATTTAGGGATGCATTCGAGTCGAGTCGAGTCGAGATTTAAGCCTGTCTCGACTCGTCTCGAGAAAATGTTGTCTCGACTCGTGTCTCGACTCGAAAATATGTTTCTGTCTCGACTCGTGTCTCGACTCGACAGTCTCTGTCTCGACTCGACTCGAATTCGAGTCGAGACGTCTCGAAATTCGAGTCGAGACAAAATGTACGAGTTAAAATATACGCACACATCAGCCAGACCATCATGACTACCTACCTAATTGTCAGTATGTCGACTTTTGGCATGGATAAAAACGGCGACACGTCTTGGCATACACGCAATGATCCTTGATAGGTCGCTGGAGAGAGCTGGCACCACATGTGCTCACTCAGTCACCTAATTCCCGTAAATTCCAGGAAGGGGGGCGATGTGTTCTGACGTCACGTTCAATCACATCCCACAAGGGACATCACTCAAATGTCCGGCTCCAATTTCAATGAAACTTTTTTTGCTGATAGAAGGCATGTATGCATCATTACTTGTGATGACAAATTTTTGCCATGGTGGATGTTTTCTATTTTTTTAAATAATTTTTAAGAGTTGTGATGTGATTATTAGAGATTACCACAGAAGTCCCTTACTACCCTTTGTAAACGGAGCGTTAATGAAGAAAAGTGAAGAAAAACCATGTGGATACATATAAGTCCTGGGGGGAAGTCGTATGGTAGATATGACCTTGATGGCAGCCATCTTGAAATCCGCCATTTTGAATTAAGGTCAAGTTTTCAAAATGGGAATAGGGTAATATGATACATAATTTCGGGCTAGAATTTAATTAGAAAAATAATGGTGAGATTAGTTTTAAGATACACCCATTTGGGGGAAAGTTACCGGCATATTAATTGTTTTTACTTACTGTGTGCGTAAGACCCTTCTTACTTTCGTCTCAAGACCTGTAAATCGATCGCAACGGCAGAGCCCGGTTTCGCACTAGTGTTTAGAAATCTTTAAACTCACTTGAGGCAATATTTGTGGATTATTGTATTGTATTTTGCCTTTAATTAAATTTGAACCCACTTCATGATCTTGTGTAAAGTATCACTAAAAGAGAATTTCGGTTTTTATGGAGAACGTAAGCATAGCAATTATAAAAGGTGAGTAAGGTGCGTATGTATTTATAAGAAAGTTTATTTTACGAGTCTTTTGTGGTTCCGCCAACCTATTCTTTAGTTGTTTTTTTTTTTTTTTTCAAAATACTCATATCTCATAAATAAAAGAGCTATTATAAAATCTCTTACCACTATTCTTTAATACTTATAAAATTTTATTTATTGTAAAAGCACTGGCGAGATATTACTTATCGCCCACTAAAATTATGGTGGAGCTCATTCGTGGCTAACGGTTAGCATACTTGCCTTTGGCGTGGGAAACCTGGGCTTGATTCCCGGTGGAAGTTCATGAGGTTCGGATTCCACGTTAATCAGTAGGTCCACGTCTCACATAGCCTCGCTGCTGAACGGGACGTTAAAATCAGAAACAATTCAACTCAAAATTAGGGTTTTGACTTTATTATGATGTCATTAGTTTAAACGCCCAACTGCCCAGTAATTATAAACATTGACTACATTATAAAATTGTAATTTGTGACGACTAAAGTATCAGAAATTAAAGATTATTCTTTGGGTTTTGGAACATTTTGAAAAACGTGAAAAACTGGTACTGCACCGATACAACACACCTTTTGGATTTGTCATTGTGTAAAGTGATACAAACTAAAGAAGAATTACAACTTTATGAAATTGTATTAGGACTTATTATTTAGAAATAAACACCAAATAAGTGTAATAGTTCATATCCGTATCAAATACCAAGTTTATGATGAATCAACTACACAAAGTAGGATCCAAAAACGCTCATTGCAATTTGTTCCATCCTTCAGTCGAACCAGGAACTGAAACATAAAGAGTGACGTTTTCTTTTTAAAGATACTTTGTCCAGCTAAGTATTGTGAAGGTTTATGTCAGTAGAAGGAATTGCATTCCATTATACAAGCGCAATTTCACAACTTTATGTACACATTACTAAATATCAAACACCCTTGTCCATATGATTAGCGTACGCGTCTTTGGTGCGGGAGACCTAGGTTCGATTTCCGATGGGAACTCCTGTGGTTCTGAACCCACGTTAATTTGTAAGTTCACGTCTCATATAGCCTTGATGCTGAAAGGGACACTAAACTCTAATCTAATACTAAATACAAATATTTAAAGAAAAATGATGACGCACCAAGATGACGTGAATTTGGCTATCAAATCCATTTTGTGTTTTCAGTTATTTTCTAGTAGTATTTTTTCTAGGCATCCTTTCAAAAGACAGTGATGCAAATTTCGTAACTGCGAATTCCTGTTAGAAGCCATGAAATTATCCGATTAGATGCAAAATTTCCCGTCCACTAAAATAGATACCGTAAATTTACAATATCTAACAATAAATAATTTTGAAAGATATCGCTTTCGAGGGAAAAAATGAAGTGAAATCTTTGAGTTTTACGTCCCACGGTTATGCCGGTTAGGCTAAAGGAGAGGGGTGATGATGAGAAATTAGTGAAATCGTGGAATGAAGAAAGTGGGAGGAACGGAAGAACCCCGAGGAAACCCACGCACACGGTGTTTGTCCACCACAAAGTTCACTTGGTGCGAGCTGGGATCGAACCAGGGTCCCCAAGCACCAGAGGTGAACGATCTACCACTGAGCCACCGCGGCCCCGCTTTAGAGGGGCCATGACGTATAGTTGAACTCATTCTCGTAGTATGAAAGGCATTATTTATTATTATGCATGATAGGATCACAAACAAAATTTAAAAATATTATGTGCACTTTCTTTTAACAAACATTATATTGTCTTTTATGGTGTGGAAGGGAATGTTATGCTCGAAAAAAAAGTCCTTAACACGATTCTTGTTGCTACACACTGCATGTTTCTAGCCACAGAAAAGATGCAGCGATAGGTAGGCTATTTTTCAATTGCTTTACATTAGCTTGATGTTTCAAGTCTTTTGTGTGTTTCTGAAGTTCACTTTTACCACAAAAGAGCTCAATATTAACATGTCTTACATAGCTTTGGTTCGATTCTCAGCACGGACTGCAACTACCCGTTAAATTGTGCATCCGAAAGGCACTCTTTGTTAAACCTCGCTTATCACCGCTCATCTTAATAATATATATAACTTCACCTCGAAGCAAATGTTGCATTTCTCTCTTTCATCCTAACACAAAACAAAACTAACCACAGCTGTGACACGAAGGAGCTATTTCAAAAAGAGTTGAGTTGATTTTAGTTTAGCGTCCCGTTCAGCAGCGAGGCTATATGAGACGTGGACCTACTGATTAACGTGGAATCCGAACCACATGAGCTCCCGCCGGGAATCGAACCCGGGTCTCCCACGCCTATTTCAAAAAGAAACAAGCTGTGCTTCATAGAGATGTGTACCAAATGATAGAAGTATAAAGTATTGTTTTCTTTCCTGTTTATTGATATCAGTTGGTGTTCTTAATGAGTTTACTCATTAGTTTAGAAAGAGTATATGAAGGGTGAGGGGAAAAAACAAGGAATGTCCATGTATGTGCTTTTTCGGGTGCTTTGTCCTATCTGTTGGCGACTCTTGGTACTATTTGACTGTATATGCCATGCATGCCTAGATGTAAAAATGTCCATGTAAAAAGGGGCGAAAGATTTAATAATCCTATTCTTTTTACACGGTTTTCAATGTTAAAACGCCGTTTTCTCGAAAATGTAGTTTTGTGACATTCCTTCTTTTTTCCCCTTACCCTTCATATATGGAATTTGGACATATGTTGTACGTATTCTCCTGAGAAATTGATGAGACCAGAAAAATTATAAGGACAGATGGAATAGGTTTAAGCGCATCTACGTGACTTTATCAAATATTTATTCTCCATAATGGTAACACGCGGAAAACTTGGTATAGGCCTACTTTTATCTTTGCCTCCCTCTGTTAGCTGTTTTGTATCATATATATCGGATGGTTTTGATATTTCTTCTGATCATTAAAACAACAATGGTACCTGTGTGCGTGCAGAAATGCAAAAGCACAATGTAACTTCCTATTTGTTTTGGAAACAACAAACCCATTTCACGTGTGCGAGAGAAATTGAGCACAGCGAGATCGGGTGTTTACTCACGGTCAGTTCGCAGCAGGAGTCCGTGGTAAAAATTTGGCTATCTCGAAAACACTCGCAAAACCTTACAAATACAAAAGACTGCGCTTCAAAGAAAGTTTAGACACAGATGTTTCAATTTTCTTTTAGCATCGTTCTTCAGCAAAAGAGTCGGTTCATTGTATTCGAAAAAGAGAAGGGAGAAAGGGTGAATTTATATTTTATGTGGGGGGTAACGTTGTAAGTAGTATAAACAATACATACCGCTTCCGACTCTGTACGCATACACTAGCCGCGGAGTTCACACACACACACAGAATCAGAGTCCTCACACACCAAGGGTGAGAGCTGTGCCACTGAGTCACAGCGGCCACGGGGCTAGGTCGAGTCCACTTTACGTTCATAGTTTCTTAGTACATAAATGTTACGATTATGAAACAGATTTTCCTTAATGAGCTGCATAAAAACAAAAGCTTTCGAAATGCATTAAAACAATTAGCTCGATTTGAGTGTGAACTTAAAGTTATATCAGAGTGTAAATACGGATACGCACCAAAGCTCGAAAACTTAATACACTATTTCTCCTATATAGTCAGCATGTATCAAGCAATCATTGAGCTTTCATTTGAGAGGATGGAAATCGAAGGCCCCTGAACAACTATGTTACTAATGTGCGGAATGTATTTATCTTATAGTGAACTGCTTTGATGCCAAGTGGCCTAACTCCAAAATTGAAATTTTCCAGGAGTGAAAGTTGAAGTTCAATATCTCATGAACAATCCATATTTCTTTTATGTTGGGAACCAAAACCATAACTACTGTATGTAGTTCATTGTTTTATAACTTAGTGTTTACAAAAATCCTTTAAAAAAATACCTATTCATAGAAGTGGATGGTACTTATCTGTACTAGTTCTTGGCATCCAAGCAGTCCATTTATTGTAATACTAGCTTAATATACCCATTCTTCGCATGGGGGCTGTATTTGGAAGTCAACACCTGTGGAAGTATCACCATTCATTTCAGTGACCGCGAAAACTAAGGATTTGACACTAGTATCAATCAATATGGGCTATTTATACATGTCTCGGTATTCTTCACCCGCTGACACCCGGTCCGCATACAGTAGTAGCTGAATTTGCAAGTCATCGCTGATGGAAGTGTCACCATTGATCTCAGCGACCGTGAAAACTATGGATTTGACACTAATGTCGATCAATTTGGATTACTTTTACTACATGTCTCGCTAAACGCCCCCCTGAGACCCCCTGGTTCCAATTTTGACAAAAACGCTTCGCCTTAGACTGGGACCTGGACCAAGGTATCCGTGACCAAAATTTGGTAACTCCCGGTCAACTTGTCTGGTCCCCAGGTCGGTCCCAGTAAACGTCCCCCCCGAGACCCCCCTGGTTCGAAATTTAAAAAAACGCTTCGTCTTGATCTGGGGCCTGGACGAAGGTACCTGTGACCAAATTTTGGGAACTCTCGGTCCACTCGTCTGGTCCCCAGGTCGCACAGACAGACAGACAAACACACAAACAAACTCTTTATTTTATTTATATTAGATAAGATATACTATGTAAAATAGTCTCGTATCATAATATGTGATGTACAACAAATGTTACATTATATATTATCCGTAGCTCGTGATATGCTGCAACATATTAAAGCCTCAGAATAGTTGGGCAAGCGAATAATCCAGAAGTTACGTACCCCTATTGCGTTCATGGGAACGAAAACACAATAATTATAACTATGCTAAATTACTATAGACTACCAACTGCTCATTCAGAGAATTTATGAAGTTCACTCTATCGCAATAGTTTTATACAAACTAGATTTAGACTACGGATAATAGTTTTATACAAACTAGATAATCAATTATTATTATTATTATCATTATATTTACAGTACAACCAAATACAACGACATTAACTATTAGTTCTAATTAACTGAATTGAGCTGAAAATTAAATCTTAATCTTTAAAGATTAACTATTAATTTTATGCGTTCTGTACCTTTCTAAAGGAATAAAAGCTGGAATTGGTTTCAAGGCTGTTTCTGAGTGAATACTTTCTTCAAAATAATATTAAAAATTATAGAAAGATTTTCGAGACATTCGAGTCGAGTCGAGATTTTTAAGAGCCGTCTCGACTCGACTCGTGTCTCGACTCGAAAATTCGAGTCGAGAAATACGTTTGTCTCGACTCGTCTCGAATTTTACAAAGTGTGTCTCGACTCGAATCTCGACTCGACTCGACTTTCTTTTTCTAGATTCCGTCGGTAAATTTTAAATTTTTACACATTTGACATTACTTAGGACCCGCCACTAGTTAATACTTAAAAAAAAAAAAACAGAGTATATACCTACTCATTTATTAAAATTAAAATAAGCCGTAGAAGTTTCAAAAACTTAACGTTACTTTAACCAGAAAACTGGCAGAAATATCTTGATAACATTAAATTACAGGTATTATTGTTGTATAATTCTGATTTAAAACTGTTTGTTAGCTTTTATTCCGTTTTTAGTTTTACGTAATATAGCATTCAGGAGTGATCTTAGAAAATATATTGAAATAGAATTTAGTAAAGTTCAGGAACATTTAATTTAATTGTTTCGTTTTAAATTTTTAGTATAACAGTTTTTTATAATCATTATTTTTTTTACTTTTCTCTTTATTATCGATTTTAATAAATTATTACAAATATCAGTTAATTTTGAAGTTTCCTCTCTATTTAATGTTCTCACATACAATTTTATTTTTATTGCCTCTCTCAATAATTTTTCATATCCGCGATAAATTCATTGATATAAATTTATATAAATTTATATCAATGATATATAAATTTATATATCATTGATATATTATTCATTGAATTCATTCATATCCGTGATAATTTTTCATATCCTTCCATTCGTTCTAACTATCTAGCCTATAATTCATTGTTTTGAAGTCCATTTGACCAGTTCATTAATCTTTCACTTCTTTCTCTTTTCATCCTTCGTGCTTCTTTCCATTTTCTTATTATTGTTCTATTCTCTTTTTCTAGATCTTGGAGCCATTTTCAATCTATATCATGTCCTGTTCCTTTAACACGTTTGTATATAGCGTTATTCTCTCTTTTAAGCCTTACTTTTTCCTATGTTGTTTAGTCTTTCCTGTTAAGTTTTTCCCCTGTTTCTTCATTGTATATTATATTACAATTTTTACATTTCACTTCATACATTACTACTTCATCTTCTTCATCTATGTCTTTCTTTTTATTTCTCATTTTCTTAACCACTTCTAGCATTCTACGTCCTCCTTTTCTGTATGTGTTCACATCACTCTTTCTTAATAAAATCATCAGTATCTCTGTCTTTTCTCCTATGCTCTCTATCCTATGCCATTTTCTCTCTTCCTTTTTCTGTTTTTCTTTTCTTTCCTTCTTTCCTCTTCTTGCTGCTTTTCTTTATCTTCTTTTTATTGTACCCCTCTTGTCTAGTAGATTCTGAAACTTCTCTATATGTCTTCTTTCTCTCCTCTTTACTATCTATTTCTTCTATTTTCCTCTCCATATTTAAGTCATAATCCCGTAGTCAATATGGATGAAGGTGCATGTAGTTAATCATGTGTAACTGTTGAACATCAGATCTGCAACTAGGCTCCAATCACTTCCGGAATCCAGAAATAGATGTTTATGATCTTCATTTGAAATATTCCCAATAACTACCAGATTTTTTTCCCTTTCAGATCATGTTTGTCGCAAGATTTCTTGACAAACAAAAGTCTGAAAGCGCCAAATCTGGAGAGTCTACAGGCCAAAAAGTGATTCCTCTGTAATAAATGCATGTATCACCAAATTTTCATCAAGATAACGTATCACTTGAAGCACGAAGTTGGGAAGAAATGAAATACCATTATAAGTGTCTCATCTGTTAAGTTCTGAAAATAGTAATATTCCCCAACATTTGCAACCGTGCAGTTCTTCTTCAAAGAAGGCCTTGGAAATAGCACACCGCACAATAACCTTAGGTGTGTCACGCTCAATTTTCAAACTCATATGGAGCTTCTTCTTGTAAACTTCTTGAAATTACCTTAGCGGCATTTCCTGACCATCGCCATCTTGCAACCAACCTGCTACCGAAAGTGCTACACATGAATTAGCATTTCCGGTTTCAGTATTTAACGTCTATAGAGCAAAAACAGTGATAGATTCCAAGTAATGGCTTTTTAAATGGACTCAGCGTCCAAGGAAGAGGTTCTATCTTTAATTCTATTTTTCTATTCAAGTAGTTATTGATGTATTATTACAAGTTTGGGTATTGCATTCGCATAGTTTGGAAGTCTAGCGTACTTTCATACCATGAAACGAAACTCTCTTGTTATATATATATATATATATATATATATATATATATATATATATATATATATATATATATATATATATATATATATATATATATATATATATATATAAAGCAGGTTTCTTTTCGAAGTCTCGGATCTCTAACTGGGGCAGAACAATAGTAATCTAGAAAATAAACTTTATACATCACAACAGCGGACATCAGAGTAATATACAAAGAAATAGATGAGGTACACTATAATAGTATATAGTACATGACAGTATCTAAAACAACAAACCTTCACAATTGGCTTAAAAATAGAAAAATAGAAACAACTAGACCAAAATAGAATAATAGAAAGTCAAAAATGTCAAAGAAATGCCAGTATTAATATCGGATACCGAAATACTCCATGAGACATTAAAAAAAGCTTTTTAAAACAATCATAATTGAAGAAAGAAAGCATAAATTAGATACAGAAGGCCATAGTATTGGACGCATCCAGAACAGTAAGAAAATTCCAGAAAACTTTAGAATAAAGGAAGAAACAATATTATCCTTTGATTGCCCGTATATTCCCATATCATTTGCTCAGACAAGAAGTAGGGGAAAATAGTTAATAATAATAATAATAATAATAATAATAATAATAATAATAATAATAATAATAATAATAATAATAATAATAATACGAAGAAGAAGTAAAAGATAAACGAGGTTAATGTGAATCCCTTTTGTAAATATATGTCACATGGCTGGATAGACATGGCACAAGGTAAAATGATTCTGCGACCATGGTTTTCTTCTTGGATCAAAAGATTCAATATATTTCAAATGTTCTTGTACGCCTTGTATCTGGAGAACTACGTACAGTGTAGCCAAACCCAAACTATCACTTAACTCAGTATGATGTGCTTATTCCGTAAAAAATACGAAAATTCGATTTAGGGTCCGTTCAAAAATGTTATGGCCCTTGATCCATACACTAATCATTGGACAAGATCGAAATGTTTTGCTCCATTTTTTAATCATTCCTAAAATTCTTGTTATTTATTAAATTAACATATACCATACAACAACTTGCGTATGATGTGAAAAATTGAGTGCAGAATAAGTAGTTAATATAAGTTTATGTGTAAAACTATGTTAGAAGGAAAAGGTGCCGTTGATTTCCACTTAGTATGTAAACATAGTTATTTTCTAATTTTGTGGAGGAAGATTCCGTGAGAAGGTTAATGCACTGTCAAATGCTGATATGATACGTAATTCGTATCTGATAATTAGTATGTATAATAATGTTGTTGTTCCTCGCGGAAGCATTTTAACGTTATTATTATTAAATAATACTTTCATTTTTATCTGCTAGATCAAAAGATTTCTCTGCATTGTTTACAGTTTGTGTTCTCCTCAGTCACGAGGCTAGCTTTCACTACAATGCAGGGCTCTTCCGCTTTCTACAATTCCAACATTACG
This sequence comes from Thermobia domestica, assembly GCF_964235325.1. Classification (NCBI taxonomy): domain Eukaryota; kingdom Metazoa; phylum Arthropoda; class Insecta; order Zygentoma; family Lepismatidae; genus Thermobia; species Thermobia domestica. The sequence continues at coordinate 242,341,242 of NC_137460.1, read as the reverse complement.
AGTACATATACGCGACTACGCGTAATACACTTAAATTGAAACTAATCTTAATCAAGCCCCCTGGGACAGAGGCGCGAAGGAACATATTATTTAACTTAGAAGATACGTCGTCGTCATGAATAGTGATGAAAAAATTCCAGTAATTCATTGCCCAAATGAATAATAAGGTGACTCTTAGAATATTCCTTAGTCAATTTTTTTCAATAACAAATACACGGTGATTATAAATGATTTAGCGAGTTCTAATGTGAAATATCTCGAAAACTATTAATACAATACTATGGGGTAATGATGAAACAAAATAACACAATTGAATGTTTAATTTCTCATATTCGTAATCATGGTTCATGACCACAAACGGCAGCACAAGCCTACTTTCCAAAATGGCATCTATGCTATCAGTAGAATAGTATATATTTCATTTACATTCATAAACCTCTACTAAAACCGAAAATGGTAGAAATAAACTACGACTTAGGGTTTCAACATTGACCTGGGGCAAAAGCAGTAAAAGATAACGGAAAGCGCTTTCATGGAATTGATTTAGCGTTCTAAGAATAAATACAGAATCATATTTTCCCTTAATCCCCTATTCAAACCGGAAATGGTAGAAGTCAACAACTTCCAGTTTTAACATTGATCATTATAAAGTAAAAACAATAACAGATAGCTAGAAGCTAATTTTTGTAATCAATTAAGCGTCCCAAGAGTATATTCCATCTCCACTCTAATCTCTCTACTAAAACTAGAAGTGGTATAAATTTACTATCACTTCCAGTTTTAATAATACTACAAACCAAACTCCTTCACGTGCTGTACACGTTACACTGCTACTTGTTATAATGGTGCAAAACATTTATTTATGTTCTGTATGTAAAAAAATACACCGTTAAGTAAGGTATTGTATCTGTCGTTATCTGTATTCCCCAAATGGTGGCATATATTGTAATATCCCACGCATTGTTCTGTTTATAAACAACCAACATAAACAACACCATATGCGTTCTTCTACGAACTACTATAGTAGCAGGCGACACGGACACCAGCGACATCACTGGTCATGTAACGAAGAAGGACCATCAACGCCACCGTTACACTGGAGCAGCTATAAAACTAGAAAATTTACAAAAAAACATCAATGAAGAAGAACCATCAACGCCACTAGCGACATCGCTGGTCATGTAACAAAGAAGGACCATCACTGATCATGTAACTACTACAGTAGCAGACGATACGGACACCAGCGACATCACTGGTCATGTAACGAAGAAGGACCATCAACGCCACCGTTACACTGGAGCAGCTATAAAACTAGAAAATTTACAAAAAAACATCAATGAAGAAGAACCATCAACGCCACTAGCGACATCGCTGGTCATGTAACAAAGAAGGACCATCACTGATCATGTAACTACTACAGTAGCAGACGACACGGACACCAGCGACATCACTGGTCATGTAACGAAGAAGGACCATGAACGTCACCGTTACACTAGAGCAGCTATAAAACTAGAAGAACTTCTACATTTGGTATCAGTCTACGGCTGCTCACTTCCTCTCCCTTAGCTTGTTTAGAACCTTGGGGACTATCTAACCCAAAAGCCTCTAGCTTGCTCGAAGCTCTAGGTCTCCTATCCTGCCCACTTATTTTGCACGAAACTCTATGGGATTCCTAACCTCAGCCACCCAGTTTGCTTGGAGCTTTGTGGCTTTATAACGCCTCCTCTGCTTGCGTGGAGCATTGGGAATCCTGAAGTTCACTCCACTTAGCTTGCTCGGAGTTCTGTAGAGATCCTTCGCCTAGGCTGCTACGGCTTTGGGATACTTTTCTTTATCCAATTATTAGAGGATTATTTACATTAGAATGATTTTGTATCATACTCTTTACAGGACCGTGCCGTGGGGGAGCGACGGCCCCGGGCGCCGAAGTAAGGGGGCGAAAAATTCGGGAGAAAAAAGGACAAAAGATAGGAAAAATTGCTTGGAATATATGTATGGGGGCGCCGTTGTATACTCTCGCCCCGGGCGCTGATTTTCCACGGCACGGCCCTGATTCTTTATAGCAGGAAGAGTTTTGCGTTGTATAATGAAATTTGCTAGTGGGAAAAATGTTCCCGCGTATAATTTGCTTTATTTAAGAAGAACTTTACATGATGGAGGCGCCGGGTAACAGTGAAACACAATACAAACATGTGTGATGCGCACTGTTGATATGTTTTCCATTTTTTTAAAATATATATGTCCTATGTCATATGCCAAATATGACGTCACAAATTTATATTAGAAATTGGGTAACGTTGAAATCGATCCAAAATACAGACCAATTTACTCTGTAGCAGTTTGTGTGCAGCAAAGTAAATGTGATTACTCTCGTTTGGGACTATTTCAAAGGGGGCCCTATGTTACTAATAATTCCAGCGCATACGTTTTCTTATTAGGAAATAAAAGTCATGTTGTAAAATCCTCCATTACTACACGAAATAATATGATGTTAATGCCATTATTGATTGAAAATAAGAATGCTGATGTTGTATATTAGATTCTGCTTGGCAGATAAATTAGAGAGGATTTAATTTCACCTAAGGCTAAGATATTGAATATCGACACAAGTATAAAAGGAATTACTCAGAATCCTTCTTTGATAAACGAGATAGAAATTGTACATTTCAAAATTAATGGGAGAACATTTCATCATGCTTTTCGGTGTTAAGTAATTTTTCCCAAGACATGTTGTTAGGGAATGACTTTTTAGTATCTCAGAAAGCCCAAATCGATTTGAATAGGAACGTTTTATTGTTAAGGAGATTTGGAATACCTCCTAGATTTGGTCTAAGTAATGACAGAAATATTTCAAAGGAATTGTCACCACAAAATAATAATTTGGTTTGTAATAGAGGCCCTAAATAACTCACTTCCTCACAAAATAAGTATCGTGAAGATGCTGGTGGAAGAACACTAAACCCTAGCGATACCGCGAGGGTAACGAGAAGGAAAAAATTAACATCGGTCTGAAGCCTAAAATATAATAAGTTGATTGCTATATTTTAGTATTAAAGAGAGGGATTTGTGTGGGTCCACTGAGCCTGGGCTTCATTGGCTCTGCTCTTATCCGCTCCTGTTGATATCTACAATACAGTATAATTGTGCTATGGTGAACACCACTAGACTATAACAAAATATAAGAATTGAAAAACTATTTTGAGGATCCTTCTCTTTCTCCTATTTAATTTGCGTTAAAATATTTCATTTTTGGACTTTCGAAGTTTCAGTATAACGAAAATTTCGTGTTTTTTTAAACCTATATTTAAGCTTATTTCTTTCAAATATAATTGAAATTTATGTTTTACAATATAAATGTTTTATTACATTATTTTATTATTCAAATGATATGGTAGCTATTTTTCATACATGAACCAATGGAGCAGAATAGCGATTTGAAAGTAACCAATCCTTTGTTCTTCTTCAATGGAAGAAATTAGGAGTTAAATCGTAGCCAAGTTAGATTCTCTCTTATTATTATTTTTTTTTAAAGCAACTGCAATTGTTAAATATTTATTTCAATTAGGTATATGCTCATTTTAATGTAACATTTCGCCTTAACAATTCTTTAACGCATACCTTATGTAATACGCAATGAGTGAGCAAAAACAAATGCTGAGTGAGTGCAATTTATGCTGCTGTACTTACACGCTTTCATTGTTTAATTGAACATTTCATACTCTTTTTTTTTTTCTGTAAGTTCATATTGAAGTTACGTGGATCCTGCAGTTGGTATAACAACATCCAAGTTTTTCAGAACTAACTTACTTCAAGAAGAAAATTTCATTGTAGCAAATAAATTTTGGAGGTTTCGAATATATCGGTATACAGGTATTTCCTTTTTATTTATTTATTTATCAACACAACAGGCATATGCCCAATTAAAGTCTTGAAATGTAATCTATTTTTTCAACAGTTTTTATTCAGGGCTTTACAGGACATTATATATATAATATCCTGTTATATAATATAATATGATGTTATGACATAATTTGTTATAGAAAAAATGTATACTCCAGATTGGTGATTTCAGAATTATCTTTGTCCTAGTCTTTTTGCAATAAAAGAGGCCTGTATTATTAGTTCGATTTCTAACTGAAGGAACATGAAAGTATAATTGAAGATATAAAGTTTGAACAATCAAATTGATTTTGAACTAGTTTTTTTTTTGGAGGAATACGAAATCGGCAATATTACGTCTTTGTTCTAATAAGTAAATATTAAAAATGCCTACCAGTGTACTATGGTTTTCAAGTAAGGGATAAACTCTTTCAATGTTTTGGCGGTACTTTTGTTGTGAGGCGTTCCAAATCGCGACAGCATATTCCAACTTGGTGCGTACATATGAATAATACATTTTCAAGAGTGGTTTAATATTTCTGAAGTTCTTACCACTTCTAATCGTGATTCCTACTAATTTAAACGCATCATGAGTAACAATTTTGATGTTTAATGAACGTTAATATAGGATCAAACTTAACACCTATTGAATTTAATAAAGTAAAAACAACGGTAAGCGAGTAAGTGAACGGGAGCGCTTTTAAGTATTATAAAGGCTCTGAGAGACTTTCTTCTAAATTCTGTCCCATTTCCCAGTCTTAATATTTCCAGAGTAAAATCACTTCATTGTATTGTATCTGGAACATCGTTATGCAAATTTAGTAAATAAATAAATAAACACGTATAAAGTTATCATTACATGAATAGTAATGAATTGAATAAGAACAAAGATACTGATCTGTATTGCAGCTTGATTTAAATCGTGACTTAGACAAACCTATCTAAGCAGCCAATAAAACATTAGTAGGGTGTTAAACGTTCTCCATCAAAATTGCTCGGTGTTTTCTCTTACTTTATACAGTGAGCATCAAACTGTACAGTGTTTCCTGCATTTCGAGAGAAGAGTATAAAAGAACAACGGTCGTCAATACGTGACACTACGTTTTCCCTTTATTTTTCAAGTAATAGATATTTGCAACTTAGAAACACACATTGAATCAACAATCAAAAGATAGCTCGTCCATTTCTTTGATATTTTGTTTGATTCGTAGAAGCGCTTTCATTTAGTCGGTTGGAGGTCGCTGACGTCACTTGACTATATGTAAACAGAACTTCGATAGAATCTTGTACTGATCGAAAGCGATGAATCGACTGGGAATTGGTATTTTCTGCGATCGATTCAGTCTGATTGACCAGAAGAGTTGGCTAGAAATGAAAAACCTCTGTCGCGGAAACGTTCGGGGGGAGAAGGAAAACACAGGACATGTTCCAATTACAAGTAATTTGGAAAAAAAAATGTCTTTTTTACGAAGTAGTGATCTTATTGTATTACTAAAAATGTATGAGAAAAGTGAGTATGTACGAATAGCTCTACAACCAGAGATATACGCAGGAGAAAGATAATGGGGCCCAGACCCCATGAAATCCTGAAATCCCAACTTTTCTGTAAATTTAATATAATATTAGAGGTAATTTTACAAATTTTAGTATGATTTACCTTCATATTGAACCTGGATCCCCGAAAAGCTTTGAACTCCCTTTCTCGAAATAAATTCCTACCGTAAGCTATGTCCCTTGGTACAACACTTTTCTCTTATCAGAACATTGTGGCTAGAGAAGCCGAACTGGAAGAGATTATAAAGTAAATTACCTTTAAAATGACAATTGTCAAACACGTATGGACTAAAAAGGAAATAAATATTAGGAGAAAACAAATATGAAGTCATTAAGATAAATAATTGTAGTATAAGTTGGTTTATTGCCAGATTAACTCTCCTCTTGGACATATTCGAAATCGACCAGAGGAGGGTAAGTCGACAAGCAGGATTCAAATTTAGTTTTAAAAAATCAATGATATGATTTGGCCTTGCCGATTAGTAATGCCCACAACACAGAGGTCTGCATGAGCCGGAATTTTTAGCTCGGGCTTTGCCCAGCCCGTGAATTTATAATGTGAGATCCGACCTGAGTCCGAAATATGTTTTAGCATTTAGGCCTGAACCCTGCCCGATCTCATGTGATAATCAAATGAGCCCGAAATAAGCCCGAATTACAGAAACTTAATAACTAACGCAAAATTGTATTTTTATTTACAGGAATAAGAGGTTTAATTTTGCTGTTGTGCTTTAAAAGTTCTCTAGAAAGAATGATCCAATAAATATCGTTGTGCAGTATATTTACAAAGTTAGGCCCGAAAAGGCCCGAGAAATATGTTTGTATATTTAAAAACTTACGGCCCGAGCCCGACCCGGGCCCGAAGTGATATATGCTTTATAGGCCCGAGTAGGCTGATTACAACCAGGAATATACGCTTAAACCCGCGGGCTCGGCCCAAGCCCGTGCATGCCTCAACCACAACACAAGAAATGAGGCTTTGATGTGAAAGTGATGTCTACTCTCGAAAAACGTACCCGTTTCTATTGGAAAAGCTATGACTCGGACCAAATCTCTTGTTGAAAATTTTGTCGCCTCGTCTCGTACACAGCCCTATAGGCTTATATGAGTAGCAACAACTGCAGAAAGTCTATTAGCTGTGTAACAAATGAGTTTCATTTGGATATATTGTGGATAAGTTCCTGCATAACTTCGACATTGGTGCACCGATTATGGTTCTTTTAAGAGTATGGGTTGCCGGTGGTTCCATGTAAATTCCACCAGGATTTGATGAGTCAATTCCTCAATTGTGTGTATGTTGACGATCGATTTGATAATTCGATATATATCATTTGAACTATCGATTCCATAATTAGATATGATTTGAATGGAATTGTACTTTTTAAGATTATTTTTTATACGAAAGTTGGCCTCAATCGCTGTCTATCGACGATTCAGTCCTCATTCGGAAGATTTTTTTCATGATAATCTTTTGCGTGTCCCCTAGATTTATTCTACATAGTATGTGTACACATCTAAGAATCACGCAATCTCTACAAAATAAAAGAAGTCCTAACTTACTGACTGACTGGCAAACTGATTGATTAACGCCCAGGGCAAACCGCTTAATCTAGAAACTTGAAAGTTGGACAGGGCATAGAGTTTGTAGTGCAAGGTTCCACTAAGAAAGGATTTTTGGGAATTTGACAGGTAAAAGGGGGAAAGATGGGTGGCAATGATTATTTTAAAAATGTCCATATATCGGAATCTCTGAAGGTTAGAGACATGAAATTTGGTATTTAGAGTTTTCGTTTAAAATTATTTAAAGATATGTTTCAGTGTTTTTATATGTTCCCTTATAAGGGAAGATAAAAGGCCATACAAAAATAAATAAATAAATAAATAAAAAATTAAAAAAATAAGATAGTGTTGTAATTCTTCAGATAAGATTACTATAGTTGGAAATCCCTAAAGAGTAGAGACATGCTAATTAAAGACGTGTTTCAGCATGTTTTATGGTTCTGTTAGAAGGGAAGAAAAAGGATGGGGATTGCAGTTATTATAATATAGTCACGAAATCCTTTATTATTACGGATATGAGAAGTGTGAGGCCGCAGGCCGAGCAAATTAGGGGATCTGGGGCAAAATACCCAACTAGCCTAAGGCTAGTGGGCCTCAGTACGGTACTGTATACCTACTTTTGGGCCACTCTGCATATACGCATAGATATACAAGTACATACATACTGAAAATATTTTGATGTCCTGAAAACAAAGGATAATGCAGGATGCATGTGGAATGATTACTCACCCGCTAAACCAATAAATAGCACCGCAGTCCACACGACAGCCGTTCCACCAAACACCTCTGCCCCCTGTAAACAAAAGAAAGCAATTAAAGTTCCTTAAGCATTTTAAGGTAACAATACTTAACATTAATTTTAAAGCAAATGTGCAAGTATTTAGATTAAATGGGCATTTCAAATTCTACAATACTATTTTAGCGTTTAACGGGCAAAATGTTCCAAAACGTGACATGCACTTACCAATTAGGGTTGCCATATTACCCGATTTTAGCGGGTACCACCCGATTTTTAGATCCTATATTCGTCCCCTGCTTAATCACCTCTTAATTACGAAAAACCAACCGTTTTTTTTTTTTTTTTTTTGATTGGAGAAAAATATAAAACGACTTTGTTGATAAAGTCTTGTTATATTCAACGTAAATATGTTACAAATATTACACATTTTGGTTCAACCCATGAATAATATTGTATGATCTCATAGGTTCGTATTTCTTTGATGACCATTCTGTCCAGTTCAGTTGAAGAAGTCTATGTTTTTTGCCTAGTCTATGTGTTCACCTAGTCTTTACATATTGAGAAATGATTGCAAATTGAATTACGGTATCCTTAGCATTTTGTTTAGATTATTAATAGATTTTCCTTTTAAAATGTTTATGCTGTATTTCATATATTGTGAAACAGTGGTAATTCTGTATGTTAGTAGCGGTGCCTCAGTGAAAAAACGCCAGCTGGTGTCGGTCATGGTAGCCGAGTGGGTGAGTTGCTGTTAAACTGTGCTAGCGGTAGGACGTGTTGTCCGGTGCAGTGTTTGTTCGCAGTTTGACGTGCTTAGCTTTACCACTACGTGTGGTTTATTTGTGTAAGTGACTATATATTGTAAAATATTACGATGTCTCAGCTCGTTAGAAAAAATACCATCAAATGTGTATTTGACAAGGAAAAACGTAATAATCGCCCGTCACCCATCGCTATTCATAAATGGATTGAAAGTTTATTTAAAGAGGACTGCCATGACATTATTGCGCTCCAACTTCACTCTGATGAATATGCTGTGTTTGTGACTTTTAATACTGATGCCATTTTTGAAAAAGTGTTAAGTAAGCTCGAACCTACGGTACCATTTAAACATAGTGACGGTAGTACCTCTTTTGTCCAACTTGTCAACGCAATGGAAAATATTACCAGGCTAAGAGTCTTTAATTTACCTATTCAACTAGATAATAATGTTATTGTGCAAATTCTGACTGAATATGGAACAGTGAAAAATATAACCAATGAGACATGGTCTCAAAATTATCCCCTTGCAGTGTCCAATGGAATACGAACTGTGAACATTGTCCTTAAAAAACCTATTCCTTCACGTTTACTCTTTAACGGCTTTCGTGGCTTCATATCATATGAAGGCCAGCCTGTAATGTGTTTTTTCTGTCGATCATTAACTCACCGACTTAGTGACTGTGATAAGAGAAGAAGACAAGAACTGAATGGCCCCCATACGTCTCAAACGTCTGACATTCGATTTACCGAGTTTTTCCCCCCACTCCGCCCCGCATCTAGCGCACCGCCACTGCCTTTACAAATGTCATCTCTCGGCACTATTCCAAAAAAACCTTCTGAACAACATGTGCAATTACAACCAAACAGTTCAGCATCAATAACTGACACCTCTACTACGATTGCTGCTCATACGGATGACAACTCTGATTCCCCATCTGGCCTTATCAACAATGCAGCTGAAGAAACACATACACCTAGTGTTAATGTTAATGACCTTGCAAGTGTAGATAATATCGATACTCCGTCTTGTCTCCCTGGTAAACAGCCTGTTGGTACTGAGAGCTCCCTCCAAGCTGTGAAACAAAAAACTGATATGGAATTCATTGCACCTACTTCAGATACAGAAGGTAGTGACCTTGACCTGGAAAGTGAAACAACAGACATTCCTGATACAAGGGAATTACGTTCACGAAAGAAACGAGGCTCACGTGGTTCCTATTCACAACCTGTGAATGTCATAACAACTCGAAAGAAGAAAAGGCGTGGTGCTTCAATAACTGAATGTTTACGTCACGACGATACTGCCTCAGGTGTGCTCACTGACCTTCAAGATTTGTAAACACTTTTTTTTTCGCTTTTTTGTTGTCAGTGTGGCTATATTGACGTTCTCGTCTTCTGTTTATAGTAATACGTCGATATGTTCCAATCTTGCATTTGCTTTTTTGTTTTCTTACTTATAACACTGTACATTACACGTATTGTTTCACTCAATGTAAACCGTATGCAAAATAGTGTTAAAAAAGAATTGTTTAAAAAATTTGTTTATGATTATGACGCAGATTTTATATGTCTTCAGGAAATAATCTCCGATGAACACTGTTCCATCTCTGGTTATAAGAGTCATGTTAATATTGGTGTACATGGTTTTGGAACTGCTATATTAGTGAAAGAAGGAATACAAATTGATTCCCTTAAAATGTTGGTGGATGGCAGAGGGATAGCGTTGTATTGGAAAAACACTGTAATTGTCAATATATATGGGAATTCGGGGCATCAAGGAAAGACGGGTAGAGAGATCTTATATTCTGAAGATTTGTTGTATTTGCTTTCTGAACCTTTTAATAACATTATGCTCATGGGCGATTTTAATTGTGTACTTCGAGCTAATGATTGTGTCGGGACACCATCATATAGTCCTGCACTGCAATTTTTTGTTTCTCAATATAGGCTGGTTGATACTGCTATCTACTGTAAAAAGGACCATATCTTTACTTACGTGCGCAGTAATGCGGCGTCCAGAATTGACCGTTGCTATTGTAATCCAGACTTGGTTAAATTGATTGTTAAATATGATGTCTGTTTAGCCCCGTTTACTGATCATTTAGGTCTAGTTCTAGAATTTAATATTGGTTCGCCGTACTGTGTCTGGGGACGATCCTACTGGAAAATGTCCCCCCTTGGTCTAAATGATCCTTATTTTCTTAACCAGTTTCATCGGCACTGGTCAGACTGGCTTCACCACCGCCACAGGTATACCACACGCCTCAAATGGTGGGAGCAATATGTGAAACCCAAAATCAAATGGCTATATATCGATCACTTTCGAGATAGGAATGCCAATAGTAACCATATGATGCAATTTTATATGAAATGTTTACAATCTGTTAGTGGTTTATCGTCTACTTCCCCAATATCGTACCGAGATATGCAGTATTATAAAGGTAAAATTTTACATTTGCAGAGAGAATGTACTGAAAAATTTCGTTTCTATTGTAAAGATAACACTGTGGTAGAAAACGAGCGTATGACGTTATACCATCTAATTCATACAAAGAAACGTAAAAATCGAGCTTTAATTTCAAAATTAACCTCTAATACTCAGCAAGTACTAACTAATCCGAGTGAAATTAGAGCTCACATTCATAATACATACCAAGAGTTGTATAATGTATCACAGAACACGACTCCTGTTTTGCAATTTACACCTTTGCCAGGTTATACAGTGACATCTGATTATAACGACATGTTAATGCAACCATATACCAAAAATGAGATCCATGATGTAATACTCAGTTTTCAGCGTTATAAAACTCCTGGAATTGATGGATTAGTAGCAGAATTTTATCAAAAGGTGTTTCCTATTATAGCAGATGAGTTTACTACTATTGTCAATGAAATATTGCATCATGGTGTAATTAGTGAATCCTTTGCTACAGGTGTCATTATATTAGTACCAAAGTTACCAAATCCTACTTGTCTTAAACATTATAGAGCGTTAACTATGTTAAATGTTGACTATAAAATAGTAGCAAAATGCTTTTTCAATAGGTTAACAACAGTGCTCTCAAGCATTCTCCACCCAATGCAAGCAGGATTTCTAGAAGGTAATAAACTTCTTGATGTATTGATGGATCTTCGCGATGCTGTGGCATATTTTGATTACACCAAATGTAAAGGTGGCCTTCTATCTATAGATTTAAGGACAGCATTTGATTTGGTTAACCATGGGTATTTATATCAAGTAATGGAAAAATTTGGATTTCATCCTGCTGTAATTAATCAAGTGAAAATTTTGTACATGTTTGCGAGGTCTAAAATCCAGGTAAATGGTTATTTAACACCTTTTATAACAATCAATAGATCTATTAGACAGGGGTGTCCGATTTCAATGTCTCTTTTTAATATTTACATTTCACCATTGATTTGTGAATTACATGCTATGCAAATAGGTATTTCCTTTGCTGATCTCCACCTTACAGTGCGTTCCTATGCTGATGATCTTTCTGTTTTAGTACGAGATGAAGCTCAACTTAATCAAGTTCTTCATGTCATACAAAATATTGGACAATCTAGTGGGGCATGCATAAATTTTCAGAAAACAAAATTGCTTGCATTTGGTACTTGGGATTTTCAGATGATTACTTTTCCTATTCTCCATGTTGATAGGATAAAAATTTTAGGTGTCTATTTTTATTGCACGGTCCAACAAATGATTTTAGAAAATTGGGCTCTAGCCCTCCAGAAGGTGAAAGGTTTATGTCAATTGTGGAAATTTCGTGGCTACTGTCTTGAACAAAGAATTTGGATTGTTAATACATATATTACATCTCATCTTTGGTATTTAAGTCCTGTTTTACCGTTGCCAAGTCGAATTGCCCGCTCTATGCAAGCTGCAGTTTATTGGTTTGTTTGGAGAGGTAACATTTTTAAAACACCCATGTATGTACTTACTCAATCTAAAAATGCTGGAGGTCTCAACATGGTGGATATATATTGCAAAAGCACTGTTTTATATTTGATTAATTGGATGTACAAGATACAATTACATACACCCAGTTTTGCTAAAATCTGGGGTCTCTATTGGGTACAGGCCACGGCAATCACCCCTCCTCTTAATATGTCTATTCTTTCAAACACTGTAAAATATTTGTATGATGTACTCTTGAATTCTAGTTACATGGTTCTAGACTTAGATACTCCCAAACACCAGAATATGAAACTTTTGTACAGCTCATATCAGTGTAAAAAATGTTACTATTAAACGAAAAGACAACTTTCCTAACTATAATTGGGATATGATCTGGAAAAATATCAATAACACAGTCCTAAATGTCAATCAACGCTCTGTGTGGTATCGAATTGTACATGACGTCATACCAACTAATATAAAGTTACAGAAAATTAAGCTGATGTCTAACGGAACATGTTCGCATTGTAGTAGAGACGATACTTTACAACATCGGCTTTCAACTTGTGATTTGGTGCACGACATATGGTTGACGTTCGCACGTATCATGTGTATTCTCGTTCGTTGTGGGATCCAGGATATTTCCCCGCTAATGATTTTATTTCCTGATTTTTCATATTATCCTCATTACAAACAAAATAGTGTAATTTGGTTGTGTGGTGTAACTGTGGAATATTTGATTCAAAGTCAAACGCCAACCCTTGCAGACTATTATTTTCACCTGTTGAAAGAACGATGGAAAATAACTGAAACTATCAAACGAAAACAGTTCTCGAATTATTTAGCTGTTGTTGATGAAAAATTAACAAAGATGTATTCATAATTTTTGTATTACTAATGTTTTCTTTTCTTTTTCTTTATCTTTTTTTTATGTTTCTGCTGGTTGTGATTTGATTCCTTGTTATTTGTTAATAATACAGTATATGTTATCCTTTTTGGAAAAAAAAAAAAAAAAGTGGGTTAGCGCAACATACTAGTAAGGAAAATCGTTGTTGGCGTGGGTTCAAGTCCTGCTTAAGGAAAGTTTTTTTTACTACTTTAAAAAATTTTTTATAATACTTCTTTCGTTAAAATAAGATTAAAATAATATTGAAAAAGTGAAAAAAAAAAAAAAAGTGGTAGAGCGTTCACTTCTGGTGCGTGGGGTTCCGGGTTCGATCCCAGCCCCGGCCAAGTGAACTTTTTGGTGGACAAACACCGTGTGCGTGGGTTTTCTCGGAGTTGTCCCGTTTCCTCCCACTTTCTTCATTCCACCATTTCATTCATTACTTATCATCACCGTCTCGTTTAGCCTAACCAGCATAGCCGTGGGACGTAAAATTCAAAGATTTCATTTCATTTTGTATGTTAGTAGGAAGTAGTACGGTGAAAAAATAGCAATCTTTAAAAATGATTAGAAATTTTATAAGAGATGGACCAAGATTCCTAAATGTGCTTTACTTTTCTTATGATAAAAATTTAGAAATAATTTTGTGTTTCATGGAGAGAAAACCGTATGAATAATATTTGCCATATATCGCTTTTTTCTTTTTCTTTTTTCTTTTTGAAAATTTGTCTTACATATATCCTTGCAATTACAGAAATTTTACTGTAATACTTACCTTACAATTTCAGACTCATGTTTGTTGAACTTAATAATACATTAAAGGCAAAAACTAAATCTGCTTTACTTTAGTTTCGTAGGAAAAGTACATTGGATGTGTCACTTAACAAATAAATCACTAATAAATAAATAAATAAAAAAAAGGAGTCCGAAGGATCCCAGGTCAGTATCTATCTGTAATACACAAGTTCACATCAGTACTTACGGTTTAGAATCCCCCGCTTTTCTAATTTTAAAATCTGGCAACCCTATTACCAATTGATAATCTCATTTAGCTGAATAAATAATAGTATGAGCAATTCTCATGTGTAGTTTTTCGAGAAAATTTATTTATTTATTTTTAGCTTTCGAGCGAATTCAAGATATTTGTACATTTTCTTAATAAAACTATATTTACTTAGCAGAGAAATGATTGATGTAGCCTAAAGATTGAATTTTCACTTCATCTGTTTTTCTTTTCTTGTAGAAAAACGATCTAGTTCTATTTTTTCTGATAATGTAGGTGAAAGTACTTAATAACTACTTATGATCATCTTTTTGAGTGTGGAATGACTTTTGTTCAGTGCTAGCTACATAGGTATATTGTCTTGTAATATTGGATCCCACTTAACAAAAATTTGTGTGCGCGCCTGCTTTTATGGTATTTTCTTATGAAATGTTTTGAACCAGCACATTGTTCATTTAATGGAGCCTAAGCACTACTGGAACTGAAACCACATTATCTGCATTGCTAGAAGGATTGTTCACATCCAGAATGGCTTTCAACTATGCTAAATTTACTTTTTCACTTTTTTTTTTTTTTTTTAATTTCGTAACTGCCTGTAATGGATTTTCCATGTGCATTGCTCGCTTTATAACATAAAAAAGTCCAAAATAAATCAAGTTCCGTAGCAAGCAACAGAGAACAGAGGAAAAGGGAAGTGAAGATTGCAGGGTTGAATGTAGTCATTGGAGTGTGACACGATGTCGGGAGAAAACGACCTCGATTTACCTCTGCTATGCAATAAGATAAATATCATTTCTATGATAAACAGAAGGCGCCTAAGATAGAATCAGACATATGTTGCCTTTGCCACATCCAAATTGGCCCTTTCCTATCAATTCACATTAGAAATCAAGAGTAAGCTTGTACCAAAACATTTATTGCGTATGAAATTAAATTAAATTAAATTAAATGCTTAATTTAACGTCCCATGTAGGGTTGCCAACCAGCTAGATAGCGTGGAATAATTATTTGATTTGAATTTACTATCACAAGAAAAGACTTAATCCCAACTCTAATACCTCTATTCAAACCGGAAATTATAGACCTTTACTATCACTTCCGGTTTCAATATTGATACCCATACAGCAAGAGATACTGAGAAATGCAAACGGTAAAAAATAAAACCGGTAAAATAATAAATCTACACCTTTATCATATGAAGAAAAAATCAATCTGGTTTTGAAAACCGAATTGATAAACCTATCATATCTACTTAGAATATTGGACCACTATAGTTTGGAAGTTGACCGTACTTTTACAATGGGAGATGTAACTCGTTTATTTTTACTATATTGTCTTTGGACTAACTAACTCTTTAGCCTATGGAACCCGGAGGTTCAATGACGCATTCAGAGAACTAGAGTTCTTATCTTCTATCGTTAGCCAACTCTAGCCAGATTCTACTTTGGATGCCTATTTAAGCGAGATCTATCTGAATATTGTCCCTCATTTGCTCCTAGGTCTTCCTAATGGCCTTTTCCGATTAGTCTTCCAGTTAAAATTTTGAAAGCGTTGTTACTTTCTTTCATTCTGGCTACATGACCTATCCACCAGAGCCTCCTAGACTTGATGTGTGGTAAACCGTATAAATTATGGAATTGTTCGCTATGCTTTCTGCCATTCTCAATTGCTTTCGTCTTGAGTCCGAATATTCGTCTCAGGATCTTGTTCTTAAATACATTCATTCTGAGTTCTTTCCTCAGAGTAAGCGACCATATTTCGCAACCATACATGATTGTCGTTTCATATATTTTTCCGACAGAATTAACAACGACAAAAAGATTTTGAACTGATGTTTTAGAACAGGATTGTAAGAGAATATGTTCATAAGTTTGCTTTAAATTTCGAAAATAGTAGTAGTGTGAGTGTGTAATACAGTAAACTATAAAAATAAATCTTATTTGGTTGGGAAAAGTCCTATGGAATTGTCGTCTGATTTGATGGTGATAGATTCGTGTTGAAACCATCACCCACCCACTGCCAACTCTTTTATTAGGCGGGGCCCAAGCGGAAACTTCACTTCCGCTCTTCGCTATGCCTCAACAAATGTTCGCTCAGTGCTCTCTGCACAAAAGCATCCAGAATTACGCAGTCATTTCATCTCCAAACAAAACACTGTACTTTCCAGTGAAATAAGTACAAAAATCTTCCTTCAGTTTGTAGCGTACACTTATACGGAAAGGAATCTTTCTCATTGTTGTGTTTACAAAATATTTCTAAAAATGAACATTATTCATAACTAACGATATCACTTGGCCGAAAAGTAATTAAAATATGATTTTTAAATGAATTTCTATGATTATTAGTGCAAACGAAAAAATGTACAAACATGAGACATAAACCAATGGATATACCTTATTGAGCTGAACAAAATGCTATTCTAGTGTAGAAACCTCATGGATAATTTTCGAGAAAATCGAGATGAATCAATTCATTTATAAACTTGAAAATTGATGCTGTTCGAGAACGTGAGTTGAGTTGATTTTGGGTTTTAACGTCCCGTTCGGAAGTGAGGCTATATGAGACGTGGATCTACTGATTAACGTGGAATCCGAACCACATGAGCTCCCGCCGGGAATCGAACTCGGGTCTCCCACACCAAAGGCGCGTACTCTAACCTCTTAGGAATGCTAATTATTGTGGAGAAACTAATACTGCAATATATTCTTAATAAGCTTTTTATTACGATACTAGCAAGATATCAGTACATAGTACGATTAATGAGATTTGGTCAAAAATTATCTTTAGCCCTCATCCGGGCAAGCGGGGCCTCCCAGGCCCAGTAGCTTCAATTTTTTTCGAATTTCTCAATAACCATAAATATTTCGATGACATAAAATTCTGAATTCTTCTATCTTTAGTCAAAGTTAAAGTCATGAACATATCGAGTTGGTAAAGCTAATAGAGTTGGTAAGGCCCCAGTTTCCGTCTACGTTACAAAAATAGCTTAACCGGACAAGGGTTAACTCTAAAGTTTAAATTTCTGTTTAACTAAAAGACTGTCCAAACGTTACTCAAATTGTCGTTTGAATAGCCAATACGTGTATTTCAAAATACAACAGTGACGTAACTAGAGAGGAGCAAACGGGGCTTGTGCTCCCGGCGCCGGATTGCGGGTGGGAGCGCAAAACTGGGCAAATATAAAGAAAGGCATAGGCCATACTGGAGGCATTGGCGCTTTGACACCCCAAATGGTAAAACTCAGAGGTCAGTACCCCCAACTGTATCTGGACATTGGAAAAAAATATTCAATTTTGCCCTAATATCAAACTTGTAAGATAAGAAAAGGGAATATTAAATACGTCCATTAGTACATTCCTAAAAATCGTCAATTGTTACTGCTCTTTACCGCCGTTCACGTGTTCTTATTGGCTTCGCGCACATTTGCTAGAGTATTTCTGTTGTCGACTTGTCGGGTTAGTTGCCATTTTATGATTTTTTTTTTCCTACTGTATTCAGAAGCAATTTAAAACCAAAAGCCGATCTGATCCGAAAGTTAGAAGAGCCAAAGATCAAGAGAAAGAAGCTCGCCACCCTTCGCTTAAGGATAAAAGTGGATCTAAAAAGGAAAGGGAACGCATGATGTCACGTAGTCCCTCGTGGGCCTATTTTTGCCCATTGTAATTTTTAGGAAGTGGGAGAACACCCATAGATAATTTTTGGAAGTGGGATAACGGCGTCCTCCCGCGTTCCCCCTCACTTTTACCCCTGATCGTGGCTTAATATAAAACTTGCCCCGAGGATAACTTGCCCCGGGCGACAACAAGCCTAGTTACGTCGCTGCGACGTTAACACCAGATTCTACTGATTGCTTTAAGAACTTGTAAGAATCATAGGCGGACGGAGATATCGAGTTGACGGGAAGGCGAGGCAATCGGTAGGTCTCTCAAAATCATATAAGTTAAACAGTGTTAGCTCAAAATTATACATTTTGAGATACGCCTGTCGATTATTCCAACGACGACAAACCACTCGGTAGGTGACATCGCGCTGAACAAGGTAACTTACTTAAGTATAAATTCTTCATGTGTAGTTTTCGAGAAAAAAAAAAAGAAAACGAACTTTTGTGGCGTTAAAATATATACCGTTTGTGCGATGAAGCTCTTGGAGAAGTGATAAAAGCAATATTGAGGGAAGAGACCGAAATAACGATAACCAAATTGGTTTCATGTCAGGACGATAGACAACGGACTATATTGGCACTTAGTATGATAATGGAAAAGTACAAAGAATGCCAGAAGGATCTTCATATAATTTTCATCGACCTAGAAAATGAGTATGATAGAGTGCGACGAGATCATATTTGGTCAGCACTGAAGAAGAAATGTGTTCCGAACACATACGTTTGTACAATTTAAGATAGGTACAACGAATGTAGGATGCACGTGCGTAATAACAGAAGAATTCATAGTTAAAGTGGAACTTAATCAGGATTCTAGTTTTAGCCCACACCTTTTACAACTGTGATAACCGAGATTAAAACGATATCCACCAAGAGTTAGTACCTTGGAATATACTGTTTGCGGATGATATTGTGTTGGTAAGTGAGAACAAGGCAGCACTGCAAGAGAAATTAAATGCCTAAGAAAAAGACTTACAAGGGAACCTTCCGAAAATGATAGTTGCAATGAAAGATATGGCCTATGCCAATTGAAAGAGCTATAACAGAGATGAGCATTCCCAAAAAATTAGCTGCCCATAGCAATAGGTTCAAGTAATATAAGGGGTGGAAGTTCGGGAAACAGCAACGTTGGACAAGGGGGAAAAGTGCAAATTCCGCAAAAAAAAAAAAAAGGGGGGGGGCACGGCAAAATACAATGCTGGCAAGTGATGTATAAAAAGAGACTTGCCACAAGAGGGGACAAATGGAGGCCACAGTAGGGTTAAAAGTGTTGCCAACTGCAATAAAAAGTACATGTTGTGTAAAGAGCACTATATGAATTGAGTGCAATTTTCAGTGTCATGTTGAACATAAGATATGGCGTGTATAATCAGTGGTACAATCTAACAAAAGAAAATAGAAACAAACAGAAGTAGAAAAATACGGAAAAGACGAAGTTGGCCACAATGCGCCACATTTGATCACGAGCTTTGCATATTAGAATGAACAAAACAAGAAGCCCCGACTTTGCAGGAAACCGACGTACCTAGAGTCGAAAAGAAAAACGAGTTCCAAAGTTGGCAGCACTGGCCATGAACATCCAGACAAGTCTAATATAATTAGGCCACTCGCTTCACAAAAAGAAAATTCCTGCAACAGGCATCACTCGGAATGCATCAATGCTAGAGTGATTGAGGCAATGCCAAGTCGGGGAACATGAAATGGTTGGGTTGAGCCAACAACCTATAATAGAAGTAAACATTATGTCATGGTTGGGTCGTATGTGGGAATATACAGGGTGTCCCATCAAACTTTGTGACCTGAAAGATTTGAGAAACGAACAAAAATGTGACGGATCCAGTTGTGCAGGAATGTACCAATGTCAGGGGATGATAAAAGTCTGTGAGAAGCAAGTGCTCCCAGGATCCCCATCATAGGGCCCCAGGAGCCAACTTCAAACTTTCAAATGGCAAAATGGAACGAGTGATATCTCTCTCGATAGATCATGGAATGTGCAACAACACATATAGGAAACATCTGCTATATGAAGCATGTTTTTCAAAATGGCCGCCACAAATATATGTTGTGTCTTAACATGGCATCGAACATTGTGATCTCAAATTGCTGCGATGCGAAAAGAGATGTTGCAAATCCAATTGCACAGGAATGTACTCATATCGAGAGCCAAGAAAACTTTGTAAAAAGCAAGTCCCCAGGGTCCCCATCATAAGGCTCGAGGGGTCAACCGCAACATTTCAAATGGGAACAGGGGCGGATGATATTTCTCTGGATAGATACAACACCGCCTATAAGAAACATTTGCCATATGAAGCACGGGTTTCAAAATGGCCGCCAAAATGCACGTTGTTCTTGTCACCGACCAGATATTTTTGGCGGCCATTTTGGAATCCCATATAGTAAATATTTCTGATATGCGTTGTTGCATATTCCATAATTTATCGAAAGAAATATAACTCGACCGATGGTGTCTCACAGAAGTTTCTCGCCCGCTGACGTGGGTACATTCCTGCACAACTGGATGTGTCACATTTTTTTTCGCTTCGAAACTATTTCAGTCGCAGAGTTAGGTGCGACACTCTGGATACATCATATAGGCGGTGATAGTACTGCAGACAGCAACACACAGCAGATAAGCCTTTGATTATGTTTGCTTTCTACTGGTGTGGATATGTGATAGAAAGACCACTTAAGGTTCCGACACATCTAGAGTACTGTTTCGAGACATTCACAGGCGATCATTGTATCATGTATGACGGATTGGTAGTATTCCGCTGTGCTCACTGCAAATGTATCATCTGTTTGGACCATTGTCTCATCGAACAATTGCACGTACAATGTGGAGGAGCAAGTACAAATGATGCGAAGGCTAATGCCTCTTGCCGGAATTTTCTTTTTGTGAAGCCAGTGGCTTAACTATATTAGACTTGTCTGGATGTTCATGGTCAGTGCCGCCAACTTTGGAACTCGTTTTTCTTTTCGCCTCTAGGTACGTCGGTTTCGTGGATAGTTGGTGCTTCTTGTTTTGTTCATTCTAATATGCACAGCTTGTGATCAAATGTGGCGCATTATAGCCAACTTCGTCTTTTCCGTATTTTTCGTACTTCATTTTTTTCTATTTTCTCTTGTTAGATTGTACCACTGATTATACACGTCATATCTTATGTTCTACATGACACTGAATATTGCACTCAATTCATATAGTGCTCCTTGCAAAACATGTACTTTTTCTTGCAGTTGGCAACACTGTTAACCTCACTGGTGGCCTTCATTTGCACCCTATTGTGGCAAGTCTCTTTCTATACATCACTTGTCAGCATTGTATTTTGCCGTGCCCCCCTTTTTTTTTTTGCGGAATTTGCACTTTTCTCCCTTGTTCAACCTTGCTGTTTCCCGAACTTCCACCCCTTATATTTCTTGAACCTATTGCTATGGGCAGCTATTTTTTTGGGAATGCTCATCACTCTTACAGCTCTTTCAATTGGCATAGGCCACATCTTTCACTGCAACTATCATTTTCGGAAGGCTCCCTTGTTAGAAGTAGTGAAACCAAAACAGAATATTTACATTCTTCTTTCAGGAAAAATGTAAACGAGAATACAAGAATACAATTGGACGGAGAAGAGGTGGTAATGATGAGGAAATTCAAGTACTCGGGATCAATGCTGCAAGAAAATCCAGGAATAGAATATGTAGACAGCATAATTAGGACAAAAAGGAGAGAAGCAGCCAATACGCCTTAAAGCAAAAATTTACAAAACAGTAGTAAGACTTGCCATGCTGTACAGAGCGAAATGTTGGACAACGAAGAAGAGAGAGTAACAGAAGTTGTATGTAGCGGAGACGAAGATGCTAGGGTGAAAGAGAAAATTAACAATGAAATGATCTGGGGAACAGTAAAGGTGAGACCAGTAGTAGAGAAACTGAAACAAAAACGTAGACTGACATATTTTGGACATGTAAGGAGATCTTTAGAATACATAGTTCACCAAGTACATGCTATAGAACAGAATGGGAAACGAATCCGAGGCCGACCAAAGCAGAAGTGGGAGATTGTGTTAAGATCGATATGGTACAGAGCGATCCGAAAAGCCAACCCCCACTAACTGAAAAAAAAAGCTTAAAACAACAACAACAAAATATACTTTTAACTAGAACATTAATATTGTTTCCCTATACGATCACACATACACTCTTTATGCATACTACATGTAAATTACTTTACATAGAAACACTTAAAGATGGCCCTCTTAACGACCTCTTCAGTAAAATACATTATAGTCTTGATGCTTTGCTTTACGCTTACTTTATTTGTTTGAGTTTTATTGAATATTAGAAAGATATGTAAAAAAGATTCATTCCCGTTGTGCCTAAAGGCTCTCCAGCACTTTGTAGAAAATATTTTCAATGATCTTATCTTTAGACAGAAAGAGAATTCCTATTCTGCCTAATCTTTGGAGACGGAATTTTATGCGGGGAGGGACTTTTTTTTTAAAGAGAAATGTAGCACTGAAATCTTTGACTCCTAGCGTGTTTTTATGCAGATCGGAACTCGTGTACATAATGACTGTAATAACGAGGGCGGGGACAAAATCCAAGGACAATTCTAATGAGACGGACAAAATCCAAGGGACAAAATCATAGGAGTATATATTGGATGTACGAGTGCACACCCTATATAGGCTAATTATTTTTCCCTTCAGTTATCATACGACGTATATTCTAAAATGTTATCTGTAATTTTTCAGTTTACTGAAATTACTTCTTTTTTAAAAAAAGAAAAAAAGAAAAATACTGAAAACCCAACAAAACGTAAAAGTGTTATAAAAAAGGAGCAGATTAGCTAAAACATAATAATCCTTAGTTTATTTTAGAACAGGTTTTAGAACAGATTTTAGCCTATGATTCTGTCCTTTCAATTTTGTCCATTTTGTCAGAAATTTTCTGGGATTTTGTCCTCTTGGAGTTTGTCTTGCATTTGTAATAATCTGTTTAGTAATTCTGACAGATTCTGTAAGAAGAATAACTATATCTTCAAATTTCATAATAAATTTTATATAATATTCTACTTGTTCTTCTCGGAAAAATGACTAGAATACAGTTCTGTTATTAGCAGTGTTATTCGTATCTGCTTGAGTAATGATGAATGTGATTTTTTTAAAAAAATAACTGCAGGGAAATGGAAAATTGATTGACTCAGCTGTGAGAAAGCCGTTTGACACTGTAACTGAAACGAACACAGAACAAACGAAATCCATGTTAGCGGTGATTAGTATTTCATTCTGTATTCATTAAGTCTTTTTAATCCTTTTCTTTAGTATTAAGTACGTTTTTCCATTAGTTTCTTTGGTATTATTGTATTCTTTAATGTGATCTACAATTGTGGGAAAATCATAAGTTTCTGGGTAGGAAAGGGTAGATAGTGTCTTTAATGGAATACGGTAACCGTTATCATTATTTTCATTCCATAACCATTCATTTTAGAGATCAGCATCTCAATACGAAATTTTATCCTGCTCATAACTCGTACCAGAGATCTGAAATGAATCCCATATTAGGGAATTGTGATTACAAAATTGAATACTTCTAAATTTAACATGTTACTAACAACCAACCATTGACACTATGTTTAGTGAAACTTCCAATCGCTGATGAATGCCTTTTGTCAACCCTTGATTTGTTTTATGCAATTAATGTTTCTCTCTTTTGCAGAGATAGGCTACATGGAACCATCATGACAATGTTGAGGGAAGACCAACTAATGTTCTCGAGAGGTTGCACTCTAAATTAAACAGAAAACTAACAAAAAGAAACATCCAAATATTTTTTTACATTTTCGCAATTTTGCAAGAACAAAGTGAAAATGAAGCTTCTATGTTTATGTTGGAGGTAGGAAAGTAGCCGAAGGAACCAAAGCTTAAAAATAGGTGAGTTGAACAGAAAATCAAATCACTGAGAAAATGGCTGGAATCACGTGTAATAGACTCCGTTGTTTATGTTGATGTGGTTGCATACTGTTTAGAACAGTGGACAATATAATTATATATGATATATTGCATCTAGTATAGAATCATGTATAGAAGACAAATCATTTGATCAGGTGACGCCGAGAAAGGAGTTGTAATGTAGAAGACAAACGATCTTCTTTTTAGAAAAAGCCGTCTTATGTATCCTTTTGCATTATTTGTTTAATATATGGCCCAACATGTTTTGAGGTTGTGAACTGGGGCACTTTTACGCACTGCGAGCCTTAGCATGGAAAACTGAATAAACCTTTGTTTTGAAATGACTTATTAGACCGAAGTAAGTTTGTTCTATGTTCGCTTCAGCTACAATGTCAAACGGCTTTCTGGCAACTAAGTCAATTTTCCATTTTCCTCCAGGTACTTTAAAAATCATCACATTCATTTTTACTAAAGTAGATGTGAATAACACTGTTAATAAGAGAATTTTATCGTAGTCATTTTTCCTAGAAGAACAAGTAGAATAACATCTAAAATTTATTATGAAACATGAAGAAATAGTTATTCTTTTTACAGTATCTGTTAGAATTACTAAAGAAAAGTTTCCTAGAAAAAATCCCTCCCCGCTTAAAATTCCCTGTCTCCAAAGATTAGGCAAAGATCATTGAAAATATTTACTACAAAGTCCTAGAGATCCTTTAGCAGAACGGGAAGAATTTATAAAGTAAAAATTGAAACATTTATAAAGTAAATTATTTTTTATTTACTACATAATACTATTAAGGGCAGCAATATTTCAAACAGAATTATTACAACAAATAAGAATCAGTGTTGCAATGACTTACACCATATTTTGTTATGATAATAGAACAATAAAAAGTTGAGGCAATAGTATTAACCTTCTTCACTCCTATTTCTTAAATTAGCTCATGTCTTGTTGCAGTATTACGAAGACATTTATTTATGAAATATGAACGAAATTTTAATTAATAGCCATTATCGGAAAACTCAACCTCAAGAGTAACTTAAGTCATTCGTTGCGAAGCTTTTCATGAAAAATGACTTATACCATAGTGCAGAGTGCAGAGTAGGACCTATTGCTATTATGGTATTACTATTACAAATATCAATACTCAAAAGTTCCTGAAGTTTCTTTTTCACTTAGATATACTTATCTCAAATAAGCCAATAGAAACAAACAAAAAGGAAGAAAAACGGTGGCCTGGAAAGTAAAGCGTAGACAAATTCATCGGTGTTCAGAAGATGCTGTATACAGTGTACTGACTTATAGTGTGTCAGAATGAATCATAGTGAGTCGGTGGGTGGTGGGTTATCTCTGATCGAAGAGCCACTAACCCTCTCTGACCGAAGATTAGGTTTCATAAATAGAAAAATGATTAATACAAATAAATAAGCTTACTGAAAACTGGAGTCAGTAGTGCAATTCAAATGAGCTAGAAGGAAAGAAAAAAGAATGCGCGAGAGAGAAATGACAAATAAACGACTGTACACTTGGGTATTATTTCAAAATACAATAGTCAATTTTTTTTCTAGTTGGTATGATTTTCTACCGGTATGCCATATTGGCTCAATTCGACCACTTCTTCTATGTTAACACTCTACAGTAAACATTCTTAGTTTTTTTTTTTAATTTGTCAATTAATAATAGTAGATCTCACACGTTAAACATTAATCCTTTCCTGCCGCAATGTTTTTTCGAACAATTTCAGGCTTTTACGCGTCATATCATGAAATCATTTCAAGATGATAGATGATTTTAAGATGAAAACTAGATTACCATTTTTCTCAGTTAAAATGTCATCAAGTTATTAAAATTCTATTTGACATTTAACCTTGAATCTTTTGATAACATACATTCACCTATCCTTTTAATATAGTATAAGTTAGAAAGAAATATTCTCATCCTGTCTACAGAGTCACGCCGTTAGCTGGCAAAGTTTTCCTCAAATAAATTATTGGGTCAAATCGACAGGCGTCGAAGTTCATAATATGACAGACAACTAGATTTCCACCTCTTTTTTCTTTATAACAGAAAGTTCTGAAGAAACCTTTTAATCTTTCTTATTGCGTTTCGAAATAGAGGTAACTCCTCCAGCGTCACGCAAACTAATAATAAACTCACATTTGCCATGATTCAATTTTTTATTTATATTTTTTTTCTAGCTTCTTAAAGGCCATTCTTCAACTGCCAGCCAATAAAGTTACTTCGTTTTGACGTTGCACAAAGGAGCTTTATTGAGGGGATTTAATAAGCAGTACACACCATGGATTTAAGCTAATGATAAACAAATAATGTTTTGCCGAGCATTGGATACTTCGTATGACATTGAGAAAGAAAATAATTTTATTTTGGGTCTAAAGAAATTGACTGGATTTCGCTGATAATGCTGGAATTCAGAGTGAAGAATTGGAATGAGCTAAGTCACGCGAGGATCAAAAGTGCCAATACAAAAGCCGCTTTGTGCCTATTTATAATACAAGACGTAAACTATCAGAAAGATAGAGAATCTCCTCATGATCAAGAAAGGCTTCATGATCGTTTGAATGATTAAAATAAGGGTTAACTTGAGCAAGAGAATGTCAAATATACATTGAGCTGTCACTGGAAAGGATTTGGAAGTATATTTTTAGGCTAAAGTTTCAGTCCTATTGTTATTGCTTTAATAATAATTTCACTATTTGAAACTAAAAATTTTGAATTTGCTGTATCATCATTGCCTTCCTGGATTTTCAAAAAGGGTTCGGTTCTTCGAAATACATATCAAAACATATTAGATTTGCTTACTTACCTATTATAATATTTAATATATTTACTTTAGTTGATAACGTTGTACACTGGGAATCAATAGTAACTGTATGCGTCAATACTTTTAAACGAGTTTATGAAGATCAAGATGTGTATATTAGCAATTTTGTTTGTGTACAGTCATTTGTAACCTCATTGCATAATTGTGCATAATTAGAAATTTCCTTTCACTTGATTTCATTATTTGTTTCCACATTAAACTTGGCCTATTTACTATCATCCATCATAAGCAATCATCTTCTTCCTCATTTCCTTAACTTCTACTATATCTTTTACCACATTGTCTCTCAAGAAATGTCCTAAGTTGTTGTCTCTTCTTATCTCCAGTAGTGTTCCATCTGCTACAATTGGTATGTCCCAAATGGTTTTCTCTTCTTATCTACACGAGCTCTCTCGTGGGTAAGCTCTTAGCGTACGCGTCTTTGAAGTGGGAGAACAAGGTTCGATTCCTGGCAGGAGGTCTTGTAGTTCGAAACCCACGATAAGCTGTAGGTCCACATCTCACATAGCCTCGCTGCTGAAAGGAACGCTAAAGCCAAAATCAATTTTTTTTATCTCCAGTAGTATTCTCTCTGCAACTGTTACTATGTCTTAACTTTTTGCAGCAGGGTGTTTCTAAAACATTATCTAAAAGGTGGTACCGTATATATAAGTACCACCTGCTTCAAAGAGGTAAAAGTGGATCTGAAAAGGTAGGGTGACCCATGACGTCACGCGGTCCTTTGATCTATCTTTGCTCAATGTAATTTTTTTTACGAAGTGGGGGACGCCATATATATTTTTGGAAGTGGAGTAACGGCGTTCCCCCACTTTCGCCCTGACTTATACCCCTGGTCCTAACTGTTCTCTTCTTACCTCCAGTAATGTTCTCTATGCGACTGTTGCTAACACGTGTTCTTTGTTCCTTCATTTCTCTCCATATTTCGAAAGCTTTCACTTGTTTTTCAAAACAAGTAGAGAATACAGTTTCAAAAATAGCCAATAATAACAATGAAAGAGCAACTCTGCTTACAAGCTTAGCTTATTTCAAACCAGGCCCCTAACTATTTTTTTTTTTCAGATGACACACAGTAATTGAACAATGACAAAGGATTAGTATTTTATTCGGCAACACTGTGGACATTATGTGTATGACGTCAAAAGGGAAGAAATGATGATTTGGAGACCAACAGACCGCATCTCCGTATTAAATGTTGGAACGTGAAGCAATGGGAGGTTGTTTTCGATTATGTTCAATTCGCTTCCAATGAATCATACGATAGAGTAAAATGATTAGCGACCGAAAGAATAAAAATCCCTCTATTTGCTATTCCCCCAAAACGTCATCAATGGAATAATATCATTTACTTATAATAAAAGCGAAAGTGTATGAATATGGGTCAACTCTCACTGTGGGCTTTGATTCCGCAACGATCTGTAACAAAAGCCTAAGTTTGATGCTTCAACACAGTAGCTAACGTAACAAGTCAATTTAATAAAACATCATCATTGGAAGTCATTAATCAAAATGTGACAAGCTCACATTCACTGCACTCCACTAGACGAGAAATTTGTTTTTGAATTCAAGACCACATTTAGCAAAAGGCAATTCTCGTCTTGAAAACGAGGCGAAAAGTACGTATTTAGAGATGAAACGAAAGTCAATTTTCGTCTCGACAACGAGCGAGACGAGAAATAATTTTTCTAGAATCTAAATTAGATGACACTTGCACAAACACACACACACACACAAAGTTGTGGGTAACACTGAACACTAATTGCGATACTCAGTTAATCTGTTCGTCGCCCATCAATTAAAATCTTCTTCACCCTCATACTTTACCTTCCCTACCGACACTGGAAAACTATATGGAATGGAAATCAACATAAAAAAAAGTTGAAAATCATGAGAATATTTCCGTGGAAACGCTCCCTTACAAGCCGAGGTAAAACAAAGAGAACTTGAAGAAGTCGATTATGTCAAGTATTTGGGAAGTATTTTGACGAAAGACGCTTACTGCACTAAAGAGATCAGGTCAAGAATTGCCATAAACAAAGAAGCATTCAACAAGGAAAGATCACTCTTATAGCCAAAGAAGCATTCAACAAGAAAAGATCACTCTTATAGCCAAAGAAGCATTCAACAAGAAAAGATCACTCTTATAGCCAAAGAAGCATTCAACAAGAAAAAATCACTCTTATAGCCAAAGAAGCATTCAACAAGAAAAGATCACTCTTATAGCCAAAGAAGCATTCAACAAGAAAAGATCACTCTTAATTAGTAGGCTCAATATGGGACTTAGGAAGATGTTGGTCAAGTGCTATATATGGATCACTGGACTGTATTGTTCAGACTTGGACATTAAGGAGGTTAGAGAAGAAATATTTATAGAGCTTCAAAATGTGTTGATGAAGAAAGCTAGAGAAGATAAGATCGATAGAGAAAGCAACAAACGAAGATATTTTAAAACGGATAGGAGAGAAGAAGACATTTCTAGCTAGCATCATTCGTAGGAAGGCTAATTGAATTGGACACATCTTTCGAAGAAATTGTCTTCATCATACCTCCATAGAAGGAAAGATGGAAGGAAAGAGAGGAATAGAAAGAAGAAGACCACAACTGATCGAGAAATAGAAGAAAATATTGGGAATTAAAAGAGGAAACTGATGATCGAGAAACGTGGAAGCAATATTTCCAATCCCAAATCTAAAATTAAAAAGAAAAAAAGAAACTAATTAGTCTCAGGACCTACCGAAAGGCGGAATACGCTTCTATTTTATCGCTAATAGTACTTTTGATCTAAAATAACGTATAATTAGGTTCTCTCTTTTTTAAAAAATATATTGCTATTCGTAGGTTTCATTTCTATTCGTTCGTTAGAATCGAATGTTGCAACTTAAACTTTTACGCACTTCTATGCTAACTATAGACCTCTGAAATATTGTAGAGATACGTAAATCCGACACCAATAAAATATTTCAACATAATTTTCAGTGTGACCTGTCTTTCTTTTTTTCACTGTAAAATTGTTTATTTGGAAATAAACATTGCAAGCCTGGCGCTTATGCAACCCAACCTCTCGCAGAAGTTTGGTTGGTTGCAGACGGCTATATATTATTTTGATTTCAAATCAACAAGCTTGAAAGATCGTAAAACAAATAACAAGGTTTTAAGTTTGTTTACTACCTATCACATACCCCTTGTTAAGATTGAATCAAGTATTCATTGAAACTGAAAACATTTTACAATAACTGTAAAACACTTTTTAAATAATGTTTTTTATTAAAAAATACACTAAAAGAATACCTTTTTTCTTTCATTTACTTCTGAAGAAAAAGGATGTAAAATGAAAAAAAAAATATTAAGATTAAAATCATTGATGCTGTTTCTAAACTAAGTTTTTATGGATATCACGAAAATGGTTCATTGTGATTCTTTATAATCAATCACGCCTAATGTTTCCATTCTTAATGCAATTTTCTCATTTTATTCCACAATGGGACATTTTACTAAAGTATTGGTTTTATTTTTTTTTCTATTACTCTGAAATTAACTCTTTAACTTTGATGGTTTTCCCCCCAAATTTTGTTAACAATTTCTCATGATATTTCCTTCCGTTCAGCTATTTTTCTTATTCTTTTCCATACTGATATTTCGAATGAGTTGAGTTGAGTTGATTTTAGTTTAGCATCCCTTTCAGCAGCGAGGCTATATGAGACGTGGACCTACTGATTAACGTGGAATCCGAACCGCATGAGCTCCCGCCGGGAATTGAACCCAGGCCTCCCACGCCAAAGGCGCGTACGCTAACCGCTTAGCCACGGAGGAGCTCGATATTTCGAATGATTCCAGTCTTTTTTTATAACGTCAATGTTGGTGTTACGTACAGTATAAATGCTTCAACAGAAACTATTAATATTTGATAAAAGTTTTTCCTGCATTCTTGAGAAAATGCTTCCTTCTGGATTGTTATTCGTTTCTATTTGTCGTTTCCATGTTATATATTCACTAGTGTCAATGCCTGGATATCGAACACTAATCATGTACTCTAATTTCCCTTCTACTGAGTGAAAATCATGAAAATGTAACATTGAATTATGTAGTCAATAGGGGTAAATTTGGATAAGGGCGTGACTAGCAAATCTTCAATTTTTCAGGAGAGTAGAAAAACAAACGCCCTTATCCAATTAACGAACGTATTCACACACTATTTTTGGAGACAGACGTTCGCTACGGAGCAGAGATTTTACCTTAGCACCACCTAGACACATACAGACATGCTCAAACTTGCAGAAAATATGTATATCTTATTTTACCGAAAATAGGTCGATACGCCCTTATCCAAATTACCCGTTTGTTCATTCTAACTAAAATAAATAAATTTAAATAAATAACAAAACAATAGTGAGTTATAAAGTAATAGGGTATAACTAGCGGTATTTTATTTTCAGCTTGACTCTTCTGCAATATGATACAATAAGTTTGATTTTACGAGACTTCCACCAACACGTTACACCTAAATCTAATGTGATCTAAGTCAGTATGAAATCTGAATTGACTGATTCTCTCTCTCTCTCTACATATATATATATATATATATATATATATATATATATATATATATATATATAGATAGATAGATAGATAGATAGATAGATAGATAGATAGATAGATATAGATATATATATATATATATAGATATAGATATATATATATATATATAGATATAGATATAGATATAGATATAGATATAGATATAGATAGATAGATAGAGAGAGAGAGAGAGATACCTATCTATCTATAAAATCATTGACAATAAACTGCTGGATGAATGTCTGTCCAACTCTTCGCCACAGCTATGTATCTTCGGCAACTCCACAATGTTTCTCGATTTCATCACACCACCTTGAATAACGATGTTCGACGTTTGTTCGTTCTCTTGGTATGCTGTCAAGAATTGCTTTTTCCGTCATCAATCATAATTTCTTCTTGCAATATGTTTGATATCTAGCCCACCGCTATAATTTGGGTATTGTCACGATGTTGGATCTTACATATTAGGGTTAGTTATATTACACTACACTATACGTTTAACAAAAGTAATCCCCCCTTTTAGAAAGGGAGATAATGTTTTTGTTTATTACTATAAACTAATGTTTCAAAATATAAAATCAAGAGTTCTTGATATTCATTTTTCTCTTTCTTTTTAGCCTCGAGTTTTGATTCTGGATATAACACCACACGCATCTAGATTTCAACGTGGCGCAAAGATAAAAAACAATACATTGGTGCAATAATTCAGCTCAGAAGAAGGGAAAATGATGAAATACCACACTAAGACTAGAAAGAATCCGTCACGGTAAGTTGATGAATTTCTGTTTCACCCCTGGAAGATTATAAAACTGAAGTACGTTAAACGCGTTAAACCAGTGTAGCCAGTAGCAAAAAGTGCACTTTTCTGTCAGAAAGGATGAAAGACTACTGTCCCTTTATACATGTATATATAGTCTCGTAGAACAAAGTTACAGGCCCTACGGTTGTCTCTTTTTGCAGAACAAGTGGGAAGTGAATGACACGAGTCACTTTATGTAGTTATTTATAAGAATATCTTTACTTAGACAACATAGTAGTGTGTGTAATCCGATTTTATGTATGGCCAAACGTCAAAGCAGAATGAAAAGATTTTCGGTTTATATTAGACCCCAAGCCCAACTGAGATGTTATCATATCACATTGATTACAATAATATACCTTGGAGGAATAAGTAGGAGTCAGAATTTTTGCAAAAAAATTGAGTATCTTACCAGCCGCTCAACGTAGAAAGCTGAAATTCGGCATTTTTTTAAATAAGCAGACAGCCTAGTAATTTTAGCGTTTTTGATAATTCTCTTTAGATTCTAGACCCTTCTAATATTCAATTTTCTTACACACACCCCTGAATAGAAAAGGAATCCAACTCTAGTAGGTCTGTTCAATACAAACATAGATCAAGTCACCTTTCAATATCATCCAATAAGAACTGAGAGAATTGTTGCATCTCTCATCCTGCAAAAAGTAAAGAATCTAGAGCACTATTTGTGGACAAGCTGACCAACCAAATTTAACTGGTGGTTTCAGAATGTATAATATTATTTACCTTACGCAAGATGAAATTCATACGTATTGTCCTGTATTCCTATGTTTACCATTTCTTTGAATAATGGCTTGGGACGTAGTCATATTATAACTGTCCTTCTTACGGCTGAAATCTTGCTCTCCTTGTGTCGGAAAAGATAAGAATTATGAAACAAATTCAAAAGTCCTTAAATCACTTCAAGAAAGAATTACTGTACATTTCTCCGAAATATTATAGGCAATAATTTGTAACACACTTAGAATATTATAGAAGTGTATGTAAAATATAATAAAATATATTGAAGTTTAAATTGAACTAAAAATGTAAATTCACGAAACGTGAAACTCTTTATTGTTTCTGTAGAAGGTGTAGTTTTTATACACTAGGTACTTTATACATATTGCAACGTTTTAACATGATTCGTGTTTCCGAGCTAGGTTACTTTAGAAACTGATTTCAGCATCTTGTATCTTATTATTACTTGGGGCGTTCAGAAATGATTGGCACTACAATTAATTTGTTTTCACAGAAACCATTTATTGAACAAACGATTACAGTTTATTGTGGAAGTGGAACGCCAAAGCTGTAAGAGGAGCAACGATTTGCTCCACTTCTGAACTTCTGGGTTGCTCAAAATGCTGAGAGATGGTTGGTGCTGAAGGTGTAAGCAAAGAATCCTGAGGTATCGCGTACGTGGCCGCACCTGAATTTATACGGATCTACGTTAGGGATAATTTATTTATTTCATTTTCTCATGAACTTTAATAAAAGATGTGTAAAGAAAAATGGGATATAGTATACGTAAGACCGTCTGAGTTCCGGAAGAAGCTGGACGCTCATACTTTTAGGGATTATTCATTGAGTATCTACGAACTTAGAAAGGGGGTAACAAACCCACTTTCATTTACTTATCCACTGATACGAAAATAAAAAAGAACGTACCTATTTGCCCTTGTACTTTATATGCTATAGCGCATTACATTATATGTAACAAGGATTTTGGTCTGCATCATGATATAAATTTAAAAATATTTAACATTTTTCGAATCGAAATCAACAAAATTTATTCTAGAAAGTAAAAATAGAATGTTAAGCACATATAATGAAGACAACGCAATGATTTAATTTGGTAACGTATAAATATATAATATGAAGTATCCTCGCGCACGGAAGACAGGGGGTTCTCATGTATACTATTACCGAAAAATGTTTATTTTTCTTGGCAAAACCAGACTTAGCACCAAAATACATTACTGTTGTTTCAACTGTTCCCCTAATCTCCGCCACTGACTATCAGTTAAGGATATCCTTTATTCGTACTGAAACAGATTGAATATTTGTTGCAGTCGATTGTAACAAGAAACCACAAAATGCCTTTTTGTTAGATACAGTAGTTATCACTTGTTTAATAATTACTTTCCCTTAAGAAAGTTCCAAGTTACGAGCTGGAACCAAACAGTTGTAGCTGTTATTCGCGTTCCGCTGTTATGAACATCAGTCAATCAGAAAAAAAAGTAAGATATTTCAACGGTGAGTTAATCACAATTTTGTATTCCGTCTTATCGGAATGTTGTTATCACATCAATTCTGTTGACTAGAACAAATACTCGTTTAACCTTTCCTTTTCTAATTTAATCTCCCTTTAGATTATGTTATATTTATTATTAACTGATGTAATTGGGATTGACAAGATAGAGGACGGTAGTAGTAAACACGCAATGCTTTAAGGGGAAGGGGAAAACATGAAAATGTCATGCCTTAATACCACTTGTTCTTCCAGCAGTAAACATTGGTTTCTTGTGCTACACGCTACACTGTTTAAATCGTCAATGTATACCAATATTAAAAGATGTTGAAAGACGCTTCCTACAACAAATACTAAGTAAGTACATACCTGTGTGTACGATTGTTTACTTCAATAACTTCATGCAACCAGTGTTTGTAGTTTTCCTTTAAAAATTTCCCTTGACTGACACAAAATTTTCCCCTTTTTTAAATCAAATTTTCCCTAGTTTGTTGATTGACTAATTTCTACGACAGAAGCTACGTACTAAGATTAATTTAGCTATAATAAAAGAAGTGTCAACTAAATTTCTTTTATTCATTTGCTTTTTGCTTCTATTGGTTTCCTTTTTCCTTAAGCTTTTTTTTAATCAAAAAAGTACACAAATGCACCTAACCAATAAACTAGTGCTATTTGCAATGGTTTATTTCTGAAGAACAAAGAAAAATTTAAGTATTTATATTGGTCACTCAGTCACCACGAGAATTTCCCTCGATTTTCAAGGTTTATCAAAAAATTCCCCCCCCCCTTTTTTTTTTTTTTTGCTAAATTTGTCTAAAGTTTTCCTACATTAGGGAAATTACCCTCAACCTACGAACACTGCATGCAACTGGGGGGGGGGGCACAGATCATTTTTTAAATTCGTTTTATTTACTCGTCTTCCTGCAAATTGAATAAAAATTCTTAAATGCATTCAGCATATGCAGAAATCTTAAATCAGATAGAACTGAATCTGAGCAGACGACAATTTCTTTTCAAGGGAACATTTCGAGTAAGTAATCAAATATTTTACCTGACAAAATTCAAAGAATCATTTCCCTGCTTGAGGACCAGCATTTTCTTTTCTAACTTCCTGTTCTTACTTATCTCCATGAGTATCAATGTTGCCAGAATAGATTAAATATCTTATAGTCAAATGCTATCCATAAAATTACCATTAATTACTTAACAATCTAAATGTCAAGTTAATATTATAATTTTAAATATTATTTTCTAAAGAACAAGGTGATCTGTTTAAGAATTTGGTGCAGTTTTACTATACGGATCCATAGATTGTAAAATGTACAGAAAAAGTTGGGCAAGTCTTTAATTTCCGCATTTCATGTCGAGAACAAAACCCAACCAACACAGGGGCGGATCCAGGGAAGGGGGGCGATCGCCTCTGCCCAGAAGGAGAAAATTTCTTATTTTATATATAAATAAAACCCATCCCAGAGTTTGGAGCTCTTAAAAGTAGCTCTAAGTAGCAGTATTACAACCCACAGCCCCCCAGAAGTCCGTCCTGGATACTCCCATGAACCAACCTCTGCGGGGCTTTTAACCCGTTCCTGCTACTACTCCTACTACTACTACTACTACTGCTACTAATGGATCAGTATAGTAAAATTGCACGAAGAATTTAAGAATAATTAGCATTTAAAGTAATTATCATAACTTCAGGTCCATATTGATCATTTTGGGTCAATGTAAGTTTAAGAATAAAATTTAATTACTGCAGATTTAACATGTTAACGTATTTATTTTGAATTTAAAATGTTTCTCCAGAGAAATGTACGTATTAATAATTTAGTAGATAACAGTGTCTTCAGGAGAGACACGTTTCTTGCAATTTGTTCACTTTATATACAAGAATGAAACCCAGTAGAAAGTTCCTTTCTTTACTGCCAAAATGAAGAAGGAATTTTTATTCATATTTTAGAGCAACACGAACGAAAAATTAGCCCCTCTTCTCGTTTCTTTTGCCACTCTCAACGAGTAAACATAATTTCCAATGTCTCATATAAAACCAGTTTGGATGGATATTTCATGACATTTATTTGTTTAGCTTGGCACAGACTTTAAAATTTTTGGTAGATAACGGTAATGAATTAATTTCTGCTTGTAAGCGTATTATTATTATTATTATTATTATTATTATTATTATTATTATTATTATTATTATTATTATTATTATTATTATTATTATTATTATTATTATTATGGGTTTAGCATTTAGTATTTTCTCTTTGTACCGCTTTGGATGAAGTCGGTTAATATTCTTTTTGTAAGTTTTCATTATTATAATTTTGTGTTATTATTATTTTGTATTATTATAATTAGTATTATTATTTTATTGCTATTATTATTGTTATTTATGTTATTATTCTTAAAGCTTATGAATTGACATGTAAAAGAAATGTACGATCTAGAGATTTTTATTTTGGTTGACTCTGTCAGGGGCGCCGGAACCGGGGGGGCAAGGGGGGCAGTTGCCCCTCCTGAAATTTTCAAAGGGGGCAAGATACCCTTTTTGCCCCCTCACTTTCAGACTGTAGAAACATCACACAACATTGATTATATGAACTAAATTTTGCTTTTTATAGTAATGTGAAAAAAATTCTCTATTCCAGATTCATCTTTTTGAAACAAGAGACCGGGCTCTTTTTCTGCCCCCATGTTAGAAAGAGTTAGGAAAAAGAATTGGAAATTCTCTTTATTTCCATTGGTGTGCATTCTCAAAACACTGTAAATTCTTTTAAAATTGTTGTTTAAGTAATCGTAAGTCTGCAATATGAAACGAGTCGTCGAGCGAGATTTTAAACTTTGAAAAATATAACAGTTTAAATGAGTAACAGGACATTTAGGAACTAAATACCTTTTCCATATAGTTAAATTAATGTTGTTACAAACAATATGCAGAGTGCAGTAAGTTTTATAGTGAGAAGGAAAAATGTATAAGATAGGATTAATAATTCAGAGCACATGAAAAATGCGAACTCTATTGTCGTTCCGTAGAAACATTAATATATGGTTATTTTAAGTTGTTTTCCAACGTATATATATATATATATATATATATATATATATATATATATATATATATATATATATATATATATATATATATATATATATAAAACATTTTCCACCGTTTCGTTTTTCGATGTGGGAAGGGTGGGACATTATGTATCCCTCTGTTATTTCTACGTGGGACCTATATGTCCCAGTGGTATTGACATGAATGATCATCTTGTATTTTCAATTATGAAATGTATATTATCAGAAAAACAATTGGGTAGTATTTATGATTACAAATATTTTACATTTCGGAATCCTTTTCCAAATTACAGTACATGCAACCACTGCTTTATCACTAGCACATTGTTCCTCACTTTCATCTGTTCCATTATCACTTTCATTGTTCACGTTCACTTCCACTACTGTCTATTTGATAATGTTAATAAGAATTCTGTGAACCATTAGCGGGCTTCTCTTTACCAGTGGAACATGGATTCATAGCAATAAAATGTGGTAAATTACCAGGGGTTCTCTGAGAATGTATCGTGGGACACATATATCCCAGTGGTAGTGAAAGGCTTAAGATATGAGTGCAGAAACAGAACATCTATTTCAGCATTCCTTTCAGACCTTTGTAAACAAGAATAAGGAAGATAGTCACTACTTATAATAACTAGTAGTGTTAGATATTTAGCTTGCAGTGGTCAAGCAATCAGTGGACATTTTCATAGTACGGGTAATTTGATGTCACTCCTGGATGAAAGAAAAATGGATGTGCCTGTTCTCAACCAATGGATTAATCGACAGGATAACTGGCTTAGTGCTGATTGAAAGAATGAAATTTTAAAGATTATGGGACATGCAATATAGAGAGACTTGGTAGCAGAAGTTAGAGTCTCCATTTTATGCAATCATAACCGACTCCACGACTGATATTTCAAAGAAAGAACAGTTGTCTCTGTGTGCGCCGTATTGACTCTGATTTATCAAACCCAACAGAATATTTATGGAAATGATCACCCCACATGGCACAAAATCAGAAACAAAATTCACGATCAAAGATATTCTAACGAAACCTAACCTGAATGCAGAAAATATACACGAACAGTGTCATGATGGTGCAGCTATCATGTCAGGACGAGTGAATGGTGTGCAGAAGATAACTTCGACTCTACATCCGAAAGCTGTATACATTCATTGCAGTAATCATGCATTATGTCTTCCATTGCAGGAA
The DNA here is from genome assembly GCF_964235325.1 of Thermobia domestica. NCBI lineage: Eukaryota > Metazoa > Arthropoda > Insecta > Zygentoma > Lepismatidae > Thermobia > Thermobia domestica. The sequence goes on along the minus strand of NC_137460.1, from coordinate 242,302,614 downwards.
GTAGCACGAAAATGTGAATCTTTGTGTGACGTGCGGGCCATAATGAAAGACGTTTGAAACATCAACCTGGATTCTCCAAAACGATAGACAACATACACACGCCGACATTGTTGTTGAAGCCTGTAAAACTATCAACGAAAGTAATCCTAAACATTTGTTGCCTGTTTGTCCTACTCGCTGGTGTGTTAGGTGAAAATTTCTAATCAGATTTCAATCTACTACAAACGAATTCAAATCACGTTCGAAAAGAATCATCAGTAATACAAGTGGTCCAAACAATGATCAAAAATTCTAAAAGGGCATTTAAAAAGAATGAACTAATTCGGAATGATATTTTTTGTGATAGTCAGTATACGAGCTTTTGTACCTTGCGGACAACTGGCAAAAGTGTTTCAAAATTCTGAAGCTTCTGCTTCTGGAGCTAAAAGAGCAGCAACACTCTGAGAAACCTACAAACGGACAGTGCGTTTGAAAACATTTTTAAGGAAGCAAAGGAAAATGCAGACACACTACACTTAAAATTGCCCACTTCATCAAGATCAAAGAGAACACCAATTAGGTTGGAGGAGACTGATAATCCTTCTATAGTAGCTACCCTAAAATCTGTATCACATCTTCGAAAAATGTACTTCGAAATCATTGACTATTTGTTCAATGAAGTACAGCGTCGTTTCAATCAGCCAGGCCTCAAACAACTCATAAAACTCTAAAAGATACTTTCTGAAGGAGCTATATGTGCTGGTATATCCAGTAATAACAAACTGGATATACTGAAGTAAGTGTAGTAAAAAATACAAATAACTCTGGATAATTAGTGTAATTGAATTTTCTATATAAATTCTATGAAGTCTTTAGTGAAAATTCCATTTTTCCATTTCTAGTGTTAAGTCAAGTAGGTAGAAAAAATATTTTTTTTTATTTTTTACTTAATTACGTAGCCTGTTTATAATGTACAAGTTACTTTCTACTTTAAAGTGCTACAAAGTTTGTAGTTCTAAATAGCAATTTCTAATATTACAGTGTACTGCAACACCAGAACTGGATTTTTAAAAATATAATTTTAATTTCCTCATTTTCAAGTGATTTAAGTAGCTTTAAGATTCTTTAATAGTGTCCCTGTGACCATGTCCAATACAGTTAAAAATTTGTACCAGTATATAAAATGGTAAAATTTGTACTTACAAACAATCATTGTGAGCAGTACAAATTTTACAATTTTATGTATTTTTAATTCTGATTTCAGTGGTTGAAAATTTCTGCACCAGACCAAAATCCAGCACAAAACTGACACGGGATTAATTAATCTAAAGATGTAAATTAAAATGCCTCTAATAGATGGAAATTTCACCTCACGAAACTGTTTACAGCTTCATTATATTATTATTATTATTATTATTATTATTATTATTATTATTATTATTATTATTATTATTATTATTATTATTATTATTATTATTATTATTATTATTAACCAATCAAATCAAATTATTGTTACATTACAAACATACATTCGTATTATCTTACCTAAGTTACATTAGTATTATCTTAACCTAGTATCCGACGTTACACCTATTTTCTAGACAGCAGTTTGCCCCCCCCCAGTTGAAAAATACTTCCGACGCCACTGGACTCTGTATTTTGGAAAATGCTCCTGAAATCATTGTTGCTAGCTTTTCAGCCTTCTTCTTTCTCGCTTTGTATACGTAAGTAAATAAATAAAAACATTGGTTATGAATGGTAATATTTCTTTTGCAGAAAATTAGAAGAAAAACTATGCCTGATATGCCACACTTAGCGTGACTTCTTTGCTAACTCTTGTCAAGGTCAGGATGTCACAGATGGCGTCAGGCAAAGAAATGACAAAAACTAAGAAGATTCATTCAAGAACTAAATATAATGAATACTTGCTTCTGATTCCGTTGACCGTGACATTTTCGTGACATCGTCAGATATTAAAATGCCTTTCTTGTCAATCCTTCTCCGTGATTATAACTCTTACGTTATACAATTTTTACAAAGTTTTCTATCAAAATGTAGTGTTTTATTTCATGTATCTGTAACCAACGTCACTTTGACACTTCCCAGAAAATAAATTCAAATAAAAAGAATTATTATTTAGTAAAAAAAAAGTGAATAATCACTTATTTTACAGAATACTTATCAATATTTTCAAGAATATTATTGGTCTCAATCATATACGTTGACTATGTAGGTGCTCCGGGGTTCAAGCACCCATCGGAGGTATTTAATGGTTGTTGAGCACCCATTGAATTTTTGCATTGAAATTAACTTCGAAATTTCACTTTCATGTGCAGTCCCCTCTTAGGGACTGCTATTAATATTTGTAATCATTACCTTGTTTATTATTCTTGTGTATTGTATTTTTAGTTAATATAGATTTAGAGAGAAATCCCGGCGGGGTAAATTATTATTACAGTTCACATAATCTATATTTTTATTCTTGTCTTTGTGTAATTTTGTTTCTATGGCTTGTTAACTAACAGCAGTTTCCTTCTTTCCCAACAGGACTCTTTTTTTTTTTTAACAGCTTACTTAGGGGAGAGCCAGAAACGAACGTTAACTTGCCCGTTTATATTTTTTTGTTCGTTAATTTTAAAATATTTAAACCAAGCGTCTGGCTGGTGACCGTTGGTTGTATCTTCTATATAAGAGCAGGAGAATCATAGGTGGGGGAGGATTCCAGCTCGACCGTCTATATAAAGAGGTAGATGGTTAGGGTTCTGTCCAAAGAGGGGACGGGATCTCTTTTCTGGAATTCTCAGGTTCTCGGTCGAAGAGGCGGCTAGAGATTGACATGGTACAGCAAGAGGGCTGTATCGCCGTGATGCAAAAAGTATAGTTTTGACATAATTTCAGACCACAACTCTCTTAAGAGGAAGAGAGTCTGGGGGCTACGGAGATAGTTGGTCTTAAACTGTACCACACAGCAAGAGGGTTGTGTGAAGGGGGGAGCGAATTAAGTCGCTGAACCATTTTTTTAGCTGGCTTTGGGGCCACGCCGCTCCTTTAGAGGGAGGAGAGGCTAGGGGTTCAAGTCCCGTTTGACACCTCACTTACAAGGCAACATTAGACTTACCCAATTTTTTCGTTAAAATAATTCGTTTAGTATTCTACGGCCAATTTTGGGAGATGTGCGCGATGAATGGTTCTCTCCTATAAAGGGCTAGATTTTTTTCTTCGAAATAAACGATGCGAGATTTTTTTTATTAGTATGAATAAAGATTTATTATAAGTTAATCCTTGGGCGTAATCCTTTCTTATTTTAACTTCTCATTAAGGTTTTTGGATCTACCTATTTGATTGTTGTTTTGGCGAATTGAAGTTTTGCTTAAATCTGATACATCTAAACCGGACTCGGTACTTTGCTTAGAGAGAGAGAGAGAGAGATTCTATGGGGGCTCGTTTATTTAATTTTTCTGTTTTATTTAACTATGCTATTCCTCCGGGGTGCACACAGATGTTAAATCTGTGGACACAAGTTCGGTTCCCGGGATGATTCCATTAAACGAGAAATGGTGAATTAGTAATCGGGGGACGAACTTTGGAGATAGCACATGCGCTGAATAATAAAAAAACAACTATAGTGCATCTGATTCCAGACTAAAGTTTAGATAGGGATGCACATGTTTTGAATAATAATTTATCAATAACTATATTAGACTCATTAAGTTTACAGCAAATCAAGGATCGAGCGATATAAATTACAACGATAATAATAATACATGAGTGTAATGTTGTATAATTATTTCCTTATATAACTTGGTGTTTGATGTTGTTAATTTATGTTTTTAACAAGAATTTTAGGAATGATTCAGAGGAATGGATCAAAAGATTGCGATCTTGGCCAATAATTAGTTTCTGGATCAGGGGCCACAAAATTTTTGAACGGTCCCTAAATCAAGTTTTCGTATTTTCTACGGAATAATCATATCATACTGAATTAACTGATAGTTTGGGTTTGGCTACACTGTATCTAGTTCTCCAGATATAAGGCGTACAAGAAAACTTTTGATCGAATTTCGATTAAGGGCAATCACATTTTTGAAAGGCCAATAAATCGAGTTTTCATATTTTGTACGGGATAAGCACATCATACTGAGTTAAATGATACTGTGGGTTTGGCTACACTGTATGTAGTTCTCCAGATATAAGGCATATATATATATATATATATATATATATATATATATATATATATATATATATATATATATATATATATATATAGAGAGAGAGAGAGAGAGAGAGAGAGAGAGAGAGAGAGAGAGAGAGAGAGAGAGAGAGACAGAGAGAGAGAGAGAATGAAATATATTGGATCTTTTGATCCAAAAATGTAAAATGCTTTACTTAAATTACAAGACAGTTGAATTATTTTCTGTTTTCACTCAAATCATCCTCAAATGTTCTAAAGGCTTTAGTTGTAATCATTATCATTTTAATAATATTCTGTCTCCTTATTTTAGCCAATATCGCTAAACACGTTTCAAATTCACAAACAAAATCTTAATTTTAGGAATTTTGTTCAACATCAAGTTTAGGAAATCGTGATAAAATAAATTAAAATAAAATATCTTTCTAGTGCAATTTAAAAACAATTTCTCGGTTTGTTTCATTTCAGCAGCTCTTGATAATCTTTCTCGCTTCTCAGGAAGAATTTGGGAACCACCAGTCTAATGGAATATACTAAAAAAATAAATAAAATAAAATAAAAAGAATATGGAACATTAGTGCCGAAGCCTGAGTAACGATGAGAAACTTAAAAGTCGCCGCCAATGGTCCCAATATTTTAATACTAAACAAAATTATAAATCTTAGTTCTGAAGTTCTAAAACAATATCATTTGTGGTTTTAGTGTGTTGCTCTATTTTCATCGAATTTCAGTTCTGTGGAATTGGCTTGAGAAGTAAAACTATGCCTCTAGATTTCTGATAAAAGTCTGAAACCAGTTATTAGTTTACTTAAGAGCGTTTTGTAGGTACTATCTGCCTTAGTTTCTAAAGATGCATACTCTTTACTGTCCGGGCTGGCTCTACCATATGTGCAACACGTGCATTTGCAGGGTAAGCAAAATCTGTCATAACTATATTATTTAAAATTAAAAAAAAAATGAGATGTTGGCTGGAAAAAAGTTGTATTGCTTCAAAATTACCTGAGAGCTCATGAGCGCTTAGTACTGCTAATAATAATGGTATTTATCTTACAATGCGACAATATAGCTACAATAACATACGTAGTTTACTACATCATATCTCATTTAAATGTGTAGGTGATAAAAATCCAACTTTTTACATCCTGTGCACCACAAAAGTATAACTTATACCTTAAACTAGGTTTTAAAAAATAATTGTATATTATTTTACAACTTGTTAGAAAAAAAAAAACTTGTGAGGTTATAAGTTTCAAGAAACGGGAATTTGAGGAAATACTAGTGCACGAAATAGATTTTATATTCGTTCTCACGTGAAATCTGAACTATAAATTTGATTGTCCGTCTGTCTTGTATGCCTAGTATTTTAATTTTTCCATGTTAATTCTAGACTGCACGGGAGAAATAGTATGAGTCAGAAATTGGCCAAAGTGAGGTAAGTCAAAATTGGAGATCTATGTGTCATGCTCCACCGATGATTAACTTGGTATAAGTCAATTCTAAACGTGAGTTGAATAATCACATGTTACTGTTTCATACTTATGCTTGGTTAAATAAAACATCGCCCCCTGAAAACCTGTTTTTTGACTTATACTATTTCTCCCATGCAGTCTAGAATTACTTAAATTTAAATACGCAATACATTTTGCATAACCTCCAAATTGCGCTTAGATGATCAGCAAAGCCAATGTTCCATGTGAAATTTAATGGGTAGATATTTTTAAAAGATCTTGTACAGAGAGGAAAACAGAATATATCCAATCTTGGTGAATAAATAACAACAATTATTTATCACGTAAGCGTAACAGAACAAGTAATTCTTTCTCAAGGTACTACCCTGTTCCATTGTTCGATAAAGAGTTAGTGAAAAACATCCACTTTGCTTCAATAACCAAACACAAAACAGAAACAAGGAAAACAAAAACACATATTGATGTCCCACATTCAAGGTAAATGTAATGTCCAGTGCTAGTTGGCAGAGGTCCTTGGTGCTGATGCCTCTTCCCAAGGCCTACTCAATCCATGGACCATAAAAACGTATGAAGATTTAAAACTGATATGTTTGTGCAAGTAGATGTCTAGGTGCCGCCACCATAGCCTTGGTATCATGTTAGTTTTTATTCTGGTTCCCGGAAAAAACGAATTGAACGTTTCGCTCGTCAACTATTAACAATGGAGGAGAAATGATTTCTCGTCCATTGAAGAACACATATTCCTAATCACATATTCAATGCATGTTAGTTTTCATATAACGTGTGAAAATGAAAAGTAAAAATATTTTGGAAATAATAACAGCGTCAAGGGCGTGATCACAACTGGGTATAAAAGACTACAGGTAAACCACTGGTGACAAGAAAAAAAAATGCTACTCCTGCTTTATGTATACAGAGAGAGGAGGAAGGGGGTTATAGAATACTATTATATTTGGGCACAAATAGCTTAGTTAGGATTCATGTGACATTATTGAATAACTTCATAGTAGTTTCTATTATTAAATTAGTAGTTCATATGTGCCCTACTTTCATTAATCTAGTTTTGATCTGAAGTCAACTCACAATTATTAACAAAAATCACGAAGGTAAGTATCTGTCTCATGTAGGGTTGCCAACTGTTGGAAATACCGGACGCCCTCCTGGAGTACGTATACTCTTAGAATTGTGACATCATTGTCGTCAAAAATTAGAACAATCTAACAGTGGTTACATAAAATTGATCGATTCGGGGTTCGAATTTAATAACTTTAGTTACTTTTGAAGCATTTATGAAACTTACTTATTCCAGTTTTGGTTGAGTTGGCACATATAATTTTTAGTCTACCGTCAATAGACATCGTATTTAAAACAGAAGAGCAAATATAATCGGCAATATATTTATGGCATGCACAAACTATACTTGAAAATTAAGTCTTACCAGCTTCGCTTTGAGTGGTAGTGTCTCATAATGCCTACATACTTTTATTGGATCTGGATGCATTATTTAAATGGTAGATGTAGCTGAGGATGAACCAGTGCTTGCTGCGCTCTTGAAAATGTATTTGAAAATGTAGACCTTTAGCAGTTTTGATTACAGTAAATTTGGAATCCAGGTTCATTTTAGAACCCAGATTAAACTAAATCCACTTTCCACGGAGTTCCACTAAAATAATCTGAATAGAACAGACAATGGGACTAGTAAGAGGACAAATTAACGGATATTTAACGTCCAGTTTTGAGCAAGGTTGTACCGGACATCGGACAAGATCAAAATCTGAACTGTCTGGTAAAGTACCGGACGGTTGGCAACCCTAATCTCATGACCAGAACACTCTTCATGAAAGTTTTGAAAAAAAAAGAAAAAAAAGCATGATTTGTTATTAAAGCAGTAATAAAACAAACTGTTAAATTTTAAATTGAAGTTAAACGTTGTCAATACAATTCTTATAATAAATATTTCCTAAAATCGATCAACGGCGTATTTTCTTCCGAAATCAGCAAAATATTTACTAACTAATAAATATATAACCTCTAATACATTAAGAGTATTTCTATCTTAATCTGAAAACGTATATAAAATTTACCGGACGGAGCCGCGGTGGATTAATGGTACAGCTCTCACCTCTGACACATGAGATCCCTGGCTCGAGTCCAGCTCCCATCCCAGCTTTGTGTTGAACAAACATCGTGTGCATGGATTTTCTCAGGATTCTCCCTTTTCCTGCCACTTTCGTCATTCAACCATTATCATCCAACTCATTAGCATCATCTCCCTTGGTCTCGGAGCATAATTCTGGGGCGTTAAACTAAAAAAAAAAAAAAAAAGGTGTAATACAAAACATACTTTTGAAATTATATTTTTGCCGGTAAGGCGGAATGTATTCTTAGTTCAACCGAAGTTCAAGTACCTTGTCCTGAATTGACACACGAGTTACTACTCGTAAAACCGTTTCTGAACTACTGAATAAATTATCTACGATATCTTACGAGGAAATGATCATATTTTTCAACGTTCTGATTGATTAATTTTCGAAACTTCGCCCTTTGTGCATATGCTTTTGTAACAAGGTAGCGTTGAATGAAATGTCGTTTCACATGCTGCATATCTGTTTGTCAACGCAGACTATCAATTCCAAATATCGGTGAAATTTGTTTTTGACGATTCTCAATCATGCACTGAGGTGAAACATGATAGATACGTACTGTATAACTTATGTAATGCTGTTAATTTTAAACAAAACAATTTATTTACTTTTACTTTTCACTTTCAGTCTCCGGTGCTTTCCCTTTTTATATTTGTAATGAATTTTCAGTTCCACGAACTCTGTATGTCAACAGCGTCATTTCAGATTTTGCTTCGGTTGGTGGGTGGACAAGGTTCTCCAGCACTTAAAAGTTTCACTTTTTTTTTTAAGTAAATTAATATACAATTGATTAAAATAGACCATTACTCAAATTTAGGGGAGGCAATAGCCATCGCTGCTCTCTGATCTGAATTAAACGAAATTTCACTTAATAAAATTTCCTCAGGACGTCAACACTTGAGTGAACTGGGCAGTAAAGAGGTATTCAGGACAATTTTGAAACAAAGTCGTCCAAAAAAAAAAAAAAAAACGCCGGTTTCTTGGTGAGATTGAGGGGAAGATGTGCTGAATTGAAACTTCGGACTTCCTGATGACACGAAGTTAGAACTCTTCCATTGATCTACACTTGCTGATTAACGATCACGATCTTCGGACCTCCTCTCTTCTAATTGCAGGTGGGCTTTCTCCCTAGGTGTGACGTGGTGAGCCATATTTAGTTCACAAGAACACATCAACAGCCAAATATTGTGCAATATTTATTCTTCCTTAAGACATTTAATAAGACTATTATATTACCACCTTTGTCTGTTGCTTCTTTCCTTTAACATTATAGTCACAGAAGTTTTCTTTAAAATTGAAATATTCTTCCTTTACTTTCCCCTTTGCTTATATGCATTCCATCATCACACCATCTTTACAAAAGGGCTGCAAATGTGATGGGCTACTGTGTGTGCAGTACAAAATTGTAGCGGAGTAACTTCGGTCTTCCTACGTTCTAAAAATTTGAACTTGTATTGTTAACAGCTGTTATTAAGTAATTTTCAGCAATTTAACGTTTTAAACAGAATCAAAGAATAAACTTTTGCAATTGAAAATAGAATAATAAAACAGTATAATTCATTCTTTCAATCACTTATTTGCATTTCTTTTTCTCTGAATTTCTTATAATAAAAATAAATTAATGAAACAAAATTACGGATTTCCGAGGTCGTACCGAGAGGGATGAGAGGTTTAACACTTCCGTAGAGATTCTTAAGTTAACACAGAATAAAACTAAATTTCAATTTATTTTCAAGTCTTCTTTTATAATACTCATAATCTCAGATTTTTCTTTCAGGTTCGGTTTTCCTGCGTAAATACTCTGAATATTTAGTAAGAAAAACAAATAGGTATAGCTATGAAAACATCCTGCAATTTATAACTTTGCTGCAATGGTAAAATCTTACTTGCTGTATTGTGAGAGCCTGAAGGAAATTTTGGAACTGATTTTTCTATTTTAACATGAAACAGAAATAACATTCTGAAATTCTTCTTTAACATATGCGAGTAGAAAGAGACGAATATTGTTATTTGCAGTAACGTTCTTTCACCTGAAACACTTCTTTAAAAAAAGAACAGCGACATTTGTGTGCTCGTGTGTAAATTACTTCAGTTCGGAAATTGTACTTGATGCGATGTGACATGATTCTCTCAATATATTTCTCACTAGCATAAGTGATAACGTTGTGTGCTGGTATACTACTTGATTTATAAATGTGTTTATTAGTATTTATTTTTTGTTTTCTATAGATTCCACTTAGATATTGTTAAAATTGTTGCTGGCGTCGACTGATTTAAAAAATATAACTTATACCCACCCAGAGGTAAAAGTGAATCTGAAAAGATAGGGGGATGGATGACGTCACGCCGTCCTTTGTGCCATCTTTCTTTGCGCATTGTAATTTTAGGAAGTGGAGGGACGGTGTGGATATATTTTGGAAGTGGGTGAAATGTGTCCTCCCACATTCCCCCTCACTTTTACCCCCTGTACCTACCCTTATACCTTCATTACATTCATGAATTAAAGGAAATGTATCTAAATTAACGTAAATGTATGAAAATATTAGGTGGATATACTGTATACCCTACATTACATCCTTAATAGGTTCATAGTGTTAGGTTTTCCTGTCTCAGTAGTGAGTTCTAAGGCCTGCTTGACATGGAAGCATTTTTCGGAATATTTCTCGTAGCAAAAATCTTTTCAATACCTCATTGTGTTAAGAATTCTACTGAGCGATTGCAAATAACTGTACAGTGCATTGATGGATTGTGAAAGATTAGAAAGAAATTAATCATCAGGAGGTGAGAACTAAAATGCGTCGAAATTTCAAAGTTTATTTGAAGCAATAAACGGCTGACACATTATGAAATGAAAATATTATTTTTTTCTGACATTAACTTTTAATTATTTTTCATAGCCTTAATGTTTAATCTTAATCCGTTACATTTTAAATTAGTTTTTCCAACAATGTAATTTAGTATAGTATTTTCTTTTCACAAAATCTCACTCAACGGGAAGCAAACCCTCGACCCCCCTTACGTCCGCTACTAAATGATCATTTCATGAAAATGAAAAAAAAAAACATTAAACAGTATAGTATATTAGGCGGTGTTAAGTTTGGTTTTGTGATAATCGGTTGACACGGCGACTGCAACAGCTGCTTTGAGTTTCTCGGATCGGCACAAATACGCAATTAAATTGCACAAAATGGTAAAAGAATGTCCATTGTTTCCACGAACAGTTACGGCACCGGATGCTTTAAGCACCAAATCGTGGAGTGATTAGTCCACAATTGACAGCGAGTTCACCATTCGCTTTGGGTTCCGCTTTGGACATACCGGAAGCAGGGCTTATTTTTCTCTTTGTAACAGCCATGCACGCATGTGCGAACTGGAATGCTGTTGTAGTACATACTCGTACATACACATATTCACAGTGCACAACACTTTTTTTTTTTTTTTTTTTTTAAATCTTTTGTTTAGCTGGGTTACTGTTTCCGGAATCCGTTTTATGAGGAGAAAATAGTCTGTGGTCGATGCTTTTTGTTAGTTGTAGCGGATGTCCAGGGCGAGGCTCAGCTTTTTAAAAATTCGTCAGAAAATGAATCTTTTTTTTTAAGCTATGTGTGAATGACCTTAGGTCCTCTTTTGTTATTGGACAATATATTGTAGAAACATTTATTATATATTTTAATATGCGGAAGTAATGTCAAAGATACAAAATGTTATTTTAAAAAAAATTCTTCAGTGGTTCAGAAGATACAAATGGTAGAACACAGATTGCATCAGGGGCAAACCCAATCGGTTGTAAATACGGAACTAACAATTATTGTCATGCAATGTATTATGTTTGTGTCCAGGTTAATGGCATTAAGGTCCATAGTGCTCACGGATATCTTATCGAGAGGCAGAGGACAAACAGGGACCGACCCTCCTGAGTTAACAGTTGAGGGATGGCAGTGAACAACTCTGTTTTCTCTCATCTTACGTTTTGCAACACTGGTGCCTGTACTCCGGGGGTGAGAAGGCTGAATCTGCCTGTGTGGACAAAATATTGCTTTGGGGTTTATTTTATAAATCGTATAAGTTTTTACGTCTTTATTTTCTAACTCGTTAAGCAGGAACACCAGAAAAACTGCAAGTAGGCCTACTTGTGTTATTATCCCTCACGTATTACAAGTTTATTATAAACCAGTGTTTCTAATTTTTCCTAGTGTGGGACCCACCTTAAGCCCATTAAAGTTCACAGCATTCAATAGTACAAAGAAAATTCCTATGTTACTCCGGAAAATAGGGAAAAATTTGAGGAATGAATGTGGCTGATAGAATTCTTCTTCTTCTACTACTACTTTTAGTAAGCCGGGAAGGGTTGCACTTGGTCGCGATGACAAAATCATACTGATAATTCTAAAGATGTACCAAGCTTCTCCCTGAAGTTGGATCTCATTTGATTTTTTAAAAAAGTAGTTATCTTATTTCATCCAATCATTTACGAAAGACTGACATGAGTTTCTGAAATTTCAGAATATTTATACCTTTATACTCCTTCTCCTCTTACCTCCCAAATATTAAGCTGTAACAGCTCAGTCTTAGTGTTTCTTTCGGAAATAATGTTCCGGGGGGGCACACTTGGTATTCCGGGAGGCGTTGCTGATACTATTCTATTTATTATTATATTATATTAGTATTATTTTGGTCTTCTCTGGGGGGAGCACTTTCAGAGCCCCGGGGAGGCAGTACCCCCCAAAAACAGGTCCGGAAGAAACACTGCTCAGTCTAATACAAGAATATAGCGACTCATTAAGGTGATCCGAAGATTACTTATCGGTTATCTATATTATTATTATTATTATTATTATTATTATTATTATTATTATTATTATTATTATTATTATTATTATTATTATTATTATTATTATTATTATTATGTGCTCTACAATAACATAATATTATGGGAGCTGCGGTGGGTCAGTGGTAGAGTCATTCACCTCTAGTGCGTGGGGTATCTGGTTAGATTCCAGCTCTCGTGCCAAGTGACCTTTGTTGTGAACGCGTGCGTGGATTTTCTCGTTTCCTCCCTTTCGTCATTCCACCATTTCATTTATCTTATCCACACTGTCTCCTTTAGCCTCCACGGTATAACAGTAATACTGAAACATTTTGTTTTAATATCACCTGAAAAGCACCTTTACATCCACAAATCCATCCAGCTTCTTCACCATGCGGTTATGTTGTGTTAATTATGATTAACATAGAACGGGACGTACACGAGAGGTATTGTAATCATAGTAATAACCAACTTTTTTTTTTTTTTTTTTTTTTTTTAAGAAATCTAGACATTGATAATTTTTACACCGATATTTAAGATTTTTTTTTTTAAATTTTTTGAAATGAAAGAATAGAGTTTTGGGGGAATGATTTTAAGTTTATTTGTGTTTGTTGAAACTTCCCAAGTACTGAGTTATGACTAACAAGGGACATCACCCAATTGTCCGGCTCCGATTTCAATGAAATTTTTGTTGCTGATAGAGGACATGTATTCATTACTTGTGATGACAGAAATTTTTGCTATGGTGCATGTTTTCTATTTTTTAATAATTTTTAAAGGTTGTGATGTGGTTAATAGAGATTACTGCAGAAGTCCCTTACTACCCTTTGTAAACGGAGTGTTAATGAAAAAACAACCATGTAAATACGTATAGGGCCTAGGGGGAAGTCGTATGGTACGTATGACCTTGACGACAACCACCTTGAAATCCGCCATTTTGAATTAAGGTCAAGTTTTTAAAATGGGAATAGGGTAATATGATACATAATTTCGGGCTAGAATTTAATCAGGAAGACAATGGTGAAGTTAGTTTTAAGATGCGCTCATTTGGTGAAAAGTTACAGGCATATTAATGGTTTATACTTACTATGTGCGTAAGTCCCTTACCTCCGCTTCTAACTCGCATATTAATGATAATAAGTGGATAAAGGTTTCGGTAATACATATTATGCCCAGAGGGAAGTGATACGATAAGGGTATCATTGACGGCAGCCATCTTGAAATTCGCCATTTTGAATTAAAGTGAAGTTTTGAAAACTGAAAACTATAGCATGTGGCACCAAATTTTAATAGTAAATTTTTCCCAAAAGCCAATGGTATGCTTATTTTTGTTCTATAGTTAACCAGTATGAATTTATGACTCTTCTAATGTGCACCAAACGTCCATTATTCGATCTTTCAAATTGGCAACACTTCTAATTTTCATCGCATGTTTTAAGATTCCAACTGGCACTTTGCAATTGTTTCCATGGCTCATGTTTTCTAAATTTATTACATTTTTTTTAAGAGTCGCGATTTGTCAGTTCATGAATAGTGTTGGGATAAGCATCTAGTAATCTTTCTGAATCTTAAAACATGTGGTGAAAATTAAGAGTGTTGCTAGTTTGAAAGATCGAATAATGGACGTTTCGTGCACATTAGAAGAGTCATAAATTCATACTGGTTAACTATAGAACAAAAATAAGCATACCATTGGCTTTTGGGGAAAATTTACTATTAAAATTTGGTGAAACATGCTATAGTTTTCAGTTTTCAAAACTTCACTTTAATTCAAAATGGCGAATTTCAAGATGGCTGCCGTCAATGACACCCTTATCGTATCACTTCCCTCTAGGCATAATATGTATTACCGAAACCTTTATCCACTTATTATCATTAATATGCGAGTTAGAAGCGGAGGTAAGAGACTTACGCACATAGTAAGTATAAACCATTAATATGCCTGTAACTTTTCACCAAATGAGCGCATCTTAAAACTAACTTCACCATTGTCTTCCTGATTAAATTCTAGCCCGAAATTATGTATCATATTACCCTATTCCCATTTTAAAAACTTGACCTTAATTCAAAATGGCGGATTTCAAGGTGGTTGTCGTCAAGGTCATACGTACCATACGACTTCCCCCTAGGCCCTATACGTATTTACATGGTTGTTTTTTCATTAACACTCCGTTTACAAAGGGTAGTAAGGGACTTCTGCAGTAATCTCTATTAACCACAGCAAAACCTTTAAAAAATATTAAAATATAGAAAACATGCACCATGGCAAAAATTTCTGTCATCACAAGTAATGAATACATGTCCTCTATCAGCAATAAAAATGTCATTGAAATCGGAGCCGGACAATTGGGTGATGTCCCTTGTAAGAATTGACAAATATGAAACGAATACGTAGATGATGTAAAATATAGATGACCCTAGAATATGAGTTGAATACAAGTAGATTAATCAGGTATGGTTCCAGCCTCAGTATGATTATTTTGTATTTATTTATTTAACAATCACCAGATACAGCTCAGAAGACATTTTATACTGAATATCTAACAACAACAACAATTGAAAGGATTTAGGAAGATATCGGCCAGAGCCTGTTTAGTAGGTACCATCCCGGCATTTACCTGGTAGGACTGAGGGAAATCCTGGAAAACCCGTTATTATGGTCGGCAACGGGTCGGCCCGAGTTCTGAAAGCGAAATAGTTTTGATTTTTGGTTCGAGCTGAGGTTAGTACTCGTGGGTATTTTTATCGTATTTGTCAATGCATGAACTTATACGATGACATGTAAAAAGTAAATAAATTCAGTGTGTAGAAAAAAATTCAAAAAGAGAATTACATATCACCTATTATAAATAAAAAAATAATAATTAATCATAATTAAATTTTTAAACATTCAGTTTTGTTTTATTGTTTGTGAGTTATTTAAAGAATAATAAATTAAAAATACAATTACGGAAAAAAGTTTAATAATTAAATTGAATAGCGTCCGGAACAATATTATAAAATTAATATCTTTAGAAACGGAGTTTATTCAACTTTCGAATATTCATATTATTTTCTAGTCATGTCGTTATTTGCTATATAATGTGTGTTATTTTTAAAGATTATTTTCTTGGAGTTTATCTTCCCTTTTCACCACCAAGGCCATGTGAGACGTAGTTATACAGTCTTAAGGTGAAATCAGAATTGAATATTTTGTACTCTCTTGCCTGTTACTGAAGAAATTTTACTCATATGTTTAGGTGGCCCTTATGTACAGTCCCCGAAAGGCCATATTTCTCACCCTTGCAAATAACTATTTCGTTAACATGTCCTTTATATATATATCACCTCAGACTAAGTATAAGAGACTTTTCGTAACAATCCACATAAGAGGTTCTTTGAGGAAGGTTTGGACTAGTTGATCACCCGCCATCACAAGTGTTTGAACACTGGTGGGAACTATGCCGAAAAGTAGTCTAAGGTTCTTTTTTGTAAAAATAAATTTGGCTTGAACAAATCGGTTTTAGTATTTTTTTTTCAAAACGGTACTTAATTTCCGGTCACGTCTCCTAATAATGGAAGTCGGGGGCATTTTGAAGTCGCGACGGAGCAAGTCGAAATAGGGACTGTTCCGACAAAATTAGGATGGGTAATCTGATTGGTAACCTTAAACTTAGGATGGTGTTGAATACAGCTTCAGTAATGGTACGTCGTATCTACTATACTGTAGAACTGCAGCTATCTTGTAGGGGAGAGGGGGGGACATTGGTACACGGGGCACATATGTACGAGGTAGATATTTTTCCACTGTGAAGAGGTAAATAGTCAACAGTTCGGTGTTGGCAACATTGGTGACAAACGAACATCGCGAGACACAGTTGATGGATGGACGCAGCGTTCTTTAATCTGTGCAGAAAAAAAACTTGATTTCTTAGAGCAAAAGAAAGTTTTTACTTATGTCTTTGTAAGCTTATACTTGTAATAAGCACTGGATTTTTTAAAACTTGTGTATGTTGCATGAAAGTGTAATTCTTTACAAATAATTTCATTTATGTTCAATTGCCCTGCGTGGAGTAATTTTTCAGTTATAGGAATTAATGATCCTGAAGTTCGGTTGGGGCACATTAGTACACATGCATGTGGGGTGGATTGGTACGAACCAATGTGCCCCCACTGCTCTGTACCAATCTACTGCTTCCATTTGTAATTATAAGAGTAGACTACTCTTTGTGCATTTCCGATGTATCACAGTTTTCACTGTGATTAACATTAAGTAGAAAATCTTACTAATAATATACGCTATCTCTTGGGTGATCGCTTCATTTCCATAATCAAAGAATAAAAATAAATCAACCAAAATAACATGGAAAACTTTTCTTTTATTATATTTCCGACTTTGCGAAACTATAGGTATAGCCGATAGGTATACAAACTTCCGAATGGAAAATTGTTTAACCATTTAGGAGCCATGATAGCAAAAATGTGAAGTTTCTTTCCCCCAGGTCATAACATGCGAGTGATTTTAATAGGCACATGTCTAACAAAATCAACCTCAAATATATATTTGTACATGGACGCTAAAAGCCAGCGTGTAGTAAGAGTCATATTTATTCGACTTTCAGCAACCTATTTGAAAGTTATTCGGCGAAGTTCTTGAAACTTTAATACTATAAAGGTAACCAAGAAATTTCTGTCAGTTTTTTGGAGGTCTGTGTTCAATTGGGCCTCACACCGTTAGTTGAATGCGAATGGAGATGAGGCAAAGGTCAGTTGTTGGTGTGGATATACCCAATATACTACCTGATTGTGGCAGTTCAGTTACATAGTGAACTTGCGTAAGGACAGAGTGAACATGGGACCTCCACAGAGAGCCCTGAGTGCGAGTATGGTATACAAGTTCAAACTGGAGTCAAACGCGGCTGTAGCAAGGGAGAAGATATATCAGGCCTCTTTTGAGAGTGTCGTGACTATTCGGACAGTGCAACGGAAGTTTAACAAGTTTAAAGATGGTGACGAAACACTGGAAGACGCACCACGTGCTTAAGACGAACATATGTATAAAATGAAAATCTTCAAGCAGCAATTAAGGAGAACAGTGGCCAGATATGGGAGGAACTGAGACTACAATTCAGTGTGAGTGAAGAAACCGTTCGGCAGCACCTCCATCAATTTGGGAAGCACTACAAGTTGGGTCGATGGGTTCCACATGATTGGATCCGGGCCAGAATGCAACGCAAGCAGATATCTGTGTTTCTTTGGTATCTTGTGTGAGGAAGGAAACATTTCTGGAAGGATGTTCTGGTGGGTCCTGTACGAAGCTCCACGGCGCCGTCATCATTGGTTAGCATCAAATGAACCGGTTTAAAACCAGCCAAAACCAGCACTGCACCAGAACAAGGTCCTCATGTGTGTTTGGTGGAATGCTCGTGGCATCGTGCATCGGGAACTGCTACCAGCTTGTCAGAGCATCAACACAACTGTGTACTGTCAGCAGTTGGTTTGAATTCAAGAACAACTCAAAACTATGGAGAAAGCACATTTGAATAGCAAAGGGGTCCTCCTGTTACAGGACAACGCTAAGCGCCACGTGGCTAGGATGACCCAGGACACAACTCACAACTCTATGTCTTTTATGGGAAACACTACTGCATCCGTCATACTCCCCGGACATTGCACCGCCCGATTACCATCTGTTCTACCGCGATGGAATCCATGGCTTTCAGAACGTTGGCAGAAGGTCGTCAATGCTGATGGGACTATTTTTGATCTTCCAGATCTTCTTAGGTGACATATCAATGTTCGAAGGTTGTGGGTGAAAAAGCGACAGAACTTTCTTGGTTACCTTTATAATAACAAAGCTCCGCCTCCTTTGGAGACAAGGGGACGCTCGAACCAAAATTATAACATCTTTTGCAGTTAGTAGTTGAGGTATGAAAGATTTCAAAATTTTGTAAACTATAGGTAGCCCTCCTTATAGAGACAGATCCTCATTTATACTACGTTTTTAGCTTTGTAAATAGCTTGCGGAACTTTTAAATTTTGATGAGAACACGAGCGAACGTTGGACTTTTTATTTTATTTTTTATTCATTTATTTTATTTTACTTTTTTTGGTAATAGGTTGAACTAGATCTATTGAATTACTAAAGATACTTACAAATCTTTACATTCTTTTTATGAAACATGTTTTTATTTTGCATTTTTGCTGCTGTAGGTCCTTAAATCTATTCTTAAAATACTTGAGTTTGTGGAAGTTTAATTGAATATCATATTTCAAATATTTCATGGAAAAATAAAACAAAAGAATTACGTTATCTCTATTATCAAAAACTGTGTGATATTTCACTTAGCTCGTACCAATCTGCCCCTACATGGGTAAGATTGGTACAGATTGCAGACCTTTTGTAAAATGTATTAATTTACTCCAGGTAGGACATTAGTAGAAACAATATTGTACATTGTAAATGTAGCTAACGAATCATAGTTTAATTAGGAATAAAATCATGTTTGTCAGGCTGACGATACGTTCTAAAATCTCGGGTAAGTAAAATCGTACCAATGCCCCCCCCCCCCTCTCCCCTATGTGTGCAACCTCGAATTGAGCTCATGAAGGTTGCTGGCATTAACACAGCCAAAAATGAACATACCTACTAAATAAATGATTCACGATTTCACTGAAAGAATTAAAAGCACACTTGACTTCAGTTGTACGTCATTCACTACTATAAATAAAATAAATACTTTATTTAAAAAAAAACGAAAAAAGAATACTGTAGGGAACGAAATAAATCTGACCTTGGTTTACTTTAAATGTCATTTTTACCCTTAACATTTTATTTAAAAAAAAATGGGTCGGAGGAAGGAACGAAAAAGGTAGAAGTGTGTCAGAACATTCTTTGCCTGATGGCACTTGGGTTGACAGACACGATTATGACACAACAGGACGGAAAGAAAGTTAACACAGCGAGAAATATCTCTTTCCCCGAAAAAAACAGAGCAAACATGTTGAATCCATGTTGTCTTTTTTTGAAAAAAAAAAAAAAAAAAAGAGTGTTGAAGTATAGGTACACTTCCCTTTATAGTTATCTCAGCACCTATTAGGGAAAATATAGTTTCTTTTGCTGTTTTCGTTTTCTTCTTTTGGTTCGTGTGATGTAACACATTACCACGTATCCTACTCGTATTTCCACATAAAAAAAATGTAGACTGTATCTTTTATTGTGTAAATCAGATGATACTTTTGTTTTAAGCTCCTTTTTATCTGTACTTGTTAAGAAATTGAAAATGAAATGAAATGAAACTTTTGAGTTTTACGTCCCACGCTTATGCCAGTTAGGCTAAAAGAGACGGTGATGATGAGAAATGAATGAAATGGTGGAATGAATAAAGTGGGAGGAAGCGGGAGAACCCCGAGGAAACCCACGCACACGGTGTTTGTCCACCACAAAGTTCACTGGGCGCGAGCTGGAATCGAACCAGGGTCCCCATGCACTAGAGTTGAACGCTTTACCATTGAGCCACCGCGGCGCCTTAAACAATTGAATAACTGAGTTCAAATTCTGGCTGTCATGTGATAAAAAGAGAGCTTATGAGAAGCTTGTATGTTGGTCTGCATACGTAAAATTATTACTGTGAAAACTCACTTAAGGGTCTTCACTACAGCGAAATTAAACTACCGCTAATTTTAGAGTTTTCTGTAATATCTTCAAAACAAATAAAATATTCGAAAAGCGAAAACGTAGGGAACTAGATATAACGATTTTGCATGTGATACAGTTATTACAACTCATCTATCTGCTTTCGATTTGCAACTGTATATAGATTTAACATTTTTTGCGGATTCTGTACATAGTGGCATATCAAAAGCAGATGGGTGAATTGTGGTAAAGGTATCACATGCAAAATCGTATTGTCTCATTCATTACGTTTCTGCTTTTCGAATATTTTAATTTGTTTTGAAGATATTACAGAAAAACTCTCAAATTAGCGGTAGTTTAATTTCGCTGTAGTGAACACCCTTAACGGACTCCTTCATAATACGAAAGTTTCTTTATAACATCTTTATTGCTTATTGTACAACATTTCAAGCACTGTTCCCTTCAAAGTAGTCCCCTTTATTGGCAATATATCGTTCCCAACGTTTTGGGCATTTTTGGACAGCCTTCTGGAACGCACTTTCTGGGATAGTCCGCAGATCTCTTGTCGCATTGTCCCGAATCGTCTGTATGGTTTGGAAACGAAATCCTTTCCAAGTGATTTAAAGTTTGGGAAAAAGTCTCCTGGGCTAGGTACAGAGAATAGGGTGGATGGGGAATACCAGGAGTCTGATGGTTTGCCAGATAACTGCGGATGAGGAGCGAAGCGTGAGTAGGCACACTGGCACTGTGCAGCATCCAAGTCTTTTCTTTTCTATTCAGATCTCTTCCTGCGCACATCTCTCAACCGTGCTAAAATGTCCAGGTAGGGATGGTACCGAGACCGAGACTAGTCTCGGTCTCGTCTCGGTATCGTCTCGAATTATCGAGACGAGACCGAGACCGAGACGGCCTTTTATCTACCGAGACGAGACCGAGACCGAGACGGAGCTCTATAAACCGAGACGAGACCGAGACGAGACTTAGGTCAGTCTCGAAAGTCTCGGTCTCGTCTCGAATATTGTTATAGACAACTATTAAGATTGACCTTTACTCAAAATTTCTTTCGTTGCTGTATTAGGTAATATGGGAACAGTTTACTAATGTTCAGTGGCGTATTTAGGGGATGACTATCGGACTGAAGCCCCTCCCGAAATAGATTTATGATCATTTTTTCGCATTGCACGTACAACACAAATATTTCATACTCGTTCTCAAGCCTCTCCCGAAACAAAATCCACTGCTGATGTGTATATTCATCTCTGTCTCCCTCTCTCAACACACACACACACACACACACACACACACACACACACACACACACACACACACACATATCTATATATATATATCTATATATCTATATCTATATCTATATCTATATATATATACCAGCGGATCCAGGATATGATCGAGGGAGGGGCTAAACCATAGTTGACATTTTATCCAGTGTAAAGAAAGAAGTAGGATTGAATAGGATTGAGTAGGATTGAAGTAGGATAATACAAAATGACCGATGTTAGTGTCAAATACATAGTTTTCGCGGTTGCTGAGATAGTGATACTCCCACAGGTCTTGACTTCCAAATACTGGTCCCATGCGAAAAATGGGTATTTCATCTAGTTATATATAATAGTCATATATATTAAAAATGCTGAATTTTTTTTAACATGTTGTGTGAAATATGTTATGGGAAATTGTTCTAGATACTTTGCAATACCATTAGATAAACAAGCAATGTTGCCAACGCAACATAAAGTTCTAATTTCTCAAATTGCACTACGTTTGATATTACATATTTCTGTTCAGTTAATTTAGTTTAGTGCATGGGTTTTCTCGGGGTTGTCCCGTTTCCTCCCACTTTCTTCATTCCACCATTTCATTCATCTCTCATCATCACAGTCTCCTTTAGCCTAACCGGCATAACCGTGGGACGTAAAACTCAAAAATTTCATTTCATTTTCTAATTGAGTTTAACGCCTCTTTCAGCAGCGAGGTTATATAAGACTGAACCTACTGATTAACGTTGAATCTAAACCACATGAACTCCTGCCGGGAATCTAACCCGGGTCTCTCACGCCAGAGGCTAACTGCTTAGCCGCGAAAGAGCTCTACATATTTATAATTTAGATATTAAATTAAACCACAAAAGCACATATATTATTCAGTGTAACAAAGGACAATACATATCACTAACATCAACATTTTGGAGATCTCTAATAACTCAAATGGCAGGAACATTATAACATTAGTGTTCAGTAGTTTTAATTACAACAAGTCGCAGTTACATTATTTTAAGCAGTGTTGGGAACTTAAATAAATTGCTAAATATTATTATAAATATAGTGCAAATAACGTAGCTAAATTGCAAAATATTTTAAAATTACTCGTAATTTGTTTTATGGTGCAAGAATGTTTTCAAAACACGATGTTTTTCATAGTCTTTTGGCTACTTATAATGTTAATGTCAAAGTTTTCGTTCCAGCAATACATGTAAAAGCAAATTGTAACTGAAATTAAACGTAACTGACAACTTTTCAGTAGCACTAGTTGTTCTCCCTAAGCCTTAGGCCTGGTGTATTTTTTAGATGCTGCTTTATTAAAATTTTAATTACACCCTAACTGCATTTTATTTGTTATAGTTTGACCACCGACCACCTCAAACTCGATCCATACCATATAGCTACATAGGTTGGATAAAAAGTACTGGCAACCCTGCCGGCACGCGCCAGTCTAGTGACGGAGAACCGCGAGGTGGCAGCACCGGAGAAGACAATCTCAGTTGAGGAACTTAGGTGAGTGGGAACGCTGTTGAGTCAGTCAGTCAACGAGAGCAGTGGCGTCAAATTGGTATCGCGAGTGGAAACGCTCTAAACACAATGTTCACTAAACATGAACAGTGTTCGTGGATCAAAACTGAAGTGGCACGTGGTCGTAGGGCACGAGAATCTTTTCAAGGACTGCGGGAAGCCTGTGGTGATGCAGCGTTGCCATACCGCACCGTAGCTCGATGGGTTAAAGTGTTTCGTGAAGGCAGACAGAACGTGGAAGGCCGCCAACGTTCTGGACGACCTCTAGTGGACATGAAAATTCAGCTCCTTGCATCCTTGCTGGACGTGGATAGACGGTGGACTGCGCGTGAGTTATCGGCAGAGGTTGGGGTGTGCCATAAAACTGTGCTTCCCATTTTGAACGACATCCTGGGTTTTCGCAAAATTGCAGCACGTTGGGTTCCACATGTCATTACCGAGGTGCAGAAATGGTACTGATATGCACTGCCACAAGAATTGCTGGACCGCCACCAGAGGGAGGGTGACAATTTCTTGGGCAAGATCGTTACCATTGATGAAACCTGGGTTCGATCCTACGAACCATGTTTGAAGCGCCAATCCAATGAATGGAAGCATCCCGGTTCCCCTCGGCC
This sequence comes from Thermobia domestica, assembly GCF_964235325.1. NCBI lineage: Eukaryota > Metazoa > Arthropoda > Insecta > Zygentoma > Lepismatidae > Thermobia > Thermobia domestica. The sequence goes on along the minus strand of NC_137460.1, from coordinate 242,278,987 downwards.
AAAGACTGTGCGCCCTAGTCAGGGAAGAGTGAAGGTGATGTTGATAGTGGCGTATGATGTCCAAGGGGTTATCCTGCACCATAATGTACCAGCAGGGCAGACTGCGAATGCGCCATATTACTGCATGTTCTTGCAACACCATCTGCGTCCCGCACTTCGGAGAAAGCGACCTGATCTTTTGGCACGGACCCCAATCATTTTGCACGACAATGCACGCTGTCACACAGCTACCGCCGTGACGGACCTTTTACGTGCCTGGAACTGGGAGATTCTGGAACATCCACCATATTCGCCGGATATGAGTCCGTGCGATTATGACCTGTTTTCCAAGGTGAAGCAACCACTTCGCGGACAACGATACAACACCAGACAGGCCATCCTCAATGCCGTAGGGCGGTCGCTGCGAGACATAGCCAGAGAACAACGTGCTGACGGAGTACGGCGCCTTCCATACGTGTGGCAGAAGGTTGTGGACATGGGGGTGATTATATTGAAGGAATGTAGAACGTATTTTTTCCCTTCTAATACACTCATTTGTAAATTATAACAATTGTGCCATTACTTTTTATCCATCCCTTGTATATGCAATTATTCAAAGACTTACAGTTAGTAATACACATTGTGTTGATTTTTGGTTTGTTTGATTTTAGTTTAACGTCTCACGATTATGCTAGGGCGGCTAAAGGAGACGTGGAGTTACTGATCATAGTGGAATCCGAAAAACTTCGGTCGTTGAACATTACCGCAACCGGGAATCGAACTCGGGACCATCCGAACCAAAATCAAGCGTACTAGCCATTACAGCAAATGGGGGTTCTTACATTGCCTTGATTTAAATAATTGAGTCAGTGTTGCCAGATCCGAAGATCAAAAAGTAGCGTGTATGTGCTCCAAAAGTAGAGGATATGAACTATTTGTAGTCCAAATGTATAGAAATGAATTATTTGGCAACTAATGACTGGTACTAATGAAATAATGTTTAAAATAGACCGGAAAATGTGATGGACATATTGCAAGACGAAATTATGATCGATAGACGAAAACAATTTTAGATTGGATACCACGTGACAAAACAGCCTAGGAAATGTCCGCATACAAGAAATTGTAACAAAATCAGGAATTACTGGGGAGTAACCTGGAAAAGAATTACCCAAGATAGATAGTTGTAGAGAAAACTTGGGAAGACTTCATCCAGCAGTGGATTGATAATGCTTGATTATGATGATGGTGATGATTTTATATCGAGACCTCAGAGGTAAACTAAACCAAGTCATAATTTTTGTAATTTTACAGGAGAAGCGAAAAACCGGTTCCTTAAGTAAGATCTATAATACTGTTTTTCAAAGTATGCTAAGTAGTTACAAAGTAGTAAGATGGCTTTAGACTCACATTATTACACCACTAGAAAGAACATAGTCTATTAAAAAAAGTATTCTAACTCAATTTGACCAAAAAGTGACTTAACATAATCTACCACTAATGTTCAGATATATATATATATATATATATATATATACTGTATAAATTTACTAGGTAAGGTAGGGTAAAATTGGATCTAAAATTTAACGAAAGTCATACAGCGAAAAAAAAATATTTTTTTGACTATTTAATGCTTCATGTTGCTGCAAAACTACGAAAATGAATACAAAAGAAAACTAGAAAGTTAAGAATCACTTGTTTTGACGAGAGAGAGAAAATAGATACAGCTAGCTCGAATTACCTATATACTTATATAATATGTATGTTCATGTTTTGCAAGTAATTTTCAATCAATATAAAATTTCAAAGTAATGAACGCACGATTGGTTTTGTCGAATAAAGATCACATGCACCGCTAAGAGCTCAGGAATAAGCTTAATCTACGTTACGGCAGTGGATATACGTATGCGTATGTAATGCATCACAACTTTAGCAACTTGTATAAGAAACAGAATGTACTTAAATTTAGACGCGAACTATGCGAAACATCTAACTTGTTTCGTGATGCAACCCGAGGCCACACACAGCAGAGATGAGTGTCGTAGCTCCCACCACAAAGTTCAGGAATTTCGTGTTATAAGGTGTCAATTAAACACGTAGATGTGAAACGGTAATAAAGCATTTGATCAATTTTAAACAAAATACAAGGTCTGTATGATAAGTAATGAGACTCGCCGCGCCGCGGCGCGCGTGTCGCTGGAGCGGGTTTGTCGGTGATGGAGGATGTAGGGGGGGGTCCGAGCAAAGCAACGCACCGCGCGTCAGTTGGCTCCGAGCCTTAGTGGAGCGCGGACAAGCCTTGGACAAAGCCCTTGTGAACATTCTTGTCACGGCGGAAAATCAACAAACATGGAGGGTTCCATCGAACAGCGTTATGCGATCAAATTTTGCGTTCGCCTGGGGAAAACGGCTACTCAGACGCTTTCTCTCATCACGGAGGCCTACAAAGAGGAAGCCCTATCCAAAGCCCAGGTGTTTCGTTGGCACAGTGCGTTCCGGAACGGCCGGGAAAGCGTTGAGGATCTGGAGAGGGCTGGACGCCCGACAACAGTGACTACGGACGAAACTGTGGCAAAAGTGAGGGATCTCCTGAACTCAGACCGTCGATTATCGTTGAGATTGATTGCTGATGAACTCGATATGAACCACACAACAGTGCACAAGATTGTGACGGAACAATTGGGAATGAGAAAAATCTGTGCGAAACTGGTGCCGCGAGTGTTGACTGACGAACAAAAGCAACGACGTGTTGATTGTTGTCAGGAACTGTTGAACCTCATGAACAGTGACCCTAACTTTGAAGATGACGTCATAACAGGTGACGAGTCGTGGGTGTTCCAGTACGACCCTGAAACGAAACGTCAAAGCGCGGAGTGGCACACTCCTGCGTCCCCGCGCCCCAAGAAGGCCAGAATGTCGAAGTCAAAGGTGAAAACAATGTTGATTGTTTTTTTTGACAATGTGGGGGTGGTCCACAAGGAGTTTGTACCCCAAGGACAAGCCGTCAACGCCGCCTTCTACAAACAAGTCCTTGAGAGACTGCACAGGAGCGTCAAGCGGAAAAGACCGGCGATCGCTAGCCGGTGGAAGTTGCATCACGATAATGCCCCTGCCCACACCGCCTTCTTAGTGACCTCCTTTTTGACCCGGATTGGGGTGGAAGTCCTTCCACAACCACCCTACAGCCCAGATGTGAGCCCGGCCGACTTCTTCCTCTTCCCGAAGCTGAAGCCACGCTTGAAAGGAACCCGTTTTGCAGACGTCACAGCCATCCAAGCAGCCGTGACCACATTTCTAAAGGACATGCCGGCTGCTGACTTCCAGGGGGCGTTTGCAGCGTGGAAACATCGATTGCAGAAGTGCATCGACGCAAGAGGAGAGTACTTCGAAAGCTTTTAAGTCCCTGTACAGATCAGATCAATAAAACAATGTTTCCAGACCTGGTCTCATTACTTATCATACAAACCCTGTATATTGTAGTAATAATTTACCCTATTTGTTCAGATAATGAACGTTATATTATGTTTTTAAAATGACAGTCAAAACAGAACGTATTGGATAATAAATGGGAAATTGTAAAATTTCAATTTCGGTACGATTAAATACATTCATGCTGCTATGTGTTGCGTTATCCGTTAGGAGGTATTGAACAATTCTTATTCTAAGGAAGGAAATAAACTACTGTATAGTACTGAAGTTAATTTAATAGAGTTTAATTGTATGGGCAGTACTGAGGCCATATGAGAAAGTCTTTTGCTGAAAGTAAAATATGAGTTTCTATTAGAATTTTATCCCAGATATGATATACCCACTGATGATTGAAACTGGAACACACGCATGGAAGGCATCAGCGCTAGCAAATTAGCTCTGAAGAAGTACACCATACTATAATTCTAAGTCAAGAATAAGGCCAAAAATAAGAAGCAGAAACGACAGACTTTACAATAATAATAATTTTACAATTTTAATTTCACCTATTTATTTCGAGACTTTCGAGACGAGACCGAGACGAGACCGAGATTTGGCCTTCGAGACCGAGACCGAGATCGAGACAAGCATTTGTTGACCGAGACGAGACCGAGACCGAGACGGCGATTTTTGACTCGAGACGAGACCGAGACCGAGACAGCTATTTTTAAACCGAGACGAGACCGAGACTGTACAATGTCTCGTCTCGTCTCGTCTCGATACCATCCCTATGTCCAGGTAAAACTGTTTTTTACCATCTGACTAGCTGATACAAATTCATAATGGGGACAATACCTTTCCAATTAAAAAACACAATCAACATTGCCTTTCTTTGACAGACTCATGCTTGCTTTTTTTGACGAGGAGATCCTGAATGAATTGAAAAGGAACTAATATGTCTCTGTAAATGTTTTACCAAGTTTGTAGCAAAATTACAGATACATACACCCACGCTCTTTCATTGCCACTATATCATTAATCCGACGAACACCTTGTACACGTGTCCACTTCCGCGGTTGTAGCTCGCTAACTAACGGTCATAGCGAAACTTTATAAATGGTAATTTGTTCTTTAATCCTGCCGTTAGGTGCGTTCATTAGCGGCAACACGCTCCCTCTGCCGATTTCAGAAGTTCGGTTTCGTTTTGAACACACCTCGTATGCATTATTATGGGACAGAGCCTTTTTCACTTTCATGAACACGGACAGTCCTCTTTTTGATCTAACGGTTCAGTACTCTCCTTACAACGAACAACTCGCTCAGCTGGTTTAATTGCTAGGTCGCGATTCCCGGGTTCGATTCTCGCGGAAGAGCCTTGAAATTTTTTGAACGCATTACAATTATTCGGCTTATACCTTAAGAAAGTGTGAAAAGGTAAGTCGATTTACTAAGTTTTAGGGAGTTCGGAATCGGTGTACTTCCGTCGGTGTGGCCCTGCTCCTGACAATTTCCTGTAGTATCGCAGCAAGAGCCACCTAATTTGGTTCGCGACATTCAATTCAATGCTGTTGGCTTTGCTCCTTATCACTCTAGAAGCATATCACACTTAATTCATTCTTTCCCTAAGGAAAATGCATACTTATTATGATAATTTCATTTTAATGTCCTCTGCAATGTTAATGATATACTTTTATTCTGCATTAATAACTGATTTTTACCTCTGAACACATGAGCAGACATGCGAAAACGTTTTTTCTTTCTTCTTCTGTCTCGTCTCCCTTTCGTATTGCGTATCATTCCACACTTTCTCACCATCCGATACCAAAAAAACGTCACGCAAATAAAGGGAGCAAAAACGGAACGCGTTTCGCACGAACACCTTTTGACAGTCCTTCTCCTCTTGCTTCCTCTGCATTGCATATAAATAAACATTAGAACATTATATGAGGAAACGGGAGAAATTAGGTACCCATATTATTATTATTATTATTATTATTATTATTATTATTATTATTATTATTATTATTATTATTATTATTATTATGTTGACCATTTCCCCGGTTGTTTTCTTCCTTTTTCTGTTAAAACATCAAAAACTTTCTTCTTTTGTTTTTCTACTCAATTATCTAGTTTTACTTTTTGTTCCCATGTTCATATATCAGATAAGCAAATACATAGAGAACAGGGGCGCACCGAGGGGGCGTCCACCGGGTTCAGACCCCCCTCCAAAATGTCCTAATTCAGCATACATGTTTACACTTTTTCAAGAAAATTATAGTTGTTTAACAGAGAAATGATTGATGTAGAATGCAAATTTGATCTTACACTTCATCTGTGCTCAGGCACGGATCCAAAGGGAGGCCTGTAGGGGCTATAGACCCACTTGACGCTCAGGTATACACTGGATAAAATGAAAAAATGAAATCTTTGAATTTTACGTCCCACGCTTATGCCGGTTAGGCTAAAGGAGACGGTGATAATGAGTAATGAATGAAATAGTGAAATGAAGAAAGTGAGAGGGAACAGAAGAACCCCGAGAAAACCCACGCACACGGTGTTTGTCCATCACAAAGTTCACTTGGCGGGGGCTAGGATCGAACCCGGGACCCCAAGCACCCGAGGTGAACGCTCTACTATTGAGCAACCGCGGCCCCCTGGATAAAATGGATTTCAATCCTACTTTCTTTACACTGGATAAGATAGCAAACTATGGTTTAACCCCTCCGTTGATCATATCCTGGATCCGCGGCTGTCTGTACTCTTTCTCTTGTAAAAACGATCTAGTTCAATATATTTCTCTCGTGGAAGTTTTCTAAAATTACTTGTCTTTTCGGGTGCAGAATAATACGCGTTCAATACCACATAGACGTCGTGGCTTCTAGTATTGGACTTCCTCCTAAAACTCGGAACCTTCCCAACAAAAAATTCTGGGTGCACTCCTGATAGAGAGTCTATCCGCATAAATATTGTTTACTGAATGATTGGTCGATTTAGAGCACTGTCCCCTTCAGCACCGTATTAGACGTGGACCTGCCGAAGCAAGTATGGGCAGATTATTCTCTCTTACGTCGAATATGTCTAATGTTATTTGGACAACTCTGTGGAATAGAAGGGGCTGACCTTTTTTTTAGATATAAAGCGTGCATGGCATCAGCAATGTGTCACAAGATATGGAAGTTAGCACCACGTGATAGTCGAACTTTTAGCGCGACGCGAGAAACGACTCTACATACGGTTCATTATTTTCGTGGTATTACCACTGGTTATCCCCTCCAAGCCGTGATTTAGGTGTAACCAATTTTTCAAAATTCAGTTCCGAAGGAATTGTGTTTGACAATTTTTATTTTTATCCCATGTCTTGTTTGAGCTGTTGGTCGCAAAACAAGGAATTTGGAAAAGAAGATATTCGGTTTAAATAATACAAATATCGTTCATTTACATGAATTTCATACTTCTAACACAGAGAAAGGGAACATGCTGCTTATAACTGCTGCATGTATAGGCATAGAATTTGTGATCTGGAGCCTTTTCGATACACAACCACAGCTTCTCATTCATTTGCAAGGATTTTGGAAACTTCACTTCAAAGAATGGGAAAGGAGTTAAGTTTGTTAATCAATTAGGCTTTTTTACTTCATAGAATGTAAACCTCTTCTTCATTTGCAGATATTCCAACGGATGATTCAAACGGAGAACGAAGACAAGGCACAAAATGTTGGTCCACACTAACACGCTTGCACATTTGCTGATAGAAAATAAAGGAGAAAGATTTTTAATTTACTTTACACCCCACAGTTACGCCCTCTAGGCTAAAGGACAAGGATGTTTAATGAAGGTGAATGATCACGAAAGAACTGGTGGAATTGCAATGTGGAAGGAAACAGGAGAACCCCGAGGAAACTCATAGAAACGGGATTGTTCACCATAAGCTCACTTAGCCTGTGGTGGAACCAAGGACCTTTAACACGAACAGTGAGCGATCTATCATTTTTCTTCTTGTTGTTGTTTTTATCAGACTTTATCCATTGAGCCACCGTGCATACTGAAAATAAAGGAAACTGACACATTAAATCAAAGCCATACCGACAAGAGAATGTCGATTTCAGAATTCCCCACTCCGAAGTTGTAAAGTTTACGTTACATAAAGTGCCATTTTCTGTAATTTTGAAGTAGGTTTAATAAAGGTTGTAGCAGTTTTCTTTCTTAGATATCCAACTAAAAGTTTTTTCTGGCCACGGGATAATTTCAGTCAATGGTACAGCATTTTCATCTACTGAACAAACTTCTAACTCCCCGCGTCATTAGATATTCATGAAGAATGACGATTTCACTGAGGTGTTCCTGGGGATGACGGAAGTGTGTCACCATGCACAGTAACTGATACAATGCAACATAACAGCCATAAATATTTAATAATTTCTAATTTTCCTACAAGTGCTTCCTTCTTCCCTAGAAAGGAGTACTATTGATCCGTTTATTTGAAGATTTTACTTCCGTATTCGTTTCACAAAGCATGCCATCTTCTTCTCTTTACTAAGTGTTCAACAACGATATTGTTCTCATATCTTGTAACAGTTATCTTCTAAAGTAGCGAAATAAAAGATACGGACACCAACACTAACTGTCATTGGCATTTAGATTTTGCGGGCAATTAAGAAATCAAAAATATTGGTGGTAGATTATAATTTAAAAAAAAAGGAAAGAAAAAGAAATTGCATAGAACATTGGAGAAAAAATTGTATTTCAAGAGACTTGATAGAGGCGTACGCAAGGGGACTGTACTATCTCAAGCCCTCCACCCCGCTTAGTAACGTTCCGTCCCATTTTGTTCATTCTACCACTTTTTCCACTATAATCTATTAGCAGAATACTCGTTCTTCGCACACTTTTCATTTTGAACATAAAATACTAATGGGGGCTGAATTTGGATTTAAACGGCATCGGAAGTGTCACTGTGCGACACCGAAAACTATGGATTCATGGATTCAGCACTAATATAGTTCATTTTTGATTATTTATGTATAGGTATATATATCCCCTTACCCCTCCGTCAAGTTGCGGGGCTGAATTTGGATTTAAATGGCATCGGAAGTGTTACTGTTCATCTCAGCGACCCCGAAAACAATGGATTCAACATTAATATCGGTCATTTGCGATCAGTTTTATATATCTGCCCCTCCCATTCCCTGAACCGTCAAAGTGAAATGATAAAAATCATTTCAGGCCTGAACCTTATCCACACTGAAAATTTGATCGAGATCGGTCGGGTGGTTCAGGAGTCATTAAGTCACGAACATAGTCACTTTCATTTTTTATTCGTTATTATAATTACAGTTTACTATATTTATTCAATGCCATCTTCTTTAGAATACAAAAGGGCATAAATGTGAGAGTTGATCTTTTTTTCATGTTTTACCAAATAACTGAATGAAAATGTGCTATTCAAGAAACAACTAAGATTTTTCAACATATTCTGTAATTTTCCATTTAATTTTAGCTTTATTTGATACTATTGAAAGGCTCGTTCTCCGCACGGGGAGAATAGGATTATGGGAAATATTTGAATCCCTTTCCCATTACAATATTTATTTAAGTGAAAGTATAACGATAAAAAAAACACAGAAGATTCTCTGCTATTTCATAAATATTAAACACCCTAATCCTTATAGAATTCTCCCGTAAACCAATTTATTAATGAGTACTAACTGTCTTCCAAAAGTCATTTCAAAACGGTCAGACGTTTTCCCAACCGCGAAAACTATGAATTCGACACAAATCTCATTCATTTTTGACATTTTATTTTTTAGCCCCCTCCCTCTGTCGATGGAAATGAACTTGAACTTAAACGCCATTGGGAACGTCACTATTCATTTTAACGACCCCAAAAACTATGGATTGCACACTAATATCAGTCGTTTCATATTATTTTAAACATGTCACTTGTTCCAACTCCCACCCTTTGGGATGTCTTACAGTCACAGTTTTTCTTTCTTTTTTTTCAGATGAATGTCATATATCTAACAAGTTTGGTTGAAATAGTTCCAGACGTTCCGGAGTTTTGCTGGAATATACATTTATTCACATACATCCAAATATGTATCGGAAAACGTCCATTAGAAAGACCTAGGTGCAGATGGGAAGACAATATTAAGATGGATCTCGCAGAAATAGGAATACAGAGTAGAAACTGGATACAGTTGGCTAAGGATAGAAGTCAATAGTGAGCTTTTGTGAACGTGACATTAAACCTCCGGGTTCCATAGAGCATAAAGTTAGGAATCTACCAAGGTAGATTATACTATTACGTAGGGAAGTAAAAATCACTGAATCATCAGCGCTCAAGCCATGTAGAAACATTTAATTCGGACGAATATCTGACAATTATGATCTGCCACTACTGTTAGTATGTGAAAACCCGAGACAATTGTGAACAGTTTATTTGTACGATCATTTCAAAAAACATGAGTTGTTACAATTGGAAATTAGTTGTTCATCGTCTTATAAGTCTGTATCAAGAAATGAGTTGAGTTGAGTTGATTTTTAGTTTAGCGTCCCGTTCAGCAGCGAGGCTATATGAGACGTGGACCTACTGATTAACGTGGAATCCGAACCACATGAGCTCCCGCCGGTGTATCAAGAAATGAAATGAAATGAAAGCTTTCAGTTTAACGTTCCACGGTTATGTCTTTTATGCTAAGAGAGACGGATGGTTGCGGTAAGTGAAGTTGATGAAAGAATTCGTGGAAAGAGAATGTGGCAGGAAACGGGAGAACCCAGAGAAAATCCACGGGCACCACGTTGTCTCTCGCAAACTTACTTAGTCGGAGATCGAACCAGGGACCCCACGCACCAGAGGTAAGATCTCTACCACTGAGCCACCGTGCCCTCCTAAGTCTGAATCAAATTTAGGATTACTATTTGCTGTCAAGGCTCAAAGCTAGCTGAAGACTATTGAATTAAAAAATGACACATGTAAAGGCATTTCACAATCTGATACATAGGTTTATGACAGCACAATATTCGTTATGTGTTTTGGTTACAAAAATAAATGACTGAATTTTGAAGAAGCCATTGATCTGTGCCCAATAGAATCATCAAAAAGTTTGCAACACACGTCAGAGCTGGAGTAAGCAGTTTACGTAAGTTTATACCATGCATACTGACTTGGAAAGACCAAAGATGAATTGGATGTTTTTCTAGGATGAATAACTACGATGAAGGGTGGTAATTCAATCACGGTTGGTTGCGTTGGAGTTTAGTATCTCTTTCAGCACTGAGGCGATATCAAAACTGGACGTACTGCTTAACATGGAATCCGAAATACTTGTGCTCCTTATCGGGAATCGAACCCGAGTCTTCCGGACTGAAAATTCATACGGTAACCATATAGCTACAAGGGAGCTCCTGCTAAACGGAAATTAAAAGAATTCTTGCATTATTTTTGCACACAGTGGATGAAAAACGAAGCTATTTCTGTTGATACATGGACTTGCTAAAAGTGGAGACACTAGACTAGTAATTCGGTAGAAGGATGAAATAAAAATTCAATTCGTCGTCCCACGATTATGTCCTTTAGATTAAAGGAGTCGAATGATTGAAGCAACTGAATGATGATGGTGGAAAGATAATGTGGGAGGAAACGGGATTACCCCGAGAAATCCCACGAAAACAGTGTTGTCCTTACTTGACCGAGGATCGAACCAAGGACCTCGCGCGGTACCAGCTCTACCACTGAGCCACCGCGCCCCCTTGAAATAATAAGATAAACACAATACTCGGTAGACCCTATCCGAAGATTCAAGACTTGATTTCCTTCTTCATGTCGGAAGTAGAAAGCACGAACATGATATTTACGAGAATGAAACAACATAAACGAGATCAAAGAAAGAAACGATACATTCAGATGGACGAGGGAGATTCACAGAATCGTTCAGAACTATGAAGTTACCGATGACTTAGCAAAATGCCTCAGACCTTTGGTCCATGTTCAGAAGCTGAATTAATGCATAATCTCTGATGAAATTGGCAACGCATAGCATTCCTGATACTTCTTTGTTCATACATAGTATATAATACCTGTAATAGATAAGCAAGTGTTAGAAAAGAGAAAGACCATCACGAAGAGAAAATCAACATCGATTTTGAATACGTCAAAATAGTTGCGCATTTGTCCGGTATTCAGCTTATTTTGCATGTCAGGCTTGGAAAGAGAATGAGAAAAGTCGGTGTTAAATCATTAATGTTTCTAATAATAATAATAATAATAATAATAATAATAATAATAATAATAATAATAATAATAATAATAATAATAATAATAATAATAATAATAATAATAATAAGGCTCGCACCCAGACACACACTAATAATAAATGATACAACTAGATCCTTTGTATAACCTCTTCGAACGCCGAGTGTCGTATACGACACACAAAACTAGCATTATTTATCTTGATAGAGACTTCATGGTACATACGGCGCACATACTTTGCTTCTCTTCCTTCTCGCCAGAATAGGCGCTGTATTTGATACAAGCATGACAATTAAAGAACGTTTTCCGTTGGTCCTAGGTGGTGTGTTTGAAGGGAAGAGAATATCACAGAAACCGAAAAATGACACTATTACGTAAGTATTCTACTTCACTTTCTTTAACGCGTTATTTTTTTGTAATGCATGTTGACATATCTTGTTAAAGCCTTAGGGATACATACGCAGGTCATTATTTCGCTCTTCTATTGTGTGTATGTGTGTAGGGGAGAGGAGAAGTGGAGACCTTTTGGTTTATCATGTGTCGTATGCGACACTATGACACCAACAGTTACAAAAGAGGAATATTCATAATCTAGAGATATCTCATGTTTTCAATCTCTTCACTTGAGTTTTATGAAGATGTAACCGTGTTTTAAGTATTGGATATTGTTGTTGTATTGCATAGATGTATTAAGGTGTAATGCATATACGCGTAAGTACTGGGGAGGAAAGGGGGACAGACCAGAACATCGTTTCTCACTTTTTATTGGTAGAGTTCCAATGTATCCTATATGACACATATGATTGTCACTACTCTGTGCAATAGGGGGCGCAGTGGCTCAGTAGTAGAGCGTTCACCTCCGGTGCTTGGGGTCCCTGGTTCAATCCCAGCTCGCGCCGTGTGGACTTTGTGGTGGACAAACACCGTGCTCATGGGTTTTCTCGAGGTTCTCCCGTTTCGTCCCACTTTCCTCATTTCACTCATCTCTCATCATCACCGTCTCCTTTAGCCTAACCGGCATAACGTGGGACGTAAAACTTCAAGATTTCATTTTCATTTTTTACTCTGTGCAAAAAGAAAAATCCCTTACTATTTTCATGTATGGAACGAAGCATTACGAAAATATAAAATTTGCAAGACAAAATTGTTTTCTTCTACTAGTGACTTTGAAGAGGATAAGAGAAAGAGTACAGATGAAGTGTAAGGATCAAGTTTTCATACTACATCAATCATTTCACTGTTAATCAAATATAGTTTTATTGAGAAAGTGTACAAATGTATATTGAGTTAGGATTTTTTTTGGGGGGGGGGTCCGGACCCGGTGGAACCCCTCTCGTGGTTGAACCCCTGTTAACAATATAATTTTATATAACTTCATCTCAATAATATTTTGACACTTTCAGTTGATCGCAATTGTCATTGGAGTCTTCATATTGATACAAACCATTTCCTTGTTGATGGCAATTGTCACCCGGGCCCATTTGGGCACAACAATTCTTTTCTCACGAAAGGAAGAGACAAAGAAAGAATCTTCTCAAAGGGTATCAAATGGCGAAAGGCAAAAGGATTTTCTTTTTTGCCAAGACTAGAGTATCTCACGAATATTTGAAACTAGGAAAATGGAACTCGGCATTTAAACTCCTCATTAGAAATAATGGAAGACGTACTTTTGCATTTTCGAAAATATTAGTCCAAAAGGAGCAAGGGGCATTTTATAGTATTTCAATTTCCGTTTCTTTATTCAGAAAAGACCTAATGTTAAGTTTGAAGTGAGAAATTCCGTACATAAACTTAATTAAAAATAGATGTTTCAGCATTTTCCGAAACTTCACTCTTGGGAATTCGCTTAAGTTAGTGGCATAAAATTCGGTTTTATGAACTCTAAATTAAAAATAAGGAAATACGTATTTTAGAATTTTGGAAAATTCCGCTCCCTTTCTTAAATGAAGAAAATGGGATTGTTTTTTACAATATTGCAAATTAGCAGAATACCCGGTCGTCGCACGAGAAGAATACCTTCTGTTTTGGGCATAAAGGAATGAATTTGAATTCAAATTGCACCGGAAGTATTACTATTCGTTTCAGCGACACGAAAACTGTGGATAAGTCGACACGGAAACTGTCGACAATAAATAAGTCATCTTCGATCATTTTTATATATCTGCCCCGCCCCAAGTTGCAGGGCTGAATTTGGATTCAAAGGGCATCTGAAGTGTCACTGTTCATCTCAGTGATCCCCAAAATTATGGATTCGGCACTAATATCGCTTATTTTCGGTTATTTATATATGTTTTTGGCTGTTTTAGAACAAATAGGCCTACTTGTTTTAGAATTTTGGAAATTTTGATCCCTTTTTTAAAGAAAGAAAATGGGAAATTTTTACAATATTGAAAACTACCAGAATACCCAATCTTCGTACGGATATATAATATTCTATTTTGGGTATAAAGGGCTGAATTTGGATTTAAACGGCATGGAAAATGTCACTGTTCATCTCAGAGACTCCGAAAACTATGGATTCGGCACTAATATCGGTAATTTTCGATCATTTTTAAATATCCCCTAATCTTTCCCTAAGTTGCACCGTCAAAGTGAAATGATAAAAAGAATCCCAGGCACAAACATCATCTATGTTGAAAATTTGATTAAGACCGGTCTGATAGTTTAAGAGGTATAAAGCTACAAACATGGTGACTTTTATTTTTATTTATATCTATAGATTCCTGTTTTATATTCATTAAACCTTGTTCTTTCCTTATTTTTTTTTTCCGAATTTAGTAATGTTTTATGTATTTTTTTAAATCTCGAAAACAGTTCTATATGTATTTACATGAAATAAAATAAATCTGCAGTTGCGGGGTGCCAGAAAGCAATTTAAGTAAGTTTGATTTGAGGAAAAATCGCTCACAGGTGTTAGTAGAAAAATTCTAGGAAGTGGGCCAACATTTTTCAATAAATGCATTGAATTGTAATGTTTTCGAATGAGAAATCAATTTAAACCAGTTGAGAATGCTCGAATAGCATTGCCAGAACGAACTTAAAAGAATTTTTTTTTTTCGAAATTTATATAAAATTGTATATTAAATTTATTCGATTAACTAATGACGCAATGATTATTGAATCAACAACTAATGACAGAATAATTATTGAATCAATAACTGGTGTTAGTGAATCAATATTGCTATTGATCAACACCAATATCACCTCTCTATGACTTACGGTTCCCGAGATATGGCTCCTTGAATCTCCCGAAATCAGAACTTTTTCGGCCAAGTTCTCGGGAACTGTTAAGAGTGACGCGAAAAATGCCATACTTCCTCCAGATAGTTTTTAATGCTCTATCGAATGGAGGGCTAAAAATTGAAATATTCACAAATAACAGACAGACATACAGACACACACACACACACACATAGAGAGAGAGAGAGAGAGAGAGAGAGAGAGAGAGAGAATTCAGTAGTGAACTTTTTAAGTTCGTTGATAAGTTAGGATTTCGACAAAGCCAATTTATAGAGACGATTCAAAGGAACTTTTGAGGGATTCTATAACGAGTCTCATGGAGAGGGGTTTGTGAGTGCGAGAAAATCATTTAGCTAAGCTTTGACAATTGAAAATAATAGTATGTTGTTTGAATTGAAAAATACATTAACATACATCATGCATTGAATAAATCTTGCACACTGATAACACGTGGCTGCAGTAATATATTAACTTAAATAAAAGTGAAAATGTGCAGTTACACAGTTTATATTATGATATCAGTGCTTCAATCTTTTTGTTTAATACACTTCACGTTCTATATTTTCTCCTAATAACACACAAGCAACTGAAATAATATTGTTATCCATTCCTTTTTCTGTCCCATAGTTGCAAAACGCTTGGAAAATAACGTGTTAATAAATAAGTCTCGGACATTCCTTTTTCAGTGTCCTCTCTGCCGGATCAGTGGCGGAGCTAGTCTGGGGCCGGGGAACCTAGGCCCCTCAGTTTTTGAGTGACAAAAATAAGCTAAGCTATTATTTATATATTTTTGAACGTTTATAATGAACTCATATTATACTTATTACAGTCTGGGTTTTGCCCCCCCCCTGCTCTTCAGTTTTTACCTTCGAGATCTGCCACTACTTCGGATACAATACAGATTTCAAGTCAAAATTAAAAAAGAATGTTCTCAGCTCAATTTTTTTTCTCACATATAGATTCAATCGTAAGTTTAAGCATCTGCCCAGGGGCTCCGTTATGTACAAATGTCAACGTAAATTTTGTGACCACACCCATCATCAAATATTTTTTTTTTTTTTTTTTTAGTAATAATTGTAGTGACGAGTCTGTGAAAAAAGTTGAAGAAAATAGGCAATAGCGAGAAGCAAAATTTGTGACAAATTATACGCGGCATCGCACCATATCACAAATTCACAAAATCAATATGTAATAATCGCAATATGTAATAATAATTATCGCAAATTCAAATTCAGCGTTGCGTTGCCGCAAACCGATATGGAAAAAGGCTCCAAGTATCCTTCCCTTTGAGGTAGGCCTAATCCTGGTTTCAACACGCACTGAAATGTTTTCGGTAACATTCCATTCAAAAGAGAAAATGGTCGCGAATCCTTCTATTTGGGTACCTGCAATCTTAGAGACTTTTTAGTCCATTGTCTAATTACCATCTTATATTTAACCACTTTTGAAAACTAAAATCAAATTTCGAAATAGAAGACTGACTACCATTTCATATTTAAATATATCAAGGTTATTTTTACGATTATTATTATTTTAATAATCATATTAATAAATTTAAATATAAATCAAACAGAAAAATATAAGCAAATTTATTCAGCGCCGGTACTTACCATTGAGTTGATAAACTAGCTGTCAACTTTAAACAAAACAAAAACCACGTGCCAAAATGTTTTAAAAACACACTAAAACGTTTAAAAGTAATGTTTTAAACTCACTTTACCACTAATGTTATAACTGATTTGATTAAATAAAATGTTCTTGTTATAAAATATTGTTTTGTTTAATTTTTCTCGTTCGAACGCACTGATAGCTGAGTAAGGGAAAAGTGGGGGAAAAAATCACTGCTCAGTGTGACCACACCTGCATCCACACTGCAACTGTTAGTGCTACAAGAGTTAAATCCATGAATCCACCAGGTAAACGAAACGCGTGGTCAACCATACGTCACGAACCACGTGAAGACCGTTGCCAAGCAACCATTACAACCAGAATAAGATGAATATTACCCCTCTCTGGTAATGCTATAGGCGCTACACGAAAACCTATATTAGCGTAGAGCAGCCCCTAAGATGTCAATATTTATTTTAATGGCACACAAAGAGTATATCTGTCCACAGTTGTTAGACTGGCGCCCTATCGGAAGTGTTAATATTCCGAGAAGAAAACGATCACATGTACTGATACACAGTATATTTGCCTATTCATGAGTTTATGCTTGGCTAATTATTAACCAGAGGAAGAATTCATTTGTATAGCGTCCATATAATTTAAAAGTGCAGATGTGTTACAATTTAAAATTTAAAATAGATGCCCACTTATTGACCTTGCATCTAAATGTCTGTTACATTTTAATTCTTCTTAATTTCTACAATATATGGCTAATATTAATCATACGATATCATTATTGTATAAAACCTTCGGATTAATCCATTATGGCTGAGCCATCAAAATAAAAACAAGAATAGTGCTGTTCAATGGAGTTTTAGAAGGATATGAAGGAATTAGATAAGCCCTCCGCTGTCCACACCTACGCGCAAATTGATTAGTTTCTCTGTTCAGTACACCTTAGTAAGTGCGATACACGGAATTTGAACAACGGGCATTCAAGAATCGAAATTCTTATCATTTCAGAGTACGTGTAATATCTGCATTCATTAGCTTTTGCTACAAAACTATAGTGCAGCAGACATTTTGAGGTATCATTGTACTACGGGCCAAATATGAGTTCTTGAAGTTTTACAAAATTACAATGAATGCAAAACTTTAAACATATGTTTCTCATTAGGAAAATATAATTGGTTAGACCAGCGTTTCTCAACCTTTTTTTTCCTTTGCAGTACATCAAAGTACGTTTCAGACTTTCGTGACCTCCCTGCTTGTGATTTTTTTTCCTAGATGCTAAAAGCAAACACATAAAGATACATATAATACATTTTTTATTATTATGAAACCACTATGGGATACAAATCTCACAAACAAATTACGTAAACTTTTGAATAGAAACATGTTTACATAAAAGCAACTGAAAACTTTTAAGCAGGAATATGAGCAAGAAATATTACCATCAGAAATACAGGGTGTCTCAAAAGTCTCCTGACATGGGATAACTCTATTATTATCAGAGTTACAACAAAATGTAAGAGGAGAAATGATGATTTCAATCAAAAGTGAAGGACTGTTTTAAATCGGACGATCCTTTTGGGCTATACACTCTTTACGCACCCAATGTTAAATGAAAATGCAACGTTGCCATTTACCTGGACCCACGACATATGGTTCGTGCTTATTGGAGCAAATTGTGTAACGACTTGTGAATTTTTAAAAGTTGATGAATTCTGTTCATTGTGTTCGTGTAATGATTTTATCAATTTATAGCTTGTAAATGAGTATATGAATGATATAACCAGTGGTGTATTTACGATTTTCTTTCGGGGGGCCTTTCTAACTTTCGGAGGGGGGCTTTGCCTGAAAATGTGAAAATTCTGGAAGATATTTCATATACTTTACTATAGTAAGTAAGATTTCGGGGGAGGCTTAAGCCCGGAAGCCTCCGCTAAATACGGCACTGGATATAACACTAAAACAGTGTTTGAGATCTAAGATTGGGGTGAACTAGTGTTGGTCATGACAAACGAGAAATTTCTCGTCACATAAATGAAACAAAAACTGCAATGTTTCTCGTCTCTAATTTGAAAATTTGTTTCTCGTCTTGTGCGCAACCCTAGCGTCATATAAGTATATATAAAAGTCACGCTTGTCCTGGAAGCAGGGGTAAAAGTGAAGGGGAACGCGGGAAAACGTCGTCCCCCCTCTTCCATAAAATATCTATGGCGTCCTCCAACTTCCTAGAAAATTGCAATGGGCAAAGATAGCAAGGACGACGGCCTGACGTCATGCGTCCCCGTACCTTTTTAGATCCACTTTTACCCTTGCCTGTAAGGATATAATACTGAGTACTTCAACTGATGAAATTCTGCGTATAGCACTCCCTAGATATATGTAATTTTTTATTTAAAACATGATAGTTGAAACAAACTTGTTAAACGTTGATTTAAGCGAGAAGAAGGCAAGTGATGATACGGTTAATTAACTCGTATGTAGTACATGCAGGGGTACACCCACGAGGGTGGTCCACCGGGATCGGGCGCCCCCTCAGAAACTTTCTTACTTCACAACAAACGTTTTCTTAACAAAGCTATAGGAGAGAAATGATTGAGGTACCATACAGATTTAATCTGTACTCTTTCATTTCTTAAGGGGGCGCGGTGGCTCAGTGGTAGAGGGTTCACCTTCGGTGCTTGGGGTCCTTGGTCCGATCCCAGTTCGCGCTTTGTGGACTTTGTGGTGGACAAACACAGTGCTCGTGGGTTTTCTTGGGGCTCTCCCATTTCCTCCCACTTTCTTCATTCCACCATTTAATTCATTATCCATCATCATCGTCTCCTTTAGTCTAACCGGCATAAGCGTGGGACGTAAAACTCAAAGATTTCATTTAATTTCATTTCTTTCATTTCTTATAAAAACAATTTAGTTTCCTTATTTTTTGTAAGAATATAGATGGCAGTACTTTAAAATTACTTATCGTTCTATTGGCTGTAGAATAATACCAGCTAATACTAATAAATGTAGTAATTACTAATGGTGGATCCCCTCCCTAAACTTTAGATCCCCCTAACAGAAATATCTGGGTGCGTGCCTCTGTACATGTAATGCATGCCTATGAAGATTTACTAAAGAATGTATGAAGAACGAATCCCTCAGCCTCAATATAAAGGTATAAGGATTTCATATATATATATATATATATATATATATATATATATATATATATATATATATATATATATATATATATATATATATATATATATATATATATATTGGAGCTGAATATCTATCAATTGTTATCTGTACATCTTTGGATATATATTATTTTCCTTAAAACCTAATAATATTATAAAATTTGAATCAGAAAATAGGAACATTGATAATTTAGAGGGTTAATGTGGTATGCTAGGCCTAAGGGCGCCGATTTCTCTGTAAATTTGGGGGGAGGGGATATTCAGATGCAGAAGGCATACATGAGGATTTTAAGACAAATTGCATTCAAATTATGCCAAATATTGTATATTATTAAATGCAAAAAGGGGGGCACATGAGATTTGGGGGCCCGGGCCCCCTTACTCCCCCAGGATCGGCGCCCATGGCTGGGCCTATACGCAAACATCACAACAACATAGAATAAATTATAAGACCGTTCGGGGCAATCTGTCATGTCTTGTGCTTCTGTTGAAAAATTGCCGATCACAAGGCCTAGTCAAAGGTCGTAACTAAAGAAGTGGAAATAATATGAACATACTCTGATGAACTTCACCATCTGAAGAAACAAAAAGCTATGACACACATACTGTATGAGACCTTAGTAACCTTGAAAAGTATATTATTTCATGCGATTTTTATAATCAGAAGAACAGCAATATAGCCATACTAATGTAGCGTTGAAAATTGTGCTGGTTATTACTGAGTAGAAGGCTGACTTATAACCCACAAACAAAAGAATGTGACATCTCAATGAGGCGGATTTCTTGTAACGGGAAGAAACCAAAGAAGGCGGAAAGCCAATGTTTATGAATAAAAATGCTTTACGCAACAACTAGCAACTCATGCAGTTGCTATAATTTCCTCAAAGGTCAAACAAATAATTCATTCAGTTAGTGCATGCATTCTATCAAATATGTGTAGGTATGAACTGACACGAAACATCCAAAAATCTACGTAAATATAAAGTCTATGCATTAGACCTATTTATTAAAAACTCGACATTATTAGCTTTTAATGAAAAAATTCCAAGCACGAGACATATACCCTTAAGCACCAACTTTTAAGTTTTTCAATGGGTTCTCAGGCTTCAGCACTAATGTTATATATATAGTAGTTTCAAAAGATCAATGATTCACCAATTCTTCTTGAGAGGCTAGAAAGACTATCAAGACCTGTTGAAATAAAATGAACCGTAAAATTGTTTTTAAATTGCAAAGGAAAAAGAATAAATTTTATTTTTAATTTATTTTAGAACTATTTCCTAAACATATATTGAAAATTCGTAAACATTAAGATTTTGTTGGTGAATTTCAAGCGTGTTTAGCAATATTGACCAAAATAAGGAGAGACAAAAAATTATTAAAATAATAATGGTTACAGTCAAACCTTTAGAACATTTTAGGATAATTTGAGTGAAAATGGAAAATGATTAAACTATGTTGTAATTTACGTAAAGCATTTTACATTTTTAAATATAACATCAAACACTAAGTTCTTTAAAGAAATAATTATACAAAATTACACTCGCGGATTATTATTATCATTGTAATGTTACATCGCTCGATACTCGAAATGCCATAAACGTGAAGAGACTAAAGTAAGTATTGATAAATGATTATTCAACGCATATGCATGCTTTACTATCTACAATTTAACCTGGAATCACATGCACTATAGTTTCTGTTCATTATTCACTACAAGAAAGTGTAATTTCGAAGTTAATTTCAGCGCAAAAACTGAATGAGTGCTTGAGGCCTGGGGTACCCACATAGTCGGCACCTATGCGTACACCAATTGAGAAACTGATTGAGTTGAACACAGATGTGGCTCTGCGTAGCGTAGTCAGCAATGCTCTTTCCTTTAGTGAGTGCGGCGGCCCCTACTTCGATTCCCGGTAGGGACACTCGACCGAAAGAGTGTAAAAAGGTTTTTCAGGCCAGCCATCTTGAGATAAGGTTTTACTCATTTACACCAAGCAAATGCCCTGATGATTCCCAACCTAATGGTCCTCGCAGGCCATTTCTTCCTCATTCCTTGCTTCTTCCCCAATTCCCCGGGCAGTGTAATCGCCGAAGGGCGTCATTCCTCATACATGGACTGTAGATGTAAAAGGCCAGAAATCTAATTCCTAATCCTAACCCTTGAACAACATGATATGCGTGAATGTAAATCTTCAAGTGTAGATTTCGAGAAAATAGAGAAAAACTATTTGTTTCGTAAACATAAATAATTTTTTATCGAGTTGGGAAGTATGTTGATCGTTGAAAACCTGATGTATTTGATAATGTCCTGCGTCCCTGCAAATGTAGTCGGGACAGGCAAATGCTCCATAATTTGATCCCATCCAAGGGCGCCCATGTTGTGGTTTCCAAGGGAGCAAGTATAAGCAACATTTCAAATATAGTTTCAAATTTTTCTGTAACTAATGTAAAAATTCTATGGGACTTTCGATATTCCCAAGTATAATTTCCTCTTAGGGGGGCGAGCGCCCCACCTTGCCCCCCCCTGATGGGCGCCCTTGATCCCATCCCATTCCGTCTATTAATATCAGCTTATCGAAAAGTGAAAAATCAAATATATTTCACATTGCTTGGGAACTCTTGTTATTAGTGAATGAACAATAAGCTGTAATATGTAACAGCTTGGAGCAAGCTATCACACCACTCCGTCCGATTTGATAGCGAGCAAGCCAAGTAGACTCAACAACGTAGAGCAGGGTTGCCAGATTGGGCTACAAGTAGCGGATTGGGCGACTATTTAACTGCATTCGCTACCAAAATTTCAAATTGAGGGACACACCACTTTTGGGCTACTTTTAACTATCTGCAGGCTATAACTCTTAAGAATACGCTATTTTCTTATTTTCGTATATGAAATCACAAATTATTACTTTTGTACGTACAATGCAATAAAAAAATGGTTTGTTGAATATTCTATTCACAATGAACAATAGTTTTAGTAAAACTAACATGTTCGATACTAATTTAATTCTTGTTTTAGTACTTTTTAATCTCCAGATTTGACAACACTAGACTTTCGTTGAGTTCGTGCTGTTGCTGTATCAGAGCTCCTTCGTGGCTAAGCGGCTAGCGTACGCGCCTTTGGCATGGGAGGCCCGGGTTCGATTCCCGCCGGGAGCTCATGTGGTTCGGATTCCACGTTAATAAGTAGGTCCACGTCTCATACAGCCTCGCTGCTGAAAAGGGACGTTAAACTCAAAATCAACTCAACTCAACTGTTGCTGTATCACTGACCGTATTGATGTCTTAGTTAATGCCCAGGCCTAACAGTTGTACGGAGCTGTGTAAACGTGAACATCGCAAATTTGTTTGTATTACTGCATTATCCATGTTACCATAATGAATAGATGGAGCTACAATAAATATTTCCAAAATGCATAGCTCCCTGATAAAGAACTTAACAAATGAATGAAAGAAGTAACAAATATCAGTGAAAATGCATACTGTAAACGTTGATTTGATTTTCAGTTAGCGTCCCTTTCAGCAGTGAGAGGCTAGGGCCTATATGAGAGATGGATCTACATCTTAACGTGAAATTCGAGCCATATGAACTCCCATCACAAATCGAACCAGGGTCTCCCACGCCAACGGCACGTACGCTAACCGATTAGCCACGAGGGAGCTCACTGTAAACGTTGTAAAGTGTATTTAAGAACCTACAAAATTGACTTAAGCGAACATGTTTCCTGAAAAATCAGAAAGGTCGCCCATTATATTATACTATCGCCGTCTATGACATTGTATACAGGGTGTCTAAAAAGTCCCCTGAAATAGATTGACTCTGTTATTATCAGAGTTACAACAAAATGTAAAAGGAAAACACATCTCCAAAAATGATGTTTTCAATCTAAAATGAAGGATTTTTTTTTTTTTAAATCGGAGGAGCCGTTTCGGCTGTACACTCTTTATGCGCCCGATGTTAAATGAAAATGCAACGTTGACATTTACTTGGACCTATAACATAAATGATTGAAGTTATTGTTTAAAATGGAGGCTGGCCATCGACATGTTAGCGTAAAAGACAGTAATTTCATTCACTTATGTTGTGGGTCCAGGTGGGTCCATGGCAACGTTGCATTTTCATTTAACATTGGGTTCATAAAGAGTGTACAGCCCGAATTCCTCGTCCGATTTTTTTTTAAAAAACATCCCTTCACCTTAGATTGAAAACATCATGTTTCGAGACGGTTTTCCCTCTTATATTTTCTTGTAACTCTGATAACAGAGTTACCCTATGTCAAGGGACTTTAGAGACACTCTGTATATGTATGTGTGTATGTATGTACAGATGGTGATCAGAAAAATGGAAACAACTGTAGTTGGCAACACGTCAGATGTATGGGTTGGCAGTGGTGTCGTGGCGCCCGCAGCGCCGGACCGCTGGCGGTGATGTGTTAGGTCAGGCGCAGTGGAACAGCAGTATCCAGTGGCTGCAGCAGACGGAGGTAGTGTAAAATGGGAGACCTCTCAGATTTTCAAAGAGGACAAACTGTTGGTGCGCGGTTATGTGGAGTGAGTGTGACGGCAGTGGTTACTGTGTTAGGTGTGTCGCGTGGGACCGTGTCGAAGGTGATGACGGCCTACACAATACACGGGAAAGCCACATCGGGGAAGCGGAACAGTGGGCGGAAGAAAATCATAAGTGACAGGTCACGCCGGGTATTAAATAGGGGTGTTCGGAATTCGATTTCGTATTCCGGAATTCGGAATTCATCTAATTCCGGAATGTTCCGGAATTCCGGAACGTTTCGAAATTCCGGAATGTTCCGCAAATTCCGTAACATTCCAAAAGTTTGGAATTGAGGAATGCTCAAAAGTATGAGTTTTGGAACTGTTTTGAAGACTGAAAATTTGAAGCTCACTCTTGATTCTGGAATCGTAATATTAATATTAGTTCGAAGTTTGAATATAAAAGTTCGAAACAGTCCTGAGGCAATGGTTCTCAAACATTGTTACAAGGCTTTAATCCCACAAATTTACTTGCAAATACTTTCTAGTTTTCACTTGGGTATCCATGGAATATAGTAGCAACATGTCTTAAACAGTTATGCATTCTCGTATTTACAATTATTGGAATAAAGTACAGCATTTTATCTTTATCTTTTACATTTTTTTTTCAATCATTGCCATTTTGTATTTTGAAATACCAACAAGGAAACAATTTACATGTTTGGCATTTTAATTCCAAAATATTTGTTTTACTATTAAGCAAACAATACAAGAGCACACGAAACATTTGTAGTCATGTCATTTGGAATTATATTAATGAACTTTTAATCTAAAGTACAAGGAGTACACATGAGTAATACATAATTGTGAAAATTTTGACAACTGAAATCCTGAAATAGTATAACTGATACTACCTGAGACGTCATCAAATAATGCAACAAAAATGTAAATGTAAATTACTCTTGAAAGAAAATGCAAAATTTCTGTGCTACAAAATAATACTGTTAGAGAACAATGATGTGGATCAAATATTATAAGAGCATGTATTAAATGTCAATTTTCATATAAATGCCCAGATGACTTTTTTAAAAAAATTAGGGGAAAATAGACTTTAGACGATATTAGACAAGGCAATTATGTATGCAAAATTAGGAGACATGCATTCAAATTATTTCCTGTAATAAAAATTAGAATTCAATTTTCCATGGTAGATTGCACATGTTCTATCTCCGAACAAGGTGAAATACGTGCAATTTACTATGGAAAGTTGGATCTTAATTATTATTACACGAAATAATTTGAACGCATGACTCTTAGCATGCAAGATTGCATAGAAAATTGCATCGCATAAAATGGGCTTTAGGGACTTTTAGCTTAACAAACTTCTTTTATCTCATTGATCTTTTTTATCTGATTTATTTGAGAAATCAGGAGAAAGAAAGTTTTCGCCAACTTTTCTACTCAAGGAAAGTAAGACATCAATTTTTGTAAAGATCAATTTACGCGAAGTACGAATAGTTTTTGATACAAATTAATTATTTCGTAAGAGCGAAATATGAACATTAGGCTAATACTTTTAATGTGAATATTAACATTTACGAAATGATTTCTTTCATTTTTAACTTTTACCATCGCTACTCACAATTTCTGGTATACTAATTGAACATTTACCTTTCTTGTTGTTAGTCATTGGTGCAGACCCTTTCATCTGAATGCATAACTACCCTTCATATTGCAGCTTTGTATGAAAATGTACATATTCTGTTGGCTTGTATCAATGTAATTGTTTAAAGAAAGTAACATGCTTTTACATCAGAATTTCACAACATTGATAATATATTGGTGATTAATACAATTTCTCAACAAACCAATTTTAAATGTTTTTCACTCACACAATTCATTTATCACCTTGCATAAAATTTTGATTAGTAGAGTTAGAACTAATCTTCATACGTAGGTTCCAATGCTTAGTATTTAACTGATAGACACCTTTATTTAGTTAGTTATTCAAATAAGTGTCGCAGGACAAGAAAAGAGTAGCGCGTACATGTGAACAATTATAAGATATTATGTAAAGTTTGCACCTCTATTCGATTTACTCTCGTTGTACATTTTAACAAGTTATGCAAATAATGCTTGATAAAGCTTTCATTTAAAAAAACAGCAGCAGCATCATGATTATAGAAGTTACAAAAAACATTAAACAGTAATCCCTTGTTCTAAGAAATTTTTTGCTGTTTACAGCATGCAGTATACTAAATACAACACAAGCGATGCATTATTAATTTTAGCTTTGCGTGATTTGAACCTGAAATATGAAATACTGATTCTAGTTTCCAAAAAGTTAATGTAACATCATAATGCAT
Organism: Thermobia domestica; assembly: GCF_964235325.1. Lineage (NCBI taxonomy): Eukaryota > Metazoa > Arthropoda > Insecta > Zygentoma > Lepismatidae > Thermobia > Thermobia domestica. The sequence goes on along the minus strand of NC_137460.1, from coordinate 242,252,453 downwards.
ATTTTTACATAACACGGGCAGCAGCATAATAATTGTACATTTATATATCTGAAGATAAAAGAATATTAAACACTATTTTGTAACAAGTTATGTAAGATACTAAACGGTACCACAATAATATGTGCCTACCAGCTATAACATCATAGTATTAAACTGTCATTACAAATTACTAGAATTTTGTGATGTTATGAAAAAACTTTATTGAATTTTGACTGGTTGAGTTTAAACTTGAATGACTAAATTTGAATTTAGTTTTATTTTTAGACAACTAAGGCTAAAAATAAAAATAAAACTGTCGCGCGAGAGGCGTAGGTGTAAAGATGTAGGGTATTATTTCAGATTGTTTAATACAAAAGCGTCTTATTTCCAAAAGGACACTGCTTCATAGCGTATGCTATGCTATGGCATACTGAAATGCCACGAAAACTATATTCTAGTGTTCACGTCATGTTACATATGCACACCAAGCTTTAGTTAACGAAATGATCTATTTGTTCACAAAACGGAAACACCTGACTTAGCAAAATAATATTCTGTGCACTATTGCAGATTATCACAAATTAAAATGCCAAGCCATCAACCAACTATCAAGAAAAAGATCTAGCAACAAAGCACGGACGTCGGTGGGTTGGGAATCATGTTCCTCTTTAGATTATTGACAAATAATTTCTACTTCCCTCCCAGTAAGCAGGGGTGTGGGGCCACCGGAAATACTGGTCAAAATTTTTTTCATATATTTCAGACTATCCTATCCCTTTAATTACTGAAAATCGTATTTTCTTTTAAATGATTCTCTGCCCCTCCTTCAGGTACTTATACTTAACAATGGCCATACATCAAAAGATATGCAGTTCAATTTCTTGTTAGGGCTGCCTCGTATAAATGGAAAAGGTACAGTCGGTATTCATTTAAAAAAGAATATACAAAGTGGTTTATAAAAAAGGTGTTTCTTGGAAGATAAACCAAACTAAAGGGAAGAACTAGCTCGAATTTCTATGTTCCGATTTCTGCAACAAAATCACGGAATTTACACTGAATCACTTATGATTGAGACTTTATGGATAACCAGACAAAGTTCCAAATGCGCAATCGTTCACAGTGAACGAATCTAGAGAATGAAACAAACCAGTTGCCGTGGACCAAAACTCCTTCCTTCAGCACAGCGGAATCAATGTCCAGTTTCAAAGCTAAGCTTTGCGCACACCTCTCAGTTCGGGGTAACAGCAAAAATTATTTTTTCAATAAGAAGTTCCGGAATGTTTCGAAATTCAGGAATGTTCCGAAATTCCGGAATGTTTCGAAATTCCGGAATGTTCCGATATTCCGGAATGTTTCGAAATTGCGGAATTTTTGTTCCGAAATTCCGGAACGTTTCGAAATTGCGGAATGTTCCGAAATTCCGGAACGTTTCGAAATTCCGAAATTCCGGAACGTCTTGAAACTGTGTTCCGATTCCGGAATTGGAATTTCCGTTCCGAAAAATTCCGGAATTCCGGAATTAGGAACAGCTCTAGTATTAAAGCGCATTGTCACGCAGAACCGTTGTGCCACTGCGGAGCAAGTGACGGAGGAACTCAATGAGCACCTCCCCCACTCTGTTTCGACAATCACAGTGCGCCGCGAATTACATGACATGAACTCGTGTTGCACGGGCCAAACCGCTCATCAGGGACCATAACGCTTTCGCACGCCGCAAATGGTACCGCGACCATGCAACTTGGACCGTTGAGGACTGGAAACGTGTGATATGGTCGGATGAGTCATCCTTCACCCTATTCCCAACCACGGGCCATGTTTATGTGTGGAGAACGTCCAAAGAAGCTTATGATCTGCAGTGTCTCCGCCCAACTGTGAAACATGGCGGCGGCTCGGTGATGCTGTGGGCCGCCATATCATGGTTTTTTATTGGGTCCTGTAGTCACACTTAGCGGACGAATCACTGCCAACGATTATGTCGCAATTTTAGGAGACCACTTGCATCCTATGGTCCGGATGTTGTTCCCGGACAATGACGCTAACTTCCAGGATAATAATGCACCCATTCACACAGCTGGCGTTGTTGCAGCGTGGTTTGAGGAACATCGGAATGAAGTTCAACACCTCTCCTGGCCCGCCCAACTTCCAGATCTCAACATAATTGAACATCTGTTGTCCGTCTTGGAAACACGACTCCGGCGACGATTTCCACTTCCATCCTATCTCACAGAACTGGCCGATGCCCTGCACGAGGAATGGTGTAAAATTCCACTTGCTACCATTCACGACCTCTATGCCTCCATCCCACGTCGCATCAAGGCTGTTCTGAAGGCGAAAGGTGGCCCGACACCATATTAATCTGGTAAGTTGCAATTTCGTTCAGGTGTTTCCATTTTTCTGATCACCATCTGTATGTATGTATGTATGTATGTATGTATGTATGTATGTATGTATGTATGTATGTATGTATGTGTGTGATTAGTAAAAGTTTATAGCTGAAAATAATTCATTTTTGTGTTTGGGTTGCAAATGGTTCAAATCATCACTATTTATACAACCTCACTACTTTTTGATGTTCGGATCTGGCGTAGAGTTGCAGTTGTTTGTTGACAGTCAGCGGGATCTGCAATCTTTGATAAAGTGCATGAGCTGAATAGTGATGAGCAAATGCAAGGGCAAGACTAAGACTCGGGTGGTCTTGGTCTTGATCTTGCACTGGAACCTTTGGTCTTGGTCTTGCTTGCAAGAGTCTTGGAAGTCTTGCTTTTAAGAAATCTTATGCTTTTCATACGTAACTTTTACTCTGGATAAAAGAGATAATACATTCTACAATGCGCCAATAGTAACGGAAATACAATGTATGTTTCTAAATGAAATATAGTTTACCTTCGTGTAAGTATGATGATAGTATACAACGTAGGTGATAACCTTTACTTTTTTTTTCAATGGGTCCCCACGCTTCACTACTTATGAGATAAATAACAACGTTTCGTAATCTTTTTATATTTTTTTTAACAGATTCAGTACTCTACTGGTTGGGGAGACGCATGAAAGAAAATCAAGAAGGCACAGCTTACTGAAATACCATAAATTCCTAAATTATTTTTACACTCTAAAGGCGTCAGATATTTGTTTTTATATTTTTATCTAAGACTAGCTAATTTTGTATTGAACAAACTTCCAATTAAATATTAAGATTTTATTTTACTTGTTCCAATATATACTCTATGGAACAGAAACATGGACATTACGCAAAAGCGATGAAAAAAATATTGGAGGCTTTCGATAAAAGAAGAGAATTAGCAGGGTTGAACGGAAAACGAATGAAAAGGTGTTAGAAATACTAGCTGTAGGGAAGAAAAGAAGAATTTAAGAGGAGGAAGAGGAACTGGTTGGAATATTGGCTGAGGAGCAACTGTATTATGAGGGACGTGCTAGAGAGTATGGTGGAAGGAATGAGAAGGAGGGAGCGAAGAAGACTGTAGTTGAAGGAAGGTATTAAAACAGAAAATTGCTACGTCAAGACAAAGGGACAAGGACAATCGTACATCGAAGATTCTCAGTTGCAGCAAGTGACCTGCCAATAATGCCAAAATAGCTATGATGATATGTTTGGCAAAATTATCAAAAAAAAAGGGGGGGAGAAAAATTAAAATAATAATTATCATAATCACTCTTAATATTTTATCATAATTTGAGAGAAAATTGAAAACGACTCAACTGTCTATGTCCTTTGTATAAACTCAGTTTATATAAATACTTTTGACATATATTAGAAATACAAAATAACGGTATCAAACTCCAAGTTATTTGAAATAACTGTACAAAATCACTCCCACTTGCGAATATGGATTATTTATTGTATAATGTTATATCGCTCAATCTTCGATGGGCCGTATACCTAAGGAGGCTAAAAGTTGTATTGATAAGCAATTATTCAACGCATAAGCATCCGGCCATGAAATCAAGCTTGCGGTCACATGCACTAAGTTTCTGTCAATGTCATGAAAATGTTATTTCAATATTAATTTTATGAGCACACATTAAAAATTTCCAACGGATGCTTGGGCCTCAGAGCCAAAACCATACTCATGTAGTCGGCACCTATGGTCATGGGCGGCGATTAGGGGGGGGGCAAAGGGGGGCAGTTGCCCCCCACATTTTTTAAGCAACGAATTAGTGTATATAGTTTCATTTGGAAATGTAAAGTTTTTGTATGTATTACTGGTTCATAGAAAAAAATGGTGTCATATAATATGTGTCATTGCGTTAGTACGTATTGGTTGTCTTCCCGTGGAGTTAAGAAAGCTACAAGAATTGCTACAGGAAAGCTACAGGAAACTAACTCAGAGAACATTTCGCCAAAAAAAAAAAAAAAAAAAAAAAAAAAAAAAAAAAAAAAAAAAAAAAGCTTTCACAAGTAATTCTTTAATTGCATAAAAATTGACAGTTCAAACTGGTCAAACGCCGCTGCAGCGGGCGGATGATACGCCAGGCCTTTGGTGAGGGCGTCGTGACTACGCGGAAAGTGCAGCGGTGATTTAACAAGTTTAATGACGGTCACGAAACACTCGAAGATGCGCCACGTGCCAGAACACCAAAAGTTGCATGTACAAAATGAAGATCTTCAGGGAGGAATTGAGACGAACAGTGGCCAGACATGTGATGAACTGGGACTACAATTCAGTGAGAGTAGCGAAACCGTTCGGTAGCTCCTCCATGAACTTGGGGAGCACTACAAGTTGGGTTGATGGGTCCCACATGATTCCGGGCCAGAAGGCAATGCGAGCAGACACCTGTGTTTTCTCGCTGTCTCGTCTGAGGAAGGAGCTATTTCTGGGCAGTGTTGACATGTGATGAGAAGAGGATCCTGAATGAAGCTCCGCGGTGCCGTCATCATTGGTAAGCATCAAATGGGCCGGTTCCAAAACAGCCGAAATGAGCATTGTACCTGAAGAAGGTCCTCCTGTATGTTTGGTGGACTGCTCGCGGCATCGTGCATCGGGAATTGCTACCAGCTGGTCAGAGCATCAATGCAACAGTGTACTGTCAACAGTTGAGCCGTGTTCAAGAAAAACTCAAAACTCTGAAGCCAGCACTTCTGAATCGCAAAGTTGTCCTGTTACAGGACAACGCTAAGCCCCGGATGAGCCGGGACACTATTCTACACCTTGGATGGGAATCACTATTGCTTCCACCATACTCTCCGGACATTGCACCGTCCGATTATTAGCTGTTCCATTCCTTGGATAATCACCTTAGAGGACGCCAGTTCAAATCCCTGTTAGAGGTGTAAAATGCACTTAATACTTTCTTCGCTTCACGGCCCGCCAAATTCTACCGCGATGGAATCCATGGCCTTCCAGAACTTTGGCAGAATGTCGTCGATGCTGATGCGGACTATTTTTGATTTTCCAGGTACGTCTTAGGTTACATATCAATGTTCGAAGGTGGGGGGTGAAAAGTGACAGAACTTTCTTTGTTACTTTTATAACATTAAGGAATATTAATAAAAAGAGAGTAATAAGAAACAACTTCTCCTTTTCCATTGTGTTACATGTAATGTACGAGTGAAATGGCGTGTTTAATCGTGTACGAGTGTATATACAATTAAATTTAGCGAATCCAACATAATTCTAGGCTTTAGGATTATTTTGTATAACTGGAGTGTCTAGTGAGTGTAAGTATTGTGTTTTGATGTGTTCCAAGAAATTGAACACCACCTAATGGCAACGGACATGTTGCAAAAAGCTGCAAAAGCAAGTATTTCTTTAAATGTCGTAGCATATGCTTATATTTACTGTCTTTTACTTTCGAAGAGAAATAATATACATTTAATAGCATTATATAGGATTAAAAATTAAGTTCTTCATCAACCCATCATAGTCTCAATATAACTTCTATAACACAAACCTCATTATTCATTGCTAATCATAATTAATATTACTCTTTCTATTTATTTGTTTTTTAAATTTGTTATTAAATAGTCTGATTACACAGTTTTCTGAGACAGATTTTTAAGATGTTTATGTGCAATGAATTAAATATCTTCTTACATCTTAATTGTTTAAGAGTACAAAAGGCTATTACATCAACACCTAATACAAAAGGCTAGAGATTACTTCCGTTGTTCTTGTCAATTTACTTAAAATATGAAGTGCGATACGGTATGTTAACCGAAAAAGATAGTATCCTATTAGTTATACAACATTTCGTCAAACAAAGTGTTAGAAACAACCAGGGAAACTAAGATTGATATACAAATATTCAGATCATGTCTTGTCCCCCCACTTTCAATGCCCAATCGCCGCCACTGCCTATGGTGTACGGAATTACCGATGTTCAAAACTCATTTCGTCAAACAAAGTGTTAGAAACAACCAGGGAAACTAAGATTGATATACAAATATTCAGATCATGTCTTGCCCCCCCACTTTCAATGCCCAATCGCCGCCACTGCCTATGGTGTACGGAATTACCGATGTTCAAAACTACATTTCTCTTTAGTTTTGGAAGAAGAACACTACTAATATGCTTTGAAGTGAAATGAAATATCTACGGTAGTTGAACGTCCCACGATTATGTACTAAGACTAAGGCAGATTGTAATGATAAGAAATGACTGAATGGTGGAATGAAAAATGTAGGAGGAAACAAAAAATAACAGAAAAACCACGCACACGGTGTTTGTCCACCAAAAAAGTTCACATGGTGCAAGATGTGGCTTGAAAACTAGTAATAACTATAGACAACGCGAACAACCGATTCAGAAAACAGCATATTGTAGCTATATGCTACAGGGGCAGATCGACTCACACGGATTGCATAAACTACTGGGGTCACATTCACTCCAGCGGCACTTTGACCGAAGCCAAGAGATTCAAGTGAAAGATGTAATGATTTTTTACTATTTCTTTTTTACATTCTATAAAGAAATCAAGTAGTGCCGGTACTTGTGCAAGACTTTTGCACAAGAGTCTTGGTTTTGGTCTTGGTCATTCAGTTATGGTCTTGGTCTTGCACCCGTTTGTCTTGCATCGGAATTCCTGGTCTTGGTCTTGGTCTTGCATGCAAGATTCTTGCAAAAACTCCACTCATCACTGGAGCTGAGCTGCCGTTGATAATTCATTACAAGTGAAGTCTTCCAATTTTGTATCAATAAGAATGCCTAAACTGAAGTTCATGTTTTCTTAAAATTTGATGAAGTATCTGTTTCTGAAAGCAACGGAGTTGAACTATGAAGTTGACTGCAAAATTTGCAATGATGCTTTTTCCATTGCACCTGGTGGAAACTCGAACACTTTCCAACACCAAAAAACAAGCAAACATAGATGACTTTTAGTGCTTCTACATCTACAACTATGTAGATGGAAGGTTAGTGACTTTTTCTCCAGAAACTCACTAGATAAGTTAACAGGAATTATAAATAATCTTTTTGAGCAGCTAGGGGCGCAGAATAGTGCATTAGTCTAGGACTTAGAAATGTGAAAATCCGGCCCGTATACAAGACGTAAGGGAAAAAAATCAGCTAAGTTTTCATCAGATTAAATTGACAAAAGTAATTTTGGCAAACACAGCCATATAAACAAATATTGCTAAATGTCCGAGGAATATTGATTGAAGGTATATTATATCACTTATTTAAATAATACGATATTATTAGCGTATTGTTTTCCCGTAAATCATTTTTATAAGACGCCATCTTGAGTTTTTAAAGCAATTCTTTTGTAATTGGATTGTAAGTATCATGACTCCGCGCAGTTAATTACAGGGAACTATGAAAGAAAAGTAGCTGAAGCTTAGGAAACTTCCGTTTATTATACTGTTGTTCATAACCAGAGCTACTGCTCATTGGATTGTGCTGAAAAGTTTGGGAGGGGGAGAGCGAAGGTGTCCTTTATTCTCATGAAAAAATATGGCAGGCTTATTGCAATATATTGGTGACATGGTTCCTCTCCCATCAAACGTCGTCTTTATGAATACCCATTCGACACAGCTTTTCTGCCAACAGCTAATTAATATTCAACAAATTAAGTGGATTCTCGAAACGATAATTAAGCCCTTGTGTACCAGTGACATCCATGTGGACGTCATGAAAACGTATCGCTTATTAAGGGTCGAAATAATCCTGGAGATGATGAAATTTGTTAGTAGATGCAAGGCAAGAATTAGTTCCACTCTTTCTCCTTAGGTGACAGCACTTTACTGACAGAAAAGACAAAAAATGTGTTGTCTCAGTAGATGGCAGGCCTAAGGAAGCATTCAATTGGGGGGTTGGCAAGATGGCGTAGAATGTTTTACATCATAGAGCGTCATGCTCTTTAATTATTTCAATTTAATTATTAACAACAATTTCCATTCTGGACATAATATAGTGCATTACAATTTTTATAGTGTTTTACATAATTTTTTGTATGTTCTACGCTTCTGCCTTCCTTTTTCAATAACAAACTAGTGTGGAAACAGAACTATCTGAAACAGGCCAATTCGTCCATTTTGGAACGGGCCATCTTTTTACAATTATAATAACAACAAGAAGATTTAAGACAATTTTAGTGAAACAGTCAACTTGGCCTTAGTGCTGTGACTTTAATTTTAAAATCTCCCGCATGGGAGATGCATAGATAGATAGATAGAAGCATTCAATTACAACATACACGTGTTTGTTTTGACGATAAACAATTGCCAAATTTGAGATCGTATTTGAAGATCGAAAAGAAGAAAAAACTTTGCCTTTGATCTCCAGTCAGTGTTGCTAACCTGAGGCAGCATAAAATTCCTTCAGAAAAATCAGAATTTCCGTTTAGTCAAAATGTTGCACAATGCAAATAATTGTTTTTATCAGTAACGAAAATGCTCTCCTCACGCGCACACAACAAATGTGCCCTATATAACAGTTTAAGCAGTCTCTTAATAATAAATGAAACCGGCATTACAGCACGCACATAGGAAAATGACACCTGGAACACAAGCGGTTAATTAGTTTGGATTTGGATTTAAATTTATGGGTTTTCGGCATCTAAGGTCATTTAGCCAGTCATGTTTGAGAAATGACGTCCCTTGGCGAACATATCCGGGGAGAGCGAAGGAAGAAAGGATTAGGGAAGGAGGAAAGCGGCATGAGACTTATAAGTTAGGTACCACCCCGGCATTTGCCTGGTGTGAATGAGGAAATCCCAGGAAAACCTCATTCAGGGTGACTGGCATGAAAAAGCGTTTTGCACTTTTTCGACCGAGTGCCCCCACCTGGAATCGAACCTGGGGCCAGAGTTGGTGTGGGTCAATGAAAACTTGACCCACGACCCACTGACCCACCGCCCACCGTGACCCACCACCTACCATGAACCACTCTCATCCACTGTGACCTACTCTGGTTCACCAAAATCCATCGTCATCAACTCTGAACACGATCCACGGCTCCTTCTGTACTGACTAAAGAGTTTACACTTGTAATAAAACAAGACTGTGAAATTGTCACTAATCGGAGTTTGAATTTGTAGTCAATCGCTCAAGCACCACTCTGTTACAATAACGGTGGATCTGACCTTTACGATATAAAATGGTAAAGTGTTTGTCAGTGAGGAAATTGAAATAGTTCGAGGTGGGGGGGAATTAGTGTGTGCTTAAAATATATTTGTACTAAAAGAGTATTCTTGCAAGTGTTGATTTATGAATGCTTTCCAAAGGAAACTTATATTCGCAGGAAAATACCACTATACAATATGGAAAAGGTTATGGTTTCTTAGTTCACAGTATTTTTCTCACAAAAGACTTGAAAAATCAGTTTTTCATAGTGTATAAAGGTGCTCGGGTACCCTACGTGAGAGCATCTCCATAAAGTATGCTCATAATTGTAATTTGTGTAATCACTAAAACACCATGTTAAATTTAACTTACAAATATGCATAATTACAATTATTATGAATATTTATTCAAAGTAGTTTACCTAAAGCAAAGAAGAGACTTACTAAAAATTAGGTACAAAGTTGAATAACACAAATAAGCCATTAGTAATACAATTATACAGCGGCGGCGTAAGGCAAACTGGGGCCCGGAGCCAGTGAAGTAGGTTGCGGCCCCTTTTCAAAAAAACGTGATTTATATACTTCTATTTTTGACATTCATTTACACCCGTTGGTGTGTGTGTTTAGATCATTATAATCTGGGATATATTAAACAAATAGGGCTGACATTCAGCATCCCTGTCTATTTTTTAAATGCTTAGAACCGCCTTCAGTCTGGTATCTACAAATAAAACTGGACCTCGATTACCATTGCATATTTTTTAAAAAATTCATTTTTATACAAAGGACACTATGGAAAAAGGATTAGGGATACAAGTGTAACGGAAACTACAACCCACAACAAAAATAACAATCTTAAGAACAAACAAAACTTAACAATCAAGAATCCAGAATTTATCCTATGCCTATACTATCGTAGTATCAACGCGTACTGTAATTAGATGGAATAGTGGAAGTAATGCTCCTAACAATACAGCAAATTTACGTACAAAACGTAACCATGAGCTGATATTGCAAAAATTGCAAATAATAATATAACCGATGCGATTTTTAAATGTAAGTTCTATGTTTTCTAGAATATTTTTGTTCGCTTCTCGCTTTTGGTGTTTCTCCTGCGCAATTTCTCATATGGTTAAGTTTATTCATAATTTCTCACCTGTCTGAATTTACGTTAGATGGGTTTTATTTGGTTAGATTTTCCTTCCTACAATTAGCCCCATTCACTTTAACATTCTGTTTTTCTCCAGTGATAATGTAGGATCTATTTAGTCCCGCTGCTTTTGCCGAAATGTTAATGAATAATTAAGCACTAGAATACAGGGTTTGTATGATAAGTAATGAGACCAGGTCTGGAAACATTGTTTTATTGATCTGATCTGTACAGGGACTTAAAAGCTTTCGAAGTACTCTCCTCTTGCGTCGATGCACTTCTGCAATCGATGTTTCCACGCTGCAAACGCCCCCTGGAAGTCAGCAGCCGGCATGTCCTTTAGAAATGTGGTCACGGCTGCTTGGATGGCTGTGACGTCTGCAAAACGGGTTCCTTTCAAGCGTGGCTTCAGCTTCGGGAAGAGGAAGAAGTCGGCCGGGCTCACATCTGGGCTGTAGGGTGGTTGTGGAAGGACTTCCACCCCAATCCGGGTCAAAAAGGAGGTCACTAAGAAGGCGGTGTGGGCAGGGGCATTGTCGTGATGCAACTTCCACCGGCTAGCGATCGCCGGTCTTTTCCGCTTGACGCTCCTGTGCAGTCTCTCAAGGACTTGTTTGTAGAAGGCGGCGTTGACGGCTTGTCCTTGGGGTACAAACTCCTTGTGGACCACCCCCACATTGTCAAAAAAAACAATCAACATTGTTTTCACCTTTGACTTCGACATTCTGGCCTTCTTGGGGCGCGGGGACGCAGGAGTGTGCCACTCCGCGCTTTGACGTTTCGTTTCAGGGTCGTACTGGAACACCCACGACTCGTCACCTGTTATGACGTCATCTTCAAAGTTAGGGTCACTGTTCATGAGGTTCAACAGTTCCTGACAACAATCAACACGTCGTTGCTTTTGTTCGTCAGTCAACACTCGCGGCACCAGTTTCGCACAGATTTTTCTCATTCCCAATTGTTCCGTCACAATCTTGTGCACTGTTGTGTGGTTCATATCGAGTTCATCAGCAATCAATCTCAACGATAATCGACGGTCTGAGTTCAGGAGATCCCTCACTTTTGCCACAGTTTCGTCCGTAGTCACTGTTGTCGGGCGTCCAGCCCTCTCCAGATCCTCAACGCTTTCCCGGCCGTTCCGGAACGCACTGTGCCAACGAAACACCTGGGCTTTGGATAGGGCTTCCTCTTTGTAGGCCTCCGTGATGAGAGAAAGCGTCTGAGTAGCCGTTTTCCCCAGGCGAACGCAAAATTTGATCGCATAACGCTGTTCGATGGAACCCTCCATGTTTGTTGATTTTCCGCCGTGACAAGAATGTTCACAAGGGCTTTGTCCAAGGCTTGTCCGCGCTCCACTAAGGCTCGGAGCCAACTGACGCGCGGTGCGTTGCTTTGCTCGGACCCCCCCCTACATCCTCCATCACCGACAAACCCGCTCCAGCGACACGCGCGCCGCGGCGCGGCGAGTCTCATTACTTATCATACAGACCTTGTATTTCTTTCCTGCTTGTCTTTTTTACTATTGTTTCCAGATTTCGCACTTGTTTTATGATTATATTATTTTGTATTTAATAATTCAGTCATGTTCATATTCTGTCACTTATGACTATTTCCATTACCATTTACTAACATACTTAGTACTAGAATATATTATAACAAAAAATCCTTAATATATTGAATAATTGGGGATATTATAGATTAACCCTTTCCAGTCCGTTGATAACATTTTGGAATCACTAACTTTTTATAATCATAAATCTAATATTAATTCATTTAGTTTCCCCATGTAATCATTACACTCTTCTTTCAGGTTAATCTCATAATAAGGTACCTCTACTTACTCGCGGTGAAGCAAAACAGAGGATCTAGGACGTGTCGTTATTGCAACAGGAAATACTGTGAACATATGTTTTTCCAACACAAAAAAAAAAATTGGGCTTGAAAGGGTTAAATATGTGAGCACAGAATTCTACTGTGGGTTATACGATCCTACTTTTCATTACCACCTATCACCAGTCAATTGACAAATTTTGACAGTTTTTTATTACTCGTTTGGTATTTTTGGGGGCGCGGTGGCTCAGTGGTAGAGAGTTCAACTCCGGTGCTTGGGGTCCCTGGTTCGATCCCAGCCTTCAGCTGAGGAGGCTATCCTTCCAGACTCACCGAACCGGCAGGTGCCTTGGAGACTACCTTGAGAGAAAGGGCACCGTGCAAAACACCTATTCTCCTTTCACTTAGACATTAACGACAAAACACTATTGTACTCTTTGTGATCAAAGACGTTTTGTACTTATCAAATTTTATAATAGATTGATGAAGGGGATAAAATATCGGTCCATTATTGACTCTACCAAAATCATTACAGTATTATTAAACAATGGTTTTATGTTACAATAACATTTAGAACTTCACTTTACTGATGCTTTTCGTTCTTTTGACTTTCACTTAAAATTCTTTTTAAAAAACTACGGTATCCATTATCTCAATTAAAAGGATATGGTTAACGCGTGACCATATTAGAAAACGTCAGATTGGAAACTTGATTCTGGCCAGATTGATGCCACTAGTTTCGAAGATATACGGTGCCGAAAGCGTGGTAAAATTAATTTCAGAGCCTATATTTCAAAAACTATCAATAACAAAGGACTGTGGCTTAAAACGTCACACTGAAAGTAGTGCCTGGTCTACTTGTAAATGCGTGTTTCAAACCTCTGCAATGCATTGGCAAGGGATTTCTCAAAGGGACTGACGAACCGACTATCAATTCACTGTCGGTTTGACAGTCCCTTTGAAGAGTCCCTTGGAAACAGGGCCGCCCACAGGGGGGATGTATGGCGCAAGCTGCGCCATTGAGAAAAATTTTGGGGGGGGGGATTTTACTCTACTTTCGAACTAGCAATTTTACTGTCGGAATAGCATTGAAACACGATTTTGAGAAGCTAATTTTCAAAAATTTTCCGGGGTGAATCCCCGTACCCCCTGCTTCGATACTCGATGAATGAAGTACCGCGCAAGTAGCCGTATGAAAGAGAAGGTCGGTTCGTTTTAACTGCCCACAGGAGGGATGAATGGCGCAAGTTGTGCCATCGAGAAAAAAATTGGGGGGAATAAAAAAATTGGGGAAGAATTTTACTCAAATGTCGAATAAGTAATTTTGCTGCCGTCAGAATAACATTTTTTTTTTAAATCTCGAGAATGAATCCCCCTACCTCCTGCTTAGAAACTACGAATCAAGTACCGCGCAAGTTGCTATATGAAAGGATGGGCTGGTCGGTTTATCGCTTTGTGTAGGTAATTTACCCATTTTCTGCTGGGAGCATTTATTTATTTCTTATTTATACCATGTACGACACTCAATAAGTAATGCTATTCAATTGCTACATGATGTATAATAAATGAATTAATGATAATATTTTGTGTAGTTTTCTGTTTGTGCGATTACATTTTCCAGGGCCTGCGGTAAACTGAAAACCAGCTCAAAACTGGCATCACTGTGTACAATAGAGACTTTCCGTGAGAGGTCACTCCAGTAGTATTCTATATATTCAGCTCCATGTATTGTACAGAGTGAAGCCAGCTAGGCAGTTGTTAATTTTTCGCAGATCCTGGAAAATGTAATCACACATTCACACACATAGTACACTACCAAGACTACTAATAAAAGTAATGCCTACTGCCCCTACTACTACTACAAGCATTCTATAATACTACTACAGGAAATAAAAACAACAAAAATAACAATTACTAGTACTATAAAAACTACTGCTACACTGGGCAATTGTTTTTAGAGGACTTGAGTTTTGAGGAGGGAAGAGATTACTAGTTTCGGGGGGGAGTGCGCCATCAGCTTTGGGGGGGATGGGCACCCCTGCTTGGAAATACGTCTCTGAAATTCATTGTTCCACGCTTTGGACACTCCCGAAACTACTTGCACTTAACCAAAGTTCAAGAGGACGTTTTTCTTCATTTGATACCTTTCTTCAGCCAGAACAGTGCATCATTATTAACATCAAGTATTTACCCCCTTTTTTCTAACATAGTCACGTTAGAGACCTGCACAGGTCAAAATTTTCGGCCCGAGCCCAATCCAGCCCGAATGTACGTAGGCCCGGCCCGGCCCGGCCCGATAAGTTTTTTAAAATTCTTGGCCCAAGCCCGGCCCGAGCCCGATAAATTCTCGAAGTTTCATTTTGTAACATTTTTCACGGGCACACTTCTTCAACGTTTGCCTTTATTCTAATTATCGTTTAACGAATGTCAATAATTATTAAAGAATTGCAATTAATCGGCCCCAGCCCGGCGCGACCTGAAAAGAAATCAGTGTCGGCCCGCCCAAGCCCGGCTCGGCCCAAAGAAATAATAGAGTCGGCCCGCCCAAGCCCGGCCCGCGGGCCGGGCCGGGCCGGGCTTCGGGCCTCGGGCCAGGCCCGGCCCGTGCAGGTCTCTAAGTCACGTGCTTCTTTCTGTAATTCTTTACTAACCAGAAGCTAATGAAAAAACACGCCTCGTATTTTCTGGGACAGTCGTAAAAAAAATAATCAATCTTCATATGTTTTCTCTTTACCTCTTCTCTTTATTTCTTCTTTCTACGCTTTGCTGCGCCACTTAGTTTACCCATCGTTAAGCAATAATTTTGTACCATCTAAACGTATCAGAATTGAACGACGAAATGCGTCGTTAACATTTACTACCCACCGAGGGTTCAGTGATGCGTGGCCTCTTGTGGAAACCACATAAAATACAAACTAATTGTAGAATTACAAACTCCAGGACATTTTGCGGCACGCTTTAATATCTACAAGTTTTAGAAAAAAGGGGGGAAAAAAGATGAACTCAGTTGACTCAGAGGTCCTGCGGTCAGGGTGTGCAGACTCTAGGAGGCATTTACCTCGACATGATAAAACTGCTTTTAGATTCTGACATTACAGGTGTGTGCTGACAACAACCCCACCTCCTCTGGGGGAGGGTGGAACGAGGAAATCCTTGCTAACAATCAATCCGGAAGGCAACAAACCATAAAATAGCCCGACCCCTGCTGCTGTTATTTCAAGGTACTTATTAAAAGTACACAGTATGTTTATTATAATTTTAACATGACCCAGTGGCGTATTTAAGGGGCGGGCCTCCGGGCTTAAGCCCCCGAAATTTTATTTACTATTTTAAAGTAAATGAAATATCTTGCACAAATTTCAAATTTCGAGGAATAAAGTTAGCAAAGACCCCCAGAAAAAATGTAAATACGCCACTGAAGATGACACACATCGCGGATAATCTTGATTGATAAAAAGACCGTCATCACGTACTGAGCAAGGAGGTCAAGAAACGTAGCATCATTGTCACGTTTTTTCAGTGTATATTTTTTCGTTTTCCCAAAATACTTTTTCTGACAAACTGAATTTCGCGTTTCTGTTTTTCATTTACTTCGACGGAGATGGGCGCCCCCCAAACAGCCTAAAACCTCTGGGGCCCTGGGGCACCGCTCCGGCAGCCTCGACGTATTTACGCCGCTGGTAATCAGCCAAGTATGAAATATCATTTTAGTTGGTTCATAGTTATTGCGTAATGAAGTAACACACAAACGCACATTCGCTTTTACATATGGCGCTTTCAGTGCACAAGGGAATCATGTGCACTTTTTTCATGTTGTACATCTTTTCATTTTTAAGTGTCTGTCTGAAGATCCTTTCACAGCTTAAAAGATTAATGTCCAGATATTATTAAAACAATCAACCTAAATGTTAAAGACAGTGTTACTTTTCCATGTAGACCATTGGTCTCTGGCATGCAAAATTTGGGGGGGGGGGCATCAAAGGAAATAATCTAACTGCTAGTGAGTATCTAAATAAATTAGATTAAAATAAAATATTGAATATTTCGTATTTCAAAATATTGGGGGGCGCGTCCCCCCGCCAGAGACGCCCATGATGTAGACCTACTTAAAGCGTAGGGATCTACTGTACAAACTTTATGTCTCCTGGGGGCCACTGTGGCTTAGTAGTAGATTGTCTATCTGTGGTGCGTAGCAGGGGCGTCATTTCAGACTTCGCTTGGGGGGGGCAAGAGCACCACCGACATAAGACTTTCATGTTTTGTACTAGTATATTAGTATACAATTGATTAAAGTATATGTATTCCTCAAACTCTTGGGGGGGGCAGTTGCCCCCTCCTGCCCCCCCTAAATGACGCCCCTGGTGCGTAGGGTCCCTAGTTCGATTCCAACTCGCAGCAAGTTCTCTTTCTATGCACAAACACGGTGTGCGTGAGTTTTTTTGGGTTCTTTGTGCCGAGATTCTCTTTGATCTCTGAAGAAACTGGGTAAAAGGAAAATTATATTCGATGTAACGGCTATTGCAATTTAGCTATGATTAATTGGTTCGCGTTTCTGACGCTAGAGTGAGCTCTTAATAGTTCCTACTTACCTCGTGATTGCCTTGCCTGCCATCTAGCGGGTGGCCTGTGAAGGTGTAGAGGAGGCCTGAAAAAAAAAACGGAAATTTTGGGTTTAAAAAACAATTTTTTTAATCGTTTTTTCCCGAGCTTGGAAAAAAAACGGAAAAATTGGGAAAAATTGAAAGTTTCGAATATCTTACTACATTATGCTTTTAAAACGAAAACTATTTTATATTTACTAGTTTAAGTTAAGGTCATTGAGATTGAGTTGTTATGTTTCTTGTATTGGAATAGGAAAATTTTGTGGCAACAAATATATTCGCACCACTCCTTTAAAGTTAGCACCGTGATAGAATGGAATTATGGCTACAAAAAATACTAAAATGTAATTTTAGTTAGATTAATTAATATAGACGCATTTAAATTATCTTAAGTAATCTTATAAAGTTACCGTTTTATGGCAGGAAAGTGTTAAAATAACAGGACCAGACATTTTAGTTTATACCAGTATGTTAAAATCAAATATATGTTTTATGGAGATACGTATCTCCCTTGTGCTGTGTAAAATATCTGGAAATTTTGAACCAATTAAAAACATCTTTTGTTCGGAAATATTGACCAAAATAGAAAAAAAGAAAGAAAGAAAACAGAAAGAAAGAAAGAAAAATTTAATTTAAAACCTATTTCTTCCCCTGATGATAATCTTATTTGCTGTTATGTGTCTGCAGCATGTATACAACGTATTTCCCTAGCAGGAAAAATACTTAAAGCAACAGCTTTTAATTTTACCTTTTAGTTTTCTGATTTCAGATAAAAATCCCTCTTTATCATTTCTATATTTTTCGAAGAACACAAAAAGAGAGATGGTCATATTTACATATACACACATACACCGCACAAGTGCGTAAATTTGAACAGTGACAAACATATTAAAGAATTTAACGTGTGAAACTTCCGTTCGTTATTATTAAAGATTAGCAGATACCCGTTCTTTGCAAGGGGAGAATACCTTTCATTTTGGGTATAAGGGGCAATGAACTTAGGGACCCCAAAAACTATGATTCGACACTAGTATCGGTAATTTTCAATTACTTTTACATGTCACTCTCCACCTTTGGGAGTACTAATGGGGGCTGAATTTGGATTTAGGCCTAAACGGCATCCGAAATTTCATTTCAGTCACCTCGAAAACTATGGTTTTGATACTAATATCGGTCATTTTCGATCATTATATATATATCTTCTATATATATAAAAGAGAACGCACAAATCCTTTGTTACCTCATCACGCTAATACGGCTGAACCAATTTATTTCATTTTTGGGGGGTTATTAGGATTTGGACCCTAGATGGTTTTTATCATATCACTTTAATTTTTAATTACCAGTGTCTTGAGATAATTGACCATTCAAGTGTCCATAACGTACAAATCCTTTGTTAGTTCATCATAGGTAAAAATAAACGTATTTATATGCAACCCGCATGACCGTGTCACTCGGCGGGTTAACATAAATGACAGGCGATATAATGTTAACATTTACTGCAATCTACTATGGTTTTTATCATATCACTTGAAAGCGAAAAAGTAAAAATTATCTAAGTAACAAAGTTTATTGCGTTCCGGGGTGACCGCAGCGAAGCGGGGTGAACGCTGCTAGTTATTGATAATTGCAATTCATTATTATGGACAAGTTTGTGGATTAAAACAGTGGGAAGGAACATAATAACTTAGAGAAAAGCTATGGTGTTGTTTGCCATAAACGAACATATCCGACATCGAGATATCAGTAAAGGTAACAATTCAACGACTGTATCTCCCGCCAAACGATCTTCTAAGGGTGATATGAAGCTTGCCACTTGACATTTTCTTGCAGAAATAATCTCTACCTTCACTGATCAGAAATTAATGAGGTCAAGGAGAGATTTTTGCATCTTCAACATACACAGTAGTCAGCAATCGTATCCTTGGCCATAATAACTCATGACAATATTAGGTTGTAGAAATGATGAATCCTTTGTAGGAAAGTGAAAGTGAAAATTTCTACCTGGCGGTCAATTTGATAATCCTACATGTTTTGCCCCTAAATTAGCTGAGCGTCACACTCGTATTTCCATGGCAACCTGGTGCCCACGATTTTTCGATCTTGTGTATGTGTGAGTCCCCCCTTGGTGAGTTTGTGTGTACACTACTGATTTGCATGCAATAATAAAAGAAATTAGTTTTGAGTTTTTGTCTACTAAAAATAACACGAAAACGAATAGAATAAAGGTTTAGAATGCGGAAATTTATGTTTCAATCCTAATATAAAATTATTATTTTGATTCTTTTTCTATTCATACTAAAATCTTTAAAAAAAATTAAAATAAATGAAATAGGAGAACAATGTATTATGAAACAGAATGAGAAAATTTATTTAGTAAGGTGTTTTAACCATGTTTATTAGAAAATATTATCATTCACTCAATCTTTTCTTCTTGCATATTAAATTTTGTTCTATGACGCGCCCCTAAGCTCGGGCCTAGTGGAGCTAGTATATATATATATATATATATATATATATATATATATATATATATATATATATATATATATATATATCTTTACCTCGCTTTCCCCCAAGTTGCAATGCTGAATTTGAATTTAAGCTTCGTCGGAAATGTCTGTTCATCTCAGCAACCCGAAAACTATGGGTTCGACACTAAGATCGGCAATTTTCAATATATATATATATATATATACCCACTTCCTTCCTCCAAGTTGCACCTTCGAAGTGAAATAATAAAAACCACTCCAGGCCCGAACCTCATCTATATTGAAAATTTTTATTGAGATTAGTCTGGTGGTTCAAGAGTCGTTAAGTTACAAATATAGTCACTTTCATTTTTATATAATATATATAGATAATTTGTCGGACTGGAAAACAGGTATTTGTTTACATACAAAATTTTGTACATAAAGTTTATATTAGTCTGTACTTGAATATTAAATAATAGTAATTATATGTTTTAGTGCATGAGTATTAGTTAAATTTGTCTACTGTTCTTTCTTTTAAGAAGTAATTTGGTTAAAACTAACAAAATTTCATCAGATCAAAGAGAAAATTAAGAACTCAGTTTTATTCAAGAGCCCTATTTATTGCAACAGAAACACTTCATGATGGTAGATAGTAGCGTAGGGAAGAATTTATTTCGAGGGGGGGATCCAAACTCAATATGTGGATATTTTATATTAAAATTCCTAAAATTGCCCCTAAAACTAGGCTAAATTTACACAAAAGTCGAAATTTCGAGGGGGTCTTGACCTCCAGGACCCACCTCCTGCGTACGTCCCTGATGGTAGATGTGTATGCAGTTGTAAAAGTTCTGTAATTAATGCACAACCACGAATAAACGACTAAAAAGCACATAAAGGAAATGAGTGCAGACTATTAATTTTTAAGAATAATTACAACAGTTTTATTTTCGAATGCTTCGTTTTTAAATATTCTCAACTTACATTTTTCACGCGCTTGAAAAAAAAAAACGGTTCCATTATTAGTAAAACTAACCTAATACAAAGATTTTTGTTATTTTCCCAATTTTTCCGGAAAGAAACCGGAAAAACGGTTTTTGCTCACCAGATTCAAAATTTCCGGAAATTTTACAACACTAACAAGGAGACTTACTGAAGTGTCACTCACCGGTTTGAATGAAACTTTTCATACTTGTAGAACATCAACAAATAATCGGCACGTATTTTTTTTATTTCGGCAATGGTGCGGGTTTAAGGGTAGAAACCACCCTTTGAACGGTAGGGGTGGTCTCCAAGCATAGACAGAAAACAATCATTTAATGTATTGTCCGTTCACTCTAGGATGGTAAATCGTTTACAAACAACAATTGTAGTGCGAGCGTCAAAACCTTGCTTCTCAACCCTACATGGTTAATTCATGGTTATCAGGCACATGAATCGCCGAACCGAATGTACCTACTTCTGCACAGTCATGGACTAAGTGCTATTACTACATAAATTACTGCTTTTGAGATGACTGAGATATTAACGTTATGACAAATCGAGATAGTTATTATGTAATACAAACTTACATATAATGCACACTCAATTTTGTACAAATGTTCTTGTTCGAAAGTGTGCGAAAATCTTGTACGCCTGGCAATATTGGAAGATTGCAGTTTGTGTTGTAAACAATAAACAGAGAGAGCGAAGACCGTTAGGTTCGCTGGACAGCGTTGGTTTCATGATAAGGCGACAGAAATATTGTACTGATTGTAAACAAGGGCTGGGAATTTCGATGCGAGTATAGGTGGAAATATTCTCACCACATATTGCCTTTTGGTGAAGGTTTGCAATGTTGCAAACTGCTAAGTATAGAATTTCATACTAAGTGAACGAGCTTTGAGAAGAATTAGTATGATGCAATAATTATAAATACTAACAACCATAGACTTAAAGTATTAGGAAATAAACCATGCTGCTGTAAGAAGAATATAATACACATTGAATTACGTGTTCAAAGTACAGTATAAAACGAATTTTAACATTTAAACATTTTAAAGCTGTACACATTTGCCCTGTTTCGGTGCCCTTACCAGACACTGGGCAACACAAAAAAAGGCATTAAAATAGGTAGATCGAGCGTGGGTATGAACCCGGCTCGTGCCGGTATTCCTTATTAAGGTTTTCCTCAGCCCCACGAGGTGAATGCCTAGATGGTAGCTTCTGTAAGGCAGGGGCTAGTTTGGAACGGACTTCTGGAAGGGGGCGGTGGGTTTTAATACTGCTACTTAGAGCTACTTTTAAGAGCTACAAACTCTGGGATTGGGTTTTAGTTAAATATATAAAATGAGAAAGTTTCCTTTCCTGGGGGGGGGGCAATCGCTACGATCGCCCCCTGGATCCGCCACTGCTGTAAGATCAGAATTGGGCCAAACACTGAGGCCCCAGAATTGGCGGGAAATATATTCCTTCAGAATATTATGTTGCCAACATTTCCACAAATATTATGGTGGTGGGTTCCGATGTCCCTTTTTCGTTTATATGTGCTTAAATTCATTATGAAGTAAATGTAGAAGTGTTTCTTTCATTCTCTTTCTTTCTTTCTTCTCATCTTTCTCATCCTCGCTCTCCTTTCCCCACCTTCTTAAAATGTGAATACTGTCCTCCTGTAAGATTGTTTTTATCCACGGCCCAAGGTTTAAACAGACCAACCTGATATAGTTTAGCAAGAAAGAACAACCATTAAGGCAAGATTTTTGTGCTCCTCATTCGCACTTACAAGCAGACTTACGGAAGTGTTACTCACCGATTTGAATGAAACTTTGCATTCTTGTAGATCATCGAAAAATAATCGATACGTATTTTTTTATTATTTCGGTGCGGGTTTAAGGGTAGAAACCATCTTTTGAACGGTAGGAGTGGCCTCCAAGCATAGACAGAAAACAATCATTTAATGTAGAAGAAAATATACTGCCAGGGTGTTTTAGGGTTTTAGAACGTCAAAATTACAAAATTCAAAATGGCGGATCCAATATTGTGATTACAATTACAAAAAGTATTCTGGTTTGAAATGCTTTGTAGTTAGGCAAGAACAATCAGTTGGCAGGAGTTACTGCGAGAAGGTTGATGACCGATTTGAAATCCCATTCTGTACGTATTTGAATGGGATGCTTGATTAAAGGGCGTCTCTGTGCCTCTCACTATTAGGGGTGCTTATTTATAGTGAGCCCCTCGTCTTTCACTATTCGCGGTGCTTATTGAAAGTGAATTCCTTCGCCTGTCACTAATCTTTGTGTTTATTTAAAGTGAGTCTCCTTGCCTTTCACTACCTCAGAACTTCATATAACTTCAATTGTTATAAGTATGAATTTATCGAGGAAGCATTTAACAGTAATGATATTCCCCCAAAAAGTTCGTGATGTATAAACATCGTTTACACCACGCACATTTATTACGGAAATAACTATAAACAAATCGCAAAATGCTGTAGAATCTTTGAAAAAAAAATGTTACGAGATATTCAAACGCAGGTGGTTTTTCTTCCAAATAACCACTTTTGTACCATGCATATCTAGTAAGATTTGCAAATCTTGGAGAAGAAAAATGATTATGAATCAGTGATTGAATCTTTATTATATTACTACGAGATGTAGAGAAGAACAATGTCAGAAAAATGTCTCAAGATGTTTTTTCAGGCCTAAAAAAGAACAAATCAAGAGGCTGAATCCTACCAGTTGTTCCTGCAGGAAGGGTTTCTATTTTGAGGTACTCTTTTGTTCTTAAAATAGGTTCAAAAGTTGATGAATTATGATCATTCCTAGGGATGCGCTCGAGTCGAGACATGTCTCGAATCTCGACTCGACTCGACTCGAATTCGAGTCGAGACACACTTTGTAAAATTCGAGACGAGTCGAGACAAACGTATTTCTCGACTCGAATTTTCGAGTCGAGACACGAGTCGAGTCGAGACGGCTCTTAAAAATCTCGACTCGACTCGAATGTCTCGAAAATCTTTCTATAATTTTTAATATTATTTTGAAGAAAGTATTCACTCAGAAATAGCCTTGAAACCAATTCCAGATTTTATTCCTTCAGAAAGGTACAGAACGCATAAAATTAATAGTTGATCTTTAAAGATCAAGATTTAATTTTCAGCTCAATTCAGTTAATTAGAACTAATAGTTAATGTCGTTGTATTTGGTTGTACTGCAAATATAATGATAATAATAATAATAATTGATTATCTAGTTTGTATAAAACTATTATCCGTAGTCTAAATCTAGTTTGTATAAAACTATTGCGATAAAGTGAACTTCATAAATTCTCTGAATGAGCAGTTGGTAGTCTATAGTAATTTAGCATAGTTATAATTATTGTGTTTTCGTTCCCATGAACGCAATAGGGTTACGTAACTTCTGGATTATTCGCTTGCCCAACTATTTTGAGGCTTTAATATGTTGCAGCATATCACGAGCTACGGATAATATATAATGTAACATTTGTTGTAAATCACATATTATGATACGAGACTATTTTACATAGTATATCTTATCTAATATAAATAAAATAAAGAGTTTGTTTGTGTGTTTGTCTGTCTGTCTGTGTGCGACCTGGGGACCAGACGAGTGGACCGAGAGTTCCCAAAATTTGGTCACGGGTACCTTAGTCCAGGCCCCAGATCAAGACGAAGCGTTCTTTTAAATTTCGAATCAGGGGGGTCTCGGGGGGGGGGACGTTTACTGGGACCGACCTGGGGACCAGACAAGTTGACCGAGAGGTACCAAATTTTGGTCACGGATACCTTGGTCCAGGTCCCAGTCTAAGGCGAAGCGTTTTCGTCAAAATTGGAACCAGGGGGTCTCAAGGGGGAGTTTAGCGAGACATGTAGTAAAAGTAATCCAAATTGATCGACATTAGTGTCAAATCCATAGTTTTCTCGGTCGCTGAGATCAATGGTGACACTTCCATCAGCGATGACTTGCAAATTCAGCTACTACTGTATGCGGGCCGGGTGTCAGCGGTTGAGGAATACCGAGACATGTATAAATAGCCCATATTGATTGATACTAGTGTCAAATCCATAGTTTTCGCGGTCACTGAAATGAATGGTGATACTTCCACAGGTGTTGACTTCCAAATACAGCCCCCATGCGAAGAATGGGTATATTAAGCTAGTATTACAATAAATGGACTGCTTGGATGCCAAGAACTAGTACAGATAAGTACCATTCACTTCTATGAATAGGTATTTTTTAAAAGGATTTTTGTAAACACTAAGTTATAAAACAATGAACTACATACAGTAGTTATGGTTTTGGTTCCCAACATAAAAGAAATATGGATTGTTCATGAGATATTGAACTTCAACTTTCACTCCTGGAAAATTTCAATTTTGGAGTTAGGCCACTTGGCATCAAAGCAGTTCACTGTAAGATAAATACATTCCGCACATTAGTAACATAGTTGTTCAGGGGCCTTCGCTTTCCATCCTCTCAAATGAAAGCTGAACGATTGCTTGATACATGCTGACTATATAGGAGAAATAGTGTATTAAGTTTTCGAGCTTTGGTGCGTATCCGTATTTACACTCTGATATAACTTTAAGTTCACACTCAAATCGAGCTAATTGTTTAATGCATTTCGAAAGCTTTTGTTTTTATGCAGCTTATTAAGGAAAATCTATTTCATAATCGTAAGAAACTATGAACGTAAAGTGGACTCGACCTAGCCCCGTGGCCGCTGTGACTCAGTGGCACAGCTCTCACCCTTGGTGTGTGAGGACTGATTCTGTGTGTGTGTGTGAACTCCGCGGCTAGTGTACGCGTCTTTGCCGTGGAAGACTCGGGTTCAATTCCCGGCGCGAGCTCATGTAGTTCGGATTCCACGTTAATCAGTAGGTCTACATTTCATATATCCTCGCTGCTGAAAGAGACGGTAAAGTCAAAATCAACTCAACAATATATATGTGTGTGTGCTTATGTGAATTATCTCGTGGCTGTATGGTTAACACATACGCCTTGATCGCGGGAGACTCTGGTTTGATTTACGGTGGAAGCTCATGAAGTTGTTACTGGTATCCCACTTTAAACTATAGATCCATGCCTCATATAACCATAGATATAATATATATGCCTTTGATACACTTATTTTCTGACTTGGAAGCCATCGAAAATTTTCGGACACAGAGTCCCGTAGACCGAAAATGAGAAACATGGGTACAGAGTAAAACAGCCATAGAAATTTAAGCTTTTTAGGCTAACTTAATCCTTACATATGCAACTAGCTTGGCCAAGTTATAATGGAGGAAATGCTATCATTGCAACACTCTGAGAATAGAAAATGTTCGTCAGGTATTACTATCCCCCCCTCTCCTGGAGAATGAATACCCTGACTAAAACTCAATATATATATATATATATATATATATATATATATATATATATATATATATATATATATATATATATATATATATATATATATATATATATATATAAAACTATGTTGTGTAATGTAACAAACAGTGGCGGATAGTATTCATGTTTCCTTGCAGAGGTCCTTACGAGGGTTCGCTTCCATCTTCCTCTCCCCAAGAACTAAAATAAATTAAAAAATTGCTATTATTGTTAATCTTGTACAAAGGACGCAATTAAAGTTCCAGTGTAACACCCCTTCACATTTAGATTTTTCCTCTGGAAGAAAACCAGTTATTATTGTTTCTTGATTTCTCAGTCTCACCTACATAAACATACGAATAGAATTACAGGATAGGACACGTTTAGATTGCTTGCACGTGACATCTAACTATATTTCTCATCAAATGTGTCACAGATGAAAATTTCCGTTTGTACTGCCTCTATTTTCTGGTACATATGTTTCATTTATGTTATGTTGCTAAAATTCGTTAGGAAACAAGAACAGACTGCGCCTGTGTGCCTGACAAAACGTAAATGTACTGGATAATTATTTCTTCACTTTCTTCCAGAAAAAAAATGAAATGAAATGAAATTTTGAGTTTTACATCCCACGGTTATGCCGGTTAGACTAAAGGAGACGGTGATAATGAGTAATGAATGAAATGGTGGAATGAAGAAAGTGGGAGGAAACGGGAGAACCCCGAGAAAACCCACGCACACGGTGTTTGTCCACCACAAAGTTCACTTGGCGGGAGCAGGGTTTGAACCCGAGACCCCTAGCACCAGAGGTGAACGCTCTACCACTGAGCCACCGCGGCCCCCACTCTTCCAGAAAAAAAAGTAACCCATCTCATGTCGGCTAACAAAAGGAGGTAGCGGACCAAAGATAGCCGTTGTTTACCTAAGGTCGTTACACAGCAGGGGTTTCATTCAGTCAGAGGGAAAAGAAAAAATAATTTAAGGTTTCTACATTTGTTTTGAACTGCAATATACTTCTTCCTTTTATTTTAAGAACCATTCCCTTCTCATTTGTCTGTATCAGAAAAAAATGCAAAAAAATCACTAGAATGTGCCTATTTACCCAAAGTACGTACTAGATCACTAGTTCAATAGTAAAATCACTAAATCTAGTACGAAATCATAAATGTGGCATCCCTGGGCTGGAGCGAAAGTAATGGTTGGAGTAAAAACTAGTCCGTATTTCTACTGCGTTCTGTTGTTGAATTCACAGAAATGTTCAAAAATAAATTCAAGAAGTAAAACACGATCCTACAAAAGACTGTTTACTTGCTCACTGGTTTTCGTATTGTGAAATGAAACTCAAGTGCGCAGTCATGTTGAATACTTCTGTCCCTTTCTACTTTACAACTTGAGGTGGGATGAGGGTCAGGATAGATCTAGTGATATACCGCTAAAGGAAGTGCTTCAGTACAGAGTCGGAAGTGGTATGTATTGTTTATACTACTTACAACGTTACCCCCACATAAAATATAAATTCACCCTTTCTCCCTTCCCTTTTTCGAATACAATGAACCGACTCTTTTGCTGAAGAAAGATGCTAAAAGAAAATTGAAACATCTGTGTCTAAACTTTTTTTGAAGCGCAGTATTTGTAAGGTTTTGCGAGTGTTTTCGAGATAGCCAAATCTTTTACCATGGACTCCTGCTGCGAACTGACCGTGAGTAAACACCCGATCTCGCTGTGCTCAATTTCTCTCGCACACGTGAAATGGGTTTGTTGTTTCCAAAACAAATAGGAAGTTACCTTGTGCTTTTGCATTTCTGCACGCACACAGGTACCATTGTTGTTTTAATGATCAGAAGAAATATCAAAACCATCCGATATATATATGATTCGAAACAGCTAACAGAGGGAGGCAAAGATAAAAGTAGGCCTATATCAAGTTTTCCGCGTGGTACCATTACGGAGAATAAATATTTGATAAAGTCACGTAGATGTGCTTAAACCTATTCCATCTGTCCTTATAACTTTTCTGGTCTCATCAATTTCTCAGGAGAATACGTACAACATATGTCCAAATTCCATATATACTCTTTCTAAACTAATGAGTAAACTCATTAAGAACACCAACTGATATCAATAAACAGGAAAGAAAACAATACTTTATACTTCTATCATTTGGTACACATCTCTATGAAGCACAGCTTGTTTCTTTTCGAAATAGCTCCTTCGTGCCACAGCTGTGGTTAGTTTTGTTTTGTGTTAGGATGAAAGAGAGAAATGCAACATTTGCTTCGCGGTGAAGTTATATATATTATTAAGATGAGCGGTGATAAGCGAGGTTTAACAAAAAGTGAGTTTCGGATGCACAATTTAACGGGTAGTTGCAGTCCGTATTGAGAATCGAACCAAATGACATCATAATAAAGTCAAAACCATAATTTTGAGTTGAATTGATTCTGAGTTTAACGTCCCGTTCAGCAGCGAGGCTATGTGAGACGTGGACCTACTGATTAACGTGGAATCCGAACCACATGAACTCCCACCGGGAATCAAGCCCAGGTTTCCCACGCCAAAGGCAAGTATGCTAACCATTAGCCACAAAGGAGCTCCACCATAATTTTAGTGGGCGTTAAGAAATATCTCGCCAGTGCTTTTACAATAAATAAAATTTTATAAGTATTAAAGAATAGTGGTAAGATATTTTATAATAGCTCTTTTATTTATGAGATATGAGTATTTTGAAAAAAAAAACAACTAAAGAATAGGTTGGCGGAACCACAAAAGACTTTCTTATAAATACATACGCACCTTACTCACCTTTTATAATTGCCATGCTTACGTTCTCCATAAAAACAGAAATTCTCTTTTAGTGATACTTTACACAAGATCATGAAGTGGGTTCAAATTTAATTAAAGGCAAAATACAATACAATAATCCACAAATATTGCCTCAAGTGAGTTTAAAGATTTCTAAACACTAGTGCGAAACCGGGCTCTGCCGTTGCGATCGATTTACAGGTCTTGAGACGAAAGTAAGAAGGGACTTGCGCACACAGTAAGTAAAAACAATTAATATGCCTCTAACTTTCCCCCAAATGGGTGTATCTTAAAGCTAACCTCACCATTATTTTTCTAATTAAATTCTAGCCCGAAATTATGTATCATGTTACCCTATTCCCATTTTGAAAACTTGACCTTAATTCAAAATGGTGGATTTCAAGATGGCTGCCATCAAGGTCATATCTACCATACGACTTCCCCCCAGGACTTATATGTATCCACATGGTTTTTCTTCACTTTTCTTCATTAACGCTCCGTTTTACAAGGGTAGTAAGGGACTTCTGTAGTAATCTCTAATAACCACATCACAACTCTTAAAAGTTATTTAAAAAAAATAGAAAACATGCACCATGGCAAAAATTTGTCATCACAAGTAATGATGCATACATGCCTTCTATCAGCAAAAAAAGTTTCATTGAAATTGGAGCCGGACATTTGGGTGATGTCCCTTGTGGGATGTGATTGAACGTGACGTTAGAGCACATCGCCCCCCTTCCCGGAATTTACGGGAATTAGGTGACCTGAGTGAGCACATGTGGTGCCAGCTCTCTCCAGCGACCTATCAAGGATTATTGCGTGTATGCCAAGACGTGTCGCCGTTTTTATCCATGCCAAAAGTCGACATACTGACAATTAGGTAGGTAGTCATGATGGTCTGGCTGATGTGTGCGTATATTTTAACTCGTACATTTTGTCTCGACTCGAATTTCGAGACGTCTCGACTCGAATTCGAGTCGAGTCGAGACAGAGACTGTCGAGTCGAGACAGAAACATATTTTCGAGTCGAGACACGAGTCGAGACAACATTTTCTCGAAACGAGTCGAGACAGGCTTAAATCTCGACTCGACTCGACTCGAATGCATCCCTAATCATTCCACGAATCAAATAACCAAATGGACTTTGCATTAGACGCTGGGAGAAAAACCTCTTGAACCATGACCTCACAAGACTTGTTAATTTTCCCTTTCAGTTATAGATTATTTTGGACTATAGTGAGAAGCGAGGGGACTCACTTTAAATAAGCACCCCTAATAGTGAGAGGCACAGAGACGCACTTTAATCAAGAGTAGAGTGGGGACACTTGCGGGTGTTTTTTTTCCTACTGCGCATGCGCAAACCCTCGACGCTGATTGGCTGGCGCAGGTCACGTGACCCCACCCCCTTGGCCACGCCCCTTGACGCTGATTGGCTGGCCACGCCCCCGGCCACGCCCCTTCACGCTGATTGGTCGGTGTAGGCCACGCCCCCTGCCACGCCCCTTGACGCTGATTGGTTGGCGTCGGCCACGCCCCTTGACGCCGATTGGTCACGCTCTTTTACGACCTCCGATTGGCTGGCAGCGGACCCCGCCCCGTACGCGCCGATTGGCTGGCGCGGGACCCCCTTCCGATTGGCTGGCACCGGACCTCGCCCCCTTGACGCTGATTGGCCGGCCACGCGCACGGTCCGCGCAGATCGGTTAGCACCGGACCCCGCCCCTTAACGGCGATTGGTCACGCTTAGGAGTACCGCGCTGATTGGTCGACGCCGGGCCCCCACCCACGGGACTCACGTACCGCGCACATGCCACATTGCGGTAGAGAATACGAACACATAGCATAGCAGATAATACATAAGATTCGTTCCCTTTTATGAGCACTTTACGAACACATAGCAGATCGATAACACATTCTCCATCCGCTTATTTAACATAGCACATATTACATAAGACTCGTTCCCTTTTATGAGCACTTTTAACATAGCAGAAATTACACAGAGACTACGAACACATAACATAGCACATGTTACACAGAGACTCATTCCCCCGTTTATGAGCACTCTTTTTAAACATAGCAGAGAATGATGGGGGTGTATTCGCCCTCCATTTTGAGACCAATTTTTTGACCTACTGCGCATATGCGCAAAACTGTTCCGATTCCGCCGTTAAAAAATAACAACACACACAGCAGGCCGCAGACTGTTCCGGTTCAGGGGTAGATTACGGATATGCGCAGAAACATAAAATAAGACATAACACCCCCGTTCTCTTTAACGACCACTTTATAGCAACATAATAGAGCAGAGAAAAAAAAATAACAACACACACACACACACACACACTTGATTGCTAATGCGCAGTAAAATTAAATTTCCAATTAATTACACATTGCACGCATGCGCAGAAAAATTACACTAGACTACAGCCTGTTCCAGTTGCAATGCTGGTTCCGGTTCAATAGAGCAGACTACGTGCAACAAGCAGATCATAAAAGACTATGACCTATTTTTCATCCCCTAAATAACATAGTATACACCCACACTTGGTTGCGTATGCCAAATCCGATTTAGTACAAATAACACGCATGCGCAGAAACATTTTACATTTCCGGTTCGACCATGCTGGTAAAGAATACCACACTTATTTCTACCAGGGTCTTATAGTTTTTTGCGGGATACGCCCTTTCTATAATTTTAACCGATTTGCATGAAACTCGGCATATGGGGGTTTTCGACCATGCTGAGTACGAATATCATACTTATTTTTAACAGGGTCTTATGGTTCATGTGGGATACGCCCTTTCTATGACGCTTAAAACCTAATAACTCAAAAACGGATCCACATATTGAGATCGTGTTTCCACATTTAGTAACGGGTCACCAGCAACCACAAGTTCCAAAATAATGACCATTGAGGTCAAAGGTCAACATACTTAAAACCTAATCACTCGAAAACAGTGCCACATATTGAGATGGTGTTTCCAAGTCTGGTAATTGGTCATCAGGTACTACAAGTTCCAAAATAATGACCATCGAGGCCAAAGGTCAACCTACTTAAAACCTAATAACACGAAAACTGAGCCACATATTGAGATGGTGTTTCCAAGTCTGGTAATTGGTCATCAGGTACTACAGTTCCAAAATAATGATCATCGAGGTCAAAGGTCAACATACTTAAAACCTAATCACACGAAAACGGGGCCACATATTGAGATGGTGTTTCCAAGTCTAGTAATTGGTCATCAGGTACTAAAAGTTCCAAAATAATGACCATCGAGGTCAAAGGTCAACATACTTAAAACCTAATAACACGAAAACGGAGCCACATATTGAGATGCTGTTTCCAAATCTGGTAATTGGTCGTCAGGTACTACAAGTTCCAAAATAATGACCATCGAGGTCAAAGGTCAACATACTTAAAACCTAATCACTCGAAAACGGGGCCGCATATTGAGATGCTGTTTCCACATTTAGAAATTGGTCATCAGGTACTACAAGATCCAAAACATTGACCATCGAGGTCAAAGGTCAACATACTTAAAACCTATTCACTCGAAAACGGAGCCACATATTGAGGTGCTGTTTCCAAATCTAGTAACTGGTCATCAACTACTACAAGATCCAAAACATTGATCATCGAGGTCAAAGGTCAACATACTTAAAACCTAATAACACGAAAACTGATCCACATATTGAGGTGCTGTTTCCACATTTAGTAATCGGCCACCAACTACTACAAGTTCCAAAATAATGACCATCGAGGTCAAAGGTCAACATACTTAAAACCTAATAACCCGAGAACGGAGCCACATATTGAGATGCTGTTTCCACATTTAGTAATTGGTCATCAGGTACTACAAGTTCCAAAATAATGACCATCGAGGTCAAAGGTCAACATACTTAAAACCTAATCACTCGAAAACGGAGCCACATATTGAGGTCGTGTTTCCACATTTAGTAATTGGTCATCAGGTACTACATGATCCAAAACATTGACCATCGAGGTTAAAGGTCAACATACTTAAAACCTAATCACACGAAAACTGAGCCACATATTGAGATGCTGTTTCCAAATCTAGTAATTGGTCATCAGGTACTACAAGATCCAAAACATTGACCATCGAGGTTAAAGGTCAACATACTTAAAACCTAATCACACGAAAACTGAGCCACATATTGAGATGCTGTTTCCAAATCTGGTAATTGGTCATCAGGTACTACATGTTCCAAAATAATGACCATCGAGGTCAAAGGTCAACATACTTAAAACCTAATAACACGAAAACGGGGCCACATATTGAGATGGTGTTTCCAAGTCTAGTAATTGGTCATCAGGTACTACAAGTTCCAAAGATAGATTATTTTTTGAAGAATACGTTGTGTTGAATACGATCGTGAATACCGGTGTCACAGCGGCAAAAAATAAGCCGAATATAGATTTTTTTAAAAATAAGCATTTTTTGAACTTTGTCAAAATTTTCGGTGGTTGTTTTGCAAAGTAAAATTCCGTTTTTTTCTATTTACAGGTTTAGAAAGAATACGTTATTGGGAAAAACATTAATTGGTGTTCTATAGTTGGAACAGCCCCAATTACTTTTTTCTTGCAAATACCTGATTTTTCCGAGAAGAATTTTGCAAAAAAAAATATAGCTTTACAGTGAATAATTGTTGAACGTTAAGAATAATAGGATATTAGAAAAAAACATTAATTGGTGTTCTATAGTTGGAACAGTCCCAATTACTTTTTTCTTGCAAATACCTGATTTTTTCGAGAATAATTTTGCAAAAAAATATAGCGTTACAGTGAATAATTGTTGAACGTTAAGAATAATAGGCTATTAGAAAAAACACTAATCGGTGTTCTATAGTTGGAAGACCACAATTAAGATAAAACAGCAAGCATTAACGATTTTACAATATTCTAAAAGTTAGATAAACAGCAAAAAAATGGAGCGTTTAATATAATATCTGAGTCTCAGCAATATTATAGACAGTTTAAAGATAATGGGAATTTACTGACAATTGAATTAACTCCTCCCCAGAGGGAGAAAAACCCCTTGAATGGGTAGAAAACGGTATTAATGATTTGGTACGGTATGTAATGAGAGGTGTGCTCCCTCATCATCGTGTAGGGTTGACTTTTATAAACCAAAATCACCCAGATAAACCATTCTATTTGTCGTTTCGAACTGCTAATAATATGACTGCTGAAAATGTGTGGGGTGCGTTAGAAAAAGTAATTCAATCCAATACTTCATTCTTATATCAAGATCGCTTTATTCTCTATTTTCACCACGTCGAATTACCTATTGGTATGGGACGGGTGAAACAGAATTTTTCTGACATAAACGAGTACATAAAACATAACAGAGGTATTATAGTCATTAAAAACCCTGAATACTATTGTTTGGGTCAAGCTCTGGTGGTGGCTATAGGGCTTATTGAACATAAAAACGATACAAAAGAAAGAGATAGATATCGAAATCAATACGCAAAACATATGTTTCAAAAGGTATCCGAACTAAGTGAAAAGGCTGGTGTTAGCCTAGAGAATGGCGGGGGGATACCGGAATTAAAAAAATTTCAAGCATATTTAGCGGATTATAAAATCACAGTGTATGATGGGTTATCGGGGGAAAAAATATTTTTTGAGGGTCACGGTCATGGCAAACAGATTAATTTGTTATATATTAACAACCATTATAATGTCATCACTAGCCTAACAGCAGCCTTTTCATGCGGATACTTCTGCGAAGAATGCCACAAAAAATTTCAGACTAAAGACAGACACGTGGGGAAGTGTAAAGCTTTATGCAATAAATGCCAGAACAGACCACCATGCACAATTACGGAAAGTGTAGTATACTGCCGGGAATGCAATAGATGCTTTTATGGGGCTCAGTGCCTCAAAAACCATAAGGCTTCATTGTGCGCTATTCTGAAGGTGTGTCCTCAATGTCGTAAAGCCTACGTCGTGAAAAAAGGGCGGAATCCACATGTCTGTGGGGAGGTATTCAGCACAGGGTGTAATAATATGATGCCGTCAGGCCATTTATGTTATATACAACCATGCCGAACGCGTACCCCACAGAAATGGTTATTAGTGTTTTACGATATCGAGTGCCGCCAAGATAAAGAGATAGCCGGTGGTATTTTTGAGCATGAGCCCAACCTGTTAGTCAGCAAACAGGTGTGCTACTGTTGTAAAAACAGTGAGACTGAACGGTGTGGTGTATGCGGCGATAGAACACATGTATTTTACGGGGACAAATGCATTGGCGAATTTTTAGACTATTTAGCACAAAGGCGTTCTGAAATAAATAAAATAGTCGTTGTAGCTCATAACGCAAAGGGCTACGACGCCCATTTTATTTTACGTGCAATGATGCTTCATAAAGAGTGGACACCGCGAATAATTATGCGGGGGTGCAAAATTTTATCGATGGAGTATTTATATTTAAAATTTATTGATAGTCTAAATTTCCTGCCGATGCCTTTGGCCAAATTAGGCGACGCGTTCGATTTGTCCGTCTCGAAGGGTCATTTCCCTCATTTATTCAATGCAAAAGCTAATCAGGAGTATAGGGGTGCTTTACCAGGTATCGAGTATTACGATGTGGGGGGTTTGAAAAAGAAACAGAAAGAGAAGTTTTTGCGTTGGTACAATGAGGAAAAGGAAACACTTGGAGAGACGGGTTTCGTTTTAAAAGAACAACTTATAAAATACTGTATGAACGATGTGGACGTGCTGCGCAATGCTTGCGTAAAATTTCTGAACGAGTTTGAGGCTATATCTGGCGTCAACCCGTTCCTCGAGACTATAAGCATTGCCAGCGCGTGCAACTTAATGTATCGAAAAAAGTTCCTGCGACAAGACACCATTGGTATTATCCCACATAGTGGCTACAGGTGGCGTGATAATCAATCTGTCGGCGCCGTTCAGTGGCTCGTGTACGAGGCCGACAGATTGAAAACACGAATCCAACATTCTGGTAACGGGCGAGAGGTTGTGGTGAGAGGAGGGTATAAAGTGGATGGATATGCACACTATAATGGTGAAGAACACGTTTGGGAGTACCAAGGGTGTCTATTTCACGGGTGCCGGGAGTGTTACCCCACAGGCCGTGACAACCCCATATATAATGACGCGTACACTACTTTCAATATGCGTTATGAAAGTAGTGTAAACAAAATTATTCGTTTAAAAGAGCTGGGGTATATAGTCCATGAAATGTGGGAATGCCGGTGGCGTGAGTTTTTAAAAGAACACCCACCGGTGAGTATATTTGTAAAAAACCACATCATGACTAAAAAAGCCCCAATTCACCCGCGGGATGCCCTGTATGGCGGTAGAGTCGACAACGTGAAACTCTACAGAAAGGCGAAAGAGGGAGAACGTATCATGTATACAGATATAATCTCCCTCTATCCTTACTGCTGTAAGGTGAAAAAATATCCTGTGAGTCATCCGAAAGTTTATGTGGGCGATGACGAGTGTCCCGATATTTCAGCGTTTGAGGGAATAATAAAGTGTTCGGTTTTACCCCCGACCAATCTCTACCACCCGGTGCTGCCCTATTGGAGTGGTGGAAAATTATTATTTCCCTTATGCCGAACGTGCGCGGACACTCTGAATGGAGAAGAAGAATGCAGGCATTCGGAAGGGGAAAGAGCTTTGACTGGAGTGTGGGCTGTAGACGAAGTGCGGGTAGCTGTCGAGAAAGGATATAGAGTGCTAGAAAAACACGAAGTATGGAGCTATGAGGTTCTAATGTATGACGCTGAAAAGAAAGAGGGCGGTCTTTTCACGGAATACATTAACCTGTTTATGAAGATCAAGACTGAGTGTAACGGTTGGCCTGCAGGATGCGTCACCGAACAACAAAAAGACCAGTTCATACAGGAGTATTATGAGAAAGAGGGTATTCGATTAGACCGGGAAAAGATTATGCGCAACAAACCTAAGAAACGAATTTCAAAGCTAGGAGTAAACAGCCTGTGGGGTAAGTTCGCACAGAGAGAAAACATGGAGCAAATCGCTATCATTAAAACTCCCGAGGAGTATTTCGATAAATTAACAAATCCAAATATTGAGGTTAATTCGTGTATTCCAATCGGCGACAAATTCCGTGTGCTCAACTGGAGTGTTAATGAGAGCGTTATTGCTCCTGCTAAAAACATTAACGTGATAATCGCCGCATACACCACGACACACGCTCGCCTCGAGTTATTTCGTTATTTGGATTTACTTGGCGAGCGTGTGTTATATTATGATACCGATAGTATTATTTACACTCAATCGCCTGGTGAGCCACAGTTAAAAATAGGAGTGCATTTAGGGGAATGGAAGAATGAGTTGGCAGAATATGGTCCGGATGCATATATCGAAGAATTTTGTGCTGGTGGTCCCAAATGTTACGGCTATTCTGTTGTTAACACTCTTAATGGTAAAACAAAGACAGTATGTAAAATCAAGGGAATCACACTGAATAATAAAACATTAAAATATGTTAACTTTGAACAAATGAAAGATATGATTTTAAATAATTCGCCTTCTATTAGCGTTCCTCTCGGTCGACAAATTGTACGTACTAAAGATTATAAATTGATTACTAAGCCGGAGGCGCATAAAATCTATCAGGTAACTGCTAGTAAAAGGAAACGAATAGAAAATTTTGATACACTTCCCTACGGTTATAAAAGAAATCGAATAGGGTAAATACAGTATTAGTAGAAACGATAGTTTTTAATTAAGTAGAGAGTAAAAAAAATGGATAATCAAATTTTAAATCAATATTATTATTATTTCAATGAACTCGAGGTATGTGTTGGTCTAGCATACGATGATGAGGGAGAATTTTCTGTTATTATCACTTTACATAAGTACTCTGATCGTATTCGTCTTTCACCTGATGAGTGGTATACTTTTCTATCATATTATTCATATATTGAAAACTACTTTAATGCTGTTACAAATTCTTCATTGCCTACACAATTTTTCATTAGTGAAAATTATAAAATATCATTGTCAGATACTCTTAAAGGTATTCGTCAGTGTTTTATTCGCTCGTCAGATGACGATAGTAATGACCAGGTAAATTTCTGTGTTTGTACATGGCGAAAACTCCAGCTTCATTTGCCGTGCATTCAGCGGACCATAATTACTTGTTCTCAATTATGTAAAGTTGTAAACATGCCTGAAAAGTAATAATAATAATATGTTATTATATTCATAATTATTTTGTGGTGTAACAGAATATGGAGTTTCAACATCCATTTACTTGTATTATAGCTGGCCCCACTGGGTGTGGTAAATCATATTTTGTAAAAGAGTTTTTAAAACATTATGCCGAAAAATGGAAAAATATAGTATGGTGTTATGGTGAGTGGCAACCTCTGTATGAAACTCTATCCTCAGGTTGTACATTTAAAGAAGGGCTCCCAAAAATAGATGATTTTCCAGCACAAGCTGGCCCCCATCTGGTAATTATTGACGATTTAATGCGAGAATGTGATACACGAATTGTTGACTTTTTTACTAAAGGTAGCCACCACCGAGATTTAAGTGTTATTTTTATAACACAAAATATGTTTCATCAAGCTAAAGGTATGCGAGACATATCATTAAATTGCCATTATATAATATTTTTTAAAAACCCCAGAGACCAGGCTCAAATTAGTTATCTAGCACGCCAATTATATCCTGGTAACACAAAATTTGTACAGGAAGCCTATCAGGACGCAACACAAGATCCTCATAGTTATTTGGTTTTTGATTTAAAACAGGGCACTCCCGACGAACATCGTGTTCGAACAAAAATTTTCCCCTCAGATTCTTACAATTATGTTTATGTACCGGTAAAAAAATAATCTCAATAACTGATATATTTTAATACTCAATTTTAATATAATAGCTACAAAAAGAAAAATGATTAGCAAAGAGAGTGCACATTTACTAAAACTTTTAGCAAAGGCGAAACCCAAAGTACGCCAAGCAATTTTACAAAATGCTGATCCCGAATTAATTCGTTCTATTTGTGAATGTTCCTATAACGTATTACAAGGAAATGTTCCGTTAAATAAAAAAGAGAAAAATAGATTAAAAAGATATAGAAAGGAATTGAGGTATTTAGCGAAAAAAGGTCCATCATTAAAACAAAAGAAAAAACGAATAATTGTACAAAAAGGTGGGTTTCTTACTGCTTTGCTTTCACCTATTATTGGAGGTATACTATCTACTTTAATTATATAATTATGCAGCATGCACAAAAGCTTGTTTTAATTGCACCAGAAAAATTGCACCAATATCAAACTATATCTAATTTAGATGATGAGATGAAAAATATTTTAAATAATAAAAATATGAGTGTTGAAGAAAAATGGATACGCTATAAAGAGGTGTTACAAAAATATTTACACATTGTGCAAAAACCTACTGCAACAACATCAACTAGTGTTGGTACTAAGAAGGAGGAGGAGGATGAGGACGGGGAGGAAGAGGATGAAATGCTATCTACTCTTCCCGAAAATTGTCTGCGTAAAGCAAGACCTTTATTACGTAGATTAAAACACAATTCCAGCATTCATTGGGATGACAATGGTAATGTTAATATTTATAATAAATTAATTCCTGGAGCTAATATAGTAGATCTAATAGCAGATTTTGTCAGGTATCGCAAGAAAAATATTCCCCCTACAGGTTGGGAACCCTTTGCTGTACTGTTAGCAAAATCCAATATACCTTTAGAGTATATAGGCAACCCACAGCGTGTAGAATATATTCGTAAGCTGACATCATCTGCTGCTGCTGATCCAAAACAGGAAGAAGAAGAGGAGGAGGAGGAGCCACCACGTAAACGTAAAGTTGTCAACAGATGGTGTGATTATAAAATATGAAGAAGCTGGCCGATATTTATTATAACCCTTCACACCCTGCCTCGTTTTCAACCGCAACGTCATTATGGAGAGCTGTGAAGAAATCTATTCCTTTACACAAAGTGCAACAGTGGGTAAAAGAACAGTCGGCTTATACTCTGCATAAGCCAGTACGTAAAAAGTTTCCACGTAATCCCTATTTAGTGTTCAATATTGACGATCAGTGGCAAGCTGATTTAAACGATATGCACAGTCTGCAGAAGTATAATGATGGTAATAGGTATATTTTAACAGTGATTGATTTGTTTAGTCGTTATGCCTGGGCTGTGCCTGTACGTACAAAAACTGGTGAAAACAAAAGCATTTAAGCAAATATTTGCATCTACTCGTCGTAGACCCTTACGTCTACAAACAGATAAAGGTACAGAGTTTGTTAATAGACCATTTCAGTTATACTTAAAAAAGCAAAATATTAAATTCTTCACAACACAAAACGCCGATATTAAAGCAAGTGTGGTGGAACGTTTTAATCGAACTCTTAAAGAACGAATGTGGAAATATTTTACAGCCAAGAAGACTTACCGATACATAGATGTGCTATCGAAACTTGTTCAGGCATATAATTCTAGACCGCATAGAGCTCATCAATTACCACCCGCCAGTGTGAACCAGGACACTTTTCAACAAGTTTGGAATAAATTAATAAAACCAATGCCACATACTAACATTGCAAAATATAAAAAAGGTGATACTGTGCGCATTACTAAAGCAAAACGGCATTTTGAAAAAGGGTACAAGGAAAAGTGGACTGTAGAAATATTTAAAATAAAACAGGTGATACATAAGGAAAAGAAAGTGGTTTATGTGTTGGAGGACTTAAATGGTGAAGTAATTGATGGTACATTTTACGAGGAGGAATTACAAGTAGTGCCTCTGCCTAAAGTTTATGAAATAGACGAAATTTTAGAAGTTAAAGGTAAACGTGTACTTGTTCGTTGGCGGGGATATCCCCCTTCCTTTAATTCATGGATTCCTGTGTCACATTTAAAAAACATTTAGCCACAATACAATATTATAAACAACTGTTCTATCTGTGTATATAGGAAAAAATAATAATAATGAATGATCCATACTTTAAATACTATACTCACCAAGCAGGAGGTGGTTATAACGTGTATAGAGGTGCACCATATCAAGAAGGTTATGGTATTGGAAGTTTTTTAGGTGGTTTATTTCGAAGTGTATTTCCGTTAATTAAACAAGGAGCAAAAACTGTTGGTAAAGAATTGTTACGTACAGGAACCCAAGCAGCACACCGACGTCGAAAAGACGTGGTTTTTTTGGTGTAAAACACCGTAAAATACACCGAACATGACGTGATTTACACGTCTTTTCCCACGTGGAAATGTCCGGGAATATGACGTGATTTTTATGACGTCTTTTTCACGTCATAGAATATGACGTGATTTTTATGACGTCTTTTACACGTCATAGAAATGACGTGTAAATCACGTCTTTTTTACGTGATTTCCACGTGTAAATCACGTCTTTTTCACACCCTTCATGTGAATTGGGGGGGGCGTTCTCGAAATGAGGCGGCGAGAAGCAAAGGGGTGTAAGTGATATTTGCAATAAAGTATGGATGTCTCAAAAATGGATTCTGCACAGCTAAATATACAAAGTGTATGGTGAAGCTCGTCGCAGTCAAATAGAAAGTCTACCCATGAATGCTCTACGCCGAACTTCATTATGCAGTTTGTATATTTTGCAATGCAGAATCCATTTTAGAGACATACA
Organism: Thermobia domestica; assembly: GCF_964235325.1. Lineage (NCBI taxonomy): Eukaryota > Metazoa > Arthropoda > Insecta > Zygentoma > Lepismatidae > Thermobia > Thermobia domestica. The sequence goes on along the minus strand of NC_137460.1, from coordinate 242,211,051 downwards.
TACTCTATTGAAAATGTCACTTACACCCCTTTGCTTCTCGCTACCTCAAATGTCATGGAAGTCTGACAGGATTGTTCAGTTCCAAATGTCAAAACCATTAGAAATTGATGTGCATCCGCAGTTTTGATATTAGGAATTTCAATCCATGTACTGGCGTGGGAGACCCGGGTTCGATTCCCGGCGGGAGCTCATGTGGTTCGGATTCCACGTTAATCAGTAGGTCCACGTCTCATAGCCTCGCTGCTGAACGGGACGCTAAACTAAAATCAACTCAACTCAACTCAATCCATGTACTACCTCGATTATTCGCCACACTTTTGAGGCTATTTATCAGCCCCTATTCAACCATTTTGCACCAAAGTTAGGGGTTAGGCTACTAGAGCTACCTAGTTTTGGCCCCGTAAATTTTGAAATAGATCGGTTGAATAGTGGTTGAAACAAATAACCCTGAAACTGTGTCGAATAATTGAGATCCTACTATACATAGATTGAGATTCCTAATGTCAACACTGGATACACATCAATTTATGATTATTTGGACATATGGAACTGAATAATAATAATAATAATAATAATAATAATAATAATAATAATAATAATAATAATAAAAATAATAACAATAATAATATCTACTCTAAAACACACAGCTTACAACACATTTTTTAAAAAAAATGATAAAAAAGAAAAAATCATACTTTTTCTCTTAACTGTGTTTTTTTTTTCTTGACAGTTCTGAACTGATCTCTGGCCGCAACAATTTTCTTGGGTAAAAAAAAAGTCTACGAATAACAACTGGACAACGATTATTATAAGTAAAAACAATAATGAAAATAAATTTATCCTTGTGGCTGCTGCTTGATTTTTCACCATTGTGTTGTAATTTGCATAATAATTTACAAGCTCCTATACCAGATAAGTAAGACCACTAGGTTATTGTAATAAATAACAGATCAGGATAGACCCTAAGAACCCTAGATCTTGCCACAGCGAAATACATCACCACCCTCTCTCGGAAGCACACATTGGGGAACGTCAAAGTATTGTGGTCTATTTGATTGGTCTGTACCAAGAATTTGGAAATTTCGCTTCTCCGAAGGTTCGTATTATCTATGGATTGGGGATTTCCATATCCAATTGACCACCTCTAGTGTTGTTGATTTATATTTTTTTAGTATTTGGATAGTAACCTATTGAAGAGTATATATTCGCCTCTTAATGTGTGGTATATTTACCTACACATTAAGAAGCGAATATACAATAGCTGTCAAGGAATAATTATATACGTAGTGCTACAGAAAAGAAACAGCAGCTCTTGCTCCACGAAAGGATAAATTTAAAGCCATACATTAAACAGAAAACCGAGACGCATTGGATCGACTTGAAAAACATTAAAAAAAGCATTCAAATGTAAGACTCACCCCTGGCGGAAAAAAATACCCTACATAACTTTTAAGAATGAGAAAAGACGAATAAACATTGTAAAAACAAAGAATGAAATAGAAAAATAAAGGAACATTGTACTTACAGTCCTAAGAAAATGAAATGAAATCTTTAAGTTTTACGTCCCACGCTTATACCGGTTAGGCTAAAGGAGACGGTGATAATGAGAAATGAATGAAATGGTGGAATGAAGAAAGTGGGAGGAAACGGGAGAACCCCGAGAAAACCCACGCACACGGTTTGTCTACTACGAAGTTCACTTGGCGGGGGCTGGGATCGAACCCGGAACCCCAAGCACCAGAGGTGAACGCTCTACCACTGAGCCACCGCGGCCTTTGTTACTAAGAAGAATCCACTCATTTCGTCACTGGAATTTATTCATGTGCATTTACTTGTACAGCGGGGGACACTTCTAAATGGTACACCTTAGCCGTAAATCTCCATATGGCTGTACCATTTAGAAGTGTCCCCCGCTGTACCTTCTTCTTAATGAAATTACGGTACAACACGTGCTTCGATAAATTTTATAGCTATCCATTATTACGCTAGTATGCGCACACATACAAACAAACACAACCACCCACATCCAACACACACTCACATACACAAGAACAATGGGTTTTATTGACAGTGCAAAATTTAGGACTAAACTTTTATAACTCCAATTTAAGACCTTTATTTTGGAGGTGAAAAATCGAAAAAGAAAGTACATTTTAAAATTAATTAATCTCTGAGGGATGAAAGCGAAAACACATAACCATTAATTTGAATTCTACATTTATTAGTTATATGTACAATGTGCACGTTTTGTCGTATAAAATAATATTCATACTATTTGTAATGCAACAAGAAACACTGATTGTCTATATTATTTGTAACAAACAAGAAATATGTAGACAATGCAAATCTGTTGGTTATAATCTAAAACTTACAGAGATCTTTTAATAATATAAAATAAAAAGAATTAAATTTTCCTATAAATTTCGTATGAAGGAAAACACCTTTCATAGTTATTGAAAGTACAGAAATACAGCATCATATCAAAAAAGCCTCACGTGCTTAAGTAGGTTAAAAATGGGGACTGCGGTAAGTATCCCACTTCTTCATCTATTATACCAGTAGCAGTTTCTTCCATCTTTTAGTTTTCGAAAGAGATGCCTTTACATTGATTTCCAAACAAAGCGAGGAGGGACAGGTCAACATGCTTCAAGCATGCCGAATCCTTTTCATCCTCAAACAACAAGGCAGATGGAAGTGAATATCTTTCTACTAACGTTTTGAAGATTTGTGGCATTTGTTCATTTGAAGATCTTTATTTTTACTCACGAATGATAAGTGTCTTTAAGGCTAGTTTACACAACGTGAACTTTGCTCTTTTTTTCCGCGGGAGTTAAATTTTATCGCCAGCTCTTTGGAAACCAAGCATCAGAGAAAGGTCCCTTTTTCTCCCAACGATGACAGATAGGAACACTGAAACAGAAAAAAAAATCATGAACAATCATAGTGCAATTTTTCAGGAGGGGAGAAAATTTAAAAAAACAATTACAATACGTCATGTGTAACTACAATCAATACGCAATAAAACGATTAGTTACTGCACTCGCTTGCATGAAGTCCCACTTTTAATGTCCTTCCATACAGCGAAATTAAACTACCATTAATTTATTTATTCTGTAATAGCTTAACTTTTGATTTTATTGCAGCTGTTAACTCTGATTGTTTAGGAAAATCAAACAAGTTGGGGGATAAGACTTTGTATATACAGATACATGACAAATAATTCTGAAACACTCATAGAAGGCTACATTACGTATGTGCTCACAATATAAAATGCCACTCCAAGACCAACTTTAGGATGTGAGCTAAAAGAGACGATCAAGTATATTGATACGATATTACAACTGATGCAAAAAAAAACTGAGTTTTACGTCCTACAGTTTTGTCGGTTAGGCTAAAGGAGACGGTGATGATGAAGACTGAATGAAATGGTGGAATGAAGAAAGTGGGAGAACCTCGAGTAAACCCACGCACACTGTGCTTGTCCACCACAAAGTTCACTTTGCGGGGACTGGAATCATAACTGATGCAGACTCATGCAGTAAGAATAGTTTTTATGGTATGAAACAAAGAACTTTCTAATAATAAAATAATATAGCTACTCATTTATCAAACACAACTAGACAACGATAGAAATTACATGTATTATCTTTCACTACTGCTATGTAACCCCCAAAATGGAGTCAAAATTCCGCATTTACATATCGTGACAGAACTGCGCTATCGGATGCAGCAATCTGACAAGCTGCACACAGGTGGAATTAACTAGTAAAGGTATCCTTCTACTGTCATAAGAAATTTCATCCTGATTGGATACGATTTAGTAAGTTAAATTTATGATGCAAGACGAAACATATATTAGCATTTCAAAATATGACAAAAAAGAAAGTGAAAATTACAAACAAAATGGTGTATAACTTATGTATTCCGAAAAATAAAAAATTGTGAGCAAACGCCCCCTCACTTGTTACTGGAGTATTTTTTAAAAATAAGACTTCTAGAACCAGAATTCTGTCACAAGCAGTAGGGTGAAAATCGTCACATTATTTGTTCTGAGCAGGGTTAGAAGTTGCGGCAGCTATTATTATTATTATTATTATTATTATTAATAATAATAATAATAATAATAATAATAATAATAATAATAATAATAATATAAATAATAATAATAAAAATAAAAATAAAACTTCTCTTTGGTGAAAATTATATTTAACCCCTCTGTTGAGAAAAACATTTTCGGGAGGAGTACTTTTACCCATTCAAAAAAAAAAAAGCGCGAACACTATAACATGTGATACATTCCATATTAAAGCTTTGCTTATATATAAATACTCAAGTCAAATAAAATAATTGCTGAAGGAATAAAAATTAATAAACAAGGAAATCTTTAAAAATCAAAAATAATAAATAAATAAATAGAGTGTATCTGAAGAAGATAAGGGTAGTTGCTGAAACAGTTACATTTAAATAAAATTGGCGCAGCTGTGGCTCGGTGATAGAGCGTTCACCTCTGGTGCTTGGGGCCAATGGTTCGATCCCAGCTCACTTCAAGCGGCTTTTCTTGGAGTTCTCCAATTTTTTCCCACATTCTTCATTCCACCATTTAATTCACTTCTCATCATCACCGACTCCCTTAGCCTCAGTGCCTGATCGTGGAACGTTAAATTGAATATTTCATTTACATAAAAGTATTGTCTTATTCAACAATTATTTTATTTTATAAGTACTAATAAAATATTACTACTTTCTTTCTTTTCTTCTTACTCGGCATTTTCTTACATGGGTATTATAAAATAACATGTCAAAAACTCACCTGTCGCAACTCTGGTATGTATATCATCCTCCACAGTGATATTTCTAGAGCTGCTCGACGAGCAGAAAGGGGTCACGGTAACGGCTTCAAGTTCAGTTAAGAAAGATTCCGTGCTAGGTGGTCTGCTGTTGATCAATTCATCATTTGCAGGAGCATTGGCCACACGCTCTGGAAAGTGGGAGTACATGCAAGGCTTATTTTGGGAAATAACATGTATTTACACCTAGGCTTATTACAACGACTAAATACATTTAACATGAAATGAAGCAGTTTAATTTCATGTAAACAGTAAAGTGGGTTTTTACTACATTTTGTATCATAAAAAAAAGAGCTTATAGAAAGAAAAATGGGTTGGCAGGAAAATATCAGCCACAAATTTCACATGCTTTCTGTTCTGGATATTTTCAGCGTAAAGGACGGTGTGAAGAAGAGTCCAAAATCGTCCCAACCTCGGTGCAGGAATGGCCACTTTTTAAATGGAAAGATACGTAAAATAAATATTGACAAACTTGTGGACAGATAGATTTTATGGATTATTGTCTGCCCGTTGTTAACAAGAAGCAGGGATCGGAAAATCTTTGAGTTTTACGTTCCACGGTTATGCAGATTAGGCTAAAGGAGACGGTGATGATGAGTAATGGATGAAATGGTGGAATGAAGAAAGTGGGAGGAAACGGGAGAACCCGGAGAAAACCCACGCACATGGTGTTTGTCCACCACAAAGTTCACTTGGCGGGGGCTGGGCTCGAACCCGGGACCCCAAGCACCAGAGGTGAACGCTCTACCACTGAGCCACCGCGGCCCCATAAGAAGTAGGGATCGGATTTGAGAACGGAGTGAGAGCGTAAACTATCGCATCTTGAACACAAAGAACACAAATGACTACCTGCGTTTTCGAACGCGGACATTTTCTGACCAAAAACACCAAGGCAAGTAATTTCTATTGCTTCATTTAAATTCTGCAACGTGTAAAAAAAAATTTTATCTTACATTTATAATACAAGCTTGAAAAGATCAAGAGCTCCAATTCTGGGATAGGTTTTATTTTTTAAAAAAAATAAAAAATATCCTGCTCTGGATCCGCCCCTGTTGTGTACACACCTTCCTTTTGGTGGCAGCAGATATGTAAGCCCCGAAGCAATGAGTTTTTTTTTTACTGATGGGGCTGCAGTTCCTCACTGGTAGAGCGTTCACTTCAAGTGCGTGCGGTCCCTGGTTCGATCCCAGCTCGTGCCAAGTGGGCTTTGTGGTGGACAAACACCATGTGCCTGAGTTTTCTCGATACTCTCCCGTTTCCGCCCACTTTCTTCATACCACCATTTTTCACATTTCATTATCACCATCTTCCTTAGGCTCGGTGCTTTTCCTGGGGCGTGAAACTAAATATTTAATTTCATTTCTTTTTAATGATGAGGAATTGGTGTTCCACCTGAAAGCAGGTTTTTGACCCAAAGAGACTTCCGTTGTTAATGTGCGCATAAACATTAGGAGGATATTCCCTATGTCAAGAGCTCTCTTAAACACATCTGACTGGAACCACCACCAGCCCCCAACCACGGTCCCTAAATAAGACATTTGGTTTCCTTTGAATCGTTTCACGATTAGCAGTGGAAATCATAATAATATAGTCATGTAGAGGATACTTAATTGAGCTGGAATATATTTTTTGAACTTCAGTGGCAACATTGATAAGTATCCATCATCACATGCTGGCACTGGAGTAAGTACTGTAATCTAAAATGCGAGGGAGCTGTCTACTCAATTAATGAACAAAATATTCGAACAGTCAAAAATCCGTTACATTATTACGATTTCCACACCGAATTCTGTAGCACAGTTACGGTAGCCAAGTGTCTTGTGAGGGTGTGTAGGTGCAACAGGGCGATGGTTGCAGTTTGAGAGTGCTCTCAACTGGGGTAATATCCTCCCACTGATTATGCACATATACAATGGGGGCACTACTTTAGCAAACGGGTCTACCAAATATTCATCGATTTTGTGGATTTTTTCACTAGATTTAAGACAGTAGTGCTAAAAAAGGCTAAACAAAACATAATTGAGTGAGCGAAGGAGTTAGAACTTCCATAGGGCTCGTTGTTTCTAACTTTGAAGTCATACACGATTGGCATTGCAACAATTGCCGAGTGTCATTTCCCAAAGGGGTTCACTCGAGCAGTCGGTTCTACCTAACAGAAAATTCATAGGTAACATACGATGTGAAACATATTTTTTGTGAAGGAATAAAAGTGTGAATGTAAGTAATTAATGTCAGTACACAGTAAATTGAAGTGAATTTTGGGCATTATTCGAGCAGACGGTTCTACCAAATTTTGACATATTTCTTACAGTTTCATATCAGGTTAGAACAATGCATTTCTTTTAGCAGAGCATGAACTAAATCAGAAGCTCCATTAGTGCTTGAGATTGACTTCAGGCGTCAGTACAAATACAGCGTGGACGTAAAGCGTAACAATTTCAGTGAATAAAACACGAACCAATTTATATCAGCTCCCCACTAAAAAGCAGGAATACTACATAACCGAGTCAGGGAGGAGCACAGCAACAGGGTCCGAGCGGCAGCGACGGGATGCGTCCGTAGGGAGCAGGCGCGTCAGCGACGGGGAATATACGTCTAAGAGAGAATAGTGGAAGACCACACTTACATATGCAATACTTTAACTGATCACTTAAAATTCATTTCAATATGTTGTACACTGACAGTAATTACTTATATTCACACTCTTATTCCTTCACGAAAAATTTTTCTTATAATATTTTACCTATAAATTTTCTATTTGGTAGAACCGGCTGCTCGAATGAAGCCGCATTTTGAGTGATAGTGAAATCATTGTAAGCGTAAGTGTGCTTTTCCATTATCCTTCTTTACGCGCATAGTCCCCGTCGCCGACGTGCCTGTTCCCTACGAACGCACCCCCTCGTTGCCGCTCGGGCCCTCTTGCTGTGCTCCTGCACTGATCCCAATAGAATGCATTTGTGCTTTTTAGTGGGCACCTAGCAAAAGTTGTTTCGTGTTTTATGCACTGTACTTAATATGCCACGCGTCGGCAAGGTTGTAGAACACAAGTCCCCCATATAGGTTAACAGCTAGATTGGTTCTTTTCTGTATCAAAGTTTAACATTTAATTCACCTAGTATTGTTGAGCGAGCGTCAGCGAGTGAAGGCGGGTTAGAGCCCCGCACGGCACATTGTTTTCTATCTTTGTTACAATTAAGTGGGAAGGGGGACCTGTGTTCTAGAACCTTGCCCCATGCGTCTACTCTATATTTATACTAACCCCCGTGAAGTCAATCTGCAAGTAGTAACGGAGCTCCTCATTTAGTGCATATTCTGCTAAAGGAAATACAATGCTCTAACCTAACCTGAAAATGTAAGAAATGTATCAAAATTTAGTAGAACCGTCTGTTCCAGTAATGCCTCCAAAAGCATACACTTACTGTCATCTCGTTGTTTGCTTGTATTTAGCAGTCTTTCGCCTTGGCAAATAGTACCACAATGCGTACAGCTTTTATTATACTGATTCATAGTAAAAGTAGTAGTAGTAGGAACGGGTTAGAAGCCCCGCGGAGGTTGGTTGGTCCTGTTCTCGACATGAAATAGGCAAATTAAAGACTTGTCCAATTTTTTTCGTACATTTTACAATCTATGGATCTGTATAGTAAAACTGCACCACAGAATGACATACTTTCCCATGCATAGTCACTCCCATATACGGTTTATTGAGAATAAAATCACATACTGTACATTATCGTTTTACTACCTTCACTATTAATATTTTATATAGTATTCTACCTAAAATATTTAATTTGATACAGGCGTCTGCAAATGTTAACCTAATGTAGGTATCCTCGTTCTTTCTACGGTATTTTAATACACTGTAATAAGAAACCGTAGGCAACGCTGTATGAGGAGCTAATCTTCAAAATTACAATACTCAATCTGCTGAATTTTACACAGACTGCACCTAGATAGGAATAGGATAGGAATTATACTTACTTGTCTTAAAGCTGACCTTTATCACAGGTGCCTTTAACAAAACACATTATTTATATTCACACAATCATAACACGATTCCGCAAATGGCTCACGATTCCCAGCATGCACTGCTCAAACTGCAGTTACAGTACGGGGAACGTCCGCGCTTTTTAGCACCTAAAAAAGACGTCTATTTTTGGTGATGTTCGACACGTGATACTTTGTACCATTCTGGCACGTGATAAACACGTACAATTTAGGTCATGTTTAACACGTCATTTTTGTTACCATTTTGGTACGTGATAAAGACGTTCCAAATTTTCAAAAGACGTCATTTTGAATTCGAACCCCAAAAAAAGACGTGTTTATGACGTGACTGTGCTACTTGGGAATTAATGTAGCTGGAGATGTATTAGGTGATAATAGACCTATTGACGAAGCTTTAACATCACGTTGGCAAGAAGCTAAAAATAATTTAAAAACTAAAGCTCAAAATAAAATAAATCAAGTGTTGGAAGGATCTGGAAGAAAACGGAGAAAAGTTCATTTTGCAAAGACGACTGGTGGTAAAAAGAAAAGGAAGAGTGATATTTTTGATTAATATGGAACAGACTAGCTTTTATCTTACACTACCGAGTAACAGTTCTATGGAGTATTTTCCACAAAATACTTTGTCATGTTATACTACCAAATTATATCATCCATTGGTGCTAGAGAAAGGTGAGTGGGAGGCGGCAGTTGTTGAAGTACATTATACAAATTCATTTCAGAATGTTTCCAAATATACTAATAATATTTATTACCGTCTCATGAATACAGAAAGCTGGAACATAACTAAAATCTTACCAGGACACTATTATAATGTTGATGATATTCTATCTCAAATTAATCATAAAAGTGATATATTAAATTTACAATTAAAAGTTAAAGCATCAGTAAAACGAATTGAAGTCAGTAGAGTAATAAAAGATCAAGAGAGGCGTATAGAAGTACGTCTATCTCCTGAACTAGCCAGAATACTAGGCTTTGATCACATACAACAAGAAGATATTGCAGTTGTGCATCATGCTCGTTATCCACCTGATTTACAAAAATCGCTACCTACACTTATGTATATTTACAGTGATATTGTAGAACCGCAAATGGTGGGTGACACAGTAGCTCCATTGTTACGTATTATAAATACAAATATTACAGAGTATGGTATTAATAATGTACATATTTTTGACAATCCTCACTATGTCTCCGTGCAACGTAAACAATTTGATCAAATTATTATTGATTTAAGAGATAGTACAGGTAATCCACTTCCTTTCCAACATGGCAGTGTATGTGTAAAATTACATTTTCGCAAACGTAATACGGTATTATAAATTTTACCATGTGTGAATATTAATAGAGAGAAAAATGCAGTGTGAGTGTATGAAATCAGAATTAGATTTATTTGCTGGTTTACCCACTCAAACCAGTATTATAGGTAATAAAATAGTTCCATATAAGCCTGTGGCTTCGATAGCTGATAATGCACCAATAGAATTTGTTGTCCCCGGTCATGGGGATGACTATATTGACTTATCGCACACAATGTTTTATATTAAAGGTAAAATTACTAAATCAGATGGTTCTAATTTAACTTCTGCCGATAAGAAAATCGGCCCTGTAAATGATTTTCTCAATGCAATGTTCAGTGAATTGCAATTATATTTAAATAATCAACTTATTTCCTACTCTTCACACACATATCCATATCGATCGTATATTGAAAAACTACTAAATTATAATGCTGAAGCAAAATCAACGCATCTTCAAACATCAATGTGGTTTAAAGATACTGCAGGACATATGGACAGTGTGGCCGATGCTAATGTAGGATTTAAACAACGTTTTCTTCTCACTACTTTAAGTCAGTCATTTGAATTATTGGGTTATATTCATGCTGATATATTTAATCAGGAGAAATTTTTACTGAATGGTGTACAACTGCGCATTAAACTAATTCCAGCTAAACCTACATTCTGTCTAATGGATGACGCAGATGCTGATGGAAAAGTTGTAATTACAGATGCAACATTGCTTGTGAAAAAGGTTGATGTATCACCAGCAGTTAAAATAGCGCAAAATAAAGTATTACAAAATCCTAAATTTAGAGTAAAATATCCTATAACAAAAGTGCAAGTGAAGACTGAAACGCTGCCACAAGGAATTATGGATAGTACACTTCCAGATCTATTTTCAGGCCTAGTGCCTAAACGTATTATTATTGGTTTTGTTACTAATACTGCTTTTAATGGTACTTATCAGACAAATCCGTTCAATTTTCAGCATTTTAATATGTCATTTTTTACACTGTATGTTGATGGAACGCCTGTGCCTTCCAAACCATTACAGCCTGATTTTGATAATAAGCTATATATACAAGCATATTCCACGTTATTTACAGGTTCAGGTATTTATTATTCTAATCAAGGTAATAATATTTCACTAGCCGAATATCCTAATGGTTATACTCTACTGGTGTTTGATTTAACTCCCGATTCTAGTGCTAGTGCTGGATTTCATACTAGCCCACAACGGCAAGGAAGTGTACGCCTAGAGGTTCATTTTAAAGAAGCACTGCCATCTCCTGTAACAACAATTATTTATGCTGAATTCTCTTCAGAATTAGAAATTGATTTCCAGAGAAAAGTATATATTAATTAAAAATGTTAAATACAATTGAGCTTTATGAAGCATTACAACAAAATTTGCCCAAAGATCATTTTATTGGTGTGTATGCCGCCGATGAGTTATCTCTGTTTATTCATACATTTCCAGCCGCCATAATTATAAATACTGATTCTAGTGATAAGCCTGGTGAACATTGGGTTGCTGTTTATATATCTAATATGTGTGTGGGAGAGTATTTCGATAGCTATGGTATACCTCCCTATATACAACATCATATAAGGTTTTTAAAACGAAACTGTCTGTATTATACATGGAATAATAGACGTATTCAAGGTGATTTATCTCAATTTTGTGGACATTACTGTTTTCTATATCTAGCATGTCGTGCATCTGGTTATTCACTGCACGATTTCTTAAACAAATTCTCACTCACCACTATTGATGCTAATGATATTATGCTTTATTCATTTATGAGAGTATGATGGTATTATTTTTTTAAACTCCGCCATTGCCGGTCCCAAGCCCTGGATGAGAAAGGAGGAGGGTTGGGGGTGTTGCTGTCCCCGTAAAAGAAAATAAGCCATACTCTGCTATGCGCTAGGATGAAGAATGTGATATCGGCTCTGCTATGTGTTCCTAAAGTGCTCATAAAAGGAAACGAGTCTTTGCTGTTTAAAAGAGTGCTCATAAACGGGGGAACGAGTCTCTGTGTAATATGTGCTATGTTAAATAGGTGGATGAAGAATGTGATATCTCCTCTGCTATGTGTTCGTAAAGTGCTCATAAAAGGGAACGAATCTTATGTGGCATGTGGCAGGTGCGGTGATCCGGCGTCGACCGATCTGCGCAGACCGTGCGCGTGGTCGGCCAATCGGCGTCAAGGGGGCGAGGTCCCGCGCCAGCCAATCGGAGTGAACGGGGCGGGGTCCGACGCCAGCCAGTCAGCGCAGTAGATAGGAGGTCATAAAAGAGCGTGACCAATCACCGTTAAGGGGGTGTAACTCCGCCAGCCAATCAGCGTCAAGGGGCGTGGCGGGAGGGCGTGGCCTGCACCGACCAATCAGCGTGAAGGGGCGTGGCGGGGGGCGTGGCCTGCACCGACCAATCAGCGTGAAGGGGCGTGGCCAGCCAATCAGCGTCAAGGGGCGTGGCCAAGGGGGCGGGATCACGTGACCTGCGCCAGCCAATCAGCGTCCAGGGTTTGCGCATGCGCAGTAGGAAAAAAACACCCGCAAGTGTCCCCACTCTACTTCAAGCATCCCATTCAAATACGTACAGAATGGGATTTCAAATCGGTCATCAACCTTCTCGCAGTAACTCCTGCCAACTATGAGTCTTCTTGCCTAACTACAAAGCATTTCAAACCAGAATACTTTTTGTAATTGTAATCACAATATTGGATCCGCCATTTTGAATTTTGTAATTTTGACGTTCTAAATCCCTAAAACACAATGGCAGTATATTTTCTTCTACATTAAATGATTGTTTTCTGTCTATGCTTGGAGGCCACTCCTACCGTTCAAAAGGTGGTTTCTACCCTTAAACCCGCACCGAAATAATAAATAAATACGTATCGATTATTTTTCGATGATCTACAAGAATGCAAAGTTTCATTCAAATCGATGAGTAACACTTCCGTAAGTCTGCTTGTAAGTTTTGCGAATGAGCAGCACAAAAATCTTGCCTTAATGGTTGTTCTTTCTTGTTAAATTTGATCAGGTTGAATTCATTTGAGTTGATTTTGAGTTTAACGTTCCGTTCAGCAGCAAGGGTATATGAGACGTGGACCTACTGATTAACGCGGGATGCAAACCATATGAGCTCCCGCCAGGAATCCAACCTGGATCTCTCACGCCAAAGGCGCGTACACTAACCGCTTAGCCACGAAGGAGCTCGTCAAGTTGAATTGAGTGAAAAATGTTAGGCAGGTAAAAGAAGCAAGAATTATTATGTTTATAGGGGCTACCTTTGTAGATAGATCTTATACAAAAATTAAAACCTGTTTTTTACTTTTCCCTTTTAAAGTAATGGTAATTCTTCCTCTAGTAAAATTAATTGCAAGAAATATAAATTTGTTGTGCATTTGGCTAACCACGAAATTTGACAACTTGAGACGCATTTAGGAAAGTTTAAACAAAGGTTAATTTCATTGAATCTAGTTTAATGTTTTCAGTCACATTTATTGGTTATTGTGGTAAGTATTTTTGCCTTGTTAAATGAATTTAATTTTAATACCAATTAATCATGTTAGTGCAAAACTTGAAAGATTTGAAAATTACCATTTTGAATTAAGCTGTTTGTTCAATTGCTATTTATGTTAAATTTGCATATTGTTTTTGAATCTCCTGTTTATTCAACGTTCATGTTTGTTGAGAAATTTAGTTATTAAATTTATTGTTGATATCAGGATCGGCTCTACTATTAACCTGATCAGCGAACGAGTGCGGGCGGCCGGTTTTGGAACTAAAATGCAAGCAGCAGTGTTTCTAACCGGATTCCTTGTAATTAATCAATCACAGTTCTTTTTGTCCTATTCGTAATGAACCACTTCACGCATATGCTCAAGTGAAGACAAACAGTTTCAAAAGTTATTGAAGTTATTTGCAAAACATTTTAAGTAACAAGCAAATAATAATAATAATAATAATAATAATAATAATAATAATAATAATAATAATAATAATAATAATAATAATAATAATAATAATAAAGGAAAATACATACATCCTCCATATTAACTTGCAAATAAACTAACCTCGGTACTGTACAAAGGATCAGATACTTTATGTGACAAAGAAAACGAATTAAAACTTCGAATGGTCATTCCGAAGTTTTTGACGAGAGGATATGTAGGATGTGTACTCATTATTTTCTGGTGACTGTCTCTAGTATTTTTAAGTCTATAAAATATGCATATGGACAAATTCAAGGGAAGCTCGGGGCAAAAATCATAGGAGGAAACAAATTGTAGGGTACTTACAAGAAACACTAGAACTTTCGGTAGACATAGGATCTCCCGTTTTCAAAATATAGGTTATGATTAATTGTATATATGTCATATGCAATTTGATAAGGTAATAGTATGAACATAATAAAGATAATTTATCAACGTTTAAAGATAGGCAAGTCATTATATAATTTACTTCAATAATAAATATGATTTAAATGTTGTTATATCAATCTTTCGTGGATTCGTCGTAACCTGAAAGTATTCTGATAAATTCTACGTGAAACTAAGACGGAAATCAGGACAAATTTTGTACATAAATTTACAAAACTAGAGGAGAAAATTTTTGATTTGAGACAGGATTTTTATAAACATTTATGACACGAGACGAGAAAAACTGAATTCTCATCTCGTCTTGAGGGCAACGCTATAAGCAAGCAACTTAGAAATCAAATATGCACGATCATGGTTCCTTTAAGCTGCACTAAGCTGTAAATATACCCAATATCGCATTGGGGGTGAAAGGGAAGCAGTAGTAATGGCGTCACTCTGCCGAACTTTTGATTATTTTTAATGAGGGGACCCAAGGCCCGGGGTCAATGACCTAGGGGTACATAGGACCACCCCCTCTAAATTTTGGCAGGGGTACCTTGGCCCACCCCCTAAATTTTGGCAGGGGTACATAGGACCACCCCCCTTAAATTTTGGAAATTGCCAAATCTAAAAATTGGGTGTGGTAGCCTAGGACCACAGTATGTACCTCTATTAGTATTGGGTGTCTATGTCGTTCCCTTTTATGGGTAAAAAATTGCCAAAAATTCAAATTTCGGGTTTTTTTGACCTAATTTATCCCCTTGGATGAGGTGTTAATACCTTATATAGTTATATGGGCGTATACAGGGGTCCATTACCTTTCATAAGACATGGGTATATTAATGCACCCTTTGAAAAATTTGGGAGGGGTACCTTGGCCCACCCCTTAAATTTTGGAAATTGCCCAATTTAAACATTGGGTATTATAGTACAGGACCTTAATATGTATTATGATAAATTTGGGTGGTCCACCTCGTTCCCTTCTAGGGGTAAAAAAATTGCCAAAAATATAAACGTAAGCAATACGTTATACCACGTGTTTGGTTTTCGACCTAATTTATCTCCTTGGATGAGGTCCTATTACCTTATATGATTATATGGTCATGTATAGGGGTCCATTACCTATCATAAGACATAGGTACATTTGTGCACCCCGGGAGGGGTACTTTGGCCCACCCCTTTAATTTTGGAAATTGCCCAATTTAAACATTTGGTATTATAGTATAGGACACTAATATAGATCACTATAAATTTGGGTGGTCCACCTCGTTCCCTTTTAGGGGTACAAATTTGCCAAAATTTTAGTACAACCACGTGTTTGGTATTTGGTACATTTTATCCCCCTTTGATGAGGTCCTATTACCTTATATGATTACAGGGATCTATTTCATATCATAAGACATAGGTACATTGGTGCACCCCGGGAGGGGTACCTTGGCCCACCCCTTAAATTTTGGAAAATGCTCAATTTAAACATTTGGTATTATAGTACAGGACCTCAATATGTTTCGGTGATCCTATTGTCAAATTTTTAAGTACAACCACGTGTTCGGTTATTGACTCAATGTATCCTCTTTGATAAGGTATGGACGGGTATCCCCTTTCAATTTGGTATAACCCTTCGGTTGTAGTACAGTCACGTGATCGATGATTTGGTTTTGATGCGCGACGAGGTCCCTGGTCAATGTTCTCTAGGAATTAGGTGGAAACTTTGAACAAGATTCTTGGCATTTAAAACTTTTTTTTTCAACTTTTCAAACTAAAAAATCAAAAACAAAAATTGAAACGAAAACTTTTAAACAAAAATCTTGAAACTAAAAAATTTTTCAAAACAAAAATTTGAAACGAAAAATTTTGAAACGAAAAAATTTGAAACAAAAATTTTGAAACGAAAAATTTTCAACAACAAAAAAATTGAAACGAAACATTTTGAAACAAAAAATTTTTGAAACAATAAATTTACAAACAAAAATTTCAAACAAAAAATTTGAAAAAAAATTGAAAACAACAAATTTTCAAACAAAATTTTTGAAAAAAATTTCAAAACAAATTTGAAACGAAAAATTTTTCAAATAGAATTTAAATCAAACAGTGGTCAGCTTTCACGGTTAACCGTTAAACTTTATCCGGTTTTTAACTATTCGATTAACAAATAAACGGTTTTCAACTATTCGATTAACAAATAAACGGTTTTCAACTACTCGATAAACAGATGAACGGATTTTTCCTTTTCACACCAGTGAGTGCAGGAATTTACAAACTAAAACAAAAAAAATTGTACTCGCTTTAAATACGCATCATTTTTGAAACAAGGTGTTAGTGTTCATCATGGATACACAGTGGAAACATCCATTTACCTGTATTCTCGCAGGGCCTAGTGGGTGTGGAAAAACGTATTTTGTGAAGCGATTACTGTCACATCTCCCAACCATGATCAATGCAAAATTTCGTAAGATATACTGGTATTATGCAGAATGGCAAGACGTGTATGCAACAATGCCGGTTCCAGTAGAATTTCACGAAGGACTTCCACGAATGAAAGATTTTCAGCCTCAAGATGGACCACATTTGATTATTATTGATGACCATATGCGAGAAGTGAATTGTGATACTGTTGATATGTTCACAAAAGGATCACATCATCGAAATATTAGTGTGATTTTTATAACACAAAATGTATTTCATCAAAGTAAAGCAAATAGAAATATGAGTTTAAATTGTTCGTATTTGGTGTTGTTTAAAAATCCACGTGACAAGTCACAAATCAAGCATATGAGTTATCAAATCATGCCTGAGCATCCACTGTTTCTACAAGAAAGTTATGCAGACGCAACAAGAAATCCACATGGTTATTTACTGATGGATCTTAAACAAGATACACCTGATGAAATGCGATTTCGTACAAATATTTTTCCCGACGATTTGCATCATTATGTTTACGTACCAACAAAACATGTTTAAATTATTGTGCATGTGAAAAGAATGACTTAGTCTGTCACGATGTCTCCTACAGTGAAACACGCTGATCTGCTACGTGCTCTGCACAAAGCTAAACCAAGATTGCGTAAAGCTATTATTGCCAATGCAGACGCTTCATTAATTCATAGTATTTGTGAATGTTGTTATAATGTCTTAAAAGGCAATGTTCCACTGACAAAAGCGCAGAAGTCAAGATTAAAGCGTTACAAGAACACGCTCCGCTATCTCCTAGACAATACAAAATCATTGGATAAAAAGAAGAAACATTTAGCCGTACAACAAGGAGGATTCTTACCTGCATTACTTGCACCTATTGTAGGAAGTGTGTTATCCAGTATTTTGTTTAAACAATAAACATCATGGAACATAGCAAGAAGATGGTTTTAGTGCCACCAGAAATGCTTCAACGAATGCATGCATCATCATCCCATGCGAGTGAAAATCGAGAATCTAATCTCGATCGTGAAATGCAATCTATATTGAATACATCGTATCCAAGTGATGAAGAAAAATGGAATCAGTACAATAGAATATTACAGAAATATCTTTATGTGATACGTAAACAAGAAGAACCAATACCACTTACAATTACATCAATGAAACCTGATGGTGACGTCCCGAATGTTGACGATAGCACGAAACAAGAAATTTTAGCCGCAATACCACAAATGTATCGTAAGAAAGCCGAACTACTATTCCGTCGTTTAAAACAAGATGACGCAATTACGTGGGATCATAAAGGAACAGTGTACATCAACGATAATAAACTACATGGATCCAATATTGTAGATTTAATGTGTGATGTGACTCGACCGAGGAAACATTCTAATCCTCAAGGCTGGGAATTGTTTTGCAACTACCTTGCATCGTCAAACACACCTCAAGAATTGATTGGTAATCCACGGAGATTAAACTATATTGTCAAGCATAATAGTACATCAGCATCTGAAGGATCTGCACCACCAAAACCGGCACCTGAATTATTTTCTTCCGGAGAAGAAGAAGAAGAAGATGATGATGATGTTTTAGAAGTCCGACCAAAAAGAAAACGCATCATTCCACAATGGTCAACGTACAAACCATGAACAAAAAGTTGAAATCTATTTATTACAATCCAGCACATCCTGCATCGTTTTCTACTGCAAAGAAATTATGGCAAGCCACAGGAAAATCTATACCTCTAGCCAGAATAAAACTTTGGTTAAACAAACAACCTACCTACACGTTACATCGTCCTGTACGTCGTCGTTTCCGTAGAGATTTTTATCTTGTCAACAATATTGATGATCAATGGGAATGTGATTTAAATGATTTACAATCACTTCAAAACTATAATGACAATTACCGCTATATTCTTACAGTGATTGATGTGTTTAGTCGGTACGGGTGGGCTGTACCACTAAAATCAAAAAGTGCCGAGGATATAGTGAATGCATTTGAAATGATTTTCCAGGACAGGAAACCAATTGTACTACGTAGTGATCAAGGAACTGAATTTACCAACAAGACAGTACAAAAGTTTCTCAGGAAACACAACGTGCAACATGTTACAACAAAGGATCCAGATATTAAAGCCAGCATCGCAGAAAGATTTAATCAGACATTGAAACATCGTATGTGGAAATACTTTACCAAATATCAAACATACAATTACATCAAAGTATTGCCTTTACTTGTAAAAGCATACAATGAAAGTCGGCATTCCAGTATTAAAATGGCACCTGCAAACGTTTCTCAGGACAATTTACTGGAGGTGTGGCATAACTTATACGACAAAAAGCTACAACGTTCAAAACAAGATACGGATTTATCTGTTGGTGATACTGTTCGTATAAGTAAAACAAAACGTATCTTTGACAAGGGTTACCTCGAGAACTGGACTTGGGAAATATTCAGAGTAAAAGCCATTGTACCAAGAAACCCACCAGTGTATCGACTAGAGGATTTAAATCATCAACTCATCGATGGTGTTTTCTACAGAGAAGAATTACAACCAGTGCCGCTCCCTTCGAGGTTCCTCATCGATAAAATATTACGTACAAGAACAAAAGGTCGCAGAAAGGAGTATCTCGTCCAGTGGAAAGGATATCCTTCCTCATTCAATTCGTGGATCCCTGCAACTTCATTGAAGAAGAAGAAGAATGGAACCTGATCAAGATTTTTACGTTACACTTCCCAGTAATAGTTCCATGGATTATTTTCCAGAAAATACATTGACTTCATATATTACGAAATTACAACGACGTGTAGAGTTTCGCCAGAAATGGGATGTGGCAATTGTAGAGATTCATTATCCACATTCTTTGCTGAACATTAACAGTGAAAACAATAAAATATATTACAAATCATCAAGTAGTAATGATCAAGAACCGTGGAAGGTTGTAACGATCCCTGTACGCTATTATAACAATATACGGGATCTTATTCATGCAATTAATATACATCATAAAGAAACCAATTTATTTATATCCCATGATGCAACTAATAATATATGCCTCATAAGACATGCCAATAAGGAAATCCATACTTCTGTACAAATCTCACCAAGTGTTAGTTTAATGCTTGGATTTGAACCGAAAAGTGATTTAAAAGATATGGAAAAGAGACAATATACACCGGATGTACGATTAGGCTTACCATCACAAATGTACGTCTATTGTGACATTATTGAATCTGTCATTGTTGGAGATACAATGGTACCCTTGCTACGAATTGTCAACATGGATCCTGTGAATCATACTTTTGGAAGTCATGCAGTACAAATCTTTAATCCTGCACATTATGTTCCGGTGGAAAAAATGAATTTTGAGCAAATACAAATCGATATAAGGGATAGCACAGGTCATCGTATGCCATTCACCTTTGGAACGGTGTGTACAAAACTACATTTCCGTCGTCGTCGTCATGACTGATCCGTATTTGCAATACTACCAAAAACAAGCGTTGTCCGGTATCGGCAACGTCTATGTGGGAAGTCCCTATCAAGCAGGACATGGCATTGGAAGTTTCCTTGGTGGCTTATTTCGTTCAGTGTTACCACTTGTGAAACAAGGAGCTAAAACTGTGGGAAAAGAATTATTAAAATCAGGTGCCAATATGATTAATGATGTTGTGATCTCGAATCAACCGCTGGAAGAATCGTTTCATCAACGTATGCAAGAGGCAAAATCAAATTTACAAGAAAAAGCTAAAAATAAGTTGAAAACTATGATGGGAAGTGGATATCATAAACGAAAATGGGATGACTGCTCTCAGTTTGAGGTTGACCTTCCAACGATCAACAACACCATCAATCCTACGAAGAGACGTAAATTATCACATAAGAAGAAGAAGAGATCATTGGCATCGTCACCAGATATTTTTGATTAATTCAACGATGGCTTTCTTACATCATCAATCCTGTGAATGTGTAAAAAGTGAATTGGACATTTTTTCAACGTTGCCCACGCAAACCAGTGTTCTGGACAATCGTATTATTGGCTACAAACCAATTAGTTCAATAGCTGAAAATTCACCAATAGAATTTGTAGTGAGTGGTAGCAGTGATGAATATATTGATTTACCACAAACCTTATTATACATCCAAGCACAAATTGTGAAACCAGATGGTTCCTCCTTCACCAATACGGATAAAGCAATTGCACCTGTCAATGATTTTCTAAATGCTATGTTTAGTGAAGTACAAATCTACTTGAACAATAAACTGATTTCATTTCCGTCACATAATCATCCATATCGTTCGTACATGGAAAAACTGCTCAATTATAGTGATGGAGCTAAAAATACACATTTACAAACAGCAATGTGGTTTCAAGATACGGCTGGTCATATGAACGCAACCACAAGTGAGAACAAAGGATTTCAACAACGCTATGAACTGACAAAACAAAGTATGAAATTCGATATGATTGGACATCTTCATTGTGACATTTTTAATCAAGATAAATTTTTAATTCATGGAGTGGAATTACGTGTGAAACTTATTCCTGCAAAACCAAACTTTTGTCTCATGGCCGGTGAAAGTGGTGTCAATGCAAAAATCAATATTCTAGATGCATCGTTGCAGGTGAAAAAAGTCAACATTAGCCCTAGTGTCAAATTGGCACACAATAAAATTTTACAATCTACACCGGCAAAGTATCCTCTGACAAGGGTTCAAATGAAATCATTTACCATCCCGAAGGATATACAATCCAAAACTATTGATAACCTGTTTATGGGAACATTGCCAAATCGTATTATTGTAGGATTTACATCGAATGAAGCATCCAGTGGAACTATTACCAGCAATCCATTTGAATTTCAACATCTAAACATTAATTTCTTTACACTGTACGTGGATGGAAAAGCTGTACCTTCAAAACCATTGCAACCCAACTTTGAAGAAAATCTCTACATTTCATCGTACCACACATTGTTCTCAGGCTCTGGCATACATTTTACCAATACTGGAAATACAATTTCAAGAGCCGACTACAAGAATGGATATACACTGTTTGTATTTGACCTAACTCCCGATTCTTCTGCTGGAGATTGTCACTATTGGAATTTACAACGACATGGAGCCATCCGATTGGAAGTTCATTTCCAAGAGAAATTAGCAGCACCTGCAAACTGTATTGTGTATGGAGAGTTTTCCTCACTCCTAGAGATCGACCACCAGCGCAACATTATCGTGGACTTTTAAATTACAAGGTACGTATACGTTATGTATCATTTCCATTCACGATGTTGAATACATTAAAATTAGCTAGTGCTTTAAACGGTAGTCCATTGTTCAGAAATCATTTTACCGGGGTATTTGTAAGCGATGAGTTGCCCTCACGGATTTCTCTACCTCTGGCAATCATTGTAAATACAGATCCATCTACAAAACTAGGAAGCCATTGGATAGCAATTTATATTGATCATCGCGGTGTTGGAGAATATTTTGACAGCTATGGCCTTCCTCCTTATGTACCACAACATGTTGCATTCTTAAAACTTCATTGTATATACTATAAATATAATAATAGCCAAATGCAAAGTCTTGGTTCATCCGTATGTGGCTATTATGCTTATTTTTATTTGCGCTGTAAAGCCCAAGGAAAATCTCTTCGTGAAATTCAATACTTGTTCACAACAGTACCCACGGTTAATGATCGTAGACTGCTGCAATATACCTTCCAGGTAATTTTATCATATTTATCATTGTAAGTGTATTTGTTTATCATCATCTATTTCTATACTAATCATCTTTTTCCTCGTTCTTTTTTACAGAATTCACAATACGAAGCTTTGCAAACGGGTGCTATGCTGCAAAACATGGAAACAAATCATTACAATCAAGAAGAGGAGGCAGTCTAATGAAGAAACCCAGCTCAATATACAAACATTGTCAATAAGAAAGAAAAAGAAGAAACTAGAAATATGAATAAAATACAATTTATGCTTATTTATGTATTTTATTGTCCATTCCATATACAACGTTATCAGATTCTCCTAAAGAACTGTGCGATATAAGACGAGAACCCTGGGCAAAGTTTCCACCTAATTCCTAGAGAACATTGACCAGGGACCTCGTCGCGCATCAAAACCAAATCATCGATCACGTGACTGTACTACAACCGAAGGGTTATACCAAATTGAAAGGGGATACCCGTCCATACCTTATCAAAGAGGATACATTGAGTCAATAACCGAACACGTGGTTGTACTTAAAAATTTGACAATAGGATCACCGAAACATATTGAGGTCCTGTACTATAATACCAAATGTTTAAATTGAGCATTTTCCAAAATTTAAGGGGTGGGCCAAGGTACCCCTCCCGGGGTGCACCAATGTACCTATGTCTTATGATATGAAATAGATCCCTGTAATCATATAAGGTAATAGGACCTCATCAAAGGGGGATAAAATGTACCAAATACCAAACACGTGGTTGTACTAAAATTTTGGCAAATTTGTACCCCTAAAAGGGAACGAGGTGGACCACCCAAATTTATAGTGATCTATATTAGTGTCCTATACTATAATACCAAATGTTTAAATTGGGCAATTTCCAAAATTAAAGGGGTGGGCCAAAGTACCCCTCCCGGGGTGCACAAATGTACCTATGTCTTATGATAGGTAATGGACCCCTATACATGACCATATAATCATATAAGGTAATAGGACCTCATCCAAGGAGATAAATTAGGTCGAAAACCAAACACGTGGTATAACGTATTGCTTACGTTTATATTTTTGGCAATTTTTTTACCCCTAGAAGGGAACGAGGTGGACCACCCAAATTTATCATAATACATATTAAGGTCCTGTACTATAATACCCAATGTTTAAATTGGGCAATTTCCAAAATTTAAGGGGTGGGCCAAGGCACCCCTCCCAAATTTTTCAAAGGGTGCATTAATATACCCATGTCTTATGAAAGGTAATGGACCCCTGTATACGCCCATATAACTATATAAGGTATTAACACCTCATCCAAGGGGATAAATTAGGTCAAAAAAACCCGAAATTTGAATTTTTGGCAATTTTTTACCCATAAAAGGGAACGACATAGACACCCAATACTAATAGAGGTACATACTGTGGTCCTAGGCTACCACACCCAATTTTTAGATTTGGCAATTTCCAAAATTTAAGGGGGGTGGTCCTATGTACCCCTGCCAAAATTTAGGGGGTGGGCCAAGGTACCCCTGCCAAAATTTAGAGGGGGTGGTCCTATGTACCCCTAGGTCATTGACCCCGGGCCTTGGGTCCCCTCATTAAAAATAATCAAAAGTTCGGCAGAGTGACGCCATTACTACTGAAGCGATTAAAGTGGAATGCCTGATAATTTAAGATTCCTCATAACTCCAGTGAAATTCAGAAAAAAAATCTCTGAATTAAGTAAGAAAAGGAAAACACAAAATACATTTTGAGGGTAACTCTTATAACCATTACGTTATTATAAGATTAATGCTACTTCTGAAACTGATTTGATTGAATATCTATTTGGATAACGAAACCACTTTCATAAATGTTTTTCAAAGTATCAAGTTTGAGAAGAACGAAGTTTGTCTTCCACTGTTGTTCTCTCATTGCTCATAGATACCAGGGATGAAATAATTGGTCGAAAATCACGCGGCCGCTTCTTACATCAATTCATGAAGAAAATTAGTTCCAATATTAGATACTTTAGTTCAGTATTTAAAAAAAAAATAAAAAAACAGCCTCTTGCAACCATGCGTAGCACGTTTTAATACTTACACTTGAAATAAAAATATGACTGGATAAAGGCGATTGCCTTTGTCTTTGAATTTCATATGTGAAAAACAATATAGGGCTTTTCAGATAGAGGAGGGGGAGGGGACAAGTTTTATTAAACAAGATCGTACATCTGATATGTTTTAACTATAGGCAACTTGTACCTGCAGGCTAAACTCAGTCTTCTGAAGTCAAACGACAAATACCATTAAGATGTTCAAGAGAATAACGTATCAGCATTATTACACACTACCGACACAAAGATGCCACTGGGCTCCCAAATTTCAAAATTATATTGTTTGTGAAAGCAGTTAGTAGATTTAATTCTTTATCACATGATGGCTAGACTCTGAGAGAAATTCAAAGCGAGTCCACGGGAAAATTCTTTCGTCATAAATAAACGTTGTACTACTTAGAATTACTATAAAACCAAGATATCAATTGGAAGATGGTTACAAAGAAATAAATTTAATAAAAAAGTTAAGACATGAATAACTAATATTTACCCTCTTTTACGCTCTTGGTTCAATTTAGCTGTATTTATATGCTTTGGACATTTGAGGTAGAAATGAATAAATCGAGAACCGTTACCTACTAACAAACACAATAAGTAAAACCTAAAAATACTGCCCTAGGAGTTATAATTTTTGCCAAATTAACTTCCTGCCATTCCGTCCTTCTGCCATTTCGTCCTCCTGCCATTTCGTCCGCTGCCATTTTGTCCTCCTGCCTTTATTTCCTGCCATTCTGTCCTAAATTCCATTGTCGTGGCTGTTGTTGAGTGGTGAAGTGACGGGCTTGAGCCCTTGCCTTCCATGTTTATTGCGGCAAGACAAGTTTGTGAGTGGTGTAACTGTTCTTCGGGGCCGAACTGTCGCTGGCTCTGTGCTGGTCATCTGGGATGTTCAGGGGCAAGGCATCCTGTACAAATGTCTTCTTGGTTCTTTGGTAGCGATGTTTTCAATGTGTGGGTATGCAGAACATCTGACCAGAAGGAAGCTGATTGTTGTTGTCGGACCTCAGTCAGCATCGGCAGGTTGAGATCTTCATGAAGTTGAGCCAACTTAGTGTCCCACGAGTGGCCTGTGATTGCTCTCGCAGGTTTGTTCTGAACCACTTGCAGCTGGCGGAGATGTGTTTGTGGTATGTGGCCCCAGGCTTGGTGGGTGTACAGTAGTACCGATCTGACGCACATCTTGTAGACGTGAAGCTTGGTTTCATGGGTGATTTGGGGGCTCAGGAAGAGCGGAAGGAGGGCTCGGAAGCGTTGTGTCGCCTTCTTCGCTGTCGTGGAGAGGTGGGGGATGAAGGAAAGTTTCTTGTCGAGGATGACTCCGAGGTACTTTGCTTGGGGGCTGAGTGGAGGTTAGTACCTTGTAGGGAGAGGTTGAAGGGTCTCTGCTTTTGTTTTTTCTAAAGTCCACCAGGGTGGTCTTGTTGGGATTTATCTTTCCTGTACTTCATTTCATTCTCCTGTACTTAATATGTGCCCTTGAGTGGGCAGGCCAGTTTTTTTAAACATTCTTATTTCCGGAGAAAGCCACGAAATTCATGTTCGGGAAATCACTATCTCAAGGAATAATCACGGAGCCACTAAAACATCCTTTGAGTTCAGTTTGAATATTATATTATTTTCTTTTCAATTTTTAATTTGCTGAATTATATCCTGAAACAGAAATGAAAGCAAGTAAATGTCCTGTCCCATATTTTGGCTCACTTCGAACATTGTATGCCACATACTATTAAACATAACTTTATATTTTTAAGCTACCAAGAAGAGTACATAGAAATGTCATAATGTCTTTGTTATTTTTTGATATTTTGTATTATTCTTTATACATGTATATTTTCTTACCTATTTTTTCGTAGACGGAGTCTGCTTTTTTTCAACTCTCTTCCCCCAATTATTATTCAAAATATAAATGATTAGAGCTAGTTGCGTATTTACGATTTTCTTTCGGAGAGGGCTTTGCTAACTTTAGTCCTAGAAATATGAAAATTCTGCAAGATATTTCATTTACTTTAATAAAGTGAATAAAATTTCGGGAGGCTTAAACCCGGAAGCTCTCCAAAATACGTCACTGATTACAGCAAATTGTATACTTTCTCGTTAAAATGAATGTCATCGTCAACACAGTATTTTCTTTCCTGCAAGAACTGTGCAGGACAGCGCATCTGATATATCTCGGAAACTATGTATGTATTAAATCATGACACCGCCACGCCTCTGAAACGAAAGTGAATATTTAATTTAAATCTATAAGTGACTATGCTTTCGTTTAGAAAGAAACTTACAAATTAGGGTCCCAAAATCGGCTGTGCATTAGCTGGGAAACAGATTTACAACCGCTCCCCTCCAAACCCGGTTCACATGCGTCTCATTCTTGGAAATAAAATTCTGGTCACATTGAGGATACGCTCATCTTCCAGGAAGCAAACCTCCCCTAGCAAGCGATCCTTCTGGATCCGCTAGTGGTTAAGAACATTTTATATTACTTCTTTACTGTTCATTTTATAAATAAATTACTTACGGTAGTGGATTCGAGGAGCCTCCTTTGGGATGACCTGCTACCTAAAATAATTTGGGATTCCTAGGGTTAACCTAGTATCTGGAGGTCTTTTCTTACCATTCTTCACAAATTCTGTGTAGATTTGCCCAACAGAACGCATAGAAATGCGAAATTTAAAAACAACTACTACACTGATTATCATAATATTTCAGTTACATTGACAGAATCCATTACCGTATAAAATTACGGGCGTTGTGATATGCAGAAATTTTTTAATACTGTAAAGGCGGATTTTCATGTGTCCTTTACCTCCGTGAGTTGCGAGCGATTGTGCTAAACAGCCAATGAAATCACGCATCGGAGATGGCGCGCTACACTCGCGTCAGAGTAGAAATTTGTTCAATTCTGACGGAAGTAGCGCGCGTACACTATTGTATTCACTGACTAACATGGCGGAGGTAAGAACAACGTTTGAAGAACTGCTCGTAGAACAAGTAAGAGAAAACAAAATTTGGACAACCTTAAGTACCCGAAATACAAGGATTCAGGATTAAGGACAAAAACATGCCATCAAATTGCTGAAAATATTGGTATCGATGGTTAGTACTTTTATATTTGTGTAATTAATTAATCTACCGGGAACAATAGATAGTTCATACAATAACTGGTATGTACAAATTATCAATCCCTATATAAAATATAAGCAATGTAATTTGAAACATGCTTTAGTGTGATTTATAAATATTTTTATTTGTTTTATAAAATTTATCCGGATCGGATTTTAATTCAAAGAAAAGGTTCCTGTATATTCCGTATTCTCGTCGATGCTGGAAAATGGGGTGAACCCACCAGTAGTAGTCCCCCCGTTATGGCGAACCGAGTCAGCAAAAATTTCTCGATTCTGATTGGCTGAGAGAGGTCACGTGACGTTAGGCCCCGCCCACGCGGGAAATTCAAATTTTCAGGTCACGTGGTATAACGTCATGAGTCACCCTGCGGGGAAATCCCTCATTCTCTTTTATGACTAGGATTTTTGAAAATTGTTCCCTTTTACGGGTAAGATGAGTGCTTTGATACCTCATTCTGATTGGTTGACAGCTGTCACGTGATTTTAGACCGGGATATTTGAAATTCGTTCCCTTTTACGGGCAAGATGTGTGATTCTGATTGGTTGACAGATATCACATGATTTTAGACCCTGCGATATTTGAAATTCGTTCCCTTTTATGGGTAACATGAATGCTTTGGTACCACGCTGATGATTGGCTGACAGAGGTCACGTGATCTTAAGCCCTGTGACTTTTGAAATTCGTTCCCTTTTTACGAGTAAGATGAGTGCTTTGATACCTCGATTCTGATTGGTTGACAGAAGTCACGTGATCTTAGACCCATGGATATTTGAAATTTGTTCCCTTTTATGGGTAACATGAATGCTTTGGTACCACGAAGCTGATTGGTTGACAGAGGTCACGTGATCTTAGGCTCTGGATTTTTTAAAAAAAATTCGTTCCCTTTTACGGGTAAGATGAGTGCTCTGATACCTGATTCTGATTGGTTGACAGATGTTACGTGATTTTAGACCCTGGGATATTTGAAATTCGTTCCCTTTTATGGATAACATAAATGCTTTGGTACCACGATGCTGATTGGTTGATAGAGGTCACGTGATCTTAGGCTCTGGGTTTGGTATTACGATACTGATTGGAAGATAGAAGTCACATGATTTTAGACCCGCCACACGGTGAACAGAATACGTGGGAAAACCCCCTCACTCATTTGTTTCCATTTTACGGGTAAGATGATTGCTTTGGTACCACGATGTTGATTGGTTGATAGAAATCGCATAATCTTACACACCACCCCAATGCTAGACATTCAGAGTGCTATGACGACGATCCACCCTAGACCTGGATTTTTTTTAATGGTTATCCTTTTTGGTACCTTAAAGTTCCCATGGAGGGTTCAACCCCATCCTTAAATAACCCTTTTATGGTATCATGATATTGTACTGAAGTTTACATTAAATATTATCGTTCTCTTTGGCAGATAAGATGATTACCAGCTTTTTTACCTTGATGGAGATCCTGTCCTTGAATTAGTAGCCTATGTCTCTGGAAGTAACAATGGTGAAAAAGGGGTGTCGCTTGTAGATTTCTTATAACACATTGTTGTGAGTTTAAGCGATTTATTGCTCAGTAAGCGCTTCATTAATGGAAACAGTGTTGCCAGATTTTTCTTACCTAAACTGCTCCGATTCTTTTCGAAACGGTTCCGCAGAGTACAAGAAATTTTAAACTAAAAAATTTTTCGAACTAAAAAAATTTCAAAACTAAAAAAATTTTAAACAAAAATTTTCAAACAAAAAATTTTCGAACTAAAAATTTTAAAACAAAAATTACAAAATATTTTCGAACTAAAAATTTAAATAATTTTTTTTTAACAAAAAATTTTAAACTAAAAACTTTCGAACTAAATTTTCAGATCAAAAATTTTCGAACAAAAAATTTTCGAACCCAAAAAAATTTCAAAAAATTTCGAACCAATTTTTAAAAACAAAAGTTTCGAACTAAAGATGTAAATCACATCTAAAAATTTTCAAATCAAACTTTTTATCGAACTAAACTTTTAAAATTTTCGAACTAGAAATTTAAATTAAGTTTAAGAAAAAATCCTAAGAAATGTTTTTTCAGGAATCGAACTCAGGTCTTTCAAACCAAAGATGTGTATGCTAACCGCTTAAATGAATTAGGTTTTAATCGATCTTGGTGGGTTTCGAACCATGGTCCTTGAAAAGGATACACATATACTTTAAGAAAATAAATCTGACAGTGTAACGCTTCTCAAATCAAACTTTTTATCGAACTAAACTTTTAAAATTTTCGAACTAGAAATTGAAACCAAGTTTTAGAAAAATCCTAAGAAATGTTTCTCCAGGAATCGAACTCAGGTCTTTCAAACCAAAGATGTGTATCCTAACCGTTTAGCTATGAATGAATTCGGATTTAATCATGCTTGGTGGGTTTCGAACCATGGTCCTTGAAAAGGATACACTTATACTTTAAGAAAATAAATCTGACAGTGTAACGCTTCCGTTCGTGGATTAAAATAAAATGCTGATAGACTTCTTTGTGTGACGACATAGAAGCACATATGATTTAAAAAATGCAAACGTCAGCGGATCGTATTACTTTAGTTTTACTACGAACGTGTCAGCATGATTCATGAAAAAAGCAAACATTGACATTCTCGTATGGAATATGATGAAAATGAAATGTCGTCACAGTTACGACAAGTAGTGACATGTAGAAATCATTTGGGATCGGAATTGCGATACTATTGAGAAACGTGAATGACGTCACGATCGATTGTTACACATCGTTTTGGTTCGTGATTCATGACAAAAGCAGCGAGCGTTTTGATTGGTTCGTTATGACATCATTTTATAAATTTCCTCGTTTCTGATTGGTTGACGGTGACGTCGTTTTCACAGCGACCCAAATAAAAATCTAAATTTCATTTTTCAAATCCTACACCGCTCTCAACTATCGTGTGAGAAGGTCTGTTCTTGAAAAGTGTCTTCATTTAAGAAGCTTTACTGCACCGACTTTTTGTTCATTGAATTTGAGGTAAGTTCAGTGAGATTTTATTTTTCACACAAGATTCGAAAAATCATTTTTATTTTATATTTGTGGGGGTGGATCACGAATACACTGTTTTACTTTTAGTACGAAATATTTAGACTATGAAGAAATTAGTGGAATGGGAAAGTGGAAGTACGAATCAGGAACCCCCACACATTAGAAGTAAGCACGATAAATGATATGGTTTAGCGTCCCTTCAGCGAGCACCCGTCGGGAATTGAACCATGGCCAGAAAATGTGTGCGCTTAGTTTTGAAAAGAATACATTACAAAATTTCAGAAACTATGCCTGAGAACAATATGGTTCGATACCCTTTGAAAGCATTAGCGGCCCCTTCAGCTTAACGTGATATTCGAGCAACCGCCCGGGATTGAACCAAGGCCAGAGGTGTGTACGTCAACCATTTAGCTTAGTTTTGAAAAGAATGTATGATAACGCATGAGAATATTAAATTTCAGAAAAGGCTTGACAACGCTCCGACGTGGGAAAGCAAACCCCACCGAGGATTGAACCAGGGACTTCCACGTTAGAAGCATGTACGCTAACCGCTTAGTCACAATAATAATAAAAAAATACGCTATACAGATTTTGTTTTGACAATTACGTATGTGTAACGTTAATGGTTGGTGAATCTCTTCAACTTGCAAACGCATCATTTAAAGGTCGTTGTGAGTAGAAAAATGCTTACGCGTACTTTATCACATCTCAGTACTGTTGAAACATTCATTCATTCATGCATTCTTTTTATCACTATAGAATGGTAGGTCAGTTACATGCTGATGTAATGGTCTCGAGTTTGACAGCAATAAAACACACATTTCAGTAACATAATTATTTAAAAAAAACTTTGATTTCTAGTACATGTGCTTTCATAATGAGATTCTGAACGTCACCGCCAGGAATCAAACTCAGGACCTTTACATGAATTGCTTAGTTAAGAATTTATCATGAATGTTATGATTTCCTGGGCTAAGCGGTTAGCATACGTGCCTTTGGCGTGGGAGACCAGGGTTCGATTCCCGGCGGGGAGCTCATGTGGTTCGGATTCCACGTTAATCGGTAGGTCCACGTCTCATATAGCCTCGCTGCTGAAAGGGACGCTAAACTAAAAAATCAAAAAATCAACTCAAATTCACACTGCTCAATTCCTTTTTTCCCATTACATATTTGTTTTACCGTACCTGTTTGTTGTTTTCATTTTTTAATCATGGTCGAATCGGGTTTTACTGTTCGTAATGAAATCACTCGACATTATAGACGATTTATGTACGTTTATGTATTATGAGGTGTGTACGTCAACCATTTAGCTTAGTTTTGAAAAGAATGTATGATAACGTGTGAGAATATTAAATTACAGAAAAGGCTTGACATGCCCCGACGTGGAAAGCAAACCCACCGAGGCTTGAACCAGGGACTTCCACGTTAGAAGCATGTACGCTAACTGCTTAGTCACAATAATAATAAAAAAATACGCTATACAGATTTTGTTTCGACAATTACGCATGGGTATCGTTAATGTTTGATGAATCTCTTCAACTTGCAAACGCATCATTTAAAGGTCGTTGTGAGTGGGGGAAAAAAATGCTTACGCGTACTTTCTAACATCTCAGTACTGATGAAACATTCATTCATTTCATGCATTCTTTTTATCACTATAGAATGATAGGTCAGTTAAATGCTGATGTAATGGTCTCGAGTTTGACAGCAATAAAACACTCATTTCAGTAACATAATTATTTTAAAAAAACTGATTTCTAGTACGTGTGCTTTCATAATGAGATTCTGAACGCCCCGCCAGAGAATCAAACTCAGGACCTTTATATGAATTGCTTAGTTAAGAATTTATCATGAATGTTATGATTTCCTGTTTATCAGGTGATTAAGATTTTTTTTCTTCTTTTCTTTTGTAGTAAACTCACGCTGTATAATTCTTTTTTTTCCCATTACATATTTGTTTTACCGTACCTGTTTGTTTGTTTTCTCCTTTTATTAACATGGCCGAATCGGGTTTTACTGTGCGCAATGAAATCACTCGTCATTATAGACGATTTAACATTGAGGGCAGAATGCTCGAAGTTCAATTCAACGCACCGCCCGTAGGAACCGATATCATACAGTATGTACATAACAGTTTCCAAGCAATGCTGGACCATTTGTTATCCAATGTCGACGATGAGGCGATGGTTGGTTTATCGGTAATATCGCCACGGAATACCAATAAACCGTTTTGGGTGAGTTTTCGCCAAGCACGAAACTTGACACTGGAAACGATGTGGGCCTCATTCGAAAGAGTGTTACAAAGTAACAATGCATTTCTCCTGCACGAGCCATTCACCGTTCATTTTCATCGTGTGGATATTCCAAGAGGATACGGATATGGAGATCGTTTAGCACAAGGAATACTTCAAAATGAAGAATTGTTACGTTGCAAGCGTGGGATTGTACGTGTAAAAAATCAAGACTCAAGGTGCCTGGCGTACGCCCTTGTTATTGCTATTGGCCTGAAAAAATACAAGAATGTAGATGTGAAACGACATAAGCAGTATAAAGATCAATCGAAATGTATTGTGGACGATGAAGTCGATGCGTTATGTTCAAATGCAGGAGTCAATTTGGATCATGGTGCCAGTGTAAATGAAATTCGACAATTCCAGGCATACCTCAAAGAATATAAAATTACTGTGTATACTAGTTTCACAGGCCGTGACATC
The DNA here is from genome assembly GCF_964235325.1 of Thermobia domestica. NCBI lineage: Eukaryota > Metazoa > Arthropoda > Insecta > Zygentoma > Lepismatidae > Thermobia > Thermobia domestica. The sequence continues at coordinate 242,177,468 of NC_137460.1, read as the reverse complement.
ATGTACGAGGGGCCCAACGATGAAAATCGCACTCCCATAAATTTGATTTGTTTGGCTGGCCATTTTGACATCACCCAATCTTTAACTGCTTGTTTTGCAACCAAGTTCTACTGTGAAGTGTGCCATAAAAAGTATAGTAAACGTAATGAGCATGTGAAAAATTGTCCTGTAACATGCTCCAAATGTTTACAGAGACCTCTATGCGACAAGAATCAAACGTCGATATTTTGCAACGACTGCAATCGTCAATTTTACGGCGAAGAATGTTTTAATAATCATCGTAATATTGTATATCATCAAGGGGAACCTGTATGCAAAATGGTGAAGCAATGTACTAGATGTTACAGAGTATATTCTTTTGTGCATACAGGACAACGACTTCATGATTGCAATGAGATCTTTTGCAATGTTTGTAAGAAGATTGTTCCAGGATCCCATCAATGTTTTATGCTTCCCGATCGCCAATGCTTGAAACCTGGTGTTCCTTCACTCATGCACGCAAAGAAAGCCTTGTTGATATTCTATGATATAGAATCTATGCAGGACACGAATATTGGCGATAATACGTATGTACACATTCCAAATTTATTGGTTGCACAACAAGTATGTTATGCATGTGTTGAAAACGATAATATCCAGCAGTCTTGCAGTACGTGTGGTCAGCGCCAGCATATTTTCCAAGGAGAGGATCCAGTTTATAATTTTCTTCAGTACTTGCGGGAACGTCGTCCCAATATAAATAGGATTTTCTGTGTCGCGCACAATGCTAAGGGATACGATGGACATTTTATCCTAAAGGCTATGGTAGAACAATGTCAATGGAGACCTGACGTCATATTAAATGGAACCAAGATACTGAGTTTAACGTTGAATAATCTGACGTTCATTGACTCGTTGAACTTCCTACCTATGGCATTAAGTAAATTGTCAAAAGCGTTCAATTTACCCGCAACCAAAGGCTACTTCCCGCATTTCTTCAACACCAAGGAGAATCAATCGTATATTGGACCACTTCCAGAAACAAAGTATTATGGTGCAGATGAAATGGCCGTCGAAGACAGAAACAAGTTCATGCAGTGGTACAATGATCATCGTAATGACACGTTTGATTTCCAGAAAGAAATTCTCAAGTATTGTATTCAAGATGTCAATGTACTGCGACAAGCATGCGTTTCGTTTATGACGTCATTTGAAGTAGAAACCAAAGTGAATCCCTTCTTGGAGACGATCACGATTGCCAGTGCTTCCAATTTAGTATTCCGCCGGAATTTCCTTAAACCCAACACCATAGGAATTCTACCGGCACATGGCTATCGATGGAGAAGTACCCAATCGATCGCTGCAATGCAATGGCTGGCCTACATTGAAAAAACCGAAGAAAAACAAATCTTACATGCGGGATTCCGACAAAAAGAAGTGTTTATTGCGGGATTCCATGTTGATGGCTACTACCAAGATCCTGAGACGTTAGAGGAGCACGTCTACGAGCATGCCGGCTGCTTTTATCACGGGTGTAAAGTATGTTTTACTACAGGCCGTAATCAGCCCATCTACAACAATCCAGAAGACACTATGGAATTCCGTTATGAACGAACGCAAAGAAAAAATGCAAGACTGCGTGAATTGGGGTACATTGTACATGAAATGTGGGAGTGCGAATTTAATCAGTTCTTAAAACAAAATCCTGCAATGGCGACGTATCTGAAGAATCACCCGTACATGAACCGCAGACCATTAAATCCAAGAGATAGTTTTTTTGGAGGAAGGACCAATTGCGTGAAATTGTACCACCAAGTCGACGAAAAAGCGGGGGAAGTAATAAAATATTTCGATATTGTCTCGCTTTATCCTTACATCAATAAGTGTGCTAAATACCCTGTAGGCCATCCACGAATTTATCTACAGGGTGATGAAAATATACCACCAATAAATAAAGTCAATGGTCTGATCAAAATGACGATATTACCAAGTCGCCATCTTTATCATGGTCTCCTGCCTTACCGATGTAACAAGAAACTACTCTTTCCACTGTGTGCTGCGTGTGCCGAAGAAATGAACCCAGACCCTACAGCAACGTGTACACACAACGATCAGGAGCGATGCCTCACTGGAACATGGGTATCATATGAAATCCAGAAAGCAGTAGAATTAGGATATCAACCAGTGGAAATTTTTGAAATTTGGGATTATGACATTGAACAATATGATCCCATCACGAAAACAGGTGGCTTGTTCACGGAATATATCAATACATTTTTAAAATCAAAAATGGAAGCGTCTGGCTGGCCTAGTTCCTGTGTGACCGAAGAAGACAAATCAAAATTCATACAAACCGTCCTGGAGCGTGAAGGTATTGCATTGGATTCGTCCAAAATTGAAAATAATCCTGCACGAAGAAGTTTATCTAAGCTTTGTGGGAACTCTCTATGGGGAAAGCTTTGCCAGCGTACAAACTTTAGCCAGACCACAATTATTGATCGGCCGGAAGAATTTTATGAAAAACTCACTTCCCCCGACATTAAACTCCATCAAATTGTACCCATCAATGATACGATGTTGTATGCGTTCTGGGAGTACAATGAACATGTGCCTGTTCAAAACCGAAACACCAATGTCGTGTTAGGTGCATTTACAACATGTCAGGCACGTCTGGAACTGTACAAGTACCTGGAAATGTTGCAGGAACGTGTTTTATATTTCGACACGGATTCTGTAATATTTACGGAGAAGCCCGGGGAGCCAACCATTGAACCTTCAACGTACTTGGGATGCTTATCGAATGAGATGGAATCTTACGGACCACGAGCATACATCAAGACATTTGTCAGTGGAGGACCAAAAAATTACAGCCTAGAAATATACAATCCGGATACCAACGTCACCAGTTACATATGCAAAATTAGAGGATTTACATTAAATTACAATGCAGGACAACAATTAAATTTCAATACGCTAAAAGAAATGATTACAAATCAATGCCGTGGACAAGTCACCATCACTATCCCCCATAAGATATGCAGGACCAAAGACCATACCATCGTCACACGCAAAGAAGAAAAAATGTACAGTATCCGATACACAAAACGTCGATTTAAAGAATTCAATTCCTATGATACGGTTCCGTACGGGTACGTTAAAAAACAGAAGATGGAACTGGAAAAAGAAGATGAAGAAGAAAAAACTGTAAACACCCAATAAGGCCACCATTTCTTCTTTTCCTTTTCTTCTTTCCCTTCCTTAACCACAAAGCAGCAACACCAAGAAGAAAATGAAGTACCCACAAGAGTTCATAAACCATCAACACAACCATCAGTGGAAGAAATGCAGTCATCTCGTATCCAAGGAGGAACCTTGACCATAAAGGAGCAACACCAAGAAAAATGCAGTACCCAGAAGAGTTCATAAACATCCATCGGTGAAAAAAATGCAGTGATCCTGTACCCGAGGAGGAAGATGAGCCTAAGCACATCCATCATTTACGAGTAAGTTTTATTTCTCTCTTATCAATATTGACTCATTTTTATTGTTTCAGAAAAAAAAGAAATTCATAAAGTAATCCGTCGTTTCTTCTTTTTCTTTACAGGATACGGCTACAAGATTCGAAGATGATGACGCGTCCAACATATTCATTAATTAGATCCTGTATTTATTATGTTAATAAACATGTATAGGAAGACCACATACCTTTCGTTAAATACAACAAGTTGAAAAAAAAATGTGTTTTATTATTTCTTGAAACCCTGAACACTTGTTTTCAAATCATGGTAATCTTGAAAATTTAAGGTGGAAAATATATTCAAGATTTGGTTTACATGATTTTGTTCGAAAAATAATTAAAGAATTTTTTAGTGTCCAAAATTTGGTTTTTAATTTAGTTCAAAAATTGATTTGAAAACTTTCAAATGTGGTTTACATCTTTAGTACGAAACTTATTTTTAAAAATTGGTTCGAAATTATTTTTAAATTTTTAGTTCGAAAAATTTTTGGTTTGAAAATTTAGTTCGAAAGTTTTTAGTTTAAAATATTTTTCGAAAAATTTTTAATTTTTTAGTTCGAATTTTTTTTGGGTTCGAAAATTTTTTAAATTCCTTTTAGTTCAAAAATTTTTTGATTTGAAAATTTAGTTCGAAAGTTTTTAGTTTAAATTTTTTAGTTCGAATTTTTTTGAAATTTTTGTTTCAAAATTTTTTAGTTCGAAAATTTTTTGTTTGAAAATTTTTGTTTAAAATTTTTTAGTTACAAATTTTTTTTAGTTCGAAAAATTTTTTAGTTTAAAATTTCTTGTACTCTGCGGAACCGTTTCGAAAAGAATCGGAGCAGTTTAGGTAAGAAAAATCTGGCAACACTGTTTCCATTAATGAAGCGCTTACTGAGCGTTTAAAAAATCGCTTAAACTCACAACAATGTGTTATAAGAAATCTACAAGCGACACCTCTCTTTCACCATTGTTACTTCCAGAGACATAGACTACTAATTCAAGGACAGGATCTCCATCAAGGTAAAAAAGCTGGTAATCATCTTATCTGTCAAAGAGAACGATAATATTTAATGTAAACTTCAGTACAATATCATGATACCAAAAAAGGGTTATTTAAGGAGGAGGTTGATTTCCCCGCAAGGGTAAAACATGACGTCATACCATGTGACCTGTTCACCGTGTAGCGGGTCTAAGATCATGTAACCTCTATCAGCCAATCAGTATCGTAGTACCAAAGTACTCATCAAAGAGGATACCCAAATTTCAAAATCCCAGGGTCTAAGATCATGTGACCGCTATCAACCAATCAAATTCAAGGTACCAAACCACTCATCTTACCCATAAAAAGGAAACGAATTTTAAAAAATCCCTGAGCCTAAGATCACGTGACCTCTATCAGCCAATCAGCATCGTGGTACCAAAGGATTCATCTTACCCGTAAAAGGGAACGAATTTCAAATATCGCAGGGTCTAAAATCATGTGATATCTGTCAACCAATCAGAATCACACATCTTACCCGTAAAAGGGAACGAATTTCAAATATCCCGGTCTAAAATCACGTGACAGCTGTCAACCAATCAGAATGAGGTATCAAAGCACTCATCTTACCCGTAAAAGGGAACAATTTTCAAAAATCCTAGTCATAAAAGAGAATGAGGGATTTCCCCGCAGGGTGACTCATGACGTCATACCACGTGACCTGAAAATTTGAATTTCCCGCGTGGGCGGGGCCTAACGTCACGTGACCTCTCTCAGCCAATCAGAATCGAGAAATTTTTGCTGACTCGGTTCGCCATAACGGGGGGACTACTACTCCACCACATTTTCCTAACATACTTCTGACGGCGGCGTTTTGAAATATAATATATTCCAGCTAAAACGATAGCTCTCCTTCGGGAATTCATTATCACAAACTAAAGTCGCAAACTTTCTATTTTACGCATGCGCATTAGCTAGCGAGTAGTAATTTGGCGCAATACACGCACGGATGTATGAAAACGAAAATAATTTACGATGAATACGCTACATGTGATGCTTCCGTTCTAACGCGGGCATGAAAATCCGCCTTTACGGAGCATCCCCTGCATAAACGTAACAAAATCGTTACGTGGTGAATATTTTTTTTCTACAATACTTTAAAGGGAAGAAAAGTTTGATTGAACTCTATTCTGATAAGTATTGATTCCGATTGATAACACAAATGAAAATTTTAGAGACAAAATTCAGTGCAAATCATTGAAGCTTTTTAGAAATTAGATATTGGAGTAGCTATTTGACTTTGACGTTCGTATAAGGACCACATTCGAAAACGGTGTGCGTTAAAGTAACGCAAAATTTACGGTTTAGATGGTTATAATCGGCGTAGCAGTTATAAATAGTTTCATGCATTGCATTGATTTAACTCCAGCTAATTTGCAAATGCTAGTACGGCATAACGCTCTTGAATAAAGCAAATTCAAACATTTGTGCTACATTTCAGATTATTATACCTAATTTCTAAAGCACCTATTGGCAACATTGTGCGTGTGTCTGTTCAGCGTTGCCAACATGTAGGATATCTACAGGATATCTATCGAATCGTACTATAATTTTGCTCCAAGTACGATATACGATAGCTGATGTACAATAAAAGGAAAGTGTACGATAATTTAACAACTCCTACTAAGATGTAAATATAATTCCAGAGATATTTAAAAATAGAAAGAAATTTAGCTCCTTGAGTAAAAAATAATATGAATTATCCAATTTACGTGAGAAAATTACTCAAAACGTTATAAAGGCGACCAATGTCTCGAGAAACAGTAATGTAAATATTTGTACGTTATACTGTTAGCAACATTTTAAGTGTATCGTACTATAAAATCATAAAACCAATTTACCTGCTTACACATGTTTATTATTACTAAGTAATTGGTTAATCTGACCATTGCAGTTTAACATACATTTTGAATTACGATTCCGTATAAGATGGAACCTATTCTAAAATTGATCGAAACTACTACTAGTGTTTGTACTCGTGACAAGTGATGCCACTTGTAATAAAACCAGGACCCACGTACACAGGAAATCTCGATATCTAGTGGGCCAAGAAGGGAGTATTTGCTAGCTATTTGATGTAGATAACTTTTCACAAGTAAATACCTAATAGGTATATAAAATGTAGAGGGAAAACTCAGAGGAGCCGCGGTGCCTCAGTGGTAGAGTGTTCACCTCCGGTGCATAGGGCCCCTGGTTCGATCCCATCTCACACTAAGCGAACTTTGTGGTGGACAAGTGGCGAGTGCGTGGGTTTTCTGGGAGTTCTGCCGTTTCTTACCACTTTCTTCATTCCACCATTTCATTTATTTCTCATCATCACCGTCTCCTTTAGCGTACACGGCACAACTGTGTGATGCGAAACTCATAGATTTCATTTATCTTCCATTTTTGAAAAACACAAAATGTTTTTCTATAGACTGGTAAAGAATTGAACTTCAAACTTGCTTCCTATGCAGACTTTTTAGCATGGTATAGCTGAAACTGTTCGTGTTAGTTTAATAATAATAATAATAATAATAATAATAATAATAATAATAATAATAATAATAATAATAATAATAATAATAATAATAATAATAAAATTATCGTATCTTTTGTTTCCAGTCTCAGTATCAAGGTATTATTATTATTATTATTATTATTATTATTATTATTATTATTATTATTATTATTATTATTATTATTATTATTATTATTATGTTTAAGACAAAAATCTTAAGTCCTACGTACCATAATATCTTCTTATCAGGTTGGTAACACTGATTAACGTGACGCGGTGTAAGGTATGTACTCTCTTCAAAAACAGAAGCTGAACTGCCCAGAAGACTCAGCGTCAGGGCAAAACAATTCCCAAGAACAAGAACAAAACAGGTGGCGAAGATGATGAAGGTTAATGACACCCAATCATAGGAACAATTAACACGTGTACAATTTAATTCTAAAAATCTTTCCGTTGTCTAAAGGATATATTTGTATGATGTTAGTACTAACCTGATCTAACTTAACATAAACTTCACTAGCGTAAACCATCAAAATTGGGGAAGGTTCTAGATTACTGGTCCCCCATGTAGGTTAGTAGCTGGGTTGGTTTCTTTCTGTACTAAAGTTTATACATTTAATTTACACAGTATTGCAGAGCGAGCGTTAGCGAGTGAAGGCGGGTTAGAGTCCTGCAGGGCACGTTGTTTCCTGTCTTTATTACTGCTCAATGGCAAGGGGGGACCAGTAATCTAGAACCTTGCCTCAAAATTGCAGAAAATATAGGAAGAAAGGGTGCTTGTTTACTTTTGGAGCACCACTTTTGGAATATTAGATGTTAAATTCAATACTTTGCATGAAAAAACGTATTTATTTAAAAACAAATTTCTGCAAGCGATAGAATTCAATACTAAGTAATATACTTGTATTTTATGTTTATAGGTGTAGAGTTACTAGTGTAAAGTCCTTACAAGTGCTTCACTACGGATAAAATACGAGTCCATATGAAAGAAGACTGTATTAAAAACTATTTTTCACCGGCAATGTATTTGCACACAATGTACAGAAGTTGTATTTTATGTTTACAAGTGGCACGCTATTAATATCTGACAATGACCATTGCGGGAAGGTTTTAGAACACGGATCCTCCATATCGGTTAGTAGCTGGGTTGGTTTCTTTCTGTACCAGAGTTTAATTCACAGTATTGCAGAGCGAGCGTCAGCGAGTAAAAGCGGGCTAGATTCCCGCAGGGCACGTTGTTTCCTGTCTTTATTACTGCTAAATGGGAAGGAGGACTTGTCACAACTGCTACTGAAACTCGTGTCATTGGCAATGCCCACTCGATTTCACTATCCTAGAATATGTGTGTGCCCTCCTTCGCTGACGTGCCTGTTCCATTTGGACGCTCCTCTCTGAGGCTCGGGCCCTCCATCTTCACCCTGTTCTGATGCGGTTGGATAGTATTCGTGCTTTTTAGTCGCCACGCAGCGCAGGTTATTTTGTGCTTTTTGCATTGTAGTTTTCAAGCATACATCCGCACGCCATATTTATACGCAAATCATATATATTTTTTTAACATTTGTTTATGATGGCCCCTTGAAATTTAAATATGCCATGTGAGGTGTTTTCTTGTCGCCAAGTGCAAATCATTTAGGAATCAATAAGAGGAAGATTAGAGAAATCTAATTTTTGAACAATTACATCTAGTGGTGCGCCAAAAGTAAACCTGCATGCAAGAAAGTATGAATTCTAAGCAAAGAATACCCTATGTTTAGTTAAAGGGGTCCAGCTTAACTCTCGTAAACATGATAAAAGTTAACTTGTTTTTGTTAATATTAGGATAGTTAATTTTTGTTTAAGATAGCTTAGTTTCTGCTCGTGTTAACTACTTGCACATTTGTATTCATATTCCCTTATATCCAATTCCAGTAAGTTCATATTGCCTCTACAGCATTTTGCGTTTCTCATTTCTACAACATGTAGTACAATTCCATTTTTAAATGCCACAGAAATCAATTGCAATTCCGTTACTTCAACTGATTTCTGTAAATCTTCTATTCGTACGTCCTTCTGAACCGATTCAATTAAACATAATACCAAAGAATTCTGGTTCCATATATGCAGAGATCCTAATCTAATCTAAACCATCAAAAAATACAGAAAAGATAGCAAAACAATACGAATTTTAAGCAACAAATTCAGAATCTTCGAATTCAAAAATATGCTACATTTATAAATCAGGTTAGTGTTTCACGCAAGGATTTCTTACTCCTAACCGCCATCCTCAATGTCCTCTAGAATATTTTTCACGTCGCTACGTGTCAACATTCTACTTAGCATACACGAAACTTAGGAAATTCACCAGAAATAATTGTTTAAAAAATAAATTCTTTCATGATTTGCGTGTAAATACTGAGTTAAGAAATGGAACAATACAAAATGGAAACGAACTTCGGCTAAGTTGCCAACAAGAAGTACGAATGCTAGGTAACTGAGTCAGACAAATCGATTCATGTGGAGCTACGCGGCAGCTCGGGTGTGCGTCCATAGGAGGAGGAGCATCATCGACTCTGCATGTGTTCATAAACGATATTAGTGGAAATATGAGACAGAGGTATTCCCAAGAATGCTCCACCATTTTCCTACGCTAATGTGTAGTTGATGAAGACCAACCTTTTTGTAGAATCGAAAAATTAATTACAATTTCGCCAATTTGTATTAATATTAGGTTAGGTTAGATTCTAAACTTTTCACACCTTTCGTCTAAACAGAATTTTTTTTCGTATATTAAGACAACTAGAGAAGTTTGACGTTTCCCCTTTATTTTGGGGTATCAAATTTTACATTGGAAGAATATGGTAATATTGGAAAGGGGTTAACTGCTGTATCGTCGACCAATTTTAGAAAAACTACCAGATGTATTGTAGAATATATTTTGGTTTGTGAAGAAGAATGAGTGAATGTGAGTTGTGGGGAATAGTTGAAGTTAAGGAAATACCTGTTGTTAGTTGTTTTTGATGTTGCAAGCATTACCATAAGTGAAGGCAGAAGGGACTATTTGGCGGAGAGTTACATTTGTTACGATTTATAGGAAAGGCAGAGTGGAAATAATGCGTAAATAACAAGCTGTATGTTTGAGTTTTCTCGAGTTCCACAAAAATGAGAAGTGTCAGTTGATTTTGTGTGAAAGCCATGGTCTGCTAAACAGACAAACAGTTTGGCGTAAGTGTAAAGATGAATTGCAAGTGCACATACGAAGAGAAACAACTTATCAAACCTAATCTACACGTATTCTAACCTTACTTAATATATTTTGATACTTTTTTTTTTTATGGTATTTGCTATCTCTCCCAAAGGTGTGCAACACATAAGTCATGGGTTTTATGACATAAGTGTTTTTCCACTATCCTCTTTTATGCGTATGCTCATCACCGCTGACGCACCCTTTCGCGACCTCTCGGGTCTCCTTGCTGCGCTCCTGCACTTCGTTAAATAGTGTTTGTGCTTTTCACTGGTCTTCTAGCAAAATTTTGTTCGTTTTTTATGCACTAGTTTGTATGACCCATGTCTTCAATGATGAGGAACCTAGTATTTTGAGGGAGAAACTACATAATATTCACTATTTTCGTATTTTCCAGTGATACAGCAATAATGCAATAAATTGTGCATTACGTACTGCATAAAATTCACAAAAAAGTAAAAAAATTAACGACACATACATGCAAAAACGAAGCAGGTGCACTACATTTTCTTTGCTGTATTTTACTTATATATAGTAGCTTTTTCTTTTTTAAAAAAACGTCAGCATTTTCACTCCACTATATTGTGCCGATTCTTAATGTGAACACTTCTCAGAAAAAAGATCGAAGTAAGTTTAGAGTGCAAATATTTGAGGTTCACTTTTGTGTAAAGTGTGTTTCCCTGGCATAAGCCTATAATTGCATAGTTTTGAAAATTTCCTGGATGGGTCCACTCCTTTCTACAATTAGTCGCTTGCAAATAATTTTCATAAATTCAAAATGAATAGTTTGCTGCAGGTAGTTTTGTTTTACAATATGCAGAAATTGAGGAAAACCATTGAAATGTGTGAAATACTTCTCCATCAAAAACATAACCGACATTTTCGCTAAATTCGTCTTCCAAATTTAGGGGTATGACATCGTCGGGCATATTTTCTCGCCATTTCTGCCGTAAGACAACATGCATGTTACTTTCCAAAAAGAATACCAACAAGAAAGTAAGGAACATTTGCGTATCGTCCAGTAACTAAATTAAGTTCTATAAAATCTAGGGTATAATCCAAGTTTGGTAATTCCGTACAATTGTGAAGGGAAACAAATTTTGATTTCAAAACCACGTTTTTATTTGTGATCGAAATCTCCGTATATTCGACCACTTCAAAAACCAATACAACGAAACAACCAAGAAATACCATAAGTTACTACCAAAACAAACAAAAAAAAAAAAAAAAAAAATGGCAATTAAGTATTGAAAACCAAAAATACCGAGAAAAGGCAAGGCCAGTAAATTAAAGAATGCAACAACGACAAGAAAATACATTTAACTAGAAATTACTAGCACTACATGTATTTGAGTAAAGATAAAAGGTAATTTTTTCTTTAAAATATTACAATACGTCTTGAAAGTGTTATTCGTTTATTAAGTGTAAAATGTATATAACATTGTTTTTATATTTCATTTCACCCTTTAAATTACTGGGTATTTTTGGCGAAAATTGGATACTTTTGCTTAGACAAGTGTAACTGCGTAAATTACTTTCATGCAGGATAAAAAATTGAAAAATATACGCAGATCTATTGTTAATAAACCCTGCAGGTATCGCAAAAATGGAAATTTGGATAATTTCCATACCGAAAATTTGTTGCATTGATTGCATACGTGTAATGCAGAAATTGTAGCAGGGTAATGGTTTGTACGTCTTACGATTCGCGTAGGACCACGCTTTGATTTCTCGTAACATTTACACTAGAATCAGGGCTCTAAAGGCAACAGTACCAAAATTCTTAGAAGTACAGTCTATTACGTAAAAAAAAGGTGTTTTTAAAAGGCTGGGAACACTGCAAAAAAATTTGTTTCACGTAATAGACTATATTACTCAAACGGAAGAAGAAGAACCTACCACGAACGCGTATTGCGTTCTAAGTTCGCTGCTGAACTTGTAACCTACAGCAGTTGCAGCTTCGGCAAGTTTATGTTCCGCAATCCTGAGTCTTTACCTGCAGGTGGCTTGTGTATATGGTACATAAAGAATGGGGTTGTGTGTAATGAGGTGCGACAGATTGTTGTTTCCAGTGAAATCAAAAGAATGATGTAAATATTTCTTTTGCGTTTTTTTTTTTTTTTTCACCATAAGACACGACGCATAAATACGTACAGTTCTTTCTAAAGCATTACTTGCAGAGATAAGGTTATAGGAGAAACGAATATCGGGCTTTTCTTCTTTCTGCATTTGGCCTGCCACACAATATTACGAACAAAATTTACAAATATGAATCTAAAACACAAACGCATCCAACTTCCCTTTCTGAAGAAGCTCATTGTAATTGGTATTTTTGGTAACATTCGCAACCTAGCAGTCTACTGGCAACATTCTACCCAACAGTGATGTCGAATTACAAAAAGGAGAAAAAAAAGGTTCACGTGTAGCCACAAAACTGCTGGTTAAAAGAAAGCCATTTAAATGTGTATACAACAATCAAAACAGGCACGATAGTTTGTAAGGTCCACAACGTCAATTTGACGTCGGTTTAAGTTTAAGGTTTATGAAATATAAGCTAGTAATGAAGCAGGCAAATTTTTTTATGGAATTTTCTGTTCTCATGCAACATTGATTGCAGGTTGAGAATTCGTAACTTCATTTAAAAAGAAAATGGGAAAAGGGAAAAATAGTGTTCGATTAAAGGTACATAACAATATATATCAAAAAAGGTAATTTCGGCCTATAATATACTCCTATGCACTGTAGAAGAAAAAATGTATGGGGTTTTACTTTAACAAAAGAGTGAATGAGAAAATTCTGGATATTGTCCAGTATTTTGATATTTCGATATAACTTCGTATATTTTTGGTATTTAGATATATTGATATTTTGGTGTTAGTAGTAGCAAAATTTTAAAACCGTGGTTTCAATATCTTTAACATCCCTAATATGACCCCAAACAATCCACCCACTAACTCAATTTCACCTGAAGTGGCGTTCTCGCTTCCCGCTCATATCTTTTGTTAAATCGAGTAATATTTTTCTTCTTTCTTTCAGATTTGTTTGTCTTCCTTCAACATTGAGTCTTGAATATTTCAAATCTCCAACTTCAACAGTTTTTGTTAGCAAATAGCATTTTCATTATTTCAATTGTACGTATAATAATGTTGAAATTAAAACAAAACTTTCCTACTAAAGTTGAAATGGAAACAAAGAACAAGTCATTTGAAAAATGTAATTATAAACTATGTACTAATAACACTACTGATCGTAAAAATATTCTTAAAGTACTTTTGAAATGTAAGAAACAAGAAAGTGCAGCGAAAGGAGAGATAATTGCTTCAAAAAGTAATGAGAATGACAAAATATCAGATTGGAAACTAACTTCCAAAGTAATATGTTTGGTCCAGCGTCTATCAACAGCTGAAGTAATTGTAAATGCTAAACGTTTTCATAGTAACATCAAGCCAGAATCCACACAGTTTACACAGAACACGGAAGAGCTAAGTAGTCAAATGTCTGCCACTATCGCAGACAAGGATGATCACGAAGAGGATGTTCAAGAAAATTATAATCGAGAAGCAGGTAGCAATGCTAGGGACTGCAGGTACGTTTAAATGCATTTATTTCATCAGAGTTATGTTTCATACAAATATTTCCAACACTTGCAATACTTTGGTAAGTATTTTTTTCCTTTACGTTGAACTCAGTTAATGGAGTCGAAGAAATTTAAACACACAAAAAACGCAACCTAATCTTTAGTTTGTATGAGATGAGACAGTTCGATAGTAAAAGAAGTATCCAAACGACGGTAGGTTGCTCTTCTCATTACACCAAGCATTGAGTGTTAGGATTGAGTACTCACATGAATCTGAGTAATGTCGAGCGCAATTTATTTCATAAAAAGATGCTCGTAAGTAATGCGGTTACTCAGTAACAAAAATAAACCAGTCAATTCCCAAAAGACAACGTAATAAAAGTATTCTGAAGGACTAAGTGCAATAAAAAGTATGTTTATTTTGGTGGCATAAAATTCGGTAATATGTTTTTTATTATAGGGAACAGTACCTAACTAGCTAATCTATTACTTTCGCTCTCACTCATGATATAAAAGCTCATACTTTTGTATTCATTTCTGTGTAGGTTCTGGAACTTATCATTATTTTATATATATATATATATATATATATATATATATATATATATATATATATATATATAACACCCTAGTAAATAAGAATGCCAAATACGAATTACTCGAAGACATTCTGGAGGTTTATATATATATATATATATATATATAGCTAACGTCACGTATACCGTGATCTGCGGTTAATTCTGGTTTCATTGCACGTTCATTGTATCTGTCCCTGTTCGGGAAGGTAATTTTTATAACGGTCCTGGTAGTTGTCGCTATTCGGGCGCCATTTTTATAACGTAACCAGTTGTTAGTGTCAGTTGTTCGGCCGTTAATTTATAATATGTCCGTGGTTAGCATGAAACTTCAACCAAAAAGTCTCATACTCACATCAATTGGAACATGTGGTTAGACCAATAAAAAGCACACATTTACAACCCACTACCTTCTTCTGAACGTTCGTAGCATATTTGCAGTGATATTGAACTGTTCACAAGATTCGAGCCCTTAATGACAACCATTTCGATGACGAGACTATATAACATAAAGCATGTGTGTGTCAGAATAAATAATTTCGAATCATACTTTATTCTGATAAACACATTAATAGGAGAAACCCAACTTCATTCATATTATGAAGTCTAAATTCATATCATAACACCATATTTCAGAAAACAACGCAATCACAATTTTAATTATTGAAATATATGTATTTCGAAACATAGATGTTTTCAAAACATAGATACTTACTTCGTTTATTTATTTATTTATTTAAATTTTCTATTCTTTACGTGTGTGATATGTAATCTCAATTACATATATTGTGAATGCATGATGTGATAATTCCACTAGTATTAAAAAAATGTAACGCAAAAGAAGTTTTTATACAACTTTCATTAAATTTTAGATTAGCTCAAATTTAAACACTTGTAATATTAAGTATAACTTCTTTAATCGATGAGCCGGCTTAAAAATTCACTATCGATAATTAATCACTGCACACACACACACGTAATTAGGGAATGTGGGGGTGGGGGTTATTATGCTGATTCCCTCTGCTTCTTCTTTGTGTTAAGCGTTTGCTTCTAATGGAGATTCCCATGATGAACTATATTTCGATTTATTGGAAAATATTTCTTTTTTTAAAATTTAATTAATGTGTATGATGCGTAGTCCATCGTTTCTCCATCAAGTTGCATGTAATCGGATTTCAACGTTTTGTTCACCTATTTAAATACACTCATTTCCAAATATTAATCGTACTTTAACATCACCACTTAATAAAGCAATATTTATGCTAAAGTTTTTATCGGATTAAGAATTAATAATGTATTTTTGCTTTGATACTTGTTACGACGGGAAACTCCGTCCTTCACACACCATGGAGCACGCTGCATCACTTTTTGGGCGAATCACTAGCATTTGTGAAAATTATTAATATTGCACTATACACATATAATCCACTTTTACGATTGTTTTTCACTTATCTGACAAAGTTTCACTATATAAAGCTTTAAAATGCGTACAGATGGTCTTTGCTTTTCATAAACTATGTTTTACAATTAGTTATGCTGTCTTTGTTCTGCAAGCGTAAGAGGATCACGCCTACTGCAGTTAATTTGTAGAGTGCTACGAAGAAGAGTGATGCTTTGCATCGAACAAAAATTCTGAGCTGCGAATCAGGAGCCTCGTTCCACATGAGATTGGAATTTCTGGGATATAGTGAGTGATAAAAGGAAAGAGGCGTTGGGGCATCCACTTATACACGGAACCCTTCTGTTTATTCTGATTGTTCTAATATTGATGTTGTATGTCGTATCACAAACGAACTCCTACTAGACCAGAAATTCAGCTTTTGTGAATAATTTATTTTATTATATGACTTAATTAATTTCACTTGTAAAGTTTTGTCTCTCAGAAGTTTGTATCTTATAACAGTGGGTCTTATCATATTACCTTATGCCGCGCGCAAAGTTTATAGATAAAAGAGCTTTTCTTGCTACTTTTATTTGCCATTTCCCCGTAAAATGATCTTTTCTCTTAAAGAACTCTTCCGTCTGTTCTTTGAATACTGACCACATTACGAAGGCCACGGTGGCTCACTGGTAGAGTGATCACCTTCAGAACTGGGGCTCTGGTTCGACCCCAAATCCGTAATTAGCCATTGGGATTCCCACTCTGATTAACATTAAAATGTTAGCGTTCTTTAGTGTTTTCTTCCTTTTACCGCGTAAAATTATATTCAATCACATATTACATTTAACTAAATAAAAAATGCGTAAGAAATATTAACATTTATATGCTCTTTTCCTTAGACATCGACAACATTAGGTGACGCTGGTCCACAGTGGTTGCGAAGAGTGATAGGTCATAATAGTTCAAATAGGATTCAAGTAGATATCGAGCTTGCAAGGGAAACATATGAAATGGTACGCGTTGATCTGCATTTGTTACATATCGTTGGAAAGGTTACGAGTACACCACACATGTAAAATATCTCGCTTGAATGGGGCCTGTAGGGGCCTTCGCGACCATTTGAAGATCCTAACAAAGCACGATCTGTAACTACAGAAAATTTGGACCAAATAGGAAGCTACGATATAATTGTTTTAAGATGCGGTATACATATGTTTAAAAGATGGCTGAATACGAATCAGACATCAAATATTTACAGATCAAAATGGCAGACCCAACATGGTGAACACAAATTACAAAAAATAAGCTATGGATCGGAAATTAGGTGTATAGAGATATTCGACTTCGCTGTGTATGAATCTGATTCCAAAAGTAAAATTCAAAATGGCGGATCCAAGATGTCGGACAACACGCAAGACATTGCTATGGAACTGGAAGCGGGAGATTTTTGTGATCACGGAGTACGAACCCAATGTTAAAAGTGCAAAATTTAGTTTGACGGATCCAATATGGCGGACAAAAATGAAAAGTAAAGAACGGGCATGAGCCTGGGCTCCATCTGGGTCTCGTCTCGATTTCGGAAAGCTCATCTCAGTCTCAAAGCCGAGACCGAGACGAGATCGGGACTAGTCTCAGTATTATCCGTATTATAGGGAGCTAGCTTGTTTACCAGCGGGAGCTGAGGTAGACGGGAAAATATTTCAACATTTTTCTGCCTGACTCTTGCGACACTCCCTTTCCCTCCTATATGCCAGTGTTGCCAAGGGTAAAAAATTGTCACATGAATGTCATTCTGGAGTTAGTGTGAGTTGGTTATTTCTTGTGTACTGTTGTAATTACGGTTTTGTTGCTTATTATTTATTTAACAATGGCTTCACAGCGTAAGAGAGGTCAAACTATACACGTCGAAGCTAGAGAAGTAATAAGGAAGGTAATAGTGCAGTGTGACTAAGAAGCGAGGGAGAAAAAACTAAAGCATTTGTTATCGCAGCCTGATTTGCGTTCGTCCACGTATACAGAGATCTCTGTGCGAAATATGACAAACATACGGAAAGAGGGACTAGTTATATAGTTAGGACCCAATCTCCACTGCTACGTTATTATATCGTTTTCATTGTAATACATATCCTAACGGGCTGTGGGGGTCCTAACGGAGAGTATCTCACAAGGCATTCGACTTAAGGAGATGAAATTCAGTATATTAACTCTTTATTACAAATAAACAGAATAAGTCCTAGTATCTTTTTAAAAAATTTATCTTTTTAAATTTTTTAAATTTGGTAGAGCGTTCACCTCTGGTGCTTGGGGTCCCGGGTTCGATCCCAGGCCCCGCCAAGTGAACTTTGTGGTGGACAAACACCGTGCTCGTGGGTTTTCTCGGGGTTCTCCCGTTTCCTCCCACTTTCTTCATTCCACCATTTCACTCATCTCTCATATTCACCGTTTCCTTTAACCTAACCGGCATAACGGTGGGACGTAAAACAAAGATTTCATTTCATTTCATTTTTATCTTTTTAAATTCTCATTTATGGGGAGAGCACCTTCTATATATATGGGAAATTGGTGGTGGAAATTATCGGAAACGATCGATGTTAGTTGAGAAACACAAGCTACAGTGCTCAGTATTTTATATCCACTGTTTTCTCTTATAATAATTTCTGAAGCTTGAGTTTATTATATGGAGCGTTCAGAGCACAAGGCAATCAACAAATAAAGTTGTGAGAAAAATAGACATAAAAGTTTGTACTGTAATTTTAGTTACATGGAGTCTCGTACGGCTTAATTATATGAAAAATTTTACACTTTTTTCCTTTGCGTTAGTCTACCTTCATTTGAGACTTCCAAGTTTCATCCACCGAAAATTAGTGTAATTCAACAAGGAAATAATTATATATGACAATTGAATTGAAATTCATCGTAATTTGGTTATGATATATATCATATGATTTATATCGCAAATATCAGATCCTTCGGTATTTTAACTGGTCAGGGAAACAACACAATTATTCCCCTAAAATATGTTAAATCGCCTATATGCGTGATTTTTTACATTAGGGTGTCTAAAACAGTTTAAAAAGTATAAAAAGAGAAGTGCCCAGGGTTGGGCTGCGCTCTTTTTTAATTTGGCTAACTGAGTGTTCCTTTGACTGTGCATATTCGACGATAATCGTTTTGGATCGGATAAAATGCAAACGTCATGTAATTTTATAACAAACTGACATGCTCCTGTTCATTTTATTTTATAGTTCACTTTCTAATGATCGGCGACAACTGGAAATTTAAATTCATACAATTGTATGCACTCATTTCAAGATTTTTCGCTTGATGATATAGAGGCAGGGGTTACTCTTGACCCCTGGAGCTCACTTTAGGAACAATTCATCCCGAACAAAAATATAAATTAATAACCGCATGCACATGATTGGCGATAGTTCGTGTTGGTCCCTTCCCGATTCTCCGCGACGCATCGACGAGCGCGGACCAAAACAAAGTCCTCGCTGCTACAAGGTGGTAGCTTCAATACCCCGACTCTAGACATCTGTTTAGACTTTACGAAACCCTGCCACTAGTGGCACACTAGCGGCAATCCTTTGAAACGTCGCTACATCGACGATGTACATTTACCAGCAACTGGGACACTAGGTGTTCGCGCGTTTACGTCATGGGGAATGCATAAAACATAATGTTCAAATCAGTTGTATAAAAACTTTCAATGATCTATGTTAATCCTAGGAACACGAAGGTATTTTTGGGTTACATTAAAAAGCGCGGGATATGCGCCTCAGAGGACTCCTGCTGTTCGTAGGGTTAATTAGCAACAAAATGCAACCTATTCCATAAATATATTGATATCACGAGCAGAATCCTACAAACCCAGGCTGGATCTGAACTCTGTGTCCGGCCTGAATCTTCAGTCGGGAAGAGAACGGCCGGGCACAAACGGGCCGCGCTGTAAACGAGGAGGGCAGAGACCAGGCAGGGCGTAATCGGCCTCAGAACAACCAAGTCTGATAAGTCATTGCTTCAGTATTCAACGGGAAATAGATCGTCGTAACATTGCAATGTCTATTTGTCCTTGAATGGGAAAAACTTGTAAAAGGTCACCCAAGGTTTTATTTTTAAGCTTATATCTCTATTCTGTCTGTCTGCTATTTGTACTTGCTCTGTCCGTATATATATTGTCATGTTTATAATACATCTCAGGGACGTAAAAGTCTTACAGTACACTCATTAGTGGGTTACGAGTAAGAGAGAAGATAGCAAACTGCTCCACCATACGTAGTACTAATACTACAACTGCCAATACTACTATAACTATAATAACGAAAATGAAATGAAATCTTTGACTTTTACGTCCCACGATTATGCCGGTTAGGCTAAAGGAGACGGTGATGATAAGTAATGAATGAA
This sequence comes from Thermobia domestica, assembly GCF_964235325.1. Classification (NCBI taxonomy): domain Eukaryota; kingdom Metazoa; phylum Arthropoda; class Insecta; order Zygentoma; family Lepismatidae; genus Thermobia; species Thermobia domestica. Next base: position 242,157,288 of record NC_137460.1, on the reverse strand, counting down.
ATGTTAAAATGAAGAAAGAGGGAGAAAACGGGAGAACCCCGAGAAAACCCACGCTCACGGTGTTTGTCCACCACGAAGTTCACTTGGCGGGGACTGGGATCGAACCCGGGACCACAAGCACCAGAGGTAAACGCTCTACACTGAGCCACCGCGGCCCTATTATGACAACGAATACTAGTGCTAATTCTATTACTGCTACTGCTATTACAAGTAATACTAAACAAATGAAATGAAATCGTTAACTTTACGTCCGACGTTTATGCCGATTAGGCTGAAGAAGAGGGTAACGATTAGGAATGAAAACAGTGGAATGAAGAAAATGAGGAAAGGGAAGAAACCCAAGAAAACCGACGCACACGGTATTTATATACCACACAGCTCACTTGACGCGAGCTGCGATTGAATCAACGACACCATGTACTTTGTTGTGAACGTTCTACTGCTGAGACACCGCAGCCCTAATACTAAAAATGTACAACTACCACTACGAAGCATCGATTCAAATTCTACGAAGACCGGTCATAATTAACATTTCATCGATTTTTGTGTAATTAGAACATAAATTTTGTACTACCAAACATGTCAACCCTTACACAAAATCGTAGCAGGTGTAGTATTAGCATTACTCCTAGTAGAAATAGTAGATGTAGTGAAGTAGTAATCGTGGTAGTATTGGTAATAACAGTAGTAGTAGTAGCACAGTAGTTTACAGTCTCAATACAAACAAATTACGATTAACGTAGGCCGACAGTTTAGCTCCCGATCCGTCTTTTGCAGTGTCCGACCCGATCCGGTCCGGCTTGGCCTGGAAATACATGCGTCCGGTTCGATCCTATAGTATTTGTGTCCGGCCCGTCCCAGCCCGAAATACTTCAAACGGGAGGGGCACATTCCCATCCGAATCGGGTAATCCACTGTGCCGCGATCCCCGCCCGTGCCAGGCTCTGATCACGAGCTATATTATGGTTACTACAGTTATTGTGTATAAATAATGTTCTTGACGCTTCGTGTCTATATCTATGGACATTGCGAATTACAAGGTGGATGAGGGGAAATTCTCTGGTAACACCGGAGGTATGCTGTAAGAACGGGCATTATTTCAGACTTCGCTTGAAAGGGGGCAAGAGCACTACGGACATAAAACTTCACGTTTTGTACTAGCATATTAGTCGACAATCGATTGAAATATATGTATTCCTAAAACTCTTGCAAACTGCTGCTCTCCTAAATGACGCCCCTGGCTAAAACTGTCACAGCTGCCCATGCTATTGTCTCCTGAAATACAATCCACCCCATTCAACATTCCGGTTAATTTCCACACTGTTCACAGACACAGAAACGAAGCGTCAAGAACAGTTTTTACAGAACAACTGTGATAACCGTAATATAACTCCTGATATAAATATATTTACGGAATACGTAATATTTTGTTCCTAGTCAACATTGAATATTGCAAGGTTTTATAACTGGTTTCAACATTTCTATTGTTTTATGCAATACAAACATTTGGTGAATTAATATTTTACTTGTAGTTACAAACCACTACTTTGTTGGTTAAACAAATAACAAAAGAGACTCGGGCGGGAATCGAACCCAGTTAATTTGCACGTGAGGTGTAGACGCTCCTCACTCTGTTACGCCGTCACTTTCTAGTGCGTCGTATCATATATTCACCGACTCGGAAACGTTAAGACGCTTTTTCTGCTCTATTTCTGGCTATTGCGCTCTTCCTGTATGTAATGTTAATAGGCACTTCTACCTCGCGAAAGATGGGCCCGAAGTTCATTTACTGGAGTCTGCTTTGCCCTTCTTAGACATGACTTGGTGTTCGCATATTTCCTTTTTACATGGTTTTGGGGATCGAGAGTTTTGTGTTTGGAACAAAGTTTCAATTTTTGATAATTTCTTACCTTTGGAGAATGTAAATCACTTGCTGTAATGAGAATATTGAGAAATAACATTATATGACAAATAGCTGTAGATAAATACACTACACAACTTATTTATTGCCTTATTTATTGCTTTTACACGATTTTCTTAATGTGTATTTTATATTCACGTATAATATACCGACGCTGTGTCAACACTTCCCAAATTTCAGATGTTCCATTTTAAACATAATTACTTATATCGTGAAGACATTATCTATCTATCTATCTATATATTATTGTAATTGTTTTATATAATTTTCATGCTTGAGGAAAATAGAATTTCATACAAAAAACTTTTGACCCACACGGGAATCGAATTCACGACCTTACGATTTGAAGTCATGCTTTTTATCACTGAGCTAGCATGGCCACTGTGGTAGGTTGCTTCTAACGAGATACCTAGGCATAATTGGATCTTCTCCAAAGAATGCTATTTGTATATTTTGCAAATTCTGTACCTTTTCTTTCTCCTTTCCCTGAATACGAGACCTAGGTTCTCTGTGATTCTTTTCATTGGAAAGGTTCCTTTATATGTCTAAATGTTCTTTTACGCATAGAAAGTCAAATGACAAACAAGCATGTGCTGACAACCATGAATATATGACACTGCAAACAACCATGAATACTACTTTCAAAATATTGTATCATTAAGTATTTCAGTCAATGTTGCCTTTTTCTGCACTTAGTAATAGGTCTTATTATATTATATTTAAAAAGTAAAAAAAAAAAGAAACTAAGCTACACAATTTTTCTCGAGTGCAAAGGTTAGCTTGGAGCTTCGAACCTGGTTTACTTTTTCCGAGGATACCCGAAGTTGGACTCGGAACAGCTATAAAGAATGGGCTCAACCTTTTTAGAACTAGGTTTACATTTAGCACAAAAGAAACAATACTATCATTGGTACGTAGCTATGTTTAAATCACATTCTTTGGTATATGCAAGAAATGCTGACCTAATATGTTAAATACAAGTAAATAGTAAATTCATTTACAACCAATCACAGCAAAGACAAATAATAGGAAAATTATTAAATAGGGGGATTATTAGACAATTATAGGCATAGCGACTTGAGATATGGAACTAATTCTGACTAATTTGTGATTAAAGATGTTACAATGAATTGAAAGAAAAATTATTACAAAAAAATTACCAGATATATATATACTAGTTATTGTATTCAGCTACGAACAACGTAAATTGCCACCATGTTTATGACTTAAATAGCAATTTCCTTCCTTAACAAAGATGTGTTCGTGGTATCCAAAAGCAACATGCATAAAATTACTTCAAGCTTGTAGCATTCCTTTCACACAATATTCTTTTCGTGCGAATCTTATCAAAGGGACACCAATAAGTCGTATAGTACTATAAATTGATTCTCTACATATTTCTCTGTGTTTAGTATGAGGCTTGAATTTTTGCCTAAAGGAATATGAGAATGCGAGTAAAACCAATATGGAAAACGAGATGATGTGAAAGATATGTTAGAACTGAATCAGGTTTTCTCAACATATTTTACACATAATTATGACTGTAATAATGCACACAATTACAGTTCGGCATGGACGAAAATTATACTTGAAGGTAAAAGAAGGAAACAAGTAAACACAAGTCATTGGTTTCAAACCTTCAAAAATATATATCTAATTCACATAAGGAAGAGTTATAGTAAAAACGTTCATCCTCGTTTGTCTCACGAGCTCCAACACACATAGCGTACGGGTCTTTAGAGTGGAAGACGCGGGTTCGATTCACGGAAGGACGTTATGTCGATCGCACACCAGGTTAGGCTATAGGTCCACATCTCATGTACCTTCTCTCCTCATCCGAACGCTACATCCAAATCGAATCCAATCCAATTTTCCTAAACTCACTGATTGTGTCTAACGAATCGGGACGGCTTCTTTCAGTTAACCATATATGTTGGTATACTGTCTCATTAAGCTTTAATCCACTGCTCTCAAACAGAAACGAGGTGCAATAAATGCAGCAGAACAATCGCATTTTTCTACATGTGTAATGTAATTAAACAAGAAAATAATCGTTCCGGCTTCTGCTCTACATGAAAAATGCAACGATACTTCAGCCGCTTCTATGTTCTCGAATGGTTTACATTTATTTTTATTCTCATATATGCAACACATGTTCAAACTTGTTTTGCTAACATTATCACATATATTTACTCCATATATTAAACAAACGAATATCTGCGAAGAATTTTGGACCTCCTCGGAATAAGATTAAGTATTCTTAAAGGATTTAAATGTTTCTAAAATGTTAGTGTTCCTTGGTACTAACTTAAAATAATGTACTTTTCCCTTTCGTGCGCAGCATGCTGTGCAATTATTCACAGTAAATCGTGAAACCCAGGTGGAGAATTACAAATGAATCAGCAACGAAAGACAAATTTACGTCTATTAGCCTGTATTACAACATAAATTCACACTTTAGCTTTTTCTGCGATAGTATTCAAATTACTTATGAACTATTATACACTTCAGCCTTGGTTTCGATCGTAGATTTGTGATGCAAATCTTGGTTAAAATATGAAGACGATGCGTGTCTCACTTAGAGATCTTCCAATTATTTTTAGTCCAGGCAATTTACAGTTGGACCTGGGCAAAATTGCAATAGAAGCTTTTTAAACATTTTTTTATTCAGGATTCATTACTGAATAACATATTCAAAATCCGACAAAATCGGACCATGGGAACACCCCCAAAAACGGTTTTCAAAATGGCGGACTATGGTTAAAGAATCTTGCGTCTATCTTGCAATTTTATTCTGTATCTCGGGTTCGTCTCATCCGATTTTCACGGTTTTGTTGATGGTGACGTCTAAAGATGGTTCCTATAGTTTAACGTGGGATCTGAACCACATGACCCCACCGGGAATCGAACCCGGGACCTCTTCACCAAGACGCGACAAGCCATCCATCGGGGACATTATATAACTACATAAGGTTTCCTAAATCATAAGGGGAAAATTATAACACTCCCAAAAATAGTATAAATTTATTCCAAATGTTCTAATATACAGGGTGACCCAAAAGTAGGTATACAGTTCCGTACTGATCTCCTGTATTTCATATCATTTCTTATTGTTATCACCTAGCTTCTTTATTATTTGTTCTTAATGTATTTTTACTTTTACCTTAAGCCCGGAACAGCCGAAGCAAATAAACCCATAAGCTACAATGTTATACTTGATCAATGCAGGGGTGTATACCTACGTTTGGGCCACCCTGTATTTCTAAATAATGTTTAATTTGTATGTTAGTTGCCTTTTTCTTAATTTGTTTTTATTATTGATTTTTGATTTTACGGTTTTAATATTTTAAAAACCAACTATTTTTGATTTGCTCTTTTTTCTGTTTTGTTTTCTGATTCAATTACACATTTAAAAATGGAGATGTCTGAATATTGTGTGATATGCAAGGAAAATTGGACAGTAGGCAAGAGGTAATTAAAATTAAACAGAAAGGAGCAGATGGCATAAATGAAGCAAGCCACAGGCTCGGAAGTGATGTTGTTGCTGTTCCTGGTATTAGTGTCCTGTTTCATGTCGGAAACGATTTACAGATTCAAAGGATATTGGTGTCAAGAAACGGCATACTAGTGATGAAACACAACCAAGAAAAAGTGCACGTTTAAATGAAGACCCATTTTGTATTGCCACTCATTGTTTGTTTTGCGATACATTTGTGGACTTTTCTTCGAAGCATAAACCGTCATCAGAGCATGTAAAAGTACGTACGTCAGAATTTGTTGAAAGTGTTAAAAAAAATGCTGTGAAAATCGTTGTGATGAATGGTCATTTAAGGTACGAGAACGTGTAGAGTACTATCTTGGTGACCTTTATGCAGCGGACTGCGTCTACCATAACACATATGTGTCAATTTTCGAACTGGTAAGAACATTCCCCGTGAATACTCTTCTTCCAATAAGTACATAAAGAAAGGTCGGCCAGTAATGAAGAACAGTACCTTGCATTCCTTCAGACCTGTTCGTACTTGGAAAATAATGATGAAGAACAACTGCTGATGGGAGATCTAATTTCAAAAATGGAAGAATATCTTGAAGGGAGTCGAAGTTGTGCCTATAATCGGAGACATATGAAGAGGAAACTTTTGAAGTATTATGGAGAGAAAATTATTATTTCTGGTGGAAGTGGAAAGGCAAATGTAGTCACTTTACTTGATACAGCCACTGAAATTCTTCAAAGTTATCACCAAAAGTCAAAAGAATGTGATATTGAACTACATAAGATATACTTAATAGAAGTAGCAGCCAAAATAATCAGAAGTGAGGTGAAATCCCTCAACGTTTCTAATGTGGATGTGTACCCATCTCCAAGTGACCTTACTGAAGAAAGTACTTTGTAATACGTACCTAAGAGTTTGAAATTACTGTTGTCAAGACTATTTGTGGGAAAGGATCCCTCTAATAAAATTGGTTCAATTGGTCAGGGCATTATGCAAGGTATACGTCCTAGAGTATTACTATGTCCATTGCAGATTGGTTTAGCTATTCAGCTGCACCACAACTTTAGATCAAGGTACCTTGTTGATTTGCTTCACAGTCTTGGTTATTGTTCATCATATTCCGAAGTAATTAGATTTGAAAGAAATGCTGCAGTATCAGGTAGCCATATCTCGTTAAATACTGCCAACAACACTGCAGTGCTTCTAGCAGCTGATAATGTTGACCACAATGTTTGTACTTTGGATGGAAAGAACATCTTTGATGGGATGGGTATGATTGCAGCTACAACCCCAAAGAACAAGATCCATCCAATTATTCAACGCTGTAAGATTGCTGAAAGTGACATTAAGAATGTTGCAGCAGTTGATATTGTGGAATACAGACATTCAAGAAGCATGCTCAGGGAGATTTCATTCAGGAAGCTTCCAATATTGCCCATTTTCTCTATAAGTAGGTTAAATCTTCTGTGAAAAATATGTGCAGCCGAAAGATCAGGTCCAAGTTGCTCAGGAGCTATGCAAACAATTCATTCTGGAACAAATGTTTCACATCCTGGTGTGACATAAATCACATTTCTTCCTATCATTGATATGGCAGCTAGTGACATGATATGTATACTCTCAACATTGCAATACCTGAACAATTTAGCACATGATCAACGTATCCCTTGTATCGTTACTTTTGATCAGCCTTTATTTTGGAAAGCTTCCCAAATTATTCATGAACAACAAGATCTCCAAGATATTGTTTTAATGATGGGAACATTTCATACTCTGATCAACCTTTTGGGTTCAATAGGCACTTTGATGAATGGTTCAGAACTATCTGAAGTACTTCAAGAAATCTATGGATCAAATGATGTGCTGCATATGATGTCTGGAAAAGCTGTTTCTCGAGCAATGCGGGGGCATATGATAGTAGATGTAGCTCTTAGTACCTTATTGGTTTCAGATGTTTTCCCTCGAAATGAAGATGGATCTCCTCATCATCTAGTTAAAGAAGCTTGTAACTTACTAGATAACGTCATAAATGGCAAACAACATGTTGAGGACGTGGAGCTATCTGGGGCATTATCTCAAATCAGTACTGCTTTGAAGGAGAAGAAGACTCACCTTCAATCTTTTTCAAGAACAAGTAAACTTTGGCTAAAGTATTTGCAAATGATCAACGTTGCACGTAACTTAATAACAGCAGATATGACTGGCTCATGGGATTTACATTTGGAATCTGTGATGGAGATTCTCCCAATAGTTGCAGCAGCTGGACATCACAATTACCTCAAGTCATTATATTTATATTTGCAGGAATCTGAAAATCCAGTTGTTCACAAAATGTTCCAGGAAGGCAAGTTTGTGATAAGAAGAAGTGATAGGGTATGGGCCGGATTAGGTTCAAATCTGGTGATAGAGCAAGTATTAATGCGTTCTCTGAAAAGTAGAGGAGGTCTGACACGAGGAAGTGGATTTACAGAGATTCAAAGAGCAACATGGCTACTTTCTATGCCTGTATCTTCAACTTATAACTTAGCAATGCAGGAATACACTAAAAGTTTGTTGGAAAGCAGTGAACAACAGAAAGAAATGAGGGAAAGTACACTAGCTATGGACAGTAATGATATTTAAAAAGTTGTTGACCGACTAGAATCAATATCCCCATTCAATTCTGGCCCAGATCTTTCTAACATTGTCACAGGTGTGATAGCTGATCCTGGAGTAAATGTTGATGAGCTGCATTCCATTGGTATAGACATCGTTCAAAAAATGATGGGTAATGATGTATTCAAATATTCTGGGAAAAGATCCGACAAAGCGAAAAGTCTAGGATCTGATACTGCTGTTGTGAGTCGAATTAATGATGATATACAAATAGATGCAGCACTTCTCTTTCAGAGAATGATGACTGTTGCTACTGGTGGGGATATGAATCTTGAAGATGTGATGTGTTATGAACTTTGTTCTTATCCTCCTGCGTTATTTGAATCTCAAAGTCTGATTAGGAAAGCTGACAAGTCTTCGATGTGGATGCAGGCGTAAAGAATTGCCATGTTCAGCTGCTTGTGGAGACTGCCAAGTCACTGATTGTGATAATATTCAAACTCGTGCTGATAATGAATATTACAGTGATGAGGATGATTCACATTAAAGTGTTTGTATTTTACGAACTTCAATTTTTTAACGCAAACATACATAATTTGAAGTAATTTTATTTAATTTAAAAGTTGATATGTGAACTCTGTTAATCAGTGTTACCTGAAACACAGTTGCTGTAGAATAATGTTGATGTAGTTTTATTTAAAATACTATTGGGTATAAACGAAAGCTGGATTAAGTTTAAAAGTTTTACTTTATGCATACAAAAGGATAAGCACAAACGAGTTATACGATTTTTTAAATGAATTACATTGTTAGCATTTTCACACATATAAAATAGTGAAGTGGCAATATTTTAATTTGAGTTTTATCAAATGATTAAATAAATAAATAAATACGTTGATTGTAAATTAACAGTTTTTTACACGAAACGGTGTAAGATAGGAGAAAAGTGTTGTTATTAAAAACTTTAGCATTAATATGTAGCTTTTATTTTAAAATTGTTTCATGTAAATCCGATTGCAGATACCCGAGGTACAGACAATTATTTAAGGTGTGTACGTAAGAAATTATGATTTTTAAAATTAAATGTTGTTTTTCACAAGAAACTGTACGAGATAGGATATCAATGCTCCTAATAAAAAATATAGTACGTAAAATGACCTTTGATTTAAAAAAACAATCGTCAAAGTCGGATTACAGGAAACCGAGATACAGAAAAAAATTGCAAGATAGACGCAAGGTTTTTAAATCATGGTCCGCCATTTTGAAAACCGTTTTTGGGAGTGTTCCCGCGGTCCGATTTTGTCGGATTTTGAATATGTCGTTCAGTAATGATTCCTGAATCAAAAACTGTTTTAAAAGCTTCTATTGCAATTTTGCCCAGGTTAAGGGTATAATTGCTCTAGATTTCCTGGACTATTTTATCCTGTTACTGTAGAGATCAACAACAATCTCCGTATGCTTTGCCCCAAACTGCCATATATCATGCATTTTCTTTTCTTCTATTTGGCTCTAACTGGCTGTCTAACCAATAGGACACAGCTTTTTTTTTTGGTGGATTGTATTTCAGGAGACAATAGCATGGGCAGCTGTGACAGTTTTAGCCAGGGGCGTCATTTAGGAGAGCAGCAGTTTGCAAGAGTTTTAGGAATACATATATTTCAATCGATTGTCGACTAATATGCTAGTACAAAACGTGAAGTTTTATGTCCGTAGTGCTCTTGCCCCCTTTCAAGCGAAGTCTGAAATAATGCCCGTTCTTACAGCATACCTCCGGTGATACCAAAGAGGATTTCCCCTCATCCACCTTGTAATTCGCAATGTCCATAGATATAGACACGAAGCGTCAAGAACATTATTTATACACAATAACTGTAGTAACCATAATATAGCTCGTGATCAGAGCCTGGCACGGGCGGGGATCGCGGCACAGTGGATTACCCGATTCGGATGGGAATGTGCCCCTCCCGTTTGAAGTATTTCGGGCTGGGACGGGCCGGACACAAATACTATAGGATCGAACCGGACGCATGTATTTCCAGGCCAAGCCGGACCGGATCGGGTCGGACACTGCAAAAGACGGATCGGGAGCTAAACTGTCGGCCTACGTTAATCGTAATTTGTTTGGAAAACTGACTTTATATGAGACTGTAAACTACTGTGCTACTACTACTACTGTTATTACCAATACTACCACGATTACTACTTCACTACATCTACTATTTCTACTAGGAGAAATGCTAATACTAGACTTGCTACGATTTTGTGTAAGGGTTGACATGTCTGGTAGTACAAAATTTATGTTCTAATTACACAAAAATCGATGAAATGTTAGTTATTATGACCGGTCTTCGTAGAATTTGAATCGATGCTTCGTAGTGGTAGTTGTACTTTTTTAGTATTAGGGCTGCGGTGTCTCAGCGGTAGAACGTTCACAACAAAGTACATGGTGTCGTTGATTCAATCGCAGCTCGCGTCAAGTGAGCTGTGTGGTATATAAATACCGTGTGCGTCGGTTTTCTTGGGTTTCTTCCCTTTCCTCATTTTCTTCATTCCACTGTTTTCATTCCTAATCGTTACCCTCTTCTTTAGCCTAATCGGCATAAACGTCGGACGTAAAGTTAACGATTTCATTTCATTTGTTTAGTATTACTTGTAATAGCAGTAGCAGTAATAGAATTAGCACTAGTATTCGTTGTCATAATAGGGCCGCGGTGGCTCAGTGTAGAGCGTTTACCTCTGGTGCTTGTGGTCCCGGGTTCGATCCCAGCCCCCGCCAAGTGAACTTCGTGGTGGACAAACACCGTGAGCGTGGGTTTTCTCGGAGTTCTCCCGTTTCCTCCCTCTTTCTTCATTTCAACATTTCATTCATTACTTATCATCACCGTCTCCTTTAGCCTAACCGGCATAAACGTGGGACGTAAAAGTCAAAGATTTCATTTCATTTTCGTTATTATAGTTATAGTAGTATTGGCAGTTGTAGTATTAGTACTACGTATGGTGGAGCAGTTTGCTATCTTCTTTCTTACTCGTAACCCACTAATGAGTGTACTGTAAGACTTTTACGTCCCTGAGATGTATTATAAACATGACAATATATATACGGACAGAGCAAGTACAAATAGCAGACAGACAGAATAGAGATATAAGCTTAAAAATAAAACCTTGGGTGACCTTTTACAAGTTTTTCCCATTCAAGGACAAATAGACATTGCAATGTTACGACAATCCATTTCCCGTTGAATATTGAAGCAATGTCTTATCAGACTTGGTTGTTCTGAGGCCGATTACGCCCTGCCTGGTCTCTGCCCTCCTCGTTTACAGCGCGGCCCGTTTGTGCCCGGCCGTTCTCCTCCCGACTCAAGATTTAGGCCGGACACAGAGTGCAGATCCAGCCTGGGTTTGCAGGATTCTGCTCGTGATATCAATATATTTATGGAATAGGTTGCATTTTGTTGCTAATTAACCCTACGAACAGCAAGAGTCCTCTGAGGCGCATATCCCGCGCTTTTTAATGTAACCCAAAAATACCTTCGTGTTCCTAGGATTAACATAGATCATTGAAAGTTTTTATACAACTGATTTGAACATTATGTTTTATGCATTCCCCATGACGTAAACGCGCGAACACCTAGTGTCCCAGTTGCTGGTAAATGTACATCGTCGATGTAGCGACGTTTCAAAGGATTGCCGCTAGTGTGCCACTAGTGGCAGGGTTTCGTAAAGTCTAAACAGATGTCTAGAGTCGGGGTATTGAAGCTACCACCTTGTAGCAGCGAGGACTTTGTTTTGGTCCGCGCTCGTCGATGCGTCGCGGAGAATCGGGAAGGGACCAACACGAACTATCGCCAATCATGTGCATGCGGTTATTAATTTATATTTTTGTTCGGGATGAATTGTTCCTAAAGTGAGCTCCAGGGGTCAAGAGTAACCCCTGCCTCTATATCATCAAGCGAAAAATCTTGAAATGAGTGCATACAATTGTATGAATTTAAATTTCCAGTTGTCGCCGATCATTAGAAAGTGAACTATAAAATAAAATGAACAGGGGCATGTCAGTTTGTTATAAAATTACATGACGTTTGCATTTTATCCGATCCAAAACGATTATCGTCGAATATGCACAGTCAAAGGAACACTCAGTTAGCCAAATTAAAAAAGAGCGCAGCCCAACCCTGGGCACTTCTCTTTTTATACTTTTTAAACTGTTTTAGACACCCTAATGTAAAAAATCACGCATATAGGCGATTTAACATATTTTAGGGGAATAATTGTGTTGTTTCCCTGACCAGTTAAAATACCGAAGGATCTGATATTTGCGATATAAATCATATGATATATATATCATAACCAAATTACGATGAATTTCAATTCAATTGTCATATATAATTATTTCCTTGTTGAATTACACTAATTTTCGGTGGATGAAACTTGGAAGTCTCAACTGAAGGTAAAGTAGACTAACGTAAAGGAAAAAAGTGTAAAATTTTTCATATAATTAAGCCGTACGAGACTCCATGTAACTAAAATTACAGTACAAACTTTTATGTCTATTTTTCTCACAACTTTATTTGTTGATTGCCTTGAGCTCTGAACGCTCCATATAATAAACTCAAGCTTCAGAAATTATTATAAGAGAAAACAGTGGATATAAAATACTGAGCACTGTAGTTTGTGTTTCTCAATTAATGAATGTTTCTCAACTAACATCGATCGTTTCCGATAATTCTTAGAAATCAGTCCACTACCAATTTCCCATATATATAGAAAGTGCTCTCCCCATAAATGGGAATTTTAAAAAATACTAGGACTTGTTCTGTTTATTTGTAATAAAGAGTTAATATACTGAATTTCATCTCCTTAAGTCGAATGGCTTGTGAGATACTCTCCGTTAGGACCCCCACACCCCGTTAGGATATGTACTACAATGAAAACGATATAATAACGTAGCAGTGGAGATTGAGTCCTAACTATATAACTAACAAAAGTAATTTCATTGAACTTTGCAGTTTGACCGTGATGATCACGCACACATAATTATATTCATTTTTTTTTATATAATCCATTCATTGCAGGTGATTCAAAAATATTCTTTTCAGTAGTTAACTCCTCTAAAATATCTCAGGCTTTGTCTCAAAAGGCAAGTAGTAAGTCCTATTGCTATTACTACAATTACAAATATCAATAACCGAAAGTGCTGGAAGCTCTTTTTCCACTTACGTTAGATATACTGATCTCAAGTAAGTAAATAGAAACAAATGAGAAGGGAAGGAAAATGGAAGTTGTTACAGTCTATAAAAACAATTCGTGTTTAAGAATCAAAACACAACTTTCTATCTTTTGTCTATTTTCCCTTAAACGTCACACATTACTATATCATTCTACAAACGAGACCAAAACCATACAAATTGACTGAATGTTTTCAAAAATTACAAATGTTATCGGTACACAATGACTTTCACCTTTTCTCTAGCTTCTGCAGAACTGCTACGTATCATTAGAGTCAAATGTTTTTAAGCTTTTCACAATGTTGCCAGATACAAACTCCACAGAAGTCTTGAAAGGAAAACGTACACAAATGCACCAGTGTTGCTACATGCTATCTACAATGCACTGAGCAGAGTGGATCGGTGGGTCAGAATGGTTCACGGTGGGTGGTGTTTCGTCTTATTGACCCACCGACCCGTTTACAAATCACGACCCACTGACACACAATCTGATACGAACTCCAGTAAATCGTAATGTGTAATTAATATTGAGTGCGCCAAAGAACTTAAATCTGGAAGGCGGAAAGGCAAATGTATGTAAAGAAATCTCTTACCTGAGCTGATGGGAAATTTCGTTTTGTACTAGAAAGATTTAACATTTAACTTTGCCTTGCTTTTTAATTTTCAAACGCTATTTTCCAATTGGAATGTTATATTTTATGAATTGTCGTTTTTCTGCTGCACAGATGTTTACTGCAATTGGCACATCTCTGAGTTCTATTTCTAAGTTATGTTCTCTTACGAAGATTGTGCTGCACTGATATAAAGGTCCTTCGTACACGGAGAAAGGTTTATAGGAAATATTTGAATCCTCCTTCTCGTAGAACATTTCTTTCGATGAAAGTTTAATGATACAAAACAGACGATACTCTATTTTTGACGTAAATATTGAAACAACCTACCCTTTCAAAAATACATCTCTAATGAAATTGATATAATTAAAATTGATTGAAGTGAGTACTAAATACCTTCCAAAACATATTGAAAATGGATCAAACGTTTTCCCGACACCGAAAACTATAAATTCGATTAAAAGTTCAGTAATTTTTGAGGTATAGTTTTCACTTACCATCTTCTCATATGATGATAGGGATGACGTTTTACTTAAATGGCATTGGGAGCGTCATTATTTCCCGGAAAGCTATCAATTGCACCCTGGTGTCAGTCGTTTTCCGTTATTTTTATGTCATTCCTACCCACTCCCATCCCTTGGGATGTCTTACACCACATTATTTAAAAAAAAAAAAAATTCACATCAGTCCACTAAGTTTGAAATTACTTCAGACGTTCTGAAATTACGATAGAATATACATTAAAATATTTACTTGTGTGTAAGCAACACTTTCGATGCTGCTCCTGTAAATTTAAAATCCGGGTGACACTCTCGTTCATACCAAAACGTCGCAATAAATATCGTTGCGATTGTAATAGCTTGACAAACCCGAACTTTTTATTCGCCACTCATTCGCCAGTCATTTGAGACATTTTTCATTCTTTATCGCTCACCATAACGATCTGGTTTGAATCGATCACATTGATTTTAATTTTAACGTCCCGTTCAGCAGCGAGGCTATATGAGATGTGGACCTACTGATTAATGTAGAATCCAAGCTACATGAGCTCTTGCTATGAACAGCACTTAGGTCTCCGACGCCAAAGGCGCGTAACCTAACCGCTTAGCTACAAAGGAGCTCTACGATGGAGGTTGAATTTGGACTTCAACGCTATCGGGGTTGAAATTAATATCTGCGACATCGAGAACTATGGATTCGACACTAATATCGGTCTTCTTTAATTCCTTTTCGATTCACTTCTTACCAACCCAGGATACGAATGGGAGCTAAACGTAGATACCTAAATGGTATAGGGAATGTCGACAATCAATGTAAGGCCCTTGAAAACTATAAATTCTGTACTAATATCGATCGTTTTTGATTATTTTCACCATTCTCCCAACATAGGGATGCTAATAGGTTGAACTTGGACTTAAACGGTATCAGGAGTGTTGCTATTTGTTTCGGTAATCCCGAAACTATGAATTCTACACAAATATCAGTCATTTTGAATCATTGTATATGTTACTTCCTTCCACTCTCCCTAGTTCTTATCTTCCCTAACAAAACTTAAAAGTCATCAGAACTCCTCCCCGAAAGCCGAACTTGGAGACCCAAAAGCTATGGATTCGACCCTAATATTAGTCATTTTCAATTCTATTTACATGTCACAATTTCACACACCCTTTCAGGCTGCTAATCGGAGCTAAAATTAAAAGGCATGTGGAGTATTACTCTTTATTTAATCGACATCAAAGACTATTGATTCGACACTAATATCGATCGCCTTTACTGTATATATACATGTATCCCTCCAACTCCCAATAGCTTACCCCAACAGTACTCTTTTTAAGATTGGAATATATGTAGGAAGTTTGTTTAAACTTACACCAGGCATGCTAGAATTATGATGAAACACATACACACACACGTATACAAACATATATATATAGGTTTAGATAAAGATAGATAGATATGAGACAAAAAGAGAAAGAGACCAAAGCGTCACCTCTTCCGTATGCAAAAGCATTGTAGAGTATTGAACTGAAATCCATTGGAAAGGAATCCTATTCTGCCTTCTTTCTAAAGTATAAATAACTCTATGCATGACCGTGTTGTACATATCCTGTTTACGTGGTTTCGAGGATCGTGAGGTTTGTGTCTGCAACCAAGATTCGATTTTGGATAATTTCTGTTTATACCCTCATATTCTTTTTACTTTTCAAGAACTTAAATCACATACGAATATTGAGAAGCAACGTCTATATGACATATAGCTACAGATAAATACAACATACAACTTAATTGCTATTACATGATTTTCTTAGTTTGGTTTAATATTCACATATAATATACTGATGTTGTGTCAACATCTCCCACATTTCAGATGTTACATTTTAAACAATTACGTATGTCGTGAAATGATTATATATATAACTGATTTATTTTGCAATTATTTTACATAATTTTCATGATTGAGGAAAATAGAATTTTATACAAAATACTTTTGACCCGAACAGGAAACGAACTCATGACCTTACGATTTCCAATCACACTGTTTATCACTGAGCTAGCATAACCACTCTGGCAGATTGCTTCTAATGAAATATAACTGGAGCTCTTACAAACAATGCTATTCTTATCCGTTACAAATTCAATGATTTCTTTTTCTCTTTTTAACTTTACTATGGATGCGAGAACTATGTTCTCTGTTTCCTTTCATCGGAAAGGTTCCTTTTATATATCTGAATGTTCTTTTACGTATGGAAAGCTAAATTACAAACAAGCATGCGCTGGCAACCATGAATACATGACATTGCAAACAGCCATGAACACATGGTTTCGCAGTATTGTATCAAGTATTTCAATCAGTGTTGTTTTTTCTACATTTAGTACCAAGTATCGAAGAAAAAGCACATGTGCATAATTTTTTCCGATTGAAAAGCTTGGTTTGGAGTTTCGAACCTGGTTTACTCTTTTCCGAAGATACCCAAAGTTGGACTTAGAATTTTTTGCCGCAAAACAGCAATAAAGAATGCGCTCAACTTTTTTGGAAGAAGGTGCACATTGAATTTCAAACTAGATATATTCATACATTTTCAATGGAGTAGATTTCTAATATATTCTTGTATAGTAACGCCAATTTCAGGATTAAGTCACTTTCAACTATGCTCAAGGAACACTTTTCCGTATTTTTTCTAAAATCTTAATTAGCACTGTTCGTTCTACTTCTAAAAGAAATATTTTCACGTATCATATTTGCGAACGAATTTTTGTAGGTTAATTTGACTCCTTGTCTAATTTTACACCCTCCATATTTCTCTGTCTTATTAGTGGTATTTTATCGTGGGAGACCCGGATTCGATTCGCGGCGAGAGTTCATGTAGTTCGGATTCCACATTAAACAAGTAGGCCCCGTCTCATAAACCCTCGCTGCTGAAAGGGACATTAAACTCAAAGTCAACTCAACTGGTATTTTATCACTACAAACAATGCTATATTTCACATATGGGTTGGTTCATACATCCTGTGATGGAAATTTTGGTAAAGTTTAGGGTTAAGGAACGCGCTTCATTCAGATACGCCCCCGATTGTTTTGTATTACTCGTTAGTCTAGTCATCAACAATTTCCGCAC
The DNA here is from genome assembly GCF_964235325.1 of Thermobia domestica. Classification (NCBI taxonomy): domain Eukaryota; kingdom Metazoa; phylum Arthropoda; class Insecta; order Zygentoma; family Lepismatidae; genus Thermobia; species Thermobia domestica. The sequence goes on along the minus strand of NC_137460.1, from coordinate 242,139,825 downwards.
CCAATTACATAAATGTAGACATACTAGAGAAGGAGTGGAAGTCTGATGAAGACACAGTTATTGTGTTGAAACTGTTACGCGATACTGTTTTGTACATATTATCACATAGCCTTGCTCAGTGTATTATTGTGTACTAGTACAAAATAGAAACAAGACCTGAGAGAATAGTTAAACGTAGACATATATCCTATGAAATGACCTTTTGGAGTATGAGTGATTAAAGGTCACCTAGTATCTGGTTAAAGCTTCCTGTCTGATCAATAAGGCAATGTTTTTTTCCTTTTTTTTGACCGTTTACTTCTCGGTACTTGAATTGTTTACAATTTATGACGAGAACTCTTCTGTTCACTTCCGCTTTATCTATGGTTTATTAAAGCATTAGGCTACATGTATTTTACGATTGAATTATTATCTTTGCTTATGCAACAACAATGTTTGAACGATACGCTCTGCTGTTTTCGTGAGTACCGGACTACGCTGGTACTTGCGTAGTCGGCGTGTAAAGTTGTGAAGATTTCTTCAAAAACTGCTAATCAGCTTACTGAACACGTAACGGGCGCACTACGCTTTCACGACTGTACAAGCATACTCTTGTCGATGGTAGTACCAGCTCATACATTACACTACCATTTCATATAGGGAGGGGGTAAAATAGCGCTGAATAAATATTGATAATACACGTTGTATATGGTTGGAGAAAAATTTGGTTGCGTTTAAAGGTATAGAGTTTCCTCCTCAAGCTACCCCTTGAAATCATTAGTTACCACGGTTCCGAAAGTGTAAAATAGCGATTCTAATATCGCAATGTGATCTGAAATATTGCTAACTTCTTTTCAAGGTTGTGTGCTCTACCAGAGATTGAATCAGGGATTACGAGTGTTGGGAGTAAGTGTTAATCCTTCTCCCTTAAAACGAGAACTTGCTTCTTTAAACAAAGGCATAGCAAGTTTTTACCGTGTTGGTTGAACCGAGAGGATCTAATTAGTGTATGTATGTCTTGTAAAGTACATAATCATATAGCCTCTTCTGTTTTCACATAATACTGCGGTCAGCTGGAATGTTGCTCTTAGTGAAACTATTGTTTTTTTTTTTTTATTTTTGTTTGCAGAAGAAGGCAATTGAAGAGAGAATTCATTGACACATGAATAGCATATCAATGTGACGATCTGATACGAGACCTTGATGTATTAATGCTAATCTGATGTTTGGCGTCACCCTGTTTAATGTCGGAAAACAGCCTGAACAAGGATGAAGAAAGAATTTTCCCATTTAACCCTCAGTGGTAGAGTGTTCACCTCCAGTTCTTGGGGTCCTTGGTTCGATCCCAGCTCTTGCCGTGTGGACTTTGTGGTGGACAAAAACCGTGCTCGTGGGTTTTCTCGGGGTTCTCCCGGTTCCTCCTACTTTCTTCATTCCACCATTTCATTCATTTCTTATCATCACCGCCGGCATAACTATGGGACGTAAAACTTAAAGATATCGTTTCATTTCATTTTTCTAATTTTTCGTCAATTGTCCGTTGACTGTTGAAACCGCTGGTTTTGGAGTGCAAGATACAATATAAATAAATGAAATAAAAAACAGAGTTGAGTTTAACGTCTCGTTCATCAGCGAGGTTGCATGAGACGAGACCTGCTGATTAACGTGGAATCCGAACCACATGAGCTCTTGCCGGGAAAAAAAATAGGAAATACACAAACAGGTTCCGCGGAATTTTTCTGAAATACGACTCCCTTCCACATAGCTGATTATAGTGTTATTGAGCATTTTTTTCTTTTTCAGAGAAAATCGTCTGAGGACCAGAAAACAATTCAAATGCGACTGTGATCCACTGCGTCCCATTCAATGCAATTTTATCGTATGTGGGTCACCAAGGTTTACTAGTTTGTGAAATTCCAAAAGCTAATACCAATTATCTCAACGTAAAAGAAATTTGCTCTGAATATCTAATAATTAATGTGAGTAATAGTTGCTATGTACTGATGGCAATAAATGTAGACATTGGAATAGGATAATCACGCAGCTACAGCTGTTTTTGGAACATGTTTGCTGTCAACATTACTTGCATTCCAGTAGGAATGATGAACTGTCTGTTTAGCTGGTTCAGAAGATACCTTCTCAACTGTAAACAATTCACATGCAAGATCACGTTGAGATGATTTTTCCTCCTGCGTCGCCTTCAATTAAGCTGAATTACATAACCATTGTCACATGTCCAGGCTATAGTATCATACACTTGGTTATTAACACCTGGAGAGAATACAAAATTTTCAGTAAATTATTTAGCCTCAGATGAACTAAAAGAAAATTTACTTCGATATAAGTATAGTTTATCTTTACTATACTTTATGAAGAGATCATATATTATTACACAAATATTAAAATCGAAATGTCTAAGATAAGTGAGTCATGTTACTTCCGTCAGTAGTACGAATCCGGATCGTAATATTCTTGTTCATAAATTATATAAGAGATTTGGTGACAAAAAAGAAAAAAAAACAATTAGAGAATATACAACAGGACCCTATGAAAGCGGATGATAGGAATCCAGGGTAACTTGGTTTGGTACAAGATCATACCCAGTTTTCTTTGTGAAGCTATGAGGCTTCGGGTTCTCTTAATCACAAGGTGAATTTGTTCTGTATATTACCAAATGTGTACTAATGTTTAACGGTGAAATGTATATTCTGTTTTCTGAACGAAACACATAATGTGAACGTAAATTACGTAGGAAGAGAGTGCTTTGCTTTGGCTTATTTTTCCCAAGAAGTAGAATATCATAAAAAACACATGAAGAACGGGAAAATTGCGTTAGTTAAGATAAAAATGATTGAAAATACTTTATTTGCCTGAAAAGATTTTCAAATCCTATTCTACGAGCACTTCTGCACTTCTAGACTTTGCATATGTTAAAATATAGAAACAAAGTTGTGTTTAAGATATGTGTGTTCACAGATTAATAACATTTGGTGACATCCACATGGAAAGCTAGTAAGATTTCTTCTATGTTAGCAAAACTGTAATCAAAAAAGTGCATCAGATGATTTGTCATTGATGTGTGTACATTATTTGTTAATGTTATATCATATGGCAATTTTATATATTAAGCAAACTACGCACATAGCCTGCTTTCATCCCTTAAAGCGTAGGTCTCTTGCCCAGTGGGTTTTAGTGGATTTTATATAGCAAATTTCACCTCCCTAATATAATGCACCCTTCCGATACCCATTTTTAGCGTGAAATTTAAGCTTGTTCTCTTACTCATAGGGTCCAGATTCTAATAATAGTAACGAGAGCAAAAGAGCCGGACGAGGAAAAGTTCTACCTGGAGCGTGAACTTTTATTTCAAGCGTTTCCTGAGTTAATGACAGAAAAACTGAATGTCAAGTGTACGTACTGAGAAACAATATGCAGATTTCCCTCTTAAATGCGGTATTTCCAAAAACATTGTTGCTTACGACAGTTTATTTTAAATGATATGTTTATTTGCTAAGGTTTCTCTCTCTAACAAGACAGACTTGTGTGATGATATTTGTTGACGTACATTTATAATTCTACTTCTCTCTTTATGATACCCATTTCAATGAAATTAACATTATAAAAACCCAGTTGGAAGTAGGCACTTAGTATTTTAGAAAATTTATGTCAAACAGTACAACTCTCTTATGTTGTAATGTATAACATGTTTCTTTTTTTAAAAAAATATAAAGTATGAGACATTTTTCTTGATACATCCTTTTAACATTTAAAGTAATGAGGAATAAAAACAAGATTTGTATGATGCAATTAACACCCGAGAGATATTGGCATACCCTTCAACGGTAGTGTTGCAAACCCAGTATATAATTTTGATTTCTTCGAATGACATTACCTCAGGTTTCCACAAATGTAAATTCTACGTATTAAACGAAAACGTACAGTAGCGAACTTATTTCTGTGTGTTACAAATTTAAGGCGTTCCAGTATGATAAGCTTGGAAATTCTAGATGCCTTCAACAGTAATAACAGAAGTGAAACGGTGCAATGCATACCCTGATTATCTTAGCGTGGAATTCTACAATCATAATATTAGGTATTTCTTGTGAATAGGGGAAAAGTTACAAGGAATTGGAAACTCAACGTTTCACAAAAGGGTTTAATTCCGAAAAGTACTTCGATATGTATCACATCTAACCACGTACATGTAATTGAATAGACGTAGAGGTGTTAATGTATATTAAAATTTAATACTTCAAACCATTTCGAGAATAGTAAAAGCCCTAGTAGAGATTGGTATACTGCTTGAAATGATGTATTTTGTGCAAAATTTTAAGAGCTGTTATATCCTTCCTTTGTTTCTTTTTCTCTGTAGTAAAGGTTTCTAGTGTTTTAATTGTAACAAGTTGTAGCAATTAGTAAATTCTCGGACACAAAAGTTAACTACACAATACATAAACATCTTTAGTGACTTCATACCTCCATATTCGCCTATAATAATAAGCTGTTCGTTTCATATTTCAAAATATGTTCCTTAGTATGTACTGAAGTCGGATATCGTGTATATAAATGCAGATACAGTTTCAAACAGTAAAAAGAAATCCCATAATCTTGTTTTTAAAATACAAGTGATATGAAAACACTTCGATTGCTCTAGGTTTCATATCTCTACAATATTTGAGTTATATCAGATCTCAATTTATCACTAAATACAACGTATGAATGTCCGAGAATGCATAATATTAATGATGCAAACTATATTATAAAATTGAAAGTAACTATGTTTGTGACTCTTAATCTGTTGAACGGCCCGACCGATCTCAATCAAATTTTCAGCGTAGATGCCGTTCTGACCTGGAAGTGTTTTTAGCTATTTACTTTAAAGCTACAACTTAGGGGAGGGGGAGATGGGACTAAATAACTCTTGAACCCCCAGACCGATCTTGATCAAATTTTTAATGTAGATGAGGTTAAGGACTGGGATGATTTTTATCATTTCAGTTTGACGGAGCAACGTAGGGAAGCGGATGGAAGGAGAAATATACAAAAATCAAGAAATATAAAAATAAAATTGACTGTTCGTGAATTAATTCCTTTTGAATCAACCGATCGATCTCTATCAAATTTTCAGCATGTATGAAGTTCAAACCTGGGAAGTTTTTTTACCATTACGTTTTGACAGTAGATCTTAGGGGAGGAACAAGGGCGGAGGGGAAATATATGAAAATAAATAAAACGTAATAACTCTTGAACCTCCAGACCTATCTCGATCTAACTTTCAACATAGATAAGGTTCGGGCCTGGGATGTTTTCTTCATTTCACTTTAACAGTCCAACGAAGAGGAGGGGGAGGGGGAGATATATGTAAAAATAAAAGTGACTGCTTTTGTCACTTCATCACGCTTAAACCACCCGACCCATCATAAAAAATTTCAACATACATGAGGTTCGAACCTGAGGTGGTTTTAATATCACCTTAACGGTAGAACTAGAAGAGGGGAAGGGGAGGGGAGAAATCTAGAAAAATAAATGAAACTAACTCTTGAGCTACCAGACCTATCTTGATCAAAGTTTCAACATAAATAAGGTTCGGGCCTGGGGTGTTTTCGTTATTTCACTTTTACAGTGGAACCTAGCCGAGGAGGATGGGGAGACGAAGATATATATATAAAGAGATAAAAATGAAAGCGATTGTCTATGTAACTTCACTCTTGAACTACCTGACCGATGTCGATCAAATTTTCAACATGAGGTTCGGGCCTGGGATGGTATTCACTTTGACGATAGAACTTAGGGGAGGAGATAGGAGGGGGAGATATATCTAAAAATAAATAAAACTTAATAAATCTTGAAACACCGGACCGATCTCGATTAAATTTTCGACATAGATAAAGTTCGGGCCTGGGACATTTTCTTCATTTCACTTTTACAATGCAACGAAGAAAAGGGGGAAGGGGAGATATATGTAAAAAAAAAAAGTAAAAATAAAAGTGACTGTCTTTGTGACTTCATCACGCTTAAACCACCCGACCGATATTTAAGAAAAAATCAGACCTAAGGTGATTTTGACCATATCACTTTAACGGTACATTTTAAAACAAGGGGGGGGGGAGAAGACAAATTATGAACAAGGTTCGGGCCTGGAATGTTTTCGTTATTTCACTTTTACCGTAGAACCTACGGGAAGGGGAGGGGAAAGATATATATGTAAAAAGAATAAAAATAGAAGTGACCGTCTTTGTGATTTCATCACGATTTAACCACAGGACCGATCAAATTTTCAATATAGATGAAGTTCGGACCTGGGGTGGCTTTTATCATATCATTTTGACGGTAAACCTTAGGGATGGGAGAGGGAGGTGACAAATGTATAAAAATAAATAAAACTTAATAACTCTTCAACCACCCACCCAATCTCGATCAAATTTTTAATAGATGACGTTCGGGTTTGGGATAATTTTTATCATTTAACTTAGACGTTGCAACGTAGGGGAGGGGTATGGGGAGGCGGAGAATACGTAAAAAAAATAAAAATGAAAGTGACTGTCTATGTGACTTCACTCTTGAACCACCTGACCGATCTCGGTCAAATTTTCAACATAGATGAGGTTCGAGCCGGGGATGGTATTTATGTATTCACTTTAACGATAGAACTTAAGGGAGGAGGTAGAATGGGGAGATATATAAAAATAAATAAACTTAATAAATCTTGAACCACCAGACCGATCTCGATCAACTTTTCAACCAAGATTAAGTTCGAACATGAGATGATTTTTGTCATATCACTTTGACAACATAACTTAAAGGAGGGGAAAGACATTTGCAAATGATCGAAACTGACTGAAGTTAGTGTTGAATATAAAGTTTTTGAGGTCGCTAAGATGAACAGTGACACTTCTAATGCCATTTATATCCAAGTTGAGCCCCACAGAAATTGTGGGAGGGGAGACTATATATATATATATATATAATTACCAATGTCAGTGTCGAATTCATATTTTTCGGGGTCGCTGAGATGAACAAAGATACTTCCGATGCCGTGGGTGTGAAAGGGGATATATAAAAATCATCGAAAATGACCAATATCAAGGAGTGCTTTAGTAATAGTTAAAAGTGACTCATGAAACATATTACCATTTTTTCGTAATTTAACCCAGTGAAGCGGGTAATTCATGCTAGTTGCAAGTATAATAGAGAACAATAATTCATTCCCGTTGTTACTGTGTCTTACATTCAACCGTTTTTGTGTGTCTTTTGTAATTTTTTCATTTGCTTCTGTATTAAATTTGTTACAGGGCCCATAAACTTACTGTGTACCAGAAAGCACATAAAAGTGGAAAACTTCATATATGCAAGACTTGTCGACGGGAATTTAGTCAAAGATCTCATTTAACTACTCACACTTTAACACACATAGCTGAAAAACGTCAGAAGTGCCAAGAGTGTGGAAAGACATTTAAACGAAAGTCTTACTTGAGAGCACACATGGTCATACATACAGGAGCAAAACCTTATATGTGCAAAGGTTGTGGGAAAAGATTTTTTTATAGGAGATCTTTAAAAACACATGTTCTAATCCATACAGGTGCAAAACCCTATATATGCCAGGATTGTGGAAACCGATTTTGTAGAAGCTCAGGTTTGAAACAACATATGTCTACACATACAGGTGAAAATACCCACAAGTGCGAAGTGTGTGGAAAGGTATGTCGTCAAAGGTCAACTTTAGCAAAACACATGCTAATTCATACAGGCGAAAAACCTGTTATATGCCAAGATTGTGGAAAGAGATTTCGTCATAGCTCAGGCTTAAAAGAACACCTGTTAACACATACAAAGGAAAAACCTCACATGTGCCAATATTGTGGAAGTCGATTTCGTTACATATCAAATTTAAAACAACACATGGTAACACATACAGGTGAAAAACCTCACATGTGTCAAAACTGTGGAAGTCGATTTAATCAAAGATCAACCTTAAATCAGCACATGTTAATACATACAACAGAAAAACCTGTTATGTGCCAGGATTGTGGAAGACGATTTCGTTACAGATCAAATTTAAAACATCACATGGTAACACACACAGGTGAAAAGCTTCACACGTGTCAAAGTTGTGGAAGTCGATTTAGTCAAAGATCAGGCTTAAATCAGCACATGTTAACACATACAACTGAAAAACCTTACACATGTGAACCGTGTGGTTATGCATTTAGGCAAAAAATCCATCTTTCAAGACATATATTGGCAAAACACTTGTTAAGAAAAGATGTTAACACATTCAGTTGAAAAACGTCAGACGTGCCAGGATTGTGGAAATCGATTTAGTTCACAGGTTGACTGCCAAGGTGATTTGAGGGTACTGATCCCAGGAGGCCATAAACTTCTTTTTACCTTTGGCTCAGTTATGGATAGTAATGTCACATTTTTGTCGCGATATTTTGCTTCTCCCGGAAATGTACCAATGGGAGCCGAGCTTCATGTCATGCTAATGGTCTTATAGAAATGTGTGACAATGAGCGTCATATATGATGTTCAAGAACTTGAATAGTTTAGTAATTTGATATCGAGCATAAGCACCATATATGGTGCTTATGGCCCTACAGAAAAATAAGGTGAGCACCACATATGATGCGCTTGGCAGTCAACCTGTTAAACATGAAATTTAAAAGAACGTGTTAACACATTAGAGAGCAAAACCTCACACATGTCAAGTGTGTGGAAAAGCATTTAGTCATAAAAGAAAATAAAAGCATGGATATACACAGCTAAAAAACTTTTACGCGCCAATTAATGTTGAAAGGCGCATAGGTAAAGTTCAAATTTGCAACACGCATGTTAATTTATATAAATAAAAAAAACATTAATCCAATGTTCTCGGGATTGCTGCCAGAGTGAGTTGCTGTGCTGAGCTTTCGTTACCATACAGCGACAACATCTTCAGAGCTATGTGTTGGAATGTGCTGGTCGTACAATTTATATTGTGGTCTTTAGGAATTGCTGTGTTTCTATTGGTTGTTTTTGTTGGCCAATGGCGTGCTCTGATTTTGCTGGTGGAAACTGCTCTCTGATTGGCTGATGGTTCTTTTCGTACTGAGAAGCTGGATCCAGATGTCAGGTAGATGATAACCTTCGTCTCTGTTGATGGATGGCTTGTATGAACGGATGAATAAAGATTCATGTATTTTCCTGTCCCAGAACTGTTTGCTTTTCTTTAGAACTTCAATTTGGTCCCACATGGCTGTATGATTGTACTGTATGCAGTGTTCGGCTATTGCAGATTTTTCAGGTTGTTTAAGTCTGGTGTGTCGCTGGTGTTCTTTCATTCTGTCTTCAATGTTCCTTCCCATTTCACCTATGTAAGTGGCGTTACTTTCACAGGTGATCCAAAAAAAAACATTCTGCCAAGATTCCGCAGTTTGGAATCATACACCTTAACAGATAGAGGTAAGAAATCTACACGTGCCAAATTTGTCGTGAAAGATTTAAATTTATAATTTGGGAAGACATTTGTCAATACATACAAATTAAAAGCAATATACTTCACAAGAGTACCCAAATGGGAATATGTTAAAACCACACTTGTCATAAAACATGTTAGGAAATACAATTGTGTAATCTCACATGCGCAAAAGGTGTGCAAAACGATTTGATTAAAGTCCATATTTCGCCAAAGGTATGGTAACACATCTGGAAAACGCGTAAAAAGTGCGGAAAGGTTTATTAAATTACAGCTTCAACGACATATGTTAAATGGTCTTGCCATTTTCCAGTTACCATACAAATAAATAATAGCAATATTGCAACTCTAGGATAACGTGTTTTTTTTTTTTTTGTTTGTTTGTTTGTTTGTTTGTTTGTTTTGGATAACAGTGTAAGTGTTTAGTCAATAAGACGTAATTAGTGAGTGAGCAGGCTTCGAATCCTCTTACGGTTGATAATTTTTTTCTAATTTAGTTTTGTTATGTGCTTTGGAAGGAATGTTCATAATGAAAAAAGCAAATGTCCCACAGGCTAATTTTGACTACATAAGTTTCGAAGCCTAGAAGACATGTCATTTCAACCCATGCATGAAGCGTTAGTGCGCTCTGTCTAACCAGGACAGAGAAAACAGATTGCCCAAGCACGAAGTGAAACAAAATATACGAGTTTGAATAAAACTGGTGTTGTCAAAGTTCTATGATTTCGCACGAACGATTTATAAATAAATACAAAATATACTGGCGATCAATTTCTTCTATTCAAACTAATCTTCAACAGAGTTCAACGCTTTCCATGAAATTAAAAATTATAGTTGAGGACTTATTAAATTAAGTATTTAGAAAAGTTGCTCAGATTCGTGTATTCCTCGTTTAAACTCTCCCCTTTACTAGAAAATTATATAATCTGCAGTTTAACCCATTCGTGTCCAGACAGTCTCCTTTAGCCTAGTCCGTAGAAACGGGATGTAAAAGGTACGAAGTCTATTAGTGCCCAAAATTCCTCACTAGTATTCTGAAAAGTTTTCTGTCGTCAATTTAATCCGAATGGTAGTCTGAAATATATATATATATAGAACGATCATGTCACCCAGTTCTACGAAGAACGCTGAAACATTCCTTAAGGCGCCAAGATGAGTCACTTTTCCCGTAGGAACTTTCTGCGATTGTTACAAACTACAGCGCCTTTGGTTTCTGACTGGTTCAGCATTCTCTTCGTGTGTATGGGGTCTCTGATTAGATTCCAGCTCGCAGCAAGTGATTTTTTTTTTGTCGACGAATCGTGTGCGTGGGTTTTTGAAAGTTCCCCCCTTTCCTCGCACTTTCTCCATTCCACCATTTCCATTCATTTCTCAACATTGTCTCCTTTGTTACCCGAGTTAACCTTTAGAGGAAAACTTAAAGGTTTCACTTCATGTTTTTTACAATGCCTGTATTTGGTAATTCCCAGTATTACTGGGAACTGGTTTGAATGCGAGGCTGAGGAATTCAGAGTTGGTTGACAGGTGCCCCACCCCCGTCATCAAGAAACGGTCACTCGATGGTCCTGGGCAGGGTTGCTAGTGCGCTATAAAAAAAATAAACTAATACTCACTTAATTCAAAGAGTTTATGCAAACTGTGCAATCCTTATCAAAAGAGTTTTTTTTTAATTTGCATAAGCAATTACCGTATTTGAATACATTTTGCATATTACTCACCTTCTGTATTTTATAACAACCCGCGTGGCGGAGCGGTCTAGCATTTTAGTGTTCGATTGCAACAAAAGGGTCAATTCCGCTGGGGATAGTTGAATGCGATGGTTCAAACCCCGCTTTATGCAAGAAAAATGTAGGTCCTACATTTAGAAGCTTCTAAGCTTGTTTAGAGCGTTAATTATTATTAATAAAATAATGATAATAAATATTAATTCTTATTAATTATAATTATATCTAAGAATATTCCGCTCTTTCGAAGAAATTTTGTTGGCTCTAAAAATAGCATTGTCTTCGTATAATACATTTATTTACAATCTAATTACAGAGCTTATACATAACACTTGAAATTATAAATTATATACATAATTTCCTATTAACAGTTTAGAAGTGCAATGAAGAATATACCGCTATGTGTTATGTTTAAGTTCGATTAATCATTATCACTAGAGACCAGATGATTAGGCATTAAAAACCTGGAAAATAGGTACTTAAAATTTACAAAATAGGCACTAAAATGCAACAGAAAACAATGAAGATGAATAGTCAATATAATTTTAAAAAATTAAGTCATAAATAATGTCCAAAGAATATAGAAACGTGTATACGTGGACACACGCAAATTAGACTGTGGTAACATTCTTCAGATTTTTTCTTTCTCGCTTCTTCGTCGCACTGCACTATGACCTTCATTTATTACTTCTCTAGCTTCGCTGTGTATAGTTTGCCCTCCCTTACACTGTGAAGCCATTGTCAAATAAATAATAAGCAACAAAACCGCGACCACAACAACACCCAACAAATAATCAACTCTTGAGAATAATATTCATGTGACATTTTTTTTACGACTGGCAACGCTGACATATAAAAGGAGAGTAAGGGAGTGTCGCAAGTCAGGCAGAAAAAATGTTGACAATTTTCCCCCTCTACCTCAGCCCCCGCTGGTAAACAAGCTAGCTCCCTATAATACATCCATATGATCAGTTTCATCCAAAATCATGTCCTTTGCAGCAGTGATTCTCAAACTTTCAGATAACGCGGGCACCCTATTTGAAAAGTGATCTGCGGACGCCGTGTAATGCTAACTGAACTTTCACATAGTATTAAAAAATATAATAATTACAATTACCACTGACAAGAAAAAGAGTTGAGTTTGAGTTCACCGTCCCGTTCAGCAGCGACACTATATAAGACGTGGACCTAGTGATTAACGTGGAATCCGAACCACATGAGCTCCCGCCGGGAATCGAACCCGGGTCTTTCAAGCCATAGGCGCGTACGCTAACCCCTTAACCCCGAAAGAGCTCTGACAAGAAAAAGATCAAGAAAAATAATGCAATAAGTAGTTTATTCTAAAGATACATGATTGTTTCCTAGTGAGCGAAATTTCAGTTGAAAATAAAGTCACTTTTGAGATTAAAAATAAGTTTTTTTTTGTAGTAGGGAAATCCACTTGATAAACAATGTTTTCAAATGTGGGGACACTAATGTAAGGAATGAATTTTTTTTTCCATAATTGCATTGAAATCTGAAATAAGTTTTGTCATCATAAATCTTAGGGTTGATTCCATATTAAGATGGATTCGCTTACTTGAAGGTTTTAATACTGCAAAAAGCAGAAAAGGCATGTTCACATAAGTAAGTGGTAGGGAAAGGCATCAAATGTGGCAATGTCTTTGAAGTCAATAGAAATGACTAAAATTTACATCTTTTTTTTTTTTTTTAATGAAATTGGTGGTAGTGGTAGGATTTTTCACCTAATGAACACGAAATCCATGCAATACCGAGGAATCGTGCATATAACGTTCAACTGCATTTGAAAAAGTGCCCTAACAAAAAAGGAATTTCACTTGAAGTAGCCTATATAACGGGTGATCGGCTTCATAGCAGAAATTGAGTAAAGTAGAAAAATATTTAAATTTGCAAACAGGTATAATTTATAATTGCTTTCCTTTTAGTAACTGAAAAAATATTTCTAGCATAATGCTGTGCGTTCCATTTTATTAGAACAATTCGTGTGTCATATACCCCATGGCTAGGACCCGCGGACCCAACTTTGAGAACTGCTTTAGAGCATGGACAAGTTCAAAAGCGGGCCAAACATCTGAGGGTTCTGGTGTTATACCAAACGATTTTGGTAAGTCTGTATACTGACGTCGAAAATTTGTAATGATATATCGTGATCAAACTTTCTGTAAAGTAACAAACATTGAACACTTGACACGTCAACAACCCAAGCAAGAAATGGCCATCAGCCTTCTTTTTGTGAATAGTAGAGCGATAATATGATAGAAACTAATGTGACAAATCCACGTCACTCTTACTTGAATTATATTGTTCAATAGTTCCTGGTATCCAGGCACGTAGCCAAGGGGGGGGGGTCCGGACCCCCCCCCTTCGAGACCAGAAATGAAAAAATTAAGGAAGGATAAAACAAAATGAAATGACAAAAAGAAGGATCAGCGTTAAAAATTAAAAAGAAAACTACAGGAAGCTTTTGTTTACTTTTTCTTATGAGGAGATTTGTATTACTTGCAATATGGTGGTGAGGTAAGCGAGGTATTTTGGAAGAGTCAGGGAATTTTAAATTTCAAGAAAAGTTATGGAATTCTCAGAATTCCTGCTATTAGTCAGGGAGATTTCAAGCTTTCGAAAGCATAAGTGCCGTTGTGTAACAGCGTGGGCATTTTTAATCATAACTTTTCGTCATCGCATCCTTGCAGTATCAAACATGTTATTTCAAGGACAATTTTCTGTTGCTCCTTTAACCTGTCATTTGGAACCGACAGTAGTTGACGGAATAATAAAAACAAAAAATTACGTTGAAAGAAAGTTCTGTTAGCATTTGATTCAACAGAGAAAGGAACGCATATATTGTAAAACAAGTTGAATATACATATGCTTCGCACAGGGGCTGTATTTGAAAGTCAACGCCTGTGGGAGTATCACCATTGATCTCAGCGACCGCGAAAACTATGGATTTGATACTAATATCGGTCATTTTGGGATATTTTTTATATGCCTCGGTATCGACACCCCGCTGGCTCCCGGCCCGTATACTTGCAAGTCATCGCTAATTGAAGTGTCACCATTGATTTCAGCGACCGCGAAAACTATGGATCTGACACTAATATTGGTCATTTTGGATTAGTTTTAAATGTATTGGTATCTCACCCCCTTCCGGTGACCCCCGGCCCGGAGGCGAATAGCGTGAATTTGGAAGTTAATGCGACTGGAGTTTCACCATTGATTTCAGCGACCGCGAAAATATGAATTCGGCACTAATAACTCAAATGGTAGAGCGTTGGCTTCGCATTTGGGGGGTCGTGGTTTCGAATCCCGCTGCCTAGCATTCTGACTGAGGTTTTCCAGGGTTTCCCTCAGTCCTACCAGGCAAATGCCGGAATAGCACCTACTAAACAGGCCCTGGCCGATACCTTCCCAAATCCTTTCCATTGTTAATGTTGTTGGATATCCAATGTAAAATGGCCTCTGAGCTGTATCTGGTGATTGTTAAATAAATAAATAAATATTGATCATTTTCTACTACTTTTACATGTCCCGGTAAACGCCCCCTGAGACCCTCCTGGTTCGAATTTCGACAGAAACGTTTAACTCTGGTCTGGAGCCTGGACCAAGGTATTCGTGACTAAAATTTGGTAACTCTAGGTCAATTTGTCTGGTTCCCAAGCCGGTTCCGGTAAACGCCCCCCTGAGACCCCACTGTTTCGAAATTTGAAAAAAACACTTCGTCTTGATCTGGGGACTGGGCCAACCCCTGACCAAAATTTGGTAACTCCCGGTCCACTCGTCTGGTCCCCAGGCAGCACACAGACAGACAGACAGACAAACACACAAACAAACTCTTCATTTTATTTATATTAAAGGATAGTTTACAAGACAGTATTCAGTATGTACTTTATAATAATTGAGGTCATAACGAAAGGAAAATTGTTATATTTGAATAAACAGGAGAAGAACGTAAATATTGCAAAATCTTTTTCAATACTTTCTTTTTATTATTTTGCTCGAAATTTCTTCATAGTTTGTTATTAAAATATTTGCCAACATATTCTCATTTTATTGTCCTAACAGACCAATATATGTTGATAGTAAAGTAGTTTAGATTGATCGAGCGCCTGGGCCTTCAGAATTTCATGTCCATCCCCCCCCCCGCCGTTACGAAATCCTGGCTAAACGAACCAATATATGTTCCAGTAAAATAGTTTAGAGTGATCGAGCACCTTTTGTGATGACCACAGTATTTCATGTCACGGACCCCCCCCTTCACGAAATCCTGGCTACGTGCCTGTGGTATCTCAATACTGATTATTTTCTTCTCGACGCGCTAGTATAGTGTTGAATTCTTTGCGGGATCAATTCGATCACAGTTTGTCAATTGTAAGTGATCCTTTCAACGCAAACATAATGGATCACTTAATGACCTTGTGGCCAACTCAAAATGTGGTTTCTTTTTCCATACTTTTTTCTCTGGCAAATTCACGTTTCGAGAACACTTGTTTTCCGAAAAAGTTTCGGTTCCATTTAAATCGTTTGAACTTAATTCTTCAAGTAACCGAATTGAGGTAAAAAAAAAAAAATATCAAAACAGAGTTTTGTATCGAGTTGAAAATTTACAAGATCTACTAATCTAAGCACATCATCATCTCCATGTTCAAAACCTGTTTCTGCGATTCGTGCGAATTTTCTAGCATGGAAAGTCAGCTTGAAAATATATCCAGAAGGATCTGTCATGACTGGAGTTTAACGTTTCATGGTTATGCCATAATGGCTAAATGAGACGTGGACCTACTGATAATAGTGGAATCGAAAACTACTTTTTCCATTCATTTGTACCCGCACCGTGGAATTAAACCCAGAACGATACGCACTAAAGGCAAGCAGAGACATTTTTTTATATATATATACAGATAGGCATCTCCCCACTCACATTTTAAAAGTTAACCTGCATAACTACAAGAACAAATGAGTGAGCTGCTTGCCCATCTAACGAGTAATCACAGATTACAAGGACAATAATTTGCCCACATTTCCCTTGTGGGCAAAAGCAGTGACTAAAAATTTTAGTATTATGGATATATTTTGCTGTGAAGAGTTCGCACTCTCTTCATGAAAGAGAAAAAATAAATACAAATCTCTCGATTTTGAAAACACATATTTCCCAATTTTTACTTCGTGTCTTCCCCTTCGCAAAGTTGCCAGTCGTATTTCTATACCCCTCTTACGAAAGAGTGACACCGTGCTCGTGGGTTTTCACGTTTCCTCCCACTTTCTTCATTCAACCATTTCACTCATATCTCATCATCACCGTCTCCTTTAGCCTAACCGGCATAACCGTGGGACGTAAAACTTACAGATTTCATTTCATTTATGAAACTGAACATAAATTCTCAAAAACTAAAACACACAATACACTAAAACTTTCTTCACCAAAATTGGACTAAATATATCACTGACTTGTCTGTAAATGTATACTTATATCTTTCAAATCAATCCAACTGGGTCTTTCACCTGAAAACTCATTGCTCTCACCTGAAAGAGAGCGAACACAGCGTCCAAATATCACACAAAAATGCAACAATACTATGACGAGACAGACTCCAAGGCTAAAAGCAGAAGTGCCAACCCGTGAGTTTCAACGCTATGACGAAAAATTGCCGTGGCAACTTTAGTTGCCAACGGGCTGCAATGCGTTATGCTTTCTTGCTGCACTCAATTTCTCGCTTTGGATTTTGGTATGCTTGAAGTTTCAACCGCGAGCGCTCAGCAGTAAATTATTTGACCAAAACCAGAAAATTGATGTGCTTTAAGGAAATTCTTTATGCGAAAATACTGATATCAAGAATTCCCTAAAATGTAACTTAAGTCCGTTTCTACAATAACATTCGCATTGTATTTGTTAAATTATTAAACATTGGAACAGAAATAATTCAATGGCGTAGACTAAATGTTGGTTTGTGTGAAATGGTCTAATAACGAGATTTTAATTTTAGATCTGGAGTGTCATGAAGAAATTTATGCTGTTTATGGATAAAAATCGGGTACCACAAAGGAAATCGGTTATCGAGAATCAACAATCAAAATATGTTTAGTATCTTTCACTCTGAAGATTTCAATGTCTAAAATGCAAATCACAGTAGGCAAATTTCGCAGTAAAGTAAATGTTACTGTAAAAAAATTGGAAAAGATGTGTGTGCAAGGTCAAGTCTTCGCCAATGGCCTAAATACTCATCATCTGACTGGTAACCGTTTGAAGAAAGGTGATCGCAAAAAATAACCTCGACGTTGGGTGCCGTATGTTCAGCATAAGAAAACATTAACTAGATCACATTTATATATATGACTACTGCACCAACGAACTCGAGCCAGTTCTGAAGCGGTTATTCACAAATGATAAAAGTAGATAACCTGCAAGAATTTGGGGGTGGGAGGAGATCGTTATCGAAGTGGCACTGTCTGTAGGAAAGCCGATACTAACGCCCAGAAAGATTAAGTATATTTTCGAGAAGTCCATCCATTCAGTTCTAACACTTCTTTCTCTCACATCATCTGGCTCTCTATTCTGTTTTTAGTCCCATCCCCATATTTCTTTTCCGATATCAGGCAAAAAACAAGCCTCATACTTCGCACAGAGAAATAACGAGAATTAATTTCTACAGCTGTACGACCTGTTTGTTTCCTCTGGATAAGATTTGTACGAAAAAAAAAATATGAAAAAAGGCTAGAAGTTATACAGTAATTTTGTTTCTTGTTTTCGGATACCATGAACACATCTCTGTTAAGGAAGGTACTTGTTTTTTACGTGATAAAAATGGTAATCAGATATGTTCTTTGTAGCTATATACAATAATATAAATTTGGTAAAAATTTCTATGTATCAGTTTTGCTTTTAATTTGCTGTAACAACTCTATTAATAAATTAGTAAATTTAGTTTATTCCTCTGAGTGTGAATGCTTACAATAATTTTACAATTTTCATGCATGAATAATGATCATATTCTGTGCTGTGATTGGTTTGGATGAATTTACTGTTTACATGTGTTTAAGGTTAACATATTAATTCAGGAATTCTGGAAATACATCAAAGAAAGTGATTAAAACATACACAACTACCAATTGTACTGTTATTTATTTTGCGCTAACTAGACACTGGATTTCAGAAAAGATATATCAACACATTCTAATGGTATTTTATCACTACAGACAATGCAATATTTCATCTTTGGGTGTTCCATACTCCTGTGCCGTAAAGTGTGGTCAAATTTAGGGTAGAGGGGCGCATTTTGTTCAGATATGCCTCCAACTATTTTCCATTACTCGTTACTGTAATGATCAAAACAATTTTCGCCTCGAATTACATAAACCTAGTCACTTATTATATGACATGGCATTTGGCAGAGTTGGGGATCAAAAGTTACCAAGTGACAGCTTATAGCTTCCTATTTTACCAATAAGACCATTTTTTTCTTACTTTCGTTTTCCCGCTGACTGATGGATACCTGAATTTCTTTTTAACTTATGAC
Organism: Thermobia domestica; assembly: GCF_964235325.1. Classification (NCBI taxonomy): domain Eukaryota; kingdom Metazoa; phylum Arthropoda; class Insecta; order Zygentoma; family Lepismatidae; genus Thermobia; species Thermobia domestica. Next base: position 242,121,133 of record NC_137460.1, on the reverse strand, counting down.
GTGGTAACTTTCGTTTTATATATATTTATTAAAGCATTGGGCCACTTTTGTTTAGTGATTGAATTGATTACTTTTGTTTATGCAACAATGAGGTTTTGAGCGATAAGCTCTGCGGTTTTCTTGGGCTTGGAACCACACTAGAACTTGCAGAGTCAGATTGCGGGTGGTTGGTAAGTGTCGGAAGGGTCTGTGGACGTCTTACTCCATTTGCGAAGACGTGCACCCATCCTGCCTAATGGTGTGTGCGTCCACTCTTTGTGTTCTCCGCTGTGTTGAGTCTGAAAATATAAATAATACAAAAAAAATCAAAATTTGAAACTTAATAAAGAGTAAATTTAAAAATAAAAAATCCGCACCTTTTTGTTTTGTTTTTTCTTCTGGCCTAGTGGGAATCTGTCTCTTGGTTGGCCAGGTTTCTTCTTTCCGTTTCACTTCTTCCCTTTCCGGGGCCAAGCGTTTCTGTCGATGGCAATGCTTTTGTTCCAACCGCATTTCCCTTGACCAAGTCCGCCACACGCAGAACTTACGGTGCGGGCGTGCGAATGAAATTACCAGAGGGGAGTGAAAGTTATCCTCTTTAGCGCCTCGGTATGACGTTGTAACGTTCACACACCTTTTTTTCCCTTTCTAAATGTTTATTCCAACTATACATAATATGTGTCCAAAAAAATTAAAATCGGTTCATGCTTGCCTTCTCGTAAAAAGCCCAAACCTAGCAACAGTGAGATAAATACGTCAGTAAGAATGTGGAAAAGACAAGTATCGTCTCACCTACAGTCCGATATCTTGTAGTTAAAGTAGTAGAAAAATGATCGATCTGAAACAGGATAGAACATAAGAGAACATATATAAGGGGAGTGCCGGTTCTGGGTTCGAGTTCCAGATGTCCGTGTTCGAAGCGCCAGGTATAAGGGGAATGGGGTTCGATACTCGTTTGTTCCAGTGCGAGAAGACCGACTAATAATAATAATATTGGGATTCGAACCTTGGATCCCTCAAAGTCTCCTTTACAACTTCATTCAAATACACAAATTAGTAAATAGACGTAAGAAACTGGCAATAAACAAGTATCTTCACTCCTCCACGGTCCTAAGATTCGGGCGTTATATGTGTCAGAGGCCTGGGCCATATACCCACCATCGCTGTTACGTCAGCTCCAATATACATTGGTCAATACCTGTAAAAAAGTGCAAGGTAGGATAGCCATGCGTGATTAACACCAGACGAGTAGTGGGAGACGAAAGTAAATGTTTGTTCTCCGCTATTTAGGAGTACCTTACCTGTTTGGTTCTACTGAAAACCATGTACACTACTAAAAGGTAATATTCTCCTTTTGCTGAGAAAAAGACAATATGGATCACACACTTTGACATTAAGAAAAACTGCTTTCACTTTCATATTGAAAAAGAAAATATTTTGCATAATATTCATCTTTAACCTTTAATTTCACTGGAAATAAAACATTTACAAGCGTATGACAACACAAAACACAATACTTCACTTAAACGAAAAGATGGCCCAATCACTGCGATATGTGCACCGAAACGTAAGCGAATTAATACGCGAAATTATCGACCGAACGCAGTTTACTGCCGGCACTTCACTTCATCACTATATGAAGCTAAGTTTATTTGATGTTTTCAGGGTACGGCTCACAGTGACACTCCTCTCTGCGTATGTTCATTCAAAAGTCGACCATAAATATGAGACGAATATGCATTCCTCACACAACAAAGTTACAAATTACTAATTTTGGTGGTTATGCCATTGTAAATATTGCGTGAAACTTATAAGGGAACTTAAGAATATACTGAATGCTTCACTTGATATATTTGCTAATATGATTTCCATGTTAGAGAGCTGGTATTTTTGCGTTTGTCTTGCTTTGTAGGTGATGACGCTCTCCCCGCCTTTTCGCGCGTACTGTTGCCAGTTCACAGCGCAAGAATACACTGACTAAACTAAAATATAGTTCGTAGAAAACATTAAGCTTTGACTTTATTCTATTGCTAATAATATATAATGAATGGTTCATAAGTTAATAGAAATCACATTAAAAACACTGATTGTTCGAATAAGTTGTACAATCGACGATTATTGATAGACTTCACATTGTCACGTATATCTCTGTCATCGTCATGAGGACTTGTGCGTGGGCGTTTCTCTCGAGGGTAGCAAAATTTTTCTTCTTAATATGGACTGACGGGAGGAAGTAAGAGTGTCTGGAAATGTGAGGTACCTTTTGGGTGAGAAATTCCTGAGCATTGTTCTTCTCCAACTGTTGATTAGTCGCATTTCATTTCCAAGAATTGATGTTGGAATAATACGAGGGTTGGTTTAAAAATTCAAGCCAATCCATCTTGTCACACATAGTAGAACAATCCAGGTCCCGCCTGATACGAAGGACTCGATATTCCAGTGTCGCATGACACGTGATACCAGATGTATCGCCCAGCTATGGAAAATCGAACACCCTGAAAACTTTCTCTTTTACGACCCCTCTTTAGGGGTGTACCCGTATCCTTTTATGAGCACTTTTTTCAACCCTTAATTAACTCGTTCTCTTTTGCGACTCCTTTTTTCAATGAACGCAACATCCTATGTAACATAAAAGAGTGTGGCTTATTTTTTCAACCCCTATTTAACATACCGCAGATTACATAAATTATGAACATATATTACAACCCCTATGTAACATAACAGAGTTGACCACCTTTTTTTAACTTTTATGTAACATAGTAAAAGGGTGTACTCGTTCTTTTTTGTAACCTTTAATTTAACATAACAGAGCTAATAAAAGAGTATGGCGCATATTTTCGCAAACCCCATGTAACATACCAAAGCTGCTAATTAGATTGTGACTTATTTTTCAACCCCTTTTTAACACAGCAGGGAATGGGCCAATAGCAGGGTTCTACCTTTTATCAACCACTTTGTAGTATAGCACAGAATACGTAAGACTATGAACACATTTCCCAACCCCTATTTAACAACAGAGAATACATAAGACTATGAAGCAATAGCACAGGTGTACTCGTTCCCTTTTATGGTATCTTTTATCAACCACTATGTAACATAGCAGAAAATACACAAGCATTCATAAAGTACTACATGTCCAAAACGTACTGACCATCGTGGTCAGAGGTCAAATATTTAAATGTAAATAACTTGTAAACGAGGCAACGCATTGATGTACTGTTTCGACATTCAGTAATACGTCATTTAGTACTACATATCCCAAAACTACTGACCAACGAGGTCAAAGGTCAAATATTTAAACCCAGTAACTCGTAAACTTAGCTACATATTGACGTGGTGTTTCCACATTTAGTAATAGGTAAACAACTACTACAAGTTCCATAAGTACTGACCATCGATGTCAAAGGTCAAATGTTTAAACCCAAATGATTCGTAAACGGAGCAACATATCGAGGTGCTGTTTCCACATTTAGTAATAGGCCATTTAGTACTACATGTCCGCAAAGTACTGACCATCGTGTTTAAACAAACGAACGGTTAGATTTGAGTAGCATATTCAATTTTGTACCAAGCAGAAAAAAGGTAAAGAAATCTTATTTTAACTACCTGAAAACTTCTGTACCATTATGTACTATTTAAATAAACGAAAAAATAAGTTTCAGTTTCTTATTTACATTTCTATTAACGAGAAACAAGCAAAGAAACGCCATTTTAACTAGTTCAATGTTTTATACCTTTTTGGGCTATTCATTTTAGCGAAAACATAAATTTGGATGGAGTATTTATTTTTGTACTAACCAGAAAAAAATATTGAAATAAGCAAGAAAGGTCCATTTTAACTAGCTGAGAATTTTATATCATCTTCTACTATTCAAATAAACGACGGAATAAATTTGAGTATTCTCTTTAGTTTTGTAGCAATCAGGAAAAAGCTAACAAGGTCGATTTCAACTAGCCCAGAATTTTTACCGTTTTGAGGTATTGAAATAAACGAAGGAGTAATTTTTGTGGCGTACCAACTAAAAAGAGAAATGTAATTTTTAACTGGATAAGAATATACCTTTTGACTATTTTAACAAACGTAAGGATAAATTTATACTAACCAGAAAAGTGAATAAGAGCCATTTTATCTAGCTCACTATTTCTGTACAATTTTGTACTATTCAAATGAACGAAGGGATAAATTTGGGTGTTCTACTTTTTGTACTAACCAGAAAAAAACATTTTAACTGGCTGAGTATATTATACCATTTTGCACTATTTAAATAAACAAAGGAATAAATTTGTACTAACCAGAAAAAAAGCGAAGAAGAACCATTCTAACTAGCTCAGAATTTTATACCTCTTGTGCTATTTAAACCAACGAAGGAACGTTAAAATAGAAATTTTGTTTCTTTCAGTAATCAGCCATTTGGATCTAATTTCCTATCATTATTGTGCGATCATGTCTGTTTATTTGTTGGTTTAAATATTAATTCGTCTTTAAAACACTTTAGTCAAAAATATAAACGATTTACGAATATGTTCCATTGGCTAAAGAGAACGACTGTAAGCGCGAAAATATTATGGTGAAATAATATTGACAATGTGTAAAGTAGTTTGATTAAAACATTGGAGGCTTCTCGGAAAGCCCATGCACATGACTATCATCTTAAGTTTTTGCGTCCTAGTATTGAATTCAGTACATAATTTACATTTACTTTATTTAGGAAAATTCTTTCTCCTGGGTAAGTTTCCTCGGGTTCCAACCCTGAACGCATTCCTATTGAATCTAAGATGAACTTGTATACCATAAATTAGCAGCCTACTATTAAATTACCTTGCTTTTGTAACTGTACGACCTAGTTAATCGATTATTAAAGAAGAACATTTTAACTTTTTAAATAAACCTCGCATAAAAGTGCTCTCAAGAATTTTTCTCTCAGCCAACAAACGAATGTACATATATGTATGTGCGTCTCGACTGCGACGGAGATCGCAGAGTTCCTCTCTCCTTCCCATATAAGGAGCTAAAATCTAGCACAATGGACAAACGTCGTCTCTAAAAATTCCAATGCATGGATTGTCATAGTTATTTTTAGCTTCAGACATCAACGAACTGCGAAGCAAAGCGCACTATTGCCTAGCAACAAGACGAGACGAAAAGAAAGAAAAGTTAGTGTTACTGAGACACCCGAAGAAGCCACCACGAATGGATTAGCTGGTGCAAAAATACAGCAATAATGAAAAGTCTGACATTAGTGAAATTAGCATGAGAAACTAGAACGAATCATCGAAATGAACGAGCAACGTAAATAATATCTTTAACAAGTGTGAATAAAGTTGTTTTGGCAGTATGGAGCTGGAGAACGGCATACAATTCAATTCACCGCAAGAAAGATGAGAGGAAAGCAACCCGCAACCTGCAGGACATCTCCCCTGAATATCCAATACAGTCCACCTTCTAGTGTCAAAGCAAGTGAACAGTGCTAGTGAAAGTGTAATAATCAGCAATGTAGCGAAACATAACCAATAATTCGTGGCGACCGCGTCAACCGCGTCCTCGATAATCAACGGGCCTAAATTAAATTAAATCAATATATATATATATATATATATATATATATATATATATATATATATATATATATATATATATAACACAGCGATCAGTTATCCATTTGAAGTGCTATAAAAGTGATGTATTATTTGTTCATAAAGTTTTAGTGTTGTGAATTAAAAGCAAAGATAGAAATCTGAGTATCCTTTCAACATAATAATAATGGTTTAAATTTACATATGTTAATTTTAAGAAATAATATAATTCATTTTTCCTTACAGCACGAGTGATTAGCGCCTATGCAACTTAGTAATACACACATTAATAAATTGCATTAGCGCTAAAGAATACAATTAGAGTTGGTGTTGTGCCGGTTTCCCGTAACGTTCTGACCGAACTCTGAACCTGTTGTCCAGCGGCTATATGGTCAGTTTTAATGGTCGATCCAACCCGCTAATAGATACTAAAGAAGACATTCGAACGGTGGAGAATCGAACCTAGACCATGGTAAAAGCGCAAGCCCACTTTGGGACCGTAGGACACGAACCACATACAGTAATAAAAGGGTTTATCTCAATAGGGTGTGAGACGTACCTGGATCGAACCCAGTATTGTCATATATGGCTTTCTCTCACGGGAACGTACCAGGACTCGAACCCTAATACTGTAATAAATGGCTTTGCCAAACAGGAAAAGACGAGAATCGAATGCTTTACTGTAATAAATGGCGCCCGATAGCACCGGAACGTTCGGTAAAACCGCATAAAGGCGACGTTAATTGTATTTTCTCGATTAAGGTAAATTGTAGTGCCACATTAGTGTTATTTAATTTTGTTGTTCTGGCATTAGTAAATTAATCATCATGTCCGTAAACAGAGAAATAATTCCTGTCTTGCATGAAATGCGAAAAATATGGAAAGAAACAGAGTACTTAATAGTAGAAAGTCAGTTCAGATATAGAAAAGAACCTTTTACATTGTTAGAAGTCGAAAATGCCTTAAAGGTAGAACAGGAAGTTTGTGAAATTCATAAAAGAGCTAAACAGAAAATTGCAAAATCTCTTTTGAAAAGGAACATAGAATATAGGGCCGAAATTGAAGATAAAATTGTTGCTAAAATGCATGAAATACGCAAATCTGATTTCTATCGAAAGGTCAAAGATGAATGTGTTCTTGAATCAGAATTTATTTCCTTGTCAGACATTAAACATAAATTGAAATTCACTATGAAAATTCAGACATTGTACGTACTGCAAAAGAAAGGTTAGCTGAAAAGATATACAAAAGATATTCAAAGCAACACAATGTTAGTGGTAACCAGGATTTCAGTGATAATCAGAAAATAAATTGTAAAGTTGTACAACCGAAACGGGTTAGGTTTGCTTATCCTCTTGAAACTGTAACTTTTGCGCACCCTTTTGTAAAAGTTAATGAGTTAGAAAATATTCAAAATTACGAAAATCGTCAAGGAAAAACAGTACCATTAAAAATAAAATTTGCTGAAAGTACTTTAGAATTTGTTAAACGTGAGTTTGAAGGTATTTTGTGGGACATTGCCCCCGTAGCTCAGAAAGCATACGCACGAACAGTGAAAAATGAATGTGTTGAAAGTTGTACTGTTTTGCCATGTGTTAGGTCTCAGTCACCACCTATCGTTGTGAATCAAGCCAATATTGAATTTCTTGACAATGAATTTGAACAGGTTGAAGAAATGTATGAGAGTGAATCAAAGGTAGAAAATGAAAGCATTTCTGTTGTCAGTCACGTTAACATTGAGTTAGGCCAAGCCAAAGAATTTGTTTTGTCTCTCTCGAATAGCAGTCTAGAAAGAAAAGAAACAGAGAGAAAAAAGAATAACAAGCTCAACCCAGCTGCTTCTTTGCAACTCCCACCAACCATCAAGTTGGTCACGTCCAGCGTAGTTCTGTGTGTGAATCAGCGGTCAGCTGTTCCAGATGTTGTTTATTTGTTTTGTAAAGGAACAAAAGGCATTCATGGATGCAATCCGTGCGTCACTGCAGGAAGGTTTACTAAAGTGGTAATAAATTGCGTTGAGAATGAAGGCGAAAGCGGCCCATTAACACAGTCTTGTAGTGTATGTCTATTAGAGGAAAATTGCCTCTATGGCACCTTGCTAACCAGTAAATTAGAATGCGTTCCGTTTCACAAAACTTGTTTATTTTTTGTGTCTGTTAGGGTTGTAAAGATTTATCAAGAGAAGAGTAGTTCTTTGGGCTGCGAGTTGAAAGCTAAAAACATACAGATAGAACAAATGAATAATGTCATCTTTTGCATAGTTACTTGTATTCAAGTTGTGTATTTAAAAGATTGTTCAAACGGCTTTACGCCAGGCAGGCCTCATAGTAGTAATCATAACTCAGTAACGTGGGAAAAGAAATTGAAAACCTGTCAAGATAATTTTAGTAAATTACGAAATGTTGTTTGTCAAAGGGCAAGAAAATATAGTTCACAGGTTCAATATGGCAAAAAGCACCGGCAATATAAAAAGAAAGTACGTAAAGTCAGACGAAAACTAAAAAGAGTTAAACGTATGCTGTATTGTTTTTCAAAATTTTCCAAGTATGTTCGTAAATGTTTTTCAAGAAATAAATGTAACAGGTGTATCAATGCTCAGACAAGTAGTCGTAAATGTCAAATGATGTTGTCGCACCACGGTGATCAAAATTTTGAATCAAATCACACTAGTAACTTAGCGATCCATGGCGTAGTAAATAGGTCAGGTGCTGACCACTCATCACCTGCAGACAAACATCACGAACCTTTTCAGGAAGAATGTGGTAATCGGGTGAATAAATCTTTTACGTCCAAGCGATTTGAAAGGAAATGTAATAGCAAAATTAAATGTCAATCGCCAATTGTTGTCAGTGATGTGCTATCAGCTGATCGTGACGTCATAACAAAAGCTAAGCATACAGGTAAATGGAAAAACCTAGTGAAAAGAAAAAAGCAATCTAGTGTTCAACCTCAATATAGTAAAATTGGTGCACATCGAAAATTATTACAAATGAAAAGTAATTGCAACTCAATTAGTGATAAGTTAGTCAATTTCTTGTGTCATGCAGCAGTTATACATATTGAAAAACCATTCATGCTAGTTGTTTATTGGCAAATGAAACCTTTGAAAATTGTTTTTGTGTTGAAAAAGCCTCGAGTAGGTGTAGGATAAACGAAACTTCGTTAAGCTGGACTGCTTGTACTGTATGAAACCGACACTTGCAATGGTTTTGATATTTCAAAGAAAGAAAAAAATCTTGATATTTCAAGCATACGTAATACGAAATTACTTGTAGTAGTATTTTTTTTTTCGTTAATGCTTCACCACGAAATTTAATTTTTTGAATCATAGAAAATATAGTATTTCTTTTCGAAGTGCAAGAGTGAATTTGCGCAGTGAAAAATTTCATATATAGTGAAAAGAAATAAGTTTAAATTGTGAAGAGGTGGAAAATCTATACAGATTATTCCATCACAGTGTTGCAATTTTACAAAATTAAAAATGTTTTGAATCACAAATTTAAATATTTTGGTGAGAAACCATTCGGTAATAAACCTGAATAAGCACATTTTAAATTAACGCAGTAAAGATTTCAACTTTTAAACAACATCCATGCGTCAATTAATAGTAATGTATACTTACGATGTGTTATATCAATTTATTTGTTTTAACCAATCAGTATGCCTCTGGGATTAATAATCAGCTGAGGATACTTGAATTTTGATGTGGTAAGTTATGGTCGTTATCTGTACCCACCTTCATGGCGCGTTGTTTAGTTGAAAAGAATATACAACGAGACATTTTATTATAAATGAGTATCAAGTAAGTTGTGTATGTGATAATTATTAGCAACTATTGTTGCTTTCACTTTGTATTAATCTTTTCGTTGAATACGAAAATATTTTAAGTAGAACTTGAAGACATTGAAGCAAAGGTCCCTCCACTATTATGGGTTACTCATATTATGTAATGCCCGGAGTAGGCAATTTTCTTATTAGTCCCCTCTATATTATTTTTAAATTTTACCCAAATATCCTATCTTTTCACTTTGCTTCGGGGATGGAAATAAATGATATTTTAATGTGGGTAGGTATCTTCTAAATTTCGGAGGGCAGACACTTTGAAAAGTGTAATGGTTTCACAAACCATCCACTGCTCAGTCCATTCTTGGTTAATTTTCAACCAGAATGTAATAAATGTAAAATATTATGATAAATTAGTATTGTTGTAGATTTAAGTCACAATTTTCATATCATAACCAATATTTTGAAAATATTTACGTGTGTTCATACTTGAATTTAATTTGTGTCTTATATGTTTGTTTCATAGTAGTAATGATAATTGAAATAACACTACTAGTAATAATAACAATAAATGAAAACAGATATACAGTTATTGTGTTAGTTTTCAAGAATATTAGAAGGTGTTTTCAATGAAAGTAAATATTGAAAATGAATGCTTTTGATGTGAGTAAGAAAATTAATTCATGTCATATTTAAAAGTACAAGGCACTACATTAGTAAACATTTTAGATTACAATTATTACTTAATATACTTGTAATATTTTTGTGTTCAATGGTAAACAATGCCAGTAATTAGTTGTTCAATTATTAAATGTGATATTTTGAAAGAAAATAACAACTTTGTTTATGTTTTGTTGTGTTTAAAATTGTGGCACTTAAGTATTTTAAAAAGACAAATATTAATATAATAAAAGACATTGATAAACTTTATTTGAATTATGGCCCATTCGTTTCGTGTGGCCCACGTGTGCGTTACCGTATTTCCGAATGAACTTTAAAAATTTTTCGTTATATCATCTCAAGAAGACTTAAGTGATGTTAACCCTTTGGAGACCAGTGAATGAAATTTGGTGACACTAGTGAAGTGATCAGTGTTGCAGGGTTCTGTTTGTTTTTCTGTTACTCTCAAAACAAACGTCCTGTCGAACGCCAATGTAACTGTACGACCTAGTTAATCGATTATTAAAGAAGAACATTTTAACTTTTTAAATAAACCTCGCATAAAAGTGCTCTCAAGAATTTTTCTCTCAGCCAACAAACGAATGTACATATATGTATGTGCGTCTCGACTGCGACGGAGATCGCAGAGTTCCTCTCTCCTTCCCATATAAGGAGCTAAAATCCAGCACAATGGACAAACGTCGTCTCTAAAAATTCCAATGCATGGATTGTCATAGTTATTTTTAGCTTCAGACATCAACGAACTGCGAAGCAAAGCGCACTATTGCCTAGCAACAAGACGAGACGAAAAGAAAGAAAAGTTAGTGTTACTGAGACACCCGAAGAAGCCACCACGAATGGATTAGCTGGTGCAAAAATACAGCAATAATGAAAAGTCTGACATTAGTGAAATTAGCATGAGAAACTAGAACGAATCATCGAAATGAACGAGCAACGTAAATAATATCTTTAACAAGTGTGAATAAAGTTGTTTTGGCAGTATGGAGCTGGAGAACGGCATACAATTCAATTCACCGCAAGAAAGATGAGAGGAAAGCAACCCGCAACCTGCAGGACATCTCCCCTGAATATCCAATACAGTCCACCTTCTAGTGTCAAAGCAAGTGAACAGTGCTAGTGAAAGTGTAATAATCAGCAATGTAACGAAACATAACCAATAATTCGTGGCGACCGCGTCAACCGCGTCCTCGATAATCAACGGGCCTAAATTAAATTAAATCTATATATATATATATATATATATATATATATATATATATATATATATATATATATATATATATATATATATATATATATATAACACAGCGATCAGTTATCCATTTGAAGTGCTATAAAAGTGATGTATTATTTGTTCATAAAGTTTTAGTGTTGTAAATTAAAAGCAAAGATAGAAATCTGAGTATCCTTTCAACATAATAATAATGGTTTAAATTTACATATGTTAATTTTAAGAAATAATATAATTCATTTTTCCTTACAGCACGAGTGATTAGCGCCTATGCAACTTAGTAATACACACATTAATAAATTGCATTAGCGCTAAAGAATACAATTAGAGTTGGTGTTGTGCCGGTTTCCCGTAACGTTCTGACCGAACTCTGAACCTGTTGTCCAGCGGCTATATGGTCAGTTTTAATGGTCGATCCAACCCGCTAATAGATACTAAAGAAGACATTCGAACGGTGGAGAATCGAACCTAGACCATGGTAAAAGCGCAAGCCCACTTTGGGACCGTAGGACACGAACCACATACAGTAATAAAAGGGTTTATCTCAATAGGGAGTGAGACGTACCTGGATCGAACCCAGTATTGTCATATATGGCTTTCTCTCACGGGAACGTACCAGGACTCGAACCCTAATACTGTAATAAATGGCTTTGCCAAACAGGAAAAGACGAGAATCGAATCCTTTACTGTAATACTTTTATATCGTGGATTTTTTCCTTAAGAATGAAGAAAATTCGTTTCGTAAGGTCGGTGTTGACCCAAACATGTAGATATTAATTAGTGTAGTAACTCATGCTGGAAACAATGTCCATTTACATAAAGGTAACAACTAAAATTATTATCACAACTGCCTTCGTGAGCTTATATGGGTAGCCAGTGGCGTATTTACGATTTTAATTCGTGGGGGCTTTTAACTTTCGGGGAGCTTTGCCTGAAAATGTGAAAATTCTGCAAGATATTTCATATACTTTACTATAGTAAGTAAGATTTCGGGGGGTATTAAGCCCGGAAGCTTTCCCATAAATACGCCACTGTGTGTAGCATAAATTACAGCTTGTAAACCAACTGCAAAACTTGGATTAGTATGTATGTTCATAGACACTGATTGTCTTGTACTGCTAGAGAAAGTAATACTAGTTACATATTTAAGTGGTTTAGAAAATCCAATACGTTTACTTTATTACTGAATAATACTTCAGTATCTATGTTAGATATTTTATTGTAGGGGAGACAGGGTATGGTTGTAACAAACCGTGTAGTTTCTACGCTAGTCACTAGATGTGGTTCATGTTCCAGTCAGAACACAAGTCCTTCATTCACATTCAGTCACTGTTTTTGTGTGAGGTAAAGCGTGTTCGTCTTGAAGTTATCGCGGTTTTTGTGATTTTAGGCAGGTAAGTAGAGTAGATGCAGATGTGTATAGGGTCTAGTACTATGTTTCATATTGTGGTTATTATAATGAAAGATCTGTTAACATTTTTAAGTTAAAAGAAATGTGTCGATGATAGGCTTGTTAGGGTTACATCTCTTTAGGTAAACCTGATATGTAAAAGGCATAGTAAACCTAAATATATCATACAATTCTGTTAATTCCTCAAACTATTACATATTATATTGTATGTATTCTGTAAACTGTAGACCTAGGTATCCATTTGCTGCTAAGATACAGGGGGTAAACAAAAAGATCTAAAAACACTTCATCCTGGACATGTAAGTTTGACCCTCCACTGTACAACACGTGTTGCTGTTGCCGATCGGTTTTTGTTTTCAATGTGTCATGTGGACCTTCCTCTTCCGTCAGCAGTAACCAGTTCACCTATGAGTGTCGTGGTGTGAAAGTGGTGCGGTAAAATGGGCGACCTGACAGACTTCCAAAGAGGCATGATCGTTGGATGCCCGTCTGGTTGGAGCTTCAGTGACAACAGTGGCGAACATTGTGGGGGTATCGAAAGGCACTGTGTCCAATGTCACGAGGGCATACACACTTCATAGCTAAACGACGTCTGCAAAGCACAACAGTGATCAAAAGACAATCCTGTCAGATAGGGACCGGAGAGCATTGAAACGGATTGATTACGTCTGAACTCAATTCCGGCCTACAAAACTTGGTTTAATCGAAAACAGTGCAACGGGAATTTCATAAAATGAAAATTCATGTTAGGGCCGCTATCGCCAAACCCCTAGTGGCGAGGTGAACAGCAATTGAGGTGAACAGTTGCCAGATGTGTGACAAACTGGGACTACTACAATTCAGTGTTAGCGGAGAAACCATTTGGCGGCACCTCCATCAACTTTGGAAGCACTACAAGTTGGGTCGATGGGTCGCACATCATTTGATTCCGAACCAAAAGGTAACGCGAGAAGACAACTGTGTTTCTTTGCTGTCTCGTCTGAGGAAGGAGCCATTTCTGAGCAGGGAGTTGACATGTGGTAAGAAGTCAGTCCTGTACGAAGCTGCACGGCACCATCGTCATTGGTTAGCATACCATGAACCGGTTCCAAAACAGACGAAACCAGCACTACACTAGAAGGTCCTCCTGTGTGTTTGATGCATGGGGAATTGCTACCAGCTAGTCAGAGCATCAATGCAACTGTGTACTGTCAACAGTTGAACTGTGTTCAGAAAACTCTGGAGCTAGCACTTCTCAATCGCAAAGGTGTCCTCCTGTTACAGGACAACGCTAAGCCCCACGTGGCTAGGATGACCCAGTACACCATTCTACGCCTTGGATTGGAAACACTACTGCATTCGTCATACTTCCCGGACATTGCACCGTCCGATTATCACCTGTTCCATTCCTTGGACATTCACCTTAGAGGACACCAGTTCAAATCCCTAGTAGAGGTGTAAAATGCACTTGATACCTTCTTCGCTTCACAGCCTACCAAGTTCTACCGCGATGGAATCCATGGCCTTGGCAGAAGGTCGTCGATGCTGATGGAGACTACTTTTGATCTTCCAGGTACGTCTTAGGTGACTCGATGTTCGAAGTTAGTGGGTGAAAACGAGACAGAACTTTCTTGGTTACCATTATAGTTTGTATAAATATTTGATATATTTGTAATGAAATAGATGAGTGAACTAGAAACCCGTATACCTTTGACTCTACCATACAGAAAGTATTACAATTTACAATGCAAAACATCAAAATACAGTATTTCTTTCATGAAGAGACGTGGTTTATCTGTAAGAAAACCATGGATCACACGTGTTGGCCGAATTATTGGTTTTAGTAAGACACAAGTTGATATGTTTTCGAAATATAATATTCAACCACATCATATCTTTAATATTGACGAGACTGTTTTTTCAACGCTACGAAACAATTTTTTAAAAAAAAGATTAAACATCATCTGCAGAAAGACGCACCTCCGTAACTGTACTGTGTTGCATGAGCGCAGATACCTTCAGCAATAATCTTTTCACGAGAGAGACTAAACCTAAAACTAATGAAACAATATGGAATGAATGGTTCAACAGAAAACATGGTGGAATGCATTCCGCAAATCGATGTACTTAAATTTTGGTTCTCAATTTATCTCCAATAAAGACTGTAGTGTAACCCAGGAGAATGAACTGTCATTGGATTGTGAATAATATATGCCAACAGTGGTTTTGGAGCTGATTTCATACAAATTTGATGCCTGGATTCACATATAGCACTATTCTTTGCCTAGGAGCTCAAATTTCTAAAATATATCTTAGTAAATAACACGTTACACTATTTTAAGTTAAATCCACAGAAATAAAAAGCTAAACACGGAATTCTTATTATTATTATATTATAGAAAATTATATACAAAGAGGGAAGAATAAGTTATCGATGAAAAGAACACTGAACATTTCAGAAGCTTTCTCCGTGACATTCTTGAATGTCTTTTGGAACAGTTCCTTTGTAAACTCCAGCAGTAATCTGCCATTATATGCATACCCCATCTTCCTTGGTAACGGTCCTTTATACTTTTAATATCCTGGTGAAATCTTTCACTTTGTTCATCATTGGTGCCCCCTATAGCCCACGAAAGATATGCTTCGATATCTGACTCTCAAAATGGTGTCTAAAGATGGCGGCACAAGAATTCGTTACTCTCTCATATTTGTTCCTTTATCTTAAACATGGATTTTCATCTTGTGAACGTTTTTTTCACTTTCTTTTTCTTAATTTTAAAGTCTACATTCTAACTATAAATAAAGATCTCACGTGAAGGGAGGATAAGATTTTTTGATTTTTTCGATTTACCCTTTCGAGACAGGGTGGCCAAATGCCACTAAGGTAGTGACACTTACTTAATCTTCTCCTGTGTGAACACTATTTAAGATACCGGGATGATTTTTTCTATTCCCATATAATTGAACCATAGTTTATCCTGATGGTATTTTTTTTTTTACCTGAGTGTCAGATTTTCCTCTCAAATTTGAGCCGAAAGTTAAAAAATCGAGATTTTTCGAGTTTCGAATTTTCCTTTTAGTCTTTTCAGTATAAGAGCTCCCTCGTGGCTAAGCGGTTAGCGTACGCGCCTTTGGCGTGGAAGACCCGGATTCGATTCCCGGCGGTAGCTCATGTGGTTCGGATTTCACTTTAATCAGTAGGTTCACGTCTCATATAGCCTCGCTGCTCAAAGGGATGCTAAACTAAAATCAACTCAACTCTTTTCAGTATAACTTCCTTCGTTTTACAGAGATTTGCTTAGGACTTGTCAGTTATATAACTTATATAGACACCTAATTTTTTAGACCAACTGAACTAACTCACAATCAGTGTTGCGAATTAGAGAAATTAAAATTTTCCTAGTTTTCGGTCAAAAATTCGAAATTTTCGAAACTTATGTTTATAAATCCATACCTATACGTACGAACGCAAGTGAACTTACACTAGTCGAACATCCATCCTTACTGAACAAAAGCAAGTACAGATCGTTACAATTGGGCAATCAGGGGGCATACGAAAAATTCAAATTTAGGTTCTAAACCTTGTTTTTTTACTTTTCTCTTTACCATAATTATTTTTTTTAATGGAAGCTTCGTTTCTTAGATATCGACATGATATTCGTAGGATATATTAGTGGTGTACCAAAGTTTATTTAAAGATAGTTTGCATCTCTCTAGTAGCAGTGTTTCCAGCCATAGAATTTTTTAATTTCCAATTATAGTTCGGAAATTCGGAAAATATATCATTTTTCCCTCTATAATTTCCCTCTTGTTGGCTATGTTGGAACAAACGTACCAGTATCTAAAAGCTTCGTTGTACGCACCATATAAAGTTTCACTTGGATAATTAGGGGAAGACAGTTGAAGTTTACAGTAGGCCTTGTTCTCCAAGTGGAAAGATAATTCCGACTTTTTTAGGTAGATTTTTTTTAAAATAACGTGCTTAGTGCTTAGTTTATTAGATATCGTCATGATACTTCTAGGATATGTTAGTGGGGTACCAACGTTTAAGATAGTTTGCGTCTGTCTGGTAGCAGTGTTTCCAGTCACAGAAAATTTTGATTCCCGAACCCTCGAGTTTCAGAAAAGTGCTTTATTGCGGGCGAAAAACCGGAGATCAGTGAAGGACAAAAAGGAATCGAAAGCATCATTGATCTTGTAGTAGCAGATGCCAAATATAATCATAACACTGTTACGATAGCTTCATTATTGGTGAGAAAATCAGCAAAGTTGAAAAACCTGTGGATGGAATTAGTCTCCAAGCCTTCAATATACTAATTGGACATATTAATAGTAATGATGGATGATGGATGTCTGGTTACTATGACAAGCAGTTGAAGAAAAAACTTATTCATAACTATCGAGAGGGATTGGCCATAACATTAGGTCGGACTTCATATGGTAAAGAAGTAATATTCACATTTAGAGGTTATGCCAATGAGTTGTTGCATGAATCTTGGTAGGGATACACAAATAAAAAATAATAAATCGAAAGAACTTCGAATCGTACAAAAAACAGGAAAAATTATTAGAGACGACATCCGAATTCAACCGTACAATACTATACACCTTTGAATGAACAAACAGTAAGTGGTTCCTAAATCCCTGAAACTTTCGATTCGTGAAATAACAAAGAAAAGGAACAAGGATGGCAGTTCAGCGACTAACCATAAGCGTTCAGTGATAGCTTAGTTTATCATTTCAGGTTGTCGGCCTACGTCATTTATTTCTCCCCTGTAACTAACGATAGGTGTACATTGCCTGTCTCATACGCATCTAGACAACTAATAGATTTTTTGACTAGTCTTGGAATAAGTGTCCCATAGTAATAGACAGTGTCGCGCGTGACTTTTCTCATAGGGGACTAGGTTCGAAAACAACTCTATCTTACGCGTGAAAAATTTAGAAATTGAATAAATTTTACATAATTTAACAATATAAAGAAATACCTTAATAAATTAATCAAATAAAAAGTGAAACAGTCTTTCTTTTTAAAATTGCAAACTTAGGCTAACTTTATTTGTATATTATTGGAATTATCCTGTCACCCATTTAAAGGAATTTCTTTACTACTGTGTCGTAGAAGAATCCTTGACTTTCCAGTTTACCATCAAACCTTTCTCAATGGACGACAGGAAAAATGTAGAACTCTATTCTTGGTCTGCGTATTATGAATAGACGTCTTGATACGTTTCAAACAATTAACACATTTGTATATAAAATGAAATTGATTCTTGTAAAGGGTAAAGTATACCACAATAATGGAACGGGTAGTATAGTGGGATTAGAGTTATAGTGTGTTGCCTGTCACATGGAGACCATTACCCAAGTGATCCATGACATTTCATTCAGATGTGACAGATAGTAAAATACAAGGGATTGAATAAAAATAATAAGAAAAAAATGCATAATGTAACTAATTAATATTCAGAATAAAAGAAACAATTACACATAAGTCAAATGCACAAATATATTACGGTACTAAAAAAAGAAGCATACAATAACTACAAAAACATGTAAATTGCTAATAAATAATTTTGACTTGTCATATTATACCATACTTTAGTTTAGGGATGGTACCGAGACCGAGACGGACTTTTATATACCGAGACGAGACCGAGACGGACTTTTAAATACCGAGACGAGACCGATACCGAGACAGACCTCTATAAATCGAGACGAGACCGAGACGAGACTTAGGTCAGTCTCGAAAGTCTCGGTCTCGTCTCGAATATTGATATTGATAGATACTAAAATTGCCTTCACAGAAAATTTGTTTCGTTGCTGTGTTAGATAATATGAGAACAGTTGACTGATGTACAGTGGCGTATTTACGGAGTGGTTATCGGGCTCAAACCCCTCCCAAAATAAATTTGTGATAATTTTTTGCATTGCACGTACAACGCAAATGTTTTTTACTCGTTCCTCAAGCATCTCCCGAAACAAAATCCACTGCTGATGCAAATAGATTTCTCTCTCTGTCTCTTTGTCTCTCTCTCTCTCTCTCGCTATTATATATATATATATATATATATATATATATATATATATATATATATATATATATATATATATATATATATGGCCGCAGTGCCACCCAGGTCCGCCCGGTATGGGTTCCCGGAACCCAACTTTAATTTTAAATGGAAGCAAGGGGTGAGTGGTACCTCGTTCGATAGATCTTGAAAAACTAAAAAGCGTTGTGGCAAAAAAAAAAAATCTTTCATATTGGGCACTGCATTCAAAATGGGCGCCAAGACATGTTGCCTCTATCAGATACAGTAAAACGTGCAGTACCACTAATATGAAAACGTTTGAACATAAATGAACCGAACAAAATCTCAAATAGAAAATGTCATGTGGCACATCTATTGATATTGTCGCGGAGACTCCCAGGGCCACCCGTCATTGGGGCCCAGGGCGCAACTTCAAAATTGAAAATGGAAACATGGGGTGTGTGATACCTCGTTCGACTTATCTTTAAAACCTAAAGAGTGCTGTTGCAAAAGAATGTTCATATGAATCACCGTTTTCAAAATGACCACCAAGACATGGTACCTGCATCAGGTAAAACGTCCAGTATCACTAATATGAAAACACCAGAACAAATATTCGAATAGGAAATCACAGAGTGTATTTATCATTCTATAGCTCTGGAATGTTGCAACAGTCGAAATGATGATTAGAGTGAAAGTGCCATAATGGAGAGGAATAAATCTAACTCCTAGAAAATTATCTCTCCAACCTCACTCTGTACGTGAGTGAAACAGGAAGAATCGGTGAAATTGCAAATGGGAGCCTTAGTTTTTGCAAATTGTATCTACGAAACAAAGTTACTTGAAATGTGTTTTTATAAGAGATAAATGTCTCTGTAATGTGATAAAGTATGTAAAATTCTTGTTAAATGGTACCTTCCATTTTGATTGCGGGCAATGGTTTGATGCAAAAATGAATCAACTGAAATGCGAAACCAATTTGTCGAGCAATGCAATTTTAGAACAATGTTTACAAACGTTGGTTTTGTTCAACAGTCGTCTGCATGATATTGGTTCGCTTCTTTTCCTTCTATGTCTTCTTGCATATCATAGAATATGAGTTTCACTGAGATGTCCACAGTTACATTCCGAATAACTTTCAACGGTAATTTCAGTTGTGATCCTTAGTAACGGAACTGTACATACTGATGCAGATATGTCGCAAAAATCTAGCACGCAATGCGTTAAATTATCAGGGGCGAAGAGTCGGGTAAAATGTTATTAAACTTGAATTTCACCTTATTTTTATTCACCTTATTTCACTTTATGTTTATTCATTATAGTACCAGTCATTTGAACACAAGTGTGTCAGACAAACCATATCTATTGCAAATAAAACTGAGGTTCTCATTTGAGATTTTTACCATTCATTCCCGCTTCACCTATTTACGGACAGAGATCGGAAAGATAATTTTCTATCATTTCCTCTTTTGCATCATGTCAATTATACTTTAATAATCTTTTTCTCCGTTGCATTATACTCGAGCCGTGGAATAATAAATACCCTCTGTGCTTTCCTATACGAGTTTTATTCTGTTCATTTATCTCCAACTAATTTCATATTAGGGGTCTAGTTGTACTGGACGTTTTATCTGATACAGACACCATGTCTGGCGGCCATTTTGAAAACGGTGACCCATATGAAAAATGTTTTGCTACAACACTGTTTAGTGTTTCAAGATTTATCCAACGAAGTATCACTTGATCCATATTTCGGTTTAAAATTTCTAAGTTTGGCCCCCTTAAAAGGCAGCCCTGGGAGAACTGCGAGAACATTACTCGACGCGCCCCATGCCTTTCCTGTTTCATTTTCTGACTGTTCGTTTATCTTCAACTGTTTTCATAATAATGGTACTGGACGTTTTATCAGATACAGGCACCATGTCTTGGCGTCCATCTTGAATACGGTGACCGATATGAAAAATATTTTGTCACAACGCTTTTTACTTTTTAAAGATCTATGGAACGAGCCCCATCTTTCCATTTAAAATTTTAAAGTTTGGCCCTGGTCATCCCATGAAAGGCGCCCCGGAAGGCGCCGCGACAACACCATTCAGTGTGTCCCATGGCATTTCCTATTTGAGTTTTTGTTCGGTTCATTTATGTTCAACCGTTTTCGAGATATCTCCGTGGAAAGATTGAAATGGGCCATCCTGGATATATATATATATATATAGCCACGGACCAGTATATGATCAAGAGAGGGGCTAAACCATGGTTTGCCGCTTTATCCAGTGTAAAGAAAGTAGGATTGAAGCCCATTTTATCCAGTGCATACCTGAGCGTTAAGGGGGGCTATAGTCCCTATAGCCCTCCCCTAGAATCTGAGATATATATATTTGGGAAATTCTTCTTGATACTCTGCAATATCACTAGATAAACAAGCAATGTTGCTAAAGCAAAAAAAAGTTGTATTTTCTCAAATTGCGCTACGTAAAGTATTACATATTTCTAATTTAGTTATTTAACAAAACCATAATAGCCCATACATTATTTAGTGTAGCTTGGAAATTTCTAATAACGCAAATGGGATGGACGGTGCAATGCGCATCAACTGTACCATAGCGTCAAATACTGTGATCATGGTATAATATATTTCGAATGAATGAAGGAACAAAGTTACAAGAAACGGAAAATTTAAATATTTCTAGAGACTTTACTTCGAAAACGCTCTGGCATATCACGTCTCATCATGCAGATGCTTCCAAAAGACTTAAATGATTATAACGCCATTTACAACAATTGTTATTTCAAATCGTTTCAGAGATACCAAACACATTGGTAGTGATTGTTATACTGCTTAAAATGACGTATTTGTATTAAATTTTTATAATGATTATTGCTTTCCTTTGCTTCTATAACATTACAACAATAGTTTTTGGTGGTTTTAATTACAAGTCGCAGTTACATTATTTTAAGCAGTGTTGTCCACTTAAATAAATTGCTAAATATTATTCTAAATATGTGCAAATAACGTAGATAAACTGCAAACTATTTTAAAATTGCTCGTAATTTGTTTCATGGTGCAAGAATGCTTTCAAGAGACGACGTTTTTCACAGTCTTTGGGCTACTTATAATGTTAATGTTTGTCTTCGTTCCAGCAACACATGTAAATGCAAATTGTAACTGATACATTTTCAGTAAGACTAGTTGTTCCCCCTAAGCTTTAGGCCTGGTGTACACTTTATATTAAGACCGTGTTTAATTAAAGGTACTAATTACACCCTAATTACATTTCACTTGCTTTAGTTTGACCACCGACCACCTCAAACTCGATCCATACCATATAGGCTAGCTATATGCAATTATTCAAGGACTTACAGTTAGTAATACACAGTGTTCACTTTTGTTTTGTTTTGTTTTAGTTTAACGTCCCACAATTATGCTAGGCCGGCTAAAGGAGACGTGGAGCTAATTATAGTGGAATCCGAACCACTTCAGTCGTTCAACTTTACCCCTACCAGAAATCGAACTCGGGACCACGCGAACCGAAATCAAGAGTGCTAGCCGCTAGACCAAATGGGGGTCCTCACATTGTGTTGATTTAAATCATTCAGTCAGTGTTGCCAGATCTGAAGATTAAAAAGTAGCGTGTTTGTAGGCCTACTCCGAAAGTAGCGAATTCGAACTATTTGTAGCCCAAATATATAGAAATTGATGGTGCTAATGAAATAATTTAATATGAGCTGGAAAGTGTGCTGGTCGTATTGCAAGAAGAAATTATGATCGACGGACGAAAACAATTCTAGACTGGATCTCACGGGACAAAAACAGCCTAGGAAACCTCCCCATACAAGAAGGTGTGACGAAATCAAGAACCACGGAGGAGTAACCTGGAAAAGAATTGCCCAAGTTAGATAGTTGTGGAGAAGACTTGGAAAGACCTTCATCTAGCAATGGATTGTTAATGGTTGATTATGATGATGGTGATGATTTTATTATATCTGGACCTCGGAGGTAAACTAAACCAAGTCATAATTTCGTAATTTTACAGAAGCGAAAAACCGGTTCCTCAACTAAGACTAAATATATAACTTTTACTAGGTAAGGTAGGGTAAAAATGGATCCAAAATTTACTGAAAGTCATAGAGCGAAAAAAATATTTTTGACTATTCAATCCATCATGTTGCAGCAAAACTACGAAAATTAATACAAAAGAAAACTAGAAAGTTAAGAATCACTTGTTTTGGCGAGTGAGAAAAAATAGATACAGATAACTCGAATTACCTATATACTTATATAATACTAGCAGCGTTCACCCCGCTTCGCTGCGGTCACCCCGGAACGCAATAAACTTTGTTACTTAGATAATTTTTACTTTTTCGCTTTCAAGTGATATGATAAAAACCATAGAAGATTGCAGTAAATCTTAACATTATATCGCCTGTCATTTATGTTAACCCGCCCCGCTTCGCTGCGGTCACCCCGGAAGTTTTCGCTTTCAAGTGATATGATAAAAACCATAGTAGATTGCAGTAAATGTTAACATTATATCGCCTGTCATTTATGTTAACCCGCCGAGTGACACGGTCATGCGGGTTGCATATAAATACGTTTATTTTTACCTATGATGATCTAACAAAGGATTTGTACGTTATGGACACTTGAATGGTCAATTATCTCAAGACTCTGGTAATTAAAAATTAAAGTGATATGATAAAAACCATCTAGGGTCCAAATCCTAATAACCCCCCAAAAATAAAAGAAATTGGTTCAGCCGTATTAGCGTGATGAGGGAACAAAGGATTTGTACGTTCTCTTTTATATATATAGATGTATATCCATGTTTCGCAAGTCAGTTTTAATCAATATAAAATTTCAACGTAATGAACGCAAGATTAGTTTTCTCGAATAAAGATTGCATGCACCGTTGAGAGCTCAGGAATAAGATTAATCTATGTTACGGCACTGGATATGTGCTTACGTAATACATTACCACCTTATGAACTTGTATAAGAAACAGAATGCATTTAAAATAAGACGCAAATTATGCAAAACATCGGACTTTGAATCTAACTTGTTTTGTGACCCAACTCGAGACCTCACATAGTAAAGATTAGTGTAGTAGCTCCCACCACAAGGTCCAGGACGTTCGTGTTATAAAGTGTCAATTAAACACGGAGATGTGAAACGGCAATATAGCCTAGCATTTCATCAATTTCAAACAAAATACGTATATTGTAGTAATTTTACCCTATTTGTTAAGATAATGAACGTTATATTTTGTTTTTAAAATGGCAGTCAAAGCAGAATGTATTGAATAATAAATGAGAAATTGTAAAGTTTCAATTTCGGTACGATTAAATACATTCGTGCTGCTATGTGTTGCGTTATCCGTTAGGAGGTATTGAACAATTCTGATTCAAAGGAAGGAAATAAACTACTGTATAGTACTGGAGTTAATTTAATAGAGTTTAATTGTATACGCAGTTCTGAGGCTATATTAGACAAAATCTATTGCTGAAAGTGAAATCTGGGTTCTATTAGGGTTTTAGCGTGATATACCCACTGATCATTGAACCTGGAATACGCACATGGATAGCACTAGCACTAGCAAATTAGCTACGAAGAAGTACACCATACCCTAATTCTAAGTCAAAATGGAAGGAAAAAATAAGCGGAAACGACAGACTGTACCTGAATAATACTTTCACTATTTTAATTTCACAGTATTTATTTCGAGACTTTCGAGACGAGACCGAGATTTGGTACTCGAGACCGAGACCGAGATCGAGACAAGCATCTGTTGACCGAGACGAGACCGAGACCGAGACGGTGATTTTTCACTCGAGACGAGACCGAGACCGAGACAGTTATTTATCAACCGAGACGAGACCGAGACTGTACAAAGTCTCGTCTCGTCCCGTCTCGATACCATCCCTACTTTAGTTATACTTTCTTTCTGAGTTTATACTTAATGTCCTGACGACAGCTACTCAGAGGCTTCATGTCGAAGCTCTGAACGGAACGAAGTGAATCCGAAATGGTGGATTCCGAATGAAAGATTCCAAAAGAATGTATCTTTGGTTTATAAAATCTGTCTTTTTATACTCGTAAATGTTCTTGTTTGTCACAACTAGTTGGCACTATATTTTTGAATCTTAGACCAGTCAAAAAATAGTTTCCTAATAAATATTGTTATGTATACAAATATAAAGGTTATTTTTGTTTTTCCGTTCAGTTTTGGAAAATCCGTGTATTTGTCCACCAGAACATCACCAGATATTGTGTTTTTAACTTTTCTTACAAACAATTGTGAGATCACCGATGCACCTATCGAGGTCAGCTAGGTGTTACGCTATGGCTTGTTATGGGAAAGTTTATTTTCCAGTTCACACAACCTTGGCCTCAGGTTATTCTTATTTTTGGATGCTTTGAATATTCGCACTGAATAATATTATTTTAATTGTCCATTTTGTTCTATGTAAATAAAAAAACTTTATGCACTATTAAGTGATAATTCACTTATTATATGATACAATAGAATATCTGCTCTATAGTGGAGGTGTGTTGACTGGTATATTTTGACACCAAATAACACAATTTACATGTTTCTGGAAACTCTTCTTTCGCCAAGCCTATTTCTTTCAAGAAGTGCATCATTTCAGTCACGGTTTTGTTTGAAAAGTTTTAGAGCCTCTAAACAGATATTAATTTACTGTGCAAACTGTCAAAATTTAAAACCCTCTCTAACTTGGTTTAAGGGTTGAAAACAAACTACTGGGAAACTGAGTTTTGAAGCACTGAAATTTCTTAGAATCAAACAGTTCAAGAAATTGCAACTTACTGAGATCTTGAAATCTCATCTCCATTTTTGCAATCACAGTATCAATAATTTCATTGTAGAGACGCACATATTTAATTTTTGGATCTGTTGGGTCATTTTCTTTACATCTTTTCTTAGAAGGTTCCACGTTGTCATTTACTACTACTTTTTCTATAAGTCTCTTCAAAATAATTTCTTCCATCCCTAAGGTGAGATATCGTCCCTTACTTTTTCAATCCAGTATTCCACATCCAAGTTTTTACTTTGAAGTGTGTTGAACAGTGTGTCCGTGAGCGAAAAAATATGACTGAAAACTTTTAATAACAAATGCAAAATCAAAATTCTTGAATGACGACACATAGCCTCTTGCAGTCATGAAAGCTTCGGTGTCCCAATTATTCTGCAAAGTCCAGTACTGTGCCGTGGGGACAGCCCCGGACGCCGAAGTAAGGGGGCGAAAAATTTGGGAGGAAAAGAGAGAAAAAATACTTGGAGTATATGTATGGGGGCGCCGTCGTATGCTTTCTTCCCGGGAGATGATTTTCCACGGCACGGTACTGACAATGTCCTCGAAAAACCCGTAAGAGTTGTTTTTGATTTTTCATTTCACAATTCAGAAATTGTAATTCCATCTTGCATTTGCAATCGTTGGAAATTGTTTAGTTACTTCCGATTTAGCAAGCGTATTTCGACAAATGCGAAAAGAAATTTGGAATGTCACTCAATGTTTTAATATATATATATATATATATATATATATATATATATATATATATATATATATATATATATATATATATATATATATATATATATATATATAATATTCCCTGATGTAAATAACAAACTCTGAAAGAAAGAGCATAGCAATGTATGAAGAATCCCTTCATACAAGATCCTACTCATAATTGCTATGAGAGAAACCTTCGAAAATAAGCTCATTTAAAGTAATCGCAGTGCGATCACTACTGACATCAGTAAAACCAACGAATCTTTCTGCCATCTTTCACGTTCCGATTGACGGTTGAAAGTTGAGAGAGATTTGCAATGTCCGTTTCTTCGTCCAACATTGTTCCTGTAAAAAAAAACATTTATTGCACACGTATAAAAAACATATAAAAACTGACTTAACCCTCTATTGCACATTGTTAAAACTTTACAATATTGCGTAATAGAAAGCCATATCTCTTTATCATTATTATTTTTTTACTATGTGCATACTGTTGTTTTTCTACAACGTTGCTCTAACACAAAACCAAGTGGAGTCAATGCCCGCCATTTGTTGTTTCTGGTACTGTTTGTATCATGATCGGGACTGGAGGCACGTGTCAGGCACGTAGCCAGGATTTCGCAATAGGGGGGGTCCGTGACGAAATACTATGGTCATCACACCAGGTGCTCATCATTCTAAACTATTTTACTATCAACATATATTCGTTCGTTTAGCCAGGATTTCGTTATGGGTCATGGAATTCTGTGGTTACACACCAGGTGATCGATCAATTTAAACTACTTTACTGGCAACATATCGATATTAGTTTGTTAGGACATTCAGCCCCCCCTCCCTCCGTTTCCTCCACACAAAGCTCCTCATAAGAAAGAGTAACCAAACGCTTGCTGTAGCTTTATACTTTTCACGTTGATTTATCTTTTCTCGTTTCTTTTTGTTTTATCCAATACAAGAAATGTCTCCCGGACCCACCCCTTGGCTACGTGCCTGCACGTGTGCTCTATGCTGCTGTTTTCAGACTTCAAGCTGCAGGTATGTTGTTTCTATTTTTTCTTAGATTTTTACTACATTTTAAATCCAAACGTATTGATAAAAGTATGAAACATGATCTGTAGATATTATAGAAAGCAAATACACATTTATCAGAATTATAATTGTACAGCAACCACTAGACGAATGCTTTGTTATTTTTTTTACATTATGCAAATGACTAGAATATTTTTGCTCTTTCTTCATAGGAATAATGAATCTAAAGGTGTTCTACGGAAAAGGTCGAAGAGAGCATATTGTAAGAAGGGGCGATGATGGTCTGATAGTGAAAATGATGGTCTTTCAGAAAGTGATGATGAGTGTGTCTCCTTCTTTCAATAACATATCCGACATTACTAAATGTAAAGTTCAGTCATGATAAGGAAAACTCTGGGGAGACATTTCTTGTATTTATGTCATTCAGGCATCCATTTCTCGGCCTGCAATGCGGTATTTGTTGCGGCCAGGGAAGATTCCTCCCTTCCAGATTTTATTTACATTATACCAAATTATTTTCATCATGTAGACAGCAGATATCGTGGCTTGTGCTCTCCTGATTTTTTAGTCTCTCACCCTAGACCAGGGGAATATGATGCTCCAAGGATTCAGCCAGTGCAAACTGATAATACCATTCTGGCATTTGAATGATGTGCCTAAGGATAGCCTGTCAGGCTGGTTGATTACCGGTATAATGAAATTTCCACATTTGGGATAATGGAATATTAGAAAATTTATATTCTTAATGGGAGCAGGAAAATTCGGTGTAGGAAAATGCGGTGTACAGAAAATTCGGTGTACGGAAACTATAACAAATTTTAAATATTGTGATCGTGAAATAATTTGAATTGTAGATTTCTACGGATTTTAATATTTCATGACTCGTACATATTGAGAAATTAGTTTTTTAATGTACACGCGTATGATTTAGCGAAGCATACAGGCCACTGCATTCAATGTACTAGCATTTAATTTGAAACTCAAGTTTTTATGCTGTTCTAGAATTTTCGACTTCCAAAAATAGAGGTAGGTTACTGGAGGAATAAAGTTGAAAATTGAAGATTTTTAAAAAAACAGTTTTAACGATTTTATTTATATTCCATAAGTAAATGTTTAAATCTAAATTCTTCAAAATCTTCATAGTTTATTTATTTATCATGTGTTACTCATAATTGTAAAAATAAATGCAACTAAAATGTCTAGCTCTGATTGGAGAAGTCAATAAGGAGCCAATAGGATTACAGTACTTGTTCAGCTTAACTTAAGGTAAACAAACCGAAGTGTCTGATTGGAGGAGAAGTGAATAAGAAGCCAATGGGGTTACAGTATTTTTTTAGCTTTTGCTTAAGCTCAACAAACAATTTAGAAGGAATATATAAACAAGCTAATGGTTTGATTTCTACATATTAACATCAATCTGTGGTTAAGACGGGCATCGTAAATAATTGGTCCGATGCTTCCTTGTCTTACTCACAAGTAAACCTTACGTTTGGGTGAATCGAGTTGCTAACTGAGACACATATGAAAAAGTAGTACTAAATGTGGTCAGTATTTCAGTGAAGTTGTAGGTGCGAAGCTCCAGGGGTTTAGGAGATACAGCTACCAGAACATCACATGGAAGTACAGAATAGTCTTCATACAGTTGGAGGTAAAAGCTCTGTAAGACATCTTGTAACGACGAAAGGTGAATAACAAATATATATGGGTACATATTAGGACTAGGGGGAAGTCATATAGTAAGGGTATACCTGACGGCGGCCATCTTGAAATCCGCCATTTTGATTTAAGGTTAAGTTTTTAAAATAGGAATAAGGTCATGTGATACATGATTTAAGGCGCAAATTTAATCAGAAGAACAATGGTGACGTTAATTTTGATTTACGCGCAATTAGTAAAAAGTTACAGGGAAATTAAATATTGTTGCATCATATGTATTAGTCCTTTACCCCACCTTGTAAATTTTGTGTTAATGATAATAATTAAATAAAAAGCAGGTGGATAAATATTAGGTCTATGGTAAAAGTTGCCTTGGTGGCTGCCATGTTCAAATCCGCCATTTTGAATCAGACAAAAGTTTTAAACAAAACGCATAACATTGACACCTTATTAATAGTAAATTTTACCTTAACTCCAACGTATAACCATTTTTGCTTTATCATTAACCAGCACAAAATTAAATGGATCGCTCCTTACTATTACTGCTTTGACGGAATTGTTAACGACAAATGTGTCAAGTGTAACTTGATTGCCTTTGTCAGGTGTGCTCACTATGAGCAGAGCATTTGTGCAAGTCATGCACTCTTTTCTGAACTACATATTGATTGTACTAATTGAGGACTTTCTGGAAGAAAGACCCAAGTTCAATTAGGGCTCAATTCCACTTTGGACATTTTTCCTTAAACTAGCAACTTGTTTATGCGATAACAAATGCTGATTAATGATAAAGCAAAAATGGTTATACCGTTGGCTTTATGATAAAATTTGCTATTAATAAGGTATCAATGTTATGCGTTTTTTAAAAAAAACTTTTGTCTGATTCAAAATGGCGGATTTGAACATGGCAGCCATCAAGGCAACTTTTACCATAGACCTAATATTTATCCACCTGCTTTTTATTTAATTATTATCATTAACACAAAATTTACAAGGTGGGGTAAAGGACTAATACATATGATGCAACAATATTTAATTTCCCTGTAACTTTTTACCAATTGCGCGTAAATCAAAATTAACATCACCATTGTTCTTCTGATTAAATTTGCGCCTTAAATCATGTATCACATGACCTTATTCCTATTTTAAAAACTTAACCTTAATTCAAAATGGCGAATTTCAAGATGGCCGCCGTCAGGTATACCCTCACTATATGACTTCCCCTTTGTCCTAATATGTACCCAAATATTTGTTATTCACCTTTTGTTGTTACAAGATGTCTTACAGAGCTTTTACCTCCAACTGTATGAAGACCATTCTGTACTTCCATGTGATATTATGGTAGCTGTATCTCCTAAACCCCTGGAGCTTCGCACCTACAACTTCACTGAAATACTGACCGCATTTAGTACTACTTTCTCATATGTGTCTCAGTCAGCAACTCGATTCACCCAAACGTAAGGTTTACTTGTAAGATATTTGCATTTCTCACTGCTTTCTTACCGTATTTTCGAAAAGTCTAATACCATCTCTGCTTTATAATTGAATTCATATTTGTAACTATCAATTTAGAAATATATTGTTGAATTACATAATAATATTTGTTCTGTACATTCTTTCGTATAAATTATCAATATCATAATGTTGAGTTCGTTACTCTTGGTACACGCATAAACCTATATTTCATCATATGAGATATGTATTTCCAAAACATGCTAAATAAGTTTGGTAGAATTTTTTAGAAAGGGCAAAAAGCTATATCTTTTTACATTGAAACAATATGGCAAGTGATATTTCAAACAGAATTTACCACAGAAAATAATGTGTTTTGACAAAAAATAATTACAAAATTTATCGTAAGAGGTTCCATGGTATACTCTTCCATATTCAATTCAAATTCGGACATTTTTTTGATTGAGCATATTTTGGAAATACACTTCTCATATGTAAACGTGCTAAAGTTAGTTGAAAATATTTCGACATATCATATTTTCTAACAATCATTAACAAGAAAGGCATATGTGCCAAATGCATGTTGTTTTTGTACAACAAACCGAGAACCCTCACCCCAAATGACCTTAAATGATTTTCTTTTGTGATTCCATCAAAAAGTCTCGAATGGGAGTCTAAGAAAGACAAAATGTCAAAACACGTAACACCTATTAAGTTTATTCATAATTTTATAGTTTCTTTCTGCTGTTAGCTTGTGATGCCCTCGCTTGTTCTTCAAGTCCCCTCCAGGAGGCGAGCCCTTGGGAACTACTGGTTTAAAATTTAAGGCAATGTAAAGTTGACCCTAGTACATTTATTCTAAAGAAAAATATAGTTAACTTTACATTGTCTGGAACTACCTCGTGGCTATGTCGTTAACGTGCGCGTATTCGGTCCGTAAGATCCGGATTCGATTTCCGGCGTAATCTCATGTGGTTCGCGTCCTACGTGAAACAGTACATCCATGTTTGATTATATCCTTGGTGTTGAAAGGGACGCTAAACTCCAACGAAATGTAATGCAATTTAAATTGTATGTTCCAGTTGGTATTATATGTGGTTCATAAACAATGCTAACTAATAATGGCCATCTAGCTCAAGTTGGTGGGTATTTCTCGCGTAATTGAACCGAGCATGGCTTATCTATAACGACAGAAGTATTTGCCTCAAAATACTTCTAAACCAGACCTACCTCATTGTGATCCCATCAGCTAATACATGTGATCTTAAAAAAATGCTAAAATTGCAGACAGAAATAATATTCATGCGTAGTGCGTTTTTAAAACTTTTATTTGGACGAAGACATATTTAAGGATAGTATATTTGTACCGCGTAAAAAATGAACATAAATCAAGAAGTATAATGCATTGTATTTCACAAGCAATAATATTGATAATCTCCATTCTCTGTTTTTAAACACGCATACACACAAATGAAAGCAACAAGCATAGTAGCAGGTTGAACTTGAAATTTGTGACGTCATCGGAACATGCCCAATAAGAGTGCTACTTCAGCCATGTATTGGATGAATCTCTTGGGATCGGCGAAGATGCCGCCCAAGCTTAGAGCCTATATAACATCATACATTGCATCATACGCGGACTAGCTGACTGGATCCTGTTCCTTTCCCCGAGAAGAGCCGATTCAAAATAAGTCACATTCAAAATAAGCAGTGCGTAGAAACTGATATAATGCTAAATAATCATAAAATCATGTACTCAAAGTCAACCAAATTTTTGGGACTCTGGCTAAATCACAACCTCTCCTGGGAAACTCTCATATTTTCACTGGCCCAAAAACTCAATAAAATGCTCTATGCATTAAAATCAATTAAACATGTTTTACAATTTAACACGATTCGTAACTTATATTTCGGTCTCTTTCAGTCTTTACTTACATATGGCATAATCTTCTGGGGAAATTCTCGAAAAAGTAATATGTTGTTTGTAATACAAAAAAGGCTTTTAAGAACTATAGCAGGGGCCAAAATAAACGACCCATGTAGGCCAATATTTAAGGAATTTAAAATTTTGCCGTTACCCTCTCTTTACATGTTTCGACTGCTGCTCTTCGTCAAAAACAACATTGACTTATTTAACACACCATCAACACATAAATATGATACCAGGCGCAAGGATAAAATCCCCAGCAAACAGCACTTCACTAAGTTATATGAAAGGAATCCAATGTTTATGGGTTCTATATTGTACAATAAACTACCTCAGAATATTCGAAGGACAGAACAAAAAGGAGAGTTCAAGAGGTTAACGAAAACCTATCTGTTGCAGCACTGTTTTTATTCTGTAAACGAATTTTTAGATATGTAAGTGAATTTGTCTATTGATAGTTTTGGGTAGCATAGTAGTTTAATTCAATTGTCTATTGATAGTTTTGGAAATATATTGTTATGTAATGCTTTTATATCGTAGATGTAGCATAGTAGTTTATTTCAATAGGTATGTATTTGTCATTACTACGTGTTTTATATATTTGTACCCTTGACGAGTCTTATTCATACGCACGTAATCGTGCAATATGGATGACTAAAAAGACGAAATGAATGAATGAATGAATGAATGAATGAATGATTTAAACCCGAGCGTTTCCGATCTCTACTCAGCTGTCGCAGCCAATGAATGGGCGCGTACTAAAGTTGGATGAAAACAGGCGAAACAGTTATTTTAGAGAAAAATATATATATATAAACAGTTTTTCTTTTATTCCATTATTTATCACAAAATTCTTTAATTAAAATCCCAGGGGACTAGCCTAGTCCCCTAGTCCCCTTGACTGCACGCCGCTGCTAAGAGATAAGACGATTTGAATATTCAAGAATAAATGCAGAGAAGTCAACAAAAAATAAGTTCATTTATTCAGAGCGCATTTGACAATGCAGATATTAATACAAGGATACTTGACTGTTGCAATACGTTTCATAGTATGAGAGGAATAAAAATATGCACAAGAACTGAAATTTCCAGCCACTGAAGTTGCCAAATCTGATTATGTTGCTAGTCTTTGTAAAAAAAAAAAAAAAAAAATCAAAGTCTACAAAAGGTCAACTAAGTTAATGTGGGAATCAAGAGTTTGATTATAAAGTATGTATTATCAGGAACATATGACCAACTTGATGTTAAAAACCTAGTTTCTTGACGATATATGATTAAGCATTCACTTCTTAATTGTCTCCAAACCCTCCATGGAGTGGTTTTATGCACATCTTGACAGCAAACTCTCTGCAATTCACTGAATAAGACAGTCTCATTGAAACACTTACTCCATTGTTGCTGTCTCAGAACATTAACGTTTTGCAAGCGGAAGGAGATGCTGATAAAATAATCGTGTCGATAGCTATTGATATGTGTCTTACACAACAGTCAGTTGATATTGTTGGTGCAAACACTGATTTGTTGGCAATAATGATATAACGCTCAAAACCAGAAAATCACTTGCACTTGGTAAAACCAAAATCAGCCACAAGGGAAATTAAGTATTACGATTTGGGATGATTAGTAAGAAAATGGAGCCTCTTTCTGCTTTGATTCTGCATTACATGCATTAACAGGCTATGACTCAGCATCAGTTCTTTTCAAGAATGGCAAAAAGTATGTTCTCAAACTGATTCAAACAGATAATGAAATAGCTCACTCTCTAACTGTTTTTAATGGCAAAAATCAAGACACTGAACTTATAATTGCTACAGGAGAAAAATTCTTGATGAGACTGTACGGCGGTAAAGAAAGTGAGGATATATATTTTTAAAAAACTTTTGGGTGAATATCATTGTTACCCACCTTTGGTCTTGCGAACCTACCTCCAAAATCTGCAACTGCCAGACAACATTCACTAAGAGCATACCTTCAAGTCCAGTTTGGTTTGGAAATAAGTTGGAGCCCACAGAATGGGGTTGGTACGTGAAAAATGAAAAATTGGTTCCAATATTAACAACTTTTCCAATGGTGCCTGATAAGCTCTTAAATCAAATTAGTTATCAATGTAAAATATCTCTTCGTAATGATTGTTCCAGAAGAGGTGAATGTCGAAAATATGGACTCTCCTGTACTAAATTCTGCAGAAACTGTAGTGGATGACCAGCAATAATGCTCAAGAAGTTATTTCTGATGAACCAGATGAAGTTGTCGATGATGTCTTATAAACTACACTTGTGCAATTATAAATGCAATTAGAAACTATTATCTTAAATCATTTCTAATACATCCTGCGTTATTGTAAGTACGTCTATTCATAAGAAGTACATCAAACCCTCTAAAAATTTTTTTTAAAAAAGTACTGGTAATTACAGTTTATTGTCTACAATTTTGAGATGACATTTATATTTACAACCAAAGAGAAAAATAAAGTTTTACTCGACAAAATAGTGTTTTGAAAATTTACCTTAATTTCATAATTAACATAAAATAACCCATTTTATTTTGCGTAATTAGGCGTTTAGAAGATGGAAATCCATGTATATTTGTTCAAGTTATAGGGACAAATGTCAGAGAGTAACGAACTCTTGTACCGCCATTTTGAAAGTGAAGCCGGCATGGGATCGATGGGGACTTAGTATGCTTTAAGGTTTGAAATACCGATACTGAGAAATTCAGCTTTCATTTAATTAGCCCGATACGACCCCTATATTTTGCTTATCTTTCCTGGAGTACTTAATTTTCGGGAATACATCTAAGTGACTGTATAAATAGATCATCTTAATATTTAACTTACACTCAAGAGATTTGGAACTTTAACTCTCTCGTTTACCGGTTTAACCTAATTTTAAGCTTCGCGTTTGTCCAAAAAATTTCCGACAACTCCCAAAACAAATGAAATCCAGGATTTTCCCTCAGCCTCATTCATCGAATTTATGAAGGAAAGATCCTTAATTAATTGTCTTATTAGTGGGCCATGAAATATCTCTGCTTTAATTTTTTCGTATTCAACTGAGGCATTGTTTTCCCTATATATTCAAAGTATGGTCCATCGTTATCAAGAATCTTTACGAACTGCTTCGTAAGGCTCAGCTTAATATGCGGTAAAGGAAAAATTATTTTATCTCGTGTAACTAAGGGATCGTTCCCCAACGGCCATGTTTTCTCTCTTAGGCAACTTTTTTATAATCCAGTTGTGTGTTTTGCCTCCATCCCAGAGGGACAAGAAGCAAGGATATTTGGTGTGGCCCCTTTGCTGTCCAAGGAGAAAGTTCATCATGTTTTAAGTCCACATATATCACTCATTGATGCTCATGATACTTTATCTTCTTCTAGATCTAAGCTATGGTGTTATATTCTTCTTTCATTTTCGCTGAGTAGTTGATATTGAACCATATTAGTTTCCATTGTGTAGGACACATTTCAAACTTCGGTTTGAGTTATCAATAAATAGGCGCCAATAACTTGGAAAATACTGAGACCTCTTTTTTTTTTAAGTCATCTGATTTCACGACAAGATACAAGATTGTATTCTTGAGAGAAGAAGGATAGCAGATCCTTTTCTCTTGTACGGTAAAAAGTAATTTTGCTTCCTTGTTCCAGTAAGTTTTTGTCGTTCAACCAGAATGCCAGTAATCCAGAAGCTTCTTTTGGCAAGTTGAGATCTCTGGTGAGGTAACTTAACTAATCCAGGTTGAAACGTTGAGATATTGATGACATCCCCTCATAATCACAGTCATCTTTATCAGCATCCAAAAAGGTCATCAGAGGAACAACACTCGCCCTCACAGAGCTTGGTTAGCTGGTAAAATGTTGAAGTCGGTACTTCCTCTGACTGAGAGACTGGACGTCTTAAGAAACTAAATCAGGGTAAGTCCACTTGCTACGGTTGTTTCGATTTATTCCAGTGATATTAATTAGGAAGAAATAACAGTCATCGAAGAGTTTGGGTTCCCTCCAAACCATCAGTAAGATGAATTTCATATTTCTTCTTTACTCGGTAGTCCACTATCGTAATGTTCTGTATTAGTTTTACAGACCTGATGAGGTGCCCAGGTTTTATCCTGTTCACCAAGCCTAACACCAAACTATCCAACATAAGCTCTCTTTAAAAAATCAGTAACTGATTTTTAATTTGAACATGTATTCTCCACATAAGTAGCAAAGCACAACAGGATCATTTACTCAACTTCTTCTACTTGAACTCATTTTATTTCTGTTTAAAAACACAACAATCTACAATATAGTACGTTTTAGGTAAACTTTATAACAAGTCCTTCCTAAACAAATATTACACGAGGCCAACTTCGATCTACCCTGCATGGCGAGAACTCAGAAACTAAGTACTAACTTCAACTCTAGTTAAAACGTTGAAGGCGGAACTTAAGTCACCGGATGCTTACTCCATCTGGTATATTTTCCTGGAACTAGCTGGATAGTAGATTGACAATAGGGCAAATAACAGGGAAAAAATAAAGCAAATACAGGAAAAACTATTTCATATTTAGATTCAGTGCCCCAAATATAGCTAAAATCAGTTCTAAGGTTCTAGGCACATTTTTTTTCTTGTAGACTTTGTAATCATTTGTTACTTTCAACGTCTAGTACAACTAATAGTAAAGGAAGATCAGACGAGATTATAATTGAGGGCGTGGATGATAATCAGATACCTCCACATCTAGTTTAACATGTTATGCAACAAATAAAGAATAACGGGCAGTCTTACCAGGGGCGTCATTTAGGGGAGGGCAAGAGGGGGCAATTGCCTCCCCCAAGAGTTTGAGGAATACATATACTTTAATCGATTGTCTACTAATATACTAGTACAAAACCGGAAAGTCTTATGTCGTTGGTGCTCTTGCCCCCTCAAGCGAAGTCTGAAATGACGGCCCTGAGTCTTACCCTCAGGTACAGTCCCGTTATTCTAATATTAAGTCTAAGAATGTGAAACAAAGCCAAAAAGTTTGAAACTCTTACGTTCATGCTATGTAAGAAAAAACTGAATAGTGCTCAGGAAGAAAAACAGAAGGCAACATTTGGGAAGAAATTATTTGACTCCGCAGAAAGTTCAACTCCCGTTTCAGTGGAGCATTCATGTTCAAAATATAACGCTAAATATTGTCAATCCAGCAAAGGACTGGATCTAGTGCGATTCGTGCGAACAATGGTGACATAACGATGCAGGAGCATAGTATTAAGGGACTTCTACATATAGTTTTGTAGTTCCGAATTTTTTGTGTGGTATTTAAACTAGTGGAATACTTTCTAGTTTTAGTCTAACTTCTTGTTAATAAGAAAAGAAACTTCATAGTTTGCGCATTTTGTTTAGAGTTCATTAAAAAGTATTACTAAACAAATTTTTGCTGATAACATTCACGCTGTCGAATAGTTTTCTAAATTCTTGTAACCATATTCAGATGTTTTATAGTCAACTTTTTCATTACTCATTGGAAATGTCATTCTAATAAATATGTTAAAAGTTTGCTTGCATTATCGGATCTCTGTTTCTTAGCTTTTATACACACAAAAATGAATATTAATCTTTTCTATTCCTTTAATATTTTGTAATTCTTTCAGATGTTCCCTTGATGTTAAAAATTTATCAAAGTTTGGTCGAACTGCATCAGTTGTTATAGGGATGATACCGTCTGTAATATTTTTACATGGTAATTAATATTAAAACATATCGCATTAGTTTCTTGTTTCAATAAATAAATTGTAATAGCTATATTGTATTTCAATTAAAAAAAACATGCATGTCGATTTCCTACTTTGTGTATTTTAACGGACTTTTGGCCCCACACTGGGGTAAAATCTCCAATTTATCCATTCTGTTTCAAAGGCATTTATCTCACTAGGAAGTAAATTGATTGGCTTTGTAGCAGCCTCAAAATATAAAGCAAGATTTACTTCTATGTCTGTAAACTCAAACTGGGGACGTTTGCCCCAGGTACTCTACATGCCGGCCTTGTTAAGGATTTGTCAGAATATCAATAAGCTTTCTGTGGTTGGTCAACCACCGCGAGTGGACATCAAAATTTTCAGAACGAAAGCAACTGAACAATTTTTTGAGTGTTGCTTTTGATAACGTGTCTTGCCCATAAACCGTACAAATTTCTTTACTGGTTGGGAGGCATTTGCGTCTTTATTGAAGTAAAATTGTTGACCTTCACGGCGCAATACCTTGGATTTGATTATTTGAATTCTAATATGTTTTGCACATCTACTAGAGTCACCGCGACAATTCGTGAAGCCTGAGCTTTACACCAATCATAGAACTGCTTTGCCTCACGTGTGATGCATCGGAATGATTCGTGAAGCTGCAGTGCACCAGCATTGTTACCAAACTTAGACGATATGGTGAACGAACGACCAAAAGATAAAAACACTTAAAGAAATATAACACGAACACTAACAACGAACACTAGACTGAAACACTAACAATAATAATAGCAAAAACATAAAATAACAAAAACAAGGATAACAATAAAACGAAACTTAGCGGCAATCCGACAACACTGCATTCTCAGATGTTCTCTGTATAGCGCGAGAGAGGACACTCGAAAAAAAATCATGGGTGGGAGTTGACGACCGGGACATACCCTCGCGTTCTATTGGGCAGTGAAATTGGTACATCTAGGTCAAGCTTTACGACTCGTTGCGTCACTATAACTTCAATCAGCTGTCAAATGACGTAATGCTTCACCTGTGACTCATAAGATTTCGAACACTAACATAATAGCTAGGGCAACGGCTCAATACATTTTAGAAGACCTGATAAAATTGAAATTACTCGGAAAATACACTAAAAAGACAGGGAAAACAGGTCAATTCCTCTATTGGCTATTGTCCCGCCCTTACATTGACCTGAAAATACGATGCGGCATTTAAAAATGTTTCCCTTATTTTCTAGATTACTAATAATTACAGAACGAAACATATAATTTCATTTTACTTTATCAGTCAATCTATTGTTGTTCATAAAATAAAAGCCCTGGAAACCTACAGAAAGAAAATTATAAACACTACAACTTATGAGGTAAGAAAACACTTTGTATAATTTAAATATATTTATTTTAATTATATTTTTAAATAGTGTAAAAATATCAAACCTTCTCCAATGGCGGGCATTAAATGCCAAATATGGTTTTCCAAAAGATTTTTTTTTTCAATCAAACCTTTCACAAAATAACAATAATTACAGTGTTAAATAAATATATATATACGTACATATTTTAAAAAATCTGTCTATAAACAAATAACAAATTTGGTCACAGTATATTTTTATAGCGCTCTAAGCTCTTGTAAAATATGTTGCTACAAATATGATAATACCTTTGTCATTGCTTAATATACAATGTCTTTTACTGAATTGCTTTGTATTCTCGTGTTATATTCTTTAGAAAATATCATTAATATAAGAGTAAATAATTTTTAAAAAAGAAAAATCTCTAGAGTAGGATATTATAATAGTGTTTTAAACAACTCTTTAGAAACCATAACTTGAATTAATCTTGTAGTAAGTTAAGCATTTTCGAATACTTCTTAAAATAAAAAGAATTGACACAAAAAGTCCAGACAAATTTGCACATTTTAGTAATTTTGCCATAGTTGTCACAAGTGTTTAATTTCTCCTGCACCGGACTTTAAGATGTCCTTTTAAAATACTTTTATTTATATACACTCACACTATTTCTCCCAATGTTTCATACACACACACACACACTGAAGTCAGAAGACATACATACAACTCGGTTATTTAACTGTATTACAGTTATTAAAGTTTAATTTGTCGGCTGAGTCTTTAAAATGAGTATTAAGGTATCGAAAATGCCGCTATTGCTTCTCAAAATTATTTTTAAATGTGTAACTATAATGTAGTCTTCTTTACAAAAAAATTTAGAGTACAACACTGAAATCCTGGTACATTTCTGTTGCACAATTTTGTATCCGTTATTCAGTGCATAGACGCATTACTGACCTGAAACAAAGATATAAAGAATATTTTTAAGAAAAATGATTGAAATATCCAACAAAATATCTTAAAACTATTGGAAATAACTAAAACAGCTATTTCTAATGACAGGGATTGACAGTTTTTTCAAGCTATATTAATCTAATATATATAAGCTATATCAATCAAGCTATATCTATATCAATCAAACGACCTTCCGCCAACGTTCTGGAAGCCCATGGATTCTATCACAGTAGAACTTGGTGGGACGTGGAGCGAAGGTGTCAACTGCATTTTGCACCTCTACTAGGGATTTAACTGGCGTCCTCTAAGGTGATTATCTGACGAATGGAACTAATAATAATTGGATGGTGTAATGACCGGGGAGTATGGCGGATGCGATAGTGTTTCCCATCCACGGGTAGAATTGTGTCCCGGATCATCCTACCGTTGTCCCGTAACAGGAGGACACCTTTGCGATTCAGAAGTGCTGGCTCCATACTTTTGAGTTTTTTTTCTAGAACGCGGTTCAACTGCTGAAAGTACGCAGTTGTATTGATACTCTGATCAGCTGGTAGCAGTTCCCGATGCACGATAGTCGCGAGCAGTCCACTAAACATACAGGAGGACCTTCTGGGTCAGTGCTGGTTTCGGCTGTTTTGGAACAGGTTCATGGGATGCTAACCAATGATGACGGCGCCATGGAGCTTCGTACACGTCCCACTTCTGATCACATGTCAACATCCTGTCCGGAAATGGCTCCTTCCTCAGACGAGACAGCAAAGAAACACATTTTTAGATTATTTAGATTTATTTAGATTAGCTTAGATTAGGTGTCTGCTCACGTTGCCTTCTGGCCAGGAGTCAAATCATGTGGGACCCATCGACCCAACTTATAGTGCTTTCTAAGTTGATTGAGGTAATGCCGAATGGTTTCTCCACGCACACTGAATTGTAGTACAAAGTTCACATGTCTGGCAACTGTTCGCCTCAAAAGCTGCCTGATGATTATTTTGTACATGTGTTGTTCTTCCGGCACGTGGTGCGTCTTTAAGTGTTTTGTCACCGTCCTTAAACTTGTTAAACCATTGCTGCAGTGTCCGCGTAGTCACGACACTCTCATCACAGGCCTGACATATCTTTCGCCCCGCTGCAGTGGCGTTTGACCCCAGTTTGAACTTGTACAACATACACGTTCTTATGACGCTCTGTGGAGGTCCCATGTTCACTCTGTCCTTACCCAAGTTTACGGTGTAACTGAAATGCCACAACCAGGTAATATGTTGGATATACCCACATCAACAACTGACCTTCACCTTATCTCCATTCGCATTCAACTGACTGTGTGAGGGCCAATGGAACACAGACCTCCACAAACAGTGACTGGACTTTTTTGGTTACCTTTATACGTAGTGGAATGCAGTGCTTTCAAAAGTTACAAAAAGTGAATCAGTGTGAACAACTTCATTAGCAGCTCCAAATAAAGAACAAGTCATGTAAATTCTACAAAGAAACATTAATAGAAAAGCAAGTTCTATCACACAGCAGCGAGTGGAATGATGTAATTAAATTGACAGCTAATAAGTGATAATTAGACACCGGATGTTAGGCAAAATGCCTATTCTTTAATATTAAAGATATGATCAAAAGTAACGCCTAATTTGCCTACTTCGCCCATCCTGCCTAAATAATTGCTTTAGTGCCTAATATTGCGTATTCTGTGCATTTTCTTCAAAATAAGACCTTATTGGGGGAAAATATATAATATAGAAAGGATTCTGCTTCTTCCGAGAAATATACGAGTTCTTTGTAATGATAAGATGTCGGAAAACTGTGGACTGTAATATTTATTGATAAAGTGCTGTAAAACTTCGAACTGCTGTGTGTACTGATAAAGTGTATAAAATTTGGAGTGTTATGTGTAGTGATAAAGTGCTGTAGAGAATGTATTTACCAATATACAGTAAAAGAAGATATCAAACAGGTATGTTTCCATATTCTTTGAACATTATCTATGACGAATTTTTTTTTAAATTGAATTGTGTATTTACCTTCATTATTTTGAGTTCCAGTTTAGTGCCTATTTTTTAAATATTAAATGTCTATTTGCCTACTTATTTTCCAGGTTTTTAATGCCTAAACATGCGGTCTCTAGTGATAATTATAACTGCGATAAAGTTTACTGAATTCTATGTGAAATTGTATTTTGTAGGAAAGCTCAAAACTACATTTGAAGATGGAAAGGAAAGGATCTGGTGACGCAGCAAAAACACCGTTGCTGAAGATCACCGTGGAGAGTAAAATTTTCAATGAATGGACAGAAATTAAGGTAATTAAGGTAAAATTATGGTAATTCATATGTCTTTGCTACATAAAGTTGACATGTTTGGAAGGTAAGAAAAATAACAGAATTATGTTATCTCTCTAAAAAAAAAAGAAAAAAGAAAAAGAAAGAAAATGTAAAAGAATACGAATTAGAGAGATAATATACCTCTTTCGTTCTTATGATCATAAAACATAACAACTTCCATGTTCGCATGCAATGTAAAAATATTACTAGGGGAAGATGGGGTAATAAGAGACACTCGGGGTAATAAGAGACAAAAGTAATTTAAAATGTTAACAGTTTTCAAGTCACATTTCTGATTCTTTGTGTATATATACTTTGCTACTGGACAATGCAATAGAAAATTATTTTAATTCTTCCAAATGTATAAGAAGAATGCGAAAAAATATACTATTTTTTAAATTTCAGTTGTTGTCTCGCTGCCCAGATTTCTTCCATGCTGTGCTTTGTTATTAAACTGGGGTTACAAGGGATATGCCTAAGATGTATTCTATTGCCTTACCTTTTTACATGTTTATACTTTGGCTATTTTCGTCAATTGAATGTGAAAATTACGGTTAGTAAAAGCCGTACTTGAAAGTTGAATGATTTTAATTACAAACTATGATACAAATTACAGCCTTTCATTTTTCACTCATTCTGAACATTTTGGAATTACGAAATTAACACATTAGTCATATAAGCCTTTCTTATTGATAAGGTAGGGCCTACATCGTAAAACAATACTTTATGCTACAGTGACTTCTTACACAGTAGGCTATACAAAATTAAATAGGGGGAAATAAGAGACAAGCATTTTTCTGGCAAGCTCATTTATCAGGGAAAAACTGGCACAATTTCACTTTCAGGTATCACTAATGCTATACAAATTTATGCAAACAAATTATTTAGAAAAAAGCCCTTCCGGAAAACGACTGACTTTAGGTACCTAAAGATTTTGGTAGACACTTTTTGAGAGGCAGAAAAGAAGGTAAAGAAGTTGCTTAAAAGCAACGATTTTTTTTAGCTTGTACACAGAAAGATACAGTAAGCTGTGGAATGTCATTTTCGCTTTTTCTGATAAACCAAACTACCATTACTTTTGTCTCTTATTACCCCATCTTCCCCTATGTAATAAAAGGATATAAAATTAATTTTTCTTCTCATTGTTTACTTTTCCTTTCTATTTTCAGCCTTCCTTCATCTATTTCACCTTCCAAATAAGACAATTGGAGAAGAGACATGTTTCTTTAACAAAAATTTCATAATAATAATAATAATAATAATAATAATAATAATAATAATAATAATAATAATAATAATAATAATAATAATAATAATAATATGGGGTCTTATGCAGAGTCGTTTTGACGCATAATTAGCGTCGTACTAAAGGCCTGACTACTGCAGGCAACATATGTTAGTCGAACGCTTTAGTATTTCACTAATCACGCGTCAGAAGGACTCTGCATAAGGCCAATAATGACTAGTTAAATTTCTAAATAACAAACTCAATAAATAAGCTGTTAAGGAACACTTGATTTACAGGACTGAAGAATATTTAAGATAATATTATGAGATAGACTCATTTGGTAATATCATATTTATTATTCTAATTTATTTTATTTTATTATACTTTATTTTATTCAAATTTCATTGCATTATAATACAAGTATTCGTTTTTCTATGTCATGTAGTAAAGTTATATCTCAAATAAAAAATATTTAAAGATAAGTAATCAGCATGAAAACGAACTTCTTACAATTTTGTACTTAGTTTTCTTGTCTAGCTATATAACTACCAACTACGTACGTATACTGTATATTGCTATGTTTCTCTTTTTTATTCTTTTTTTCTTTCTTTCTCATTTCATTTCCCACCGTTCCTTATTATGAATTTTAGTTTGAATTTATTATTATATCATTTTGTAATGTATTATGTAATGTTAATTTCATAGTTAGCTTGTGTTGTAAATTCTAACGTATTAAAATTGAA
This sequence comes from Thermobia domestica, assembly GCF_964235325.1. Taxonomy (NCBI): domain Eukaryota; kingdom Metazoa; phylum Arthropoda; class Insecta; order Zygentoma; family Lepismatidae; genus Thermobia; species Thermobia domestica. The sequence goes on along the minus strand of NC_137460.1, from coordinate 242,076,552 downwards.
AGAACGGAGTATTAGTTTCTGAATATTTATGACAAGACAAAATTATACAAAATCTATTTAAGCATTATGTTATTCACAAGTAGATGATTAGCACTGTTTATAATCTGAAGGTGACAACCGTATAGTACATCTGCGCCACTGAGGAAAGTTTTGGATAATATCAAGCAAAGGTTTAGAGCGGTTCTTTAAAAATTAAAAAAAAAAATAGTGCCACTTCTGTTACTGATATATCGATGTAATTTTATATACTTTTATTACTAGAGGAATTGTTTATGTTATGACACCTCTATACCACAATGATGGATGCCATGTGATGTGATATATTTGCTGCATATACTTTTAGATAACGTCGCTTGGGACAATAGGAGTTTTCATTGAAAATTTCAGCAACTACTAACAAGGGACGTATGCGAACCGTGACAGTTAGATATTTGTGAAAATTTGTACCCTGACTAATCGTGGATCGCTAATCATCCTGGTGATAATCACTCGGTGCGGAAATGCCTTGTTTACCCGCTACCTATAATATATATATATATGAAGCAGTGAACAGGTGAGACTATGCCGAGTTATACACCCAAAAACGCCAGAAAAAGGCAAAAAATGAAAAATGTATGCAGGTAAGCTTATACTTAAGAGAGCGGGGCGCGTGACCAAGAACACGGCAGTAGTGTCACACAAACAGTGTTGCCATCCAAATACAAATTCATAGTTTTTTTTTAGATAGAATGTATACCAATTTACGGCATTAAAACAATTGTCATAAAACATGAAAGAAAATAAGCAAAAGGTGGGTTATCATTGTTCCCAAATAAGGGAAATATGAGGCTCTAAGGTTGAGAAATCATGGGGTCCGTACAGAAAAGTGAACAATGTACAAGAAGAAGAACACTGCAAAAGGATGTGTACAGCAAGTCTTCCTGTAGCTCAGCAACTCCAATGGCATTTGTGTGGAAACGATATCTCGAACCGTTCTAAAAAGCTATAAAATTAACGGTCTTGGGGTTGCAACACTGTATAAAATCCTGCATGCTTTCCAAACCACAAAAACAAAGGCGTAGCGTCTGGAAAGAGTACAGAAAAGCTGTGGCAGAAACGGTAACAAATCTGTAACAAGAAAGTACATCAGAATCGATTCGCAAAGATTAATGGACTGTGATATGTGTCAGTCGAGCGTATAGGAAACGTATTGTTAGCATGTGGGACATCGATGAAGATAAAACACACTGCATTCAGGTTATCAGTAATATTCATAACACACTGCATTCAGGTTACCAGTAATATACATGTGCAAAATATTTTAATAAAATACACTAATGCATACAACATAAAAGCCACATATAGTATCGCAAAATACGTAGCCTACATTTCTCGCCCTAGCCGCATACTCGACATGACGTATCAAGCCTGTTAGTCACTGGATGCTTTGCAGGCTGTTCTTTACTCCCTATTATACATTTGGTCCTTCTGCAGTCTGTTGTTATACATTTGTTCGTTTCATTGTACGGACCGCATAATTTCTCAACTTCAGAGCCTCATATCTCCCATATTTGGCAACACTGATAAACCCACATTTTGCTTATTTTCTTTCATGTATTATGTCAATTGCTTTAATGTCATAAAGTTATATACGTTCTATTTGAAAAGCTATAAGTTTGTGATGGGATGGCAACACTGCTGGCGTGACAATACTGCTGTATTCTTGCTTGCGTGTCCGCCTCCGGTAGGTATCAGATTACCTGCATACATTTTTCATTTTCTGCGTTTTTCCGGCATTTTTGGTGTGTAACTCCCACAGTCTCACCCAGTCACTGCTTGGTATATGTGTTATATGTAGCCGGTAAACAAGGCATTTCTGCACCGAGTGACTATCACCACGATGATTAGCGATTCACGATTAGTCAGGGTACCAATTTTCATAAATATCTAGCTGTCAAGGTTCGCATACATCTCTTGTAAATAATAGAGTATACCAACATTAGTCCGAATGAATTTATGTGAATGTAATCAGGGTGGTGTATGTTTCATTTCTCTTATTATTAGATTGCGCGAACATATAAAAATAGTTTAATCTAATTTCTTGATTTGTGTAGCATTGTAACGAACACTTTTTCCGTTCATGAAAAATTAACTAAATAAATTATAGTTAAGTTAAACTATGTGAACTGTGACACAAAACTGTTAAATAAGTTTGCATCACAGGATAAGATATAACGTATCCAGCATGTCAAATATATCAAGAATAGCATAAGCATATACACAAGTGCACTTGTAAGGGCCTATTAGTAGTGCGAACAGATTTATTACATTTGTCCAATACAATATCTCTTGTTCAACTGCGAATATGTAAACTTAAAAAAAAAAAAAATACTAAATTCTGCTATGTCACGTTTAAGCTATTTGACGACCATAGCACGATATTATTATACTATTAACAAAATTGTTGGTAATTTTTCAACTAATTTAAAAATAACTATGAAATTTCTATAGTATAAATATTACTTCTGTTTATAATTTTGCATAAGCAAAACCGTGAGACAGGAAAATAAGCTTTGTAGTTCACCATTACGCAACTTTCCAGAGCCCTTTTCCCTGGTTAGCATACATGCTTTTGGTGCATGTGGTCTCGGCTTGGATTCCAGGTGAAAGAGAACGAAAAATTTAATTTCTCAATCATCCAATTTCATTAATCATCCGTTTCCTCTTTATCCTAAAGGGCATAACCATGAGAGGTTAAACTAAAAAAAAAAAATCATTTTTCAACTTTCCGATTTATGTATGAAGCACACTGAAAAAAAAAAAACTTTTTTTTTTTTTTAGTTTCCTACACTATTGGTACACAGTTTTTTATAAGTTACTGGAAGTACATTGAAAGCAAATGACATACTTAAGAGCCTGACTTACTAAAAATAATACAAAATTTGCCATTTTCTTTTGCTTGTTTTTCATAAGTGAAAGGAGATAATGAAATGCAACTCACCACAATCATAGATAATGTTATTCTACAACACAAAATTTGAACTTTAATAATTTTCAGTGTTGCCATCCATAGAAATTACAGTGTTGCCAGAATAACATTTCCTCCAAAATCTAAGTTACGGCAGCAACTAGAGGAACGTACTCCACTGCATTTAATTACGTATCATGTTGTTTTGGAATCCTGTGAACTACTTTTTAAGTAATAATTGTACCGTACACAAAATAGTTTTAACATACAGTTATTAAAATTAAATAATAATGTTATTTAAAAAGTAGTTCACAGGATTCTAAAACAACATGATACGTAATGAAATGCAGTTGAGTTCGTTTCTCTAGTCGCTGCCTTAACTTAGATTTTGGAGGAAATGTTATTCTGGCAACACTGAAAATTTTTCAGGTTCATATTTTCTGTTGTAGAATAACATTATCTATGATTGTGATAAGTTGCATGTCATTATCTCCATTTACTTATGAAAAAAAAGCAAAACAAATAGTAAATTTTGTATTATTTTTCATATCTAGGCTCTTAACTTTAGAAGCTTGCTTTCCCGTTATCTGATTTCTCATACATGTGTTTGTAATTGTATAAGACATTAGAAAGATGATATTTATCAATATCAGACTTAAATTTCTAGCACAGTTTCCCCGATAGACATAGCTCCATATTATTTTTATATTTTAATTTATAGGTTTATTTGACAATACTAAATATCTCTTATATATTTTATAATCTGGTGAACTTGTTTGTAAACAAACAACGAACAAGATCTTATTTAGAAATAATATGTTGATTTTAGTTGATTATGAGTTTAGCGTCCCTTTCAGCAACCAGGCTATATGAGATGTAGACTTACAGCTTAACAAGAGATCCGAACCACATGAGCTCCAGCCGGAAATTGAACGCGGCTCTCCCACGCCAAAGACGCGTACGCTAACCGCTCAACCACGAGAGCTCTATAAACAATAGGAAATTACGATGAGTTAAAATATAATATGTGTCTATACATATAATGATCAAACTAAAAAGTTTACTTCTGTACCTCATATGCCGTTATGGGAAGTCAATTACTACGCGTAAAAATACATGCTTATATTTTGATGTAATACACAGTGTGTCTACTAAATTTTAAGACTGGCAACATTGTAATGCCACCAATCAGTTATTGTGTGTAACTTTTAGTACCGATGTATTATGCACTGCTTGAAGAATTCACGAATTTATGTTCCGATGTTTTTGAGTTACAGTGATTTCAGTGAACTGTTTTTTTTTTTTTTTTCATGGATGGTAAAGTGGAGCAGAGAGTAGCCATGAAGTTTTGTGTAAAACTTGGTGAAGCAGCCACGGAGACTGTGGACATGATTCAAACAGCTTACAACAATGATGCTCTTTCTCGAACGATCATTTTTGTGTGGCATTGTAGTTTTCGTGAGGATTAGGAGGCGGTCACGGACATTAGACCTGGGCGTCCGGTAACTGTTCGAATTGACGAAAATGTTTAAAACATGTGGGGAAAATCTGACTGAAAGTCATCGTCAGTCCCTCAGAATGATTCGGAGGACTTGAACATTGGTAAGGATACTGTTCGGAAGATCGTGGAACGAGATCTACAGAAGATAAAGATTTGTTCCAGATTTGTGCTCCACAGTCTGACAGAGAGCCATTGAATGTGAGGCATTTTTGTCCCCCCCCCCCCCAAAAGAAAAGGTGACATGTTTCAACCATTCGCCCTAGTCACCTGACCTGGCCCCAGCAGACTATTTCTTGTTTCCAAAGGTCAAAATGACCTTGAAAGGAAAACATTTGTAACGAATGAACTCAACACTGTCGGAGAAGATGACTTCCAGAAGGGAATCCAAAAACTATACAGCTGTACAATTGCCCGTATATAACAAAGAGGGTTATATATTGAAGATTACAACCAATCAAGGTAATTACTCTTGTGCATTATTTTCTGATAATGCCAGTCTTAAAATTTAGTAGACACACTGTTTATTACCTTTGTATAAAACGTAGATTCCAGTTTATTGTTTGCCGTTGAGATACTAAAACTAAAACTAAATAATGATAATAATAACCAAAAGCTTCAGAATCAGCTCTTGAGTGAATTAAGGCAAATATTAATTTGTACATATCAGGGTTAAAATAAGTATGAATGAAAGAAGAGTAAGTTAACAGTATACGTACTTCAGCTCTACGTGCACTATTCTGGGGAGGAATGTCCCTGTATGAATGACCGCCGCTGCTTTCTTTATAGGAATCAGTTTGCTTCCTCTTGGGATAAAATACCTTCGAAATATGCTGGGAGCTATCGTCTGAAGTCTGCACAGCAACCTGTTTCCAACATCTATCTTGTTTGTTTCCTCTGAAAGATAATGTTGTTAATATCATAATATGTAGTCCTGTATTTCTATTGTTTTATTTCTAATGCCTTTTACTTTCACTAAACAAAAGTAGTATTAAAAAGAAAAGAAAGATTGATTGATAATAATGACGGGTAATGGGGATTCAATAAGTTTATTTGTTCGCTTTACAACAGAGGCATGAGGACAACACTATTCATTATTCGTACTGCCTTACAAAAATTAAAGAACGGGCATTAAAAATAGATATTGAAAAGAAGCAACGGATATAAAATGAAAAGTAAAATTAGAAAATATTCGTACACTAGTAGAAAAAACCTTCAGAAACCATGATCAAACATACACACTCACTGTATAGCTTGTACACTACGCATGGTAACGAGCACAGGATCCTACCCTATACACGACCTGTTTAAAACCATATCAGCTACGTACTTTCATATGAAGTTATGTAAGTTAATTGTTTCTACAACCTTTATCCAGAAAGTTTGGTGAATGATGTCATACTACCCACAGTCTTATGAGTGCGTAACCGCCGCATCCCGCACCCCGAGCGGCGGCGCTGAGAGTATGCTTATCGTGTGTAAACAGCACATTGTAGAGTGAAGATGTGTTGCGCGCGGTCGAAACCCAAAATGAAGCAGTGAATAAATTTGCTGTTCTGTTCCAAACTTGGAAAATTAGCGAAAGAGACACATGAAATGGTGCTAATAGTTTACGAAGAGCATGCTTGTCACTTCCAAGTGTGTTTATGAGTGGTTTAAACCTTTCCGAGAAGGGTGAGACAACATGAAAAACGCCCTCCGAAGTGGCTGGCCTGCAACTACATGCACCCCGGACAACGTACAGTAAGTGAAGGAATCGTCGTGGCCCAGGATCGTTGTGTGACAGTGCGAATGATAACGGAGGAAGTGAAAATTGGTCGTGAGACGGCCCACCTTATAGTGACTCAAGATTTGGATAAATGCAAGCTTTGCTCCCGACTCGTGCTCCACACTTTGACGCCGGAATAAATGTAACTTTGGCTTGACGCCTGTGGAGACCTCATCGACATGGGGGATCGAGACACAAATTTCCTAAAAACCATCGTCACGGGCGACTAGACCTGGTGCCTAAGGTACAACCCCGGAGGCAAACGTCGAAGTATAGAGTGGCCGGGTCCAGGGTCGCCGTAAAACAACAAGATACGAAGTGAGATAATCCCGGATCAAGATCATGCTCTTGGTGTTCAACTCTGAGGGTTTCTTTCATAAAGAATTCATCCCTGAGAGCACCACGCTAAATCCCGCTACGTACGTGGAAATACTGAAACGTCTGCTTCAATGGATCAAGTGGATACGTCTCCAGTACGCCAAACAAAGCGACTGGACCTGCTCCCGACAATGCCCGGCCACATATTGCCTTTCTGATGCAGCAGTTCCTGGCCAACAGGAGAGTTGTGCCACTCAATCACTCACCGTATTCCTCAGACTTGTTTCCCCCTGACTTTTTCTTGTCCCACAAATTGAAATTACACCTGAAGGGCCAGAGGGTTTCGGGCATCCAACGTAATGTTACGATCTAGCTGAAGGCCATCACTAAAGATTAGTACACCAGTAATTTCCAGGACCTGTACAACCGTTGCCAGAAGTGCACTACCATCAATAGGGATTACTTCGAAGGACAATAACTGCTTTTTCATGTAAGACAATAACCCATTCGAAAGACACATTCACCGAACTTTCTGGACAGAGATTGTAAAACAAATTTTGATTTTATTACTGCTCAGGTGGTTTTATATTCATTCTCAGTAACTTGTACCTTTCAGCAGAAATATAATATTTGTGCAGTTCTAGTTATTCTACAGTGTATTCGTTTATACTATGCATAAGGTATAGAGACCTAACATTTTTTGTTTGTGATCACCTATGACACGAGTACGAGAAATGACAGATTTAAATCACGTTTTGCAGTCGAAAGCTCACAACACGCCTCTACCCAGTTTGCATACAAATCTAGGAAGAACTATCATTGAAAATAAATTAACTTGGGTTTAAAATAAATTAGGTTGAATTCTATTCACTGAATCCTACCTTATAGGCTAAAGAAAACGATGAGAAATGAATGTTGAAAGGACAATGCTTGAGGAAGATTCGAACCAAAGACAGGCAGGTCTTGTGATTGGCATTTGAAAATCTTAGATCACAAAACCATGCCAGCGTCTATCTATTGCAAAAACAGAATTCAAAAATTTGCTTTCGTTCAAGTTATCTTGTGGAGTAACAGACGGACGTAAGTTACCGTTACTTGTTAAGATGTTAACATAGGTACGGACGTAAGACAGCGTTACTCGTTAGGATGTTAACATAGGTATCGACGTACTAATATTACAATCTTACAAGTCCCACTTGCATGAACCTACTAAACTAGAATTTGTAACTGATTTGTATTCAACTAAGACAGTCTTACAAAAAGAATCTGTACCTGTTTCTCTCGAAGTGATCTGCCTCCTTGTTATAAGTAGGACTTCGATCTCTGCGATTCTCCAGCCCGTAGAAGGCATCCTATAGAAAGAAAAGGAACAGAATAATAAATAAACCTCAGATATTGTTCAGATATCTTACTTTTTAATATGAAATGAACTTTAAATCGAGAGGATGATGAGCGAGCGAGCATGTGATACTGAAGCTGTAATAACTATTTCGAAATATGTCAGTTATCATTCACGTCAGCATATTTACCTCAAGATTAAATTTGTTAATCTCCATATATATATATATATATATATAGTGGCGTATTTACGATTTTGTTTCGGGGGCTTTGCTAACTTTAGTTCTAAAAATGTAAAAATTCTGCAAGATACTTCATTTATTTTAATACAGTAAATAAAATTTCGGGGGAGGGGGGGTGGCTTAAGGCCGGAAGCCGCCTCTTAAATACGCTACTGTATATATGTAAACGTGACTTTTTTTTTGGTAAAAGAATCTTACGTTTTTATCACTGTTCTTTTCTCATAAAGAACAGTTCTCCGTAATTTGATTCCGCAAATCATCAACATCTCAACAGACCATAACTATTTAGGTGAAGAGGTATTTAAACTATTTCCAGTCTGTAGAGTGGAACTTACCACACAGGAATATTATTAATTTCAGTACTAACTAGAGCATTAATTCCAAACTTACCTTTCCTCCAAGTTTTGGCTACCTGGATCTTGGTTATGGATGTAAAATAAATAAATAAATAAATAAAAATAAAATGAAATTTAAAAAAGAATAGATCCAAACAGCCAAAGAAATAACCTTGTCAGTCGTAGTTACAGCTGAATTTCGATACCGTAGTAACTTGAACCTATAAATTTTAATAATTTAAGTAAGTATGACATTGTTCTGAATGTTTATTATTGTCTATTACCATAGTATGCATAGCAACAAAATGTATCCTCATAACTAGAATATCAAAAACAAAAATAGTAACGTGAGTCATGTGCATGGATTTTTTTTTTTTTTTAACTTTTTCATATTTATTTTAGTTTTTACAATAATACAATTTAATCAGAATCAGGTATACAACTTTTTATGTTCTACTAAACATGAAGATACATGATACTAAGAACATATAAGGAAACTACCATTATGGAGATTCCTCGAAGATGCCTACATCGTTCCAACTGCAAGAATGAAGGAAGATCTACTAATTACAAGTTACTTTATTACAAACAAATTATTTAGTATGATAACAATAAGACTGAACATTTTTTTCACTAAGAAAACAATATTGGAATACGTTTCTTTGTATATTAAAATTTTTATTTTGTTATTCTACTACAAAATTTTGTTTGAATCAAACGTATTGAATGAATATGAAAAATCATCTTTTACCAACACATTTTCTGAACACAGCTAAAAAAAAACAAAAACAAAAAAAAACCTCTATGGGCTATGCGACCCGGAGGTTTAATGCCGCGTTCACAAAAGCTCTCCACTGACTTCTATTCTTAGCCAATTGGATCCAGTTTCTACTTTGTATTCTTATCTCTGCGAGATTCATCTTAACATTGTCCTCCCATCTGCGTCTAGGTCTTCCTAATGGTCATTTTCCGATTGGTCTTCTAGTTAAGACTTTGAAAGCATTTCTACTTTCTTCCATTCCAGCTACATGACCTGCTCACCTAAGCCTCCTAGACTTGACGACCCTAACAATGTTGGGTAAACCGTATAAATTATGTAGTTCCTTGTTATGAAGTTTCCACCATTCCCCATTCCCGTTCCTCTTGGGTCCGTATATTCGTCTCAGGATCTTGTTCTCAAATACTTTCAATCTATATTCCTTCCTCAGAGTAAGTGACCATGTTTCGCAGCCATACAAAACAACAGACATGATTATTGTTTTGTATATTTTAAACTTCAAATTCCTCGACAGAATTCGCGACGACAAGAGATTTTGAACCGAATAGTAACACGAATTCCCTGCTTTTAGTCGACATTTAATTTCTTCGTGAATATGATTTTCATGTGTTAATATTGATCCTAAATATTTGAAAGTATCCACTTTATCAAAAGTATTATTTAATATTTTAACGCATCCATAATTTGCTGTATTGCGGTCCCGACTCACTTCCATGTATTTAGTTTTCTCTGAATTTACTTCTAACCCCATGTCCCTGCAAGCGTTTAATAAGATCTCTGCATTTCTTTCTATTGTTCTCCTATCATCTCCTATTAAATTTATATCATCAGCATATGCCATAACCTGGTGAATACCGTTCAACTCTAGGCCCTGGTTGCTATCTTTGATTTTCCTTATAGCGTATTCCAGCACAAAATTAAATAATAGTGGCGACAACGCATCTCCTTGTTTCAGGCCATTTTCGACGTGAAAGGTCGTGGACAAAAATTTTCCTACTCGGACTTTACTTTGGGATTCATTTAAACATATCTTAATTAATCTAATTAGCTTTCTCGGTATTCCAAGTTCTGTAAGGACGTTGTATAATGTTTCTCTCCTAACCGAGTCGTACGCCTTTCTAAAATCAATAAATAGTTGATGTACTGGGGTATTGTATTCCCACTTTTTTCGAGTATTTGGCGAATGGTAAATATTTGGTCGATAGTTGATCGATTTCGTCTAAATCCGCACTGATAATCTCCAATAATTTCATCTGTGTATGAAGTCAATCTTGCTAATAAAATATTTGAAAGGATTTTATAGGATGTTGACAGAAGCGAAAAGCCTCGATAATTATTACAGTCAGCTTTGTCGCCTTTCTTGTGAAATGGAACAATGATTGATTCTTTCCACTCTTGTGGCAATTCTTCCTTGTTCCAGATAAGGAGAATGAGTTTGTGTATCTTGTTCCACAATTTTTTGCCTTCAACTAAAATTAACTCAGCCGGAATTTCATCTACACCCGGAGATTTGTGTTTCTTTAATTTCTTTATAGCGGTTTCTACTTCTATTCGGTTGGGTTCTGGAATATACGATTCTGCGGTGTGTATTTCCTTTTCTCTACGCACATTAGTTTTTGGCTGCGTGTTCAGCAAATCGTCAAAGAAATCTTTCCATCTATTTAAGATGCCATCCATGTCAGTGAGAACTGTTCCGTCGTCAGCTTTCTTTAATATATAAGCACGAGGTTGATAGCCATTCTTAAATTCGCTGATTCCCTTATACATGTCCCGAATATTTTTATTTTTACTATTATCTTTATCTTTATTTACTATTATTTATTTTTACTATTTCTCAACACAGCAAGTAATGTTTTTCAAATTATAAAAGGTCACACTCTCTTACTCTATAAATAAATGTACTATCTTCAATATTTCGACTGACCACGAAGATACGATGAGGTTGTTTCAAAGGTTTTGAAGAAATATTTTTAGAATGCACTGTAAATATTGTTGTACGGTGAGTACATCCGTTTAAATTAACTGTTAGATTTTCAACGGCTTCCAAATAATTTGCTTACATTTATTTGGCTATAGTTTAATTTTGTATATTTTTTTTAATGAAAATTGATTTGAAAACTTTCTTTTCCGTTATTTCTTGTTTATTACTTTATTTATTATTATATTTGGAAAATCCCTGATTTCTGCAAGGATACGGTTTGTTATCCTCAAATCTTTAGAGAGATCTGATATTGTCACCTGTTGCTTCTGATTGGAGTCCCTAATATATTTATTGATCATAGTTTTTGTACTGTGTTTCTATTAGAGACAAAATATTACTGTAGTGTACTGTGTAAAATGATTTCCTAAGACATATTTAAATTAATATTATTTAAGAAGATAAATTGAGACATGTTTATAATAATTTATAAAAACAAAAATAAGATACATTATTTATTAATTCCTTGTACATTTAACCCTTTGCGTACGAGTGACATTCATGTGGATGTCATGAAAACATATCGCTTATTAAGAGTCGTATTAATCCTGGAGATGATGAAATTTGTTAGTAGATGCTAGGCAAGACTTAGTTCTACTATTTCTCCTTAGGTGACAGCACCTTACTGACAGAAAACACAAAAAATGTGTTGTCTTAGTAGATGGGATGCCTAAGGGAGCATTCAATTACGACACACACGTGTTTGTTTTGACGATAAACAATTGACAACTTCGATATCGTATTTCGAGATGGGAAAAAAGAAAGAAAAAAACACACTGTATTTGATCTCCGGTCAATGTTGCCAACCTGAAGCAGCAGAAAATCCCTTCAGAACATCAAAATTTCCCTTTTTCAATCCAAATTTTCCACAATGGAAATAATCGTTTTTATCAGTAATGTGAATGCTCTCTTCACGCGCGCACAATAACTATGCCCTATATAACGGTCTAGACAGTCCTTTAACAGTAAATGAAACCCGCATTACAGCACGCACATATGAAAATGACACCTGGAACGCAATGGGTTAATTCCTAACACATTAAAAGTTGATTGGGAATGACTTATTTTTGTTTTTATAAATTGTACTTATATTGTGTTTTCTTTTGACTTACTTTTAGGATCACATTTACAATAAATAAATGAGTGAAATAAACTGAAAATTTATCTAATATTTTTCAAGTTCTCAACCCGGTTGTCTATATAAACAATGAACCGTGCCATCCCTTTTCCATCCTTCACACACAATTTTTAAGTCTATTGCTAAGAAAGTCTTATCTTATCAAACACCAAATCTTTAAAGATTGTTTTCGCCTTAGATTGATGTCTAAAATGAAATCTGTAACTTAACCTCCCGTGGCTTTATCCTGCAGTATAGCTGAAAGTAATAAATGTTAAACTGAAACAAATAATGAAGTAATACTTGAAATATTAGAAGGAATGATAATAATAGATAGGACGGATCATACACAAAGGAAGAAAGGATTCATCATAAATACTACACATAAAGCTTTAAGCATTTAATTTGATGCTTGAATCTTTTAAAAATTTTGAAAAATCTGATACATGAAGCTTCTTAAATTTTCAATTTCGAGTATGGTCCTTTCTCTTGTGCAAATAATTTTTTTAATCATCCCAATAAATTACTTTTTGCACTCACACATCGTTCTATAAACACACACAAAAAAAAAAAAATATTGTAAGTTCTGAGAAATAAAGATTTTTATCAGTTAATGGAAACACTTCAAAAAAAGTGCAACTTGCCAGATTAGTATTGCGTTGGGCACCTTCGTCCTCAGAACATCCCTGGAAATGGATTAGGGATTAGGAATAGGAATTAGATTTCTGGGCTTTCGGCATCTATAGCCATGTTAACCCGTTACGTATGACGTCCATCAGTGATCACTCGGACTCGGAAGTTGAAGACCTAAAAATTGCCTAAAAAGGAACTATAAAAAGACTTAAAAATATCTATAAAAAAAACTAAAAACTGAAAAAAGGACGTTTTAATCTAAATATATTAAATAAACCGGTTCACTCTTCTTTTTGGAAAAAAATTGAAAAATTTGTATGGTCAGAATTTAAAACTAGTACACAGGGTGATTATAAATCATTAATTAGGTTTTAAAGTGAAATATTTCGAATACTATTAATAAAATATGTTTATGCTAATGAAACGAAAACCATTTTTGGAAGTTTAATTTCTCATATTCATAATCTTGGCACGTGCCGACAGTTGGCACCACAAGTCTAATTTCCAAAATGATGTTTATGTAGCAGAAAGCATTCTGTGTTTTGGAATACGAGAAGTACCTTTCCCTTGTTACCGTACAGCGTGCATTCCACTGACAGTTTGCAACTGCACCGCCAAATCACCAAAGCATTCTGGGATGGTAACAACAGTTTAAGGACACGGCTTGGCTGCATAGAAGTAAAACCACAAGGTCTAAGTGTTTCTGATAAACAGTAAAGTGTTGTGTTGAAGATGATTTAGTGCTTTTCCCATGGCCTTCTTGATTTCCCGAACTAACCTTTTGTGATATTTTCCCTTTGGGGATATATGAAAGACAAAATGTATATGCCTCCACTCAGGACCGGCTCTAGGTAATTTGCCGTCCCGTTCAATGGTATCATATGCCATTCCCTTTTCTCCAGAAAGAACAAATCGTAAAAGCCACAATTTTAAGCATGCTACCCCATCACGAGCAACGAAGAAGAGGAAAAGCACACTTGCACTCAGAAAGGTCTAAGCACTACAAATACAATCTAGTTGTGTCTGTTTTTTTTTTTTTTTTCTCTTAATCTATTATGTTAGTGAAAGATAAAGCAAACACATCTGCAGGGGAAAGATGGTAATCCTTTTCATAGAATTCAATATCGAGCTTCAATTTCAATATATCAGTTTGCTATTCCAGTGTAACTAACTTTTTTATCTTTATTTCTTGACTTTCCTTCTATATCTGTTAACACATTTAAAAAAGAAAAAGAAAACAAACTTGTTTCCACCTTCAATGATAAGGAACTTATTTGTGACAGACAAGACTTGTTTTCATATCAAAACTTGATAACTAATTAATTGCAACAGGTGTTCGCTACTGTTCAAGAATTGAGTTCTTGTATTTGACCACAATTAAGCAATTTATGCTGGGATTTGTTTGATCATTTGCTTTAGCACTTTTTATGTGATCTTAAGCTAATGCGACCTAATCATAATTTATGAATGTTGTATTCAAATAGCTCAGTTTAGTGAATTGAACTATCATAATCATGAAGTCTGTTTCCAACAAGAAATGCTTATTTTAAATAATATAGTTATGACAGATATTGCCATCCCGTGGAAATGCACGTGTTGCACATATGGTAGAGCCGGCCCTGGCCTCCAGTACCATCAACTTTAGGTGAGTTCCAGGATCGCATTACAGCTACACAGCCGTTAGTAGGGATATGCTTGGGCGGGTAAGGGGAAACTAGACTACCGCATCGATATGTATTGTATTGTGTGACGAATGGAAGCCACATCCAACATTTGTAACAATATGTGTTAAACTTGAGCAGTTTATGTATAATTTTTACAAATCATTCGTTATTATGTTTTACATATTATATTAGTACAGCCATTTCAAACTCGATGAATCATTTATAATCATCCTGTACATATAATATTAAAATTAATAAAATTAATTATACTTTTCAAGTTGTTAGTAATTTCTAACCTACTTGTGATTTAACAAAGTGTCACTTACATGATTCTTACTGTTGTCATCACGTTGAAGATACTGTGCTTGTCTCCTTTTTAAATTCCTCAAGCGCGGAATTTCATCTACACGTGTGGTCATAGATTTCCTAGAGTAATTCCTCCTTGGGCCAAAGTTATTCCTTCTGCTTATAGCCCCTGTACCCTTCCTAGGGCCCCTATCAAACCAATCGCTGGTCTTCTCTCCAACCTCACGATTGTAAATGTTACCAGAAGGATGTCTCCAATTATCAAATTCTTTTGAACGATAAAACGATTCATTTCTGGATCTGGCTTCCCTGGCAGTCTGGTAGCCATAATTCTCCATTTTCCTTGGATTGTAAAACGAATTTTTCCTTCTTTTGTCTTCCTCACTGCTATTGTTACTTTGGCACGTACTACCATCGAAATTTTTACGATAGCTAATACACTCCCTTACGCTCCCCGTTTCTTCAGTAATATCATTATTCTGACGTTTGTAAATGTCAGACTCTTTAGAACGAGAAGACTGCAAATATCTTCCGATATTAACTTCTTTCATTGTTCTATTATTTTCAGATCGTTCACTCGTTTCGCATTCATCTAGATCACAAAAAGACTGTCTTGCAGTCTTAATTTCTTGTACCGAATCATTAATTCCTCGTCTACAAACTCCATATTCATTCGAATATAAACATGGCTCTTTCACATTCTTATATTGGTGCACCACATCATCATTAGGACGTCTAAAATCCCCACGTTCATTAGGATTATAGAATGGTGATCGTGCGGTTTTTACTTCTTCCACAAAATCAGTATTTTGTCTTCTGAAATTCTCTTGTTCATTAGGATAACAGAACGGTTGATTTATTCTCTTATGTTCCTCCATTAAATCATCATTATGATGATCTGAATCTTCACATTCTTCACTTCGATTAAAATTTGGTACTCTTTTAACTTTTTCTTCTTGAACCAAATCGTTACTTTCTCGTCTGAAATTTTCATATTGATTGCGATAACAAAACAGTTCCTTCGCAGCTTTTAATTTTTGCATCAAATCATTTTGATTCTTATAATCTTTGTACTCTCTCGAACGAAGAAATTGTTCGTTTGTAGTCTCCGCTTCTCGATCATCAACATTGTTTCGTTCGCTGTAACCTTCATTTTTGTCATAAATTGGATGTTCATGCACTAAAACGTTCTTTTGTTGCGTATATTTTTCATATTCATTAAGATTATGCTCGCGTCTTGCAGTTTTAGGCACTGTCATTAAATCATTACATTGATACCTGAAGTTTTCATAATTATTGCGATCACGAAGAATTTCCCTCTCACTACATATACGACCTGTGAAGTTTTCAAAATTCTTAAGAATAAAGTATGGTTGTCTTGAAGCCCGATCGTCATCTTTACTCTGTTGTGTACGATTTGAAGATTCTTTTGGGCGTAGCGACGCTGGCTTCTCGGACATATCTTTAACAATCTCACTGTCATTACTACAGCGTGTATCATAATTTCCTCCATCCTTTGAATTGCATCGTCTTGTTTCTTCATTTATGTTGTAATTTTGGCTTCTACGAATCTCAAAATCCGTTCTGTACAGGGTTGAGTGTCGACGGCCCATATCTTCTTCGCTACGAACTTCTTTATTTTTACTCGGCAGTTCAACTCGTTTCGGATAACTGTAGCTTTTGTTCATGGTTTTCGATTCTTCACCAAGCTGTAAGCTCCATGGATAAATTGAATATCGATCTGGTTTAGATCCTTCAAAATTTCCACTTTCCCGGTGTATTGTGCCGTCTGCATCTTTGGAACTGACTAGCGATACCCCTGAAGAAGCACTGAGTTCTTCTGTATTGATTCTATTTTTACGTCTGTTTGTCTGAGATTGTTGTAATACTCGATTATCCTCACGTTCTTTATGATCGGAAACAGGATAATACGCTGATTTGTTTCTGGATTTGTCACCTTCAGTATTTTGTTGTTGTTCCTGAGTTACAAAATCCTTAGAATAACAAAAGCATTCATCAGATATTTTATCGCTTTCAAAAGATGATTCAGATGTAGATTCTTCAAGTGTGTCTTCATCCTTCTTCGAATTTTCCCCGTTTTCGTTTATACTGGAAAATACATGAGAAAAAAAGAAAAAAAAGTTGTATCACTAAAAATCTATAAAATTTTACTTCATGATTTCAGTAAAAAAAAATTTTAAGAAACATCCGACTTTTTTCTGAGTTTCCACACACCTGGAAAACATATTCTCTTTGAACAATGTAAGACCAAATAAAAGTACATTAATGTAAACAATATTTAATTACTGACAAGCTTTATACCAATTGACATACATTGATTTACAAGTGCTTTTGATTCTGGTATTTAAAAAATCGTCTGTTCGATAGTTGATTATTGTTTCTCCGAAATCCAAGGTTCATGATTTTTTTTTCTGTGATTATTGTACCTTTCTATTATTAAGTGACCAATTCAATACTTTACAAATAGTGTGTGCGTCCTTGTTAGGAGTTTGTGTGTTTTTGTTAGGAGTTCGTCCGTCTTTATTTGAAGTTTACGTGTCCTTGTTAGGAGTTTGTGAGTCATTGTTAGGAGTTTGTGCGTCATTACTAAGAATTTGTACGTCCTTATTAGGAGTTTGTGCGTTCTTGTTAGGAGTTTGTGTGTCCTTGTTAGGAGTTCGTCCGTCTTTATTAGAAGTTTACGTGTCCTGGTTAGAAGTTTGTGTGTCCTTGTTAGGAGTTTGTCCGTCTTTATTAGAAGTTTACGTGTCCTGGTTAGGAGTTTGTGTGTCCTTGTTAGGAGTTCGTCCGTCTTTATTAGAAGTTTACGTGTCCTGGTTAGGAGTTTGTGTGTCCTTGTTAGGAGTTCGTCCGTCTTTATTAGAAGTTTACGTGTCCTGGTTAGGAGTTTGTGAGTCCTTGTTAGGAGTTCGTCCGTCTTTATTAGAAGTTTACGTGTCTTGGTTAGGAGTTTGTGTGTCCTTGTTAGGAGTTCGTCCGTCTTTATTAGAAGTTTACGTGTCCTGGTTAGGAGTTTGTGTGTCTTTGTTAGGAGTTCGTCCGTCTTTATTAGAAGTTTACGTGTCCTGGTTAGGAGTTTGTGTGTCCTTGTTAGGAATTTGTGTGTCCTTGTTAAGAGTTTGTGCGTTCTTGTGAGGAGTTTGTGCCTTCTTATTAGGATTTTGTGTGTCCTTATTACTCATCGTGATGTAAAGGAAAGAAAATATTATAATTATGTTTACTTCGGCCTCGCTTCTTCCGGGAACTTTTCCTGCTATATATATTTAACATGAGAGAAAATAAAATGATAAATTCTCTTTGGTGTTGTTCCTCAGAATATTAGATTAATGACACTAGTATAATAGTACTTTCGAAATGAACTACAGTATTGTGGAAAGATCCACATTTTGATTATCGTTACAAGACAGGTATTAATAAAGTAAAGTTTCAGTATTCATTTGTAAGATGTATGTATGTCTTTTAATCATGATTTTCAAATAAAAAGTAAGGACACGCGGATTAGGAACAACAGCACTCGTTTTCTCTCTAACAACGAGTCTTTTTTTTTTTTTTTTTCATTGGATCCAACTGGCAGTTATTTGTTTCAAAATACAAAAGTTGCAGGAGAAATACGAACTGGTAAGATTGTTAAGAAGCTTTAGTCTCCAACTTCTGAGTATTTCAAAACTACTATCAAAGTAATCCTATGAAAATAGACGTCATCAGAACAGTAAAAGAACGTGAAACCTTGACTTTCGTTCTTTTTCCTCATCTTCGATCTTGGGTTCACGAAATGTCCATGGCCCTTAATAGTCATCATGGAACCAGTCAAAACATCTTTGTCATGGATAAAATTGCAGGCTCAACGAACTAATTCAAGAAACAATTTTATGTAAGATTTTTGCAAGTGGCGAAAAGAGAAGAAACTTCACTGATTACAAGATTCTCGTCCTCATGGAGTGGCATCTTGAATAGATTCCTCGGTTTTAGCCTCAATAGTTACAAGTGGACTTTAGAACATCTAGTTTCTTCAATGGCTCTACATAACAAATAAGTGCCGTATAACTTTGGCTGCGGAGTTTCAAAGAGATATTCGGGATCACGACGAAGCCATTCTAGTACTTTGAAAGAAAATGCTATTCGTGGTCATTTCCCTGAATTCTTACAAATTGAAGCAAAATGCTTTTAAAAAAGAAAGAAGAAAAAAAAAGAGAGAGAACTCATTCGCGTAAATAATGTAAATTAAATTGTGGCGCAAGCGAGATTGTTTCTTCCTCTTGTTCTGAGATTTATTATTCGAAAGCTATCCTATCTCTCTTGTTCCTTCGCCTCGATTCTGATCGACATTGTTTTATTCCTGCGTCATACTCTTTTCTGACACAGAAGAATAAGAACAAACGCGTCGTATGTCCTTTAACTTTCTTAGGACAAAACAATGAGACAACATTATATTTAAAAAATATATATATAACATAATAATGATCACCATATATTTTTGCTGTTTACATTTAGCCAACTTTTAGGTCTAAGTTACATAATTTATAATCTTGAATTGAATTTTTGTTCCAAGTCCTTGTGCAACCACCAAAGTTATGAAGGATAAGACTACTATCAACGTAGACTATGACACTGGCCTACCCAAAAATTTTGAAAAACATATAAACGCTTAATGATACAATAAAGAGTAAATACAGGGTGTTTCAAAACAACACCGACAACGTTTGGGAGGTGATTCCTGGCACCAAGATAAGACGAAAAGTATTAGACCAACCTGGGTGCACAAATGCTTCTTTTCGGGGTTATGGACTGCCAAAAACATGAAAAAATGAACTTTAAAGGTCTATAGCTCCAATACTATGGGACCCACTGTAGTCGGATCAAGACTTTATTCAGGAACTAGTATGTGTCCTATCAAAATATCCATGTTTCAGAATCCTGTGGTACTCACGCAACAGTTTTTATAGAGGTAGTTGGTGAGCACTTCAAATTATATGTCTCTAGCCAAATTACCTCTATAAAAAATGTTGCGTGAATACCTTAGGATTTTGAAACACGTATTATTGGATAGCCCAGATATTAGTTCCTAAGTGAAGTCTTGACCCGACTACCTTAGGTCTCATAGTTTCGGAAAGGAAGCATTTGTGCACCCAGATTGGTCTATACTTTCCGTCTTATCTTGGTGCCAGGAATCACCTCCCAAACGTTGTCGGTGCTGTTTTGAAACACCCTGTATATTTTCCACTATATACATACATATATATATATATATATATATATATATATATATATATATATATATATATTAATGCTAGGTAATTATTTATAATTATTTAACAAATAGCATCAACCACTATTGTAAAAGTAATTTCCTACTATCATTAATGAATCAAGTGTGTATATGTATCCATAAGCGAGGGAGCGGGCCTACCCAAAATTAAAATCCTAAAGCCGTCTCTCTATGAACTATGGCCGGAACTCGAACTCAGTGCAGTTGATGGGTATACAGACTCATACAGTATCAACTCTCAACTATAGGCCGTTCCCCACCACGCTATCTCGCTTGAAAAGGAACTAGATTACAGGATCTCGGCTAGAATGTGCAATGCAATCTATTACTACAATGCCATGCAAATTAACATTTTTGGGAATTTTCTGCTTACATTTAGTTTTCTATCTTTAGATTTCACGTAACGCATTTGCTACTATAATCGACTTTAACCGTTTACTTTCGTCCTGCCTCTATCACCGTAATTATTTATTTTTGTTTAGCACATCATCGAAAAACTTAGTTACGCTCTTTTATCTTGTGTACCATGATAATATAATTTATTTCTGTTATATGCACCATGGAAATAAAGTATTAATTTTTCTGTAATAACTGTAATATTTCGTTCTCAAAACCCTAAAACCTTTCCATTAGAGTAGTCAACTTAATTCCTGACCATGAGACTGTTGGCAGCCTCTTGAATGCGTTTTTCGATTATGTGCTTAAGCCTGTAAATCCAAAACTATCCACGAATTAGCTTTCGGTGCATGTAATTATTAGAGACCGGATGTTAGGCAAAATGCCTATTCTTTAATATTAAAGATATGATCAAAAATAACGTTTTAAAGTTTATATATGGGGTTATAGTTTCGATTTAAGCCAATTTTATTTTGCCTATTTTGCCTATTTCGACCTTTATTGCCTAAATAATTGCTTTAGTGCCTAATGTAAACAATGAATGAATGAAAAAATGAATGAATGAATATTCTATTCATTTTCTTCAAAATAAGCCTTCATTGGGAAAATATATAATTTATATAACATAAATAATACGTACATATATACGTATATTAGGTGTTCGTAAACACAAGCACGTGGTACGTTACAATATATACACAGGGTGAACTTCAAAGATGTGCACATATTTCCGAGGTGATTAATGATATCAAAAGTTCTCTTGTAGTTTGTCGAATTCAGTGTCGTGTGCCAGTGATAGTGATGCCAATTTGGAATCGAAAATCGAATCTTGACAATTGGAATGGAACAGATAGATGTGCACATACGTTGGAAGGTGATTCGTGACATGAAAAGAAGACAAAAAGTCCTGTTGCATGTGGAATTCCGCGTCGTGTGCGAATGACAGGGGTGCCAACTTGGAATCGAAAATCGAATCCTGACAATTGGAACGGTACAGATAGATGTGCACATACGTTGGGAGGTGATTCGTGACATGAAAAGAAGACAAAAAGTCCTCTTGAATGTCACGAATCACCTCCCAAAGTATGTGCATACTTTTATATCTCGCTCCAATTGTCAGGATTCGATTTTCGATTCCAAGTTGGCCCCCCTGTCACTTGTATACGACGCGGAATTCTACAACATGCAAGAGGACTTTTTGTATTATTTTGATGTCACGAATCACCTCCCGAAGTATGTGCACATCTTCCAGGTTCACCCAGTATATAAGGAAACATAACAAGCTTCGCTTTTATATATACAATAAAAGAAGATATTGACAAAGAAGTCTCTATTCTTTGAGCATTATTTATGACTTGAATCTATTTTTTTAATGGTATCGAGCATTTACCTTCATTATTTCGAGCTACATTTTAGTGCCTACTTTACTGCCTATTTTTTAAATTTTTAGTGCCTATTTGCCTGCCTATTTTCTAGGTTTTTCGTGCCTAAACATCCGGTCTCTAGTAATTATAATTCTTGCTGTTGCGTATTATATTTTAGTATCATTGATTTAGACATTCAACATGTGAATTGTTTCAGTTATTCAAGACGGGAAAATAGTTTTCCAAGTATAGATACAAAGTTAAGACTAGTGACACTAATATGTCGATACTAAACATACAACAGATCAAGTTTGAAGTTATAGTAACTTACACGCGTACACATTTTATCTAGATAGTCGTTTTGTGCTGAAAAGATACAGAAAGATGGATTTTGAAGGACTCACCAGTCACTTTTTTTTTTTTTTTTTTTTTTTAAAGAAGAAAGCAGCTGCTTTTGAAATACTGCAAGTATTCATACAGCTTAAGATAAATAAATTAGAATCTTCAGTATTTGATTACATTATTAGTAATAAAATAAAATAAAATTAATATCCTTAGGAAAATCTGGGGTTAAGCCTACAAACACATTTGATGAATTAATACTGTAAGAAGATGAAGCTGGTTCACTATTTATTTCTTTACATGTTATGTCTACTTTATGTGTTAGTCGGTGAGCTTAATAAAATCTCACATACCTTTTAACATCCCTTTTAGGGGATGGTTTAGATCCACTATCACTAGTAAGATCCTGGTCTTTTTTCGCTTTACCAAATTGATCTCTTTCTAACTGATGCATCTGAAACAAAGAAATACTTGATAATTTAATTGTCAAAGGTAGCCGTGAGCAAGTTAATAAGTGTGAAACAGTCTAAAATAGCATAAATAGTTTGTTCTATTTCAAATGCCAGAATTTTATTTCCTCCCAACAATTTCCTAATACACTGAATTCAGTCAAAGCCAAGGAAATACAGACGCATATGTTCACAATATTGAATTATACAGTTAGAGTTAACTAGCAAAAAACCATATTTTTTTTACCTATATATTATTTTTACCTTAAATACTTGCTATATATATATATATATATATATATATATCACTAAAGTCTCTGTACCTTCGATCTAGCCACACGATCACGCGACCTTGCATTTCAAGGTAGCGTCGCCCACCTGGACGCTGCACAATTTCTCTGCGGCGTCTTGTTCGTATCTGATGAACTATTTAGCAAAAGTTCTTATAGTGTAAGTTTTAAGCATGTTGGATATTATTTTTCCTGGTAATTCATTTTTCATTCCCATTGTAGGATTTCGTTTTCACATGTATATGCCGAGTGTTTCAAATAAAATGTTGAGTGCTTTGAAATGACAAACGGCTGGAAATAAAAGGATTAAAAAAAAAAAAAAAAAAGCCAGGAAATGTCAGAAGGTGCATGGAATGGAACACTTTACTTGACACACAGGCCCCTCTATCATTTGGCTCTGGTAGTTATTCGAAAATTTTAAAAGGCAAGACATATTATCTGATACATCATTGAAAAGGTCATGGAAAACAAACATCTTTTTGTAGGAAACAAATTTTCATGTGGGGTACCGTTTATGAAATAGCCACCACTTAACTTTGAGTTTTATTTCAGTGAGTGTTTATCTGAAACTCTCGGTATATACATGAAACAACGAAATCCGAAAGTGGGAATGAAAAATTAATAACCAGGAAAAAAATTACGCACCATACTTAAAAACCTACACTGTACGAACTTTCGCTAAATAGTTCATTAGATAGGAACAGGACGCAGGAAAAAAAAAATTGATTAGCAGAAAGTTGTGCAACGTTTAGGTGGGCGACACTAAAGGTCGCTGATCGTGTGGCTAGACCGAAGGTGCAGAGGTTTTAGTGGCGGAATTCCTTGGACATTCAGGGAAGCTGTAATCTTTTACATCACATTGTTCCTAAACTAGTGCTCCCAGAGGTTCAGACTAAAAAAAACTGATGTACCTTATGAAAATTTACAATATAGTTATAGCTATGCGCTTGCTTTTTTCTAAAATATCAAGATTAATTAAATGATACGTACTCACTCACCAAAAGTGAGTGACAGAAAGTAGATTATTCTTATTAGAGTATCAAAGATTAATAAAAGCGGTTGTTTTTAAATATCGCACAATTGATATTAAGTTAAGTTTCGGAGAAAAATCAGGATATTTGAAATTTCTAACAACATTTGGGGGAACCGAAGAGGCACATCTGAGACGTTCGGGAACTCTACTCTTAACAACTATTTTAAGATCATCTCTCAGCACTTTCCAACCAGGAATATCTCCTCCAACAATTCGTGAAAAAAAAGAAGAAGAAGAAAAACGCTGTGAAATCCTCTATTTTGAACTTCCTTACTCAATATTATATCAGCCTCATACCCGACACAAACTATGAGTCTTCGCTATCGTATAATCACTAACCTCACGTAGAAGCTAAAAGGCTCTCTCGGTCAGCATTAAAATTATTTACCGAAGACCCTCACCCTCATTATGAGAACTGATCACTTGAATAATCCCGTTTCTCCACAGAATAGATACCTAAAAACAGATATAAAACTTGTCCTATGTTCGATACTGTAAAACTATATCAGAAAAGATCAATTATAAAAAAAAAAAAAAAAAAAAAAAAAAAAAAAAAAAAAAAAAAAAAAAAAGGACCAAATGGTAATCTACAGTTAAGGACAGAACAATTCCAAAGAAATCGTCTCCTTAGCCTAAAGGGCATAATTGTGGGACGTTAAACTGAAATATTTGATGAAATGAAATGTTTCAGTTTTATATCCCACGGTTATGCCGCGTAGGCTAAAGTAGACGGTGATGATTAGAAATGAATGCAATGGTGGAATGAAATGGGAGGAAACGGAAGAATCCCGAGAAAATCCACGTACACGGTACTTGTCCATCACAAAATCCACTTGGCATGGGCTTGGATCAAACCAGGGACCCCACGCACCAGAGGTGAACACTCTACCACTGAGCCACAGCGGCCCTGAAATATTTGATTTAATTTCTCAATTCTAAAGAGAGAGAATGGAAGTTTCAGCTTCAGCAGAAAGTGGTCATGACGTTTACAGTAGGGACATTGATTTTCTCCTACGAAAATCGCACAAAGATAATAATAGCTTTTGACTAATAACCTATTACGTACTAATGTTATAGTTGTCAATAATCATCTCATCTGTGGATCAAGAATCACCGGAAATGACGATGGAATCTGCGATTTGAAGATAGTAAGAGCAGGCGGAAGAAAACACGGTTGAAGGGTGTGGCATAGAATCAAAATGAGAGAATAGAGGTAAATACATCAATAAAGAAATGATAAATAAAGGGGAAGTAGTTGTAGGTATAGGCTGAATTGAGACGGGCGAAAAAAGTTTTAAGTAACTATTACTATACAGAATAGAACAAAACGAAGGGCGATATTTAGTATTAGTTTGATGATGGCGTGAATTATGATTTTGTTGATGCGGTTAATGCTTTAAATATCTGAAACTTGGAGAATTAGAACATCTATTCTTACCCTAAATACTGTCCCAAAGTTTTAAGTACATTGACACAAAATGGTTAGAGATATTTTAATATCCTAACATGACATGACTTACATAGGTGCCTTATGAACCAAAATCACAAATAATTATTCACAAGGATCACCATTAGCACGCACAAAGTCCTTAAGTCTTTGTGGCCACTCATCAATTGCATTACGCAACATATCAACTGGGAAATCTGCAGCTGCCTTCCGAAGAAACAGCTTTAAACTTTCAATATTGGGATACATCTTCTTGCAAGCCATCTCCTGAAGCTTGGACCACAATTTGTAGTCCAAAGGGTTTAGGTGTGGACTTGTAGAAGACCAATCTGAATTGGAAATGAAGTCTAGCACATTTGCTTTCAGCCACTACTGGATATTCTGAGCCTATGTGGGGGAGCTGAGTCCTGCTGAAGCTCCAGTTCTGTCCATGGAAGAGGGTGTTGGTGAGATTCTTGATTAGTCTCTCAACCACTGTCTCCTGGTACACTTTCGCTGACGTTTTGACCCCTTTTTCACAGAAATGAGCTCCGTTGTGCCCTCAAAGCTCACATCCCACCAGACCATGCCTGAGGCAGGATGCTGATGTGTCTGGATCCTTGGAGTCTTTGACCAGTTTCTCTAGAGGGTGTGGCATATTTCCTGTCATTCTGGGCATTGAAAAGTCTTCTCAACACTGTAAATATTTTCATCAGTAAAAAGGATTTTACGGTGCCAATTTGCCCTGGCTCTTAGTTCATTTTTCAGGAGATGGTCTTTGCGATATTTATAAGCATGGAGTCTCAGGTCACTGCTTAACGTGCGAGACAGGCATTTTCGATATTTTTAGCTCACGAGCCATAACTGACTGTTTCGTAACTAGATTTCGTCGGACACCCACAGCCACTGCTTTCACAAGTTCCTGTGTTCGTACTGCGCGTGGTCTTCCTTGCTGCGGGCTATCTTTTACAGTTCAAGAGTTAACAAAGCATTGGATAGTGCGGTAAACGATTTTTTTTTTTTTTTTTTTTACTAATTTGCAGCTTTTGAAGGGTTTTAATAATCTCCCCTTGGTGATTTGCCTGCGTTGTACAACGTTATCAGGGCTACACGATTTTCATACTAGCCCCATTCCATCTTGAACGCTTATAACTGACGCCTTTACACTTCTTCAGCTCATCCATCAATGACTCACGCTTCACGATACCGCTCTTGACGTCGCTCACTTGTACGGGCAAAAGTACAGCTACTCTCAAAATTTGAGACAGTATTTGTGCTAAGACTAGGTAAATGTATATGACAATGCTTTGAGGATAACGATAATGATGGTTGATCATAACATCATAACATAATCAATATTATGAAGATGGAGTAGAATACATTTATTGCATAATTATATCCGATTAGAATTAACTGACTTGTAAGGCCAATAGACAGAGTATTGATGTGAATAGTTTAATAGACAGATTGACATATAACTTTTTCTAAAACGTTAAGGGCTAGCAAGTTAAATTTGTTAATAGACACAACAAATACGTGTTTGATATTCCACGTTCCATCAAGAAGATAATACAGACTTTCCACTATTCTGGTAGTTATGATTCTTTCAACTTCACTTACGTTCCTAAATGCATCTATTATCCAGTCTTCAATATTAGCGACATCCTAATGTCTTTTTCGATTTGGATCAGGAATCGCTCATACTCATTTAGCGCTCAGATGGAAGCCTTGTATATTATCTTAATTGATAGTAAAAATTGTCAAATGGAAACATAAGTGTAGTACGTGAAATAATACTAAATGTTCAAAAACATATATATCCTTTTTTTTTTTTTTTTCGTACTGGTGTTTGTTTTCAAGTTCAGAAATTGAATTCTTCCTGGTACTGCAACACTCTTGATGGCCTTAAATGATGCATTCTAAGTAACCACCATCTTGCATATTTTTAAAGTTCAGTTTATGATGTTATTTTATGTATCAATTTTCATTTGAAATTTTTTGACTTGCAGGCAAGATGGCGAATTAAAAAAAAAAAAAAATTAGCCATTTTGGCAAAATGGTTGGAAAATTCTTCCACACGACAAAAGTATTTGTATGTACAGTCTTCCTCAAAAACTTTTCGCCATCCACATTGCCTTATAAGGCTATATTGTGGCAACCGTACATAGGAAATTATAATACTTTGGCTTTAAAGCTCTGAGCTGGCCAAACAAAATCCACGTTTGTTTGATTTATTTATTTTATTTTATTTATTTATTTATTTATTAGTAGGGCTGTATGCAACATTAACCTATACGCACGTATATCAGTGTTATTCTGGTGCTTACATACTGTACTTTTGGACAATTCTATGAACATATATTGTAAGGATTTACGTACTCTCACACTGCAAGCTACATGTTGTCATTACAAACACGTGTTTTTACAATTAAAAACAGTTGCAGACGATATAAGGTGATGACGCAACCAGGAAGATACGAAGAGGACTTAAGGAACTACGAAGATGACCGACTACCCCACTTGTAAGGTCCTCCCTCCAAGAAGATGTCTATAAAAGAGGGCCACAGGAATAGGAAATTATCAGTTCAAAGCTGGTCGCTCACCTACCAAAATCTTCTCCCGAGGCCGCTATGGGCTACGGAGATTCCTTCTAATATCAACTTCTCGAGCTGCCATGAGCTACCGAATTTCCCTTTAAAACCTATCTCCGAGGCTGCTATGAGCGAACGAAATTCCTTCTAACTCCTAATTCCGTAGCTGTTATGAGCTTCGGAGTAATACTGATCCCTTTCTGAGGTAGCTGCAGGCTAGGACGATTTTTCTATTTCGAGGCCACGTTGTGTGCCGAGGAACATCAAACTTATTGTATACTGAAAACATTTTAGAGACAAAGACATAAGAATTTTGTAAATATATATATATATATATATATATATATATATATATATATCACACAATTCTTATTTATAATAAAAGGTGAAAGGCTAAAACTCCGTTTACATTGTTTAAAGACTCTACCAAACAGAACATTGCAATATTATTAGTAAATGCAAGTAATGAAGTATAAGTAATGAAACCATTCAACACATACCAGTTTACGAGTTATCTCTGACGGCAACTTCTGTTGCAAGCAATATGCTGAAAGCTGAACAGCTTGTTTGGCGAATGTAGTGTTTCCAAACCAAACACAAGGTCCTTCCGATTTAGCTACTGTGGCCTCGTCCAGATCTTCACTCTCAAATTTATAATTGACGATTTGATCTGAAATAAACATAAATAAAATGGTAAGAACGAGCATTACTTATATCATAAAAACTAATTAGTCCACAATGTAAGAAAATCTAGACTGGTACTGTGTAAGGATAGAACGATATAATTTACATCGTAAAAGCACAATCTTGTTAGTTTGCAAATAAGTTTTCCTATTTGCAAAAAATTCTCACCTTACAAAAACCTTTACTTTTTCACTACTAAATGAGTCTGACCAAACCTGTAATAGTTGCTGATAATTAGCTCACAAGGAACTTATCTTTACCACTTGATATAAAAATTACTAACTCATTAAAAACATGTATACTTCTAAAAAAAAGATGTAAATATCCATTGTAATATAAACCGATTGAAGAGAATTTTATGAACATACGAGGGTGATTCAGAAAGTAATGCGTCCAAGCCAACTACTTGGCCAATAGTACTGCAAACATTCTGAACTGTTTACCATTGATGCACTGATGTTTAACCTATATAATGTCACATGTTATCTCTTCTCGTTCCAGAGTAATGGAGCAATTCATGGTATCCATTGGTGACGTCCGGTTGAAACAGCGGGCTGTCATTGAATTTCTGACTGCAAATAGTTGTGGCCCAGGAACATTCATCACCGGCAACGACTCGTGGATACACCACTACGACACAGAAACGAAGCGTCAATCAATAGAGTACCGCCACACGTCCTCTCCTTCGCCAAAAATATTCAAATTTGTCCCATTTACTGGCAAAGTGTTGTTGTCATTTTCCCTTATTCTGCCTATAGTGTGGACCTTGCGCCCCGCAACTTTTGACTCTTCCCCAAACTTAAGGATCACCTTAGGGGCCAACGCTACAGTTGTGACGCGGAAGTGAAAGCAGCAGTTCGTCAATGGTGTCGCCAGCACCCACCACAATTCTTCGCCGACGGCATGGTGCTAGTGTGTTGGCCGTAATGGGAACTATGTTGAAAAATGAACCATTTGTAGCTGACATTGCAAGCTTTCCACAGATACCTATATCGGTGCTATCTATCAAACACAAATAAAGGTATCATCTTGGAGACATTATTTTCTGAATCACCCTCGTATTTAAAAGATACTCACTTTTCCTCTTGCAAATTATTATAGATTGTCAAACATTCAAACATTATTATAGATTGTCAAACATACATATCTATCATATTCAGTTTGATTTCTCCCCTTGTGTTTTTTTAGTCCTATGGCAACGAGGAATGCATGCACTAAACATCTTGTACCTGTGTCCTTAATTGTGATAATACCACGTTTTGCCTTTACATATTCCTCGGTATTCATAATATGTTGTTTCAAACGGCCTTGTCTCCTTGGCATACGAACATGATGAAAATTCACTATACAACCTTCGTTTATAAGAAAAGCAGCATTACTTTGCAGTACTTTCTCGTAACATGTCCATAGAACTTCTGCTGAGAGATTTCTTGCTTCTCTGAACGACAACCAAAAAGAGCGATGTCCTCTCAATTGTGATTGTTATTCGTACGTAATCATGCTGGTCCCCATTACGTAGCAAATAATCTATTAGAGCCCGTAGACTTGTAGCTGATAGCTGTGAGTTTTACGTCCCGCGGTTATGCCGGTCAGGCTAAAGGAGACGGTGATGATGAGTAATAAATGAAATGGTGGAATGAAGAAAGTGGGAGGAAACGGGAGAACCCCGAGAAAACCCACGCACACGGTGTTTGTCCACCACAAAGTTCACTTGGCGGGGGCTGGGATCGAACCCGCGACCCGAAGCACCAGAGGTGAACGCTCTACCACTGAACCACCGCGGCCCTGAGTACGTTTTGAGTTCATTCATAAGATGTAAATGCGTATGTTCTTACATACGGCTTTTGAAAATCAGTCGAGATGCACAGTGGAAATTTACAGTTCACAACTCGGGTTCTTGGAGTATGGAATACCACTATGCCTGGTGGGGTGCCAGGGTACTACACCGCAAAATTTTGAAAATTGGCTGTCCTGAAAATGTAGTTTTAGTATTTTTTATTTTTTATTTTATTTATTATTATTTTTTTACAGTGAAAAATTTTCTTCAATGAAAGTATAGGGAACTTCAGGGGTTCTAAATCGATATCTTGGAACTAGTCACGCCATTATGAATATTAATCTTTAGATTTACCAATTTTAAAAGGATAGAATGCAGAGTTAAATAGAACAAAACTTAAGCGCATACTTTTGTATAATATTGAAAATGAAATGAAATATTTGAGTTTAACGTCCCACGGTTATGCCGTGTAGGCTAAGGACACGATAATGATAAGAAATTAATGAAATGGTGGAATGAAGAAAGTGGGAGGAAACGGGAGAACCCCGATAAAACACACGCACACGGTGTTTACTCACCACAAAGCTCACTTGACGCTAACTGGGATCGAACCAGAGACCCTATGCACCAGACGTAAACGCTCTACTACTGAGCTACAGCGGCCCCTTTTGTATAATAATAATAATACATTGTACAACGCAGCAAATTAAAATGAAAAGTTTGTGTTTACTTCAAAAATTAAAGTCTTATACCCCGTCCCCTCCACTCTATGAAAAACTAGGGCCCTAATAACATTTAAGATTTTTTTTTTTTTTTTTTTTTTTTTTTAATGAGTGCTGAGCACTCCTACAAAACTTTCGGGTGATACTGGAGCACCCACGGAGTCGACATCTCTGCTTACACATACGATCAGGATTTCGTATTTAAGATTCGAGATTTCCACGATTGAAAAAGTGTAAGGTCGAAGAGAAATGTTTTGGTATTACTTGATAGAGGGTTATTATTAACTTTTAACTTCATGATGCGTTGAAATGTGTGCTCATTACATAGTGTAACAATTGTCATGTACACTACACATTTCTACGCATGCTTCTGCTGCTTCGTCTCAGATTCAATAACCATCGACGACAGAAGCTTTGGTATTGAACTGGGGTCATTGTGGTAACAGGAAATCAAATTTGAATTATCAAAAGTGAACTCCAGTCCAGAAGACTTCTATAAAAAATAAGCTTTGAATATAACAACCTACTACGTTTCTTAAAAGATGTTGAAAATGAAACTCTTTTCAGCAGAGGATTTTTTCTTATCCTTAAGCGAATGTATTCTATTATTCAGTAAATGAATACGTTGAAAAAAAATTAACTTCAAATTTTTAGAAATATTTTAAAACTATAATTAATAACTTATTAAATTATGTTTTCTAGGCATTCTACTGAAGTTTACGTAATTCTATAAACTATTGCCATAAACAGTACATTTACTTAGAAATTAATCCTGAACCAAAGTAATGAACCAAAGTACGTTTATGATCTATTGCATTATTATTATTATTATTATTATTATTATTATTATTATTATTATTATTATTATTATTATTATTATTATTATTATTATTATTATTATTATTATTAATTATTATTATTATTATTATTATTATTATTATTATTATTATTGTAAAGGTCTGACAATGAAAGAACAATATTTGGTAGTCGAGGTACTCCGAGTTGGGAAAGATTGTTAAAAAGAAATATATTGAGGGAAGAAAAATTTACTTCTTAACTTTGGAGAAAAGTATTAGTAAGGAAACTTATATTTCTAAGAAACATTAAAAAAATCATAGGACAAACCAAATACAAAATAAAATGTGACAATGTATCAGTGACAGAGACGATTGATATTGAGATTTTTTTTTTCAAAGATGATTTTTACAATTCTTTTAAATTAGATTCTATTCAATACTTAAAATGTGAGATTATGCAATTGACAAAATTTAGTAGCAATTTAGGATTTGTATACCAAAAAATATCGCGGAAACTGATGTAGTTCAACAAATTAGAAAAATTAAAGGGGGTACTACACCTGGACCTGATAACATTCTGTATTATGTAATTAAAGCCTGTAGTAATGATGTAGTATGCAATAACTTTATTGAATACCATTAATATTTCATTTTTTAAAAAAAACTGGAGTATTCCCTTCGAAATGGAAACAAGTATACGTTGTGCCGATTTACAAATCAGGTGATCACGAAAATATTAAAAACTACAGGCCTGTAAGTTTAGTGAATATGTTCTCTATAAGTTTTGAATTAAGTATATATAAGCATTTATATTTTAATGTAAAAAAAATATTTTAACTGCAGTATAACATGGATTCTACAGAAACAGATCGGTTATAACCAGTCTTACTCATTTTACGGAGTTCATATATGTTGTTTCAATCACCATTGAAACGTGAACGTGAAACGTAAACGTGAAATAAAAGCAAGGATAAGAAAGACGAAAGAAACCTTTAGGAAAAAGAGAATACTATTTAGTGGAACCTTGAATAAAGAGTTAAGAAAAAGACTTATAAAATGCTTCGTACGGAGTATTGTACTGTATGGGTCAGAAACATGGACATTAAGCAAAAATGATGAAAAACGACTAGAAGCTTTCGAAATGTGGATTTGGAGAAGAATGGAGAGATTAGGTGGGTCGAGCGGAAAATGAATGAGAGTGTGTTAGAAATGGTAGGGGAGAAAAAAAACAATTGTAAATATTATTAAGAGGAAGAGAAACTGGTTCGGGCATTGGCTAAGAAGGAATTGTATCATGAGGGACGTGCTAGAGGGTATGGTGGCAGGAAAGAGAGGGAGGGGTCGAAGGAGACTACAATTAATGGAAAATCGGAAACAGGAAAATCGTATGTGAAGACGAAGAAGTTAGTGAAAGGCCGTGGAGCATGGAAGCTTCTCAGTTGCAGCAACTGGTCTGGCAATAATGACAGAATACCTATGATAATAGAGATGATGACATATGTTGTATTAAAAATCATTTACAGGTTGATGCTATATATATCAATGTCAAAGTTCTTCAATTCCATTGATCATAAACTACTTTTTCATAAGCGATCTTCGTTTGAAAACTACTCTCAAATATAACTTTTAAGGTAAAAATTGACAACGTATCATCAATAACTCAAGCATAACTTGGATTTTGAGTGAAATAGGGAAAGGAAAACCTCAACAGTCTCCCTCAGGACCCGTTATTTTCTCATTATTTATAAATGATTTATCCGAAAATATTGCAGTGAGTATGTGATTTTACAGACGCGCTCCTAGAAGAAGCCTAAATTTATATTATCTAAAGTTATTTGTCCCTAAACATGTTCCCCTTCTTTTTCTGTATCTGTAAGCCGAAATGGACATAAGAAATGCTCCCTATGTAACAAAATGCAAGATATTGATGTTTCTGTTCAAAAACTGAAACTTACCTACATATAATACATCTTTCAGTCGAAAATCACTGAGATTCAATCCAAACAGTTTCGTCCTACTTCTATGGAAGACTAAATCTTTTCCATCCTCATTTCTGATGACACCTTCCTCATTCTCCAGTCTTTTAACCACAGCCTCTCCTTCCAGCCTGATCGTATTTTGCTCTCCAAACTCACCGTCAAGTTGTTTCTCTTTCTTTTTCGCACTTTCATTTGTTGTACGTGCAACAAGAACTGGAGACAAGATTTTCCATACATGAGTTGAGACATATTTACAAAAATGTTTCGAAGGCTTATAATCTGGTCTCACCATGACTTGAACAAAATCTCGTTCTTGTACATAATCTGCCACATGCGAACCATGAGGCAGCTTCTTTCCTAGTCGCTCTAAGCTAAAGCTATGTGTAAAAGCATACACTTGAACAGTACTTGTCTTCATTCGAACTTCAACGATAAAAGCATGAGGAGGACAAAGTTTTGTGACAACACCTTCGTAAATCTCACCCTGCTCAAGCTCCTCTTCATGGTAGTTGGCGTTTTGAAAAGATTCCGGTTTAGTTCCCACCCAAGCCATACTACATACAAGCCTCACTACATGGTTATCCCCTTCAAAAACAGGCTCACAGTTCATATGAATGGCCATGCCTTTCCTCAAACACTGCTCAATGCGCTTATTTCTACAAGGCCGTTCGTCCATATACAAAACATCTTTGTGACAAATTACTTCCATCTCTTCACCATCAATAATAAAACTAATAATCGCTTCATTTGAATTAAGTATCCTAGACACATGACCTTTCATATTGAAATACATTAGGTGTTCCTCCCAAACAATATCTTTAGTGTAAGCGGATCTTGTAGATGTATGATCACATTTTCTGGTTTTCTCATTGGAATTCGTACAAGATTCACCCGTATTACGTGGCATTGTTGGTTTGATAACTGGCTTAAATCCTTTCCAAACGACAGTCGCTTTGTATGTAGCTCCACTGTTATGCTCATTCTCCATTTTAACGGCATTAAAGTTGAGAGTTTGACTTAAACTGATATAATGACTCAGCGGTGCCTCACCACAAAGAACATCATTGATGTAAACAACGCTCTTATTAAATAACACCTCTGTTGTTGTATTTAACACTGTGCACGAGAGAATACCTTCATCATCTGAGAGAATTTTCAAAACAATTCCTTCATATCCTTTCAACTGTTTGCAAAAAGGTAACAGTGGTGTATTGTTAGTGTTTAACTCGTCAACGCTATTACTGGTTATCGAATTCCACTCCTGAATCAACGAACTTGTACTTGCATTATTAGCAGTTTCTTTGGAATGTGAAGAACCATATTTTTGTGCTCTAAACTGTTGTTCTAGCTTCAACTGCGGAGAATTATCAGCGTTCTGGAAGGGAGCGTCATTAGATTTCCTTGTAGGAGTGCTGCATTCCTCATCACTTACATACAGACAATTTTTCGAGGATAGAATTGGATATTGCTCCAAAAAAGTAAAGTCAGGTTTATCTGGTAATGGTGTACACTTCCAAGCACGACTTGCACTCCATTTATACCGAAATGATTCCCATGTTTTCTTATCGTTCTGTGCCACTACTTTGACCCTATCGCCTTTCGAAACAAATTTCGCTATGTTATCACAAACAAGGGTTATCGCAGCGTTCCCACTTACGATAAAATTCTTCAAAAGTGTCACAACAGGTACGTCTTTATTTTTCAATTTAACAGACGAAACAAAAGCATACGGTGGGATGACATCTGTCACAATTGCCTCATACATGAAGTCACACATCAAGTCCTCAACATCATAAACAACAAAATTGGATTTCTCTCGCATAGCGGCCTCTCCATTCGTTTCTTTAGCATCATTTTGACCATTATTATTATTATTGGAAGAATTTTCTTCCGGTAAATTGCTCGAGTCAGTAATCTCAGTTCCAGATTCTGCTGTCTTATCTTTAGAATCCTCAACATTCTCCTCGATTTCTTTTTCCTCATTTGCTTGTTCATCTGTGTCTAAACTATCTTCAGAAAATGTCTTACCTTCCTCAGTACTAGCAGAACATGAAGATACATATTCAGCATCACCATCAATGTAATCTGAGGCCTGTTGAGCCACAGTATCCATCTGCAATTGCTTTTCAGTTTCTGATTGAACGTCGGGTGGACGAAATTCAGTATTTTCATTCTGTAAATGAGCCGTAACTTCTTGATAGCTTCTTGGCTTCTTTCCAAGCCATGCAAGTGGTGCAAAGTATACAACTTCGCCATTACTATGCATCTTAACAACATCAAAATGTAATGTTTGGCCAACATTAATGTAAGTTTTCCATAAGGAAGAATTACATTTGGCTTGGTGGATGTATACACAGCTTTTATGGAAATGGACTTGAATGTGCTCTGAACGAAAATAGCTTTCAAGAATCCCCGTTTCTCGGTTTGTACACAATATTACTTTTCCAGTACAACCTTTGAATTCATATTGCCTGTTCTGCTTCTCTCTATCTAAAATGTCCGATGGTCTATCGCAAACGCTTGTCTTGCTACCATCTGCTACCACAATATTAAAGGTGTTTGTTGTGTGTTCTGTACAATTTGAATTCGCCTCTGCAATTTGTTGTTCATTGTTTGGTGGTTCAGAAAGGTTATTCTTAGCTTCATCAATATTGCTGTCTTCTTCGCCTTGTGAATCCAAGGAACATGGAGACTCACTGCCTTCCTCACCTGATCCTGAAGATTGGTTTATGTTTAAACTATCAGAACTTGAGCAAGCACATGCTGAACTAGAAGATTCAATACTTGATGACCTTTGAGATCCGTTTTTATTTTCAACCAAAATGTTTTCTGGTTCAGTATTAGTACCTGTGCTGCTAGTGCTAGGCGTATCATCTTTTCTATTTAGTGCATCAATTGAATTCGTGGTCTCATCTGAAAGAGACGCTTTATCACCAATCCATACTCTATCTGCCGTATAGAACACATCAGTGGCTTTAGTATACTCGCGAGCAACATACATCTTTATTTTCTTTCCAACATGCAACACCTCAAACAATGGAACTTGCCGTTTTACTTGCTCTCCATTGATATACACACTCCTCTTTAGAAATTTTGCTCGTTCATCCCGATCTTGTATCGTAAATGAAGCAATTCCAAACGAGCTAGTTAATGATCTAACAACGCCATTCACTTCAAAGGATTCGGACTTCTCATTTTCATAAACGAGTCGTCTAGACTGATGTTCGCGACTCGGTTTGTTTTCGGAATTACTCTTGTCAGTATATGATCTCTTGTTAAAAGCATTTCTGTATCTATATCTACCTCTTTCTTTGCGCCTTACCCTAGAACTATCTCTCCGATCAGACTTTGACACCAACCATGCTAACGTGGTTCGATATGTAGAACCAGAAGGATGAGTACTAGCCAATGCTTCCGCGTGAAATTTCAACTTCGACCCAACAGACATAACATCCTGAAGCGCTTTACCTTCATAAGGTACATCATCCATTAAAAGAGACTCTTTTGTTAGAAGCACAAGTTTCTTCCTTCCTAGGACAAAAGTTTTTAGAACAGCTTCTGTTGATGACTTCGGCTCGAACCATAGAACCCTTCCACACTGAGAATAAATATTCTGCCGCATCTTCTTCTTGGATTTACATTGTTCTGTTTGTTCAGTAGTAGTATTAGTAGTAGCTGTAGTAGTAGTAGTTGCAAAATTTGTGTCTCGGCCAACCGAATCTATCTGTTGTTCAGATAACGATGAGGCTTCCTCACTTTGTATCACAATCTTAACCATGACTCTTTAGAAACGATTACACATGTAATCACCACAACAGAAAACATGGACAGCACCAAACATTTAAAGCAACATTTACTTCCTCTCAAAGAACCAATCTGCAAAGATAAAAATCTTGTATTACTTACGAAACACTATTCACATGTAAAAACTTAACCTAAATGTACTGTATACCTGATATGTGATAAAACTAATACAGCAGAGTTCCTAAAACTCGGCCACACCCTGGCGGGGCAAAAACACCTCACGCGCAGAACCGTTCAAGGTCATCGCCCAGTGCAGTGCGGAAAACAACAGGATATTACACACTTTTTTTTTTTTAAGTGTAGCTAGTTTTTGCAAAGTCAGCTAATTAATTTTCATTATAGACAGCTTTGTGCCTTCATAAAGTATTTTTTCTCAGGTCTGTCTCAATCACGTAAATTACTGTACAGCGTGTATTCACTAATTTTCATTTCTATATACAGTAAAAGCTCTATACTTTCATAAAGTACGTACTTTTCCTTTGTTTAAGGGTATTTGAGCGGTTTATTTTCTGTTATATTCTCAAGCAACCACTACATACAAGTACAGTTTCTGAGAAAACACTCGTACTTATTCTTTTTTAACCCAATTTCCGATAATCCGGCATTTTCACAAACTCGGCCACCCTTCGGCCCACATTAGGCTGAGTTTCCGGTACTCTACTGTAGCACATATACAAACATTTTTACTAGACATTTTGCTATTCCAAAACATATCGTTGAAATTTCATATTTACAACTTTTCTTTTAAAGCTAACTTCGGAATCTCTTTAATGGGAGGGTTATAATTATCTTTCAACCTCAGATACTTTAAATTGAATCTTAAAATTCTAACATTACATAGTATTATACTTTAATTTGGAAGAAACTATGATGATGTAATTGGTGAACTGGTGAAGGAGAAAACACATGTACCCAGTGTATATCAATCACAAAATAGCACATTTTATTATACAAGGTGTTTCAAAACAACACTGACAACGTTTGGGAGGTGATTCCTGACACCAGGGCCGTGCCGTGGAAAATCAGCGCCCGGGGCGAAAGTATACGACGGCGCCCCCATACATATATTCCAAGCAATTTTTCCTATCTTTTTTCCTTTTTTTCTATCGAATTTTTCGCCCTCTTACTTCGGCGCCCGGGGCCGTACCCCCCTGTCCCCCCCTCACGGCACGGCCCCGTCTGACACCAAGATAAGATAAAAAGTATAGACCAACCTGATTGCACAAATGCTTCCCTTTCAAGTTATACGCTGCCGGCCGAAAACACGAAAAAAATGAACTTTAAAGATCCATAGTTCCAAAACTACGGGACCTACAGTAGTCGAGTCACGACCTCACTTAGGAATTGATATGTGTGCTATCCAAAAATACATGTTTCAGAATCCCGCGGTACTCACACAACAATTTTTATAGAGAGAGTTTGGCTACGGGCATGTAATTTGAAGTATTCACCAACTATTTCTATAAAAATTGTTGTGGAACTACCACAGGATTCTGAAACTTGGATATTTGCATAGGGTAAAATAAACATACTGCTGAACAAGACTGCACTTATTTAATATAAAAACACGTGTAAGAGTGTTTTTATATCAAATAAGTGCAGTCTTGTTCAGCAGTGTGTTTATTTTTCTGATTTTATTCGCAAGACGTATGACTATGATTGTATGTCAGTTGGATAGGGTACATACTAGTTCTTAAGTGAAGTCTTGACCCGACTACGGTAGGTCACATAGTTTTGTGGCTATGGACCGTTAAAGTTTTTTTTTTTTTGTTGTTGTTGTTGTTGTTGTTAATGTTTTCGGCAGCCTATAACTCCGACAAGAAGCACCTGCGCACCCACGTTGGTCTATACTTTTTGTGTCAGAAATCACCTCCCAAACGTTGTTTATTTATTTATTTTAACATTTGATGGTTATGCCCTTTAGGCTAAAGGAGAGAGACGATTAATGGAAGTGAATCATTATAAACTAATTGTTGCAATGAAAATGTGGGAGAAAACGGTAGAATACCGAAAAATCCACAGACGCAATGTTCTCCACCACAAACTTACATGACCTGGGATTGAACCAGGGGCGGCTGAAAAGAAAGTCACATCGGGAAAAAATGCAGTTTTTCGCTTGGAACTAAAAGAAAAAAAAACTTTTCTTAATGTACCAATTGTTGTATACAAAAATTAACGTCAGATTACACTTTTTTTTTTTTTAGATCGATTCATATTTATATTCATATTTATTTGCCTGTTCATAGCTTACAAATGAGGACAATCCTCAATTAAGCATTACAGTTGTCAGATATGATTTACATTCTCTATATATTATCAGTAAGGTAAGTTTCCACAGAGTAATAGCTTTTTTCTAACAATAATTCTAACAGAGTATTTCTAAATATCCGTTTTTCGTTAATGTCCTTATACTTTGTTGGTAATTTGTTATATAATTTTATACAATTCATATACACAGTTTTGCTAAAATTTGCATAATTCTGTTGGATAATATACATATTACAATTCTGCCTAGTATTGTATGAATGAATCGTATTAGCTAAAGTAAATAAATCCTTGTGCTCGATTACATACATAATTGTGCGATACATATATAAACTAGGTAATGTCAATAATTTATATTTTTTAAAAATATTTTTACATGAGGATCGTTCAGGCATGCTAAATTATTCTAATATTTTTTTTTCTGTATTCGGAATGTACTAGCACTTATTCTCGAATTCCCCCAAAATATAACACCATAGTTTATTAGTGAAAAAACTTTGCTATAGTATAAGGACATGACAGCTTCCTTGCACAAACTACCTTGCAACCTACGGAATGCAAAGCAGAGTGAACTGAGTTTAGTATTAATGTATTCAACATGAGTATTCCATGTTAAATCTTCATTAACATATACTCCTAGAAATTTAATAGATGGTGTTTGACATAATTCTACAGTGTCTACAGTTATTGGTACAAGTTCATTTCTTTGGCCCGGGAATCGAAATTTGACAATGTTAGTTTTTCCTAAATTCATAGTTAATTTATTTATGTTTAACCAACTAATAATTTTTGTGAGCGTCTTTGTAGTGAGCCTTTCTGCTTCATTTACTGAGTCTCCACTGACAAGAACATTTATGTCATCAGCATACAATGTTGACTTCACACAGCCTAGACTGTTAACCAAATCATTAATATATACAACAAACAAAAGAGGTCCCAATATTGATCCTTGTGGTACTCCTTTTGTTACTTTCATTAAAGATGATTTAAACATTTTTCTTCTACCATTTACCTCTTTACAGATGCCAACAGTTTGACTACGTTCAGATAAATACGACTTTATCCAATTGTTTGCCACACCTCTGATGCCATAAGAATACAATTTTTCTAGCAAAATACCATGGTCTATAGAATCGAACGCCTTAGATAAATCAACAAAAATACCAATTACATACTTTCCTTTATTTATATCCATTGCTACATCAGAGATGAAATTAAAGATTGCAGTGTTGGTTGACTTCTGGCTTTGAAACCCGTGTTGACTTGTGGATATTATATTATTTAAAAGGAAAAAGTTATTTAGTCGCGCTTTCATTGCTAACTCAAATATTTTAGAAAAGCACGACAAAACTGAAATAGGACGATAATTATTTAACTCCAATTTACTTCCCTTTTTATACACAGGTATAACTCTAGCTAACTTAAGCCGCGTAGGAAAAGTTCCTGTCAAAAATGAATGATTTATTATATGACAGAGTTGATGTGCAATAAGAAGAGAACTTTCCTTTACAATCATGGTTGGCACTTCATCCCAACCTGGAGAGCTGGAGCTTTTTAAGCTTTTTATTATTTGTAAGATTTCTTCTGGTGTAGCTGGTTTCAGAAAAAGCGACTTAGTTATTCCGCTCTGTAGCTTAGAGTTATTTTCTTGATGAGCTATTTTGATTGGATTAAATGTTTCTAAAGTTAAGAAATATTTATTAAAATGATTTGCAATCTTATCTGGGTTACATACTACTTGAGAGTTTATTTTTATTGCATCAATTCCTGTTGTTTTTACCTTATTCATCTTACCATTAATTAACTTCCACATAGCTTTACTTTTGTTTCTCGCTGCTAAGATGTAATTTGTACTGTGTAAAAGTTTTGCTGTTCGTATGACTTTTTTGTATGTCTTTCTATAGGATTTTACATATTCAATAAATTGAGGTGTTACATCTTTACACGTTTTTAGTTTTTTTGATAACTCAAGTAGTTTGAGTTTAGAAGTCCTAATTCCTATAGTGACCCATGGTTTCCCCAACCTAACCTTACTGTAGTTCTTTCTGGGAAACGCAATATTGAAGTGAAAGATATATGTATCTAGAAAAAAGTTAAATTTACCATCCGTATCACCAATTTCATATATTTTGTACCAGGTTTCTTGTGCTAGCAAGTGTAGAAAGTAATTAATATTAGTTTTTGAGAAACATCTTTTTGTTATAACTTCTGATTGAGTAGGTACGAATATTTGAGATGTGTGTATTTGCCCTATTATTGCATCATGGTCAGAAAAGCCTGGCTTAAAGATATTCAAAGAGGTAACTGACTCTGTGTATTGTTTACTTATTATTATTTGATCTAACGC
This sequence comes from Thermobia domestica, assembly GCF_964235325.1. Lineage (NCBI taxonomy): Eukaryota > Metazoa > Arthropoda > Insecta > Zygentoma > Lepismatidae > Thermobia > Thermobia domestica. The sequence goes on along the minus strand of NC_137460.1, from coordinate 242,034,077 downwards.
AGTTTTCCCTCTAGTTGGTTCTCTGATAAGAGGCTGCAACCCAAACATATCCAATATATTTTGACATTTTGTTTTTTCTCTTGATTGAACCAGCCAGTCAATGTTAGTATCACCACAAATTATTACCGTATTATATTTCTTACACAGAGACTCAAGAGCAGTTTTAAGATTCCTAAAGAATACATTAATATTTCCTGCTGATGACCTATAGAAGCAAATTATACACATGTTTTCAATTGAAATAGCAACTATTTCAAAATGCAATTCAACAACGAATTGACTTACATTTATTTCCTTAAAACGTAAATGGTCACCTACAAATATACATACCCCACCATGTTGCCTACTAGCGCGTGAATAGTTTGTAGCTAACTGATAGTTATTTAAGTGTACCATATTCATCTGATTAGCAGATAACCAATGTTCACTAAAGCAAATGACATGCATACCTTTAAGATCCTCTTCAACTAATACATCAAAAAAATCAAGTTTACTAGCTAAACCTTGCACGTTCTGGTAATATACATTTCAAGTATCTGAAAAGTATTTTAACAAGAGACGCTTACTGCACCAAAGAGATCAGGACAAGAATTGCCATAGCCAAAGAAGTACTCAACAAGGAAAGATAACTTTTAATTAGCAGGCTTAATACTGCGCTAAGGAAGAAGTTGCTCTGGTGCTATATATGAAACATTGGACTTAATGGTTCAGAGACTTAGACATTAAGAAAGTTAGACAGGAAATATTTAGAGAGATTTTTGAAATATGGTGTTGGAGGAAGATGAAATGGAGAAAGAGAGCAACAAGCGAAAGTGTTTTAAAAGGATAGGAGAGAAAAGGACGCTTCTAGTCAGTATCCTTTGTAGAAAGGGGAATTGTATTGGACACATCTGGCGAAGATTTTTTTTCATACCACCATAGAGGGAAAGATGGAAGGAAAGCGAGGAATAGGAAGAAGAAGAACACAACTGATCGATGATTTGAAAAATAGGAGAAAATATTTGGAGTTAAAAGAAGAAGCTGAAGATAGAGAAACATGAAAGACACATTTCCAGTGCCAAATCTAAAATTGAAAAAAATCATTAGTCCCAGGACCCACCTCAGAATGCTTACAATAATAATAATAATAATAATAATAATAATAATAATAATAATAATAATAATAATAATAATAATAATAATAATAATAATAATAATAATAATAATCTTTTATGAAATGACCCGATATGTTGGTGTAACGAAATGTTTATCATTATATCATTTTTCAATGTAAACTAACAACAAAGTCCAAAATACATTTTTTTTAACTATATTACATAACATACAAAGATGGAGCCCTTACGCCATAAAAAAATGCATTAGCAACAAACAAAGAGAAGATAAGTAGACAGTTAATTTATGTACGTGCAATCTAACAAGGTAATTCTTTAAGGAAAAAATACTCGATACAAGAATAGGAGAAAAATGAAAAAGAAAAATGAAAGAGAAAAAAAAAATTAGGAAACAGAAAAGTTTCACTAACTCACCGGGGCGAAAAACGAAAAAGGAAAAAAAAACATTCTAGTCAAAATGGCGACACGGACAGAGGTATGTACCAGATAAAACATTTTTTTTTTTAAATAATAGTAAGATTTTTTTTTCATTTCTGTAACACTTCAAGAGCGCTTTATTTTCCTTACGGAAGATCTAAACTTGAATATGCCTCACTTATTTCGAACACTTATATGAAAACACGTAGTCAAAATATCGAGCAGATACAAAGCAAATTCTTACGTTTTCTCACATACAAAGAATAGGATTCTACCCAATATATGAACCTATGATAATTTATTTGGTAACTTTACACTTCTGACACTTTGAACAAAGACAGGCATTGAACGACTTCCTTTTCTTACATAGACACTTGCACAACAAAACATACTGTACAGACATAATTGAAAAAGATAATGATCCAGGTTCCATCCCTTAAAACACGCAAGGAAAATACTGGCCCGTTCTACTGCCCTACATTATTTAACATACAAATGCACTGCATATGTCACATACATAGTGTTACATACAGTAAAATAAGTAAGGATTATAAAGATGCAGATATATTTAATAGTTGTGAAATGTCGTTGAAAAGAGTAATACTGCGTATTTTGTAAAAAAAAAAAAAAAAAAAAAAAATCAAGGAAAATGTATTATTTTAATTTAATATTCTATATTCAAGTATCATAATAATTTAATATTTTGTATTAAAATATCAAAATAATTTAACGTATTCAAGTACCAATGTAGACACTGTAATTGGGCAGTAATACTTGCTGTGTTGATAAATAAATAAATAAATAAATCCGTATCATATGATTCAATTTACAAGTCTTCATGTTTCTGTCCTCCAGATTACCAAAAATGTTGGAAATTATTTTTCATCATATGTGATTAAACCTGGGAATATATCCTATATCTATTTGATGAACTTTGTTCACTATCTGACAGTAAGCAACTTAATTATTATGAAGCGTTTTTCCATTGTATGTTGTATATTTTATAATAGGAATATACCAACAAACGCTTCTCTACAAAGTTAGCTTTTCTGACTTGTATCCATCTCCGATTAAAGAATCTATTTTTCAACATTAAGAAGTTGTATCTCTCATACAGGGCCGGTACTACCATATGCGCAACACATGAATTTACATAGGGCTGCAAAATCTGTCGTAACTATATTATTTAAAATAAATATTTATTGTTGAAAACAGCCTTCATGATGATGATAGTTAAATTGACTTCTGATGACTAAGTTGACCTTATATTTGAATATTACGTTCATAAATCATGTTTAGGTCGCATTAGTTTAAGATCACATGGATAATACTAAAACAAATGTTCAAACAGCATGAATTGCTTGATTGTTGTCAAATACAAGAACTCAATTCTCGAATAGTAGCGAACGCCTGTTCCATTTAGTAGTTATCACTGGTTTGATATGAAAACTAGTCTTTGTCACGAACAAGTTCCTTATCATTAAGGTGGAAACCTTTTTTAAAAAAATTCTTTAACAGATGAGAAGGAAGATCAAGAAATAAAGATAAAAGAGCTAGTTACACTGGAATTGCAAACTTATATATTGAGATTGAAGCTCGATATTGAATTCTATAAAAAGGATCACCTTCTTTCCTCTTCAGGTGTTTTTGTTTTATCTTTCACGAACATAATACATTATTATCTAATAAAAAAATCAGACACAACGGTATTGTATTTAGGCCTTTCTGAGTGCGAGTACGTTTCCCCTCCCCTTCGTTGTTCATTGTGGCTTTTAAGATTTGTTCTTACTGGAGAAAGAGGGCGGCAAATGGTGTCAGTGCACGGGGCGTCAAATTGCCTAGGGCCGGTCCTGCTCTCATGTGGCTTCTTATATCAATGTGATACGTCAAAATTCTTAAAGTGAAAGTAATTACCTCCTTCCAAGTTACTGTATATGAAAATTATAAAGGTTTGAACTTAAGTAATAATGTATTTGGAAGAAACAGAACAGGAAACTTGTTTAGTTACGAGGGGCCGAGGTGGCTCAGTGGTAGAGCGTTCACCTCTCGTGCTTGGGGTCCCGGGTTCGATCCCAGCCCCCGCCAAGTGTGGTGGACAAACACCATGTGCGTGGGTTTTCTCAGGGTTCTCCCGTTTCCTCCAACTTTCTTCATTCCACCATTTCATTCATTACTCATCATCACCGTCTCCTTTAGCCTCAACGGCATAACCGTGGGACGTAAAACTCAAAGATTTCATTTTCATTTTTTGTTTAGTTACGAGTAATGAATGCTCCTAAGAAAGAAGTCTGAATAGATTTCTTTTGAAATTTTATTTTCTAAATCTGCAGAAACAACTAAACGAACTTTCTCGTGTGTATCTCTTTTAACTACTTAAGTTCGAAATCCGTTCCTGGCGTTCCAACTGTGTGGAAGAAAGTAGTACCTCAAGCTATCGAAAGTTATTCTGTCACGTTCAAGTAAAACAACATTTGAAAGGTGGGACATTCCATGTGAAATCAACCAACGAAATGGCAAAATCTGACCTGACGATCTTAGATTTTTGTAAAAATTGGTGCACAGCTTTATTACAGTGGGAGATTTAAAAAATCCCAAATATTACCTCTCTCCTCCTGAAAGTGTCCCCATACAGGGTGTTCAAAAATGTCAAAAAACGACATTTTTTCAGTTACAGTGATTATTAAAAATTGTCATAAAATGGTTAATATGTGCACTAGAGACGTGGAACAAACACCATTGGAAAGCTTAAAGATTGCTCTACAAGCTGTACTATATTTTAAAAACCTGTAAAATAAAAAAAACACTTCAAAAATTCAAATTAAGATTTGAATTTTGAATTTCGCATAGAAATGTCCCTCTCATTTTTTTCAAAATTGTTCAGATTGTAGTCTCGTATGTGTACTACAACACCACAAAGTTGCATTTTGGGCACTCAATGGGATCCGATTCAAAATTCAACATAAACCAAGCATTGCACGGTATTGACCATGTGAATATCTGGATTCAGATCGATAGCCATTTGCCTGCAGAATCAAAGGAATTTATATTCAGTTTCATTTGTTTCTTGATGTATTCATTTGTTTCTTGATGTATTCATTTGAATTTACACAATTATCCACCTTTCGAGTTATTTAGAGAGGTAATACGTTTCCAAACTACTTAATACAGGTCATTATTCTTGTTAGTCAGTATGGATGTTTCTAAATTTATAATGGCTACATTGGTACATTTATTTTCATTCCTTTGTTTCAGGATTGCTATTACAAAACATATTTTGAAAAGGAGGGATATCTTTTCCTCTTTTTCACAATATTTGTATCAAATATGTTATGAAACACAGTGACACTGCTCACAATCACTTCATACACTTTCAGGACAAACAATTAGTCAATAAATTCTTTTTCCTATTTCAATTATCCACTTCCACATATCTGTGACAGCAATCCTGAAACAAAGGAATGAAAATAACATATATCAATGTAGCCAATATAAATTTAGAAACATCCATACTGACTAACAAGAACAATGACTTGTATTGAGTACTGTTCGGAAACGTAATACCTATCTAAATAACTCGAAAGGTGGATAATTGTGTAAATTCAAATAAATACATCAAAAAACAAATGAAATTGAATATAAATTCCTTTGATGCTGCAGGTAAATAACTCCAGGCAAATGGTTATCGATCTGAACCCAGATATTCACATGGTCAATAAAATATCGTGCAATGCTTGGTTTATGTTGAATTTTGAATCGGATCCCATTGAGTGCCCAAAATGCAACTTCGTGGTGTTTTAGTACACATATGAGACTAGAATCTAAACAATTTTGAAAACATTCAGAGGGACATTTCTATGCGAAATTCAAAATTCAAATCTTAATTTGAATTTTTGAAGTGTTATTTTTTATTTTACAGTGTTTTTTTAAATATAGTACAACTTGTAGATCAATCTTTAAGCTTTCCATTGGTGTTTGTTTCACGTCTCTAGTGCACATATTAACCATTTTGTAACAATTTTTAATAATCACTGTACCTGAAAAAATGCCATTTTTTTTACATTTGTGAACATCCTGTATGGAGACACTTTCAGGAGGTGGAATATTTGTGATTTTTTTATCTCCCACTCTAATAAAGCTGTACACCAATTTTTACACAAATCTGAGATGGTCAAGTCTGATGACTTGTTGATTTGACATGGAATGTCCCAGGTACAATGTCTACTTTCTCTTTCTTTCTTTTTCTTTCTCTTTTTAAATGTTTCTTTCTTTCTTTCAGGACAATTTGAAGTTTTATAAGTTTAAATAACGTAACTTAATATAACAGTTGTAGTTTCTACTACTTCGCAAACAAGCAATACCGTAATTGCGGGCTACTTGGACCCTTAATGGACTACTTGGACCCACAAAAAAAAAAAATGTTGCGTCGTTTTAACTCCCATATGGAATGCAATGTTGAGTGAGTTCACTGTCAGATCCGTTAGATGGCGTCATAATTAAGATGTAGACATGTTGAAACTAGTTCTGTGGTAGGCTACGAAATAGCAGCATTGGTGAGAATAATCGTTGACGAAAAGAGTGTGTTTATTACCCGCCAAACTTTTGTTTGGAAGTTATTTGTAAGGAAGTGGACGGACAAGTAAACACATATGTAATTAATTACATATAGGTTAATGAAACTGACAGGTAAACTTTTTCATATACACTAAGGTGTGTGCGTAATTTCATTATTTATGAGGTATGTACCCATGATCTGGAAAACAGGGCTACTTGGTCCCACCCCATCCTTTGTTATCTTTATCAATGTAGCATAGAGGTTTATTTTTACATGTCACATAAGTAAGGATTTTTCATTGTTTCCTTACAGAAACTGGTACATAATGGTACAACAATATAAACGATTGCCTGGAAGTCGAAACTATGCTGATTTTACAGAACAACAGCTTGAAGAATGTTTGGCAACAATTCGGTCGGGGAAAATGTCGCAAAGAAAAGCTTAAGCTCGCTTTAAGATAAGTCGTTCCACCATAAAGAGAAGATTGAAGAACAGATCAAGGCAGAATCCAGGCCATTCGAAATCGTTCACTGAAGAAGAAGAATTAGCCTTCGCTAGCCATCTTGAGAAAGTCTGTGATTTCGGATTTCCCGTTGATGAACTTTATTTCAGATTTATTGTGAAGTCTTATTTAGCTATTCATGACAGAACTGTCGTTGCTTTCAAAGACGATCTTCCTGGTCGAGATTGGTTGAAGTTATTTTTGAAACGACACCCGCAGTAAATGACTAGATTCGCTGTTAACATAAAGAGGAGTCGTGCAGTTGTACATGAAAGACTAATCAGCGATTATATGGACAATTTAAGTGAGTTGCTTAAGGAAGTCCCCCCAGAAAATATTTATAGACCTAATTATGATGAGACCAACATGAGCGACGACCCTGGAAGAAAAAATATCATTTACTGTCGAGGATGTAAATATCTAGAACAAATAATGAGCTCTACAAAGTCAAGTACCAGCGTCATGTTCTGCGGTAATGCAGCAGGATTTTCACTTCCGCCTTATGTAATTTACAAGGCCGACAATCTTTGGACAACATGGACAGAAAATGGACCCACTGGAATGCGTTACAATAGGAGTAAACACGGTTGGATAGATTCGGCAATTTTTGAAGACTAGTTTATATCTCATGTCCTGCCAACACAGAAAACAAGAGGGGAAAAAGATCCTCATTGGGGATAATCTGTCCTCCCATTTCAGCGTAAATGTCATAAACTGTGTGCGGAAAATGATATTCACTTTGTGTGTTTGCCACCAAATTCCTTCCACTTGACTCAGCCCCTAGATGTTGCCTACTTTAGGCCTCTTAAAATGAAATGGAGGGATATTCTCACAAAATGGAAACAATCAGATGTTAGGAAAAGACTGTCAACTCTGCCGAAAGATCAGTTCCCAATGCTACACAAAAGAGTGCTACTGGATTTGCGACCAAATTTATCTGACAATTTAAAGGACGGGTTCAAGAAGTGTGGGATATTCCCACTAAATAAAGAGGAAATCATGAGGCGATTACCTAATCAAGATAGAACCACAAATTTGGATTTAATTGGAGAAGCATTCCTGGCACAGTTTGAGGAGAAAAAGAATGAATTTGTCACCCCTCGCATCAAGAGAAGGAAGAAATTGCAAGTGCACCCCGGGAAAAGTATTTCCGAAAGTGACCTTCAGTCACAAGAATTGTCTATTGGCACACCTAACAAGCAATGTAGAGAACAAGGCACGATCAGATCCGACTCAAACTTAGCCCATAGAATACATAATAGAAAAGAAGAAAAAATGCCAAATTGGAGCTGCCCCCATCCAGAAACACCGGAGATATGCTCCGCAACATAACGCACCACGCGACAATATGATATAAGGTAAACATCGCAAGATACCAGTTTATGTCGGAAACGGAAAGGATGGGCAGCACCAGGATATCAAGATATTTGATATGCTATAACACTGACTTGGCGGCCATCTTGGATATAGCGTAAGGTATTGAAATGAGAAGCGGGGTGTATGATATATCAATGTAAGGTAAAATGCAAAAGGAAAACCAATGATGTAACCGCGAAAAACATATGTGTAATGGTATGGACGGGACGAAGTGTAAAAGGCTTGGGCAAAAGAAACGTGTACTCGAAGGGCAGAATAATAGAGCAATACCCCACGATAAATGGTACGCTACAAGTAACTGCAACAGTGTCTGTGCATGGAAGTGCATCCGCCTTGACAGATTATGCCTTCCGAGGATATTGGTGCCTTTCTCTAATATTGTGACTGTTTGGGACCGTCGTGAAACAGTGTAACAAACCGTGCGAAGGAAAAGATACATTCGTAAAGAAATGTAAGCTAGAACAGGGCTGGCCTTTCCCATCCGTACGCACTTTGCTTCAGATAGTGTTGTTTAAACAAACGTGGGCCGAAATGTCTCTTGTTCACACGAAACAACAAGAAAATTGAACAAGAAACCTACAAAACGGTGTCCAGGAGTGGGCTTCAATCACAGGTAGGTCGCGCTTTTGATCACCAATCCAAGATGGTATGTCCTACACTCCGGAGTGAGGTGCCGAATTGTTGTTCCATAAGAGGTAGTCCTTTGTAGATTATGTAGTCTCCAAACGAGTGATCGTATCGCGGGTTGCAATTGTGGTTTTCACTGTTCCAAACGGAATCCCAATATCCTCGGAAGGCATAATCTGTCAAGGCGGATGCACTTCCATGCACAGACACTGTTGCAGTTACTTGTCGCGTACCATTTATCGTGGAGTCTTTTATTCTTCCCTTCGAATACACGTTTGTTTTGCCCGAGTCTTCTACACTTCGTCCCGTCCATACCATCATACATATGTTTTTCGCGGTTACATCATTGGTTTTCCTTTTGCATTTTACCTTACATTGATATATCATACACCCCACTTCTCATTTCAATACCTTACGCTGTATCCAAGATGGCGGCTTTCAAGATGGCCGCCAAGTCAGTGTTATAGCATATCAAATATCTTGATATCCTGGTGCTGCCCATCCTTTCCGTTTCCGACATAAACGGGTATCTTGCGACGTTTACCTTATATCATATTGTCGCGTGGTGCGTTATGTTGCGGAGCATATCTCCGGTGTTTCTGGATAGGGGCAGCTCTAATTTGGCATTTTTTCTTCTTTTCTATTATATGTTCTCTGGGCTAAGTTTGAGTCGGATCTGATCGTGCCTTGTTCTGTACGTTGCTTGTAAGCAAGATCGTTCACCAAAAAAAGGGGGAAACGACAAAAGAAGAAAAAAATGGAAGATGAAGACTGTTTTATCCTTCAGTCATCGGGAGGTAGTGATCTATGTGCTTCTAGTACTGATGATGAAGTTACCAGTCATTTGGAACAAACCATCCCTTTTTCCAGGAAAGAGAAGTCAAATGTCAAACCTTCATTTCAAAATGTGCGGGCAGGGGATTTTGTTCTTCTTCTGTGGAATGGGAAAGAATTTTCAGATGTAATAATGAACACTTTGCCTGAAGGTGCCATTGTAGACTGTATGGAGTCTACAAAAGAAGCCTGGAAATGGCCCAAAGAGAAGGACACACTTTTCTCCAAATGGCATGATATTACGACGAAGATAAATTCTCCTCAATTAATTAAAAGGGGTTTGTTTTCACTACTTCTGAGACTTGCAACCTAACTACAATTTCTGAAGATGACCCACGACAGATATGCCTCATTTTATTTTATGTTCGTAACTATGTATTATTTAATTTCAAATACTTCTCTTGGGCTAAGTGGGAGAGTTTGTGCCATTAGAGAAATCAATTTATGTTTTTAGCAGCAACATGTTCTTGTGCCTACAATATGTCTCATAGCTTATTTGATAGTACCTCCTAACATATTCTATTTCTGATTTGCAGTAAATAAAAAGTGTTATTCTTTGAACACTTGCGTCCTACTTAGTTCCAAAGCAGATTTCAATGGTATTTTTGTTAGAAAATATGAGGGTGGGCACAAGTAGTCTGAACGCGAGTCTTACTTGGGCTCATGAATATTTAAATGATTCGTTAAGTAAAGAATTGGTAACAGATACTTACTCGTGAGTACATGCCTGATGTGGTACAAACGATTACCTAATTACAATGTAAATGTTCATGTATATACTGTGTATACATATTTCATATATCTTATTATATGGTTCTATATTTTAGAAAGATGCATAGGTACAACATGTTGTATATGAGCTCCTTGTGGCTAAGCGGTTAGCGTATGTGCCTTTGGCGTGAGAGACCCTCAAACCATCTTACTTTCACCTAGTAATGCGACCGTGTTGCTGCCAACGAGGAAGAAATATGCCAAGGTGTTTCCTCTCGACGTTTCTCCCATTGTGCGCTTGTTTCAATGGAGGCACAACCAACCCCTGTTTCCATGTCTAATTTTGCAGATGACCCCCGTGGTAGATATTCACGATACGCCACTGGTGTCGCTACTATTTTTATTGCATTCTACACATACGATTTGGTAGTTCAATTGTTTGTTTGACGGCTCTATGTGCATTATTAGCTGAGATAAAGGCCTGCTACGGGTAGTCAGATACAAGTCTGCAACAACGCCTCTAGCGGCTAAATGGGAAAGGATATAAGAAAGTTTGTAAGTTTGTCCTCTAAAAGTTGCCTTACATTTAATGTCCTCTCGAACGATTCCAACAGTTATACCACTTTCCATTGCAAATTTTGAAATTGACCCCCGTTGGAGGTATTCACGAGACGCCACTGGTCTCGCTACTATTTTTATTGCATTCTACACATACGATTTGGTAATACAATTTTCGTTTGAAGGCTCTACGTGTAGTATTAGCTGCGATATAGGCCTGGTACGTTCTTATTGAATCGCCCGGTGTATATATATTGTTATCAGTGGACGAAGTGAGGCAGTATGCAGTGGTATGCCATACCGCCTCTGGTTTTTCAGTGATAAAGTCATACCGCCTCTGATTTTTAAGTGAACAAGACATACCGTCACTGGAAAGTGGATGCTAATATATATTTAATAAATCCATTTTTATACACAGTAATTGACAAAGAGCTTTGCACGTAAAATATTTTATTTCTTATGTAGAAATAATTTCTAAGTTGGTAACACCAACATTTTTTTTTTTTTAATGAGGTGTCTACAAAGAAGTTCACACCCTCCTATGAAAGAATTCGTGTTGGTTGCAGGTAAGGGTCATATGGCAGGCCCAATCCAAACAAAAGGCAGTGTAATTGAGGCGACTAATTTAAACTCAAATCGGAAAATATTGTTATAAGTTTGCCAGAACTTCTTTTGTGTATAGAATGATAAAGAAATATATCTAGTATAACAGTTCAGTAGTTACGAAAAAAAAAAAAAGATATAGGCCTATTTCATGCAATCAAAAAATCTGTTTCTCGTAAGTGTTCGGTTATTATGCGGTATGTCAAAAAGAATAACTTGATGGAGCTTATATATTTTCATTAAAACATATTTTTACGTCTTTCTAATAATTGGATAACAACCTTCCGAGAGCCTGGAATACCCCTCAGTCGTATGGGGAGTCCAGGAGTTTTCCTGCGCGAAATAGTTTAAAAATTGTTAATATAAGAAAATCGGTTTTAGAGCATTTTTGTGTATAATTTTCTACAACATAACGGAATGTTTCCATTCTCAGAAAGTTGGGGCGGGGACAAAGCCTCTCCATGGCCCCCATAATTACGAAAAGTTCTCCCATGGTTTTGAGTCATCATGTAAACATAAGTAGAATATTTTAGGCAACATACCCTCACTGTATTTCAACATTTAGATAGCCGGTATGTCGAGTCAAAATCGTAATAAAACATACTACCTCTGCTTTTTTTTTTTTTTTTTTTTCATTTCGAACACTGAATGTTATATTATGAAAGCATTTGACAACTTCTTAAACTTTGTCTGAATACATATTTTAGTAGAGAATTTCTGTTATAATAAACATTAAAAAAAAAAAAAAAAAGTGTCAAAAGAGTAACAAAAATACGAGGAAGAGTCCAAAATAAGTAGAGATGCAAAAAAGCGGGCTTTTTTGAATCGATGGTTTTTTTCACATAAAAAGCCGGCTTTTTTGGGAAAAAAACGAGAATTTTGGAAATTTTGGCTTTTTTCAGTTTCATGATTTTTCTATCTAAATAGCTTTCTTATAGTATATTCTATACTTAGATAAGAATTCCATGACCTAAATGCCATATTTCGCTCTAAAATTCACCATCAAGATGGATGGAGCACATGTTTTACGAATTAAAGCTAACATGAAGAATGTAGTATTTGAGGGCAATTTTAGAGGCTATTTAACTTTATTTTAACTTTTAAGTTATCGATATTTTTTCTTCTCGATATCATTTCAGTTTGTCGTCTGTTTCATTTCTAAGAGCTTAGTACTCTAGCTTCTAACGCAGGAGTTAAACTTACGTTTTTCTATATATCCGTCAAAGCGTACGTTTTTCAATATATCCGTCTAACCGTACTTCCACATTTCTGTTATACTGTAGCTGTGCAACGATTTAGCAATAATTTTCCGTATACAACCTTGAATACTAATTTATACAAATAATCAGTAGCGGATTTAGAAACGTACTTTGGGACGGGTTTCTCTGATTGTTTCATTTTCTAAAATGTCCTAATTTTATTTGGGAGGAGCTTGAAGTTTATGAGTACAGGCATAACTAATACTGCATTTCGTTTCGTTTATATATTTAGCGATAATCTTCCGGATACAACCTTGAAGATCATTTTATACTGAGAATCAGTGGCGGATTTAGAAAAGTATTTTGGGAGGGTTTTTTTCTTACTAATGTTTAGTTTTTCTAAACATTCGTAATTTTTATTTGACGGCAGCTTAAAGTTAATGAGTAAAGGCATAACTAATAGATATTTCGTTTGTTTTAGACATTCCGTAATTTTGGGGAACAGGCTTTAGTCTGAAAGACCGCCCCCCCCCCCTAACCCTCGCAAAACCGTAACTGCTGGTAATTAGTAATAATAACGATTTAAAAATAATAAGAAATGAAGTCAGCCAACTCACAGTACACGCACTATTTCTACTTCATAGATGGAATGAAGAAAAGTTTTGTCAGAATGGTCGAATGCTGAGTTGAATTCCGGACTTCTTGATAGAAGCGCAAAAGCTCCAGTCAATCATGTTTGTTGTGCAGTTGTATTTATCTTAACTTAAATATATTCCGTAGTCCTTTTTTTGTGTGTGTTGGTGGGGTGGGGAGAGTTCCATAATGATATGAAGGGTGTGAGCCAAGAACATGGTAACTAACAAATTTTCAATTGCTGAGTTACGCAGCATCAGATAGGCAGCAACGCATACCGCTTCGTTTAATCCCTCATGTATAGACTTATGTGAAAAATCAGCTTTCCGACTTTCAAAATGGATTGTGCAGCAGAAAATTTCTAATTTCTTAAAATAGTAAAATTATGGGTTACCATGTTCTTATCTCACACCCTTCATGTTCAATCCCTCTTGTTAAAAATACAGAAAACTTGAGGACTGAATAAACCGTGATGGTGCTTATATAAAACTGTAGAATTTCAAGAATATACAAAACCAAAAGCTCTAGGTGTGCAGCCTTTAAGTGTACCATATAAATCTAAGTATTTCTCTTATGTTTTATTTTAATTTTATTTTGTTCCAAAAAGAGGGTATGGAATATTTTGAAGTAAAAATACTACATAGAATTTTGCTACTTATTTGAGTATTTTTTAAAAGTAGTATTTACTTTTAGGGTTGGCTGGTTTACACCAGCTGTTTTTCTTCTTTTTTTAAAAATAAACAACTGCTTTAAACCGAAAAAAAAGGTACGAAAAATGCGAATCGTGTGAACTTCATGGTGACGTTTCCATACATCAAACCATCTGCATTAGTTTTATTTCCTTTTCACCTTTTAATCAAGGTGTCCCATGTTCAATTCTCGGTCGAACCACGACCCTTCTTTCATGCGTAAACAAAGTAGCGGTTCGGATGTCACTTTAAGCGAAAGTCTTCTCCTTGATAACCTCGGTATTACGTAAGGATGTTAAGCCTGAACATACGAAACGAAACTAAATTGTATATTTCTGCATGCCTGGATGCCTGTTGTTTTATAAAGAAGCCAAGGTTGCTTAAATATACTGATATAAATTGACAAAATTTATCGATTGCCTACGTAGCTTCCAACATTAGCTTGGATTGTATTTTCAATGATATGTACGCACTAAATTTGTAATTTAATACCTCAGTTTTAGCGTACTGATTATGATACATTGACCTTTAAATTTTACATGCAAAGCAATAACAGGATTTTTCCGTTATTGTTTTACATTTAGAGTAATGACGGGATTTTCCCGATGGCTAGGGCGAGAGTTTCTCAATTTAAGAAATTTACTGACCCGACTTCTTTAAGCTTATGTGACCTCTTCCAGCATAAAACCGTTGTTGCATAATAACACCAAGGCGAAACAAACTTATTTCTGTCAATATGTAATATAAATACATAAAGCAAAATATCTAAACCCAAAAAAACCTGGTTTAAACCAAAAAAGCCTAGTTTAAACTCCCCCCAAAAAACGGGTTTTTGGCATTTTTAAAAACAACCATGGCTCTTGCCAACCCTGCTTACTTCTGTATGTAGGAGGTTAAAAAAAATCTTATTATATATATTGGTTAATCCTTTGGAATTCATAATGTAAATATGTTGAGAAATAAAACTGTTTGAAATATCTTTTCGAAATTCATGGTTTATTTTCGAGGTTTTATATTATTATTGGCATCAACCACTAATTAAATGACTTTTTGTGTTGTAGAGAAGCGAAACAAAATCTGGTTTATCAATTTAAAGCAGAATTTTCAAAAAAGCCCAAAATTTCCCAAGCAAAAAAGCGAAGCAGAAAAAACCGAGTTTTTTTTTCCAAAAAAGCCGGTTTTTTCCGAGCCCTTGCATCTCTAAAAATAAGTTTCCTGAGGCGAGTGTGGACAAAGGTGGTAATGCAAGACCAAAACTAGCATGTGACATTAAAGATAAGACGTACCTTTATTTTTCCACATAAGTACCACGTCCATTGAGACATTTGTCATACCGGTCTATAAGCTTCAAAAACCCTTCGAGGAAAAATTCCAGGCTCTGCATACGGAAGAAGCGTTGAACTGCTTCTGTGAATTCAGCATTCCTTCCAAAGCGTCTGCTGCCGAGAGTCGTCTTCAAAGCCGGAAACAGATCGAAGTCACTGGGTGCGAATGCGAAATCAGGACTTCCCTCATTGCTGTTCACTTTCCTAGGGAAAACTTATTTTCGGACTCCCCTTCGTATTAATATACAGGGTGGTAGGTAACTCCACCGACAAACTTTGGGAGGTGATTCCTTATATGAAATGAAAGAAAAAAAAAGTTCTTATAAACATAGGTCGAAAAACGTCTCATTTCAGACTTATCAACCGCAAATTTTCGAAAAATCATGTTTCGAAACTCCCTGCCTTAGAAACTATAGGATCTATAACAAGCGGTTTAAGGAATTACACAGGAACTAGTATGCGAACTATCTAAATATCCATGTTTTACCATCCTCCGTTATCGGCGAAACGAACGCGTTATTAGTACTTAAAGAAGTATCCCTATACCTGAATTTCCTTTTTACGAACGCGTTATTAGTACTTAAAGAAGTATCCCTATACCTGAATTTCCTTTTTACAGTTCGTTTCGCCGATAATGGAGGATGGTAAAACATGGATATTTAGATAGTTCGCATACTAGTTCCTTTGTAATTCCTTAAACCGCTTAGAATCGGTCCTGTAGTTTCTAAGGCAGAGCGTTTCGAAACGAATTTTCGGCGGTTCATAACTCTGAAAGGAGACGTTTTTCGTCCCATGTTTATTAGAACTTTTTTCTTTCATTTCATATAAGGAATCACCTCTCAAAGTTTGTCGGTGGAGTTACCTACCACCCTGTATTTTCACAATAAAATGAACACTTTAATTGGTAGAAAGCATGGGCGTAAGACGAATGTAGTATATTTGATAACCACAATTAAGGACGCCTTTGGTTTAAGAGAGGTTTGGCAGCATAGATAAGTCAAATTGTTTCCACAACAGTGATGTATTTCGGGGGGCTTCCAGACTTAAGACTTCCGAAATTTTATTTAATATTTTGAAGTAAATGACATATCCTGCTGAATTTTCATGTCCCCAGGAATAAAGTTAGCAGAGCTTCCCCCGAAACAAAATCTAAATATGCCACTGTTTTAGAATCTTATCTGTATCTATCATCATAAGCAGATGAGATTTTTTTAAAAAAAAATAAATATACTGTAGCGTTTAATAGGTAATTAACATGTTAAAATTGCAACGCTTGTAAACCATAGTATGCTAACGGTACACCAAGATGGTTTTGTGTTCAATGTTTTCATACTACAGAAATAACTTTTGTTATATATTATTTTAAAAATAGAAACTAATGCAAGTAAATAATACTAGCAAACTCGCACGTCCTGCGCAAGGGTAGAATATTATTATTGTCTTCGAATTTAAGACGTCCTTAAATCTAAGATGCACCCCGATTTCGCTCGGTTAAATTAAGGAAAAATAGTAATATGTTCCGTTTTTACTATTACTAAAGCTCTCTTTGATATTGGTCATTTTCGGTGATTTTATATATCCCTCTCCCCTCCCCATGTTGCGGGGCACGGCATGATAAAAATTATCCCAGGCCCGAATGCCATGTATGTTGATAATTTCATCGACATTGGTTGGGTGGTTCAAGAGTTATTAAGTGTTATTTATTTTTATATATCTCTCCCCTCCCCTCCTCCTTCCCTAAGTTCTACCGTCAAAGGGATATGATAAAAACCACCCCAGGTCCGAACCTCATCTATGTTGATTATTTAAGATCGGTTCGGTGGTTTAAGCGTGATGAAGTCACAGTCACTTTTATTTTATTTTATTTTATTTTATTTATTTATTTATTTGGGGGCGCGGTGGCTCAGTAGTAGAGCGCTCACCTCCGGTGCTTGGGGTCCCTGGTTCGATCGCAGCTCGCGCCGTGTGAACTTTGTGGTGGACAAACACCGTGCTCGTGGGTTTTCTCGGGGTCTCCCGTTTCCTCCCACTTCCTTCATTTCACTCCTCTCATCGTCACCGTCTCCTTTAGCCTAACCGGCATAACCGTGGGACGTAAAACAAAGATTTCATTTCATTTTTATTTATTTATTTATTTATTTACATATCGTCGCATGAGAACCAGAGGGACGTAACTCCAAAAATGCGGTTTTCGTTTCCTTCATGTTTGGACGTAATACTGAAAACCCCGCTTGGTGTAAATGGAACGGAACGCCATCTGCTCTTCTTGTCGATCATATATTGTAATGTAGCTCAATTAGGCCTACTATCTTATTAAAAACACATCTTTCTAAGAAAATAATATTTTTGTCCTCTCCCCTATAAACTTACGCAAATGGAGTTACGTTCGTCTGGTTCTCATGAGACGATATGTCCCCTCTTCCCCTCCCCTACATCGTGCTGTCAAAGTAAAATGACGAAAACATCCCAGGTCCGAACCTTATCTATGTTGAAAGTTTGTTGTTGATCAACTAGATATAACTTGGGCCAATTTGTGTCAAAAAATTATTACTATAGAGAATATTTCAGTATTACATATTTCTTTTGAACTATTAGTGATGTGCAAGGTGACCAGACGTCCCGTTTTAGCCGGGACAGTCCCTTATTTTCAACCGTTGTCCCGTTTTTTCTGATTCTCAAACGGGACGCCTAAATGTCCCGTTTTTAAGCAAACATGACCCAGGTGTCCCGTAATTATTATTCAAAATATAAATGGCCAATGCTAATTCTACACTCTTCCGTACCAACACGCATTCGGAAGGTTCAGCCGTGCCTAGAACTTCTGAATATTCAAATGAGAATTGAGTGTTCAGTGGTTCAAGTGGGAATTCTGAGTGTTGAAGTAGTTAAAAGTATTGTTGGGTAGTACTTAAGTAAGAAATGCTGTGTTATCATTCTTACTTGTGTATTTTGTAAATTGAAAACACTGCTGATTCCCAAAATGCAATGTGCAAGTCACTCCCCCCCCACCACCACCACGTCGCTGATTCGTATGCGTCCCGTTTTTGAAAGTAAAAGTTCTGGTCACCTTGGTGATGTGGAAAAAGAACTAAGTTTGGTATTGTAACGGAAATTTGTAAAATAAAAAAAAAAAAAAGAAAAAAGTTTTGATCTCTGAAATCATCAAAAACTTGACAATAAGTTAAAAGTAATAGTTTGCAGTTTTGCCGTCTGGTGGCTTCTTTGATAGAGAGCTTCTGTGAACATTAAAGACATGGTGCCAACTATCGGAAGTGTAATGAACTTCAAGAATTAACGTGAAAGAATGTTACTTTGGTGCAGTTGCATTCAACGTTTTGAAATCGAGGGAATACGGCCAAAACGGTAACGGTCTAGTCCAGCGTTTCCCAACCTATTTCAATTTGCGGCACACAGAATCTATACTTTAATTTTTGAATTATCGAAACCGTAAATTTTTGTTTCACTTGTGTGTGCTTAATACAAGCTCATTGCGAGGTACTTTGTTTCATATTAATAATTAAAATGGAAGTATTTGCTTTTTAAACATTAGAACAAAATTATATTACAGCAATTTTAGATTATATCAATACAAAATAGGAGCATTATGTTTTATTCAACGTTTGCACTCAATTTTCTACTTATCCTTGGTTGCTTGTCATGGTAGCAGTAATAGGGTATGGTTTGAAGTGGCTAAAGGTAATGGAAGATATTTGGTGCATCTAGCAAGAAACATATAATTTTACACAGAAATGAGTAGAATTCGCAAAGTTGAATTTAATTTGGTAAATGTGATTGTAAGAATTTAACTAGTTTTGAGTCAGTTTGAAAATTCTCTGTAGCGTTATTTTTTAGAGGGGGCATAAAATAATTTAGGGTGCAGTACCCCTCTAGCCCTTTCCACGCTACGGGCCGGAATCCTTACCAAGCCTCTCCTTTACGCCGTGAATACAATAAAATACAGTATATTCCCTAAAAGACTGCCTTGAAAAGAATATTTTCTGTGTTGTCGGGGTTCCATTAACTGTAGGCTGATTCCTATTCCACTTTAAATTGTTGTCCAATCTCATAGAGCTTGCTAGTACTGAGAACAACATTAAAGAAAGTTCCACAATTTCCAGATTCACTTCTTCCTTTGCTATTCCATTTGTGGCCCCGCGTAACGTAGTTGCTAACGATCCCAGGTCCCTGGTGCGAGCAGTCCCGGGATCGATTCCCGGAGGGGAACACTCGGTCGGAAAGGTGTAAGAGCTTCTTAGGCCAGCCATTCTGAGTTAGGTTTTTCCTCATTCCCACCAGGCAAAATGCCGGGATGGTACCTTACATAATGGTCCCCCCGTTCCTTTCTTCCTCTCTAATTCCCCGGGCAGTGTGATCACCTAAGGACGTCATCCAAGGGCGCCAATCCTGGGGGGCCGGAGGGCCCGGACCCCCAAAGCTCATATGTGCCCTCCTATTGTATTTATGAATATACAATATTTGGCATAATTTAAATGCAATCTGTCTTAAAATCCTCATATATATACCTTCTGCATCTGAATGTCCCCCCCCCAAAAAAAATACAGAGAAATCGGCGCCCTTGACATCATCCCTCATAAGTATGACGAGCTAACATGTCTATAGATGCCGAAAGCCCAGAAATCTATTTCCTAATCCTATTGCACTGCACTGGTCAGTATTTTGGCATTTCCCTAAAGTTCCAAAAAATTTCAAAATTCTAAATTCCTAAATCATACTCCAAGGATGTTTCTTTCACAATTATTCCCGAAATAAATAAGTAAAGTAGCATTACGTTCTGTACACCACATGAAGAAGTTTGGTTTTTATGGCGTGATATTTTTCTCAATTATTATTGAAATCGAAAATGGAACATATTCTTGGAACGCTTAATCGAATGTAGGAAACCATTTATCACTATTTGGTGTCGTTATCACTCTATTATGATCAACCTTAAAACCGGAAGTGGAGCTCCCTCGTGGCTAAGCGCTTAGCGTACACGCCTTTGGCGCGAGAAATCCGGGTTTGATTCCCAGCGGGAGCTCATGTGGTTCGGATTCCACGTTAAACTAAAATCAACTCATATCAACTCAAAACCGGAAGTGGTTGATCTGCCCCTTGCGGTTTTAGTAGAGATATTATAGTGGCAATGGAATGCATATATTCTTGGGACACTAATTGATTACAGAAAACAGCTTTTCAGTAACTGTTACAGTTTTCACTCTATAACGATTAACATTAAAACCGGTAGCTGTTTGATTTCTTACTTCCGGTTTTAGTAGACAGATTACAATGGACATGGAGCATAGTTTTGGGACGCTTGATTGATTACAGAACACCATATCTTGCTATTAATTACGGTTTTGCTTCTATTGCGATCAATGTTAAAACTAGAAGTGGTTGATCAGAGCCACTTCTGGTCTGAATAGACGGTTAAGAGAGAAGATGGTACCTATTCTTAGAACGGTAAATCCATTACAGAAAAAGCACTTCTCGTTTCTGTTTTATGTAGATGAATATTGAAACCGGAAATTGCAGTGGATTCCAACAATTTACTTTTGATTTTAGTCGAGAGCTAAGAATGGAGGCGTAATGTATTTTTCGGACCCTTAATCGATTGCACAAAACCATATGTCTATATCTATGACAGTTTTTGCTCTACAGCAATCAAAATTAAAACCGGAAATTGCTCATTTCTACCGCTTCTGGTTTGGGGATCAGGTCCAAACCAGATTTTTTCCCTAACTTTTGACATCCTGAGCAAATTTGGTGATGACTGATCGGGAAGTTCTTGAGTTTTTTTTCTTTCTTCCAGACGAATAAACGAGGTCAATTGGTAAACCAACTCTTTAATAATAAATACTAAAAAAAAAAAAAAAAAAAGCAACTACGTGTTTTCAACCCATGACCCTGATTCTGAGGAAATTATATTGATTTTTTTTTCCTGTGAATAATTTAACCTTGATAGTTGCACGTGGTACAAAAGGTAAAATCATTTCCTGTAAGAATAATATTCAATTCTAGATATTATCATAAAAGTGCTTATACAAAAAGCGTTCAATAAGTTTTGCACAGATGGTCATAAAATTATTATTAGTTCCAATGTGATGATTAAATTTTAGGTGAACATACTTTGATCCTTTGGCTATAAGGCCATCCCAGTCAATGTAGCCTCCATCTGCTGTGACGCATCTTGTCCAACGTTCTTTCCACGCCTTGAATGCACTTTGGTAAAATTCAGGTAGATTACTTTTACGACACGACCGTTTCATACAAGAAATTAGGGCCTTATCACTGTCGAGTGTTTTTCCTCGCAGGTGGAACTTCAGATAACCTAATAGGAAGAAATTCGGAGGAACGAAGTCCGGACTATAGGGAGGATGAAGGACGACTTTCCATCCCATTTTGATTTTCTGCTCTGCCATCATGGCTGTGTGAGGCTTGGCATTTCATGATAAAGGTTGATGACCTTTCCTTGCAGCTCTGATCTTTTGGTCGGAGAGCACGTCGTGGCTTATTCACTGACAAACAATAACGCTCGTTGTTAATTGTGGAGCCATGTTTCAAGAAGTCTATGAAAATGACACCACTCTGAACCCAGAAAAAGGAGGCCATAATATTTTGGCCAGATCTGCAAAGTATAGGTTATTTAAACCGCTGCAACCAACGTTGGATTCTGGCGCGGTCAAATATGTGACTCCCATAAGCCGGTAGCAACTTTCTATGAATGATGCAAAGGCACCCATCCCCCCCCCCTATGGAAATTGTACTTCAGAATATCGAAAATCCAATGGAATTTTTACATTAGTTACAGCAAAATTTGAAACTATTTTCGAAACGTCGCTTATATTTGCCCCCTCTTGGAAACCACAACATGGGCGCCCTTGGAATGATGTGGTTGATTCATTACCGGTTTTGAACAGAAATTCGACTACCGACCGTTTCGGTTCCTGATGTCTACTATAGCGTCCATTATGATTTACCTGTGACAATAGGGAAAAAAAATTATCATTTTGAAACCAAATTATCAAAGTGTGTTCACCTAAAATTTCATCATCATATTGCAACTAATACAATTTTATACCCCCACATGTGCAAAACTTATTGAACTCTCTTTGTATTTATACCATGAAAAGCAAGTATATAAACTTAGTTTATGAATTCATTCACTTTATTTCGATGAGAAACTCGAATGGCCACATTAAACATGAAAGGCAAAATATTGATGTTAAGAAAATTGAAATGAATAGAAAGCAGCAATGAACCCATATTTTCTCTCTTCAATTCAAATAGTTTTTCGACGATGCTTTTTATCGGAGCAATTTTCCTTTTTTTTTTTTTTTTTAATTATTTCACATCAAAATTGAAGCAGTCCTACGTTCGCCACTGAGTTCTTCAGCACTGTTTTCCGTAAACCTATAATGCACTACTGTTTGTGAAAATATGTTTAAACTGGTATCATTTATAGAGCATATAATTTTAACAAAATGACATATGCATAAAACCAGCAGCACCCTCGGCTCGTTAAACGCAATAATTAAATAAAGAACAACCGTGTTAATTGTAAATTAATCCATTTTAAAAATTACAAAATTACAGAGAAACATGCTTGGTGTAAGCGTGTTGATTGTTTAAAATTGTATAATTGTTGTGACTTTTATTAGTAAGAAAACACCAAAAATCGTGTTATTGAAATTACTTTTCTGTGTATAGTGTTTGTTTTTAAAGAAAAATGAACAGCGTTAAAAGCAAACTTTCCAGGTTTAAACTTGGAAGACAAGTATGAAATCAAGTCGATTGTCAATATTTTTTCATTTTCTTCTAATGATAATCTCTTTGCGGAAGATCTTAAAAGACATTAAAAATCTCGCGACACACCTGACGTATATTCAATACACCAATGTGTTGCGACATAGCGATTGAGAAACGCTGGTCTAGAAGTACTTTTCTCTGTAGTCTGTGGTACAGTGATTACATCAATAAAATGGAGGTCTCGCTTCAAGAACTTGCAGGGATGACTTTTTGTTTTTTTTTTTTTTTTTTTCTGTACAAGGTAATGCAAGCAGTAATGCAACCGCTAGGTTATATTGGAACAGATATCCCGACAGGATAGATCCCAAATACTTCATGTTCTCTACTATTCTTCCGTTTACGGATAACAGGGCACTTTTGACCAGTCTTTTATGGCCATAGCAGGAGACGAACTGCCTGGACTTTGAAGAAACGGTATTTAATCGTGTTGCAGAACAACGTCAATAAGTACTCGGAACTTAGCACAGATATGGGGCTGGTGCAAAGTACTGTTTGGAAAGTACATGAACTGCAAATGCACTCCTATCATCCACAGAGAGTTCAAGGACTCAATAGAAATGATTTCGAAACTCGTGTTGTATTCTGCGAATGGCTAGTTCAAGCGCTGTTTTGTCAGACCTTCCATTTCATCCCTATATAAGCCTACTTTTCACAGATGAAAGCTGTTTTACGAGAGACGATGTACTTAACAGCGGAAATAGTGCTGTATGGCTGAAATAATCATCTGTGGACCGATGCAAATTCTCATGATACAGTTGTGAAAGGAAATCAAGAGAGAAAAATGAAATGAAATCTCTGAGTTTTACTTCCCACGGTTATGCCGGTTAGGCTAAAGGAGACATGATTATGAGAAATGAATTAAGAAAGTGGGAGGAAACGGGAGAACCCCGAGGAAGCCCACGCACACAGTGTTTGTGCACCACAAAGTTCACTTGGCGGGAGCAGGGTTTAAACCCGGCAGGTGAACGCTCTGCCACTGAGCCACCGCGGCCCGAAATCAAGAGAGATTTGCACTAAATGTGCTTTCAGACTGCAGTTGCATGGGATAGGGAACTCATACAAGTAATGCAAATGAGTACCTCAAAAGTTATTAGAACAATAAATGAAAGTGTGTTTGTTCTTGCTCACTCGGCACCTGAACACACCCATCTTTGATCTCTTGCTCACTGATGACGAAAAGTGGATCCTCTATGACACACTCAGGCGTACCAGACATTGATTGTCTCCATATGACCCTGTTACTCACACCTCAATACCACCTCAGCATCCACGAAAGATCATGTTCTCTGTATGGTGGAATTGTCGGCAAGTGGTGCATTAAGAGCTCCTTCTATCTGGTCAGATCATTACTGCTGAACTCTACTCTCAGCAGTTGCAAAGGATGCACTGTATGTTGCGGCAAAAGGAGCCGGCAATGGTGAATCGCAAGAGAATGCTATTCATGCATGGTAATGCCAAGCCATATGTGGCAAAAAGGGACCAGCAGACCCTTCAGCAACTTGGCTGGGGACACTTTACCATGCACCATATTTACCAAACTTTGTGCCAACAGATTACCACTTGTTTCATTCCCTCAAGAGCCACCTCCTTGGCAAATGAGAGAGATCTGCAGAACTTCTTTGCATCCACGACCGCTGAATTTTATCACCAGAGTATTATGCATCTGCAGAAACATTTGCAAGAGATATTGGATGCTGATTGAGATTACTTCGAAACTGAAAGGTTCGTGCCGTCCATTATATTGCTCTTTGTTTATCACTGCTCTAAAACGGCAAGAACATTTTTGGCTATCTTGTATGTTCTCTCATCGTGCTTTTGTATGACGTGCCAAATATTCTATTTTTGTTTGAGAGTGCCCTTACGCAGCCTCTGATATTACCATCAGAAATATAAAAAGATATGAAACATAAAACTAGTTAGGTATTTGTCACATAAAACTAGTGATTTTTGCAAAGCATATCTATGCGTGGACGAACTCTGAACACAGTCTCATGTCCAGTGTTTCTTCCCAAAGAAAAATGAACAGCGTTAAAAGCAAACTTTTCAGTTTTAAACTTGGAAGACAAGTGTGAAATGAAATCGATTGGCGATGAATATTTTTTTTAAATAATCTCTTTGCGGGAAACCTTAGAAAACATTAAAAAATCTCGCGACACAGCGGTTGAAAAACGCTGCTTCAACGTATTTATTCTTTTCCAGTCCCACATTTTTACCATGTTCTGCCCACTCTATTCGAAACAATTACGGTGATTACAGTATATAGTTTCTCGTCGTATTTTGTACTTTGATCCTACTTTTGTTTGGGATGACCACTGATATTCCGCTCCATTTTTACATTAATGGAGTCCAACAACGACGACACCGCACCTCAATCCGACAACTCTTTTTCCAATTGTAGACATTTTTGTATCATTCAGTCAAAAATTTTGGCGAATTACAGCTCAAAACCGACACATTTCCGGAGAAGGGTTCCTTATTTCAAATTCTTTCTTTCATCGTTGTCCGTTATCCCTTCCAAGGTTACAAACACCCTGTAGTTTCATTTTGTTCTGGTCACTCTTTTTTTTTTTTTTTTTTCCTTGTTACAATATTCCCAAACAGCAGTTCAGTTTATTAAAGAAATTTTCAGAAAAAAATAACCGAAAATCGTCCAAATATTTTGGAAATGAATATTAAGTATTCCAATTGAATGGCACAAAATACTGTTCAATAATACCATAATGAAATACCATACCGCCACCATCGGTGATATTTTATGTAATGGCCGTGAGTTTGGGCTATTGCTCTGAAGCGGAGTTTCTATTGAAACTAACTCGTGCGAAGTACAGTCACGTCGAGATTAGTCTACTCTAATGGTTCTCAACTGTTGTATCGCGACACACTGAGTCCCGCAAAGTGTGTATTGAAATTCGGGAATTTAATGAGGCAATTAATCAGAATCAATTTAGAGACAAACTGTAATAGCCAGTGCCTCCAACGACAGTAACAATGATCAGTACTATAGAGTCACTACTTTTTATAAACTTATAGTTTTATACTATTATCAGTGGCGTAAACCACAAGGAGAGTTTCGGGATTTTAACACCCCTGAACAAGATATTATGGGAAAATAAACATTTGCTATATATTCTCCTAAAGATGTACACTCATGTCCAAAATTATTGTCGCATGTCTATAAATATGTTGTTGTAGGAATATAATTTGAAAACGAATTCGCCCGATATTTCTTATAATATTAGTATGTGTATAATCGGCAGACATGTATGTGGCAAATTTTATGTCAAAAGAACGAAAATAAAACTTTCTTGTCCATTTCGCAACAATTTGTTTTACTCATTCTAATTTTCGTATTTATAATTATTTTCCTATAAAATTTATCAGTAATATACATTTCCCGATTATACACATAGTATCAGCATTAAGAGTACGCTGCAAAATCATTATCAAATTATATTCTTACAAGAAGACAGTTATAGATATGCGACAATCATTTTGGACATGAGTGTACATAATCATGCATGTGGTGAAAGAAAATGAGTTTGAATGTTTGACACCCGCTTGATGAAACTCTTCGTATTCCACTGAAGTGAAATTTATATAACTTTAATATATCAAACAAGTGTGTCATGATGTCGTATGTGCACAGTAAACTGTGCCGTCAGTCAAAAAAGGTTGAGAACTACTGGTCTACTCCCAATGCTTCGCTTTCCAGAGACTAAATAGTATGAGTCGTCTGCATTCAAGGGCCCTTTTCCATTAGCGAAAACGCTGCACAGAATCACATGTATTTTCCTTGTATGTTCTCTAAATGACCACCATACCAGCGGGAGTGCTAGGGGGCGTTTGCTAGTTTAATCTATTTTAAACTTATAAATATGACTACTGCTTGTTTTTGATGACTTAATCAAATGAAGTTTCTTCCCTCCCAGCTAATCAAGTGGCCACCGCATGTGGCTTTGGTGCACGTGGTCCCGGGTTCGATTCCCGGTGCGAAAGCACAAAAAAAAATTAATTTCACATTTATTCACTTTCGTTAACCTTTTGTCTATTTTAGCTTAGATACGAGGGTGCATTAGAAAGTTCGTGGCCTGGCCTACAAAATTAGAAAATATTTGGATAGCTAATACCGTAAAATGGGGGAACATCAGCACCCAGGTGTAACATTTGCACAGGAAGGGGTAAATTTGGCAACGCGGTTCTGCAGAAAAAATCTCTCTTTTTTAGCTCTTTTTTTCCTTTAATCTCGTTTTCAACAATTACTTTAACATAGACCAACAAATAGACAAGCATAGTATATTGAAGCGGTTGCGAACAGCTCCACCAATGAAGACCAATATATCTTTTGTTCATATCTCTGAAATAATTATTCAGGCCTGGACTGGATTCACTGGGTGAACTGTTTAAATTGGGTGTATGGCAATTGTAGTGAGAACACTACAGACCATAAGCGCCCGAAGGGGGGGGGCAGGGTGCGACCCCCATGGCTCATGAAAATGTATACGTAATATAGCAAATCACGTATATTAAATACCAGAAATGCCAGACATAATATATCAATCAACAGACAAATTCTGACCAAAGCATATATTAACTAATAAATAATAGCGTTACAGTTTCGGCAAATTAACTTTGCCTTCATCAGACACATTATCTGTTATCTGATAATGTGTCTGATGAAGGCAAAGTTAATTTGCCGAAACTGTAACGCTATTATTTATTAGTTAATATATGCTTTGGTCAGAATTTGTCTGTTAATTTATACAAGAAGTTCCAAAGATAGAATGAATATATCAACCATGGAGATGCCCCCCTAGAAAATTTTTCTTCGGGCGTCACTGCTACAGACCCTTATTATGAATGTCCAGTGTGCAATACCGGTATCCCTAATTGAGCACTTCAAATTCTGTTATAGTATTTCAGCACTATTTTTGTAATTTATTCATCACTCAAGTTATGTAATCAAGGGATGTCTGTTTTGCTATACATAAATTATACAATTAGTGGTTTTAATAAACTAAAAATATAGTAAAATATTTTTTTAAAATGTTTTTAGGTGCCAATGTAGCCTCCATTGAATACAAATTTTCTAAAAAAAAAAAAAAAAGCCATATAAATGACTTGCCAAAGTTACCCGTATACGGGGTAAAACTGGTATAAAAAAATTATGATGATACAAATTCGAATTTTGAAAAAGGTGTTACAGATATTACAAGAGAAAGGTTCAAATGTCATGTTGACTTTTTTTAAAAAAAATTGAATCTTCAATAGTTTTTGAAAAATCTTTTAAAAATCTCAAAAAAATTGCCAATGTTCCCCATTTTACGGTATTTTTTCACTTAATCCCCCTCGACTGAAATACATTTACGCAGGTTTCTAAACAAGTGAAAGAACGATGGGGGCAGATCAGGCGAATAGGACGGGTGCAGCAACAGTTCTAACCTACAGGAATGAATTGCTAACATGGATACAAGGGACGTATGAACGCGCGCATTGTCGTGGTCATTTTCTACAAGTCACAAATTTCCGTCACTTCCGCCGACTTAGCGCCTTATAAACTCCTCACCTCAAACAACAGAGAAATGAAATTTTACACAGTGAATACCAACGGACATAGCTACGCACCTAAAGTATACAAACATAAAATAATTGCTTTCTTCCTAGTCAGGTCACGAACTTTCCAAGTCCCCTTCGTATCAGACAACTATTTTTATAAGTGGGTTAATATATATATATATATATATATATATATATATATATATATATATATATATATATATATATATATAGATAGATATAGATAGATAAAGAATATGTGACAAATCATAAATGTTGAGTTGTGACCACGTGAGAGCTAGTTTCAAATCGACCTACAGCAATATTTTGGCTCATATTCAACATATCATATCTTAACTACTGAATTTAAAACTTTTTGATTTAACGTCCCAGAGTCATGCCCTTTAGTCTAAAATACGGATGATTAAAGGCAGTAAATGATTGTGAAATTAAATTTTTGTGCTCTCACACAAGGAACTGAACTCAGGACAACGTGCACCCAAGACACACGCACCAGTCTGTAGATCAACGGCCACGGCTTATCTGAACTACTTATTGTATTCACGTTTTTTTTTGTTTTTTTTTTTAATTGAACGTCCCACTATTATGCTCCGAGATAAGGAAGACGATGACGTTGATAGTGAATGAAACGATAGAATGAAGAAAATGGAAGGAAACAGGAGAACCCGTGCAGATGGTGTTGGTTCACCACAAAGCCATGACCAGAGTTGGGTTCGAACCAGAGACCCCACTCATCGGAGGGAGGTCTCTGAAGTTGCTTCTGATGACCAGTAGCGTAGAAAGCATCTCATCAAGGGAGCTTTAAGAAACCAAGTTTATATCATTTCAGAACGTGGAAGTAACATTTTCAAGCCAAAGCCCGAAAACTAATAATAACCTCATTAGTTCCAGGACTTGCCAACAGACAGTATATTTAATAATAATAATAATAATAATAATAATAATAATAATAATAATAATAATAATAATAATAATAATAATAATAATAATAATAATAATAATAGTTTCAGGACATGCATGATTTTTGTACACTTAGAGCTTCCAAATCTGGTTGGAGGAAGATGTAGAAAGATAAAATGGACAGGGAGAGAGTAACAAACGAAAATGTCTTAAAATGGATAGGAGAGAAGACGCTTCTAGTCAGGGGCGTCATTTAGGGGGGCAGGAGGGGGCAATTTCCCCCCAAGAGTTTGGGGTTTACGTATACTTTAATCGATTGTCTACTAATATATTAGTACAAAATGAGAAAGTCTTACGTCAGTGGTGCTCTTGCCCCCCTCAAGCGAAGTGTGAAATGACACCCCTGCTTCTAGCCACCATCCTTCGTAGAAAGATTAATTGGATTGGACACTAATTGCGAAGAAATTGTCTTCTTCATACCACCATAGAAGGAAAGATGGACGGAAAGCGAGTAGTAGCAAAAAGAACACAAGTAATTCATGATTTGAAAAATGGAAAAAAATATTGGGAGTTAAAAGAGGAAGCTGAAAATCGAGAAACATGGAAGAAACATTTCTAGGTCCAAACTGAAAATTAAGAAGAAAATGAAACAACTCATTGGTCCAAAGACCTTCCAAAAGGCAGATTACTTAATAATAATAATAATAATAATAATAATAATAATAATAATAATAATAATAATAATAATAATAATAATAATAATAATAATAATAATAATAAGAAGAAGAAGAAGAAGAAGAAGAAGAAGAAGAAGAAGAAGAATATGGTAAAGTTTATTTTTATACGAAGGCTATTTCTTCAACCTTCGATAGAGCATAACACAAGAAAATGTGAATCACAAAATCATTTTATTACCAAAAGTCAAGCACAATTACAGTTACTTCTCCGCATAGTCACCATAAAGATTAAGGCATTTGTCATATCGATGAACGAGCTTTCCAATACCCTCTTGCTAAACGGTTGTCGCCAGCGTATGGAGATAGGTTTTCACATTGAAGTTCTCCATTGGTGCGAAAGTGCTATCCCCCCAGACCTTGTTTCAGCAGCCGAAAAAGATGAAAGTCACTAGGCCACTCATCTCTCAAACCACTTGATCCATTTGCTCAACAAGGTTTTTGTCATTGGCGACAGACTTGCGTCTTTGTCCACCTTCATCATGAACATCCGTTCGGCCTTTTCTACACCATTCACACACAACACCCTCACCAATACAGTGTGCACTATAAACACAGCTTATTTTGCGATGAATTTCTGCTGTACTATTCCCTTCTGCCTGTATAAAACGAATGACGCTTCACAACTCACACTTGGCAAGAGAATCAATGATTGCAGCCATGTTTACTCGCCTGTAGCTTAACTCCTACTAACATGCTGAATCTTGCCGTGGCAGGTATCATGGAATGGCCTCCTCAGTCTCCAGATCCTAAACCCCGTCGAACTTCTCTGGTAAGAGCTTGTCAGAAGTGTACGAAAAGACTGTCCAACATCTGCTGATGATGTGTTTGATATTCTGCAGAACTCCTGGAATAATAATTCAGATGAAAATCTTCAAAAACTCGTAAGCCACATGCCCCAATTCGTGAAACGAATGATAGCGACGAAAGGCGGTTTCTTTGACGAGAAGAACATTTAAAGAATTTGCCAATTTCCTTTGTTGGATAAAGTTATTATGTTATTCTGATGTTAAAACTATCACTGTGTTCCTAAACTACCAAGTATCTTGTCCAAAATTGCATTGGATTACAAGCCAAACTTAATATTTCCCTGTTCTTTGGTCTGTCCGGAAACTTTTGACCGGCAGTGTATATATACTATTGGTAAGGCAAATATGTCATCCTTTTTATCGGATATGACACAAATTCGTAAAAAATAGGAATAAAATCAGGGGTAAAAGTGAGGGGGAAAGCGGGAGAACGCCGTTTCTCCATTTCCAGAAAATACAGGGTTTTCATAAAGTCTGGACGGATTTAATTTGCTTATAATTTTCATAAAAATGCTCATAATGAAATCAAATAAAGTGCAAACGGTAGCGGAAGGATTAAATTTTTACCTGTAATCTGCACCAGCTCAGTTCATTGACCGCCACACCTCCAACTGGGCACCATTTACGTCCACTTCTGTGGGCTGTTGATGATGCTTTCCCTTACCCTGCTCACTGTTGCAGGCGATGTTGGCGGCCTCCCACTTCGAGGACGGTCCAGGACGCTTCCTGTATCCAAGAACTTAGCATGCCACTTTCGGATTGCACTCTCAGTCGGTGAACACTTTTTGAACTCTTTGGTGAACTTTCGACACACCAGAATTGGTGATTTTAGCTCTGCGTACTACAGAACACATTGCGCTTTCTCTTTCACCAACGCCATCTTTGATACGGTAAAAAAATTAGTCTTCTCAGAGGAGTTTTTCATTTATTTATTTCTTTAAAAGACACACACACCAATACAGCTTACAACTTACTTTTAACAGTCAACATTGAAACAACAATGAAAACAACAATGGATGAAATTTGGTAAGAAACTGACCCTTCCCCTCCCTCTCCCTCTCTCAACGTGTTCAGAGTTGCCGCTTATCTAACAGTGTTGCCAACTAAAAATTTAATATTTCCGCTACGGTTTGCACTTTATTTGATTTCATTATGAACATTTTTATGAAAATTATAAGCAAATTAAATCCGTCCAGACTTTATGAAAACCCTGTAGTATCCATGGCGTCCCTCCACTTAAAAAATTACAATGGGCAGATTGGTACGGGAGACGGCGTGATCCACTTTACCCTGAATAAAATTGCCTTTCAATTGTTTCAAATTGCCGTCAAACGTTCCTTTTTTCGCGCATCCATAAATTTTCAAGATTGTTTGTATAAATAGACGCAGAATTTGGATTTCAAAAATCTGATGCGTGATAACGTCATGAAGATAAAATTCCATTTTGGACTTCCGCTGGTCATCCATCGGAAATTATGCGGCTTCCTAAAAGTATACCATCTAAAAAAAAATCTCTCAAAGTTCTCATTTTCACCCTAACTTCGACAAGGAAAATCTGTCACTAGAATCTGAATTCCTGCAAAAATCCGCGGTCTTCTCGCTATAAAATAATATATTATCTTCTTCAGAATTTAGTTTAATCGATTTCGACAGTAACGGGATATCATTTGAAGTTACGATTTCCGTTAGTAACGCAGGTTTCTTGCTAGATTGTAACAAGCCGATAGCCAGCCCAAAAATGTAAGGGGGCGGTAGAAGTTAGGGGGACTGATCCAACTATACTATAGTTTATCATCATATTACAGTTCATTTGCAAGCCTACTGTGAAAATTTTAGGGGGCCAGTAAAAATTTATAGGGGCCGTCCCCCTCTAGACCCCTGGATATGGGCCTGGATTGTAATACTTGGCAGCCCCGAAATTCCTGTAGGATTGAGTATAGCCCGCTCTTTCCAGTGATTTTTAACGAATCATAGTGATTCTAACGATTCATATTAGTTCATAATGAATCGGAATCGCATATAACGATTTAAGATGTAAATCTTGTAGTAATCAAGTTTTAGTATAAGTAGTAGTAGTAGTAGTAGTAGTAGTAGTAGTAGTAGTAGTAGTAGTAGTAGTAGTAGTAGTAGTAGTAGTAGTAGTAGTAGTAATTAGCAGTAGCGGATCGTAATCTGTACAAGCACCGGTTGCAATGTTGCAATATCAAAGGTATGTAGGTACGCGCAAGTGTTCCTCTCCCCCAGCATTCTTGAGTCTTATCCAAGAAATATTCAGGAAATATGAAGAGGAAAGTCTTTTAAGCTCTACTTGTATATTATTGATTAAATTATTTCTATAATATTAATTTAATATATAAGCTATTTCCTTTTTTTCAAACAACCACTATCAATGTACGTTTATACACTATTTATATACAAAACCTCTACACTCATGTTATTGAACACGAGATAAATCGAATACATAGTATGTGCTGTAAGCCATGAATGATGGCGTTAATCCGAAAAGAAAAAAAAAAGCAAGAAAATTGCATGCACGCAGTTAAACAAAATTATTTAATTATATAAACTATGCATTATTTTAGAATGGAAGGTCTTTCTTCGATCTTTCGGGCTTCAAATTTTTCTATTACTTTATTGAAATCTGAAATGCTGCTCGCCAAGTTTCTCTCAATAGAAAGCATCGCTACCGCAAATATTTTCCGCTTTATTTTCTTTAGGGTCCAGAAACACCTCTCTCCTCCGACAATATGCATTTTGTTAGCATTTCTTTGTATAAATATACGGAACAAAAAGTCCATTTTCAGGAACCACGTATTTTTTTGTCTGTAAAGAAGCATGAAATCTAAGATGTTTTCCTTTGAAAATGAAAAAAAAAAAAGTTTAACATTCCAGCAAATTAGGCGAAAGAAGACAGATGAGTATTGGAAGTGAATGATTTGATATTAATTTATGCTCTCCGTCGGAAATCGAACACGGAATCATGTGCACGAAAGACACAGAGCTAGGAATTAGACCAGTAGTAAGACATTTTCTTCTTGGAGACTCGATTGACACCCCCCCCCCCAGAATAGGATTTTTTTTAAAAATAAATCTTATCCCAAGGATTTTCACCTTTGTATTATAAATTTTAAATAAAATCTATTGACTTCGAACGACCGCCCTCCAAACTTTCAGCCTGAATCCGTCCGTGCTACCACCAGACTTATATTTGTTCTTTGCGAGTTTATGTTTTGTGAATAACTTCTTTCTTCCACGCGTCTGTATCTTCCTCACCCTATCAATTGAGTCAAGCGCTGCTAAGCGGAGGAATTCGTAACTGTTACAGAAGCTGACCAGTTGCGAAGAAAATGCAACTGCAAGGGACCAGTACGGGAAGATAGGAGCGTTGCAAGAATAAATCCACTTCCCCATGTTAAGAGATAGGAGCTCGCTGCCATATGCTCAATGTTACTGCTTCCAGTGGCAACGTTCGCTGCCACTGGAAAGGTAAATCTCTCTCTTTCTTTTCGTTTTTTAATTGACTTTTTTCAGAAATGCATCAATTCTGTTTTGCGCTCAAGAGCAAAGGTTTATTTTTTACTGATACACTAACACTTAAAAATATTTTTAGTATTTAAAAAAATATCCGGTTGCACAACCATGCAACATATAGTACCAGCCGCCACTGGTAGTTAGTAGCAATAGTAGTAGTAGTACTAATAGCAGTAGTAGTAGGAACGGGTTAGAAGCCCCGCAGGGGTTGGTTGGGTTCTGTTCTCGATATAAGTAGCAGTAGTATAGTAGTAGTACCGGTTGTAGTAGTAGTAGTAATAACTACTAGTAGTAGTGACTCTTCCAGTTCCGGTGACAAAGAACTGGGGGGAGCGGGACTACACAAGCCTTACTGTACACTAATAGGCGACGCTTGTCTGTATTACCGAGCACGAAAATCTTAATGATGATAAGACGTACATGGAATAAGCCTTTTGCCGAGTACATTATTAATTAGCACTTTCAATGATCAAAATAAAACATATTTACGAAATACGAAACCTGAGTAAAGGGGCTGAGCATAAAATAAAGAACAAATTCCAATCAAGTATCAACACAGTACTTTCTCCTAACTTGATTCGTTTGACCTCATACTCGATCAAAAAACTAACAAAATACTACTGTCATTTATTTTGTGCAATATAGCGAACTACTATCACATCAACTAATGCTTGTTACACATTTGAGTTTTTTTAGCGAATGCTAGATAAAATATTAAATAGAGAAGAACATAAATATGTTACTTTCTTACCTGTACGATTTCTCTCCTCAACTGATGCCCTATAGATAGAGTTTATTCTTATAATGCATGTGCTTATACTATGCACGTAGACGTAATGAGTATGATAACACATTTAAAAGCTAACTATACCGAATATTTTTAATAATAACGTAAATCGACGACTTTAAGCACACCATGAAAGACGGCCTTCATCGCTTCATTCTCCACCAATGAGATGACAACAATCAACAATATCATGTTTGCCAGATGTTCACAGGATAAACTTAATTTTTTTCTTCTTTCTCAATTGAGGTTTTAGTCTTAAGATGCAGACCGACATGCAAGTTACTTACATATATCAATAAGTAATGTTATTAATGACCTAAAATATTTTATTTTAATTATAAACTGAAAGTTATATTTTTCTTGAAGCATATACTAGAAGTAAAAACTCACGGTAATTTTATGGTTATTATTTTATGGTTAAGTCATATTAGTCATGTCGGGAGAGTAAGGAGTCTGACGAACCACAGGTGTGCTCTGTTTAGCCAGGAAAATTTGTACCAAATCCTTCACCTCGGAAGGTCTGTCGAATCTTGCAGATCGTTTCCACTTGGGATTTGTCAAGCTCGACACAAATTTTGTCCAAAATGAAATTCCGACACTGCTAACTTAAACCTCCTCACTCATCGGCGTTCTGCCAACTGACTGCTTTTGCAGGCTGGCAAAGTATTACTAACACGTACTAAGATCATCTACAGAGATATATCAAACCATGCCTTCTTAACCACATATGTTTACGCCAAAAATATTAAGGTCAGACACTTTTTGAACAAAACTCGTATTTCAGACCAAAAATCATATCCTAGCAACATATTTGATAGGTCATCAATAGGATAATATTGGTATGGTTGCCAAATACTAAATGCAAAAATAACGTTGAAAGCATATTAGCCCAGCATAGTGTAAAGTATATGTTGGCCAACCAACAACCTCCCATCCTTTATCCAACAGTTCGACGACACACAATCGCAATGGTACTCCTTTCGTAGCAGTTACGTTGACAATTGAGTTGGTTGGCAAATGCTCGCCAAAACAGCTAGTTACAGAGCAGGGCGAACGTTTGCAATTGAGTTGGTTGGCAAATGCTCGCCAAAGCAGCTAGTTACAATGTAGAGCCAATATTGGCAATTGAGTTCATTCGCAAATGCTCGGCTGAGAGGCCAATTACAATGTAGAGCCAACGTTGGTAATTGAGTTGGTTGGCGAATGCTGAGCTGAGCGTCCAACGGCCAACGTTATCAATTGAGTTGGTTGTCAAATGCTCGGCAAAGCAGGTAATTACAGAGTGGGGCGAACGTTACTAGCAGTCTTGGGAAGTAACGTAACGCAAGTAACGCGTTACATTTTTTCCAAAGTAACTGTAACGGTAACGCGTTACAAATTTTTAAGTAACGTACCTAGTTTGCGTTACATTTCGGATGAGTAACTACAATATATGTATTTTTTTCGGAAACAAATGTTTATTTCCTGTAAGTGAATTTCTCAGAATGAAACAATCGAGCATGAACTACGTATGTCAGTGACCGACAGTCACCGACACACAGAAAAACAGATAAGTTCGTAGTGCCACTTGCTGTTTTTGGAAGATGAGGACAGCCTAAGGGAAATCACGTGTACTGATTGCAAGCATCTGGAAGATTTTGTCGTAGATTTTGACAGTTCCAAATCAATACATTTAGTGAGTGAACTAGGAGTGCAATGATACCGGTAGTCTATTTTACTTTGATTGGTATTGTTTTTATAAAGATGGAAAACCGAAAATATTTTACCGTTCGAACATTTGCAAGAATACTTTCTTCTTAAGAGCTGAGGATGATGGTGGACAGAATTTAAAAGTAAAGTATCTGAAATGCCCCGGTGGAAAATATCAACAACTAGGGTGCCATAATTAACGATATATAGTAAGGGGTTAATGTGAATAAACTGTTCTGATGAGCAGGCCTACTTTATTACTAGAAAATAGTTTGCTAATGATATGTAATATTAGAGTTCTCTCAGATCAGTTTGCTTATCCTAGAGTCCCATTGAATATAGAGTTTGAAACTAGCTTTAAAAAGCATGTATCGATTTTAGAGTTACTGGCAAGTTTTGATTCACCCACAGTTCGTGTGTTCTCATATTGTAAATTAGTTTAGCAGAATAATAATAAGCAACAATTTTTTCTAACGCATAAGGTTGAGCACGAGTCAAGATAAAACTCGACAAGACTGGAATTCAAGTCGAGTTTCGAGTCAAGTCAAAGGTAATATTCTCGAGTCGAGTTCCGAGCCGATTCAGTTTTTCGCGTCGAGTTTCGAGTCCAATCGAGTGTGATAAATGGCTCGTTCGTTTTAACTCGTCTTGAAATCATGGCCTGATTACACTGGAAAGCGAAAGCCATAAGAAATGTAAGCTAAGCAGTAATATGGGTTACTTTTAGTGTTGCTCACTAGAGTGGACACTGCTCGCATCTCGTCTCGTCTCGATAGCGAGACCACAAGAGATTTTTTATAACAAGCTCAGCTCCGCTCGGCTCAACTGAGAAGATGGCTCGAGCCGGCTCACTTGGGGTGAACCACCGACTCGAGCTGGCTTGGTTGGGATGAGCCATCTGTTCGGTACGGCTCAACTGAGCCGAGGGCTCTAGCCAAGTCGATGTCGAGCTGGCTTGGTTGGGATAAGCCATCTGCTCGGTACGGCTCAACTGAGCCGAGGGCTCTAGCAGAGTCGGTTGGGTGAGCTGTTGGTTCGGCTCCCTTCTCGGTTTGGGTCGATAGTGAATGAGCTGTGAGCCGAGCTGCTCGAGTCGTTGAAAATTTTAAACCCGGGCCGAGCAGTTTTGAAGATATTTGGCCAGTGCCCTATAACTTTTAACAGTGTTTGGCTCGATTCCGAGTACTCAACTTAGACCCTCAGCCCAAATTCAAAATCTCGTGAACAATGTCCTTGACTCCTAGACTTCACGACTACCGAGGTTGGAAATCAACTAGTTTTTTAGTATTCAAATACAAACCACCTATCTTTCATGTTTATAGTGTTATAATAATAATAATAATAATAATAATAATAATAATAATAATAATAATAATAATAATAATAATAATAATAAAATTTGTAGTAGTAGTAGTTTCACTGTTAATAATTATATTGTCTATGTAATATACTTGAAGAGAGTACTCGAAACTATACACCGGATTTGGCTCGACTCGACTCGAAACTCGACCCCAATTCGAGTCCAGTTGGAGGAAATTTTTCGAGCCGAGTTCTCAGATCGAGTTCAAAGATGTATGTTTCTAGTCGAATCGTGTTTCAAAGAAAGCTCGCTCGAACTCGCTCGTGCCCATCCCTACGAGTAACGCAGTATGACATTTTATCAATGTTACATTATATGAAAATGTTCATAAAGCGATTCAGAAGTGCAATAATAATAATAATAATAATAATAATAATAATAATAATAATAATAATAATAATAATAATAATAATAATAATAATAATAATATAATAGCGGTGGTAGAGATGCAAAAAAGCCGGCTTTTTTGAATCGATGGTTTTTTTTCACATAAAAAGCCGGCTTTTTTGGAAAAAAACCGAGAATTTTGGAAATTTTGGCTTTTTTCATTTTCATGATTTTTCTATCCAAATAGCTTTCTTATAGTATATTCTATAGTTAGATAAGATTTCCACGACCTGAATGCCATATTTAGCTCTGTAATTCACCATCAAGATGGATGGAGCACATATTTTACGAATTAAAGCTAACATGAAGAATGTAGTATTTGAGGGCAATTTTACAGGTTATTTAACTTTATTTTAACTTTTGAGTTATCGACATTTTTTTCCTTGTCTAGATCATTTTAGTTTGTCATCCGTGTTTCATTTCTAAGAGCTTAGTACTCCAGCTTCTAGCACGAAAGTTAAACTTACGTTTTTCTATATATCCGTCAAAGCATACGTTTTTCAATATGTCCGTCAAACCGTATTTGCACATTTCTGTTATACTGTAGTTGTGCAATGATTTAGCAATAATTTTCCAGATACAACCCTGAATACCAATTTATACAAATAATCAATAGCGGATTTAGAAAAGTACTTTGGGAGGGGTTTCTCTGATTGTTTCGTTTTCTAAAAAGTCCTAATTTTATTTGGGAGGTGCTTGAAGTTTATGAGTACAGGCATAACTAATATTTCGTTTCGTTTATATGTTTAGCAATAATCTTCCGGATACAACCTTGAAGATCATTTTATACTGAGAATCAGTGGCGAATTTAAAAAAGTGTTTTGGGAGGGGTTTTCTTACTACTAATGTTTAGTTTTTCTAAACATTCGTAATTTTTATTTGACGGGAGCTTAAAGTTTATGAGTAAAGGCATAACTAATAGATATTTCGTTCGTTTTAGACATTCCACAACTTTGGAGAACAGGCTTCAGTCCGAAAGACCGATCCTCTAACCTTCGCAAAACCGTCACTGCTGGTAATTAGTAATAATAACGATTTAAAAACAATAAGAAAGGAAGTCGGCCAACTCCTACACTCCTAGTCGGCCAGTACACGCACTATTTCTACATTCTCAGATGGAATGAAGGAAGGCTTTGTCAGAATGGTCGAATGCTGGGTTGAATCCCGGACTTCCCGATAGAAGCGCAAAAGCCAACCACTCAGTGACGTTTGTTGTGCAGTTGTATTTAGCTTAACTTAAATATATTCCGTAGTTTTTTTTTTTTTTTTTTTTTTTTTTTGTTCCGTAATGATATGTTGAATCCCTCTTGTTAAAAATTCAGAAAACTTGAGGACTGGGTAAACCGTGATGGTGGTCAAGGGCGCCCATGTTGTGGTTTCCAAGGAGGGGAAGTATAAGCGACGTTTCAAAAATAGTTTCAAATTTTGCTGTAACTAATGTAAAAATCCTATTGGATTTCCAATATTCTGAAGTACATTTTCCTCTAGGGGGGGCAAGCGCCCCCTTAACCCCCCTGATGGGCGCCCTTGATGGTGGTTATAAAAAACTTGACTGTAGAATTTCAAGAATATACAGAACCATGTGCAGCCTTTAATTGTATCATACAAATCTAAGTATTTCTCTTATGTTTTATTTTAATTTTATTTTGTTTCAAAAAGAGGGTATGGAATATTTTGAAGTAAAAATACTACATACAATTTTGCTATAGTTATTTGTGTATTTTTTGAAAGAAGTTTTTACTCTTAGGGTTGGCTCGTTTACACCAGCTGTTTTTTTTAAATAACTGGTTTAAACTATAATAAAAAAAATTAAAAGAACAAAAATGCGAATCGTGTGAACTTCATAGTGACGTTTCACGTGTCAAACCATCTGCATTAGTCTTATTTCCTTTTCACCTTTTAATCAAGGTGTCCCATGTTCAATTGTCGGTCGAACCACAACCCTTCTTTCATGTGTAAACCAAGTACTCTTTCGGATGTCACTTTAAGCGAAAGTCTTCTCCTTGATAACCTCGGTATTACTTAAGGATGTTAAGCCTAAACATACAAAACGAAACCAAATTATATATTTCTGCATGCCTGTTGTTTTATAAAGAAGCGAAGGTTGCTTAAATATATTGATTAAAATTGGTAAAATTTATCGATTGCCTACTTAGCTTCCAACATTAGCTTGGATTGGACTTTCAATGATACCTACATACTAAATTTGTAATTTAATACCTCAGTTTTAGAAAAATAAACACACTGCTGAACAAGACTGCACTTATTTAATATAAAAACACATTTACACGTGACGTTTCGATCTTCTATCCAAGATCCTCATCAGACGTACACTCACGTCTGATGAGGATCTTGGATAGAAGATCGAAACGTCACGTGTAAATTTGTTTTTATATTAAATAAGTGCAGTCTTGTTCAGCAGTGTGTTTATTTTTCTGATTTTATTCGCAAGACGTTGACTATGATTGTGTGTCACTCAGTTTTAGCGTACTGATTATAATACGTTGACCTTTAAATTTTACATGCAAATTAAATTTTACAGGATTTTCCCGTTATTGTTTTACATTTAAAAGAATGACGGGATTTTCCCGATGGCTAGGGTGGGAGTTTCTCAATTTAAGAAATTTAATGACCGGACTTCTTTAAGCTTATGGGACCTCTTCCAGCATAACCCCGTTGTTGAATAATAACACCAAGGCGAAACAAACTTATTTCTGTGAATATGTAATACAAATACATAAAGCAAAATATCTAAATCAAAAAACCTGGTTTAAACCCCAAAAAAGCCTGGTTTAAACTGCCCCCCCAAAACGGGTTTTTGGCATTTTCAGAAACAACGATGGTTCTTGCCAACTCTGCTTACTTTTGTATATAGGAGGTTAAAATGTGTTTATTATATACATTGGTTAATCCTTTGGAATTCATAATGTAAAAATGTTGAAGTAAAATTGTTTAAAATATCTTTTCGAAATTCATGGTTTACTTTCGAGGTTTTATATTCTTATCGGCATCAACCACTAATTAAATGACTTTCTGTGTTATAGAGAAGCGAAACAAAGTCTGCTTTATCGATTTAAAGCAGAATTTTGAAAAAAGCCCAAAATTTCCCAAGCAAAAAAGCAAAGCAGAAAAAACCGAGTTTTTTTCCAAAAAAGCCGGTTTTTTTCCGAGCCCTTGCATCTCTAAGCGGTGGTAATAGTAGTACGGAAAATTGAAACAGTAATTTTTTTCACATATTTAAAGTTTCGGACCTAAAAGTAACGCGTTAGTAACGCGTTACTTTCAAAGTAAAGTAACAGTTACTTTTTTGGGGCAAGTAACGCGTTACTAACGC
This sequence comes from Thermobia domestica, assembly GCF_964235325.1. Classification (NCBI taxonomy): domain Eukaryota; kingdom Metazoa; phylum Arthropoda; class Insecta; order Zygentoma; family Lepismatidae; genus Thermobia; species Thermobia domestica. The sequence continues at coordinate 241,992,027 of NC_137460.1, read as the reverse complement.
GTTACATTTTAAGAGAAAGTAAAGTAACTTGTAACGCGTTACATTTTTACAAGTAACTTACCCAACACTGGTTACTAGTTCGTTTACTTCCTGTTTCCTTCCGTTGGGCCAAAGTTCGGTAATTGAGTTAGTCAGGAAATGCTCAGCAAAGTGAGCAACTACAATGTAGGGCCAACATTAGGAGTTGGTTAACCCATTGGTTCTCAATGTCGGCGTTAACACCCCAATGAACGTTTTCATTTCCAAAGGAGGTACTAGAACAATAAGACTCGATTTGGGGAGATAGACTATTCAGGGAGCATTTGCGAATTCATGATCTGTTTGACTTTCTTCTTAGTATTGGACGAAAGCCATTATGCATTTTACAAATTGTCAGAAGTGTCGAATGTATGTGTTTGTGTGTGTGTGTGTGTGAGAGAGAGAGAGAGAGAGTGTGTGTATATTAGGTTATATATATATACCTAATATATAACCTAATATAACCTATATATATAACCTAATATATATATATTAGGTTATTTATTTAGGTTTCTTTTGGGTCATGCATTCCTGTTAACTTTTATTGAAAACCTCTGAGAACAAAATCCACGTAAGTGATTGTTTTCTTTTGTGCTACTTGAAATATGTTAACATCCATTTTACTGCTTTTGACATTACTCACAAATCTGATTGGAATGTCTTTTAGAGATAAATTTGTTTCCCAAACTGTATTTTATCGTACTTTTGTTGTCTGTTCCGTTCCCTTTCACATGTGGCATATACCTCTTTTCCTCGGAACATCAGGGCTACTCGTCGTTTGATGAACACACTCCTCCAGTGTCTCTCCACGGAGCGATCGTACGATTTCTTGGGCTGCACTTGTTCTTAGCATATTTTTGTTTGTTTGATGTAGTTTTCAGTTGAGTTGATTTTAGTTTAGCGTCCCTTTCAGCAGCGAGGCTGTATGAGACATGGACCTACTGATTAACGTGGAATCCGAACCACATGAGCTCCCGCCAGGAATGGAACCTGGATCTCCCACGCCAAAGGCGCATATGCTAATCACTTAGCGAAGAGGGAGATCTTGATGTAGTTTTCAATCAGAGCTTTCCCAAGAATCTTCATCAGACAGGGAACACGAAGACAAAGAATCCTGCACTGATAATAATTGATCCTCCGTTTCAGGAATACGCGACAAAACGTACCACTTACCCTGAGGGCTGCTTGTGAAGGGTTTTCTAAAAACACTTTAAATAATGACAAGCGACAAAACGTACCACTTGCCTGGAGGGCTAATTGCGAAGAGTCTTCCAATCAACCATCAAATAATGTCAGGCGACAAAACGTACCACTTGATAGGACGGTATATATATAAACCGGCCAAAATAAGGTTAAAAGTTGAACAGATTGGTGCTGAGAAAAGTACCGATGCAAGGCCAAGACTACGACTAAGACTAAGACTAAGACCATGCCTGCAAGATTCTCGCAACGCCAAGACCATCAAGAATCTTACATATATTGCTGATTTCCATCACACTTTATCCAGGCTTTGGACCAGAGACGGATAGGCATTATTAGAGGGGCGCGTGCGCTTTCTCCCAAAAGGGCCACCAGCATCTCAATGTCACAAATCAATTGCAGTTTTCTTTCTACAGTAAGTCAATAGTATTAACAACTGACAATTAAAACCTGATATTCTTTCATCAGTATATTATTCTGAATTGTTCAAAATATTATATGAAGTTCAAGTAGAACGTATAACATTACTATATTACAAAATTAGCAGATGTTTTAGTGTACTAGTTTTTGATGCTACTGTATCTATCGCTATTGCATTCGAAATATTATTTTAATAAATCTTTTTCAATAGACATCAACACAATGTTTTCAAATGTTCCTGAGACATGGTATTCGTTAGCCTATTTTTAATGTATTTCAGTTTATTTCAATTTTGAAAAATTTCTTTCACATGTTACCTGAGTTACGGGCAAAGTCAATAAAAATTTGTATGCTGGAAACCTGGATAAGTATTACTGCACAAATTACAATTCTGCAAAATTAAAAAGCAGCACATTGGATAATTTTGCAACACGTTTTGCATTCGCTTTCCTTGTAAACAAATGTATTTTCTCCTAATTCTGAATCACTTGCACCATCAGCATAGTCATTTCTCCTCGGTTGTGCTCATCATCAAGACTGACTTTCAAGGTTATCCACGTCCTTCAAAAGTCCAAGAGAATACATTTATAGTATAACTGGAAACTTCTTAACTGAAGTTTTTCAGAAAATATGTAAGTTTATCGAAAGGCACGTCTGGACGTTCTGTTACTTGGTTGAAGTGGCTAGGGTCCAAACAATCCACAAAGTACATTGCTTCTTGAATCTTGAAGAAATACTCAAAACTACCATGTCCAATATTGTGTTGAATGCTTCGATGCAGTACCTGGTCATTGGATAGAAGCAGCTTCATCTTCATATTCACAGGAAAAATCTTTGTCCATCTCTTAAGGCGAATTGTCGATAGGTCAATAGAAAAAAAGAAATCACGTTCTAAGTCTTCAAATTTGTTATTGGCCCATTTTGCAAAGCTTAATACTGCATTCTTAACGGATTCAAAATCATCTCTCTACTCTTTCAGTTGGAATAGAGTAGTCTGCACCATCCGATAGAACTACACTAGCAGCACCCTCTATTTGGAGATAGTTTGACAGAGAGGTCGTCACTTGAAATATCTTAACGAACATTTCTGCTGTTTGAATTGTTTTGAACTTGAGAAGATCTTTTATATATCCTTTCGCTTTACACCTAGCTTTTGGTTTGATATTTTCTGTAGAAGCAATTTTCTTAATTAATATTGTCAATTCTATATACAAAGCACTTTTTGGGTTCGAAAAATGACCAAACTTTTTCTGAAAAACAGTGTGTTTTCTATCATCTTGTTTCCGCAATAACTGTAAGACGCCTTTGTTAACATTTGATCTTCCAAATGTACATTCCCTGATAAGACTCACACATAAATATCGCACAGTCATTCAGCAGAACAATGACACAGAATCAATGCAATTTTTTTGCCAGATCACATATGACATGATTGAGTATATGAGCGTAACACCACACGTGTAACTGAGTTTCTTAGTAGTTAAGCGGTTAGCGTATGCGCCTTTGTCGTGGAAGACCTGGGTTCGATTCCCGGCGGGAGCTTATGTGCTTCGGATTTCCCGTAAATCAGTATGTCGCATCTCATATAGTCTCGCTGCTAAAAGGGTAGTTAAACTCAAAATCAACTGAATCACACGTATAACTGATCATAGGTGAATTGAAAAAATCCTAATATTGTCCTTGCATGTTACTTGAGCCATCGGTTGAATTTCAAATACACTTCTTAATATCAAGGTTCAACTTCTGCAGAATTTCCAGCAGTAAACCGCAAAGACACTGGCCTGTGGTAGATATGCATTTTACAATGACAACAATACTTTGTTTAACAACCATTTTAACAACATACCGTAAAACAATAGAGCACTGGCCTGAAACTGCTATATCTTGAGTAGTGTCTAATAGAACAGAAAATATTGAAGCTTGAGAGACTTCTTTCGAAATATCTTCTCTGATAAGTGTGGTGATAGCATTCAAAACATAATTCACCATGTTTATTAAAAGTTATGCGACCACTATCCTGCTTAGTTCCTCGTATATGACTCTTCTCGGTGACCTTATCTAAATTACTTTTAAGCGGAAGATCAAATTTGCTTAAGAAAGGAATGATATCCAAAAAGTTTCCATGATCTATAACCGTGTCTTTCAGTTTATAGGCTGCTACATTTCCTCTGTAAATGAGCCCTCTTTTACCAATGAGTTTGTGATTTTGACAACTCGATACATTACCTGTCTGTTCTTCTCAACCTTATACTGCCGTTGTTTTACCTGCTCATGAGGAAGTAGTTTCTTAACATGAAGTAGTACGTTTTGTCGCGGATTAAATATCCGAAATGCTTTAATTAGTCCATGACAGGTTGTAATTTATATAAGTGGTAAGTTTTGTCGTGGAATAAATATCAGAAATGCTTTAATTAATCCATGGTAGGTTGTCATTTATGACAGGTCGTCAAAAGTGGTACGTTTTGTCGCGAAAATTCAAGTGGTACGTTTTGTCGCGAAAATTCAAGTGGTACGTTTTGTCGCGAAAATTCAAGTGATACGTTTTGTCGCGAAAATTCAAGTGGTACGTTTTGTCGCGAAAATTCAAGTGGTACGTTTTGTCGCGAAAATTCAAGTGGTACGTTTTGTCGGGACACCCCGTTTCAGATGTCACTTCTTCATCGTCAGAAAAAGTAAGAAAGATCTGAATTCTTCTGGTGTCAAAGCAGTCATTAGACTGTAATTACTGCACAACGTGGACACAAGCAATGATACGAATAAAAACTAATCCAAAATGAACGTAAACAATGTTGCCAGTACAAGGTATCTAACAAAATCTAAAAAAATTTGTCAGTACAGTATACTGGAAGAAACTGAATTATTTTCGGACAGTGAAGTAACTAATAATAATTTTGCATTGTTTTGTGAAGGTATTATAATCAGAAATCTATTCAATAATGATTTTTCAGTCACTTAAATATTCATTGAAGTAATGGGTCTAAGTGGACCCGAGGAACTTTTGTGTTACTTTTTCTAATGTGACGTAACAGGATGGAGTTCTGAATCGAAATTTTTACAAAACACATATTTTGTAAAATAACTAAAAGTTTCGAAGTATGAGGATCACAGCTCACATAGTGTCCGAGACAATCAAATTGAAAAATCGCTTTGGGTCAAAATGGACCCTAGGGACGTAAGAACAGCTGCGTTTGCCTTCCGTTTTCCATTGTCTTAACTGCTGATGTGCAACGTAGCAAACTCGAAAAAAAATATTTAGGAAAATTTAGTTCTAAATATCTAAACTTTCTAAATGTTTTGTCTGAACTTTCTTTATACTCTTAACAATGTAATTTTGGTTGTAATAGTTCCTTCGTAATGAAGTAGTACCTTATCAATATCTTGAGACAACGACACAACAAAATATCTTGTTATAGGTTCCCAATTAACCTTCTTGTACGTTCAAAGCGCGTACTGCAGTGATCTGTCTTCATGAAGTTAACCTATTTTTAAAAACTAATCTATAGGTAAGGTCCCGTTTTGACCTTACGAGATGAGTATACATCTCGTTTTGACCAGAACAGTCTTGGTTTGAAGGGTCTTGCCCTTGTGTCCCGTTACTTTACATTTTGTTCCGGTTTCCAGTCGTAAAAGTCATTCCATTCTTTTCAGTGTGTCCTCTCCTCAGCGCAGTATTCAATCTTAATTTATAGTACGCTTGCATATTCGTAGAAACCGCTTCGATACGGCATACATTCATTTATAATATTTGGATCTAAAATACGTGTTACTTTCCTAACATCAACAAGGGCTTATTTCTCAACATTATAGTCCTGTAGACTTTACCCCCCCCCCAAAAAAAAAAGGCGTAAATCAGTATCATGAAGTAGAAATATTACATGTTGAATAATAGTAGAAGTCACTTCTAAATATTACTGTTTGTACCTCTAATTTCTCATGATTTTATGTTACATAAAATTAAAAATGCTTGATTTTGGAACATGACTATGTTCCAAGGCTGGTAGTTTTTAGAAACAGGCCCCAGGATTCAAATAAAAATGGCTCTTGTGCTGGTTACGTACTTTCTACAGATAGAAGGGGTGAAAACAATCCTCTTTTAAAGTGTCCCTTGTATGTATATACAGGGTGGTAGATAACTCCACCAACAAACTTTGGGAGGTGATTCCTTACATGAAATGAAAGAAAAAAGTTCTAATAATAATAAACATGGGAAGAGAAACGTCTCTTTTCAGAGTTATGAACCAACTTAAAATTCACGTTTCGAAACGCTTTGCCTTAGAAACTACAGGACCGATCCCAAGCGGTTTAAGGAATTACAAAGGAACTAGTATGCGAACTATCTAAATATCCATGTTTTACCATCCTCCGTTATCGGCGAAACGAACTGTAAAAAGGAAATCGAGGTATAGGGATACTCTTTTAAGTGCTAATAACGCGTTCGTAACGCTTCAGTAATAGTAAATCAACACCAATATTAGTCTAATGTTTTATTTGTCATTCAAAATAAATACATTACTTTACAAAAATACAACATTTCAGTTGAAGACATTCTTCCATCACTGACAGTCAGAAACACTCACAACATCGAAAAGCATTTTGCTTCCCATTACAAAAAACTACCATGTTAAATAATCTAGTTTCAAATCATAAACTAAGAGTAGATCACATACTTCCGATTAATATTTTTTAAAAAATACTGCTGTTTTCGGCTGCAGAATCCATTTTGGATTGGCAAAGATTTTGAAAGCCGTAAATATTCACCCTTAACTTTGTCTAATAAGTAAAAATTTCAGTTTCGTTCACTTGCAAACATCGTTAATTAGAAGTAGTCCTTGAATAATTGGACACAAACAAGAGAAAACGATTTAAATTATTTCGAAAACAGCTTCCTAAAAAAGAAAGACAAAATAAATTTAAAAACGAGCTTTTAAATTAAAAAGAAGAATGATTCGTCACAAAAATAAATAAAACAGAAATTATAATTTAGTGATAAATATACGAGGCTAAGTACCGTTTTGGAAACACAAACATACTAAAACAGTTTTGTTCACGCCAAGTTTAGTTTTACATAAAAGAGCACGGCTTAAACTATTTTCAACATAGCTTCCACTAGTGTTCAAACACTTGTCAGAGCTGGTTACCAAATTGCCCAAACCTTCCTCAACGAAACATCCCGCCAGTGTTCAACAACTACGCACCGTTTCGCCTGAACGACACCAACGCTAGTGTCGTCGCTCCGCGCATGCGCGCTGGTTTCACTGGTTCATTGCCTCTTCACTGACGCCAGTATGAAGAGTTGTCGCAAGTGTACTGTGTCCTGCGATCGTTTTCAATGATTGAAATAATTGCTTAACCCTCTGACTGTAAGATTTGTTCTGTTATCCGGTTTTTGAATGCAAGGAACGTTAAGCCGGTCGAAATTCACCGTCAAATTATAGAAACTTGGCGCCATCTGACTACCATTCGCTCCTGCACGCAAAGCGCGAGCTCGACTGTAAGCGCTTTGAAAGTGATGATAACACAAAAGAACACTGTGGGAATTATGGTTGTCTTCACTGGCGGGAAGTTTCTTTGAGGAAGATTTGTACAAGTTGGTCACCCGCTGTGACAAATGTTTGAACATTGGTGGAAACTATGTCGAAAAATAGTTTGTTTGCTCTTTCATGTAAAAATAAATTTGGCTTAGCAAATCTGTTTTAATGTATTTTTTTCAAAAGGGTACTTACTTTCTGGACACGCCTCGTATTTCATAACGCAAACTTTCACATTTACCTGAAGCATGATTCGGAACTTTTAAAATCTTAATATTGTATATCAGATATAACCAGTGTTTTTGGGGGGGACTGCCACCAGCCGGTGCTCAGAGTGCCTCCCCCTCCGGAGGAGACCAAAAATACTTATTTAATATAATAATAAATAGAATAATACCAGCAGTGCCTCCCCGGAATACTAAGTATGACCCCCCGGAACATTATTTCTGAAAGAAACACTGGATATAACGCAGTCTACTCGATACCCGCTGGAGTCATATTTTTTACACCTTGTACACAAAATCCAGCTAGTATTCATATATTAGAAGAGAACACAGTGATCATAAGAAATATCACATCTTTAAAATTTGTCTATGATTATGGTGTTTACAAAAAAAACGATACTGATGGTTCATGGACGTAACTGATTACGAAAAGAATTGATGGAATGATAATGTGGGAGGAAACGGGAGAACCCAGAGAAAATTCACTGGTACGATATTGTCCATCACATACATGACCTGGGATTGAATCACTAACCTTTTGCATAAAAGATGTGAGCTCTACCATTGAACCATCGTGCACCCCCCTAGTGATGTGAGGTGAAAAATTTTCCGCGGAAAATTTTCCGGAAAAGTTTCCGTTCTAAAAAAAAATGTCAGTAATCAAGTAACAATTCCTCAACAATCATAAAATTGTTTGAATTCATGTACAGAAATGTAAAAAAGTGAAAGATCGTTTAAAGAATCTGAAAATTTTCATGGCTCAGACAATTTTCTGTAGTTTGTGAAACAAACAATTTTTCATGAATCGAAATATTTTCTGTCTTATATGGAAAAATTAAAGAACTTTTTATGAGTCGGAAAATTTTCATCATTTAGAAGCAAAAAGTGAAACAACTTTTTGTGAATCGGAAAGGTTTATTGCTCTGTAGAAACAAGTGAAAGGAATTTTCATAGATCGGAAAATTTTCATCACTATGTGGAAAAGTGATGAAGTGTGAAGTGGAAAAAACTTTTCATAAACTGGACAATTTTGGATATTATGTATAGTGATGTTAAGTGGAAAATTTTCCACTATATTTAACTGCACATTCAGCTACAAAATTGAATTTCTGTAGAGGAGAGTTAGTTAGCAACAAATTATAATTTTCCAATTAGCTTTCGGGAACCGGAAAATTTTCTAATATTTCAAGTTGGGAAGTAAACTTTTACACAGTGTTTCTCTCTCTCTCTCTCTTCATCTGCAAGCTCCTTCGTTGCTAAGCAGTTAGCATACGCGCCTTTGGCATGGAAGACCAGGCTTCGATTTCCAGCGGGAATATCATGTAGTTCGGATTTCACGTTAATCAGTTGGTCCCGTCTTATATAGTCTCGCTGCTGAAAGGGACGTTAAACTCAAAATCAACTCAATTCAACTCCTCTCTCTCTCTCTCTCTCTCTCTCTCTCTCTCTCTCTGTGTGTGTGTGTATGCAAAGTGCAGAGAACATGAGTTCTTAGAGTACAATATCCAATTCCATTATTTAAAATTTCAATTATTAAAAGTCATGAATATTTTCCGATTCATAAAACCATACTCCACTTATTCCTACATCGTTGTTTAGCCGTAGAATTTATTGGTAATAAGTATTGTCTTACAAAGTTTCATGAAGTGAAAATCTAACCATTCATTTCAAGAATGTTTCAAAAACTTCAATGCGTTCTTCCCTCAGAATCCACCTTTGATCTTACAATATTAGATTTCGTCAGTTTAATACGCATAAGACGTTTTTTTCATAGCTTTACTACTTTTATAGATGTATATTCTGCAACATTTATAAATAAGTAGATATAATAGAGAGAGAGAGAGAGAGAGAGAGAGAGAGAGAGAGAGAGAGAGAGACTATGTAAATTTTTACTTCACAACTTGAAATATTAGAAAATTTTCTGGTTCCCGAAATCTAATTGGAAAATTATAATTTGTTGCTGTCTAATTTTCCTCTACAGGAACTGTATCTTAATGCGCAGTTAAATATAGTGGAAAATTTTCCACCTAACTTCACTATACATAATATCCAAAACTGTCCGGATTATGAAAAGTGTTTTCACTTGTTTCTACAACGTGATGAAAATTTTCCGATTCATGAAAATTCCTTACATTTGTTTCTACAGAGCAATAAAACTTTCCGATTCATAAAAAGTTGTTTTATTTTTTTGCTTCAAAATGATGAAAATTTTCCGACTCATAAAAAAAAGTTCTTCAATTTTTCCATATAAGACACAAAATGTTTCGATTTATGAAACATTGTTTCACTTGTTCCTAGATAGTACTGAAAATTGTCTGAGCTATTAAAATTTTCAGATTCTTTAAACGATCTTTCACTTTTTAACATTTCTATACATGAATTCAATCAATTTTGTGAATACTTAGGAACTGCTACTTGATCACTGATATTTGTTAAGAACGGAAAATTTTCCGGAAAAATATAGAAGAAAATTTTCCACCTCACATCGCAGCTGAACAACGATGTAGGAATAAGTGGAGTATGTTTTTATGTATCGGAAAATTTTCCGTTTCAAAATTTTCCGGAAAATTTTCATCGCTGTACAGGACATACAATTCTTCAATTTATGAAAAATTGTTTCACTTGTTCCTACATAGTACTGAAAATTGTCTGAGCCATGAACATTTTTAGATTCTTTAAACGATCTTTCAATTTTTAACATTTCTATAGACAAATTCAATCAATTTTATAAATACTGAGGAACTGTTTACTTGATCACTGATATTTAAGAACGAAAAATTTTCCTGAAAAATATAGAAGAAAATTTTCCACCTCACATCGCGGCTGAACAACGATGTAGGAATATGTGGAGTATGTTTTTATGTATCGGAAAACTTTCCGTTTCAAAATTTTCCGGAAAAGTTTCATCACTGTACAAAACACAATTCTTCGATTCACGAAAATTTTCAGATTCGTTAAACGATCTTTCACTTTTTAACATTTCTATACATGATTTCAATCAATTTTATGAAGACTGAGGAACTGTTACTTGATCACTGATATTTGTTAAGAACGGAAAATTTTCCGGAAAAATATAGAAGAAAATTTTTCACCTCACATCACGGCTAAACAATAATGTAGGAATAAGTGGAGTATGTTTTTATGAATCGGAAAATTTTCATCAGTGTACAGGACAGACAATTCTTCGATTCATGAAAAATTGTTTCACTTGTTCCTACATAGTACTGAAAATTGTCTGAGCCATGAAAACTTTCAGATTCTTTAAACAATCTTTCACTTTTTAACATTTCTATACATGAATTTAATCAATTTATGAATACTGAGGAATTGTTACTTGATCACTAATATCAGTTAAGAACGGAAAATTTTCCGGAAAAGTATAGAAGAAAATTTTCCAACTCACATCACGGCTATACAACGATGTAGAAATAAGTGGAGTATGTTTTTATGAATCGGAAAATTTTCCAGAAAATTTTCATCACTGCCCCTCCCCCCCCCCCCCAACGCCCAGGGAGATCACCACTAAAAGTAATCGGGTTTCTGTTGGATTATGTAATTTAACTGAACCTAAGAATTTGGCAAAATCTCTAAAAGTCACAAAGTGAACTTAAGTGTGTTGTAGAATAGTCCAATTTGGTCAGCAAATGGTGGACGAGGATGTAAATAACATTTAAAAATTACATATATACGGATTGTACCGATAACTTATAGAAATGTATATATATATTATTATTAAGGATAATGGTCTGTATCTTATGATATCATTTCCTATGGTCTGTATCGTAGGATATCATTTCTTTCTTGGGGCCGCGGTGGCTCAGTGGTAGAGCGTTCATCTCTGGTGCTAGGGGTCTCGGGTTCAAACCCTGCTCCCACCAAGTGAACTTTGTGGTGGACAAACACCGTGTGCGTGGGTTCTCCCGTTTCCTCCCACTTTCTTCATTCCACCATTTCATTCATCTCTCATCATCACCGTCTCCTTGAGCCTAACCGGCATAAGCGTGGGACGTAAAACTCAAAAATTTCATTTTTTTTTGTGGCCAAACATGTAGAAACTTGTTTTTTCTAGTTAGTTCTATACATTGTATGAGAGGAGGTCATAGTAGATGTAAGTTCGTTTATAAAGAAGATTAATTATAAAAATAATAAATTAAATGCAGAAAATCCACGGAAAATACAGAAGTTCAAATAAATTCGATTTATTGTGTTATCATTTGAACAGTTGGTATATGAATTAGTTTTGAAATATTTCCATCGTTCCTAATATAACGAACTCAGGGCTATTATATAGCCTTAAACGTTATAGTATGTAGATATGTAGAATGCAGCCTTAGAAGAGCATTTCGAAACTGTATCTATATTTAAAGGGAAAGACGACACATAAAATAGTCTAATTTATGTTTTTAGTGATAGTGTAAATAAAACAACTTATTAAAAATAAGATTTTATTTCAATGGAACCGCTTGGATGCCAAGCCCAAAATTGAAATTTTCCAGGAGATAAATTTGAAGCAAGAATTCATGACAAAAAAAAAAGTCTATTATGTCGGCAACCACAACGGTAATTTATGTAATACAAGGTCCTGTAATTAACTGTTTATAAAAATCTTTTAAAAAGTGTATCCATGTAGGCTATACAAATGGATGAAGGCATTAGGTCATTTTTTTCTTTATTGACCTTAGGCTACTTGGCATTCAAGTGGTCCAGTTATGAAAGGTGAAACATCTTATGTTAGAATTAGATCTCAATTACCGTCTTGAGGTAGGTGTGGAGAGAAGATTGTGCCAAGAAGCGATTCATCGGTTTTACTAATGTAAAACTTTATAATCATTATTATTTTGGTAATTCACGATTCGTTAACTTAAGTTACAGAATGTATAAAAAATTATCAGATTGACTAGCTCTCATCTTGGACAAGTGCCATGATGCTGACGCTAACGCCCCTCACTAAATATTCAAATTGCCATGCCGTTTTAAAGTTTATATGATAATGACTAAACCGCAATAGCTTTGCTGCTTAACGTCGAGAAATATTACGTCCCTCCACTATTCCTCTGTCATTCTTCAAATCTTTGACATTGATGACTAGACAAAAATGACATACTCCACCACCAGGATGCAACTTTCTGGGAGATTTGAGGGAAATTCCTTTCTTAATATTTTTGGAAGAAAATTCCCCGATTAATAACTTACTTAGGAGCGTGAATAAACGGGCACTACTGTTAGAAATTTTTAAATGAACTACAATAGTTCATATGTAATTAGCGTGTGAACTATAGTACTTACTAAAGCCTTTCCAGCCTTAGAATAAAATAGACGTAAACAAAGCGAAATGTATTATTCCACGACTCACACGTGCTTCGGCAGCGAAAGACGTGAACAGCAAGATCGTCTGCTAGATGTCATCGCAAAATTTCCAAAGTGTAAGGTTACGGTTGGTAATTAAATAATTAACGCACTGACAGTGACTACTGTTACGTTCGAAATATGTATTTTCTTAAATCGTCATATAAACGAGATTTTCGCTGTTCCTGTTATCCTCTTTTCTGTTTTATAACACGAGACGAAGATGTAGTATTGTTATCCATCATCGCCACGGAACTGTGCATTCCACAATTTCAAATGAGCGGGGTAGGCTATGATCACATACGCATGCGAAGTAAATACTATATGTCGAATTATGGATGAGGTTGATATAAAGCTACATCTGTTGTTAAATATTATACATATTACGTTTATTATCACAAAATGCAGGATAAATTCAGAAATTTTTATGTGAAATTATCATTTTAGTAGGGATTATATTGCGGTAGGATACTAGTGCAGTGAGATCAACAACCAATCACTGGTCACCGATCCACTAGTAGTCAGGTGGGTTTGTTTACATCTACTTTTTTCTAAGGCTGGAAAGTTTTTTTTTTTTTTTTAAGTTGATGGACTGTATAAAACTGGTTCATTTTACAATACAATAGTTCAGTTTAACAATACCATCAATGTTTCTTACAATTCCACAGTTAAAATAAAATGCACATCGACAACAGTGCGGTTTTGTAGTTATAGGATGCGAGCATATTCACATAGACAGTTTACTCAAAATTTCCCTCGACTAGCAAAACATTTTCCCTTTTCTTAACAAATTTTACCTAGTTTGTTGAGTCTTCAATTCCTATGACAGGAGCTATGCGATAAGATTAATTTGGCTATATTAAAGGAAGTGCCAACGACATTTTTTTTTTTTTTTTTTACTTTTTCTTTACCCGGAACTATCTTAAACGAAAAAATACACAACAATCTACCCACTCAACAATGAATGCAAATTATGCTACTTTGAACACACATACACATACACACACAAACTATCGCTATTGTATTGGTTTATTTCTGAAGAACAAACAAAAATTTAAGGATTTATATTGGTTAATAATTCAGCGAAAAAAATTCCCTGGATCTTCACGTTTTATGAGAAAAATTCCCTTTTCCCATTTTGCTAAATTTATATATGAAATTTCCCTCAAACTACGAACACTGCACACAGACAACTATTCTACACAGTTTCTAGTGTCTACTCGACTTGTTTCTTCTTTTTCTACAGTTGACAAGTTCTATTGAACCACCATCTTTTAACAAACACTAAGTTAGTTAGGACTAAACACCAGTACTCCTGATCTTTCATAGCGCTACAATTATAAATGTTCAAATATGTGAACAATGTGAAAGACCATCTTATTTTCTCCTATCTTCCCCCTCTCCCCCCTCAAATTCGACTCTGAGGATTTCTTACCCTACTTGTCGCTGGGAGAAATAGAATTACAGTGGAATTGAAACCACTGTAAGGCATTGAATATACTTCTACTGGCGGAACCACTTGCACAGAAGGCGCGCGTGGTTAAGTCACTAAACCAGCCGGTTGTGAAAGATATGAAGGGAAACTTTCAGTTATCCATAAATAGGCCTACCATAATTAGATTAATGGGGAAGAAACTAAGAATGATATTGCTTGAAAAGCAATTAAGCCACAGAAATCTTATTCTGGGTTAAATGTCAAAGAATAAGTCCAGATATATGAAACTTAACCTGAACTAACTTAACCTTACCGCTAAGAGTGCACTTTGAGCAGAACATTCGTAGAAACCTCACGTAATCTAATTTAACCTCATCCTGTGACAAAATCACTTGTTCTGCTCAAAGTGCACTCTTACCACTTTAGCTAAACCTTTACATCTTGGACCTACTCTGTGACACGAAGCCCCTTATTCTCTTCTTTATTTAATTGCAATGAAATGGTATTATAAATATCAATTATATATTTTAAATAAATTTAAGATTTACTCCCCTCCCCTAAAGAGAAGCAAAAAGTAACAACGGTCAACATTATATTTTAGAAAGTATCGTAATGAAATGACTAATTGACAAAAAAAAAGTAAATCCATGTGTCTTGTTAATAACTTATATCATACTAACTCCTTGTAATAAAAATATTATTTATAATTAATCTATCTAAGTCTACTTGATAAAGCAAATTAATACTTACTGTACTTACGCTTGCGTAGACGTAACATTTCATAATTTGTACTTATGTAAAGTTATCCGTGACTTTGAGCTTATCTCCATATCTCTCGAGATACATGAGAATAACACCATTGGTCCAACCAAATCCTGTCTGGACCACGTACTCTCCACCTCCACCAATGCCTCCGAAAGTTGTGGCATCATACTTGAAATAAAAAATTAAAAATTATAGTAGAAGACAAAGACGTATAGAGAGAATGATGTGCGAAAAATGCTTATCTCCGCAGATGATTTACATAAATGCTGATTAAGTAATTAACTACGTATATACTATAGCTTAACATTCTAATTTGGATTGATACACCTTATTCTCCCAAAGTTCTATTCTACTGTATATATGATCTTTCCAGCTCCTAGAACTATCTATTGGTCTCGTATCGAAGGGCGTTCATAAAATTCGTTTTAAGGGTTGGGGGAGCAATTGGCAGGCGCTAGAGACTTGCACGGGCCGAATTTTTCGACCCGAGCCCAATCCAGCCCGGGCCCGAAAAGTTTTGGAGATTTTCGGCCCGAGCCCGGCGCGGCCCGATAAGTTGTTTAAAATTCTTGGCCCAAGCCCGGCCCGGGCCCGATGAATTTTAAAAGTTTTGGCCCGACCCCGGCCCGATTCATTTTTAAAAAATTTAGCTCGAGCCCCAGTCTTTCTCAAATTTAGTATTAAACTTGACCTAACCCTCAGAAACATTTTCTAAACTCTGGTTCACAACCTGACGCTTGCCTCCCGAATGGTAGCATTGCCTCAACAAAAACTCCATTTCCTGTAACAAAAATCTAACTTAATTGATTTTTAGCATAAAGTGAAGATGGCAATATTGTTTAGCGACAGGCAAAACTTTCCCACCCCTTTTTGTCATATTTTGGGTTCAGTGAAGGTCAAGGTCAGAGCTCAATTTACCGCGCAATGCCTGCAATCCTCTATAGTGAAAGTGGAGCCGCTAAGCAACACAAACTGTAAATAGCTATTGGATTCTTTGTAACATTTTTTACGGGCACACTTCTTCAACGTTTGGCTTTATTCCAATTATCGTTTAACGAAAGTCAATAATTATTAAAGAATTGCAATTAATCGGCCCCAGCCCGGCCCGACCTGAAGAGAAATCAGTGTCAGCCCGCCCAAGCCCGGCCCGTGCAGGTCTCTAACAGGCGCTCTATTTGCAGGACTCTGGTATTAATTATTACACTGGCATGACCCTCTACTGAAATACACATAGACATAAGTTGAACATTGATTTATCACAAACTAGCAGAATGCTCATTCTTCGTACGGGGACAATACGCTTCATTTTGGACATAAAGGGCACCAAAACTGTTACCAATCAACTTACGGGTCCCAAAAACTATGAATTCGATACTAATATCGGTCATTTTCAATTACTTTTACAAGTCACCATCCCCCTTACGAGTAGTAATGAGGCTGAATTTGGATTTAAACGGCGTCGGAAGTATCACTGTTCGTCTCAGCGGCTCTGAAACTATGGATTCGACACTATTATGGGCCATTTTCCATCATCTTTAATATCTCCCCCTGTCCTAAGTTGCACCGTCAAAGTGAAATAATGAAAACCATCCCAGGGCAGAACCTCATCTATGTTAAAAATTTGATCGAGATCGGTCGGATGGTTCAAGAATTATTAAGTCACAAACATAGTCACTTGCATTTTTATGTATATAGATATATTAAAGTTGTTAGTGAAAGAACTACAATAAAATACAATGTACAAATACACAAACCTTCAATTGAGAAAATCAAGAGAATACATAACTGACTTTCAGTTTTCCACATCGTTAAAAAATTTCAGTTTTCTTTGAATAGAAGTCGAAAATTTCTCTTTTCCTGTCCAAACATAAAATCACTTTCTTGCAGATTCATTGACTTTATCTTTTTCCCTGTGGACACTTAGCATGCACAAGCTACGTATATTCAAGCGAAGCCATGTCTTAATCCTCTTAAGCGTGCAGAAGGATCTTTCCATTCTGTACGTTGTAAGAGGAACAGACAAAAAAAAATTCATCATGGCTGTATGGACAGCAAGAAATACGTATGTTTGTGAAAAACATAGCAATATCATAACCAGGCTCGCATGTTTTGTCCATCCCGTTTTGCTTGCAAATTTTCAATATTATATACTAACATTCAGGAGCCTCCAATGTGTGACGATATTCTTCAGATTGTGTTTGTTTAAAAACTGCTAGATGCAACTGCTACATCTTACAATGCACGCCCACTTTGCTATAACTGTTTTCGTGAACAATAAATTAAAAACAAAACTATTTTAAAGAGTTGCGGTATTATTTTAATGAAGCTCATGTGTAGCCAAGTGGTCAAGGCATTAACCTCCAGAACGTACAACATGTATTTCTGCTAGGAGCACAGCAGTATTATGGTAGCAAGTCGATCGACAAGTTATGAAAACACCGATCGATCAACAGTATATTTATTTTGATCTTTTTTTTTTTTTTTTTTTTTTTTTAAAAAGTATGGAGTGCTAAGGGAGAAACGATTACCCCCCTTTGGCTCCTCTTATGGACGTCCTGGCTCATATTTAAAGGTTTCAGCAAAGTATCTACTTCTTCTTAGACATTTTGGCGTATAATATTCGTCAAGTGAGCAGAGTAGCCCATAACTCTTTTAGATTTACAGATGTCACTTAATGAATAGTTTTAAGGATGTATAATTTCGAAACATATGAGTACTAAGTTTTGTGCATAAAACTAATCTTATCTGTTTTCAACGAACTTAAGAAGTTCGTTACTGAATTCTCTGTCTGTTGTGTGTGTATGTGTGTGTGTCTCTCTCTATGTGTGTTGTGTGTTTGTTTTTCAAATTTGATGAAATGGAATGGAATGGAATTCAAAGAAGTAATGGAATTTTTCGCGTCACTCCTACCGTTCCCGAGGTATTGACCAAAAAAGTTTCGGTTT
This sequence comes from Thermobia domestica, assembly GCF_964235325.1. Lineage (NCBI taxonomy): Eukaryota > Metazoa > Arthropoda > Insecta > Zygentoma > Lepismatidae > Thermobia > Thermobia domestica. The sequence continues at coordinate 241,974,146 of NC_137460.1, read as the reverse complement.
CAGGAGATTTAAGAAGCCATATCTTGGGAACCGTAAGTCATAGAGAGACCATATTGGTATTGATCAATACCTAAGAGGATGTTGAACAGTTTAGTACCAAATAGTAACCAGTAGCCACAGTTCCCCAGATATTGGCCCAAAACGTTCGGATTTCGGAAGATTTAGAAGATTTAAATAGTCCTACCTCGGGAACGTAAGTCATAGAGAGATGATATTTTGTGAATTTTTCAATTTTGGGACCTCCATTTTGAGCATATGTCATCGTAAAACAAATATCGTAGAACGTTTTAACAGAACTCTTAAACAAAACGTGAAAAAAATTAGTACTAAAGGAAAATATAAATGCAATACAACAATTGTTTAATGAGTATAATAATAAAGTACATAGAACAATTCGTATAAAGCCTGTAGAAGTTAATAAGGAAAAATAATTATAATATTTGTAAATTTGTTCTGGCAGTGCTCTTGGGGCATTTTCAAGTGGTTTAATTTGAAGTGATAAATCTGACAAATATTAAAGAGTATTTATAAAGGGCTTAGAAAAAGAGTCGCTTGTGCCTTCCAAATATATTGAAATTAAATTTCTGCAAATATTACTACATAATTCCAGGCAGGTAAAACTTAAGTTACGCTCAATGATCTCGAATGAGGAGGTCAAGAAATTACGTGTGGGTTCCACTTTTATATTCGTTCTGGTAGAAAATTAGGGAGGAAAAAAACACGGTCTTAATTCTCATCAGAAACCATTGGAGGGGAATTGCCCTTTTCGCGGTTTATACGTCCCTATACACGATAGTACCTCAAAAACACAGAAAGTTATCCCAGCCACATTCGGTAACCATTCATACCCCACATTAAGTCTGATGGTTTTGATTAAGTCTGGTTTGAACAAGACAGACTGACAAAACACATGGTCCCTACCTCACTCAGCATATAAAACGTTTATTTTCTGAGTACAGTAGAGCGTCGATTATCCGAAGTAATTGGGAGACATGGGTGTTCGGAAAACTGGTCATGTTTATTCATGATAATCAAACTGTACATGTTTATTTGCCATGCGCGGAGCGGCACGCCTCAACTCTAAGCTGACGCAGCTGTTGCTGTGAACAGCTTTGATACTGCCGCTACTTCTACAGCCAGTGCCAAACCGACAGAAGTGTGCTGATTGTTGAAACACAGTGACTGGCGGCTTGGCCGGTCAGCAGCGCCTTATGAAGGCCCCATTAGAAGCAATGTTCCGCCAGCGGTGGCTCAGTGCGGCGATTACTGTGGGAAACTTGGTTTGGGAGTGAGGGGGATGATGGACGGTAGGGTGGGAGAGTAACAGGTGCGAGCGAGTACACAGTTCGGTTAAGCGGTCGTTCGGTTGACCGACGTTCGGATAATCGACGCTCTACTGTACATAATTTTCCTTAGAATACGGCTTGCTCTCCAGGGCTCACTACCTATAATTTTTATCATCGGAATGAAACGTTGGAACGGATGTACAAGAAGAATTTTTAATTTTGGAGGAGCTGAATATGGTAATTATCATTGCAAAGATCTCTCTACACGGGATGAGGAATATGCTCACTGTCAGTAACATGGATCGTTTTAATCAGAGATCTCTTCCGCCGGTTAGTGGCATTTCTAGTATTTTCTGTAATCAGAGGGCTCTCGTGGGTAAAAATTAAAGATTTTTACTTCAAACTAAGAGGAAAAATCTTAGCTAATGTACTAATTGTTATATACAACAACTAATGCATTAGATAATTTTTCTTCCTTTAACTTGAAAAGATAAATCTTTAATTTTTACCGCTGAGACTTCTCTCACTAGCCGCTTCTGGCTATGAGAAATACTATACAGGGCAAATCAAAATGATGGACCCAAATTCAGAAACATGTGTTATTATGACTCATGTACTAAGAAAGGTAAACTGCCAGATCTTTCTTCAAACAAATCATAAGTGTCCTACTTTGTACGTGAGAACTTCGCGTAACAATGCGCACATCAAGTCGATAGTCCATCTCCTACCAAACTTTTTGTAGCATGTTGCAGTCGGCCAGTCGATTTTCGTTTACAGATGCAGCCTGCATCTCTGAAATGTTCATATCACTACATACTCTGTAACACGTCTGTAATATATATATATATATATATATATATATATATATATATATATATATATATATATATATATATATATACAAGGTCTGTATGATAAGTAATGAGACTCGCCGCGCCGCGGCGCGCGTGTCGCTGGAGCGGGTTTGTCGGTGATGGAGGATGTAGGGGGGGGGTCCGAGCAAAGCAACGCACCGCGCGTCAGTTGGCTCCGAGCCTTAGTGGAGCGCGGACAAGCCTTGGACAAAGCCCTTGTGAACATTCTTGTCACGGCGGAAAATCAACAAACATGGAGGGTTCCATCGAACAGCGTTATGCGATCAAATTTTGCGTTCGCCTGGGGAAAACGGCTACTCAGACGCTTTCTCTCATCACGGAGGCCTACAAAGAGGAAGCCCTATCCAAAGCCCAGGTGTTTCGTTGGCACAGTGCGTTCCGGAACGGCCGGGAAAGCGTTGAGGATCTGGAGAGGGCTGGACGCCCGACAACAGTGACTACGGACGAAACTGTGGCAAAAGTGAGGGATCTCCTGAACTCAGACCGTCGATTATCGTTGAGATTGATTGCTGATGAACTCGATATGAACCACACAACAGTGCACAAGATTGTGACGGAACAATTGGGAATGAGAAAAATCTGTGCGAAACTGGTGCCGCGAGTGTTGACTGACGAACAAAAGCAACGACGTGTTGATTGTTGTCAGGAACTGTTGAACCTCATGAACAGTGACCCTAACTTTGAAGATGACGTCATAACAGGTGACGAGTCGTGGGTGTTCCAGTACGACCCTGAAACGAAACGTCAAAGCGCGGAGTGGCACACTCCTGCGTCCCCGCGCCCCAAGAAGGCCAGAATGTCGAAGTCAAAGGTGAAAACAATGTTGATTGTTTTTTTTGACAATGTGGGGGTGGTCCACAAGGAGTTTGTACCCCAAGGACAAGCCGTCAACGCCGCCTTCTACAAACAAGTCCTTGAGAGACTGCACAGGAGCGTCAAGCGGAAAAGACCGGCGATCGCTAGCCGGTGGAAGTTGCATCACGACAATGCCCCTGCCCACACCGCCTTCTTAGTGACCTCCTTTTTGACCCGGATTGGGGTGGAAGTCCTTCCACAACCACCCTACAGCCCAGATGTGAGCCCGGCCGACTTCTTCCTCTTCCCGAAGCTGAAGCCACGCTTGAAAGGAACCCGTTTTGCAGACGTCACAGCCATCCAAGCAGCCGTGACCACATTTCTAAAGGACATGCCGGCTGCTGACTTCCAGGGGGCGTTTGCAGCGTGGAAACATCGATTGCAGAAGTGCATCGACGCAAGAGGAGAGTACTTCGAAAGCTTTTAAGTCCCTGTACAGATCAGATCAATAAAACAATGTTTCCAGACCTGGTCTCATTACTTATCATACAAACCCTGTATATATATATTACATAAATGCCTTGAAAAATTATCACAAACTTGCTTACATGATAATGAAGCAGACAGAAAGATCTCCGTTTTCGTCAAAACTGCTCACTGCTTGACTCTTAGCGGTAAAATTGGAAACATTGCGTGAAAATTAAACGTTAACGTTTCGAAGCGCATGTCTCATAATAACATATCTTTATTAGATTTTACAGAATAAATTTCTGAAATCGGGTCTATCATTTTTGACTTGGTTTGTATTATCACAAGCCAAATTCGGCGCCGTTGGCCTGTGATCCTGCTTAATTGGAGGTGAAACAGTGGTGTAAGGAATGACCTACACTATAAGCGTGGATTTCGCATTATGATCTGTGCATCCACCGAACGCACCGGATTGAAATTCCGGTCGTGGTTGTTAGTAGAGGATCGTGTCTTTCATAGTCTTTCATAAGAATATAACACACAAGAATTTAAACTGCACACTTTTATTTCAACCTAAACTTTTGTTTTTGAACGCACAGTCACTTTTCGGATACTCTATATTATTTAATGTTCATCAGTTCTGAGACTTTATAGTCACCCTGCATATTTGAAAATGATGTTGCTCGTAAATAATACATGTGGATCGGCAAAACGGTAGCTATCATAGAGCGGAAGTTGAAAAAGTGCAAATATGAAAGGAAATCCATTAAGAGTGAAAATGTGATGTTTTATGTGATTTGAAGGTCATGACCATATCAGGAATGTTCTTAGCCTTAACCGATAAAGATATCATTGAGTGACGTTATTATGATAAATTAATCTAAATTCTGATATCGATAACCATAAATAATTCACTCAATGTATTATTCTTCCATAAGTAAGATAATCAATAAAAATTTAATATTTTCAACGCACTTCAAAGGTTCATTTCATTTCATTTCATTTATTTGCCTGTTTCATTAGCTTACAAAGCATGAGAAATTCTCATGTAAGCATTACAGTTGTCAGAAAGAAAGAAAAAAAAACATACAATATTGTCAAGTACCAGAAGTATACATCATGCAATCTTTCTAAAAATACAAAACCACATAATTAGGTAACTGTTTCTGCCACACCAGGCATGTACTCACGGGTAAGTATCTGTTTCCAACTCTTCAGTTAATGAGTCATTTAAATATTCTTTAATTGTATAATAGCACTTTTCAGTGAGTAGATTATATAAAGTCTTACCAAGAATGGAAACATTGGTCATATTTTTCAAGTACAGAGGAAGTTTATTATACAATCTGACACAATTCATGTACACGGTTTTGCTTATATTAGCATATTTTTGATGCATCACAAATATGTCACTACCTTGTCTTGTATTATGGCTATGAACATTTTTATTAAAGATAAAAAGATGCTTGTTTTTCACAGTAAAAAGAATAGATTTATAGATGTATAAACTGGGGAGTGTTAAAATTTTTGCTTCTATGAAAACCTTTTTACATGACGATTTTGTGGGTAACCCAAAAATTATTCTAATCGCTTTCTTTTGCAATCGGAAAGTGCTTAAACTATTTTCAGCAGATCCCCAGTGTATTATGCCGAAGTTAATTAATGAATTAAACTTGGCGTAGTAAAAGCTAAGAAGTGCTTCTCTCGATACAGTACCTCGAAGTTTGTATAAGGCAAAACACACGCTACTTAGTTTCTTGTTTAAAGTGGAGATATGAGCAGACCATGAAAGATCATCACTTATGATTACACCTAAAAGCTTGGTTATGCAAGAATATTGGAGTAAGTTAGAAGATATTTTTATTCTAGGTGATATACGCGGTTTTCCTGGAAAATGAAAATGTAAGAGGATCGATTTATCATGATTTATAATTAACCTATTCGCTGTTATCCATTTTACTAATTTGTCCGTAAAAATGTCAGATTTCCTCTCAACTTCTTCTATTGATTTTCCTGATATTATCATACTGATGTCATCAGCATATAGAATACATTTCGCTGGATGCATAAATTCTAACAAGTCATTTATGTATATCAGGAAGAGAATAGGACCCAAAATGGAACCTTGAGGAACACCTCTGACTACAGTTGATAAAGACGAACAAGTTGTTTGAAACCCATCTGCAGCTAATTTTGATATTTGTACCGCTTGTTGCCTACTGGATAAATAAGAGAGAAACCAGTTGTGAGCTACTCCTCTAATACCATAAGCATACAACTTGCTTAAAAGAATAGCATGATCAATTGTATCAAAAGCTTTGGATAAGTCGATGAATAGGCCAACAACATATTTACTGTTTTTTAATTCAAGAGCTATATTGGACATGTAATCAAACAAGGCTGTTTCAATACTTTTCTTATTTTGGAAGCCATGTTGTGATGGTGATAGTAAGTTACATGACTTCAAAAAATTGCAGAGTCGTGACTTCATCACATATTCAAAAATTTTTGAAAACGTGGAAAGAATGGAGACTGGGCGATAATTTCTTACATCATGCATACTCCCCTTTTTATGGAGAGGAATTACTTTTGCCACTTTTAACACTGATGGAAAACATCCTTTCTCAAGAGATAGGTTAACTAAATAACAGAGATGATTTACAATGAAAGAAAAACAAAATTTAATAACAGTCACTGGAACTTCATCAAAACCTGAAGATCCCGAATTAGACATCTTACTCAATATTTTCCGTAACTCCTCTACTGTTGCTGGAATTAAAAAGATCGTATGTGAATGCATTTGAAATTTCATCGAGTCGTCATAACTCGCTTGTATGGGGTCAGGTAATGGTACACTATCTAGAAAATAATCATTGAAGACATCTGCAATCCGCTTAGGTTCTTTAATAATTTCGTCCCCAACTTTAACATACTCAAAGTCGCTCTTTTTGTTGTTTGTTCTACCATTTAAGATTTTCCACATAGTTTTAGCTTTATTAGTAGAATTAAGTATTGTGGAGCTATTTGACAGTAATTTAGCTGTTTTAATTACTCTTCTGTATATTTTCCTGTACTTAAAAATATAATTTCGAAAGCTGTGAGGAAGTGATGTATTTATTTTGAGTAATCTATTATATCTAAATAGGTTACTTTTAGAAATTTCTGAATTCTCTCTCTCCCGCTCTCTCTCTCTCTCCCCCCCCCTCTCTCTCTCTCTCTCTCTCTCTCTCTCTCTGTGTGTGTGTGTGTGTCTTTATTATTTGCGAATTCTTCAATTTTGAGCCCTCCAATCGGTAGAGCACCAAAAACCATCTAAAGAACTTATGGAGTTTTTCGCGTCACTCTTGCCGTTCCCGAGATATTGACCAAAAATGTTCCCATTTCAGGAGATTAGAGGAGCCATATCTCGGGAGAGATCCTATTTTGTAAATTTTTCAATTTTGAACAGAATTCTTAAACAAAACACGTGGGAAATATTTAGTACTCAAGGAAATTATAAATGGATAGACACGTATGTTACAAGAATTGTTTAATGAGTATAATAATGAAGTACATAGAACATTTGGTATAAACTCTGTAGAAGCTAATTAAAAAATTTATTCTTTTTAAGTTCGTTCTGGCAATGCTTTTGGAGCATTCTCAGTTTGTTTATTTTTATTTTTGTCAAAACGATCTTTGGTAGTTTCAATACATGCTACTAGCTAATGCCAACGAGAAATTTTGATATAATAATAATAATAATAATAATAATAATAATAATAATAATAATAATAATAATAATAATAAGAAGAAGAAGAAGAAGAAGAAGAAGAAGAAAAAGAAGAAGAATAAGAATAAGAATAATCTCCATCATTGCCAGATCGCTTGCCGCAACTGAGAAGCTTAAATGCTCCACGGTCTTCCGCTAACCTCTTCGTCTTCACTTTCATATCGTCCAGCAATTGTAGTCTCCTTCGTCCCTTCCCACTTTTTGCTGTCACCATACCCTGTAACACGTCTCTCATGATGTGGTTCCTTCTCAGCCAATGTCCCAACCAGTTTCTCTTCCTTTTCTCTATAATATCTAAAATTTGTCTTTTGCCCCCACCATTTCTAACACCCTCTCATTCGTTTCCGGTTCGATCCAGCTAATTCTTTTCATTCTTCTCCACACTCACATTTCGAAAGCATACAGTCATTTTTAATTATTTTTGCGTAATATCCATACTTATGACCCATACATAACTAATCTCTACACAAAACGAGTATTTTTCCCGACTCTTTATTCAAGGTCTCACAAAACAATATTTTCTCCCTCTTAAAGGTTTCTTTCGCCATTCCTATCCTTACTTTTAATTTCCGTTCACACTTAATATCATCACTAACAATAATACTAATAATATATATCTCAGCACTTTTTTCAACTAAAAAAAAAATAAAGGCGTCAAATTCCAAGTTGTTTAAAGAAAGAATAGTACAAAATTACAATGTTTTGTGAATATGGATTACTGTTATTGTTGTATAATGTTATATCGCTCGATTCTTTATGTGACATATGACCAAAGAAGCTAAAATAGATACTGATAAATATCTATTCAATACATATGTATCTCTACCTGAAATCGCACCTAGGATCAAGTATTATTATTTTTTTTCTTTTTCAAGGCGTGACAAGGGTAAACTCGAAATTACTTCCAGGGCAAAAGTCGAATGACTACCAAGTACCCATTAAAAATCTCCAATGAGTATTTGAATTCTGGAGTAACTATGTACTCGGCACCTGTGATCGATTTCAATAGAGTTGGTTTTGAGTTTAACGTCCCTTTCAGCAGCAAAGTTACATGAGACGTGGACCAACAACTTAACCATAAGAGTTTCAGCCGGGAATCGAACACGGGTCCGCCACGCCACAGGCGCGTACGCTAACCGCTTAGCCACAAGGGAGCTTACCCATGTCTGAGAATCAATTTCTAGAAAATTCAGTACAGTTTCTTTATTTACTCTTGCGTAAATCAACTTTTTCCTCTTCTGCTCAAAATTTCCAACACAAAAATATAGCTGACCGCAAACGGTGCCCATGCCCCTCCCCCCCCAAAAAAAAAGAAATCCGAGTTAGTTTTGACAAAACCAAGATAACTAAATCTTATTCGATTTCGAAATTTCTTGTCTTGGCGTTCCTAACAACATCGAAGTATATTTAAAATTTGTTTGTGTCGTTCTTATTGAAAAATTACGTATGTCCCCCTGGAAATTCTCATGAGTGCAATCTATGCCCTAACCTGAATGTGGGACCTCTAACACCCACCCACATGAGTATTATTGGAGCGAAACTAAACTATTAGTGGCATCCCAAATTCGCGAAGATCACTATTTGTGCACCAATTACAAAATTTTAATGGTAGCGTAATTAACATACTGAATTATGGTATAACTGATTAATTTCCATATTATCATAGAAAGTATAAAGCAAAATTTAATTGTAATCAGCTTGGTAAAAGGTGGTATAAAACGGATTACCACAAATTTGACCCAAATAGACATAGAAATAAACAGTACATAAAATCCATAAAAATAAAAGCAAAGATTTTTTTTTTATTTTTTTGGATTAAACGATCCAATATGTTTCAATCAAACATTTTCTTGTAGGCCTTATAGCTGGAGAATTACAGATAGTGTAGTCAGTGCTGCTATTTTAATATTTTAACAACCGGTTCTGTACACACACACACACACACACACACACATATATATATATATATATATATATATATATATATATATATATATATATATTAATATATATATATATTCGAAGTCACATATCTTCCCAATTAATGAAGACATCGGAGTCATTCAAAATCAGATAGATAGCACACGTAATAGGCATTAGATACGTATGACATTCATTACATTCACAGATTCCAGTATCGCGGACAAAATCCCGAAATTCATATTCAAATTTCTTTCTGCCCATTCAGATTTCTGTCTACTCATTGAATTGAAACAATTCAAAGTTGCTTGTTTTCACAACAATAAAGTTAGCGGTTAAAGTACAAAGGTGTTTTCACAAGTTTGTTTTGCTACTTTCTTTCACTCTTCGCTTGGTCCTGTGTACATTTATGTATGTATTTAGGAAGTTCGTTCGGAAAGTAAGTTCCGTTCGGTAATTAAAAAGAAATCGAGTACAGATAATGAAAGCAATGCATTGCACAAAAATCAATAACATTTACACTACTTTTCCACATAGCTCCCGTAATTTTCCAGGCATTTTTCATATCGTGGTATAAGTTTATGTATTCCTGCATCATAGAATGTTGCCGCCTGTGTTGTCAAGCATGTGGTAACATGTTCTTTGAACTCTTCATCGTTGTTGAAGCGCTTATACGAAGGAAATACTTCAAATGCAGAAAGAGATGGAAATCACTAGGAGCGAGGTAAGGACTGAATAGAGGATAGCCAAAAACGCCCCAGCCAAAGCTTTCAAGGAGTTGTTTAGTCACATTCGCAGTGTGTGGTCGGGCGTTGTCGTGAATGAAAACCATACCTTTGGAGAGCATTCCTCTACGCTTGTTCTGTATTGCACGGCGCAGTTTCTTAAGCGTCTCGTAATAAACATCTTTACTGATTGTTGAACCTCGTGGTAAAAATTCAAACAGTAAAATGCCTTGTCTGTCCCAAAGCAATGTGCACATTACTTTTCGGGGTGTCAAGAATTGCTTTCGTTTAGCCTTTTTTGTGTGCCTCCATTCCATGGATTGCCCTTTTCCTTTCAGGGGTGTCATAAGCAACCCAAGTTTCATCCTCTGTGACTATCTGCGATAAAAAGTCCTCGCCACCATCATGATAATGTATCAGAAAATCAACTGTGCTGCTTTTTGTGTTCTTCAGTAAGAAATTTAGGCAGTTTTTCAGTAACAATCTCGTAAAGTACTGTTCGTGAAATTTGTGGAAATTAAAGACTAACAGCATTAATCGTAAACCTACCGTTTTTCTTAATCTTTTCTTTGACTGCACTCACTAGGTCATCAGAAACCACAGGTGGATGCCCACACGCCCTTCTTTAAATTGTCGGACCCATCTTCTCATCATTGAATCACTCATTGCATTTTCTCCGTAAACCTCACAATTTGTCGATGGATGTCAGTTGGTTTTACGTTCCTAGTAGTGCTCTCAAACGGGTCGGGTCAGGTCAACTCGGGTCGGGTTGTCAGGTCGGGTCAGCTCGGGTCGGGTTGTCGGGTCAGGCTACTCGGGTCGGGTTGTCGGGTCGGGTCAGTTGGGTCAGTTCACTTTGGTCAACTGAGTTTAGGTTGAGCTTAAACTCGGCTGGAGTCGAAAAATGCTGGTTTTCACTAGCTGCCTAATTAAAAATAGCAATTTTCAATTTGATTTTATAGAAAACATAAATCTATTTTGAACACTTGCAGCTAGTGCTTTTATGGTAAATGCTTATTTTTGTAGTTGTGTGTACTTTAATTTTTAAATGTGGAAGATAGATTTTACCAATCGACTGTAATATTAATATCTATGCCAATATGGAGTCTGGATTTAGAACAAAACTAGAAGTTGTTTAAGCAAGGCTGAAAGAAAGATTGGATATGGACGACCAAGCCCAGGCAGGGTTGCGGTGGCTCAGTGGTAGCTCTCATCTCTCGTGCATGGTGTCCATGGTTCGATCCCAGCTTGTGCTACGTAGGCTTTGTGGTGGAGAAACGCCGTGTAGTTGGTTTTCTCGGGGTTCTCCTGTTTCCTCCCACTTCCTTCATTCCACCATTTTATTCATTTCTCATGGTCACCATACCCCTTAGCCTCGGTGCAGAATCGAGGGACCTTAAACTGAATATTTCATTTTATTTCACCAAGCCCAAGGACATCGATACAAGAACAAGATAAAGATTGGATATGCAAGACGAATTGCATAGTAATCTTGCTCTTGGCCTTGTTTTGGTTATCACCAAGTAGCGATGAGCGTATTTTCTTGCTTTCCGTATAGTATGAAAGACCATAATCAGAATCACACTTGGTCTTCATTTGTACCGTTGAGGCGAGCATTCTTGGCTCTTGTATAGCATGAAAGACCACCAAGACTACGAAATGCAGGACCAAGACTTGACTGCAAGACAAAGAATAAGACGCAGTATTGATGACCAAGACCCAGGGAGCGAATTGTTTGAATTTCATTTGTGGGGCTGAAAGTGATGAAATAAAATTAGTACTTTATAATTAATTATCATACTGTATTTTTAAATTTTAAATTACAAAATTCATATTATGTATCTTCTTACGTGCAACTATATATACTGTAAAATACGTTTTAATTACCGAGAAAGAAAAATCAAAGTGGCACGGGTCCCGGAATCATAAGAACCTATTTTGGAATGAAAGTTGAAGGATTGGAAAAAATCACATGTGTTCTCCTGTTTCCTCAACCCTTATCATTGTAGTTAAACGATTTCCTTTTGTCTCCGCCAAGAGACTCTTGCTACTGCCTTCTGAGAAGACCCCCTGCCGTCCTAGCAGGTGAGAACACTGACCTTGAAGAAAAATTTCGTCACGTAGAACTAAAGCAAGAAAAAATAAATAAATTTCTCCCACGTCGGACATTGGTATCAGTTATAAAAAGAAATAACCAAACCTCAAAAGTGCCAAATATTCATTAAGATGCATATACAAATCTCCCGCTTGATCTAGCTAGTGGTCAACGTGTAAGACTTTGGTATACGTGGTCCGGGTTTAATTCCCAATGGGAGTGCATTTTGGCGTTCACCCAGTGTCGTGACCATAGTGCTCTCAAACGGGTCGGGTTGTCGGGTCAGCTCAGGTCGGGTTATTCGGGTCGGGTTGTCGGGTCAGGTCAATCAGGTCGGATCACGGTTCGGGTCAGTCGGGTCGGTCTTCAACCCGACCCGACCCGACCCGTTGAGAGCACTAGTTCCTAGCATTCAGTAAACGAATCACATATCTAATTTCACGAGTGGCGGGATTTTTGATCAACGCTACCATTATAAACAATCACTACGAACGACACACAACACAGAGCGATCTCAAAATGACGTCATTTCGTTCTGCTTGGATCAGAGTAACTAGTGCGCATGAGCGGAGAAAAATAGAAACGGAACTTATTTTACGAAGTTCCTATCGTATGTGTGTGTGTTTATGTCGGGTATAACAAACGGTTCTGCGAGCTCGAAATATTTTAACAACCGGTTCTATTGAACCGGTGCAAACCGAATGAATTGCACCACTGAGTGTAGCCAAACCCAAACTATCAGTTAAGTCAGTATGATGTGCAGAAAATAGGAAAACATGATTTAGGGGCCGTTCAAAAATTTTGTGACCCCTGATCCAAAAACTAATTATTGGCCAAGATCGTAATCTTTTGACCCATTTTTTAAAATCATTCCTAAACATCTTGTTTAAATACGTATTAATATTAGAATCCGTTAAAATGGTTTCTCGTAGAATAGAAAAATGTTTCTGTATTATGACCTTAAAGCTAAGCGAGACGATGATGAAGGCAAATAAATTATGATGGAAGAATTGGTGGAATGAAAATGTGGAAGGAAATGGGAGAATCTGGAGAAAAGCCCACAGACACGATGTTGTCCACCACAGACTTACTTGACCAGCGATACGCACAAGAGATAAACGCTCTATCACAGATGCATCGTGCCCCCCCCTCCAAGCCGTAAAATACAAGACTAGGCATATGAAAACTGGAAGAAATGTTAAGGAACGTTTTGCTTACCTTTTCGTACATCTCACCCGTTTGCACGTAAGCAGCATAATTGGAGTTGGCCCACTTCTGTGCTAAACTCAACGCCAGACTCTGTGCCTCCGGAACCCCGGTGTTCTCAAGGCCTGTAATGACAATGTCCTGTAATGGCGCCCAAGCCTCAGGAAAGTCCCACTGCTGAGTTGTGTTAAGCAAACTGGTAGGAATCCCACCTGGAAAATCCAATGCTGAACTCCTTTTTAAGTAGGCTACAACTTTGCTAACAATCTCCTCTTTGTTGCTCTCATTATAGGCAAATGCCCACAGTGGAGCTATGTTTGTCGGATAGAAGTATTTTCGTGGTTTGTTATTGATAGTATCGTAGTCGAACCAGCATCCTTCTTCGTCATCCCAGAGAACGCCTTCAATGGAGTTCAAGAAGTCTTGTGCTATTGCATCGTATTCAGATGACTGTTTTTGTAATCCTAATCGCTGGAAGAAGTCGGACAATAGCCTAGCGTTCAAATAGAGAAGGGCGTTCAGTTCCACAGGGATTATGTATCTCGTCTTCAAGTCCGTTAGGTTTCCTGAAAGACAAATTTAGAAAGCATTATAGACCAAGACAGTCATCCGAATATTCACATTTCTTTGTTTTATGTAAATTATTGAAATACAAACGTCAGTAATCATAAAATGACTATCACCATTTCATATTTTTGGCGCGAGGAATCCGGGTTTGTTTCCCGGCGGATGTCATGTGGTTCGAATCCCACACGTTAAGCTGTAGATGCACGTCTCATATAGCCTCGCTGCTGAAAGAGACCTTAAGCTCAAATCAAATCAAAAAACTTAAGCTTTTAGGAAAATAGTGATAATAATAATTTAATGCTATATGCAATGAAATTTCTTCGAGACGTTCCAAACATTTCCACTGATTGTTTATTAATAAACAAATCATTACTACTGACTCTGTAAATATTCCAATTTACGAGGGCCAAGTATTTTTGTGGTGGGGAAGATCGTGTCCGTGGGTTTTCTCGAATTACTCTCGTTTCCTCCCACTTTCGCATTCCACCAATTCTTCCATCATCATTCACTTGTCTTAATCATCCGTCTACCTTAGCCTAAAAGGACATAATCGTGGCACGTTAAACTGAAATATTTCATTTTTAAATTGCAATTTGACCAAAATATCAGCAAATTTTACAAATCCAAAAGAATTCTCCTACATAATTTAGAATTTGTTTCATAAAATAGGTATAACTTTGAAAACATTTATTGAAATATATTTTAAATTAAGGGGATCTGATACCTCTTCGCTTAGGTTTCTAACTCTCCATTTGATAACATGTAAAATTTAATATGGTAATTTCTAACAAAGTATTGCAGGTAATGACTTGAAATTTTTAATACAAATACACAAGACACATATAAATCCAACCACGGTCTCTAATTTACGTTACATGCGTTAGATTAATTGCAATATATTCTTCAGTAAGTTTGGCAACAGAGAATAAAAAGTATGCTGCAGAGGGGAGAGGGCTTACCATCTGTTTGCTTGTTAGCTGCTTTCAAAAGGACGCTCTTACCAGAAAAATCACGCTGTGATTCTCACTTCTCAGTTGTTAGAATGGTCTGGATCTTTCTTCCTTTCACGGTTTGTTTGTTTCTTCCACCTCCTGCAGTCACAAGAAGACAACTTGTTTCGGAAAGCATTTTGAATTAGTAGCAAAACGCAAAACTGAATGACACCAACGACGGATTAAAGGGAGGGGCGGTCACTCCCTCCGAGAACATTTGAATATTTTGAATAATCGGAGTAAGAAACTAGAAATTGCGTAATCTAATAAGAAAAGTTTGTTGAAGTATACAGATCAAGACGCATTTCAAGTGTTACAGTATTGTACTCTCCTCCCCTCCTCTCCCCTCCCAATTCCCTTCTGAAGAAGTTCTCTTTGTTTCTCTGTTCCATATTAGGATTACACTTACACTTTCACTATCCAGTATTGATTTTGACCATGCCATCTGCACAGCAAGGCGAGTAAGGTTTACGAGTCCTTCCTGCCCCCATTTTTAAAAATTGCTAATTATAAAAAAACTTTTATCGAAAACAATTCATCTCAACGATAAAGACTTATATGCAATCTTAAAATAAACTCGCCACCTGTCGCGTATGCTAGCGATCTAATATATACGAATAGATGAAAAGTTAGTTTGAAGCCTTATGTATTGTTTTTCTGTAAATAAGTCCGAATTCATATTTGTTTCTGTTGTTGCATCGACAAAAGTGAATGCCAAATCGTTTTAGGCTCGTTGGTCTTTGCGAGGTCCCTGAAGATGCAAGGCCGTGTGCAGTCGCCCACCACTAGAAACGCCTCTATACTAGAGGTCTGCACGTGCTCGGGCCTACAAAGCATGCATCACTTCGGGCCCAGGAGGGTTCGGGCAGTAGCGTCATTTCAAATTTGGCTTGGGGGGGCAAGACCCCTTGATATATACGTATATAAAATTTCGCGTTTTTCACTGACTTACTACTATTCTATTGATAAAATATATATAAATCTCAAACTCAGAGGGGCAAATGCCCCTCCCTGTCCCCTAAATGACGCCCCTGGGTTCGGGCTGTGAATTTTTAAATATACAACCATATTTCTCGGACTTTTTCTGGCCTAACTTTGTAAATATTGTGTAAAACGATGTAAATTGCACCTTTCTTTCTGGAGGACTTTTAAAACACAACTGCAAAATCAAACCTCGAATTGCCGTAAATAAAAATACAATTTTGAATTAATAATTTTCTGTAATTCGGACTTATTTCGGGCTCATTTAATTATCACAGAGCTCAGTCCAGGCTCGGGCCTAAATACTAAGACATATTTCGGACTGGGGTCGGGCCTCACATTGTAAATTCACGGGCCGGGCCCGGGCTGAAAATTCCGGCCCGTGCAGACCTCTGCTCTGCACCCGCACACATTCCTTCCTAGTCCAGAAAATCTCCTCCCCTCCGCATCGTCAATAATGGTAAAGTTCCTCGTATATTTACTTATTATTGTAAGAGAAGTTCAAACCAGAACTCTAAAATTTGTTCGTTCTCTGGGGTAATGTGAGTAATGCAAATTAAGAAAGATATGCGTAATATACACATGTCAGAAAAACTTGATATCAATTTGAATAGACCTTGTACGTAATGTTTATTTTAGAAATAATAAACTTATGCAAATATATGGAGACATCTGAAATTTAATGTAAAATAGTGGCGAATGAGCCAGAAGGGACGTGCACTATTCAGTTAGTCAAAGAACTCGTAGCTTGAAAACTACTACTTAAACCAATATTGAATTAGACAAATTTGTAAAAAGTAAGATAACCATAGTTGGAAATAGTGTGTGTATTTTTTTAGGAGGAAACCCAGAAGTAAGGGAAGTTCCTCTAAGAGCGCGCGGCCTCTAAGAGTACGCTCAACAATTTGCCAGATCTGGCAACGCTGTACGATGTTTGTTTGTATTCCTGCAGAAGCGTCGTTGTATGAAAGGTAGTTGTACGCAAGTTGTCTGCTGCCAGCATCTGTGCCCTACGTTTTGTTAGTAAGTAAATATTTTTGACACTTCCAGTGTAATAATTGAGTTCCCACTAATTAGTGTGTGTAGTTGAATACAGATATATTCTGTTTCTAAACTTGGTATCAAATATTAGGTGTCACAATCAAGTTTGGGCATAAGGCAGATAATACCATCATATCTGGAAATTACTGCACACTTGCGATAGATTTGTAAAATGAGTGCGATTCCTCTAAGAGTACGCATTTTCTTTCCTTCAAGAGTACGCGCGCACTCTTGGGGACCGATGATGCCGTACTTTTGGAGGACTGTGTAGACAATTGAATTTGACTATCAGAGAAGAACACCTTGTCAGATTCTTTTCCAATTCTGACACTGCGGGGTTACTTTGAGGCAAAATGAATAGATTTCTCTAATATGAACAATAGCAGTGTGCATCACTGTTGATTCACATAGCCCGAGAATGTAGGTAGGCCTAGGTATGATGTGAGTCGCTGGCTATTTACATGGCTCACTGAAGTAATACTAATGTGAAATCACCAATGATTTACATTATAGCAATGTGAAATTACGCTATTCCTGAAGTGTTTAGTTTGAAAGCAGTGTAAATTATATTTTGGTATAATTTGGCAGTTTTCAATTTTATTTTGTAATTGTAATTGTAATTGCAGTTTTCAATTTTATTTTGTAATCTAGGCCTAGGTTAATTGTCTTTTGGTTTCCCTCATTATCAAGAATTTGAATACTTTTGATGTTACACTTATATTTGTAACATAATTTATATCAATTTCTCGCAATACCAAAAACCTTTGTACCTCTTTTCGTATTTCTGCCATAATTTTCTTTGAATTGTGTAATATCATCTTCGTTTGCTGCCTTGTAATAGTATTATTCTCACATAGCAAATGCGTACTCTTGGAGGACACATTGCGTACTCTTAGAGGCATAGTCCTTCAAGAGTGCGCAAATGCATTGTTTTATAACAATGCGTCTATTGTTGTAACTATTGCGTCACTGTCTTTATATTTGCCTCCAATTTTGACCTTAAGGAATGAATAAAGATTTGTGATAGAAATTATCACTCTGGGTGGTTTCCCTCTTCTTCGTTATGTGTTTAAAGACTAAGTGCGTACTCTTTGGGGAACTTCCCTTACATTCTCGATAAAATAATAATAATAATAATAATAATAATAATAATAATAATAATAATAATAATAATAATAATAATAATAATAATAATAATAATAATAATCAGTGGCGTATTTAGGGGGGCTTCCGGGCTTAAGCCCCTCTGAAATCTTACTTACTATAGTAAAGTATATGAAATATCTTGCAGAATTTTCACATTTTCAGGCAAAGCCCACCAAAATTTAGCAAAGCCCCCCGAAACAAAATCGTAAATACGCCACTAATAATAATAATAATAATAATAATAATAATAATAATCTTCCTCACTTCAATCATAGGTTGATGGGCAAGAAGGAAATTTTAAAACTTTTCTCTCCCCTGGGAGAGCTGTTTTATAATTTGATAAGGTCTCTTCTTCGTTACTGCATCTATCCTTGGTCGGGCCGCGGTGGCTCAGTGGTAGAGCGTTCACCTCTAATGCATGGCGTTCTTATTTCGATCTCAGCTCGCACCAAGTGAACTTTGTGGAGGACAAACACCATGTGTGGGGGTTTTCTCGGGGTTCTCCCGTTTCCTTCCACTTTCTGCATTCCACCATTTCCTTCATTTCTCAACATTACTAGCTCCTTTAACCTACCAGGCATAACTGTGGGACGTAAAACTTATAGATTTTTCTATCCTTTGTCTTCCACTTCCTGGTTTTTCTTCTGCCTTTTCCTCGATCCACACGGTGTCCTCACAACGAAATACCTCACTACTGTCAAACAACATTTGTACTGTGTATATATTTATATTAATTACATAGACTGTCATGTCTTTTAATCATATGGCTACCCAGCTTGCCTCACGACGATGGCCAGACGCCAATAATTTGAGTATTCTAGCAGGGAATCAAACTTATAACCAGGCGATCAGGAGTCGAACGCTCTAAGCATTATACTATGAAACCCATTGAATGACTATAAGGTTTAAATTCAAATGATTCTACAACAATTATCAACGAAATATTTCACTACATTTCTAACACTAACGACATATATACTGTTGATACATTTATATTAATTACTTTATGAAAACGAAAGTATATATCTAAAATTAAAACGATCCTACAAAAAGCATTTTTTCCCAACAAAATACCTTACTATTGTCAAACAACGTTTATACTCTGTGTACACATTTATATTAATTACATTATAGAAAAGAATAGAATGATTATATGCTTGAAGTTAACTCATCCAAAAAGCAATTATCAATAAAATATCGTAATATTGTACACTGATTACATGTACTGTACACTTTGTATATTACCAATACACTAATGTCTGAAAATTGAATAAAAATATTGTATGTATGAAATTATTACATTGACCCCACAAAACCAATTTTTGCTAAGTCTAATACCATCTTTCAAAGACATTACTTTTAGTTTTATTACAAAGTAGAGCATTTATAGCATCTTATACGAGAACAATATAGAACTTCTTATTATGATAAAGTACATTTAACACAAATACTTTATTTAGATACAATATTTTTGTTCGTTCCAAATTTTTAATACAAACTACTGCTGCTGTTGTCTTTTTACATTTACTGTCTTCGAGTTTATTTTGTTTGTCGAATCTGACACTGAGGTTCACGACGGAGAGGAAGTGACTGTTCCAACCGAGAATCAACAATTCCAGGGAGTATGACTGCTATTTCTATAGACAGCCGACAAAAGGGCAAAGCTGCCCAAAACAAGTTTTTGAAAAAAGGGGAAAAAAAGAAAGAAAATTAGAAAGAAAGGATCAGAGGCTTCATTGGGTTTAGCCTGAAGCGCTCATAAATCACTACCACGTGTCGCGAAGACTAGTAGGGCTAGAGGTTCCGAGGGCTCTCAATTCCTTCAAAAAGATCTATCCATATACTATATACAGTTGCCAAACTTACTGAAGAATATATTACAATTAATCTAACGCATGTAACGTAAATTGGAGACCGTGGTTGGTTTTATATGGGTCTTGTGTATTTGTATTAAAAATTTCAAGTCATTACCTGCAATACTTTGTTAGAAATTACCATATTAAATTTTACATGTTATCAAATGGAGAGTTAGAAACCTAAGCGAAGAGGTATCAGATCTCCTTAAAGTTTAAGAGTTAATGATAATATTAGGTTATTATATCTCGTTAATCATACTATGCACAAGGGTCTTTTGAAAATTGTCAGGCCTGGCACTGTAATATCACGCCACTGGTAATAAGCCGTTCACAGCACATAGTGCCATCTATGGGTGAAATAATGTATCAGTTTCAACTGTCCAGCTGAGTCAGTTCATTGGAGGCAATTATTTGAGACATTCGCTGTGTGTTGAGCACGATTACTGCATGACAATGCTACAGTACACGCGGCTGTTGTTGTCAAGGTTACAGAGAAAGTCTATTCAAGACGATATTACACATGCACCCTACAGCCCAGATTTAGCACTGCAGCCTTGCCAGCAACAGCCATGAGGACTGAAACATTATCATGCAATATGCACTGCATGCACTGCACCTCAATGCACTGCTTTAGAAATGACCGAAATTGAATGCATACTTAAATTTACAAATTAATAAAATTACTCTATAAACGTGCGTGAAATGAGGCTAGTTAAACCTCTCACTATTACCTAGTCTTCGAATCAGTTTAAATTACACTGGTAATAAGTAGTATATATGCTAATGGGTATATAACCGAATGATTTTTACAGTCAATTAGTAAAGTTCAAATTGAATAAATAGCTTCAACAGTGTTGATATCTCTCGTCGTCGCGAATTCTCTGGAGGAATTTGAAGCTTAAAATATAGAAAACGATAATCATGTCTGTTGTAACTAAAAGTGTCTGAGAAAAAGACCCTAAGACGAATATTCGCACCCAAGAGGAACGAGAATGGCGGAAACTTCACAACGAGGAACTACATAATTTATACTGTTTGCCAAACATTGTTAGTCATCAAATATAGAAGGCTCAGATGAACAGGTCATGTAGCCAGGATGGAAGAAAGTAGGGACGTTTTCAGTTTTAACTGAAAGTCCAATCGGAAAACGACCATTAGGAAGACCTAGGCGCAGATCGGAAGACAACATTAAAATGGATCTCGCAGAAATAGGAATACGAAGCAGAAACTGGATCCAGTTGGCTAAGGACAGAAGCCAATTGAGAGCTTTTGTGAACGTGGCATTGAACCTCCGGGTTCCATAGGTCATAGAGTTGTTTAATTACGAGTGTTTATATAAATTATTTTCCACTTTTGGGATAGCTTGAATTCATTGTACTTACTAAAGTCCTTAAACTTAAGCTAATAGCTTTGTTTGTAAGACATATACTGGATGGCAAATTCGTTGTTTATTTTGCCTATAATAGTTTTGCCTCCCATAAGAATTTAAAGAATGCCATCAAAGAAAGAAAAAAAAACATGGAGGCCGCAAAGCCGAGGGTTTGGAGATGCCGGTTTTGCAGCCACTGCCGATGTGACATTCCTCTTGTAGAACTCTGCAGCCGCTGCTGGAAGAAGAAATCAATAGATTACAACTATGCTTCGATTTGAAGGGATTGTAAATATATTGACGCCTTCCATACACATGAAGAATATATTTTTTAATGATGAAGAAGATTGGTGAACGTTTAATTGTGACTGATAGGACCACAGGTTTCATACTGTGTTGGTTTATGCTGGAAAACTATTCCGGCGAGTATTCTGGAACTCACTCTGTCTCCATCGCAAAGTTAGTTCCGTTAGACAATCTAGGAACAAAAACTTTATTACAGATAAGTACAGACTTTTGGCCTTGGAAATTTTAATTGTTGGAAAATTGTCCATAAGAATTTAATGAGGAATTCGGTGGTCAATTGCAATAATCAACAACGTTTTTGTCACATTGCTGAAAATAGGTGCGAGTGTCAATTTTGCATCCTTTGGATAGGTCAATTTTTTCTATCAATCTACATTTTATAGTAATTATTAAAATCAGTTTCATACTAGGATTTAAAAAAAATGAGAATCGGGCAATTTCACTTGTCTGTTTCTAGTGCCAGAATTATCGTAGTTTAGTATATAATAAAAATCTTCAACAAAAATTCATTTCGTCTTCTTCTTCTTCTTCTTCTTCTTATTATTATTATTATTATTATTATTATTATTATTATTATTATTATTATTATTATTATTATTATTAATAATAAATAATAATAATAATAATAATAATAATAATAATAATAATAATAATAATAATAATAATAATAATAATATGGCCTCCGTCACTACTAAAGAAAAGTACCAACGGATTTTTAAATTAACTTTTAAAAATACTTTGTTTTATGGACAACAAGTCTAGAAAGTTTCGTAAACATCGAATGAATTAGAACAAATTATTCGTTTTGAAATATTATAACTCACGTGGAAACACTCGGAAGTGGCATTTCATCTCAGAAAGTGTATCTGCTTCCAATAGAAGAGCTTCATGTCATGTCATATTTTGTTACGAAGTTTCTGTCTCGTTTCGTCTCATGGGCAATGTTATCCGTACCTAGTTGCTAGACCAGGTCACATACATCTGAGTCAGAGATAGATGGGGCCAGTGGGTCGTGGCTCAACAGGACGTGACTCACTGCAACCCACCACCCACCATGACCAACTCTGACCCTCCGATCCACTCTGCTCCGTGCATTGTAGACAGCATCTTTTGAAAACTAACGTACGTGACAAACATCTTAGCATTTCAGCTAAACGAATAAAACACAAGCTCTGACGCGACGTTGCCGAGTAGTAAAGGGGTGTGACTATGGCTAAGCAGACGAATTTCAGCGCGACCAGGTAGCAGGGGACAGACGTGTATGTGTACAAAATAAACATGGCAATACCGCTGACCCCTCATTTGCTAGCAGCATTTAAAGGGAACTTGGAGCGCCGCCTTCAAATGCTAAGATGTTTGTCACGCCGTTTAGTGAATTTGTCTACGTTTTACGTTCAAGGCCTTCATTGTTCTTCCTTTTTCATTTGTTTCTATTTACTTACCTGAGATGAGTAGCCTATATCTAAGTGAAAAAAAAAACTCCAGGCACTTTTGAATATTTATATTTGTAATTGTAATAGTAGCAATAGGACTTACTACTTGGCTTTCGAGACAGTCGAATTTTACCCTCCTTCTTTTCCCTTTACGTTGGCCTACTTTACCTTGATTTGAGACTTCCAAATTTCATCCCATTTTCCACTGAAAAGTATTTGTAATTCAACAAAGAAAGAATTATATAATTATGATAATTAAATTGAAATTCATCGTAATATGACCCATTAACAAACACTTTACAATTTTATGTCGTAGAAGTCAGATCTACTAGTATTATAACAGAGCAGTGCTTGAACGATTGACCGAAGAAATTCAAACTCCGATTAGTGATAATTTCACAGCCTAGGTTTATTACAAGTATAAACTCTTTAGTCAGTGCAAAGGAGGGTGTAAATCATGGGTCAGAGTTGTGGGTCGGAGTGAATCACAGTAGATCGTGGTGTGCGGTGGATCAGAGTGAATCACTGCGTGTGGTGAGTCTCGGTGGGTCATGGGTCAGAGTGGATCAGGATGGGCCAAGTCACGGTTGGTGGTGGGTCAGTGGGTCAAGTTTTCAATGACCCATGTCATCTCTGATCTGAGTACAGGACATTCTAATTTTTATGTGCCATGATTATGTCCTTTAGGCTAAGGAAGACTGATGATTAATTAACGAGAGTGATAATGAAGGAATTGATAGAATGAGAACGTAGAAGGAAACGACAAATCCTAAGAAAACCCATAAACACGATATTGTCCACCATAATCTCACTTGGCCTTGGTTAATTTAAGGACCCCATACACCAGAGATAAACAATCTACCACTGAAGCATTGTGATATGCACTACATTCAAGAAACGCAAAAAAGTATAGAATATATAGAGAAACGACAACATGTTTAGTGCTTACCTTCTCTCTGTCCATCTTTGATAAACCATTTGGAAGAGTAATCAATCCCAGATTCAGCCCCTGTTTTCAATTCCATGTAAAGAGATTCACGCTCCTCTTCAGTCTCGAACACTCCAGCTGTTATGTAGTCTTCCCTTTGAGTAATAATAATAATAATAATAATAATAATAATAATAATAATAATAATAATAATAATAATAATAATAATAATAATAATAATAATAATAATAAAGGACCGGATTTTAAGGTGCAAAAAAAAGGTGCTAATAGGATATCTTTATTAAGTGCTATAGTATACAGTTACGTGAACATTCTTTATTCATTACACCAGCAAATATTGTTAAAAACTTGGCTTTAAAGACTTGACATAAATTGCAAAATTGTTTCATTTATTCTCATAAACTTATTCAACATTCTTGTAATAAAATTGTGGTTAAAACCAACTCGCTTTTCTTTAAAAAGAAAACACTAATTTAGCAATATTGTGGCTTAAGAAACCGTTCCATACTACTGGGTTTTCGGACACTGGTTATACTTGGTTATGCACAACATTTCTATGGTTTCGAATGTTGATTTCTGTCGCTTTGAGTTCAGGTGATCCTTAAACATTGCTTGACATCAATGGAAACCAGTGGTGCATATCTTCTAAGCACATGGATAGGAAGTTCAGCTGACGTTGCAAAGGTTTCTACGTTCGGATTGCTTCGCAAATTCAGTCCTAATTTGTTCCTAGCAAATCCGTCAGATAGTATCTAAATTTATGGAATATTATGTGTAAACCAGATTGAAAATAAAACATATTGTTCTGTCCATTTAAAAAAAAAATACAAAGAAGGGTCAATAAAGATGCTGAAGGCTAAAACAAGTTTAGGAAAGGGGAAATTTTATTAATTTAGCGCAAAAGGTGCAACATTCACGAAAAAGGTGCAACAAAATGCCTTCATCTCAGTTCATTTTATGCCCGAAAATACATATTTTGAACTTTGGTTGTTTAACAACTATATTTTTAGAAAAAGGTACTGCACCTTAAAATCCGCTCACTAATAATAATAATAATAATAATAATAATAATAATAATAATAATAATAATAATAATAATAATAATAATAATAATAATAATAATAAAGAAATCAGTACATAAGGAAGATGTTTCCTAACTGATGTTTTAAAATAATCATAGCAAGAAATTTAAAATGCAACAAACAAAGTGGTACCGAAGCCAGGGCAGCGGTGGGAAAATCGCTTTCCTTTGACATTTAGGGACACACGCAACCTTTCTGCTTTTCTAACTTAAAAGTTAAAAATATATTTTCACTAGAGATTCTAGTTCAAGGTTTGTAAGACACAATCAAGTGGTGAATTTCCACACCTGCTCTTTCAAACTTTTTTTTTGTTTCAAAGATTAGAACGTCTTTAATTAAACTAAAATTTTGGCCGTCTAACTTACGCTCTGTGAGTTACGCAAGCAAAATGTTCATATGAAAAAAATCTTTCAGTTTTACGTCCCACGATTATGCTGGCTAGGCTAAAGGAGACGGTGATGACAAATTAATGCAATGGTGGAATGAATAAAATGGGAGGTAACGCAGGCCTGTAGCCAGCCGAAAAATGTAGGGAGGGCCCGGCTGAAGTTAAGGGGGACCGATCCAACTACATTGTAGTTCATAATCATGTTATAGTTCATTTACAAGCCTACCGTGAAAATTTTAGGGGAGCCGCCCCCTAACCTCCCCTGGATACGGAAGAATCTCGAGAAAATCCAGGAACACTATGTTTGTCCACCACAAAGTCTACTTAGCGCAGTCTGGGGTCGGACCAGGGACCTCACAAACCAGAGATAAACGCTCTACCACTGACGAGGAAACGGTCTTAAGTGTAAACAACCGATTTGGCTGGGGTCCGGATATGTGTTACGGGAGATCAAAGTAGGAGACACGTATTTTGGCGTTTGGGCCCATACGCAGAAATTTAAGAAATACGGGGCCCCAAAGTGGCCATACATGCTATAACAAGGAAGCGAATGACGTTACTTGTACACAACCGATTTGGCTGGGGTCCGGATATGTGTTACGGGAGATCAAAGTAGGAGACACGTATTTTGGCGTTTGGGCCCATACGCAGAAATTTCCGAAATACGGGGCCCCAAAGTGGCCATACATGCTATAACAAGGAAGCGAATGACGTTACTTGTACACAACCGATTTGGCTGGGGTCCGGATATGTGTTACGGGAGACCAAAGTAGGAGACACGTATTTTGGCGTTTGGGCCCATACGCAGAAATTTTCGAAATACGGGGCCTCAAAGTGGCCCTACATGCTATAACTAGGAAGCGAATGACGTTACTTGTATACAACCGATTTGGCTGGGGTCCGGATATGTGTTACGGGTGACCCAAATAGGGGACACGTATTTTGGCGTTTGAGCCCATACGCAGAAATTTCCGAAATACGAGGCCCCAAAGTGGTCCTACATGCTACAACTAGGAAGCGAATGACGTTATTTGTATACAACCGATTAGGCTGTGGTCCGGATATGTGTTACGGGAGACCAAAGTAGGAGACTCGTATTTTAGCGTTTGGGCCCATACGCAGAAATTTCCGAAATACGGGGTCCCAAAGTGGCCCTACATGCTATAACTAGAAAGCAAATGACGTTACTTGTATACAACCGATTTGGCTTGGGTCCGGATATGTGTTACGGGAGACTAAGGTAGAAGACACGTAATTTGGCGTTTGGGCCCATACGTAGAAATTTCCGAAATACGGGGCCCCAAAGTGCCCTACATGCCATAACAAGGAAGCGAATGACGTTACTTGTACACAACCGATTTGGCTGGGGTCCGGATATGTGTTACGGGAGACCAAAGTAGGAGACACGTATTTTGGCGTTTGAGCCCATACGCAGAAATTTCCGAAATACGGGGTCCCAAAGTGGCCCTACATGCTATAACTAGAAAGCAAATGACGTTACTTGTATACAACCGATTTGGCTTGGGTCCGGATATGTGTTACGGGAGACTAAGGTAGGAGACTCGTATTTTAGCGTTTGGGCCCATACGCAGAAATTTCCGAAATACGGTGTCCCAAAGTGGCCCTACATGCTATAACTAGAAAGCAAATGACGTTACTTGTATACAACCGATTTGGCTTGGGTTCGGATATGTGTTACGGGAGACTAAGGTAGGAGACACGTAATTTGGCGTTTGGGCCCATACGTAGAAATTTCCGAAATACGGGGCCCCAAAGTGCCCTACATGCCACAACTAGGAAGCGAATGGCGTTACTGGTGCAGAATGTTGGCCTGGGTTGGAATATGTTATAATATATCCAAAGGTATGAGACTTGTGTTTGTTGTTAAGTCCCACAAAAAGGAATGTCGAATGTACAGGGGCCGATATTGGTAGATTTTCAATAAGGCCATGAAGTTGGTGTATGTGGTACCCATGCAATTCTGAACAGATGTTCAGCTGGAACGAGCCGTCGAGGGGGATCTGCTGACAGCGAGACTATCAACGGAGCGAAAGAATGCTTGCGTTTTAAGCTTGTATTTCTATGGCTAGGATGTATGGAAACCGGGCGGTACACTTTTGTGCAAGAGAGTGAACATTAATATTTAATCGATACGGCGTGTGCTGTCAGGAAACAGGGCACAGTGGCGGAAGTAAAGCTTGCCGCCCTGTCAGGTTTTGTTGGAAGATAAACTACATGTCTTCGACTTGGGCCTATAATAGCCTTATCCGGATCTCAGCCAAACCGGTTGTGTACAAGTAACGTCATTCGCTTTCTAGTTATAGCATGTAGGGCCACTTTGGGGCCCCGTATTTTGGAAATTTCTGCGTATGAACCCAAACGACAAAATACCTGTCTCCTACTTTGGTCTCTCGTAACATATCCCGAGCCCAGCCAAATCGGTTGTGTACAAGTAACGTCATACGCCTCCTAGTTATAGCATGTAGGACCTCTTTGGGGCCCCGTATTTCGGAAGTTCTGCGTATGGGCCCAAACGACAAAATACGTGTCTCCTTCTTTGGTCTCCTGTAACATATATCCGGACCGAAGCCAAATCGGTTGTGTACAAGTAACGTCATTCGCTTCCTAGTTATGGCATGTAGTGCCAGTTTGGGGTCCCGTATTTCGAAAATTTCTGCGTATGGGCTCAAACGCCAAAATACGTGTCTCCTACTTTGGTCTCCTGTAACATATATCCGGACCGAAGCCAAATCGGTTGTGTACAAGTAACGTCATTCGCTTCCTAGTTATGGCATGTAGGGCCAATTTGGGCTTCCGTATTTTGAAAATTTCTGCGTATGGGCCCAAACGACAAAATACGTGTCTCCTTCTTTGGTCTCCTGTAACATATATCCGGACCGAAGGCAAATCAGTTGTGTACAAGTAACGTCATTTGCTTCCTAGTTATGACATGTAGTGCCAGTTTGGGGTCCCGTACTTCGAAAATTTCTGCGTATGGGCTCAAACGCCAAAATACGTGTATCCTACTTTGGTCTTCCGTAACACATATCCGGACCCCAGCCAAATCGGTTGTGTACAAGTAACGTCATTCGCTTCCTAGTTGTAGCATGTAGGACCACTTTGGGGCCCCGTATTTTGGAAGCTCTGCGTATGGGCCCAAACGCCAAAATATGTGTCTCCTACTTTGGTGTCCCGTAACACATATCCCAACCCCAGCCAAATCGGTTGTTTACACTTATGGGACGTTTACACTTAGTCGATTTGCGTTCGATTCAGTTGAATTGACGTCACTTTCAACTTAATCGACCGTGTAAATGGGACTTCAACTTAATCGCTTGTTGATCGAAGGCGAC
Source organism: Thermobia domestica (assembly GCF_964235325.1). Taxonomy (NCBI): domain Eukaryota; kingdom Metazoa; phylum Arthropoda; class Insecta; order Zygentoma; family Lepismatidae; genus Thermobia; species Thermobia domestica. Next base: position 241,945,544 of record NC_137460.1, on the reverse strand, counting down.
TAATCGACTGGCAACTGAATTAAATGACGTTCTATTTTCTGTGGTTGAAATAATTGAACACATCCATGAATGTGATTCGGCCTAGTTGCTTCGATTTAGTGTCAAATGCAGCGAGTCGATTTAGTCGTGCGACTAAATCGACTAAGTGTAAACGCCCCATTAGGACCGTTTCCTCGTGAGTCACCGTGGTCCCTGATATTCATGGGTTAACCATTACCAATTCATATCATTATCCCATCATGCGAATGTATAAAATGATCAATATTAGTATCAAATTCATAGTTTGGTCCATCAAGTTCATCAAGCACAACTTCAAGTCCAACACCTATCATCATTGGAGGTTTCAGTGTGTTAAAAATAACGTCCAAAATGACCGCTATTAGTATGAGTATTCGACGTTGCTGAGATGAATATTAACACTTTCGATGCCATTCAAGTCCAATTTTAGTCCTATTACCCTGGACGTAGTAATAGGGACCCCACTATATGCAGCCGAGTAGCAAAGATTTCTGTGACGTCATAGGTCAAAGGTCAATGACCTTGGCCCGGGGTCAATGACCTAGGGGTACATAGGACCACCCCTCTAAATTTTGGCAGGGGTACCATGGCTCACCCCCTAAATTTTGACAGGGATACATAGGACCACCCCCATTAAATTTTGAAAATTGCCAAGTCTAAAAATTTGGTGTGGTAGCCTAGGACCATAGTATGTACTTCTGTTAGTATTGTGGGTCTATGCCGTTCCCTTTCATGCGTAAAAAATTGCCAAAAATTCAAATTTCGGGGGTTTTTAACCTAATTTATCCCCTTTGATGAGGTGCTATTACCTTATATAGTTATATGGACGTATAAGGGGTCCATTCCCTTTCATAAGATATTGGTATATTGGTGCAGCCCTTTAAAAATTTGGGAGAAGTACCTTGGCCCACCCCTTAAATTTTGGAAATTGTCAAAATTAAACATTTGGTATCATAGTATTGGACCCTAATATGTATTATGATAAATTTGGGTGGTCCACCTCGTTCCCTTTTAGGGGTACAAAATTGCCAAAATATAAACGTAAGCAATACGTTGTACCACGTGTTTGGTTTTTGACCTAATTTATCTCCTTGGATGAGGTCCTATTACCTTATATGGTTATATGGTCGTGTATAGGGGGTCCATTACCTATCACAAGACATAGGTACATTTGTGAAATCCTTTAAATTTTTGGGAGGGGTACATTGGCCCACCCCTTCAATTTTGGAAATTGCTCAATTTAAACATTTGGTATCATAGTATAGGACCCTAATATGTATCATAATAAATTTGCGTGGTCCACCTCGTTCCCTTTAAGGGGTGCAAATTTGCCAAATTTTAGTATAACCATGTGTTTGGTTTTTTGCCCAAATTTTTCCGCTTTGATGAGGTCTTATTACCTTATATGGTTATATGGTTATGTATATTGGTCCATTTCCTATCATAAGACATGTGTATATTGATGCACCCCGGGGGGGTACCTTGGCCCACCCCTTTAATTTTGGAAATTGTCCAATTTAAACATTTGGTATTATAGTATAGAACCCTAATATAGATCACTATATTTTTGGGTGGTATTGATGCACCCCTTTAAATTTTTGGGAGGGGTAGCTTCGCCCACCCCTTCAAATTTGGAAATTTTCCAATTTAAGCATTCGGTATCATAGTACAGGGCCTCAACATGTATCCGGATAAATTTGGGTGGATGACCTAGTTCCCTTTCATGGGTAAAAAACTGCCAAAATATAAACATAAGCAAAATGAAATCTTTGAGTTTTACGCCCCATGTTATGCCGGTTAGGCTAAAGGAGACGGTGATGATGAGTAAGGAATGAAATGGTGGAATGAAGAAAGTGGGAGGAAACGGGAGAACCCCGAGAAAACCCACGCATACGGTGTTTGTCCACCACAAAGTTCACATGGCGGGGGCTGGGTAATAAACATAAGCAATATGTTGTACCATGTGTTTTGCTTTAGGCACAATTCATCCCCTTTCATCCCCTTTGACGAGGACCTATTACCTTATATAGTTATATAGTCATGTATAAGGGATTAATTTTCTATCATAAGACATGGGTACATTGATACACCCCTTTAAAAGTTTGGGAGGGGGTACCTTGGCTCATCCACTCAATTTTAGAAATTGTTTAATATAAGCATTTGGTATCATATTACAGGACTTCAATATGTACCACTATAAATTTGGATGGTCCACCTCGTTCCCTTTCACTGGTAAAGAACTACCAAAAAATCAAATTTCGGAGGTTATTGACCCATTTTTTTCATTTGATGAGGTCTTATTACCTTATATGATTATATGGGCATGTATAGGGGCCTATTTTATTTCTTAAGATATAGATACATTGGTGCATTCGTTGAAAAGTTGGAAGTAGTACATTGGCCTCTACCTTAAAATTTGGAAATTGCCAAATGTAAAGAATTAATATAGTACTATAGGACCCTAATATGTATTAGTATAAATTTGGGTGGTCCATTTGTTCCCTTTTATGGATAAAAAAATTAAAAATTCAAATTTTGGAGGTTATTGACCCCTTTGAGGCGGTTTTATTATCTTACATGAATACATGAAGGTGTTCAGGGTCTATTTTATTTCTTAAGATATAGGATCATCGATGCTTCCATCTTAAAATTTGACAGGTACAGTGACTCACCCTCAAAGTTACGAAATTGCCCAATTTGGTATAATAATATAGATTCTTATAAATTTCGTTTCCTTTCATGGGTAAAAAATTGTCCAAAATGTAAATTTCGGAAGTGATTATTTCCTTTGATAAGGATGAATGTATACAGAGGTTTATTACCATTATATTTTTATGTTCCTCTTTAAATTTAGTTGGAGTACATAGAATCATTCCTTAAATTTGGAAATTATCAAATAACAAGTCGGTGTCCCTCTTATGGCCAACTATTCAAATTTTAAAGGTTATTGACATATTTTATCTTTTTTGATACGCCTTTATCATTGAATGAGTACAGGATTTATTACTTTTTTTCATAAGACACAGGTGTATTTATGTACCAATCTTAAATTTTGGGAGGGGTACACTTCTTATTGTCAAATTAATAATTGGTAGTTCTTCTTAGAATTGGGTGGTATTTCATTCTTTGGGTAAAATTGACCTAATGAGATTAGGAGTCCAGGACATTGGTACATTGAAACTTTGTAGGATAATTTGAGAATTGTCAAAATGAAATTACGTCATTGGTTTTGATTATTCCCGCCAAATATAAACGTAAGCAACATGATGTATCATGTGATTGACCTTGATGAGGTAGTGTACACCTTGTCAAAATTCGTGGAAGTTATCAAATAACACGTTTCTAGACAATAGTTGGTTCTACTAAGATAAACAATTGACCTAATTGAGACCTAACTCAAAAATTTGAAAATCATCAGCCAATCAAATTGCACGAAAGATAGTGATCAACCAATCAGATTGCATGAAAGACAGTGTTCAACCAATCAAATTGCATCAACAGTAACTTTGCCAGTGTCAGATGACATCACCTTGTGATTAAATTTCAAAGTGTTGTAGCATGTATTGCCTTTCGTCTATGAGTCATAAAATTCAATAAGGTTACCTATCAGATTTCGGAAAATTCAATGTCATTCAACCACACCGATGATCTTAGACTATGAGTTTATCTAAAGTTCAAAGTATTGTTTCAAATTTCGCGCCTCATACTAAAATTTTGTTTATCACAATTCCCAAATTTAAAGAATACCTCTCTCGATATACCTAAGTCTTAGAATTAATCATATAATTACATGTAGTTAGGTCTCAATTAGGTCAATTGTTTATCTTAGTAGAACCAACTGTTGTCTAGAAACGTGTTATTTGATAACTTTCGCGAATTTTGACAAGGTGTACACTACCTCATCAAGGTCAATCACATGATACATCATGTTGCTTACGTTTATATTTGGCGGGAATAATCAAAACCAATGACGTAATTTCATTTTGACAATTCTCAAATTATCCTACAAAGTTTCAATGTACCAATGTCCTGGACTCCTAATCTCATTAGGTCAATTTTACCCAAAGAATGAAATACCACCCAATTCTAAGAAGAACTACCAATTATTAATTTGACAATAAGAAGTGTACCCCTCCCAAAATTTAAGATTGGTACATAAATACACCTGTGTCTTATGAAAAAAAGTAATAAATCCTGTACTCATTCAATGATAAAGGCGTATCAAAAAAGATAAAATATGTCAATAACCTTTAAAATTTGAATAGTTGGCTATAAGAAACACCAACTTGTTATTTGATAATTCGTCATTTTACCGGGGTATTTGCAAGCGATGAGTTGCCCTCACGGATTTCTCTTTCTCTGGCAATCATTGTAAATACAGATCTATCCAGAAAATTAGGAAGCCATTGGATTGAAATTTATATTGATAATCACGATGTTGGAGAATATTTTGACAGCTATGGACTTCCTCCTTATGTACCACAACATGTTGCATCCATAAAACTTCATTGTATGTACTATAAATATAATACCCAAATGCAGTCTTGGTTCATCCGTGTGTGGTTATTGTGCTTATTTTTATTTGTACTGTAAAGCCCAAGAAAAATCTGCGTGAAATTTAATACTTGTTCACAATAGTACCCACGGTTAATGATCGTAGACTACTACAATATACTTTCCAGGTAATTTTATCATATTTATCATTGAGAGTGTATTTGTTTTATCACAATCTATTTCTATACTAATCATCTTTTTTTCCTCGTTCTTTTTACAGAATTCACAATACGAAGCTTTGCAAACCGATGCTATGCTGCAAAACATGGAAACAAATCATCAGAATCAAAAAGAGGAGGAGGTCTAATGAAGAAACTCAGCTCAATATACAAATATTGTCAAAAGAAAGAAAAAGAAGAAACCAGAAAAATGAATAAAATACAATTTATGCCTATCTATGTGTTTTTATTGTTCATTGCATCAATGTGATACATACAACGTTATCAGATTCTCCTAAAGAACTGTGCGATATAAGACGAGAACCCTGGGCAAAGTTTCCACCTAATTCCTAGAGAACATTGACAAGGGACCCGTCGCGCATTAAAACCAAATCATCGATCATGTGACCGTACTAGCATTTGACACCCTAAGGGTCCTACCAAATTGAAAGGGGATACCCGTCTATACCTTATAACCTTATCAAAGAGGATAAATTGGGCCAAAACCAAACACGTGGCCCAAACTTTGTAGCTAGCTAAGATTCTGTTGTAAATCGGTAAATGATTTCATCGCATCACGTGTGTTTAGAAACTGCAGACAAGTAGGCATGATGACGTAATCATGAATACTATCTCGAATGATGATGCAAAACTGATTACGTTCTATAAAATTATGCGCTAAAAACAAACTAGTGCGAGAAGTTCAAAATACGTTGTATCGATAATATCCAGATCCTATGGATGTATGTGCAGTGTAATAAAATGATCCATTTCAATGATTTGTGTTTTTCATTTCAAGTACAATCCCATGTTTTGACGTGTACTATTGCATCATGATAAACAGTGTTGCCAGATGTGTTTGTTCTAAGCAGTAACGAAACTGTTCTTAACTAATAAGTGCACAAACCTTTAAAAAATTGAAACAAAAACTATAAAAAAATTTTGAAACAAAAAATTTTCAAACAAAAATTTCAAACAAAAAATTTTCAAACTTTTGAAACGAAAAAAATTTGAAACAAAATATTTTCAATCAAAAATTTTGAAACGAAAAAATTTTCAAACAAATTTTGAAAAAATTTTCAAATTTTTTTTAAAAACAATTTAAAACAAAAATTTTACAAAAAATCTTAAAGGAAAAATTTTCAAAAAATTTTGAAACAAAAAATTGAAACAAAAATTTTCAAACAAAAAGTTTCAAACGAAAAAAATTTCAAACAAAAAATTTTCAAACAAATAATTTCATGTTCCGTGGTTAACCGTCAAATATTATCCGGTTTTTATCTATTCGATCAACAAATAAACGGTTTTGATCATATTTATCAGTGAGTACAAAATGTTGAACAAAACCAAGATTTTTAAATGGTAAACGAAACTTAAAACTGAATGCAGCAAAAATTTGAAAATCATCAGCCAATCAAATTGCACGAAAGATAGTGATCAACCAATCAGATTGCATGAAAGATAGTGATCAGCCAATCAAATGGCATCAACAATAACTTTGCCAGTGTCAGATTACATCACCTTTTGACTAAATTTCGAAGTGTTGTAGCATATAATGCCGTCGTCTATGAGTCATAAAATTCAATAAGGGTAACTATCAGATTTCTGAAAACTCAAGGTTAATTCAAGCACCGCCAATGATCTTAGATTATGAGCTTAACTAAAGTTCAAAGTGTTGTTTCAAATTTCGCGCCTCATACTAAAATTTTGTTTATCACAATTCCCAAATTTAAAGAATACCTCTCTCGATATACCTAAGTCTTAGAATTAATCATATAATTACATGTTGTAGTTAGGTCTCAATTAGGTCAATTGTTGATCTTAGCAGAACCAACTGTTGTCTAGAAATGTGTTATTTGATAACTTCCACGAATTTTGAAAAGGAAATGAATCCATGTACACTACCTCATCAAGGTCAATCACATGATATATCATGTTGCTTACGTTTATATTTGGCGGGAATAATCAAAACCAATGACGTAATTTCATTTTGACAATTCTCAAATTATCCTACAAAGTTTCAATGTACCAAAGTCCTGGACACCTCATCCTATCATAGGTCAATAATAGATCACGTGATCATACTAATATTCGACAATGATTTACCCAAAGAATGAGATACCACCCATTTCTAAGAAGAACTACCAATTATTAATTTGACAATAAGAAGTGTACCCCTCCCAAAATTTAAGATTAGTATATAAATACACCTGTGTCTTATGAAAAGGTAATAAATCCTGTACTCATTCAATGATAAAGCCGGTCAATAACCTTTAAATTTGAGTAGTTGGCCATAAGAGGGACACCAACTTGCTATTTGATAATTCCCAAATTTAAGGAATGGTTTTATGTAGCCCAACAAAATTTAAAGGGGAACATAAAAATATAAAGGTAAGAAACCTCTGTACACATTCATCCTTATCAAAGGGAATAATCACTTCCGAAATTTACATTTTGGACAATTTTTTACCCATGAAAGGAAACGAAATTTATAATGGTATATATTAAGAACCTATATTATTATACCAAATTGGGCAATTTCCTAACTTTAAGGGGTGGTGGTCCTATGTACCTCTGCGCTTTACACCAGTGATGATTTAAGAAAATTGTGTCCGGGGGAGTGGGAGTTTCATATACTGGGGGTGAAAAGTAATAATTCCAAATCATTCTGAATCTTGATTAAGCACGATAGGATATATAGTCCAGAGAAAAAATTGTGGCTTGTTGTTGGGGGTAATTCTCATCAGACCACCCCTTAGAATTATTACTGCTTTAGACTAAAGAACATAATAGTGTTACTTGAAACTAAAGATTTCAGTTCATTTTGTCTCTGATATAAGAATCTCTGTCATGTTTTTAGAGAGAGAGAGAGAAACTTGATAAATGAAAACTAAAAACAATCTATTAATATTTGCAGGTTTAGAGAGCTCGTGGTGTATCCTAGGACCGAGCCGAGCCGGATCTATGTTGAATTTCTATTTTTCCGCTGGAATCTGATTCAAAAGAAAAAAAAAAGAGAATTTCTGAAAAACAGAAACATTTATTGTAACGAATTGCTGATGCAATCAATTCTTTGCCCATCTCTATTATTCCATCAAGGTTTCGCTTGTATTTCAGCAAACACGTACTCTGCATCACTTCCGTTCTTTCATATCTTGTAATATTGATCAACTTCCTGTTGTTAAAATACGAATTAGCTCTTCAGTTCTGTTTAAAGTCTTTAATATAGTTGAAACTTAACCTTCTGGACGAGCATCACTTCAAGATGATAATTGTTCTACTTTCGCCATTGTTTCCTCTCTTCTGGCTGTTACTGAAGCTGGTTCAGGGCACGTAAGTATGTCTAGAAGTTTGAAAGTATAGTATTACGATATAAGAAACAGTTTCTACAGAGAAATCGAATGAGTACCTGACCAACACCCCAACCACATAGGGGATTTCAATACAAAAGTAGCACGAGAGGAGAACAATAGAAATGAATGCAAAGGTTTTATTGAACGCTTTCAGGGGCATGGGTTTAGAAGTAAATGCAGAGAATATTAAAAAACAATTTCGTCGGGATCGTAATATTGCAAATTATCGGTACATTAAGATATCAAATAATACTTTCGATAAAATGCATACTTTCATATCTCTAGGATCAACATTAATAAATCAAAACCAAATCCACGAATAAATTAAATATCGACTGAAAGCAGCTAATTCGGGGTGGGCCCTTTCCAAATTTTAAGAAGGGTGCATCAATATACCCGTGTCTTATGATAGGAAGTGGACCCCCGTAATCATATAAGGTAATAGACCTCATCAAAGGGGATAACTTAGGTCAAAAACCAAACACGTGGTACTGCGTATTGCTTACGATTATATTTTGGCAATTTTGTACCCCTAAAAGGGAACGAGGTGGACCATCCAAATTAATCATAATACATGTTGAGGTCATGCACTATAATACCAAATTATAAATTTGGCAATTTCCAAAATTTAAGGGGTGGGCCAAGGTACCCCTCCCGGGGGTGCACAAATGTACCTATGTCTTATGATAGGGAATGGACCAATATACATGACCATGTAAACATATAAGGTAATAGGACCTCATCCAAGGGGATAAATTGGGCCAAAAAGCAAACATGTGGTTGTACTAAAATTTGGCACTTTTGTACCCATGAAAGAGAACGAGGTGGACCAGCCAAATTTATAGTGATACATACTAGGTTTCTATACTATTATACCAAATGTTTAAAATGGGCAATTTCCAAAATTTAAGGAATGGGCCAATGTACTCTTTCCAAAAATTTAAAGGGGTGCATCAATATACCAATATCTTATGAAAGAAAATGGACCCTTGTATACGTCCATATAACTATATAAGGTAATAATACGTCATCAAAGGGGATAAATTAGGTTAAAAAAACGAAATTTGAATATTGCAATTTTTTCCCATGAAAGGGAACGAGGTGGACCCTAAATACTAATAGAGGTACATACTATGGTCCTAGGCTACCATACCCAATTTTTAAAATTGGTAATTTCCAAAGTTTAAGGGGGGTGTTCCTATGTACCCCTGCCAAAATTTCGGGGGTGGGCCATGGTACCCCTGCCGAAATTTAGAGGGCGTAGGCCATGGTACCCCTGCCGAAATTTAGAGGGGGTGGTCCTAAGTACCGCTAGGTCATTGACCCCGGGCCAAGGTCATTGACCTTTGACCTATGACGTCACAAAAAATTTTGCTTACGCAGTTCGCCATAACGGGGCCCCTACTACTGACGTTTGGTAGTGGTGGAGGGATTGAAATATGACGTACAAAATGACTGATATTAGTGTCAAATTCATTATGTTCGGTGTCTCTGAAATGAATATTAACATTCCCAACGCCATTTAAGTCCATCTTCAGCCTCGATTCACTCATTTCTTGGTCATTAAATGTGATATAATAGCTGAAGTGCCCGTTCTTTGCACGGGGGTAATAGGTTTATGGGAAATAATTGAATTCCTTCACTCTTAGAATATTTATTTCAATAAAAATGTATTGACAAAAATACAAAAGATATATAAATATTGAAATACTCTACTTTTGGTATAAATATTGAAATAACCTAGCAACACAGAATACATCTTTAATCAAATTGATATGATTTTTGAAAAATTAAAGTGGGTATTAAGTATCTTCCAAAAGTCATTGAAAACGGCCAGACGTTTTTCCATCCCCCAAAACTATGAATTCGACACATATCTAAGTCATTTTCGAAATTTTATTTTTAACTTAGGATTAAATGTCATCGCCTTTGTAACCTAACCTAATCGCTTGACGAACCCAAATGTGGATTCAACTCTAATCTCAGACAGTTGAGACATTTTATTTATTTTTTAAATCCGTTTACACTCTTCATGCCAATGGGGGGCTGAATTTGGACTTTAACGCTATCGGGACTGTAATTATTAATCTCTCAGCGATATCAAGAACTATGGATTCGACACTTATATATATATTTACATGTCAACTTTTGCCATCAACGTAGGATGGTGGTTAAACGTACACTTAAATGGTATAGAAAATATCACCAATCAACTTACGTACTCCGAAACTATGGATTCAATACTAATATCGGTCGTTTCTTTTACTTTTTCATGTCATCCCTCCCCCCCCCCCTTTCATCGTGGTACTCATGACGGCTGAACTTAGATTTAAATGGCACTGGGATTGTTCGTATTCATCCTCAGCGACCCCGAAAACTATGGACTCTGCACTAATATCGGTTGTTTGAGATCATTTTCTGTTACCTCTTCCACTCTTCCCAGGTGTGCTAGGGGGGATTAATCCTACTGAAGGCTGAACTTTAACTTAAAAGTCATCGGAACTGCTACCAATCAACTTAGGGACCCAAAAACTACAGATCCGATATCGGTCATTTTCAATTATTTAACATGTAGCAATATCTCTCTTTGGATGCTAATGGGGACTGAACTTAAATACCATCTGGAGTATCACTGGTAATATAAACGAAAACTATGGATTCGACACTAGTATCGGTCGTTTTTAAATCATGTTTATGTTTGCCTCTCCAATTTTCCGCTAGAAGTGCTAGAAGGGTCTTTCCCCACTGAGGACTGAAGTCGGACTTAAACAGCATCTGCACTGCCAGTAATTACTTTAGCGACCATGAAAACTAACGATTAGACGCTAATATTGGTCATTTTCGATATTTTTACATGTTACCATTTCACCTCACGGATGCCAATGGGGCCTTAAATCGGACCTCAATGGCATCGAGAGTGTTGCTATTTACCTAAGCAACCCCTTCGGGACTAAAATCTATCGTTTTTGATTAGTTTTACATGTCAACCCCTTTCCAGCACCCTAGGGGTGCTAATGAGGGTCAAAAGTAAACTTAAATGGTATAAGGAGTGTAGCCGATCAACCGCGAAAACTGTGGATTCGATACTAATATTTTAAATTAGTTTTTCATGTCACCACCTCCCCCTCAACAGTACTAGAGGAGACTGAATTTGGACTTAAACAGCATCAGAAGGGTCATAGTTCAACTCAAGACCCCGAAAATTATGATTCGACATTAATATCGGCCGCTTTCGGTCATATTTTATGTCATCCCTCTCACTCCCTCTAGGTGTGTTAGGGATTCTTACCAGGTTCGTATCCAAGGGGGGCCGGGCCCCACTAAATTTTCACTGGCCCCACTAAAATTTTCACGGTAGGCTTGCAAATGAACTATAATATGGTTGGGTCAGGCCCCCCTAACTTCTACCGGGCCCCCTACATTCTTGGGCTGGCTACGGGCCTGATTCTTACCTTCACTATGGCCTGAACTTGGACTCAAAGGGCATCCAAACTGTCACCAATCAGCTCATGGACCAGGAAAACTATGCATTCGACACTAATATCGGAAGTTTTCGATCATTTTTCTATCTCCTCTTCGACTTCCCGCTAGGAATCTTACCCCGACAGTACTCTTTCCCAGACGGGTATATGTGCATGCCATTTATCCTAGCTTTGGAATTTCTTTGCCTTATTTAAATCTAAAATCTCATCAAAGCAAAAATCACTTTTAATAAATAATATTGTTAGAGTTTCCGTAAGATATCATTGCCTTCATCAGACACATCATGAAATAAAATCTAAAGGTTACAGCATATATAATTCACAAAATGAGAGGATGTCATTTCTAAGAACGAACAAGATACTTCCTTTCATTTTTAAGAACTCTTGCATACATATCTTGACTTTTAATGAGGAAATATTCACACACACACACACACACACACACACACACACACATATATATATATATATATATATATATATATATATATATAGGGGGTTCCAGAGCGACTCAGACACTACCTTTTTCTCGAGAACGGTATATGCTATCAAGTTGAAATGAAAAAAATGCATGACTGCATGACAAATGTGGGTCCAAAGAATCCGTAGAAACTATTTACAAAATCCCGAAAGCCCCCCTTCGTGGTGTAATGGGGGGCACATGCCCCGTTCTTGCGATTTTCAAATGGGAACGATATGTTTCGAATGCACATTCGAAAAGGTGGGGAAAAAATGAGATTGCCCGACGAAACATTTGTCCGTATTACCTACCGTTTTTCGTGTACCAATTGTTTTCACACACAAAAAAAAAAATGAAGGTGCGCGAAATAGAGTATACAGAGTTTACTAATTAAGATAATGTAAGCACCGTCACAGTTTCGGGAAGTGCAAGACACACGCTTTCCAATGATATTCCACATGGTGACTCTGGCCCTAAAAAAAGAAGAAACTGTGTGACCCAAAAAGGGGGTCCAAAGTAGTCAGAACTCGAAAATTTCAAATGAAAAGGGAGTCGAGTAATACCTCATTGCAAAGGTCTCTGCAAATGCTAAAAGAATTCGAACACTATTTTGAAATCCACTAATCACCTTCAACATGGCGATCATAACAATATCGAAACCCTGAATTTCTGGTTCGTCATGAAGAAATAAAACGTACTAGTGAAGTTGGCCACTTGACCAAAAAAAAGGGCGGGTGCGTAATGGTACCACAAAGAATAAAGTTCCATTTGACTGCCCGTACTCTTTATCATACCTGTGTTATATTTTTCTTTCTTTTGTGCTCTATCCAAAATCTTTCTCCACAAATCATAGATACTCAGTCTACTATTCCAATTCATCATCATCATCTCTCTCTCTTCTCTTAATATCCATTCCGCCTCTTTCCATTTCCTTATTATGCTTCTTCTTCCCCTTCCTAATCCTTTTACAACGTCCCAGTCTATTTTGTGTCCTGTTTCTTTCACATATTTATATACTGTGTTATTATCCCTCTTATGTATTCCTTATGTTGTTTAATCCTTTCTTCTAACTTCTTCCCTGTTTCCCCTATATAACCCATTTCCTATTCTTTGCACCTAATTCTATATACCTTTTCACTTCGTTGAATCTCTGTTTCTCTTCTCTTTCTTTTCAACAAATCTAATATTCTAGTTCTCCCTTTCCTGTACGTTCTAACTCCTCCTTCCTTCAATAGCTTCTTCAAGACTTTGTTTTTCTCTAATACTTGCTATTCCAAGTCATCTTTCCTTCTCTCACTTTCTTTTCTTTCTTCACATTTATATATATCGATAGATAAATTTTCTTCTATTTTACTTTTCATTGTCACGTGTTTGTTGTATAAAAATATTTATTTTTATTATTTCATCTGCATAAATTATATTTCCATTTGTTTTTAAAAATGCAATACAAAATTTATAAATTGCGATGGAGATTTAAATTTGTTTCGCAAATTGCTACTTAGAAGCCAAAACCTAAAAGCGACGCTGTACACACACACACATACACACACACACACACACATATATATATATATATATATATATATATATATATATATATATATATATATATATATAGCATATGTATAAAACTATCATTATTTCCGCTCAAAGAATATTCATAGGGTAGACCGGGGCTATATCGATCAAGGGACTATATCGATCAAAGAAAGAATATTTGGTTCTAGTGACTTGCTGATGTATGAGTTGGCAAACTGCATGGCATCAGTCGAAAAGGAGAGTTAACACGAGTAAGACGCGCATAACACTGGTCCTGTTTGAACACTTCTGTGCCTGGAAAAAAAGCATTTTGGAATCAAGGTATGTACTTTACATGTGTATTTTGCCCAGTTAAAAATTTAAGCGTTAGAACTTAAGCTGTACCAGCTATATTATTGTGTGTAAGAAAGTGACAATGGTATGTAACAAAGCGGTAGGTATCTGCGTTGTGTCATATGTGCATTCTTGCCGCTCAGGTTGTATAGCGCAGTGTAGCCAACTGATAAAAGAAACAATCTGCTTTTGGGGCTTTTGTGATCACTTTTTCCGGGGCTATATCGATCAGCAAGTTTTTTCCTACTTCACTCAAAAAATTAATTGCGGTAACTGTCGTTATCGTTGCAGATGGTGCGCACAAAGAAGTCAAAGGGGATGGGCGGAGGACAAAATGAATAAGGCTGTTTCAAGCGTATTTCGTGAAGATATCAGTCTTCGTGCTGCGGCGGACCTCTTCAAAGTACCATTTACGACATTACAGAATAGAGTTACGAAAAATGAAATGAAATCTTTAAGTTTAACGTCCACGGTTATGCCGGTGAGGCTAAAGGAGACGGTGATAATGAGAAATGAGTGAAATGGTGGAATGAAGAAAGTGGGAGGAAACGGGAGAACCCCGAGAAAACCCACGAGCACGGTGTTTGTCCACCACAAAGTCCACACGGCGCGGGCTGGGATCGAACCAGGGACCCCTAGCACCGGAGGTGAATGCTCTACCACTGAGCCACCGCGCCCCCAGAATAGAGTTACGAGTGCCAGAAAAGGCCAGGCCTTGGAAGAAAATATCATATTAAAACCACCTGGACATCCAACCATCCTTTCGGAAGATGAAGAGATCCAGTTGCCGGAAAGGTTGAAAGATTTGACAAGTAGAGGCTTCGGTATTACACCAATATTAGTTAAAGAGGCTGCGTTTATTTTTGCGGAGAAGCATCAAATCAGAAAAACTTGGGACACTAAAAAGACAGCTGGAGAGGACTGATTTTCTGGGTTTATGAAGCGACATCCTGACCTTTCGCTGAGAAAACCAGAGGGTCTTTCCAAAGCTAGGGCTGAGTCTACGAATAGAAGGGTTGTACAGGAATTTTCACCTATATCGCAGTGTTGCCACGGACACGAATCCCAGTTTGCTTCTTACACCAGAAAAAATATACAATGTGGATGAAAGTGGGTTTCCATTAAATAACAAACCATCAAAAATTATAGTAGAAAAGGGAAAGCGTGAAGTAGCTAAGATTACAAATGTAGAAAGAGGCTAGAATGTAACGGCAGTAGTGTGTTGTAGTGCTTCAGGTACTTTCATTCCCCCATTCATCATTTTCAAGGGAAAGCGATTTAAAGAAGTCTTCCAAGAGGATCTTCCTCCAGGTTCCATGGTAGAAATGACAGACTCTGGCTACATCAACGAAGATGTATTTTTACTATGGCTTCAACATTTTCAAAGGAACCGTGTGCGGGAAAGATGTCTTCTGATTCTAGATGGGCATGCCGCGCATTGTTTCCTACAATGTGTAGAATTTTACAAAGAACATGACATAGAACTGCTCTGTCTCCCACCCCACACCACACACGGTTTGCAACCGTTAGATAGAGCGGTTTTTAAGCCCATGAAAACTTTTTACCATGACGCTGCAACAGCACATGTTCACAACCAAGCTGATGGTACAATCAGCAAATTTTTGTTTGGGAAAATATTTACGGATGCTTGGAATAGGAGTGCAACACCAGCTTATGCTACCAAAGGGTTTCAATACACAGGGATATTCCCTTATAATCCCAATGCCATTCCCGAGGACAAATTTTTGACATCGGAAAATTTCCTTGGAAATTGTAGCGTACCTGACGAACCTAATCATAGCCCTAGCTCCAAGTCTGTCCCTTCTACTGCACCAACCTCCTCTCTTAGGACAGCTAGAAATTTACCAAGCACCTCATCTTCCACTTCACAATTTTCTGACATACTACCATCTCTAACCAAACAGCCAGATAAGACAAAACGATGCAAAAGAAAACTGGGAGCATGCCACTTAACATCTGAGAAACTTAGCCCTACTCTTGTGAAAAACAAACTGAACAAACGACGGAAAACTACAAATGTCCGTAATGATGAGGAAAATGTCCCTTGTGCTTTCTGTGGTCTGTTTTACTACTCCCAAGAAAGTGTTGTTAAAGATGACTGGATCCGTTGCCAATCATGCAACAGTTGGTTTCATGATATATGTGTCGGGGCTATTGGTAAAAAACATTTCATTTGTGGAAAATGTATGTAAACATGTGATGGCGCAAGTGATCAGACTAGCCCCATCAGTGATCAGTATAGCCCCGTAGTTTTTCAAAAACTTGAAATATGTACTGTTTTAGTTTTTTCTTTTATGCAACTATTAAAAATACAAACATATAGTTTTTAATTGTGAACTTATATAAAGCAAAGATTACTGTTTCGAAATAAATTAACAGTTTTGGGGAAATCCCTTTGTTTCTATTTTATATTTGCTGTTTAATGTCAAATGATCGATATAGCCCCGGTCTACCCTAATCATTACTGACAATTGGAGTCACCTCCACGACAATGCATCCTCACACAACAGAACTGTAATATTATGGAGCTGCATTGAAAAAAAAAGCAGGACACTGACATAGGTCATCAAGATGAGCAGACTGAAGGGCATTCCAGAAAATATCCCTCCAAGAGCTTCCAATTTCTGTACCAACAGGCAAAGTTGTGTATCAAGAGGAGAAGTGACTACATATATAGCTGAAGGGACATAATAACCTTCCTGCATATAATATTTTTCAATTTTTAAAATTAATCCGAGAACTTTACTCCTGTACTGTGTTTCGTATATTTCAAAATTCTTACGTTAGGTTCTTCTCATTGCACGAATACGAAGTATTTAACCTAAACTTTGTATGATAATAAATAAATAAATAACCTACCTGTAAGACTCAGGGCGTGGTCCAGAGGATACTCCGTTGTACCTGGCTAAAGTGTAGTTCACACCATCTTTCTCAACTGTCACCAGATACTTCTGCATCCAGTATTGAAATTCAGCTTCCAGCGTATCTATGTGATTCACAAGAAATTCCGTATCGTTGGTGTAATAAAGATAACACTTAGTAGCAAGAATAAGAACCGGAAACTGTGATCTTGACAGATAATAAACTCTCCCTCCGTTTGGAATATACCCGTAGGTATCTACGATATGAAGGAAATTTTCCAGCATCCCTCTTGCTGTATCGTAAAGCTCAGATACCAGCAAGCCTCGAATTACCCAGTACGAATCCCAGTAATAAAACTCCCGAAATCTTCCTCCGGGAACTATAAAGGGATTCGGGACATAGATAATGGAGTACAACTCAGGACTTTCTAGAACATCTGGGTTTATTTCTCTACTAAGATTTTTCCAATAGTAATGCAACTCTGTTGCCCATTGTTTGAATCCTGGATCTGCAATGTTCTGAAGAAACGCTGGATTTGGTTTCCAATCTGAAAGGGCACAAGTTCTTAGTTCAGTTCCTGGTGGTCCAAAGTTTTCTTCGACAAACTCACGAAGCTGTTCCTGTGTAGCATTGTGATCGGTCTCATTCATGAGGTCTTGAAACTTCTCGAGGACCAGTTCTGGCTGATAATTCAATTTCCTGTCGACGAAAGTTTTGGAGTCGGTGAACAGATGGGCCAGTTGGATTGTCTCTAGTAGATCTCCGTGGCAGTAAATTAAGCTGGAAGATAAAGGTTTAAAAAATCATCTTAATTTTATGTCTTATGAATTTGCTTTTCTGTGTATTAAATGTATGCTAACGGGAATCGTGTTCAACTGTGACCTATAATATTCACTATAGCTATCACTCATTCCTTCTAAAAGGTCGATCTAAATCATTAAGTTTATGTACACTCATGTCTATAAATATGTTGTTGTAGGAATCTAGTCCGATAACGAATTTGTCCGGTATTTCTTATAATGTTAGTATCTGTATAATCGGCAAAGAAATGCATGTGGCAAATTTCATGTCAAAAGAGCAGAAAATAAGGACAATAAAACGAAAATAAATCTTTCTTGTCCATTTAGTAATATTTTGTTTTACTCATTCTAATTTTCGTATTTACAAGTCTTTTCCTATCAAATTTACCACAAATATATATGTCCCGGTTATACACATAGTATTAGTATTAAAAATACCCTGCAAAATCATTATCAAATTATATTCTTACAAGAAGACAGTTATAGATATGCGACAATCATTTTGGACATGAGTGTACATAGTTCAGATAGAAGCAGGGACGTACGCAGAGGTTAGTCTAATTTTAGGGGCAATTTTACAAATTTTAATATAATTTACCCTCCAAAATAAATTCCTGTATACGTCCCTGAATACAAGGGATCACTTCTTACCGAGAAAGGATGATAGAAACTGAGTCCTTTCGCAGATTGAAAATTGGATCCATAAAATGTAATGCACGTATGTAATAAATTCATTCATTCGATACTACAAACTATCAAGCTATTTTCTTTAGTCATTATGTTGGGTCATGAAGAGTCTCGCGTGAATAGTGCTAGGTGGTAGGTCATAGTGAATGATGAGTCGTGATGCATCTCAGAGGATCGACGATGGCAGTGACTTGGACTTGTTTCAATTCACGATCACGTCGGGAGTGTAAATCCAGAATACATACATACAGTATATATGGTCATCAAAGTGATGGAAAGATCTTAAGAAAATACAATTTACCTGATTAATAAGGAATGGGACCACTGTTAGCCTGTGTAACAGCCTAATTCGTCTTACTGTGCAGACATATGAGTCATGAACACGGGCGTCTCTGGCGGGGGACGACGGGGACACGTCCCCCCAATATTTTGAAGTATAAAATATTCAATGTTTTATTCTAATTTATTTATTTACTAACGATAGAATAACATATAAATAATAATATTTTTTATTTGGAATATAATATTCAGTCTGCGAAACGATTATAACAGAGTTCTTGATATACCTCAGGGGATCCGTGAAGGTAAGCAGAAGGGTAAAAATGAAATCTAAATTAATAAACAGCTTGGACTAGGAAATACCATTTAAATCAATTTCTTTGAGGCCCCTCGCCCAAAATTTTACATGTCAGAGACGCCAGTGGTCATGAATGGTTTCCAAAGAGATTTTTGTAACATTGTAGATATGTAGTGCAACGCTCAGTTATGTCAGCAAGATATCTAGTTCAGAATCTAACAGTGAGCTCAAGCACAGGTACTCAATAACGTTGAAATTCGCGCATTAGATAAGCCAAAATAGATATTGTAGTTCATTTCAGTGATCATAAAACAACACCTCAATAGCTTCAGCAGTATGAACTGGCACGTTGTTATTTTGGAAAGTTGCATCATTGGGCGGAAACCATACGATGTATATGGGCATCTAAAATTTCACATAATTACCTCTAGTAATGGTTAACCAATTCGCTTTATCATACAGCAAAACCTAGATTTACTCCACATCATGAAAATTGTTAGGGCAATTACATGAGTTTTAATGAACTGGAAATTACCCCCAAATATAGTTCATACCTTGTTCTAACCCGTTTGTGATCCTAATTGGCTCAGACATGAAACAAGAACCAGGATTCTCAGGGCAAAACAAAGACTCAAAGATTTTGTGATTTAGTACATTTAGGTTATTCTTACCCAGGTGCGACGAGTCCGGGCGTGCGCCGGTGCTTGAGGTCGTCCTATAAATTTTGTTTTGGTAATCATCATGCACACAAAAAGAGAAAAGACGAAACAAGAAAAAAAAGAAAATTCAAGTACAAAAATTCTAATATTTCAGCGCATTTTCTAAATGACAGGAGGACCCGATGTTTTGATAGAGTGGAGAAGGGGGGATACAAAGTTCGGGCTACTGATGAGCAAATGCAAGATCAAGACCCGAGTGGTCTTGGTCTTGGTCTTGATCTTGATCTGGGTTTTGGTCTTGGTCTTGGTCTTGCTTGCAAGAGTCTTGCAATTCTTGCTTTTAAGAAATCATATGCTTTCCGTAGGTAAATTTTACTCTGAATACAAGGGATAATAAATTCTACAATGCGCCAACGGCAACGGAAATACAATGTATGTTTCTAAATGTAATATAGTTTAGCTTCGTGTAAGTATGATGATAGTGTCAACATAGGCGATGACCTTTACTTTTTAATGGGTGCCCACACTTCACTACCTGTAAGATAAATCACAACGTTTCGTAATCTTTTTATATTTTTAACAGATCCAATATTCCACTGGTTCCCAAACTGGGGAGGCTACCCCTGAGACCCATGAAAGAAAATTAGGACAGCATAGATTACTGAAATACCCTGAATTGCAAAATTATTTTTACATTCTAAAGGCATCAGATTTTTTTTTTTCTTTTCAACCACTATAAGCTAATCTTTGTGCGTATTGAACAAACCTCCAATTAAATATTGAGATTTCGTTTTATTGATTACAATATGTACTCTACGGAACAGAAATATGGACATTACGCAAAAGCGATGAAAAGATTGGAGGCTTTCGAAACGTAGGCATGGAGAAAAAAATACGAGAATTAGCTGGGTTGAGCGGGAAACAAATGAGAAGGTGTTATAAATAGTAGCAGAAAGGGGGGAAGAAGAATTTTAGATGTAATTAAGAGGAGGAAGAGGAACTGGTTGGGACATTGATTGAAGAGGAACTGTATTATGAGGGACCTGCTTGAGGGTATGGTGGAAGAAAAGAGAGGGAGAGGGCGAAGGAGACTGTAGTTAAAGGAAGTTATTAAGACAGAAAATTGCTACGTCAAGACGAAGAGACTAACTGAGGACCACCGATCATCGGAGATTCTAAGTTGCAGAAAGTGACTAGCCAATAATGGCAGAAAACCTATGATGATAATGATGATGATGACATGTTTAACAGAAAACCTATGATGATATGTTTAACAATATTGGCCAAAAAAAGAGAAAGAAAAATTAAAATAATAACAATTGTAATCAAACCTTTTGATATTTAAGAATAATTTGAGTGAAAATTGAAAACGACTCAACTGTCTATGTCTTTTGTGTAAACTCAATTTACATAAATACTTTTGACCTATATTAGAAATACAAAATAACGGCATCAAGCTCCAAGTTTTTTGAAATAACTACAAAATCACTTTCACTTTTGAGTATTGATTATTTATTTTTGTATAATGTTATACCGCTCAATCCTCGATGCGCCGTATACATAAGGAAGCTAAAAGTTACATTGATGAACAATTATTCAACGTATAAGTATTCGCCCATGAAATCAAACTTGCAGTCATATGCAATAAGTTTTTGTCAATGACACGAAAACGTTACTTTGATATTAATTTTAAGAGTACACATTAAGAATTTTCAACGGATTCTTGAACCTCGGAGCCAAGAACATACACATGTTCAATACTACATTTCTCTTTAGTTTTGGAAGAAGAACACCACTATTACGTTATGAAATGAAATGAAATATCTAGTTTAACGTGTCACGATTATGCCCCGAGGCTAAAGGAGACGGTGATGATGAGAAATGAATGAAATGGTGGAATAAAGAAAATTGGAAAAAACGGTAAAACTCCGAGAAAAATCCATGCACACGATTTTTGTCCACCAAAAAAGCTCACATGGAAAAAATGACACCTGTGTGTGGCTTGGAAACGACAAACTGTAGCTATATGCTAGAAGAGCAGATCGACTCACACGGATTGCATAAACTACTGGGAACACATTCACTCCAACGGCATTTTTCTGAAGCCAAGAAATTCAAGTGAAAGATGTAAAAATATTTCCTCTTCCTTTTTACATTCTATAAAAATTCAAGTAGTTCCGGTACTTGTGCAAGACTTGCGCAAGAGTCTTGGTCTTGGCCTTGCAGGTATGGTCTTGGTCTTGGTCTTGCATGCAAGACTCTTGCAAAAACTACAAGACCAAGACTCTTGCGCTCATCACTAGTTTAGGCAGATTTTACCAAAGATTAAAACATTTAAAATACCGAAATTATGGCGTTAGAAATTTAACGACTTTTTTCTTTTTCTTTTCTTATTTTTTAACGAAAATCATCTTCCACACTTCTTATAATGGTTGTGGTTAGAATCCTGCCAAGCCTGAGCGATATTCAATACCTCGAGATCATCCGGTCGTGAACTCAGGAGCAGAAAAAAATCCCCGTGAAGCAGGGGCGGATTGCAAGACCAAGACTCAACATTCAGCAGTTGAAACTTTCTCTTTATAGTTAATGGTTTTACTGACAGGGGCTTGTGCAACTCTTTTCATATTTTGTGTAAAGTAACCCCTGATGTGCAAAGTAATCCCGTCTTACTGTATCATGATAATTTGATTTTACACTTCATCTGTACTCAGGGCTGGATTTACGGGTATGCACCGGTGCATGTGCACCCTTTCTTTGTAAACATACACTATGAAAATGAGAAGCTGGCAGTGACGGATCTAGCCCAGGGACGAGGGCCCTATCCCCCCAGGTTTTGAGTGACAAAAATAATTTAAGCTGTAATTTATATGTTTTTGAAAATTTACAGTAAACTCATGATTAGAGACCGGATGCTAGGCAAAATGCCCATTCTTTAATATTAAAGATATGATTAAAAATAACGTTTTAAAATTTATATGAGGTGTTATAGTTTCAATTTAAGCAAATTTTATTTTGCCTGTTTTGCCTATTTCGATCCGTCCTGCCTAAATAATTGCTTTAGTGCCTAATGTTGCCTATTCTATGCATTTTCTTCAAAATAAGAGTTTATTAGAAAATATATATAATTTAGTATTTCAAGAAAGGATTCTGCCTTTTCTGAGAAATATATATGCTCTTTGTAGTGATGACAAGCCGTAAAAGTTTGGGCTATATTGCGTACCAATAAAGTGCCGTGAAACTTTGGACTGCTGTGTGTACTGATAAAGTGTATAACATTTGGAAATGCTGATAAATGATAAAATGCTGCATAGAATGCATTACCAAATACGCACGAAATACATGTCAAGCTCCGTTTTTACAGGGTGAACGGTAACTACGTGAACAAATTTGGACGGGTGATAATACATCTAAAAAGAAGCAAAAAAAAAAAATCCTAGTCAACATGGGGAAATTCCGTCCCGTTTACCGACCATTCACATTATCCAGCGATTTGCCGGATCCGTTTCCGGTGAATTGCCGGACAAGGTAGAAAGACATTCACCGGTACCAGCGAAACGAACCCACCATTAGTACTTAAAGGAGTATCCCTATACTTCAACTTCCTTTTCACAGTTCCTTTCACCGATAATGGAAGATGATAAAACATGGATATTTAGATAGAGAACACACTAGTTTCTGTGTAATTCATTAAACCGCTTGGGATAGGTCCTATAGTTTCTAAGTTAGGGAGTTTAGAAAAATTATTTTTCTAATTTTCGATGGATCATAACTCTGGAAGGAGGCATTTTTCGGCCCATGTTTATTTGAACTTTTTTCTTTCATTTCACATAAGGAATCGCCTACCAAAGTTTGTCGGTGGAGTCACCTACCACCCTATATATATATACGTAAAACACACGCATTCATATTATCGCAGGTACTCTCTACTCTTTCCTGGAAACACTTGTTTCCCCCCCAACACCCATCCGGTAGTTTGCCGCGTATATGTGAAGAGCTTGTCCCGCTTGGCAATACACGGCGATCTGCCACGCCGGATTCTAGCAGGGAGATCCGGCTTGTTTTGCTTGCCGGAAACGGATCCGGCAGTTTGCCGGATCAGAATTGTACCCTTTCATATTATCCGGCGCTTTGCCGTGGATGAAAAATATGCGAGCAGGGTTGCTGTGCTGTGCAACTGAAGAAACAAAACCTTGTGACACTTGTCGTGTTGTGGTAGTTGGAATGGACAGATGTAAAAAAAAAAAGTGTCTTCTACTTGCCTTGTTATTACAGACAGATAAAAAAGTCAGACACACATATAGTTTTTTTATTTTATTTATTTATTATTATTATTATTTTTTAGAGAAGTGGTACCTTGAAGGAGATTTTCCTATTCTGTTTCCACAATTGATAGACGAACAAAATAGCGGCCAGGTTCTGGATATTTAAAATACGATCCCGGTTATTCACCTGTTGTGACTGGGAAAATCAGGATAAAATCCTTTCAGGATATCCGGTGGTTGGGATCTATCCCAGAATCCAGTGGCGGATATAGAAGGTAAATACTGGGGGGGCTGCCAGACCCCACACTATGAGAAGTATATAATGAGTTTACTATAAAGTTTTAAAAATATATAAATAATAGCTTAAATTATTTTCGTCACCCTGAAAACTGGGGGGCATGGCCCCCTGGCCCCAGCCTAGATCCGTTAGTGCCAAAATCCCAAGTCAATACAACCACTGACCTAGGCATTATTATTATTATTATTATTATTATTATTATTATTATTATAGTATTTCGGGTTTATTTTTTTGTTTTAAGCGTTCCGACTATTGACTCAAGTCTTTTTAAAGCACTGCTCTACTCCCTGTATTCAAAGGACTATTCAAGAAATTACAACCATAGAAGTGTTAAAGATAATTATAAAATATATAAAGTACGGTATATTTATCAAATATCACATCATGAATTCTCTCTTGCTTTGCGAAAATACATAAAGGTATTATTACTAAATATCTAATATTGCTTAAATATTTGATAGTGTATATTTCAATTTTGGGGCACCACAAATTTATAGAATTACAAGCTCATTTGATGAGTGCGACCCGGACATTTATTTCTCCCAATCTTCTATTACATAGAAAAAAATATATTGATTTGGACTCTTTAATCAACGACCTATGGATTCAACACTTCGGTAGTATTGGTCGTTTTCAATTATTTTTCCATGTGATCTTTTCCCATATATTGTATGTAACAAATTTGGTTAAAATTACTCTAGGTGTACTGAGCAAGAACATAACCAGACACACACACACACACACACACACACACACACACACACACACATTATATATATATATATATATATATACGTAAAACACACGCATCCACATTATCGCAGCCACTCTCTACTCTTTCCTTCCTCTCCCAACATCCATCCGGCAGTTTGCCGCGTATATGTGAAGAGCTTCATTGCTTGTAATGCCCCGCTTGGCTATACATGGCGATCTGCCGCGCCGGATCCTAGCAGGGAGATCCGGCTGTTTTTGCTCGCCGGATAGATGTCCGGCGACCGCTGCACATATGTGAAAAGCTCCATTGCTTGCAATGTCTTTCTACCTTGTCCGGCAATTCGCCGGAAACGAATCTGGCAAATCGCCGGATAATGTTAAAGGGCGGTTATCCGGCGAGCAAAAACAGCCGGATCTCCCTGCTAGAATCCGGGACATTTATAGCCAAGCGGGACATTACAAGCAATGAAGCTCTTCACATATACGCGGCAAACTGCCAGATGGGTCTCGGGGGAGGAAGCAAGTGTTTCCTTGTGTGTGGAGTGGTTTCCTTTCCATATACACATATGGTTTCCTTTCCAAATACATGTGTGTATTTTTGTATGTGTGCACTGAGAAAAATCCGTTCTCCGGACAGCGGTATATTCTTCAAATATACGGTATCCTCTTGCTTACTATAGAAATCAGTACGGAGCATACGTTATCCGTATGCTACATAGGCACTGCCCTTAGATGTTACATCATGTCGTTGCAGGATGTCTAACATCTAACAGTTTTCCGTATATCACTTACATATACTTATGTTACCTTGGTCGGCTATATGTTATATACGTCCATTTGTATGTGAGATCCTGACCGCCTACATTGTTTCATACGTAAAGTGCGTATAGATGGAACACTTATACAGAAAGTATTGTAAAACATGCGTTTTCAGTTATACGTCTGCTGTACGTTAAGTCCAAAAACTACAGGAATTACGCATGTAACCTATCTTTTTAAGTACGCCACCTACAATTTTTTTTCTCAGTGTGTGTGTGTGGAGTGTGTTTGTGTATATGATTATGTTCTAGCCCAGTACATCTGGAGTAATTTTAACCAAACTTGTTACATACAATATTTGGGAAAAGATCACATGTAAAAATAATTGAAAACAATCTATACTACTGGTGTCGAATCCATAGGTCGTTGATTAAAGAGTCCAAATCAATATAAATTATTTTTTCTGTGTAATAGAAGATTGGGAGAAATACATGTCCGGGTAGCACTCATCAAATGAGCTTGTAATTCTATAAATTTGTGGTGCCCCAAAATTGAAATATACACTATCAAATATTTAAGCAATATTAGATATTTAGTAATAATACCTTTATGTATTTTCGCAAAGCAAGAGAGAATTCATGATGTGATATTTGATAAATATACCGTACTTTATATATTTTATAATTATCTTTAACACTTCTATGGTTGTAATTTCTTGAATAGTCCTTTGAATACAGGGAGTAGAGCAGTGCTTTAAAAAGACTTGAGTCAATAGTCGGAACGCTTAAAACAAAAAAATAAACCCGAAATACTATAATAATAATAATAATAATAATAATAATAATAATAATAATAATAATAATAATAATAATAATAATAATAATAATAATAATAATAATAATAATGCCTACAGATCAGCCTTGGGTTCAGTAGTTGTGTTGACCTGGGATTCTGGCAGTGACGGATCGAGGCCGGGGCCGGGAGGCCTATGCCCCCTAGTTTTCAAGGTGACGAAAATAATTTAAGCTATTATTTATATATTTTTAAAATTTTATAGTAAACTCATTATATATTTCTTATAGTGTGGGGTCTGGCAGCTCCCCCCCCCCCCAGTATTTACCTTCTAGATTCGCCACTGGATTCTGGGATAGATCTCATCCACCGACTATCCTAAAGGGACTTTATCCTGGTTCTCCCAGTCACAACAGGTGAATAACCGGGATCGTATTTTAAATATCCAGAACCTGGCCGCTATTTTGTTCGTCTATCAATTGTGGAAACAGAATAGGAAAATCTCCTTCAAGGTAGTACTCTCTAAAAATAATAATAATAATAATAATAATAATAATAATAATAATAATAATAATAATAATAATAATAATAATAATAATAATAATAATAATAATAAAATAAAAGAAACTATATGTGTGTCTGACTTTTTTATCTGTCTGTAATAACAAGGCAAGTAGAAGACACTTTTTTTTTTACATCTGTCCATTCCAACTACCACAACACGACAAGTGTCACAAGGTTTTGTTTCTTCAGTTGCACAGCACACTAACCCTGCTCGCATATTTTTCATCCACGACAAAACGCCGGATAATATGAAAGGGTACAATTCTCATCCGGCAAACTGCCGGAAACGGATCCAGCAAATCGCCGGAGGAGTGACAGTGTCGGAAGCGTGGGAACATGAACTTCAGAGGCCAACAGCTTAAAAACTATACATCGTAGAAGGTGCGGTTAAAAACGTCATTTAGAAATTCATACCTACTCTCTTGAAAAATGCATGTTTGAAAACGCAGCTATACGTGCCCACGGAATTCCCCAGAAGAACGGAGGGATTCCCGGACATGCTGTAAAGGAAAGAAGTGTCACACGTTGTTAATCCCGTGCGCACACGTAGCTGCATTTTCAAACATGCATTTTTCAATAGAGTAGGTATGACTTTCTAAGTGATGTTTTTAACTGCACTCTCTACGATGTATTGTTTCTAAGCTGTTGGCCTGAAGCCGTGAAAATAGGAACACTTTTCGAAATTTCTGCCATCCTGTTTCTCTTCGGGGCTTAAAAGAAAGCAGAGCTTTACAAAAGTTGATTTTCTGAAAGTTGAAGGGAAAGGATTCACGAAGCAAAGCAATATAACATTTTTCAAGTAGCGAAGGAAACAGAAGCCAGGAGGAGATAACTTTCTTTTCTCCATGCCACTTGCGACTTAAAGTACTCCCCTGATTTATTTTGTTAGTTATTTATGCACCCAACACATGAACCACGTGCACCATTCAGTTAATGAGAGCATTCAACACATCAACATAATTTTTCTAGTTTAATTTCAATTTCCATGCTTTTTGTGCTCTTTTGCAACATTAAGGTCATGAAGCCGAGACTTAAATTCGTGCAGTTGCGCAGACCATTATGAAAGATGAACCCTTATAGTACGAACCGTTCCCCACTACACTATCTCGCCTTCGAGAGAGAGAGAGAGTTGAATTACAGTACCATCCCGTCAACCCCAGAATAAAATTGTCCAGAACAATATTAGTGCATGATGAAAGAAAAAAGACCAAGGATAACGTTATATCAATCGATTAATCTCATGAGCCGGGTCAAAATTAACATTACATGTTTAAGAGGAAATTTTTATTCGTTGGTTTCGAGAAAATCGAAGAAAAAAACTAAAACCCTAAAAGATTGTAGCAGCAGTCACGTATACATCATCTGAAAAATTTTGGTTGATATGCCGTGATATTTTCCCAATTCACATTGAAACCGGAAGTAGTTTTCTTTCAACTTCCGGTTTTAGTATCGACATTATAGTGAAATAAATTTTTGCGACGCTTATACCCTAATTGCTGGTAGAAAATTGCTTCTCGTTATCTATTAACGTTTTTGCTCTATAGTGATAAAGGTTAACACTGGGAGTTGTTGATTTCTGCGACATCCATTTCGAATACAGTGTTAACGAAATAGATGATACCTATTTTAGAACACTAAATTAATTAAGAAAAAAGAAAAGAAAAACTTAACACTATCTCTTATTGTTTTCGTTCTCTACCAGATCAAGATTGAAACCGGAAATTGTCAGTGGTGGATCTAGCCCAGGGCCGGGAGGGCCTAGACCCTTCCCAGTTTTTTGAGTGACAAAAATTATTGAAGCTACTATTTATATATTTTTGAAAGTCTATAGTAAGCGTTGACTTTTATTCTTTACTGGAAGATTTTTGAAGTATTATAGTTTCATTTACAGCTTTTCTCTTATGCAATGTGTAAAACAATACTTGAGCTCCACAATGTCAACGTCAAAGCTAGCCGTAATATACACCGGGAGAGAATTAAGTTGGAAACTTCTGAAGGGCCCATGAAAAAAATCAATTTGCAAATACATACAGTCGACGAATTAGTTACTCGTGTGTTTATCATCAGCGCCGTAACTTAGATTTTTTCTGGGGGGAAGCATTAATACGCGTATTTGGGCCCCCTAAAAAAGTTGTTTTTCTAATTCTTGGGCCCCATCTTTCTCTTACTTTTTATGCCCCCCCTCCCCGCCGGAGCCTGTGGGTCCTTGGCAAGGTGTGCGTGGGCGTTAGTTACGACCCTGGGCCCATTCCATACATGACAAATTAATTAAGGGGACAATATTGACAAATCTCAAAGCCATATGAATAAATAGTATTTCTACGGCCCATAATAGTAGATATTTTTTACTGAAATGGGCCCACGAGTCATTTTTGTTTTATTTTCCTTTAGTGTGCTGTTTTGTTTATGTAATGTAGTGATCCTGTTTGATGCTTCATTTATAAGTTCATGTTCGTATCGTATAAGGAGTAAGAAAATTTTGTTAAAGTAGACCCCCCTCGAACGGCGGGAAGCTTCCTTGGGGGGCAGTTGCCCCTGCTCCCACGAGTTACGGCCCTAGTTTATCTGCCTGTTTAGCTACAGCACTTTTAAAGGCCTACAATTTATTACTAATTCGTACTTCGTGTCTGTGAGAGGAATGAGTTATTTTTTTTTTTTTTTATTCCTAGTTCTTGACAACGAAGTACATAAACGGCTTTGAAGTTAAAATAATTTGCGTAAACTCATGATATACCTATTGTTGGCAGGTTGGCAGGAAGTGCCACACAAGAGTGCACATGCTGATGTAGCCTAAGGTTTATGTTAGTCTGTGGTTGTTGCTAACATAAACAAGATTACCAAGAACCAAGATGTAATGAAGATAAAATATATGTCGTAAGGACAAAGATTAGAAAGAATATAATAATTACTAGCAGCGTTCACCGCGCTTCGCTGCGGTCACCCCGGAACGCAATAAACTTTGTTACTTAGATAATTTTTACTTTTTCGCTTTCAAGTGATATGATAAAAACCATAGAAGATTGCAGTAAATCTTAACATTATATCGCCTGTCATTTATGTTAACCCGCCCCGCTTCGCTGCGGTCATCCCGGTGCTGGCATATTGTAAAAGTGTCTGTAAAAATAAGCAAATCAATTAAAAAATTTTAAACAGAAGATTCAAGCTATTTTCCGCTGTATATCGCCTGTCATTTATGTTAACCCGCCGAGTGACACGGTCATGCGGGTTGCATATAAATACGTTTATTTTTACCTATGATGAACTAATAACAAAGGATTTGTACGTTATGGACACTTGAATGGTCAATTATCTCAAGACACTGGTAATTAAAAATTAAAGTGATATGATAAAAACCATCTAGGGTCCAAATCCTAATAACCCCCCAAAAATGAAAGAAATTGGTTCAGCCGTATTAGCGTGATGAGCGGACAAAATATTGTACGTTCTCTTTTATATATATAGAAGATATGAATTAGAAAGATTCAAAAGGTGAATATTGTTAAGATTCTATAAGAATAAGAAGAATAAAGATAATAATAAAGAGTTTAGGTTACATAATGGTGTATATATGAATTTGATTTATGGTGCAATAAGTTTACGGATAGTTTAGGTAACACCTATCATAGTCTTGGATCTGCCTGCCCCCTCCCCTCCCCTCTAGATTCGCCACTGGAAGTTGTAGTGGATTTCTACCACTTCCACATTTAGTACAGAGTTAAGGATGGAGATGAAATGTATTCTTGGGATGCTTAGTTGATTGCAGGAAACCGCTTGTCGCTATAGATGATAATTTTTGCTCTATAATATTCAAGGGTAAAATAAAAAATGGTTGATATTTACCTCTACCAGTTTGAAATGAATATTGCTTCCATGAACGAACTCGTTGATTTGAGTTGATTTTGAGTTTAACGTCCCGTTCAGCAGCGAGGCTATATGAGACGTGGACCTACTGATTAACGTGGAATCCGAACCACACGAGCTCCCGCCGGGAATCGAACCCGGGAATCTCCCACGCCAAAGGCGCGTACGCTAACCGCTTAGCCACGAAGGAGCTCATCAACGAACTCGGTTTTAACTTTCCATTTTCTACATTTTGGCCAAAATTGATGGTCATATTCATCAAGTAGATCTTGACATTTGTTTGTCTCCTGAGTGACGCACCGAAAAATCTTTCAGTTTTAGGTCCCACGATTATGCCGGCTAGACTAAAGGAGATGGTGATCATGAGTAATGAGTGGAATGGTCGAATGAAGAAAGTGGGAGAAAACGGGAAAACCTCGAGAAAAGCTACGCACACGGTGTTTGTCCACTACAAAGTCCACTTGGCGCGAGCTGGGATCGAACCAGGAGCTCACGCACCAGAGGTGAACGCTCTACCACTGAGCCACCATGGTTACAGCGACAGACCGGAGTAAACATAAAGTAGTTTTGGATAAACCAAATTAATTAGAAACATGATATCTCAGTGACAGCACCTATTTTTCGTCCGTCGAGTCCCTGGTTCGACTCCGGCCAATTAAGCTTGTGGTGGACAATACCGTATCCGTGGACTTTCTCACGGTATCCCCGTTTCCTCCCATTTTCTCATTCCACCAATTCTTCCATCATCATTCACTTGCCTTAAACATCGTCTCCCTTAGTCTAAAAGGCTTAATCGTCAGAAGGTAAACACGGGGGACAGCCAAAACCCAGACCGTGATAGGTGTATCATGAGTTTACTATATACTTTTAAAAATATATAAATAATACCTTAAATTATTTTTGTCACTCAAAAACTTTCGGGCATAGGCCCCCGTCCCCGGAATAAATCCGCCATTAATAATCTTTAGACGTGGACATCAAAGACAGGTTTAATAACATACTATCTATTACGAGGATGCGCCTTCAAGTCTTGCAAGTTCAGTATACATTGTGCTAAATCAGATGTAATAATCTAAAACTATAATTATCTCTTAACCTTTAAGTATATCTGGGTTCGATTCCCACTGGGAGCCAATGTACCTCTAATCTCACATGTCCCTCTAGTCCACGTCTCATATAGGCTCGGTATTCAAAGAGACACTAAAGTCCAAATAAAGCAAGCAGCCAACGAACCTTAAACTTTGATTTTAAATATCGTTCAACTAATTTCTTGTAGCTACCTGAGACGTCATAATCAGTAAAAGAAACCTAGAAATAAATAAATAAAGCAATAAAATTTCTATTTGATTTACTTACCTATCACACGGCGGACCAATCTGTTTAGGTGCTGTAAGCGACAAAATTTTGAAAAGAATGGAAAACATTGTTTAAACTGTGCCCAATCTCACACCACAACTTTAAAATGAAACTGTAACGTAATAGAAATTCCGCAAAAGGATTCTGTCTGCATCCGTTTCAGTCCTTATCAGGTGGCAGATAAATGTCTTTCTTTGTTCTTCCACGTCACAAGCACATTTCCGTCAATCAGCTGTCAAGCATCAAACAAAAAATAAATAATAAAGTATTTCGTTTTCTGTCTTGTTTTCTCTTCCTTCCAAACAATAAATGGATTACAGTGAATTATTTGTACTCATTATACTGTTTAGCACTGAAAGTATGAACGTGTTCGCGTTTTGTTGGAAAATCAAAGTGGTACTTTTTAAAATTAATGCATGCCACTGAAGATTGTGGAACGAGTTAAAGCTAAGAGCCGAAAAATCAGCAGGACAAAAATTTAGAAAGTTCATTCACCTTAAATGAATGCGCATTTTTTGTTATATATATAAATTGGGAGCTGTCAGACAGACGTGACACTCAATGGGGGCGTAACGGGTTCTGGTCAACGAGTGCCTTCCTATTACAATCGGGACGACCACTTGCTGTTTTTATCTTTCATTCTAAGAAAAAAAAAGAGGAAGAAGATAGTTTTTCTACAAGGAAACCTGTCTTTTCACTATTCTATTTGCCCTTACTCTTCACGAGCAAAATGATTCTGGAACGCCAATTAAAAGCAGAGAAGATTCTCAATGCTTGTAGGCCTGCGTATTTTGTTGAATGATAGTAATCTGGCCATACACGCTATGTGCGAATTGAGGTGATGCCAGGGATTTCCTCGTTCCTGGCAGGGATAACTTTCTCCCGTCCCCCTCTGGATTCTTTTTTTAATTTTTTTTTTTTTTTTTTTTTTTTATGGCCGTGAATATAGAGACAAGGAACAACTTTTATTTTATGTAGCCAAACTAAAATTAGCACTTAGATTTACAGTATATAGTTAAAAGAAAACAGTTAATGAAACAACTTGCTTCTCAGCCTTTTTGTAGTCGTTAGAGTGACGTACTTTTTTTTTCTGTCTTA
Organism: Thermobia domestica; assembly: GCF_964235325.1. Taxonomy (NCBI): domain Eukaryota; kingdom Metazoa; phylum Arthropoda; class Insecta; order Zygentoma; family Lepismatidae; genus Thermobia; species Thermobia domestica. The sequence continues at coordinate 241,912,337 of NC_137460.1, read as the reverse complement.
AAATGGAGCATATACTATTGTATCTATTCATACGAAAAAGACATTCTTTTGCCTGCAGCAAGCTAAAGACATGTGAAGAAAGGTGGTAGTAAAATCTTCAAATATTTTGATCTGTAATTCCTAGAGAAGCATCTTTGTATGCCATGTCAGTGTCAGAACATTCGCTCAAACGGGTCCTAGAAGCACTTATACATTGTATACAACACTAGCAGAATTCGTGTTCTTCTCACGAGATGTATAATGTTCATGGAAAATATTGGAAAGCTATATATATTTCTCTGATTTCAAATACGTTTTGATTAAGTCAGTGGTGTTATTCTAATTTTTGAACAATCGGTTCTCTCCTCCCCCCCCCTCTCTCTCTCTCTAGATAGGTAGATATAACACTCTTAGGAAATAAACCGTAAGCCTACAAGGTAGACAAAAGTTTTTTTTTTTTTTTTTTTTTTTTTTTAACTGGATACCACAAGTGATAAGTAGGGACCTACAAAAGCATCCTAATGTAAGGTGGTAGCAATGGATCGACATTTTGTTGATAATGCTATGTATGCGTTTCAAATTTAAATAACCCTCACCGCAGTGGCGTGACTAAAAGCTTGGGGGCCCTCCCGCAGACAGCGTGGGTTGGGGCCCCTCATGATTTGGGGGCTCCCTAATGGCTTGGGGCCCTCCCGCAATGCGGGGTCCGTGGGACCATTATTTATGCCTCTGCCTCACCGCTACACTCATGTGATCCCAGTTCTCATTCTTGATATCCGAGCATTTGACATTAAGACATGAACGCTTATATCTTGTTCGCAGATATCATGTGTTTAACCCTGTAGCTGTAAGAATTTCTAAAAACAAAGATAATTAATCTAAAATTTATTGTTACTGGGTATAACTGAGTATATATGGGTATAACAAACGGTTCTGCGAACTGGAAATAACCAGTTCACCGGCTGAATAGTACCACTGGATTTAGTTTAATTTATTCTCACAAGTGCTCATTTAATTGCTAGTACCATTTCACAATCGTCAAGATAGAGTTAAGTCATTTTCTCCTATTTGCAGTCAATTTCCGTCATCCCGAAGCAGGCCCGTAGCCAGCCCAAAAATGTAGGGGGGGGCGGCTGAAGGTAGGGGGCCCGATCCAACCATATGATAGTTCATCACTATATTATAGTTCATTTGCAACCGTACCGTGAAAATTTTAGGGGACCAGCAAAAATGAAGGGGGCGGCCCCCCTAGACCCTCCTGGATACGGGCCTGTTCCGAAGTATATACTAGTATTCTCAAAGGCATCTATATTGTCAAAGTTAGTTGTAAAATTGTTCCCTTACATCAGGAATCTTAAGATCATTTTCTCTTTCGTGGAAATTGTTGCTCAAAATTTATATCCCTCAAATTGAATATTGCAAAAATCAACCATAAGTCTTTTCCCATTGTCGATAGTTAATCATGTGATATTCTCGAATGAGATATTAATATTGTCTATGTCATAATATAGTATATATAGTATGCAAGTTTCATGACTGTAAGCTGGACGTTTCAAAACAAATTCGTAATCATAACGTAAATTTTATCTTCTTAGACCAAGAATACGAATGCCACTTATTCTAGCTTTGGAATTTCTTGTATGAAAAAGACAAATTCTGATCAAAACATATAGTATTTAGTAAATAGTATCTACTATCTAAGATATTATTACATAGATCTTAGATATTATTATATCTACTATACAATAATATCTAAGCATATAGGCCTACTATTTTATAATATATAATATATAATAGCATATATATATTATTTATTAAATAGTATATGCTTTGGTTAGAATTTGTCTTTTCTTTCATACAAGAATAGGATTATTCCCATTTTCTGCCCTCTTTAGATCTCCAATTTCAGAAATTTCTATCCTATTCATACTCCAGAGTCTGAGGAAAACTTTTTTTTTTTTTTTAATCAATTACCTACGACCAGTAGTTTTGAAGATCTGATGAACAACAAAATAGGAATCCAAACCGGATTTCCCTCTTCACTTTTCGTAAAACTTTATCCTATAATCAGCTGTCCTTATTTAATGAACAGATGTGTACAAAATTTCAAGTTCTGCGTCCAAAAGTTCTAAAGATCTGTTAGAAGTTAAAGGAAAAGTTTAAGGTCTTCTTCTTTCCTGTAGGAGTACCATTTCCTAATCGTCTACATCAACTTTCTTTACTTCTTCAGTCTAGGGCGGTGCTTCTCAACCGGTGTGTCGCCAAATTTTAGAATTATACAAGTCTTGAAGAATTTAATTGTTAAAATTGAGATAGACTGTACCAGCCAGCACCTTCAGCGGCAGCAATAATACTCAGTGCTATATATAGTCATTATAAAAACTCATTGGTTTCACTATATTATTAATATTATTTATAATAATAAAAATATAAACAAGTGTGTCACGATCTCCTAGATGTTCAGTAAAGTGTGTCGTCAATCAGAAAACGTTGAGAACCACAGGTCTAGGGTATATTGGAAATATTTATATACAAAGTTTCTAGGTTCTATCCTAATAGTTTCTTATGTCTGAATATCGCCAAAAAATATTCAAGTCTTCCTTTCTCCCTACACAGTCGCAATTTCCACTTTATATATGTCCAGCCGCGGATCCGCGATATGCTCAAGGGAGGGGCTAAACCACAATTTGCCGCTTTATCCAGTGTAAAGAAATTAGGATTGAAGCCCATTTTATCCAGTGTATATCTGAGCGTCAAGGAAGGGGGCTATAGCTCCTATAGCCTCCCCTTGGATAAAATATATAACTTATTTTTATATATATGTAAGGAACAAGGAAGTATTTTTCTAGTAAATTAATAACTTTTGTCCATGAAAGTTGTCAATTTAGTAAGCATCATAACAATGAGAAGTGTTCAGTTTGACTTTAATTTGTATTTCGCTCCTAATTCAGCTGATCAGTTGATAAAAACAGGACCTAGAACTTAATGTGTAATCCGAACCACTACGTTCAATGCGTTTTCCGGGATTCGAGTACGAAACCACTCACAACAAAGGAGAGATCCCTAGATATTCGCTTTTCTGATGGTACAAGAAAAGTTCAATATTAGTACAAATATATCAATTGTAGGAGAAGATATCACCTTAAATTGTAAAATAAATAAATAAATAAATAAAATAAAGATAATAAATGAACCGACAACCTTTTGATAATCGGAGCACCTCTCCTTTGATTAAAAAAAGAAAAGTATCCGTAGGAAAATTGTACACAGCCTAACTTCAGAAGATGTTCAAAGCACCTATCTAGCGTTAGTGATTAACGTAAAAGAAGTGTGTAAAGATAGACTTTTTTTTTTTTAATGAGAGTTATAATAAATAAAAGTACCCACAAAAGTCAGTATATGGTACCAGGAGTAAAAGTATATCTGGAAAGGTTAGGGGGCGCATGATGTTACACCGTCCCCCATGCTTATCTTTGCCCATTGTGTTTTTTTTTAGAAAATGGAGGAACGCCATAGATATTTTCTTGGAAGTGGGGATCGACGTGGCCCTGCGTTCTCCCTCACTTTACCCTTGTATCGTACAAATATAAAGTTCAAGCAGTACATCTCTGTAAGATAGACGTGGAAAAATATTGTAGCAAATCACAAAGAGCCCCGTAAACATACCACAGTTGTTGATATTTTACCAGTTTAGACGTTTTTTCGAAGTTGGAAGAATAATTTTAGTATGAGGCACTTCATGAACCACACTAAACGAATGCCTACTGATAAGCTTATTAATTCTAATCTATATATATAAAAGAGAACGCACAAAATCCTTTGTCCGCTCATCACGCTAATACGGCTGAACCGATTTCTTTCATTTTTGGGGGGTTGTTAGGATTTGGACCCTAGATGGTTTTTATCATATCACTTTAATTTTCAATTACCAGTGTCTTGAGATAATTGACCAATCAGGTGTCAATATGTACAAAAAATCCTTTGTCCGCTCATCACGCTAATACGGCTGAACCGATTTCTTTCATTTTTGGGGGGTTGTTAGGATGTGGACCCTAGATGGTTTTTATCATATCACTTTAATTTTCAATTACCAGTGTCTTGAGATAATTGACCATTCAGGTGTCCATACGTACAAATCCTTTGTTATTAGTTCATCATAGGTATAAAAATAAACGTATTTATATGCAACCCGCATGACCCTGTGACTCGGCGGGTTAACATAACTGACAGGCGCTATAAATCACTTGAAAGCGAAAAAGTAAAAATTATCTAAGTAACAAAGTTTATTGCGTTCCGGGATGACCGCAGCGAAGCGGGGCGGGTTGGGGTGACCGCAGCGAAGCGGGGCGGGTTAACATAAATGACAGGCGATATAATGTTAACATTAGTGCAATCTTCTATGGTTTTTATCATATCACTTGAAAGCGAAAAAGTAAAAATTATCTAAGTAACAAAGTTTATTGCGTTCCGGGGTGACCGCAGCGAAGCGGGGTGAACGCTGCTAGTCTTCTATATAATGATTCATTAAGCGCCTCATGCTAAAATTATTACTGCAAGTTTGAAAGAAACGTTTAAACTGGAAGAATGTCATCAATCATTGTATGTTTGCGAGTTTCTTTTCGTGACTTGCTACAATATGTTTCATATGCATCTGACATAGTTGTAACGTTGTACTTCATACTGGATTTTATGAACATTTTTACTTTTTATGACTACCATACGCAGAAAAAAGACCGACCTTTACACACTTTCTCTTCAAACAAAGTAGGCCTATGTTTTTCCTAGAAATAAATAGAAATAAATACATTTGTCTTTATCACGTTGGTCCACCTGGCGATTGCCGGGTAGCCGAGTGAGGAAGTTCACCCCTATCAGCGACCCACATAATTAGGACGCGGAAGTTCATGATCTATTATATGACCATAGGCGGAACTACGAATTGTCTTCTGGGGGGAGAGCAGTGGGGCCAGATCTTTTGGTCGGTCTCGGAGGTCTTGGTAGGTGACCATCTTATAGGTGGTATTTTTATTTTTTGGCATAAAGTTGGGGGAGGCAATGTTCCCCATATGACCTATAAAATGTCCTTAAAACATGAAAAAAAACTTTAAATCGTGAAAAATGACAAATTTGTAACTGTAGGTAAAAGAATACAACAAACATGTCGAGTGATGCGTATCATATTCGCAATACCAGAAAAAAAAAAGAGAGAGAGATGAAGGTTCTTCAGTTGAAATTATATAAGTTTGATTTTTAAATGAAAGTACCCAAATCTAATATAAACAAATGAATCACTATGTTTGAGACTTTGTACCTCTTCAACCACCCAAACGATCTCGATCAAATTTTCAACATTGATGAGGTTCGAGATTGGGATGTCTTTTATCATTTCACTTTGATGGTGCAACTTAGGGGAGGGAAATACATTAAAATGATCGATATTAGTGTCGAATTCTTAGTTTTCGGTCTTGCTGAGATGAACAGTGACACTTCCGATGCTGTTAAAATCCAAATTCAGCCCTGCAACTTGGGGTAGGGGAAGATATGTAAAAATGATCGAAAATGATCGATATTAGTGAGAATTCCAAGATATTCACCGTGCTACCTAATTTCGTCACATCACCTTGCATTACGATGCTGTGGGGTCTCTACTTGTCACTTGGTACCGGTATCCAGTAAAAATTTGTTTTTGTCTATCTTGTGTGGTTTGTTTTTTAATAGTTATATCTGTCCATCTACTCTCTCTCTCTCTCTCTCTCTCTCTCTATATATATATATATATATATATATATATATATATATATATATATATATATATATATATATATATATACAGTATATATATATATATATATATATATATATATATATATATATATATATATATATATATATATATATATATATATATATATAGACAGGGGTCGCAAATCAATAGTTTCTGAGTAAATTGCATATGTGTGATTTCTTTGAAATTCGCCGGCTAACGAGAGGTCCACGAGAAAGTTTTACCCTGATTCACTTCCACATATCGTAGAGCGATGAAATTTTACATATGTAATCCTACGTACCTACGTAGGTCATGTGGTACTGTACAACTAATAACTAATTATTCGCCTTTCCTGTGTTATAGGTCCGAACGTGAAGTAAGGTGTAGTAGTCCAAAATCCATTACTACACCTCAGAAAGCAGCGTGGCAACATCGCAGAAGTACTTGCCCCTAGGAAATGACTGATTGCTTGGGAAGAGGTGAAGTAAAAATTATATGCGGTCATGGGAAAATGAGATTTCATACCAGGGTCGTGCATTTCTCTGGCCAACATTCGGACAGTGAACGGGTACGATGTTTTGCAAGAGGCGGACACCTTCTGTCAGCATTCCACGCTATGGGATTTCACAGAATCCCGCAACGCACGCAGCAATGAGGCATAGTATATCCTGGTTACTGTCACACCTTTTGCCTTGGAGACCCAGTAGTCAACAGAAACGGCACTAAACTATTTGAATTCCTGATCGATAGCTCGCTCCTACAAATCAAAGTAGACGGACCTACACGCATAGCCCAGCACCAAGGCGAACAAGACACTAAACCAGACAAAGTCCTTGTCACTGGGAATCTTGCACGCCTGGAACTGGAAACTGAGACCACACCGGACCTCCAGTCAGACCATTTGGGAATCCACACTCAACTGCCTATTACTATTACAACAGAACTGCCTAGCCTCAGAACAATCAAACGCTACCAGGACGCAGACTGGGACCAATATAAGCAGTACATTGCAACCCACGTGTCCACCATACACGTGGAACCTACACCAGCAAGCATTGAAGACACGAACAACAGGATTACAAACATTCTAGCAGATGCTGACAAGAAGTACATCCCAACCAAGACCATTAACATAAATGAAAGAAGACTCCCCCAGCACATCATAGAAAAGATACGACAAAAACGGTGGCTACGGCGAATATATTACAGATATCGGAACCCGGACACCAAAACTGAAATAAACCGGCTGGACAGAGAAATTAAAAATGACATCATCAACCACAACGAAGAAAACTTCACCAACCTCTGTAATAGACTCAATGAATGCAGGAACACGAACCCCCGTTTATTTTGGAGAGAAATACACAAATTTAACAAAAAACCATGTGGAAAAATTGCCAACACAATAGACGGCAGACAGCTCAACACTACAAGAGACAAACTAGAATTTTTTGCCAACATTATGCGGGAAAAGTTCCAATACAGCCCGCCCGACAGCACAGAACAAAATCAAATCCAAACAAGAGCAACCCACATCCGCAACAATATCAACCACTACAACAACCTAACACAAACGGATCTCAACGACGACCATCCCGGCGACACAGCAATACTTGTCAGTGAAGTAACGATACAGGAAATAGAACACGCCCTCAAAAAGAAGAGGAATACTGTCCCAGGACCGGACAGGGTACACAACAGGCACCTTAAGCAAGCTCCCCAAATTCTACACCAAAAACTGGCAACCCTGTTTACTGCTAGTCTAGCAACGGGCTACATCCCCACTACGTGGAAACAATCGGAAACTGTAATCATTCCAAAACCGGGGAAACCCAAACAACAGTCAAAAAACTACAGGCCCATCTCGCTTACCTCCACCATATCTAAACTAATGGAGAAGATCCTGGTAAATAGACTACACCACTACTTCGACACCAGTAACCAGCTAACTCCAAACCAAGCAGGATTTCGACCACTTCACTCAACCATAGACCAAGTACTCCGAATATACAATGACATAGAAGTAGCTCTCAATAAGAGAATGCGTGGAGGAGCAGCGTTCTTGGACCTCACGGGTGCCTTCGACGCCGTGTGGCACGAAGGACTGATAACGAAACTTGCAGACCTCAATCTTCCTACAACAATAATCCGATGGGTCAACAACTACCTCTCCAACAGAACCACGAAAATAAAAATCAACCAACAGCTATCGGACACCATAAACATAGAAAGGGGAGTGCCCCAAGGCTCAACTATAGCACCCATACTATACATAATTTACGTAAATGACACACCTGTCCACAACCATCTGAGCACGAAGCTGGGTCTATTCGCCGACGACACTGCATACTGGACAACGGGGAAAGCAGTAACATACATTCTAAAAAAAACATCCAGACCCAAATTGCGTACTTCAAACTATGGTGCGAAAAATGGAAACTGGAGCTAAATCCCAATAAGACACAAATTCTACTATTCTACCCACCCACAAACCACAGAGGAATTTACAGTGACCTGCAGAAAACGATAAAGATTGGTGACCAACACATCCACCCGAAGCCTACGGCAAACTACTTGGGTATCACACTTGACAACAAACTAACACTGCAAACGCACATAAAGCTCCTTAGGAAAAAAGCAATTGCTGCCACGGGTGCCCTTCTGCCTCTCACCAGACACGCCCACTTCGCAGAAAGAAACAGACGACATCTGTACCTCACGGCAATTAGGCCTCTCCTCCTTTATGGCCACCCCATATTCTCAAACAACAACATAGAAGACGTAGCAAGGGCAGAGCGCTATTGGATAAGGAGAACTTACATGGCCTTCAACACTCCCAGAGAAGAATTATATCAACTTGCTAACATAACTCCCATCGACGAAACCATAGAACACTTGAACTCAAGATACAGCCAACAACTCAAGAATAAACGTTTCTACCAAACGCATCTAGCAACGTACGACAGAAGAGACCAACAAGATCCCATTAACACAACCTTACAATACATCTTATCTCTCTCATAACTACAACCATGAACTCTGAGAAGAAAAGCAAAATCACAATCAAAGGAAAACCCACAAACTAAGCTACCATTAGCACAATACAAAGAAGAACACACACGCAAAATTCACCAACAATGAAGAACACAAAACAAAAGAAGAAAACTAAAACATAGAAGAACACAAAATACAATGAAGAACACTTCAAGGAACTTAGGAAAACACAAAAAACAAGAAACACATCTTCAAAGTAGTACACAAAAGACGAACACATGAGAAAACAATGAAGAACACAAAACACAAGAAGAGCACTAAAACATAGAAGTACACAAAATACAACGAAGAACACTTCAAGAAACGAAGGAGACACACAAACGGAAACTCATCTCCAAAGCAATACACAAAAGACGAACACATGAGAAACAATGAAGAACACAAAAAACACACTCTAGAACACAAAACTAAAAGTAGAGCACTAAAGCAAATAAAAACACAAAACACTACTCAACAGAATGGACACAACAAAAAAATAATAACCACCACAAAAATAAGACTAAAAAAAATATCCCAAACACAAGCCCAGACTTGACCACACACTCAACACTACTAAACACAGAAACAACCTTCCACCACTCCTCCTCCCAAGGCATACCACAACAGACATATGACGAAAGCCAACACAGACAGCTTCTAACCTCCCAAGAGATCTTTCTCTGCTTTTCTGCGTCCACACGTTTTGTGAAAATGCTGCTTCAGCTCATTACATCTAACATAACAATTTTCATCACTCTTATGGACAAAGCAGCCTCTGGCTGGAAGTCCGTTCCTCTCCCACCAGAGAGGATAAACAGGCACTCTTCAGTTCAGTTCAGTTCTCACACCTTTTGCCTGGAAAGCAAGTAGTAATACAGTACCGAATTCTGATCTCAAATGAAATAATCATCATTTTGTTCGCTCAGAGTTGAACATGGACTTCCTTTAGTGATGGTACATCGTCACGCTGTCATTACTTTCACCAGGTTTTCTTTGATTTTTTTCACTCCAACTAGGCGAAGGCAGGGATGATACCTTCTAGAAGGTCAGGGTCAGTTCCTTTCCAAATCCTAGACCTACCTAAAGACCTATGTAACCCCGGAGTTGGAAATCGAACCCTTTCTTGGGGCATTCCCTTCATAAATAAATAAATAAATAAATAAAGACAGTTAGAAAGAAATAGTAATAGAATATATCGCTTTAATAACTCCTAACAAAATTACGACCATTGCCGTTCCAATTGCTACAACCAGTAAGTACGCCAGAAATTTTTACCTGGGGGGGTGTTCAAAATAAAAGAGGGGTGCTCTCAGAATAGTGATATACATTTTTTGAACAAACTCAAAGAAAACAGTATATTTCGTTACCCAACTATTGCAATACTACTAATACTACTACTACTACTACTACTACTACTACTACTACTACTACTACTAATAATAATAATAATAATAATAATAATAATAATAATAATAATAATAATAATATCAGCTCTTCGCAGTGATAGGTTCAATAAAGGAAGTTCACACATTTGAGCATTTATTATTACTATTAAACTAAGTAATACAGTGAAATCTCTCAAAACGGACATCGGTGGAACCGATTATTTGTTCGTAAATAAGAGATGTCCCTAAAAGGAAGAGCTCTCTCTCATAACACCACACCACACATATTTATGCCATGGAAAAATAAGAAAGCCTGTCCTCTTATGAAGGTGTCCACTAATGAGAGATGCCCGTTAAGACAGGTTTCACTGTAATTATTGTAATCATTTTGCAAAATTCTGCCATTATTTCAATTTATTCACCCCAGCAACTTTTACTGGGTGATTTTTTTTTCAAAATATTAATTCCCTCGTCCCATGCTAAAAATCACATTCGTTTAGTAATTAATACTATACCGGTACATAGTTGCAATTTCATTATTTTAATATTCTAACCCTGTTGTTAACGTTAATTGTTGTAATATTATTTGATCTCCACTCCTGCCACTTCCTGGCTACGTCATTGGTTCTGAATATCTCGCATAAGAAAATTATTCATTGATTTAATTGTTTTCCAGAAATCCAGTTTTTCAATTTACAAATATTTTGTATCTTTCTGTTTTGTCTTTTTTTTTTAAAAAAAAATATAACCTAATTTTAATAATCCCAGCCCCCTCTGGTTGCGGGCCTGTTGCAGAGTAACACTTACCAACTGAATCTGGTATAGGCTTATTACTATATTGTGACATTTTTCCTTATTGAGGAGAAGGTAGGTGAATGACCGCTCAAGACGTTGCCAATTTCAGTCATCCGCATCTTTCCATCAATCTCTTTCTCGGATACAACCGCGGAGCCCAGGAGGGTAGGTATGAGCGGGTCTGTTTTGTCAATTGTTTTGATCGAAACACCACCCGAAACAATGAGGTCATGTGGTTCTCGAAGCCGTACATGAGAGCAAGGTCGCTTAGTATTTTGAAGTAAAATAAAGAAATAAGAATATTGCCTTCTTTCCTATACGCTAAACCTTTTTTAACTTGATGTAATAAATAACCTATATGATACTGATTGATACAATTAGATTTGGGGGAGTACTTCTTTCCCATCCAGGGGTGTGTGTAAAGAAATTTGGAGGGGTGTTAGGGGGTGTTGGGGGGGGTGTAGATTACTCCCTGGCTACAACAATAAACCTAATGTTATAAGCTTTCTACAAAAGTAAAAATGTAAACCTTGGAAAGTCATTACAAAAAACACATTTGGCACTGTATTACCATGAAAAGCTTATGAAAAACAGGAACAGAGCGTGGCATGCTGACAAAAAGTGTCCGCCACCTGCAAAACAACGCACCCGTTCATTGTTTGAATGTTGACCAGACAGATGCACGACTCTGGGTATGAAATCCGTCAAAGTTCGCGTTTCCTCTTGAGCGGACACCATCCTCATTGCACCTTCCTCAACCATGCAGTCATTTCCTAGGGGGCAAATACTTTTACGATGTTGCCAAGCTGCTTTCTGAGGAGCAGTGATGGATTTTGGAGCACTACACCTTACTTCACATTCGGACCTACAACACAGCAACGGTGAAGAGTTACGAGTTGTACATTACCACATGACCTACGTAGGTGCGGAGGATTATACATGTAAAATTTTATCTTTCTATGATATGTGAAAGGGATCAGGGTAAAATTTTGTAGCGCATCTCTCGTTAGCCGTCAAATTTCAAAGAAATCACACATATGCAAAGAAACTATTGATATGCGACCCCCAGTTCATATAGGTGAGAATGTTCCAAAATATTTGTATAATATCCCCTTGCAAGGAATGCATCGACTTATCAGTCACCCTGTATATATATATATATATATATATATATATATATATATATATATATATATATATATATATATATATAGGGTGTTTCAAAACTAGACCGACGTTTCGGAGGGGATTCCTGACACCAAGATAAGAGGAAAAGGTAGACCAATCTGGGTGCGCAAATGCTCACTTTCGAAGTTATAGGCTGCCGAAAACATGAAAAAAATGAATTTTAATGGTCCATAGCTCCAAAATACTCTAGCGAAAACAGTTTTTGTTTAGTAGTTATTTCTTCCGGATATAGCAAGACACAGATGACGTGATGTCTGAACTCTAATTTCAGTGGTGGCGCTAGAAGCAACTAGGCGGTCAGAACACTTTCTGCTTTCTGTTTGACAAGTCGCTGTTGCCACGTTCTCACCCTATTCCTCTTTCCCATCCCTTTCTTCTTCATTTTACCTAAACGTCAAAAAGTAGAAGAACGGAAACGTCTTTTTACTAAGGATTACATAATATTGTGTTGGAAGTGGATACAAAATTTGCTTAGTTTGTTAAACTATTTTCAGACTAGCACGTGTCTGTTAGTATCTAGCTTCCGTGTAGGCATTTGTATGAGTTCTTTACTCGTTTTCGTCCTATACCGGCACGTTTTCGTTTAGGTATGCATTCTGCCGTTCCATTATTATAATTGATTTATGTAACTTCTCTTGCACTTCGTTAAACGGAAGATATAAGACTACGAAATACTATATAATAATGCAAAGGCTTCCTCAATCTATTTATTTTATATCACGACCCCCTTTTATCACACCTTCTTGCCTGCGAGCCTCACAATTAATTTCCTGTTATATATATATATATATATATATATATATATATATATATATATATATATATATATATATATATATATATATATATATATATATATATATATTTCTTTTTAAATTGCTCTTCATCGCTTACGGTTGTAAGTTCTATTTGTACTTTTCTTGTATTTAATCTGCAGATTTTAACGAGTTTCGTTCCTCTTTTATTTCAATTGGTTTTAAAACGATTCTCGTAGCTAATTTCTCAATATGCATTTTTTGTATTTGCAAATAAGTGCCATCGTTTTGGCATTTGTCGTGTAACACACGGTGCTCATATTGAATGCACACCATAATTACTAACAATAAATTGTAAACTTTTCTTAATCAAGCAACGTTCGAATCATGTTTCTATCTTTTGTAGTTTGGAAGAAATAAATGTTTGAAATCTGTTCTTTCTTTTTGAATAACCCTGTATTTAAAAAATATATTTTTCTGCTACTAGACCCTAATTTCATTTATCATTTACATTTCCCTTCTCACTCTCATATCGGGCCGTCGTGGCTCAGTGGTAAACAGGTGGCAATAGCCGTGTGATCTCGGGCGTTCGGCTTCGGATCATGAGGCGCAATCCACTGGGGTTTCGAATCCCTCTGAAGAGCAAGGTCGGAATTTTAACTGTCCTGAACCTTTCTGTGTTAGTGTTCCTGTCGTGTTTGGATTATGCAGAAATTGCACGGCGAACAGTATCCCGGTTGGGACGAACTTTTAAAAAGAAAGAAGTGGTAGAGTGTTCACCAATGGTGCATGAGGTCCTTGGTTCGATCGCAGCTCGGGCCAAGTGAGCTTTGTGGTACAAACATCGTGTGCATGTGTTTCCTTGAGGTTCTCTCGTTTCCTCCTACTTCATTCCACCATTTAATTCATTTCTCATCATCACCGTCTCATTTAGTCTAGCCGGCATGATCGTAAAATGTAAACTTAAGATTTCATTTTTTTTCAACCCTCATATTGTAGCGAGTCCAAGGTTGAGAAACCTCGCAATAGACAAAGTGGACAATTTATTATGAAAAAATAATGTCCCACGACTGTGTCCTTCAGGCTAAATGAAACGGATGATCGATGCAAGTGAATTATAAAATTACAAGTACTTTTGTGCTTTCACTGGAAATCGAACCCGGGACAATGTGCAACAAAGCCACACGCGGTATATACTAGACCAGAGGGAAAGGCTATTTTAACATCGAATAATATAGTGAAATATGCATGTGATATAATACAAAAGGCATGGAATAAAGGCGGGATTTTCAAAAAAATTCAACATACTTATTACACCGTTAGGAGGCGATGATGAGATAGGGGTAACGAACATTATATTCTGTACATCAAGTAAGTTTTTCGCCATGGTTATTTTTATATTTAATAATAATAATAATAATAATAATAATAATAATAATAATAATAATAATAATAATAATAATAATAATAATAATAATAATAATATTTTAATTATGTGTTCACCTGTATCTTACCGACATATATTCACATAACCAGAGCAGCCCAACTTATCCTTATAATACCGGTATATTACACTTTATCACAGCACAGCCCTTTATGACAATGTTCATAAAAGATTTTAACTAAAAGCAATCAAATATCGAGACTTCTCTGAAGACATATAGGCTAAAACGTTCCTCCATTGATATGCATCCACATAAGTTTTGGAAAGTCGGCGCCGTTGGTTCGACCTTTTATCATTCTTGCCTATTGCATTTTCTGCTTCAACGTCTAGATCAATTGGTCTATCTCTAACTGTCATGCAAGTCCTTAACATGCTCTCCCTTAGTGTGGTGAGATTGTAGAAAAATGAGGAGACGGAAATTAGAGAAAAGTTAAGTGACAAAAATAGCAGTAACCTGCCCAGATAGCACAGAAAATTTTTTAAAAATGTTTAAAAATTTGCAAAGGCAAACTAAAAAGTTTGCAAAAATTTTGCCTTTTCAAATGAGAAAATTTGCCGAAAGTTCAATGCAAATAACGAAGTTGACGCTGGCTGAGTTTGCAGCAAAGTTGCCTCAGAAAATGAAAATATCTGCCAATACAAACGAAATGTTTGCGACTGCACAGCAAGAAAGTTTGCCAGGACTTTGCTGCAAATATTTTGTGCAAATTTTCTTTGACAAAATTTCCGAAAATGAGCTGATGAATTTGCTGAAAACATTAAAAGGTTTGCAGCAACATTGCAGAAAGTGTTTTCACGATCGCAAGATCATGTTTGCTGCAAATTTATAAAGTGAAACTTAACTTTATGAAACATCAAAATTTTTATAATGTGGATCCGTCTTTTCTTAGTGGCAAGCATTAAACATCTTTAGCTACTTGCCAAACATAAGAAACTTACGAACGATAAACGCACAGACAAAGGATATCGCAATTTATGTACTTACTCAACGATCACATCCCTGTACTTACTCTCACACACATTCACAAAATAACGTCAGGCTGCCTGGGTCAATAAAAACATCTGATAAGAGACCAGTGAGTTTATTCTGGTGTCCTCTGATGTATTGTTTTTTCTCGATTCTCACTTACTGCTTGTTTTGTCACAGTTGATGTAGCGCAGTGAATTCTGGGTACCATGCGCGCGCACTCGGTAATATCATCACATGTTTGCTTTCAGCAAGTTTTTCGAAACAAGTTTTTTTACAGAGTTGCAAACTGTTTGCGACGGCAAACTTTCAACGCTATATTTTCAAAAAAGATGCAAATTAATTGCAGTGGTGAATTTATTTTTACAAATCAGCGAAAATTTGCAGATCATATTGAAAGCTTTTAATAAATATTAAAAATTTTTGCCTTCGCAAACTTTCAGATTGTTTGCTCCACTAAACGAAGCAAAAATTTGCCGCAAGTATTCGTGCTATCTGGGTGATTGCCATAACAAGTAGATTATATACACATTAGTTTTGTCCCACTGCTGACGTCTATTTTTACATCACCTAATTTTTTCCCTAGTGCTGATGCCATAGGCGGCGATTAGGGGGGCAAGAGGGAGCAGTTGCCTCCCACTTTTTTGAAGTGACGCCCTACTTTATATAGTTTTATTTGGAAATTGTAAACAGGGTGTTCACACAATTTGGAGAAAAAAAACTGACTTTTCCCTGACTTTCCATGACGAAAGTTCCAGATTTCCTTGATCCCTGAATAACTTAAAAATATAGAAAAAATAAAGAAACCCCAGCCTCTACACTCCCAATAGTTGGCCTTGTTCTCTTCCGCTTCTGTTTCTTTCTTTTTTTATTTTCTTTCCAAACGAATGTAAATTTACAAACGTGCATTAGGCCGATATTGATTAGGCCTATATATTACACAAATTGTTACAAACGAAAGTGTGCAGTATACAAAGTATTCAAAAAATGGAAAAAATACACATTATAATACCAATTACAATATTATAATATTGCCTATAGTAATAAACAGTTCATACATGATTTCACTGATTATTAAAAAAAAACACACACACACATACACACACATTTTGTAACACATACTTTTGCTGGTGCAGTTGTTAAATGCAACCCATTTAGAAATTTGTTTTCATCCTCTCTCGTATACAGGGCCGTGCCGTGGAAAATCAGCGCCCGAGGCGAGACTATACGACGGCGCCCCCATACATATATTCCAAGTAATTTTTCCTTTCTTTTGCACCTTTTTCTTCCGATTTTTTCGCCCCCTTACTTCGGCGCCCGGGGCCGTCGCCCCGCTCCCCCCACGGCACGGCCCTGCTTGCATAGTTTTCTTCTCATTGATCTGAATATCCTTCTTGTTGTCTCTGTAGTTTAATTTTCTTTTCTTCTTTAGTTGTTGCTGAATCTTCCGTTTCTCCCTCCTCTTCTTGTCTCCAGCATTTATTTCTCTTTTCTTTTCCAAATACACCTGATATTGTCTCATTGAACTTCTCACTGAATTTGTCATACCTCTTGTAATTATTAATCCTGATGGTCCACCTATTCTCATCACAGAATCATATATGATCCGTTGAGCCACCAGAGATTTAAGTTCTCAACAATGAGAATTTTATTTATTGTGAAACCACTTTCAAAAAATGCGTTTCCGTGAAAGAAGATAAAACAATTTTATAACTGACCATAAGTCAACGAAGTTCTTCCCATTTCCTAAAGTATTCGTGCCGACTCGTGAAGCTTGACCTAGATTTACTGATTTCACCACCCAATAGAACGAGAGGGTGTGTACCATTCGTCAACCCCCACCATCAAATTTTGTCAGTGTCTTCTCTCGCGCTACACGGAAAACATCTCCCGAGAGTACAGTGTTGTCGGATTGGCGCCAAGTTCCGTTTTGTTAATTCTTTTTTTTTATTGCGTTATATTTTCGTTGTTACTATTCGTGTTATTGTTACAATTTTTGAACAATTGTTACACTGGTTAGTGTTGTGGGGTGTTATTATTGTAATATTTAAATGCTTTTTAAATATTCATTTACTATGTCTTCAAAGTTTGGCAACATTGTTGGTGAATATCAGCTGTTTGACGTTTCCCCAAGTGTGTGCGAGGGAAGCGGCTCCACGAATTGTACCGAAGTTTTCCGATGCATCGGAGCTCAAGCAAAATATCTCTATGATTGGTTTAGAGCCCAAGCTTCACGACTCGGCGCGAATATAAGTAAAAAACTCATCAAGTCTAATACAATCTCTCTCATTGGCTATAAATTCACTCGGGTGTTCCTTAAATTCTTCGTGTCTTGGCTTTCACTGTAAGCTGGAGATACTATTTCTTCGCGTTCCCAGCCACTTGTCCAGATATCCTCTTGGCACCATGCAATTCTTCTAGAACAGCGTCTACCCTTGTGAGCAAATATGCCAGGGTGCAATTAGATGTTTCTCTCAGAAAATTAGTTTCAACAACTATATCTATATCAAAGAACACTGACTTTCACAATATCATCATTGAGAACACCAGATTTTGCACCCATTAATAGTAAAGAAATCAATCCTATTTCATAAATTCAATGATTGAACAATGAACCTAAATCGATTTTTCCCTGACCAATCTGCCATTTCCCTGACTTCACCTGATACATTTTACTTCCTGACCTTTCACTGACTTTCACTTATTTTCCAGAATGTGGACCCTGGTAAAGGTTTTGTATGTATTACTGTTTCATAGAAAAAATGGTGCCTTATATTCGCCGTTGCGTGAGTACGTAAGTAGTTTGTTACAAACTACTCGCCCAAATGAATATTCATGAGTGTGTACTTTTCTGACATGGTAGCACTTGGTAATGCACGTTTTAAAAAAATGGATACACCCTTTTACGCATACTAATGACACATAATGTATGCAGGTGCGGCCGGAGGTAACATGACATATAATAAATGGTTTCCGGTCAAAAGAAATGTTAATTGGACAAGCAGATTACAGAAAAAAACCTTTTCGGAAATAAAATATGCAGATCACACACGTAGAACAAGGTAATTCATTAATATTCAGCACATGTAACGCGACAGCTGCTGCTGGAGAATATTGTAGAAATTTTGATCGTCGGAATGAGTGAAAGAAAGCACTAGAAGCTTCCAGATCTTTTTTCTAAGCTTATTATTGTTGGAATAGGGGAAAGAACACTCTCGAAACTTCTGGAAAGGTTTCTTGTAGTATACTTGTTCATTTTTTATATGGGAAAGGGACATATTGTAATTGTTGGAAGTATAAGGGGGACGGAACTGTTTGTTTTAATCGGGAATTGATTGCGGATTTTCCGGCATTGAAAAAATATGACTCGGTGTACTTTTATGGAATTATAACGTGACTAAGATATAGTATAATGTAATATGTAGGGAATCATCATTAATGATTGCACTGGGACTCGAATTACTATTCTCCCACGTGGAGAACCGTACGCTAAATGTTATGCTTGCATTGCGAACTTGTTACTTATAGGTAGCTATGAATTGTGTATGACATAACAGGTATATATAAATTATTGTACAGAAAGTTAGCAGAATGCGCCCCGGGAAACGAACCAGGACTCTTTTACGTGAAAAGCCGTACGATAAACATTTTGCTTAGCAGATGTTACTTATATGTAGCTATGAATTGTGTATGACATAACAGGTATATATAAATTATTGTACAGAAAGTTAGCAGAATGCGCCCCGGGAAACGAACCAGGACTCTTTTACGTGAAAAGCCGTACGATAAACATTTTGCTTAGCAGATGTTGTTACTTATATGTAGCTATGAATTGTGTAAGACATAACAGGTATATATAAATTATATTGTACAGAAAGTTAGCAGAATGCGCCCCGGGAATCGAACCAGGACTCTTCCACGTGAAAAGCCGTACGCTAAATTTTATGCTTGCAGTGTGAACTTGTTACTTATACATAGCTATGAATCGTGTGAGACGTATAACTGGTATTTAGAAAGTATATGGTAAAAATTATTATTATTATTATTGTAAACTATTGTGTTTTTGTTTCATAAACGCTAGTGTAACAATGAGGTTATATGGCGACAGAACGTTTAACGTTACCGCAGATTGAATTTAAGGGTTTTTCATGTTGAAAGCTAAGGCAATAAAAAGAGACCCGAGACTGTTTGAACATATTACCCAGGATGAAATGTAGTAGTGAAGTTAAAAGGGAAACTTTATACTTATAGTTTGTAATTGGAAATCGTAATATAGCAAATAATTAATTTTAATTCTTTTATTGTTTTAGGTGGTGAAGGAAATAAAAATCTTAATAGAAACAGTGGAGAACAAACCTTATTTTCCTGAATTGATTGTTGTTGAAATATAGCGGAGGTTTTTTTAGTGAAAAGGAGTTATAGATTGGTCTTAAAATATGGATTTACTGAAACCGTTAGATGTTAGTTGTATGAAATATCGAAAATATTGGATAATGTGTGATATGAATATTGAATACTGAAATATCGACATAAAAGTTATTGTAAGTTTTTACATCCAACGAATATACTGGCTATACTAAAGGAGTCGGTGATGAGAAATTAATGAATATGGTGGAATGAAGAAAGTGGGAAGAAGCATGAGAACCACGACAAAAACCCACGCACATAGTGTTTGTGCACCAAAAAGCTAACTTGAAACAAGCTGGGATTGAACCAAGGACTCCATGCACCAGAGGTGAACGCTGTATTGCGTACTCACCATAGCTTTTTCTATGTATTATATTTGGATGAATAAAAGTACGCATGTATAAGTTGGTGGAACGAGAATGTAGGTGGAAACGGGAGAACTTTACACTTACACAATGCTTAAACTAGAAATACACTTTGATTAAGGTCAAGCATTTTGTTTTAGAAGTGACTTATTTTTATGATCAGCGCTATTTAATGTTTATGAACGAAGAAAGAAACTGTAGCAGTTATTGGAGAATTATACTATTGAAACTCTTTATACAAAATTAGGTGTTTATATAACTTCATACATACTAGTAAAGAAGATATATTTAATAACATGTATTGTACGTTAGGGACAATTTTGACATTATTTAAACAGTGTAGGTAACGACTCTTAAGGCAATACAAGAGACGGACAATTATTTGACAGCGCAGATTAGTTTTATATGCAGATGGAAACAATTGCTTTAAATAAGAGATAGCACTTTGAACGTATAGTTTGGTTAAAATTGCTTTACTTTAGAACTCATAACATTAAGTACAAGGTAACCAACACCATTGGCGATAACTATTAGCAGGACTGTGACCGATGGGAATTAGCGTGTTGGAGAGACAGATACATTTTGCGTACATAATAATAATGAGTATGAATATTTGACTTTGGCACCTAGAAGATTATGCAACCGACAAGTTAAAATGTTTTGAGGATTGCATATAATATTTACAGACAGTCTGATACGATTTTGTATTTTATTTGAAGTGTGATGAATGTTTGTTGAACTAAAAAAGGGTATTTTATTTATAGGTCTTGTTTGTAAGTTAGAAAAATAAGAAAATATTCTTGTAATGGTGTTATGACCACCAGAAACGAAATAATAGCTAACATGTCCTTTTTACAGTTGAAATAGATTTCTGTCAATTTAAACTTTAATAAAAACTAGTCTGAATTTCGACAATTTTAAACTTTGTTGTAATTGTTACAAGTGCATAAGAAAATAGTATTTTAATGTTTTAGTTGTCTGCATATACAGCGCAGATATATTTGTGAGTGAATACATGACATACAGTTATAACATATCAGAAGTGATGTACTCCCGAAATTAGATCTTCCTAAACGTTAAAGAGATTATATTGTGCAGTTTTCACTTATTGAGTTAAATTTGGTAATTTAAGACGAACTGTGGTTTTGCTTTTTACCCACTGCAGTTGTATTGGATTGAAATACTGAACTTACTATATCTGGATTTTTAGTTACTGTTTTACTGGTTCTGTATGGTTGCGAAACATGGTCACTTACTCTGAGGGAAGAACATAGACTGAAAGTATTTGAGAACAGGATCCTGAAAAGAATATTCGGACCCAAGAGGAACGGGAATGAGGAATTGCGGGAACTTTATAACGAGGAACTACATAGTTTATACGGTTTACCCAACATTGTTAGAGTCGTCAAGTCTAGGAGGCTTAGGGGGCAGGTCATGTAGCTAGAATGGAAGAAAGTAGAAACGCTTTCAAAGTCTTGACTGGAAGACCCATAGGAAAACGACCATTAGGAAGACGTAGGCGCAGATGGGAGGATAATATTAAGATGGATCTCGCAGAGATAGGAATACAAAGTAGAAACTGGATGCAATTAGCTAAGGATAGAAGTCAGTGGAGAGCTTTTGTGAACGCGGCACTGAACCTGCGGGTTCCATAGGCGATAGAGTTAGTTAGTTTACTGGTTTTATGAATGATTTGGGAGGGCTGTTGTTTAAATTGGAATTTGAACCATTACTAATGCTTGTAACGAGAAACTATATATATCTATTGGGAAGTGTGGACTTTCTTTTACGCAGATGAGAAGTAGCCTGTGTGTAAGACAGCAATACGAAAACGAATATTTGCACAACGAATTGAATTACTATTGCTTACAACAAGATTTATTTTAACTGTACCTGGGACTTTTAATTGATAAGTAAATTAGTAAATTATATTTTAAGCGGTGTTGAGATTTATTTTGTATTAGGTTATCGACTACTGTTTGGATTATTTTTAATTTATGTTTTATATAACAACAAGGTTATAAAGAACAATATAACAGCAATATGGGTTTTCGAACCACAATAGGGATAACTTTAATACAGTTGTTGTGTACATGAACTGTTATGGAACATTAATCACTTAGTATATATCAGTTTTATATTATTGTAACTGCAAGAGAACTGTATTATAAGACGACCTAACACATGTAAATAATAGTTAGAGCTAAAATACTAAGTTACTGGCAACTGAATTGTCAGTGAGAGTAATGTATTTTTAAAGAAATAAACTGATATTAGAAAAAATAATCTTAGTTGTTTGTATGCTATATGAAGAAACTAGTGTTTAAGAAACAGTGCATTAAAAGAAAAAAATAATTGTTTAAGAAGAATATGGTAGGAAACTGAAACTATTTAATACTTTATTTTAGATTTTTAGAGACATTACCAACGTAAGTAAATGATGAACTATTGTCGATTGAACGGGAATCACCGAGGTTGATACCTTGTGTTTAGTTTATGATATGAAGACTTTAACATTTTTGTTTACACAGTTACTTTTAAATGAATACTACATATAATCTTGTATGCAAAATGGATTGAATTAAGGGCGTACCTACGCGAGGGATTCATTGGATGCGGACCACATTTAAAACTTTATAACCCAACAAACATTTCAACACTTTTTTAAAGAGAATTATGGTTGCAGTAGGAGAGAAATGTGTGATATACTGTAGAAAACTCGATGTTACAGTACCCTTGTACTCTTTATGTCTTATAAAAAGAAGTTAGTGTACTCTTTTGCTGAGAATATAGATAACAATATTGTAAAATTACGTGTCGTTTTATTGCAACTAGAATAATGTTACTTCAATAATGCTTAAACGCAGTCACTGTTAGTGCAGAATCCACCCTCCAACAATTTTCAGGATGTGCAGACCCTTACTTGGTATATGATTTTTAAAAGAATAAACATTGTACGCCCACCCAACCAGGTACATTCTAGGAACGTGCCATTTAAGTTCCATATGTACCGTTTACGTACCTGGTACTTGAAAAATGTACATTTCATATGCATAGTACGTGTCGCTAGGTACGTGCCTTTCGAGGAATTTCTGACACTTGAAAGGTACTTTTACATGCTTCACTGGAATGTGAGGAATGTGAATGGCACATACCCCATGTACCATGGCATGGTTGTGCGTAAGTTGCTTCGTATTGCGACTAGGGTTGCCAATTTAGCCACTTTGTGACGAGATCTGGCCATTTTGAGAACGTCGTTAGTCACATAATTTCCAAAGAGCCAATAGTGGCTTTTTAGCCATATGCTTTTCACTTCTATAGCCACTTTCTGAGTTTAGCCACATTGTAATATATTGTGTGTGTCAGTTTGCAATTTTCTGACGTTTGATGCGTTCTCTAGGTTGTAACATTCTAAACCCCACTGGCAGAATTGTCCTCATAAAATTAGCATTGATGGTTATATTGTGACGTTACACAGCAGAGAATTAGTTCAAAACCTGTACGTTAAAACTAGACGTTAAATAAAATTTTCGGGAAGATGTAAGTTTAAGTATAAACTAACTCCTTAAAGAAATTCAGCCTGATAATATAGACGTCCTTCAGGAAATGGTTATCCTTCCTTTTCCATTATTATTTGGCTATGAAACAAATGCCGGAGACATATACAACCGCTATATACAACAGTGTGGTGTTGGAATGTGTAATGATTAGGATGTGATGTTTTATTTTATTTTTTTGAAAGTTCAACACTTCCAATGTACCCGTAAAAATGTACTAAAGAAATAGTGCCCATGTTTCTTAAATATTCAATTAGAACTGGACAATCTACATGAAATTTGCAATCGATCAGTGAAAACGTCATCTTTCTAGAGCCTGTAGTTTCTGAGATCTCATTGTCGAGAAACGTATATGTGTATTTTAAAAGAGCTCCAAAGATGGCAGCACAATTCATTTGCATGTATTTCGGAGAAGGCTTACTAAAGGCAAAGGCCTTTGAACAATAATTTAAAAGGATAAACTTTGTGAAAAATATTTATTTCAGTAATTTATTTAAACTACACTCTTTTAAAAATATTTGTCTTTGTTATAAGCGTGAAATCACAAATAACCGTAAATCAAAGGTTTGAATGCTAAGATTATAGGTTAGAGCTCGGTCGCTCGTAAATGTTACTGGAGTATTTTAATAGATAGTTAAATTGCCACACAGATGCCGGAGGAGGGCATATATTTTCAGAGTTAGTTGCTTGGCTTTTTATAAAAGTACAAGTTTCTAAATTCGAACGTAAAAATGAAGCGTTACGGTTTTAGCATTTAAGTACTCGCACCCCCAGTTGCATAGCACTGCCCTAAGGAACATTACTGACATGCCTAGTACATTCCTGGCATATGCCAATGCCAAGTAAATGTGTCAAGTACATACACGGTACGTGATATACACATAATAGATACATTCCTCGGTATGTGTCATGCACGTACTTTTGGGCGGAAGTAACCTTATTCCTTACATGTGTATTTCACATGATTGCTCTATTCACGTACCTATCATGTACATTCCAATGTACCTCGAGGAACATTCTTTACACATGATCAGTATGTACTTGTGTTGGGTGGGCGGTAACCTCTTGAAACTTGTAGACCCACAGTGAAGTATAGTCGGATATGGGGGAGGGCACGGTGACTCAGTGGTAGAAGAGATTTTTGATGTTTGTGATTTAAAAACCGAGCAAGTGAACTTTGTGGTGGACAACA
Organism: Thermobia domestica; assembly: GCF_964235325.1. Taxonomy (NCBI): domain Eukaryota; kingdom Metazoa; phylum Arthropoda; class Insecta; order Zygentoma; family Lepismatidae; genus Thermobia; species Thermobia domestica. Next base: position 241,887,503 of record NC_137460.1, on the reverse strand, counting down.
TCTCTTTTCTCCGGGTACTTCCATTTCCTACATTTATTTATTGGCTTAAATAGCTTATCCGATCTTTCTCTCTTGTAATAGAATCATTGCAAGGCTATGATCATACCTTATAATTATTATTAAATAATCCTTATTGAAGGTTTAATTTACTTCATGATTTCTTTGGAACAATAAAAATTTTTTGCTTGAGATGGATTGTTTTCTCAGGGAGGAAATGTTAGAATCATGAGAACTTGCTTACATGCTGTGTGCCAAACATAATAAGCCCTTGGCGGGCTAAGATCGAACCATGGACCCATCACGCGCCAGAGGTGAACGATTTGAAGGCGATGAAGAATATTTTATAATCCCACAGTAGTATTAATAATTGTTTGAGATTCTTAGTATACTATGTGATACACAGGTTACACGAATTTTATTTTGTTCTTTTTGAACTAATGTTTAAGAGGACCAGAAGGATAGATTTCAAGAACCACCTATGGTTCAAGGATTACAGTTTTAATTTTACAGCTTTATACACATGCATTCAAAATTATATGGCCATTAGATGGTTGTATAAGATTCTTGATGGACTTGATTTGATTTGAGTTTAACGTCTCTTTTCATCAGCGAAGCTATATGAGACGTGGACCTACTGATTAACGTGGAATCCGAACCACATGAGCTCCCACCGGGAATCGAATCTGGGTAGACTTTTGTTGGAATAAATGTTTTCGCTGGAACCTCGTATCCACGAAGTGAAATTTCTCGAGTTGCTACTCGCCAAATTTCACAAGTTTCATGGATACGAGTTTCTTCTTTTCAGGCTTGAGAGCAAATCGAAAACACTTATTCTGGCAAGTATATATGAGTTTCTGCTTTTTTTTCTGGCTTGAGAGCAAAGAGAAAACATTTTGTTCTGGCATGAGTCTTATATACTCATCTACTCGAGACATTTTACAAGTAGGCAACGTTGAATGGTTAATGATTGTAAAAATGTTGAATATGAAGAAAGTGGTAGGAAATGGAGAACCCCGAGAATATCCACAGAAAACTATAGGAATTGCGTTTTAATTGTAATTCAAAGCAATTAATATTGCAATTGCACATTTCTTTCAATGTCATGCTTGCAGTACTTACTGTATTTCATTTTCTAAGAGTAAAAACATTCATTTAATGGCATATGTGGAATTAAAAGTATAAGTTGTTCATTAATTTCTAGTTTCAATATAATTTCTGCAAAACAAGCATCATTATTCATTACTATGATCAATATTGTCCCTTCTATTTATTTGTTTTGCAAATTTATTAAATAATCTAATCACACAATTTTCCAGACAGAATTTTAAGATGTTCATGAGCAAGAACTAAAATCTCTTCTTACACTTTCGTTGTTTAAGAGTATAAAGGGTTAAAACCTACCTGTATTACTCTTATCAATTTACTTAATAAAATATTTATTTATTTATTGAACAATTCCCAGATACAGTATAACTTTGCCAGTTTACACAGTGAAATGTTAACAAAAGAAAGGAAAAAAGGAAACAAGACAGCAATAACAACAACAACATAGAACAGTATAAAAAGAGTGTAAAAGTAATATTATTCCGTCAAAACTCGTTTAATTGCTCTATCAAACACCGGGTAGCTCGAAAAAATGTCCAGACTAGTTGTTGCTTGATTATAACAGTTTGGTATTCTGTAAAAAAAAGAGACCTCTGTATAATTGCGAACCTAGGACGGGCAAGATGGAATAGGTGAGTATTTCGGGTGATGCGGGAAGGGACACGCAAGGATAGTTCCTGAAGTAATATTTCCGATCTGCGGTATTCTAAGTGAAAAAATATAGTATCCTATTAGTTATACAACCTTTCATCAAACATTGTTAGAAAAAATCAGGAAATCTAACATTGATATACAATTATTCAGATCATGTCTTGCCTCCCCACTTTTAACGTCCAACCGCCGCCACTGGCTGATGCCTAATTTCTCATCATCTACTTTTCCGTCGCCTAAACTTCAGTTTATCATCAAGTTCTAGTGGCTACAGGCGTTCTTTCGTTGTACATGATCCCGGGTTCGAGGCCTGTTGGAAAAACAACAAATATTTGAACATATTATGGTGGTTTGGTTCTACCTTAAAGTGTGAGTTCACGCCTCATACAGCCTCGGTGCTGAAAAGGAAGCGAAGTGTCAATAAACAAACAAACAAAAAATATCGTCCATGTTCCAAAAACTTTACCTCTCTCCCGATAGGTCCTATATAAAATCCTTATTTATCAGCAGTTATAAAATATAATGTACTGTACAGTAAAATGTATAGAATATCATAGTTTATTCGTTATGATATGCAGCGTTGGAGGAGAAACAGATTCGCAAGTGTGGGGATTTAAAAATACCTAAATAGTATGAAAACCTTTCCCAGGGCTTGTTCTCTGGATAGATGTTACGTGAAATTTCTCATACCACTCAAGGTCACGCGACACAAAACAAAATTGCGTGCGAACATAAAATGTGAACTCGCATGACAGTGAATGAGAAGTGCAGTTTCTTAGTTAAAATATATTGATTCTGGTAAGTAAGCAAATCCAGAATGTTAAATAAACATGTACTTTATATGTTTGATACACAGATAGGTGTGACATTGTATGTCATTATGCATAAAAGGTTTTATTAGGTTTTTAAAGAAAGCATTAAGTGCAAATCGGGGAATTCCCATTTGTTTGACAAAGAAGAATTTTACAATTCGTTTGCAACAGGGGACTTCTTTTGAGTGTTTCATACCGCTTAGAGAGTATTTTAATACATGAAAATACGATACTAGGTATGACTTCCTACTGTCATTTGACCATATTGCGTGTACAGTGTTTTATAACAAGATAAATGTTACAAGTATATGGCGTTATCAATAGTAATGAAGGAAATTCTAGGTACAAGGATGGTAGCAAAAGCAAGTTCTTGATTATTGATCATAGAAAGTTACACTTAATATAGACGTTTTCAAAGTGCAAGGCTAAAACTTCCAAAATTATTGCAGTGTATGGTTTTTGTTATTTTCTAGACCGGAATCATATTTCGATTTCGATTTCTGACACGTAGGCAAATGTGAATTCAAGGCTTTAAAGTGGTCAGAGAATTTCTATCTGCTAGTCGAAGCGAAGATATTATCGAACGTGTATTTAGACGCGCTGTTGTCCACTATTAAATTATATCACAGCACTTTGTTTCGACTGAGTTGAACAGACGGTTCTACCAAATAGAAAATTTGTAGGTAAAATACAATGTGAAACGTTTTTCGTGAAGGGATGAGAGTGTGAATATAAGTAATTACTTTCAGTGCACACCATATTGAAATGAATTTTGAGTGATAGGGAAAGTATTGTAATTGTAAGTGTACTTTTCCACTATCGGTTTTCGTATACCCTTTTGCACTCTTACCCTGACTCGGTTAGGTTGCATTCGTTGTTTTTAGTGGCCACCTAGCACAAATTAGTTCGCATTTTATGAGTTGTTGTTTTTATGCCACACGTCCCCACTATTTATACTGAGCTCCCTGCAGTCAACCTGCAATTGGTAATGGCGCTCATTTAGTGCATGATCAGTTAAAAGAAATACCAAGGTCTAGCCTAACGTGAAATGTAAGAAATGTGTCAAACTTTGGTAGAACCGTCTGCACGAGTGTTGCCCTTTGTTTGTGTAAGTAAGACTCTGAATACATTCTAAGTTTGTTTTTCTTCACATTCCCAGAGAATTGTGGGCGTATGTTTAGCTGAGGGGGTCCAGCTCTTTTCTCTAAAAAGTTTTAAAATTTTGGTAATTTCTGTTCACATTCGGTTAGTTTAGGGTAGGTTAGGTTAGTTTAGTTTATGTTATATTAGTGTAGGGGTCCCGCATAATTTTCCAATAAATGTTAGAATTTCGCTTATTTCTATTAATATTAGGTTAGGTTAGATTTGGTTACGTTATGTTACGTCTAGGTACTTGTATCATTCATTTCTCCTGTAAATCTTGTGTTTTTTACGTGCTTCTGGACTCTTTGTACTAAACATACTCTGAATTGTGTACAGATTGATAATAAGGCCGTGAAAACAACTACTTGTGCAATAAAAATGTACCAACCTTTGCTAGAAGGTGATTACAAGCAAGAATTACATTGATACCGTTCAAGGTGAAGATGGTGGGTCCATGCAGGGGTGTTTTCTGCGGAGCAGGCGCTAAGAAACAATGGGTATGCATATAAAGATTCTCTTAAAAATTACAGTCACGATTCATATAATACCTTATGTAGTATTTATATTTCATATCCCATGTTTATTTTGCACAGTACCGAAAGAAATTCCGAAAAATATATGTAGTCTAGAGTCCCAAGTTCATGCATCAAAGCTATAGGGGATTGCGATGATGATGAACGAAATGAAATTTTAGTACAACGTCCCATGATTATGTCCTTCAGCCTAAAGGAGATAGATGAATAGAAGTGAATCAGTAAAATAAAATGTTTGTGCTCTTACCGGAAGTCGAACTCGGGAACACGTACATGAAAGGCGCATACGATAACCACTGGACCTGTGGAGAGAGCTGAATGAAATGGTGGAATTAGGTGGGAGGGAACAAGAACTCCAAGAAGACTCATTTACACGATGTTCGTCGACCAGAAACTCCATTTGCGACGACCTGGGATCAAACCAAGCACAGAGATGACAGCTCAACTATTGAGCCACAGCACCTCCAGTGCAAATTAATGTCATGTTCGCCACATTTATTATACTTGATTGGTCATTGAGTAGGCCGCATTCAAATGGTTTGACATTTCATTCATTCTCACCAGGCTCGTATCCAGGGGGCCGCCCCCCATAATTTTTGCTGGCCCCCTCTAAAATTTTCACGGTAGGCTTGCAAATGAAATATAATATGGTGATGAACTATGATATTGTTGGATCGCCCCCCCCCCTAACTTCAGGCGGGACCCCCTAAATTTTTGGGCTGGCTACTGGCCTGATTCTCACCATCTGCTTTACCCTACACGGTATAACTATGAGATGTAAAGCTGAAAGCTTTGGTTCATAAAAGCTGCTTATACGGCAGTGGAAAATATTGATGGGAGAGAAATTTCAAATTACTTAACTGGGTGGGATGGGAAGATGTGTCATAAATATTGAGTCTGTTATAGTTTTTGCGCTTCGTTAGCTGCATTTATACTTTAGTTTTTCCAGGGACGGACTTCTGGGGCGGTGGGTTGTAATACTGCTACTTAGAGCTCCAAACTATGTGATGGGTTTTATTTATACATAAAATAAGAGTTTCCTCTTCTGGGGGGAATGGCCGATGGCCCCCCTGAGTTTTTCATTAGATACACCTCCTGGTACACCGTATTTGAATCTCCTGATTTCATGGCTGGTATATGACAATAGCAAAAAAAGAAAAATGACTTGCTGGAGAGAGAGAGAGAGAGAGAGAGCAGATACTGGACAGTTTTTGAGGCAGTATGCATTCTTACTGCACCGACTTGATAAGAAAATTAAAATACGGTACGAAGTTGTTTTATATTTTGATAATTCCTTTGTTTTATCCATAATGAATATTTAGGATCAGAAACGCGTGCAGGATTTTTCCCTTCGCAAAGGGGAGGAGGGGAAAGACGGATAAACAAGCAAAGTTGTAAATATACACAATTTCATGCAAACAATGTTCTTCATGTAATATGATTGTTAGTGATACACATAGCATAGCTTTATTAACTAGAGTAAATGTATTAAATACTGTAGTGAGTGAGTAAGCAACTTTAAATTGTCTCGGCATATATTTTGGAAGAACTAAGGTCCGTCATGGCTAAGCGACTAGCGTGGGAGACTCGCGTTCGATTTCCGGCGGGAGCTTATGGGATTCGGATTCCACGTCTCACATCGCCTCGTTGCTGAGAGGGTGGCTAAACTCAAAATCCACTCGACCCGATTTTGGAAGGGCCGAATCCTTTTCGAAAATCCATGGAATGGGTAGTTGTCCCTATTTACTCTCAGCTGTGGGCATCTCTAGAACTATTCTATAAAACCACCGTAATACCTAATATGGCGTATCTCAATCAGAAGAGGACGGAGTCTGCGGGCCGTTAAAGCATGACGCGCCCACCATTGCTTCCCCTAAAGCTACACTGCTGCTAAAATTATTTATTCAGTTTTGCACTACCCCCAAGCTTCTTTCCAGAAACTTTTGTCTAGGGGCCAGGATGAAAATGTGAAGGATCTGGACTGGATATAATTTATATTTCTTAGCTCCGTGGGAAGGGGGCCAAAATCCCCCAAATTATGCCCGGAAAATACCACCAAATGCATATTTGTTCTTTGCGGGTTTGTGTTTTGTGAATCAGTCTTCTCTTGTTCCCAAACTGTTGCGACTCGCCCACCTTACCAACTGAGTCAAGCTCTGCCAAGTGGAGGAATTCGTAACTATTTTAGAAGTTAACTATTTACTGATTGCTAACGTTGCTGCAACTGCTGACGATCTGTGCGGGAAGAGGGCACAAATGCAAATACAAATGCAGTCTCCAATGTTAAGAAATAGGAGCTATCTGCCATATGCTGAATGTTAATGAATCCAGTACCAACTTCGTTGCAACTGAAAATGTAAATCTCATCCTTTTTTTTTTTTTTTTTTTTTTTTAAATACAGATGCACCAATGGTGTCTTGCACTCAAGTGCAGCAAAGGATTATTTTTACTGAAATACTACTTTAATACTTAAAATAAATCTTTACGGTTAAGAAAAATATACGGTTGCACAACCATGCAACATATAGTACCAGCCGCCTCTGTCTTATATTTTTTGTAGTGGTTGGACGTGTATGGCGTATAGAAAATAAGTTTAATGTTCAAATATTAATGTAAGTGTCAGAATTTTCAAGGACAATAGGACTTCTTAGTGCCTGTAATGGTTTTAGACCAGGGTTGGCAAAAACCATGGTTTTTATTGAAAAAAAAAAACGTTTTTTTAATTTAAATAATTTGGTCTATATATTTATATTACATAATGACAAAATTAAGTTTGCTTCGCCTTGGTGTTATTGTGCGACAAGCGGGTTATGCTGAAAGGGGTCACATAAGTTGAAAGCGGAATCCAAACCGCTTCTCGGCGTACATCCAAGAGAAATTTTCCTCCATTTGAACTCGAAACCGGGACTAATTGGGCACAGATGCGATACGTCTGCCGACTCACTCAAGAAGGACTTCTGATAAAAATACGTTGTACTGATCTCTACCTGCTTATTAATATACTTGTCAAGAGTCATTTCAGAAGGACAAAAAGATAAAGCACCTGCACAAGTGAAACCATTTTACAGAATTACATATGGACAATTTCAAAATACTAGAGTGTACAGAAGAACTAATTTAGTCCAAGTTGGTTCATTACGACTTTTATTAGTTCAAGTTAAAGAAATACAACGACTTAATTTGCATATCAGTAAGAAAAGTGAATAAAGATACGAATTATTTGAGTCCACTTTGGCTCTGACCCATTTATATATAAATAAATACCAAAGATACTTCTGATTTCAATAAACGAATCTCCTGGGATTTCTATGCCTCCTCCTCTCAAACAAAAAAGTACAGCATTTCGATGTATTTTTATCAATAGTAAACATTATTAAAACAAAACAATATTTAGAATTTGTCTTTGATTGCAACTGCATAACAAAAATAACATACTATTTAAAAGATCACAAAAGAAAGCTTTATAAAATTAGAAAACTAAAAAAGTTGCTCTTGTAGTATAATCTCTTTGAGTAATGAATGAGGAATTTAGATCTGAATATAATACGAATAATGTACGAGATTGAAACGTGATAACCTACAAATGTGCGTTCATCAAGAGTTTAGGAACACTCATACTTTTACGAACATTTTTCGTTGTTTGATATAAACCAGCCAACCCTGTTTTAGACTAACAACCTTGATCTTGTACACACAAAATTCACCTGTCTTATTTTGTGGAAAAATGAAAATTAATATCTTACGCGTCTTTTTTTCAAATTGCGTTCGTTTTAGCCATAAAATTATCATTATTTGAACGACAGCTCGTAAACCTATACCTCACGGAAGTGAGAAAGTAAAAGGAAGCTAAATACGGAACCCAGGGAAGTTATACATTATGATCTAAACTTATTTACGCTCTTATATTGCTGTTTTACGGACCTCTCGCTGCGAGTTATCTCGGACTGGATTATGCAGTCGAACAATAGATAAGGAGTTTAAATAAATCTTTTGTATCAACTCAACCTCTAATGCTTTAATAATATTACCTTATGGGATAGTTTTTGGTATTTAGTATTTTTGGACGAGATGATTGGGCTCGTTCGATCACTTCTTTCAACACTGGACTATATGAGACGTGGGCTTACTGCTTAACGTAAGATCAGAATCACATTAACTCTGGCCGAGAATCGATCCCATGTGTACCCAGGGTTTGCCCAAGTGGGCCCAGCCTGAAAAAAACCGTTTTTTTTTTGGCCTGGACCCATCTGAAAAAACTCACCTGGGTTTTTAAGCTTTTTGTTAATATATTATTGGTACAACTAAGGTAATCACATTGAAAGTAATTTTTATCAGATTTTGGACTTTCTTTGGGCGAATTAAATGCTTTCACATTAAGGTATACAACAACTTTCTACATAAGACCTTTATAAAGTTCTGAATACACTGAATGAAAAAAAAAAAAAAAACCTTACCGTAGCTTGAGATAATTATATAATAACTTAATGTATGGATTATGCTTATAGCCTATTAAAAAAATGAAATTTTATATTTTACAAAATACTTTCCGTGAATAGTGTGCTCGGCGACGCCAAGGGACGTTATCCCTCATAAGTTTGACGAGTTTCAAGCCATAGGTGCCAGTACTACTAGTAAATATGTAGTGAATTAGTAAAACTATTAGTATTATTTCTTACCTTTGATGGTAACAAAAAGTATTCTTAAGTAAAATTTAGTTTTCCAACAACAGCAGTTTAGTTCAAGACTCAGGGTTGGCAAAAAACATGGTTTTTATTGAAAAACCCAAAAAACCAGGTTTTTTGGTTTAAACCAGGTTTTTTTGGTTTAAATAATTTGCTGTATGTATTTATATCAGATATGGACAGAAATAAGCTTGTTTCGCCTTGGTGTTAGTATGCAACAACCGGGTTATGCTGGAAGGGGTCACATAAGCTTAAAGCAAAATCCAAACCGCTTCTCGGCTTACATCCAAGAGAAATTGTCCTTCATTTGAACTCGAAACCGGGACTAATTGGCCACAAATGCGATACGTCTGCCTACTCACTCACGAAGGACTCCTGATAAAAAATACGTTGACTGATTTTTACATATTTGTTAATATAATCGTCAAGAATCATTAGGTCAGAAGGACAAAAAGATAAGCAATTGCGCAAGTGGATCCATTATACAGAATTACATATGGACAAGTACTACAGAGTACAGAAGAACTAATTTAGTCCAAGTCAGTTCACTACGACTTTTATTAGTCTAAATTAAAGAAATATAGCGACTTACTTTGCATATCAGTAAGAAAAGTGAATAAAGATACGAATTATTTGAGTCCACTTTGGCTCTGACCCATTTATACATAGATGGTTACCAAAGATTCTTGGTATTTCAATAATTGCCTCCAGTGGGGTTTCTATGACCCCCTCCCCAAAAAAGTACGGCATTTCGATGTATTTTATCAATAGTAAACATTATTAAAACGAAACAATGTTAGAATTTTCCTTTTGTTGCATAACAATAATAATTAACTATTAAAAAATTCACAAAAGAAACATCCATAAAGTTACATAAAAAAAGTTACTTTTGTAATATAATCTCTTTGAGTAAAGAATGGGGGATTTAGGTCTGAATATAGTACGAATAATATATGGGAGTGAAACGTGATAACCCACAAATATGTGTTCATCAAGATTTTAGGAATAGTTACTTTTACGAACATTTTTCGCTTTTTGGTTTAAACCAGTTTTTTTTTTTTTTTTTTTTTGAAAAAAAAAAAAAAAACAGCTGGTTTAAACCATGGTTTATACCAGCCAACCCTGGTTCAAGTATTTGTTGGTACTCTTCAAATGAAAATTCTGTAGAATCAACACCAACAATAGCGTAAAAATTCTTGTCAAATTTAAGAAGCTTAATGCCCAGAGTTCCGAAAACTACGTAAGGCTTACTATTTCAAGTGCTGAATTCAAACTTTCTTACGTGGGAATTTCGATGTACAGTAAAGAAAGCTGCATTTGCGAGAGAAAGTCGCGAAAGAAGTGCTCGGGAATTTCCCGCAATTGAACGCACAAAGCATCGGAACTCAATACTTCAACAATAAAGCTATTTATTTTACGCTGGAAGATATTTCCTTTCATTTAAGATATTTTGAAACATTTACTTTGTAAAATATTAATTATCTCCGTTAATTGTTTTAAATTAATTTTCTGGAAAGAACCGTCTTGCAACAAGTACTCGGGAAATTCGCGTAATTAAACGTACAAAGTATCGAAAATGAACTTCAACAATAAAACAATTGATTTTACGCTGTTAAATTAATATATTTAATGTTCATACTTGCCAAACGTCACTGAGGCTTCTAGGATGATTCGGTGTACATTTTTAGTTTGTCTACGTGTACCACACATACTACAGGGTATACTTTCGGTCTTGTAAGTTCAAATTTTAAGGGTACAAGCACGAGACACTAAATTTCCTGTATAGATTTTGGCGGCATACCAACATAAAATTTCAAAACGGTGGCTTTTTTTTTATTATTATTATTTTTTCATTTATAAATAAAGGGTATCCACGCTACAAAGCGCAGTTTTCGGTCTTTTAAGTGGAAACTTTTAGAGTAGAAGCAAGAGACACTCTAAATTAGCTGTATATATTTTGGCGGCCATTCATCGTAAAAGTTCAAAATCGCGGCCATTTTTTCTAAACAGCAGTGAATGGAAAATTGTTGCAAGTTGTGACAATGATAATCTTGAAATATAAATCACATTTTGGCACTTTTACCACAAAGACATTGAAATATTTCGAAAAAAAAAAAGAACAATTAAACCCGAAGAAACCCATATGGGCCCAGGAGGGTTGGGCTTTTTCAAAAAAGCCCGGGTTTTTTCAAACCCTGGGCGTACCACACCGAGGTTGCGTAGTTTTGTTGTGGCATGTGGGGTAATAGTCCCAACGTGAAATATGGAAAAATAGAATGTCAACCAACTGCCGAATGTCCAGATTTGCGAGAAGCTAGTTTAGTATTCATTTTATAACGATTTATGAATGGATTTCCGCTGATTCTCCACGGGTGCTTTCAGCGTATACCAACAACGTGAATGGAAAATTGGATGGGCCGCGAAATTTAAGGTCTGAATCAAGTAGCTCAATCAGAGAGTTTGGATGGCATTTAATATCTCCCCCAAATCCATCGACGGAGCCGGTACTGTCACTTAGAGTGAGGCGTTGTATACGATCTCGTTCATGTGCATACCCACCATCACCGACGCGCCTGCTCCCTACGGTGGCACATTCTCGTTGCCGCTTGGTCCACCCTAGCTTCGCTCCCGCCCTGACTCGGGTAGATAGCGTTCATGCTTTTTAGTGCCCACCTAGCACAAGTTGATTCGTGTTTTATGCAGTAGTTTTTATGACATACGTCCACACTGTTAATACTCATCTGGTTGGCGTTTCGAAATATCGCCAAGTTATGGCGACCAGAAATTTCACCAAGATGTCTGTTGGTCACGAATGTCAGGAAATCTAGTTTTGGTGTCACTATTTTTTGTTATCTGTACTAATATAAGTACAGATTGGAAACAAAATTTTCCAATAAAACGTCAAAATTCACCACCAAATTCCCTCTTGAGAATGTTACTATATTTTATGGTTTGGTAAAGAAAAGGTCACGAAATTTCATTTTGGAATTTTAGTAGACACCCTGTTCACGCAGTGTAGTAATTGTCGCTTACATATTGTTATTTCTGTCTTATATACCTTTTTATTCTGTGTGCTGTTAGATTATTGTCTGATACACTGGATGCATGAGTTTTATAATAAGACTGATAGTGACATGTTCGGAATAGAGGTGTTATGAATAAAGAATAGTGGTCTTTGAAAAAAAAAAAAAAAAAAAAAGTTGAATGGTGAACGTTGGAATTGTTTGGATAAAAGAAGGGGGTGGGAAGGTGATAAAGTAAGAAACCTTTTAAGGGAACTAACTTAAACCAAGCGGTGTTGATGCACATTCGCTTCGATGTCTCCATTTTATGAAGGATTTCAAACCAACTTTTGATACGCGGAGTTACTAAACTCTTCAATTTAGGGTGGTTCCGAATTTTAACGAAATTTAGGTATTTCGCAGTATTATAGGGTAGGCGCTGGCTAAGTTGTAGAGCGCTGACCTCTGGTGGGAGAGGTCCCTGATTCAACCCCAGGCCATGGGAGTTTGTGGTGGACAGTATAGTGTCTTCATTTTCCCGATTCTTTACACATTCTCATTCCACCGAAAATCTTTCGCTTTCATTAATTCTGTCGACTTTAGCGTACAGAGCACAGTCATGGGACATAAAGCTCGAAATTCCATTTTATTTATTTATTTATTTACAAACATAATTCCAGATACGGCTGAACGGAATTACACATATCAACAATCTAAGAGATGATAACATAAGATAATAATAATAGTCAAGTAAAGGTTGACAATAGTTGATAGAATTTATCCACTAAAATAAGTCGTAGTACAGAGTTGTACGCAGTAGCGTGGCCAGGATCTGTGTTTGGGGGGGGGGGGGAAGTGCTGTTATAGGTACATATAGAGTAATTACAAACAAAAAAAATATATAAAAATTACAAACATCAAAGTACCAAAGTACATTGTCGGACCTCTTTGGGTGGGGCGGACCCTTTGCCCCCCCTTCCCTACGCCACTGGTCGTACGCAGTTTCAGAATGAAATAAATCTACGAATGTACGTGACATTTCGTTGTATAAGTTAGAAAGCCTGTAGAACAGAGAGCGTTGAACTATTGACAGTCTAGATGTAAGTCTACTATATGGAAAAGATGTATGTTACGTGTTTGTTTCAGTGCAATTCGGAAATACAATTTTGAAAGCAACGTTTTGGATCTGAGTTGGCCATGTGTGAGTTTGTACAGATATTTGATATCGCTGATTTTATGACAAGCGTCAGGTAGTTGAATATTTTGTATTCGTAACAGTTCATGCCTTGTCTTCGCACGTGTGCGAGGTACTCTGAAATGTACTATTGCGAGGAAGAAGTTTAGAACTGGGTTTAGTTGGGATACGTTTGTAGGAGCTGCCATTGTCCAGATAGGTGAACGATATTCCAATTTAGGAGAAACTATTGTCTTGTAGAACGTTACTAAGGAAGAGAGGTTCCGTATATCTGTTAATCTATACAAAAGTTCTAGAAGACGCATTGATTGTTTAGTGATAGCGTTTATATGTTCTGTAAAAGTTAGTTTTATGTCAAAAGTAACTCCAAGATCTTTATGACCATCGACTCTTGTGATGGGTTAACCATTTATGTTGTATGAGGTGTGTACAATATTCTTTAGGGAAATTATGAAGTATGTAGGGAAAAAGTGGTTGCCGTATCAGCACGGTAGGCGTAGAATATCTCAGTCCGCGTCCCATTGACACATTTTCTCTCTGAAATTTAATTTATAATCTAATTTTAATTTTAGCGTTTTAGTTTGAATACCTAGCTTTTTAATTTTTTTCTTTCTTTCTTCAGACCCACGAATCTCCTGGCCATTGGTACCAGAGCTTTGTTCTGCTGCTGCTTTATAAAATAAATACAGGGCGCAAAATTTCAGTCAGACGCAATCCCCAATCCAAAAATGATAGTAGCCAGTATCTCTCACGTACAAATTATTAGAACACCCCCTCCCTCCCACACACATACGGGTCATTCCATGTGAAATCAACAAATTAAACAGGGATTTCTGACCCGACCATCTTAGATTTTTTACCAAATTTTAGTATTTCGTAGGGATAGTCGAGATATGGAATTGTGCAAAGTTGTAGCTTCCTGTATGACGAAGTTTCTGAATTATAGGGGGTCAAAAATACGAAAAAAATCGTCCACTTTGGTACATACACGAAACTTTCGGACAACACTGCTCTTGATCTAATTGGCGTAGAGAGCTGATTCTTGTTTTGTTTGAAAGAGCATAAAATAAGCTATCCAGCGATATATCGCATGCCTAGTCCTGGAAGAATATCTATTTAAGGTCACCCAGTGTGACTTTTTACCTTGAACTTTTGAGGATGCATATCTTCGATGTTTCTAAAACTCGCATATAATTTACACACAAGCTTACTCTATGACATAACGGAAATAGAAGTTGGGACAATAATGAGAACTTTCAATAAAATTGTTTTCTTAGTAACAATTTGTTTGTACCAAACAGAGTTTTAATGTATAAAGCAGTTTGCAACACTAACATTGCACAACAGCATGATAGGTTACGCAGTCATCTTCTACAGAAAGGTTTGGAAGATTGAGAGGAGTGGATACGTTAGTTAGAGGAATGTGTTGATAGGGGACTGAGTCCACACGTTCAAATATGCGATTGAGGTGTTTATGTGCTGGTGCTGACTTTGTACTTGAAAACAGAAGTTTGATTGTGGTGTCTGTTCCAATGGTCAGTCTTATTTAACGAATTATTATATCAGAATAGCGCCATCGTCGAGATTTAAGAAGAAAGTTTGCTGCAATCCATTTAATATAGAAGGTCATGAGAATGTCAAAAAAAAAAAAAAAAAACATTGATAAATATGATGCCATGGATGATTTCATGTTCATCGCTAAAGGGTGGATTTAAAATTGGTGATTCCTGTCGTAAGAATCTAGCAACATCTTGTGATGCGGGTGCGACTCCTGTAATAACAGAGAACGTGATGATTAGCGGCACCGATGCTGAAAATAGTGATATTGAGCAGTCGTCAAAAAAAGTACGTTAGAATCTCTGAACCGCAGCCCAAAAGATCACAAAATTATTAGACATTTCTACAGAGTATGGGAACCAAAATGCGGCAGAAAGTGAAATTATAATACAGTTGAAAGAAAAAATTCGAATAGCGGATAGAAGTGTGCAAATAAAATTGCTAATTGTACTTCCAAAAAGTTGACTTGTCAGAAAACATCAGCAAGAATTTCACTGCACTAACTACATGACTCGTAAAGCAAAAGAACTTACTCATCAACAATCTTCATATCTTAAGGATCTGAAAGAAAAACTTCTTGATAAACAGTGCATTGTTCTTTTCGATTTTACAGAAAATTATTCGTTCGTTTTCCTAGAAGCGTTACAAGGTTTCCACTGGAATAACGGTCAAGCAACTATTTTGCTTACACTCCAGAAATCTCCAGACGTCTACAGTTATAACTGACAATATGATCGTCGGATATGACTGTCTCGAACATAATACAATTTTAGTGCACCTATTGCAGAAAATACTTATTACCTTTGAGAGATAAATTCGGTTCTGAAAATTTAACAGAATTATTCTATTTCTCCGATGGAGCAGCAGCTCATTACAAAAATCACAAGAACTTCATCAATATTAGATACATTAAAGCGATTTTTCCGTACCTGTTGAATGTTTTTTTGCCGCCGCACATGGAAAAAGTACGTGTGATGGACTCGGGAAACTTGAAAGAGACTTGCTGCAAGAGCAAGTTTGAAAAGACGTTATAGTGACCAGATAATAACACCAAAACAATTATATGATTGGACAAGGCAAAATATAAAACATATGGCCTTAAAATATGTCACTAATAAGGAATACGAAGCGGAAGCGTCACTCCTGTGGCTTTCGTGGTACATTATTTAAAAAAAAAAAAAAAAAAAAAAAAAAAAAAAAAAAAAAAAAAAAAAAACTCTTTTCCAATTTGGACACAATATTTTATTAGTAGTACATTAAATGCAGTGTTGCAAACTGTTTTATACATTAAAACTGTCTGGTACAAACAAATTGTTACTAAAAAAAAAAAACAATTTTATTGAAAGTTCCCATTACTGTCCCAACTTCTATTTCCGTTATGTTATAGAGTAAGCTTGTGTGTAAATTATATGCGAGTTTTAGAAAAATCGAAGATATGCATCCTCAAAAGTTCAAGGTCAAAAGATCATACTTGGTGACCTTAAATAGACATTCTTTCAGAACTCGGCATGCGATATATCGTTGGAAAGCTTATTTTATGCTCTTTCAAACAAAACAAGAATCAGCTCTCTACGCCAATTAGATCAAGAGTAGTGTTGTCCGAAAGTTTCGTGTATGTACCAAAGTTGATGACTTTTTCGTATTTTTAAGCCCCCATAATTCAGAAACTTCGTCATACAGGAAGCTACAACTTTGCAGAATTCCATATATCGACCGTCCCTACGAAATACTAAAATTTAGTAAAAATCTAAGATGGTCGGGTTGTAGGCTTTGTTGATTTCACATGGAATGACCCATACAGCCTTTTGGTTTGACAAAGAAAGAGACTGCATCAGGGCATAAAATTTCAAAACCAGACAATTAGATTGAGGATAATCAATTTTGAACAATAAATGTTCATATACTTATTTAACAAAAAAAAAAAAAACTTACCTTAAGACTTCACGATTGTGTAACGCTCTCTCTCTGCACTGAAGTACCAGTTGACAGTTGTCGATTGCAGTTTTCGGATCCAAGTCCTTAAGTGAAGAGCCATTGATAGAAATTGTCAGCAAATCATCCAGTGTGTCAGTCTTCAGTGAATTCCTGTAGGTAGTGTTAACTCCGTTGAGACTCTACAAGTCTCTTTCACATGAAGCAGTATTTACAGGAAAAACAGCAGAAAATGTGACAATTAGAAGCAAATTTGGGAATTTCTTAATCAAGTTTTCGATTGAGGGTAGGAAAGGAGGAGCGAATTACAACGTTGTCAAGACTTCACATTCCGTGTTTTCTCTCACCCGGTGACAATTATTTTCGTGCGGAATAGAAACTGCGCAGCCCAGTGAGTTCAGGCAGAAACCATTTCTACTGAACACTGATCGCCAGCTCTAAATTTCTAGTCGCCAATGGCGACCTGGCGACCAGAAATGTTAAGCCCTGATATATTTATAAATATATATATATGCGCATTTAAATATTTTAATGGTTAAATCTAGTATCTTGCTACATGCTTATATTATGTTAGTATGGTAGTGTGATCATATTCTGACATTTAAGAATCAATTTCAATGATATGAATGTTACGGAGAAAGCATTTGTTATGATCATATGTATTTTCAATTCAAGAACAATTGCAGTACATGCAGTAAATACCACTCTATGCACAGCCATTTAAGGGCGAATTTTACGTATTTCGTAAAATTAATAGCATGTTACCGCGGATATTATTTTTCATTCTTTCCTCTCAGTGCGTCCATTACTCTTCGTCTTCGATATTGAGTACGTGTAAGTGAATAACTCAGACATAATTTCATTGTTTATGTGGTGAGAGTTTTGAACGAAAAGAAGTTAAATCTTCGTTCCCCTCCTGAGCATTCCTCAAAATCCTTTCTAATTTCTCCGAAACCTAGGGTGCAAGAAAATATTTACTCAAAATTTCAAGGTTCTACGTGTGATAGTTTCGGATATCTAGCCAAAGGCAAGAAACTAATTGAACTCCTTTAGGGAACACATTTCGCAGAATCCCGTTTTATCTGCATCTTAAGTTGCAAAGAGAATATTTATACAAAATATCAAGTGTAATGTATTCCATTGCACAAACGTTGCTTTTAACAGACTTAAATATGATTTAAGCTACACGCTGAGCAAAACAATACGTTTATCGTAAATACAGTGGAACCTGGATAATTCGAACCTCAATGGACCAGTAGAAAAATTCGAATTAGAAAAGTTTTTGTAAATGGTTGAAATAAACAATCAAACTTCAGGTTTTAACATAAAGACCATTATTGGAGCTAATAATAAGTGTTTTAAGTACCATACACTCATTGTAAAACTAGAAAAAACATAGGTTAATACAATATGAAGTAAAATACTGTACTGTAATACGTACGTACACACACTAGCACTGTATTATGCATGAACATTGAAAAAATCATAAAAACAGAAAAGAATATTACTGCATTAATAGACAAATAACTGTCATGAGACTCAAAAAAATCAACATTTTTCAAAAAAATGCGACTGCTGAACTGTGTCGGGAAGTGCCACTATTGTGATTTATAAGCAGTAGAGACGTGTGCAAAACAAAACAGGCGGCCGGCCAGCGCATTGGTGTACGTGCTGGGAGAGGATTGGAGGGGTGGGTGCGATGACCTTCAAGCTGAGTAGACTGCGGGCGGGGCGGAAAGCCTGCTACAGTACGTATCTTCATCCGTTTCTTGGAAAATCCGATCCGATGACTTGACCTCCTTTAAGATTTACACGGCAAAAACTTCGAATTATCCAGATTATAATTCGAATTAACCATGATTTTTTTTTTTTTTTTTTTTAAGCAGTGTTTGTATATAAAATTCTAGGGACCAAGAGAAAAATTCGAAATAAAGAAGTTTTCGAATTACAGAAGTTCGAATTATCCAGGTTCCACTGTAATACTGTGACGATGTGCAGACTCCAATTTTAATCATTTAGCTCGTTTTATTCCACCATAATATAGAGATCTGCTCACGCTAATTCTGTAGCGGATGTCACAAAGAAATATACTTGAATTACACCATGATTTTCATGGGAAAAGTGGTTTAATCTAGGGGAATGACAACATTATTTATAAAAAGTAAGTTTATTACATAACTAAAATGGTAATATATAACAACATTTGATTTAGTGATTCAACAAAAGTAATGGAATATCTGATAGTTCATTTGATAGATTGATACCTTAACTTATATATATATATTGATTGACAGGCTAGAGATTGAAATATTAAGTTAGAAGAAACGGAAGATGAAATACAAGTATGTGACAACAGTTCGTAATCTTGAAAGTTTTATGGTAGGTACACAATTCATTTTGAAGTACCGCATGACATCTCTAAACTTGAATTTTATGATGCAACAAGAGATTATACATACCTTATGGTAGTATTCTTGTAACTCTTAGAAACTTTGACGATGATTCTGTCCGGTCACAACCGACGTCTCGAACCTCTGCACCTTTGCACCGGAACTTGTGAACTTCTCCATCCGTTTGAGACCTTGAGGTTCTTTTATATTATTCTCGAGGGTCACACCCAAGCCTCACATCCGTCAGTACATCCGTTTTATCATCTCCACAAATATGGAAACTTATTGCTCTTTTGCATTTTGATTGGCTCTTAGAGACTGCCGCACCCAAAATACGTGGCGTGACACACATGTACATACGTGTACTGTCACAGCCGGAAGAATTCAATAGCGTGATCTCTAGACTTATCTACAGATTCATATCTGTATAACCAATTTCAACATATTAATGCGGTGTCACGTTGCCAAAATCATGATTATGTATCCTGTAGGATGACTTATGAGTAATCTTCAACAAGTAAACTTCCTACAAAATTGCGCAGCAAAAGCAACATTAGTCACTTTCAGAAAGTTTTACGTATTTCCTGTTTCTGTTGCTAGCTTGTAGCAAGTCAAGAGAGAGAAAATGTCTTTTATAATGCATATTAATCTAAAATAGCCTTCTCAATTCCTTCAATAAAGAGCAATGTAACCATATTTTTGAACTCAGCGTCACATTCCCACTGCTTCATAATTTTCGACCTCGAAAATCATCAAGAAGCGAGCGGTGAAGCTGGAATACAGATATCCTTACTTTCCGAGTGACCCTCGTAAAAAAAATTATATTGAAAAAAAAAAAGTTTTCGCAAAGTGAAGAAAGCATAGGTTATGTATACTTATGAGTCTGTTGTCTGCATAGTCGCATTTCGTCTTTCCTTAACAATAATACAGAGAACGTTTATAACAAAATGGTGTCTCTGTTCCTTCACATAACTCAGCTAAATGGAGATACAGGTGATTATGAATGAGTAACTTCTACTAACAAGAATATTTTAGTTTGACACATCATATAACTAATGTACTATAACAAAGTTAAAGATCAAGAACATTTCAATGTGCTAAAATTTGCAAGAAGTCACTCGAATGAAATACTACACTAAGGTTGAAAAGTCAATGACATATTGAACATGCTACATTAAGAGAAAAAGTCAATTTTCTCAATTATCATAAATGCTACGATTGCAAGAATGCAACAGGAGAACAACCTACATAATGTTCATTAACAACTAACAGTCCTCAGTTCTAAAGATTCATTATTTAAAAAAAAAAAAAATCTTGCATAAAAACCTTAATGACAAACATCCACATTTTATTGGAATTGTAATATATGCAAAAAGGACAGAGAATAAAGTAATGACAGAGAGTGAATTAGACTACTGGACAATAACAGAGAACCGTTCGGTTTATCATTCTAACGGTGATTTTGTAATGTTCAGCACACTATCTTAGATTCAATTCAGTTTCTTTAGTACAATAGATTCACTAATGGCAAATTCTGAACTTTAATAAAAATAAGTATTAATATACGGTTACGTACGTTAAATACTACAATCTAGTGAGATGTGTACCATCTCATACTCAACGAAATAGGGTCCCATTAGAAATTTAACACTACACAAGTAAGAAATAGTATTGTTATAATTAGTAACAATGTAATATACTCAGGAGCACAATAGTTTGCATTATTTCATTACATTATACACATATTTTAATTTCAATATTGTGCTTATGAAGTGATTGAATGAAATAAGAGAACATAAACCATTGATTAAGAGATTGGCACCTAAGATGAATGGAAAAGAAGATATGCCAATACATAATTTGGGGTAATTACATAGCAAGACAGCCGTGCTTCGTTGTTTACAAGGATAAATGAATGATTACAATTTAGTCACCCCAAGTAATTGGTAATGACTAATTAGTAACGTCAACTATTAATGGGGTTTAAATAGAGATCTCTACAGTTACATAGCTCGTAGAGATTTGGTTACATAAGGATTCGAGATATCAACAAGGGTTGAATTACTATTATTGACTACCATTGATTTGTTAATTTATTATAATGAATTCCCAATATTTAAGTTCATGTAGATTCAAGGAAGAACTACCGTCAAACTGTTGATATTATGATCTTAAATTTTAATTTATCTCTTTACTATAGGTTATATTATTTTAAGCGTGACAAAACAAACAAATAATAGTTCAATATTGAATTTACTCGTAGCCGTTGCCTTGAGTCTACATGTCATGAATTTAAAATTTATTGGAACCCTGTTTCGTTTTAAGTAATCCTCCAAAATATTGAATAATCCTCTCTTTCCTTTCTCCTTTTTTTTTTTTTTTTTTGTGCGTTTTAAAAAGTGTACAGGTGTATTCAAAGGAGCGAGGAAGGAAAAGGATCCTTTGTTGTTTTTCGGGAACTTCGGAGAATCGAACCAATACTTAGTTAGATTTGGAACCTCCACACCTAGTGGTTCTTGCTTCCGCTAAAGGTTGTGGGCGTTTATCAGGTATACCGAATTTAGCCAATTAGAGAATTTTAATCATTCACATTTTACTAACTTCTCGCTGGCATTAAAGTATATTGCCACAGGCGATTATTCGCAATCTTAGATTAGGTAAAACCGCAGGCATTTCCTGTTTACTGTCTACAATTTGCATAGACAGGAAGCGTGTGCCAATTCAGCTAGGAAAACGTTTACAAAATTTCCAACTGAATAAGAAGTAATGCTATATTCCTTTTTGTTTTTACTGTTGGAACCCACAAGAATCAGGGGCTTAATTGTGAGTGTTATTGAGTGTTCATAATTCACAAATAAAGTGTCGAGTTGGATACTCCTTATTCGAGTTAATGTTCTAAGGATGACACCATACATCATATAAGGAAAGTAATAGGTGTCTCAATTCTTTTTGGTCTATTAATTATTTCCAATAGCGGATGGGTGGATGCCGGATATTTTGTATTATGCAAAGCTTGTGACCACGTAGTCAAACGTTGGTAATTCGCGGATTGACATGCACATCATAGTTACTCTTATTCTTGAGAGTCGCGAAGTGATCGTAATGTAGGTGTTTGTGTGAATGTTGTTTAAATAAGAAATGCATATTGAATGCAAGTACAACAATTCTTACTAAAATATAAAAGTGCGTTTAATACTACGGGTAGTTTGGGACTTAAATCATTTTGGAAATATTATAATCGCGTCGGCGTGATTTACTTCAGCATCCTACCTATGGATTACCATGGGAAAAGTGTCCAGTGGTAAGTAGAAACTTAGAAACTATATTCTGACATAGTATAATACTCTAACACTTGAATGTAATGCCACGTTTTGAATTAAATACACCACTATACACCATTAAAGACAATTACTTCCTGAAGTTGTAGTCTGATGTCCGAAGTACAGTAAGGATTTCCAAATTATTTCCAATTTTACAAATTACAAATTTTACTCTTCTTAGGCATTCTTCCATTTTTCAAGGAACAGAACTCACACTCAGAAGTCAATTAGATCCATGAAAATAGAATAGAACACGATTAATTTATAATTTACCATTTTCAATTAAAAGATTTAAATAACTAATAAATAAATAATAAGGTAATTCTTCATTTAACTAAAAGACTGATATGATACACCATAGTATAAGCAGAATTTCCTAACGCAATGTTGATAAAAATTTATATAGATATAGCAAATAGTAAAAAAATGAACTTATAGTAAGGAAACAAAATTAAAAGAAAAAAGTATTTGGAGCAAAGAAAAATAAAATTCTTTGCAATAATAAATGGTAGTTACAATGATTAGAAAGTCTCACTAATACAAGGAGGGAGCGTATCCAATATTGAGCGCACAAGAAATACGCACAGGAAGCTATGCAAGTAGTCACAATGGAAGTAGTGGTACTAGAAGAAGGTATTCAAATAATATTTGTTATAGGAAGTAATACTTGTTTTATACAATAATTGTTATAGGAAGAGTAATGAGGGCAATTGTTATGTACCATGTACATTCTTCAATTAAATGTAACGAATTTAAGTAAGTGGGGATCGATGGTAATTTAGACGAGGAATCGAAAAGTGAATAGCTTATATATGCTCATTAGTATTACTATTTAACTTAGATGACAGTACAAATCACTGTTATTATTATTATTATTATTATTAGTATTAGCATTATTAGTATTGCATGAAAACTTATGGGTAAGGTTGCTGCTATTCAACTTGACCTAATTCCAATAGTAGAACTAAGAGTGTGTGCTGATAACAGTTGAGTAAGGAAGTAGATAACTTACTTCCGGAATGCAGAAACTATGCAAAAGAACATTATTACATAATAGCAGATAATACTGTCATTAAGTAAGAACGTTGAGAAAAGAAACAATATTTGATTTAACAAATATGAAGTATATAACAATATTTTATTTAATAAATATGAAATACATAACAAAACATATACTTGATTGGAGAGGGAGACCTTTAAAAAGGGTACAGAACGTTGCAGGATCAGGCCGGAAATAGACCGGAAAAAAAAGTAAAGGGGAAAGAAGTCGTCCTAGCTTCGTAACAGAATACTATACCTACATTCATGCCAATGAAAAAAAATAAAGAGGGGGTACACAGGTATTTCGGGGCTACTTATAGTGCTTACGCAAACGGTGAATTGTGAATCGTCATCCATCTGCAATATTTGTAATACAATAATGTATGTAACTATAATACTTTATATAGAATATACTATAATGTTGCATTGCAACAATACAAACAAAACAAGACGTAATTACTTACGACCAATGGCAATTAATAGAGACTTTTATCTGTAAAAGGAAGCAAAACATGATTATACAAAATTAAGATTGTTGTCGCTCGTGTTCTTTTCTTGTCTTTGTTTTTGTTTTCAAATGACAATTTCATCGTTCTCACTGCTTCATTATCTAATGCTTTAGAGTAAAATAATACTAATAGAAATATGGAAACGTACACCTTTCTGCTATACGAGGACGAAGCACACAGTGATTCATGATTGGTTATCTTATGATATAAGGGAATATAAATTATTATATCAGTCCCTTTTATATATTTTTATTTCCTTAGCTATCTCTTCTAACTACTAATTACCTGCGCAGAAATGTAAACAGTAAAAGGAAAGAAAATAAAATTGAAAGAAATACAATGAATAAGATAAAAAAAATACCAATGCTCGCTTATTTTTGAGTTTTATCTATAGGTCTTACATCTTGAGAGTTCTATCCTTATTGTTAATCTGTCTATCACGGCTGGCTTTTATTATTATAATGACCTCCTATACCACGGCCTCTATTATTATAGAATCATTGTCTTCCATGATTTAGCAGTACACTCTGTCGATTGATTTTAATTTGGGTTGACTGTATTTCACATTATTGAGTTCCAAGGGAACACCAGAAAGAACACGTAAACCTACTTAACCTTAGCAGATCCATTCAACTTTAGTCAATCAACTTTATTTATACTCGACCTGGCTTAAGAGTAAGATATTTTCCAACGCGCGGGGTCCAAACCTTCTAATATTTATCGTTTTCACTCATATTAAATCTAGTTTGTTACATACTCCTTGAACTGCAAAAATAATTCGAAAAACTTTCATGACATTTATTTTTTCCATCTTGCCAGTCAAGGCAAGTGGTTAACTAAGCTCAAATGAGGCTGCGAAGGCAAGAGCCTATCTTTACCTACAAAATACAAAGGCGTATCCTTTTTTTTAATTATTATTCTCTCTTTGTAATTATATTCTCATTAATGCGATTCTCAATTCTTCTAACGGAAGTTTTACCTTTAGCAAATAAAAATAACTTTTGTTTTTCTAACCACTTCTCTTTTTTCTTTTCACTTGGTGTTTTTTGTTTTGTCTGTCTGTCTGTCTGGCCATCGGTCTGTCTGTCAACACCAGGAATATAATACCTACGCAAGGAATCAAACTGTTTCCTTAGTTGTATATATATATACATATATTCTTCTTATTCTCTTTTCTTTTTATTCTTTTGTGGCAGGGTTTCCGACCATATATGGATTTAAACTATCTTGTACTTCTCTATACTACTCTTTTCTCTATTTATTTCTTCCTATACACATAGATATATTTACTTAATTGGTTAGGTACCTATTTACTTATTTATTTATTGATTGGTTTATTTATGTATTAACATAACATTTCTTTCAGAAAGCCTGCATCAACATTGAATTTCACGTTAGAAGTTCCTACGCCTATCGCGATAACTTATTAAAATAACATTTTTAATTTGACTATGCAGTGTGGGATGATCTAACAAAATCGATCAGGTTTGGAACTAGAGAACTATAATTTCATTCGTTCAACATTAACTTTCTTTGGCTGATCTTCCTCGTTTACATTTATGAAATAACCCCGGCTTAGTTGCCAAATTTCTAATGAAGACTAAATCATTTTCCTTTTACGTATGGGCTTTCCTACACTTATCATTTTTTTTTTTTTTTTTTTTGGCTTTTGTTTTTACTGCTGACTAATTAAGGTCTTTTGAACTAGTTTTCTTATACGACTAAGATTCTTTTTCACGAGTTTCCCATACAGGGTTCGACATGGTGTCTCGACTTCGATACCTAATACAGCCTTTCTACCAAACACCAATTCAAAAGGAGAATAAGGATGGTGTTCGTGTCTCGCAGTATTATAAGCGTAACAAGCAGTTCTAACAAATAGAGGCCAACCTTCTGGAGAAGTAGACACATATTTCTTCAATTAGTTTGCCAAATTATGATCATATTTCTCGACTATGGTCTGATATTCATCAAGGAATCTAGTAATAGATTTTTTAGGACTTCCTTTAAATTTCGGCAATTTCAATACCGGTACACTGGCTACTCGATCTCCATTTTCTTCTCTTGCACTTGATTCATCAAGGTTTTGTCTATTTTCTACTTAGGGTTCTTCCGGAGGGGGTGAATTAACTTCTATTGCCTTATTCTCGTCCAAGGGTAATGAATCCTCTGAGGGAGTTTCACTTCATGATTATTTAAAATTTCTTGCCTAATATTATTATATAACAAAAATTCAAGTGCGTTATCGACAGTGGGGGAATATTTCATTTGAGGAGGGTGAGAAGCAACTTGCGGATATGTAGGAAAACTTAGATTTTCAATACACGGTTCTTCATTTATAAACTCTTTGAGTTCTTCACCTGAGTCATATGAGAAAGGACTCGGTGTTAGTACGTCACGTGCAGTCTTTTCCTGATAGAGCTCCTTCTTTGCCAATTGTTTAATTTCGTCTTCTGAATTACATTTACTTGATTCAGGTGGTGAATTTTCTGGGAGTTTACCTTCCAGGGGTTTTTTCACGTGAGGTGGTATATCAAATGCAAAATAAACTTAATCCTCAACTATTTGCTGCTGTTCTTCTTTCTTTACAGGTGTTGACGCCAACTTGGGATCGAACTCAAAATCACTCGTCATATTGCCAGGAGATTCTTCAGAGGAACTAACTGCACCTTCATTAGAAGGGTTAGTAAGTTGTTCTGGCTTAAGGAAAATTGTGCGTTTCGCGACCACTGGTTTATACTGTGTACTGTCCAAAGGAGTCAAGGATGGCATTTTATTACAAGTTTCTTCAAACTTAGCTAAATTTTCTTTATAACGCTGCGTTTGTGTTATCGGTTGCCTATCCACAGGATCCGGTAAACTATACTGCTGTGGATGGTTTAACCGCGGTTCAAGTAAAGTAGGCGAACTGGCTACTGGGAAACTGGCTTGCTGCACGGGCAGATCTGTTGCTTCTTTTGCCAGGGGACATACTTCGGAGCGCAAAGCCTGCGTAAGCGCGGCGTTCTCAGCAAGAATTTTTCTGCAATATTTGCAACTTGCTTCCCCCGATTTTGCAATATACCATTCATGAATTTTTGGTGGGGATTTCTTAGGTTTGAAAAAGGGGAACCAATGGGAAGACATTTCGAATTACTGTTTTCACTATTTTTTTGTTACTCAAATCAAAAAAAATAATGGGGGGGTATTTCACTATGAGCAATATAATCAGATCATTAATTTCCATTAGAACACAATTGCAGTAATGCGACAATTTACATAATTCACTTAAATTAACATGCACTATGAAAATAGTATCAAAACCTAACATAAGACACAAAATAGAAAAGGAAAGATGTCATAGCAGCACCACAAAATTTTTCGTCCCGAAAAATGAAAAAGAAAGAAGAAAAGCTTTGGACGAGCCCCCATTTGTGACGATGTGCAGACTCCAATTTTAATCATTTAGCTCGTTTTATTCCACCATAATATAGAGATCTGCTCACGCTAATTCTGTAGCGGATGTCACAAAGAAATATACTTGAATTACACCATGATTTTCATGGGAAAAGTGGTTTAATCTAGGGGAATGACAACATTATTTATAAAAAGTAAGTTTATTACATAACTAAAATGGTAATATATAACAACATTTGATTTAGTGATTCAACAAAAGTAATGGAATATCTGATAGTTCATTTGATAGATTGATACCTTAACTTATATATATATATTGATTGACAGGCTAGAGATTGAAATATTAAGTTAGAAGAAACGGAAGATGAAATACAAGTATGTGACAACAGTTCGTAATCTTGAAAGTTTTATGGTAGGTACACAATTCATTTTGAAGTACCGCATGACATCTCTAAACTTGAATTTTATGATGCAACAAGAGATTATACATACCTTATGGTAGTATTCTTGTAACTCTTAGAAACTTTGACGATGATTCTGTCCGGTCACAACCGACGTCTCGAACCTCTGCACCTTTGCACCGGAACTTGTGAACTTCTCCATCCGTTTGAGACCTTGAGGTTCTTTTATATTATTCTCGAGGGTCACACCCAAGCCTCACATCCGTCAGTACATCCGTTTTATCATCTCCACAAATATGGAAACTTATTGCTCTTTTGCATTTTGATTGGCTCTTAGAGACTGCCGCACCCAAAATACGTGGCGTGACACACATGTACATACGTGTACTGTCACAGCCGGAAGAATTCAATAGCGTGATCTCTAGACTTATCTACAGATTCATATCTGTATAACCAATTTCAACATATTAATGCGGTGTCACGTTGCCAAAATCATGATTATGTATCCTGTAGGATGACTTATGAGTAATCTTCAACAAGTAAACTTCCTACAAAATTGCGCAGCAAAAGCAACATTAGTCACTTTCAGAAAGTTTTACGTATTTCCTGTTTCTGTTGCTAGCTTGTAGCAAGTCAAGAGAGAGAAAATGTCTTTTATAATGCATATTAATCCAAAATAGCCTTCTCAATTCCTTCAATAAAGAGCAATGTAACCATATTTTTGAACTCAGCGTCACAATACTAACGTGCAACAGTTTCATCAACTATCCACATTGGCTTCAACAGGCACAAACAAAGTAGTGTGTGATGAAGCCAAAGTGGATAGTTGGCAAAACTGTTACATGTTAATATTATTGACAATAAACGTATGGTTTTGCTCAGCGAGTAGTTTAAATCAGATTAAAAAAAAAAAAACATCAAGATTCTACTAGTAGTAATTTTGGAGATCTGTTGAATGAAGAAGAAGAAAAAGCCCAACAACTCCTATTACGATAAGCGTTCCGTAATAACATCATTTTATCTGCAGCATGGGGTGCAAGATACAAAATTTAAATTTTCTACGCCTAATGTTTTCAGAGATCTGGAGAGTAGGATTCACATTTCGCAAATTCATGTCGTATCTGTAGCTTAGGGTGGAAGGAAAATTATTATTATTAAATATTCTGCCTTTTGGCAGGTCCTGGGACTAGTGAGGAATTTTATTTTATTTTATTTTATTTTATTTTTTTTTTTTTTCAATTTTAGATTTTGGCCTGGAAACGTTTCTTCCACTTTTGTCGATCTTCAGCTTCCTCTTTTAACTCCCAATATTTTCTCCTATCTTTCAAATCATCGATCAACTGTTCTTCTTCTTCCTATTCCTCGCTTCCCTTCCATCTTTCCTTCTATGGTGGCGGAAGGAAAATATTCATACATAATTTCAAGATTCTACGCCTAACAGTTTTAGAGACCTGGCGTTATATTCCTTCAATACAATCGCCTTTCCCCTTCTGCCACACGTGTGGTAGGCGTCGTACACCATCAGCGTGTTCATCTTTGTCCATGTCCCGTAGGGCACTGATGATGGGTTCTCTTCTTCGTAGTTCTTCCCTCTTAAGTGGTTCTTTCAATTTGAGGTAAAGATCGTAATCGCACGGGCAGGTAAATGCAGTGAATGTACTAGTAACTGCCAGTGATGCGAGCTCCGTCACAGTATTAGACATATGGCGCCGTACATTATCTTGAAGAATGATGGAAGTCCGTCTCTGAACGTGCCGTCGATTTCTCCAGAATGTAGGGTAAAGGTGTTGTCACAAGGAATTGTGGTCGTACCCTGCATTGGCCGTCTTCCCATGAGATACAGTATGGTGCACAACAACCGAATGGATATCGTAAGCCACTATAAATCTTACATTCACACCACCATCTTATCCAGGTCGCATGTTCTTTGGGCGAGGAGAACCAGAGTATTTCCATTCATTGGATTGCCGCTTCAACCGTGGTTCATACAACCGAGCCGAGGTTTCATCCATAGTGACAATCTTTTAAGAATGTCTTCACTCTTCCTGCACTAGCGATTTAGCAGTTCCTTTGCAACTGCGTAACGAATTGTTTCATTTTGGTGATTTGATGTGCTATCCAGCGCGCTGCAGTTTTGCGGAACCCTAGAAAGTAGTACAGAATGTGTAGCGCTCTTTTGTGGCACACGCCTACCTCCGTGTTAACTCACACGCAGTTCATCTGCGATCCGTTTGCAGCAGGCTGAATTGTGTTGTTGTCCGTTAGGGTTTGTCCCGAACGAGAGCTATTTTGAGCGGCATCCCTGCGTTCACGAAACCCATCGCGCCCCCGCACGATGCCGCAACACCTATCACCATACGCTTGATGAAACCCCTGAAAACATTGTTGCCCACTGGCCACTTCAATCTTGATCTAATACACTCGTTGTTTGTCTTTCCAAAACATTGTTATGGCGCTTTCACTTTCCTTTCTGTACTTTTTAGCGCTGCTGCTTTTAACTGAAAAACACGCCACACTTCCTCGTCGTTCAGTGGTAGAGAGTTCACCTCTGGTGCATGGGGTCCGTGGTTTGATCCCAGCTCGTGCCAAGTGAGCTTTGTGGTGGACAAACAGCATGTGCGTGGGTTTGCTCGGTGTTATCCCGTTTTCTCCCATTTTCTTCATTCTACCATTTCATTAATTTCTCATCATTACCGTCTCGTTTAGTCTAGGCGGCATAATCGTAAAATGTAAAACGTAAAAGATTTTATTTCGTTTTTAGTTCCTCGTCTCACATTCCCTTATCAGCTACGGAACTCTTGTAGCGCTGCGACTTCTTTCTGATGTGAGAACAGTGTTGGCACTACATTCCATCGTACCCATGTGTATAAATACAGATTAAGTACAGAATTTCTAATTACAATTAGTAGTGCGTGTCTTCATAGTGCATAATTAGAAGGAACGAAGATCCAGCAACACATACGTAACACTTATTAGCTGCTAGATTGAATTAATAACTCTTTAATAAAGCATTTTTCATCATTGCATATGAAAATTAGTAGCCCCGCAGTTTTATGGCCTGCACTTTAACAATACCCTATATGCATTCATAAATTGAAAGAAACAAGTTATCACATCAGAAAATAAGTAGGAACGTTTCACTTACATATAGCTTTAGCTTTTATTTATTTATTTATTTATTATTTTTAAAAAAAGAAGCGAAACGTGCACTTCACATATCCGTTCACTCACTGACGTCTCTCCAAACGCGAAACATATTCTTCTAGCGGCCTCTGCCGGTTTGTTTCTTAATTTGTACTCGTAAAGCAAAATAGGCCTCAAAATTTCTCTTTCCAACCACATGTTCTGTCGAAGATTTCACTTCTTACAAAACCGATAGCAAAACGTGCGATGAACTGAACAACTCTCTACTAAATAAGGTTTTAAAGGAAATGTCATGTGAAGCGTCATAAACATATGACATCATGAGAATCAATTTGATCACACTAACGCGACAAAAGTAACAGTTCTCAAAAACCGCACCAACTTTCTTGGTTATCTGATAGATGCGTGATAGACCTCACCTCTGAAAATTAAGTACTTTTTCCCCATACGATTTATCAGAGCAGAACGTCTGAGGCAGATTTGCTTTTGATTTTTGTTTCTGAAAAGCTGTAGTTTGCTTTTTTGTAAGTGCTACATAGATGAATACTGGCGCGTTTACCCTACTTGAAGAAACGGCAGCTCAGGCCTAGTTTCCCCTTGCTACCATAAGGGAATACGGACATGATGCCGGTTTCTCTACATGTTCTTGATTCTCATATATGCTGTTGAAACGCTCCGTCCCCTCCAATCTCGCTCCGGTTTGCTTGCTAGCCTGGTGTTACTCTGGTTGTGACACAGGCGAACTTCATCCGAAGATAATTTTAAATTTTGTTGACCGCATACTTAGCATACTCACAAGCAAATCCGTGAGAATGGAGGTGGTTTCAAAAAGGAAGGTAGGTATAAGAAAGAAAATAGGAGAGGGGAAAAGATTACACTAAAAGAATCTAATAGTAAATGATAAAGAGAGGTAGAAAGCAAAAAAAGATGGAGAAAAAGGGGGAAAAGATGAAGGAAAGAGAGGAAGACTAGGGATAAGGCATGAAGGAAAGGATAGTTGGAGAGGAAGGGAAAGATCCCCGAAAGTACGTCGAAATCTAAACTTAAATTTACTTGCTTAATTACTGAATAAGTACTTTTCGGCAACTTTAAAGAGCCTTGTTCACTCTCTAACTTGAGAGAACGTTATTTACTGTGTCGATATTAATTATTCCTTACTTGCATTTTGTCTTTTGTGTCAACATCACATCTGTCATCAATTATTTATAAACACACATGTTCGAGGTTACTTTCATAAAAGAACAATTATCATTTACGCAAAGTATACGATTGAGAAAATAAATATCATTTCTTCTAATATACCTGAAAATAATGTTATATTATTACCTTATGTTTATGTAAATATATGAAGTTTTATTCTCTAAGCTTTGTTCTGTTGATTCTTAACCTTATATTAGAAAATATTTATACATATATGTACCCTTATTCTAATCATAATTTAAAAAAAAAAAATTCAAGAAGTTACGAATTAAATACATGAATACCATCTTTCCTTTTATTTCTATTATAAGCATACTACTCTACAGCATTCCAATATAAAAATGCATATAAAAAAATACTTGAAGACGATATGTATTGGCAATATCACAACACAATAATAGAATATGCGTATATT
Organism: Thermobia domestica; assembly: GCF_964235325.1. Classification (NCBI taxonomy): domain Eukaryota; kingdom Metazoa; phylum Arthropoda; class Insecta; order Zygentoma; family Lepismatidae; genus Thermobia; species Thermobia domestica. The sequence continues at coordinate 241,855,076 of NC_137460.1, read as the reverse complement.
TGAATATCGCAGCAAAAATCCAAATTATCACAGTTCGTACTTAATATACTGATTAATTTTAGCTTTGCGAACGCAGTTATTCAAACCTTTATTTATCATTCAGTTATATATTATTACATAAGCACAAGTTATAATATGAGAGACAATAAAAATCCTCTATACTCAGTCTTGACTGGTATGAATATTGAGTATGGTGAAATATATATGTAACTTCTTGGAATGGTTACAAATCTTACTATAAACAACAGTAAAAGTAGCATCATTTATGTTACACGCTAGATATTAGATATTCGAGTAGTTATGGAATATAAAACACTTGACACACCATGTTTAGAATGCTTAATGATTCATGGTTAAATTATACTAATATGTAGACAATATAGAACAGTCTTTAAATGAACAATTATTTAAAACCGAGTTTAGTATTTAAAAAGGTGAAAATAAAAAAAAGAAAAAAAGTTAAAAGTTAATAAATGCACATAACATGAATATTAGTCTTTGATATTACCTCGTGTAATATCACAGTTATTTAGTACCTCACGAAGAGTCTTTCCAGTTCGTTAGTCAATATTTTACCCAACATATCTATGTGCAGTAATACTGGTAAGTTATTATTTGCACTTGAAGAAATTAATCCACATTGAGGTTTTCCTTTGTGAATTAGTTCGAAACAAAGTAATTGTAATAGTGAATAATCTGTGAAGAATGTGAGAGTGTAATAGTGAATAGTCTGTGAAGAATGTGAAAGAGTGTAATAGGAAATAATCTGTGAAGAATGTGGAAGAGTTAAATAGTGAGTAATCTGTGGAGAATGTGGTATAGCAAGTAGTCTGTGAAGAGTGTGACACTACTGTCAATAGTCTGTGATGAGTATGAGGATGGCCGGCTTTGGCATGAGTCTAAGAGTTCGTGGGAGCAAGAATGAAGTTGGAGTATGCAAGTGGACTTGTTAGAAGTACTGTGAAGAATATTATTTAGTAGCATGGGGATAAAATTTAGTAAAGTACTTTTGAAGTTTGTGTGCATGTACCCGTGTCCGTAAATAAAGAGTACCTTAGTTTGGAAGTAGTTATTTTAATAGTAAAAGTAATAGCAGTATAGCGTGTATAAGTTTCAGCAGTATAGCAACAAGTGGTATCGGATACCATTAAATTATGCAATGCCGATGGTAGACCGTTAGACACTAAAGGTAAAATAATGGTGGAAGTGCAGTGGAAAAGTAGTAAGTGGCAGTTACCATTATATGTACTGGATGCTAAACTAAACCAACCAATTGTGGGACGTTCATGGATCAATATACTTTGGCCTTGTTGGAAAGAACAGTTTAGTAGTAATATTGCTTCGATAGGAACAGATGACGCAACTGTAGCTGATAACTTAGCAAGTAAAATCAAAGATGAGTTCAAAGAAGTGTTCGAGGGAGACTTAAACACACCAGTTAAAGGGTACAAAGTAGTATTACCAGTGAAAGAAGAAGTGGTACCAATTTTCAAGAAGGCATACGAAATACCGGTAAGTTTGAAACCACAAGTGAAAGATGAGTTAGACAAGTTAGTGCAACAAGGAATTTTGACGCAAGTGGATTATTCCGATTGGGCGACGCCACTGGTATTAGCGAGAAAAAAAGATGGAAGCATCAGGTTATGCTGGGACTTTCGCGTGACGGTAAACAAAGTTCTGGAAAAAGTATCGTACCCACTACCACGCATTGAAGACTTAATGAACAAGTTGAAGGGTGCCAATTGTTTCGTATTGTGTGATTTAAAGCAGGCGTACCAACAATTGTTGATCCATGAAAATTCATTAAAATACATGACGCTGAACACACCTTGGGGCTTATACCAACACAAAAGACTAGCATTTGGGTTGAGCTGTGCAGCACAAATTTTTCAAAAGTTTATGGAGTCAGTGTTGCAAGATTTACCGTGGGCTGCATGTTTCTTGGATGATGTGATAATATGGGGAAAAGATACGTATGATTGTTACGAAAAGACACGGATACTCCTACAAAAATTCAAGGATCTGAATATCAGACTGCGGGGAGACAAGTGTGTTTTCTTCAAACAGGAAATAGAGTATTTGGGACATCATATTAGTCCAGAAGGAATTAAACCAATGGAAGATAAGGTGGAAGCGATCATGAAATGTCCCGAACCGACGAATGTAACGCAACTGAAGGCCTTCCTAGGCATGCTTTCATTTTACCATAGACAACTACCTGGCTTAGCGTCAAAAATTCCGTCGTTGTATGCATTACTAAGAAAAGGAGCCATATGGTGTTGGGAAGAACGACATGCACAAGAATTTACACATGCGAAAAAACTGCTAAAGAAGGCGGAAATACTACACCCATTTGATGAGAAGGAGGAGGTGGTACTCATTACTGATGCATCACAGGATGGAATCGGCGCTATGCTGTGTAACAAAGTGAATAACAAGTTGAAGACGGTAGCGTGTACGTCAGCAACATTGAGCAATGCAGAACGTAACTATGCCCAGTTCGAAAGAGAAGCATTAGCGATAATACACGGAGTAAAGAAATTTCATAAATATTTGTTCGGTAGACGTTTTACAATTATTACAGATTCTATGCCAGTCAAGATCATATTCGGAGAAAAGGCTATTCCAGACGCAGCTTCACCAAGACTCCAACGATGGATGCTGTTCTTGTCTTCGTACGACTTCAAAATCCTTTATAGTAAGCAAGTGGAAGTAGCAGATTTCCTATCCAGACTACCGATTAATGAGGCACCAGTGGATGTAAAAATAGACGAAAAAGAGTTCATAAGCCAAATAATGTTGGCACCATTAACGCTCCAAGAAGTCATGGAGGCATCGGAAGAAGACCGACTATTATGTCAGGTGAGAGAATGGATAATAAAAGGCTGGCCCAGGAAGTTGAAGGAAGAACATAATACTACAGAGTTAAGAACATTCTTTAACAACAAGCAAAGACTTTCAGTTGTGAACAAATGTGTGATTATGGAAGGCAAAATTGTACTCCCACATAAGCTAAGGAAGAAATATCTGGAACAGCTACACAGGAATCACCTAGGGGCTTGGAGAATGCTGGCTGTAGCTAAGGAAGCAGTTTGGTGGCCAGGTTTAGACCGTGATATCAAAAAAATGAGCGAATTTTGTGAAACGTGTAATAGCATGCATAGGAATAACTCGAAAAAGCAATATAGTAGTTGGAAAGCAGAAGCACAACCGATGGGAAGAGTGCATGTAGATCACTTTGATTGTGTGGGATCTAAATTTTTGCTGTTAGTGGACAGTTATTCAAAATGGATCCAAGTGTGGAATGTAAATTCAACGACAGCATCTGAAACTAAACAAAAGTTAGACGAGTTTTTTCAAATTTTCGGGTATCCAAAGACTTTAGTATCAGATAACGGACCTCCTTTCACATCATTTGAGTTCACGACATACCTAAAGGAAAGAGATATCAAGGCAGTGCTAACCCCACCATACAACCCAGAAAGCAATGGAATCGCTGAAAAAGCCGTGCAGACAGTAAAGCAGCTTTTAAGAAAACAGTTTTTAGACAATAAATATACATGGAACCGTAGATTAGGAGAGCATAAGCTGAAAGAAATATTATACATGCTTCGTTTCACACCGAGTAAGGCAACAGGGAAACCACCAGCGGAATTGATGTTAAATTTTCAACCACGCACAATGTTTAATGTTGTACAGAAGGGAGTGTTTGAACGCGGCAAGAAAGACAGGAAAGAAGTGGAGCAACAAGCAAAGAATGAAGTGGTCTGGGTGAAGAACTATCGCGATCGTTTTCCTAAGTTTATCAAAGGTGAACTGGTCAGGCAGATGAGCCCAGTCGTGTTTTTGGTAAGAATACAAGGAAAAATACGGAAGTGCCATCGACATCAAATAATTTTTCCGCAAGCAAAGGGAGACCAAGAAGATAACATGCCAAGAAAATGTCAGGAGGATATATGGTTTCTTTGCCGGAAAAACCCGCTCACAAACGCAGCAGTGGAAGATATACAACACGTACAACTACCTAGAAGTCCAAACATAAATTCAGAAAGTGACAGAACATCAGTCAGAGAGCAAGATCAACACCTACCAAGACAACACCCAGAAGATGGCAGAACATCAGCAGAGCAGCAAGATTGGCAGCTACCAAGAAGATCCGGAAGGATCAGGAGACCACCTAATAGATTGTCATTGTAAAAAAAAAAAAAAAAAAAAAAAAAAAAAAAAAAACCGGGGGAAGAGTGTAATAGTGAATAATCTGTGAAGAATGTGAAAGAGTGTAATAGGAAATAATCTGTGAAGAATGTGAAAGAGTGTAATAGGAAATAATCTGTGAAGAATGTGGAAGAGTTAAATAGTGAGTAATCTGTGGAGAATGTGGTATAGCAAGTAGTCTGTGAAGAGTGTGACACTACTGTCAATAGTCTGTGATGAGTATGAGGATGGCCGGCTTTGGCATGAGTCAAAGAGTTCGTGGGAGCAAGAATGAAGTTGGAGTATGCAAGTGGACTTGTTAGAAGTACTGTGAAGAATATTATTTAGTAGCATGGGGATAAAATTTAGTAAAGTACTTTTGAAGTTTGTGTGCATGTACCCGTGTCCGTAAATAAAGAGTACCTTAGTTTGGAAGTAGTTATTTTAATAGTAAAAGTAATAGCAGTATAGCGTGTATAAGTTTCAGCAGTATAGCAGTAATATGTCCTCGAAATTAATGCTCACACAATTTAAATCTCCTTATCATAAATTGGTCAAACGATTATAGTCAGATTGAGTTACTATCCTTTGAATCGGAGAACAAACACCTTTAGCTGAATAGTTCGGGTCCTTAAATGTATTGATGTTTTGAACATGGTTGTTCGATGAATATACTGCATTACTGGTAAATAATCTTATGAGTTGCTGTTACACATTAGTCGATATAAAGATCTACGAGGCAGAAGGCGGTGTAACACGCACTTGCACTAAATTCATAAGGTAGGCCTGACTTAATAAATTCACTGATAAATTTACTATGTGGTACTGGATTCACTTGCACTCGGATTCAGCTTGCACTCAATGCTAACAGAACTGATGATTTACAGATCTTTACTATCCACTGATATTAACTTAACGAGGATTGCCTGACGACTCGTATTAAATCTCACCAATAATAAATCTTTTAATAACAATTATAATACAATTTATGGCAACAGACAAAATATGTCAAACAAGCAGTTCACATTATTTTTATTTATCATAGATGGCAGTTACGACGACGCATCGAAGTTCCATGTATGGAAGTCAATGATAACTTACACGTTTCGTATGTTCTGGGCTTACGAAACTAGTACTATCTTAAAGCATTCAATGTTCCTATAATACAAACAGGGATCTCATTTCTAAATAGTCATATAAACTCACAAAATTACCGATCTCAAGTAGGCAAGAGAATGAGCTGCACTGCACTTGCCGAAAATAACCTTGATTTTTTTTTAAGATTGCCCTCTTCAATGAGCGCAGAAATCAAAAATAGCTACTAAATAGTGAAATATCTTAAACCCTTTTTTTTTTCACACGCAGTATAAATGAAATATTATGAACCTATAACATTAATCCTTCAATTGTTACTCAGCTGTCCCTACCACGAAGGCGGAAAGAAAAAAAAATGTCGGGTTGAACTACAACTGTAAACTAATTTTGTTTTCATAAACGGCTCATGAGAAATAAGTTACCTCATATGTAGTTAGCGTATAAACTATTTTGGACTACTAACGTTAGTTTCTAAAACTTCTGTTGTATTGATAGAACTTATCAAATGTCAAGAAAGCAACTCACTATAATTTCTACTATCTAATATGTACTCGACCTCTGACCAGTTACGAATTTTTTTTTTGGACAAATGTATGGAGGCAAAATGTTGAAATCCAGAGGAAGTATAGTTACGTGGCCTATCAATTTGAAAAAGGTGGCCTATCACTCGCTTAGACATACTCAGCAGATATTAGATGACTTACATTTATTTTATTTTAGGTAGACTACCCCTTGATATGAATTTATTTTAGCCTATCTCAATTATTTAGATGAAAATCAACCTGTCAGATCATATACTGTTACGATGGATACTCTCATGATGGTATTGAGTGAAGCATATTATAAAAAAACAAGCACCATATCCAAATAAACCATAAAATATGGTATCCCTTGCATCTTTGAAGCGAAGAGCCCCAAACTCAATATATTTTAAACGAAGTATTTCACAATTACCATGAATTATAACAAAGAGGCGCATACAGCTGCGCTCTAATCTACTCAGGGACTAAACATCATATACAAGATTCGTAGTATTTCTAATACGTCGACGTAAACTTACAATGGGGCTACACAAACAAACTAACAGTCACAACGAAAATAAATGGAGTAACTGGTGCCTACACATAAAAAGCTTATTTCACTCAATTACTAAACCACACTGTCATTTATTAGAGAACACTCACTACTATCAATTGAACCCATGCATAATTATACTAGCAATTTACCTATCCATCATTCTACAAAAGGTTTTTTTTTTTTTTTTTTTTTTTTTTTTGGTAGGGATAGCTACACTTCAATATGCTTAACTAGCGTAAAGTAAATAATGGCATATGCATTATAAGATTGGCACACCCACGTAACAAATTTTACTTTCTCTGCATAGACATTGGCTAATGTTTATTGAGGATGCCAAAATTTGATGTAATATCATTAATAACAGCTAACAGGAATGCTGGTTCTGATCAATGAAGGTTGAAACACTTCCAATAATTATTAGTATCGGCGATGAAACAGTAAACTCGAAGCGGCAAGGATTGTACTTCATATTTCAATTGTTAAGTGTCTATATTATTATCCTATATTTCAATTTATAAGGGGTTATTGACAGGTCCTACAACGTCATTACTTTATTACTCTAAGACAACACAACTATCTGTTCTCTAACTAAGGAAAACAAAATTTCTAAAACAGCCCTCTCTTGGGGGAAGAGAAAACAAGTTTAATATCTTGTGAAGAGAATATAACTGCGCATTAATTCGGTCAATATAATATAACATATCTGATTTCAAATATGGGATACATTTCAGAATATAAACATGAGAATTTACTAAATAAACGCGATAACGCAGGAAGAAATGACATTGATATACTAACTTAACACATGCATATAAATATTGAAGACACTCAGATGGTATTGGTTACTATTTAATTCAGCTTAGAGAACAAAACTTAATTGTTATGATTTCGGAATTCTACCTACAAGAGCGCATTGTTGACATCGTGGGAGCACTAGAGGCAATTCAAGATGTTAAGGCATTTTGCTTAATTTTGGTCGCCCTACTAAGGAGCGACCACTGACAGCAACTTCCTACATGGCTAGCAGTTCGGCAATTAAACTTACTCGCACATGGTAACACTTATCATTACGCCTATTAATATACACAATATAACTGCCATGTTTCAATACGTAAAATCTGCAAAACACGAATTCTTAACTTACACTATTCATTTGCTGTCAGGCATTTATACGATATATATATTTTTATGATATGGTGCACTAATATGTCAATCGAAGGTAAATCAGATCTGTACAATTCCTAGCTGTTTCACCGATTCACAAATTAAATTACAATCCCGTCATGGCCTACCTGGACTGATTTTCACAAACGTCCACTAGACCAGATGAAGAATGGATAATTTCTGGGTATACAACCTTTTTGTTCTACGTTTCACAGACATGGAACGTCTAAATTTATTTTAAACTTGCTTAAAATTGAACAGATGGAGAAAAGCACCTCCACTTATAAAAACCAGTTGTTCAGTACAAAGAGGATTGCGCGTTATTTTCACCTTTTCGAGAAAATACGAAAAACACGATTCGCTTTCCCACGTTTTTAATAAAAAAACGAATGCATAGCTTACAACCCACTATCTATTGCTTCGTGCAGCGATTGAGCAACCCTAAAGAAAGAAACTAGAGAAATTAGAAGGCCCGCAAAAGTTAAACCGAACGCAAAAATTAAATACAGAATTTCTATTAAAGTTTATGAATGCAAAAAGAAACGGCGGGGTATAAATTTCTGGCTAATATGTGACGGTACGTCACACTGTATATATTTAATAGAAAAATACATCGATGGCTGGTTTGAACCAGCTGTTAAAAAGCTTTATACCGAAAAAACGAAAAATGTTCGTAAAAGTGTGTGTTCGTAAAATCGTGACGAATACGAATACATATTTGTGGGTTATCACGTTTCGCTCCCGTATGTTATTCGTATTATATTCAGATCTACATTCCCCATACATTACTCAAAGAGATTATACTACAAAAGCAACTTTCGTTTTTTATAAGTTTATGAATGTTTCTTTTGTGATTTGTTATAGTTCATTATTATTGTCATGTAGTTGCAAACAAAGAAAAATTCTAAATATTGCTTCGTTTTAATAATGTTTACTATTGATAAAAAGCATCGAAATGCAGTACTTGTTTTTTGCCGGGGGGGGGGGGTCATACAAACCCCACGAGAGGCATTTATTGAAATCAGAAATATCTTTGGTATCTGTTTATGTGTAAATGGGTCAAAGCCAAAGTAGATTCAAATAATTCGTATCTTCGTTCACTTTTCTTACTGATACACAAATTAAGTCGTTGTATTTCTTTAACTTGCACTAATAAAAGTCGTAGTGAACTTACTTGGACTAAATTAGTTCTTCTGTACTCTGTAGTGCTTTGAAATTGTCAATATGTAATTTAGTATAATGGTTTCACTTGTGCAGGTGCTTTACCTTTTTGTCCTTCTGAAATGACTGTTGACAATTATATTAACAAGTATGTAAAGATCAGTACAACGTAATTTTATTAGGAGTCCTTCGTGAGTTGGCAGACGTATCGCATTTGTGGCCAATTAGTTCCGGTTTCGAGTTCAAATTGACAGTTGCTCTCGGAGAAGCGGTTTGGATTCCGCTTGAAGCGTATGTGGCCTCTTCCAGCATAACCCGGTTGTTGCATAATAACACCAAGACGAAACAAACTTATTTCTATCCATTTGTGATATAAATACATAGAGCAAATTATTTAAATAAACAAACAAAAAACGGGTTTAAACCAAAAAACAGTTTTTTTTCTTTTTCTTTTTTAAAAAGATCGTTTTTGCCAACCCTGGAAAAATACGACCTACACAAGCTCTTAAAGAAAGAAAATTAAAATCCAGATGAGATTTTAGTGTTTAAATGAATGTTCGCTGAATCCACAATGGGACTGTACAACAGCACAAATAAATGATAAAATAAGCAGAAATGCCTGTTAGCATGTGCAATTAAATCCCAACAATTATTATCGACTGACTATAGAACTAACAAAAGACAAACGTCGTCTCCAGAAAATGGTAATGCACCAACGCAGTAAATTTGAAAATGTGCTCCGAAATCCATATCGGAAACTCTGAAGGAACCGGATTTTTTAAAATTCAAGGTTGACCGAAGGAAGGACACAGACGATTGTTCTTTTGATATTTTGTGCCATTTACAAAAGTGACATGTATCAGCAGTTTGTCTGCGGTCCCGGGAAAGAGGAGGGTGGTTCGTGAAAGCCAGGGGGTGGGATTAGTAACTTATGTCTGGAAGGAACATTGTTTTTAGGGAAGATGAACTTTTTTTTTTTCTTCTGTCCTTAAGATGTGAATTCAACTTTTCCCTCAAGCTGATTTTAACTTAAAGCATTGGAAAGTCTCAAAGAAAGCTTTTGGGAAATTTTTAGCAAAATTATCGTTATCAACCCTACCTCTTTTTTTTCCTAAGATATGTATAAATTAATACGTGCAATAATTATATACGACAAATAGAATTTGTTCAAATAATACGTAAGGGAAGAGCTTTTCACACTTTTCTTTGACTTAATACTGGTAGTTTTGTTCGAACCTTTGCGCCTCTGCATCGTCAAAGAACAACACATGAAAATTATGCGGTCCCAAAAGATGTGTTAAATATTTTTGTTGTGCGTCCTTGAACAAAATGAGAGTGACTGTAGTAATTAGCTCACCTCCCACTTTTGCGAATTTTATTAAAAATAACTTAAAAAACAATCAAGGATGAAAAATGCAGAAAGTGAGACAGGCAGTATCTATGAAACGCTATGAAATGAACTAGTAACCCTTTTAAGACCTTTTCTTATAAATCAGTTTATTTGGGTTGCAGTTATGATCTCATGGTTGTTGAGCACACAAATTTATACATTAGACCAGTAATCGCCAAACCGTCGATCGGGAACCAAATCGCGTTAGCACTCCGGTTGGCTAATTTTGATTCTTCCATTCAGCTGACGCTAACGACAGGGGCCGCTGATGGCAAACGTTGGTAGTTCGTTTGGTTGGTAGGTCACAGTAAAATTTAAAAACGGTACGGTAGTTTCATAAGTTTCTCGACCAGTGCACTAGACAAAAGGTCTTCAAAACGACTATTACATGATACCCCCAAAGCAGAACGGTTTTTCTACTTTCTGGGACGAGTTACGAAAAATCCAAACACTTTCTGCTGGTATTTTAGTAATGGCATAGTAAAACTATAACAAAATTTTCATGCGCATACATTTTTATTTTTTTATTTTTATTTATTTATTTATTTATTTATTTTTTTTTGTTACTTATAGGCGCTTTATTTATGGAGAAATACACAAGGAACTTATAGGGCTGTGTAATAGCTGAATAAGTAACCAATCAAATATATATATATATATATATATATATTTCGCGCCTCTCAAGTTTATTGATATATTATTACTATCAAACGTTGTATTGTTCCAAATCGTGCTTTATTTACGGGGAAAGAAATACCTCTGCAACCGTAATTTATATTTACGGACTAAATGATCTTTTCTGAAGCAGTAATTTTCGTCTAGAGGTTAGCCAATCATTCTGCAGCCCGCTGCGACATTGTCGCCTGTTGTTCTGCTTTGGGACATCATAAAATAGTTTTTTTTTTCTTTTAAGGTACTGTCTGGCTGACTTCCTAAATTTCTGGTATTCTTCATTGTTTTCAAATTATTTACTAATATTTAAGAAAACAAATAAATAAAAGTAAGGGTGAGCTTAGGGAAGAGCCTTAAATCGTACCACATAGACACAATTAGGTTATTAGGTGGCTAAATATACAGTTACACAAATATTACTGCTCAAATTTAATTACTGGTTGCTCCTTTTCTTATTTTGAAATAATTAAATTCAGAACAATACAGGTTTTAAATTGCAATTAAATCGGTTACAAGAGCTCCTTTGTGGCTAAGCGGTTCGCGCACAGGACTTTGGCATGGGAGATCCATCTTCGATTCCCGGCGGGAGCTTGCCTTGTTTGGATTCTACGTTAAGCTGTAGGTCCACGTTAAGCTGTACCCTCACTACTACAAGGGACGCTAAACTAATGAATGAAATCGTAACAGTAGTTTTAAATAGGCGAATTCCCTGTATAGTTTAACATCCTATACCGTAGGTAGCGACATGTGTCTATGGCATTATTTATTATTAGGATATTAACCAAATCCTACGCTCTGCAAGTTGGCTTTGTTGAGAAACTCATCACTGCTCACATGCTACACGAACTTTTACTGTATTAAGACAGGAGCTAATGGCCCCGCGTAGCGTAGTCGCTAACGCTCTCGCCTTCGGTGCGAGCGGTCCCGAGTTCGATTCTCGGTGGGGGCACTCGGTCGAAAAAGTGTAACACGCTTCTTAAGGCCAGCCACCCTGAATGAGGTTTTCTTGGGTTTTCTTCATTCACACCAGGCAAATGCCGGAGTGGTACCTAACTTATAGGTCCCAGGCCTCTTCCTTCCCTCCCTTTCCCCGGATTGCGTGCTCGCCGAGGGACGTCATCCCTCAAGACGTGACGGGCTATATGGCCTTAGATGCCGACAGCCCAGAAATCTAAAACCTAAATCCTAAAACAGGAGCTGGCTTGTGTTTGATATACAAACCAGTGACAAACTGCACGACTGGATCGAGAATTGAACCCGGGTCTCCGCCTTACCATACCAATGTGTTAAAATTTCGTTGTTTGTCCACTATCTAAATAGTCATACATTCTTCACTCTTGAAGTTGGTGCTCATTTACTCAAACCAAAATAAATTGAAAATTATAATTTCCATGTTGTATTAAAAATATTTAAGTTTTTGTAAATGAACTATTACTTTGTTCCTCACTCAAGTCTTGTCTCTTAATATTTCGAGTGTGACGGTGGGAACACCTATCCTCAGGGGCACACAATGGCGTATGTCCTTTTGCACAACACTATCTTCAGTTTTTTGTGTTATTAACATTAATTAACATTAACATTTATTACCACTGTTGACACCAGGGTCGATTGATTTAAATCAGTCTGATTTAAATCACTTGATTTTTTAAATAAAAATCGTTCATTTAAATCAAATTCCGAAATAAATTAATTTAAAGTGAAAATAAGTAAAATCCAGCCTCTGTTGTGTTATTTCAATTATAGAAGATAATCATAATACAATAAGATGCAAATGTATGTACAGCACAGTATGAAAACGAGTGTTTCATGCAGATGATGATTAGGAAAAATCCCGTTTTGAACGGGTAAAGGAGGAATTCTGCTTTCTTATCTTCGTAACATAAGGTTTTTAAATCGTTAACTATTCCAACGAGAAAATCACCATGGACATTTAAGACGAAAATTCTTTTGTGTGTGCGTCAGTTTGTTTGTTCCCATATAATAGGGGCGTATTTATAAAGGGGTCCGATTCCTTCTCCAAAACTTAATTTTTTCTTTTTAGATTTTATAACTTTAGGCGAAATTTGCGTATTTTATATGTATTCCGTGCCCCTTGCTAGTTCTTTCTTTCTTTCTTTTCTTTTCTTTTTTTTTTTTTTTTTTTTTTTTTTAAGGTATGCCCCTGCCAAATATGAGTAACTTATGTGAGAAAAAAAAGTATCATGTCGATAAATCGTACTTTTTCCTTGGTGCTTATGAAACATTGTTTGTGATTAGAGATGCGAAATAGCCGGCTTTTTTGAATTGACTTTTTTTAAACATAAAAAGCCGGGTTTGTAGGCAAAAAACGGAAGTTTTGGCTTTTTACATTTTCATGATTTTTCTATCTAAATGGCTTTCTTATAGTATACTCTAAAGTTAAACAAGATTTCATGACCTAAATGCCATATTTCTCTCTAAAATTCACCATCATGATGGATGGAGCACATGTTTTATGAATTAAACATTAAGTACGTAGTATTTGAGAAGAATTTAGGCTATATAACTTTATTTTAACTTCTGACTATCGACATTTTCTTCTTCTTTAGATCATAGGTGGTAACAGATTATTACGTATGTAGTAAATGAATAGAAAATACATTTTCAACATTTCTGTTCCATTTCAAAGAAGTTTTTGTAGGGGTAGCAAAGGCGGAAGCAAGAGGTACATTAACAAATTAAGTGATTTTTGAGCGTCCCATACAAAGATTGCATTTTTTTTCAATCTTTTAAAGCAATACGTTGAATTGTAATAAAACAATGATTATTTTTCATTGTTACTCTAGTACGAATGTTTGTGAAAATCTCGGAAGTCAGACATAAACTTATAGGCTATAGCAGATTGACGAGGGAATTACATTTATTTATTTATTTATTTAACAATCACCAGATGCAGCTCAGAAGCTATTTTATACTAAATATCTAACAACAACATGGAAAGGATTTGGGAAAGGATTTGGCCAGGGCCTATTTTAGTAGGCACCATCCCGACATTTGCCTGGTAGGACTGAGGGAAACACTGGAAAACCCGTCAGGATGGTCGGCAGCGGGAATCGAACCCATGACCTCCCGAATGCGAAGCCAACGTTGTACCACTTGAGCCACTTGATATACGTAATGAACAAAGAGAAGAACATGTTATTTTTGAGAAGGCTACGGCGTCGAAACTTAAATTTGTTTCGCGCGTTTGTTCAGTAAATATATTATTATCCTCCCGATGCGTTATTTGTTTGAACTCTCACAAATAGTACAATAAATTCTGTATGTCATGTAACAGTTTTTCATTGTATTTTTAATTCACAATAAAAAATATTGCTTTAATGCATATAAAAGTTAAAACTTAACTGCAATTTATTATATACATGGATTAATTTTTTGGGAATCATAATAAAAATGTGTTAAGAATTAAAATTGTTTGAAATATGTTTTCCTAATTCATGTTTATTTTCGAGGTTTTGTATTATCTGCATCCACTACTACTTAAATGAGTTTTTGTATTGTAGAGAAAAGTAACAAAACCTGTTGTATCAATTTAAATCAGAATTTGGAAAAAAGCCCAAAATTTCCCAAGCAAAAAAGCGAAGCAGAAAAAACCGAGAGGTCCCCAAAAAAGACCTTTTTTTTTCGAACCCTTGCATCTCTATTTGGGATTGAAATAAGTTAACGACTGGCAATCAATTCAAAATTCAAGCCCAATACTTTTACTTAAATGGCATAATTAACATTTAATATTAATTTATAATGTTTTATCTTCAGTTCGTGACTTGTATTACGCGAGAAGAAAGATTTGATTTAAATAAAAAAATGATTTAAGTAAAAAAATCAACGAAAATGTTTTTTTTTTAAAAAAAAATCATGATTTTTTTCCACCCTGGTTGACACACACACACACACACACACACAAATACAAAAAAAAAAAAAAAAAGAAAAGAAAAAGAAGATCCTGTTGTGGAAATGGACATAAGCATTGTGTACCGATGAAAATGAGTATCCGAGTATCACACTCTAAATATTGCAGGGAAGATTGACAAGAACATTACTTTTTTCTGATTCTTTTTCTTTTCTCCTTCTTTATCATATTGCTTTCTTTTCTGTCTTCTTCCGTCTTCTGTCCCTCTCCTATCTGTTTTATCTCTTTCGCGATTTTGTACGGAATGCAGTTTGTTTTAGTTTATGCTTTTATTCTAAGTTAGGACAAAATTTCCATTCTACGATTAAGTTTCAAGGCCCAAGTTAGTTAACATGTCATTTTTTAAATATGTATCTATCGAAAGTGTGTCTATGATTCCTACTGTAGAGTTACAACATTCGTCGTGCATGATGTACTCCATGATGCACACTGTGGGACCTACCGTAGTCGGATTAAGACTTAACTTAGGAACTAGTATGTGCTTTATGTTTCAGAATCCTGAGGTACCTCCACAACATTTTTTATAGAGGGAGTTTGGCTGCGGGCATATAATTTGAAGCAGGGTTGGCAAAAACCATGGTTTTTATTTAAAAAAAAACAAAAAAAAAACGGTTTTTTTGGTTTAAACCAGGTTTTTATGGTTTAAATGATTTGCTCCATATATTCATATCATATATGGACAGAAATAAGTTTGTTTCGCCTTGATGTTGTTATTCAACAACCGGGTTATGCTGGAAGGGGTCACATAAGCTTAAAGCGGAATAAAAACCGCTTCTAGAGTTACATCCGAGAGAAATTGTCCTCCATTTGAACTCAGAACCAGGACTAATTGGCCACAAATGCGATACATCTGCCGACTCACTCACGAAGGAATCCTGATAAAAAAAAAAAAATACGTTGTACTGATCTTTACATGCATCTTAATATAACTGTCAAGAGTCATTTCAGAAGGACAAAAAGATAAACAGTTGCACAAGTGAAACCATTACACAGAATTACATATGAACAATTTCAAAGTACTACGGAGTACTGAAGAACTAATTTAGTTCAAGTTAGTTAACAACGACTTTTATTGGTCCAAATTAAAGAAATACACCGACTTAATCTGCATATCAATAAGAAAAGTGAATAAAGATACGAATTATTTGAGTCCACTTTGGCTCAAACTCATTTATACATAAATAGATACCAAAGATACTTATTTCACTAAATGCCACACACACACACACGAAGTACGGCATTTTCGATGTATTTTATCAATAGTAAACATTGAAACGAAATAATATTTAGAATTTTTCTTCGATTGCAATTACATAACAATAATAACAACTACAAAAAATCACAAAATAAACATTTGTAAACTTGTAAAAAAAAGTTGCTTTTGTAGTATAATCTTTTTGAGTAATGAATGGGGAATTTAGGTCTGAATATAATACGAATAATATACGGGAGTGAAACGTGATAACCTACAAATGTGTGTTCATCAAGATTTTACAAACACTTACATTTTTACGAACATTTTTTTGTTTTTTCGTTTAAACCAGTTGGTTTTTTTGAAAAAAAACAGCTGGTTTAAACCTTGGTTTAAACCATGGTTTAAACCACCTTGGTTTAAACCAGCCAACCCTGATTTGAAGTACTCACCAACTGCCTCTATAAAAAATGTTGCGGAAGTGCCGCAGGATTCTGAAACAGGGATTTTTGGATAGAGCACATACTAGGTCCTAAGTGAAGTCTTGAGCCGACTACGGTAGGTCCCATAATTTTGGGGCTATGGGCCTTTAAAGTTTATTTTTTCATGTTTTTGGCAGCTTATAACTCCGAAAGGAAGAGTTTGTACACCCAGGTTGGTCTATACTTTTTGTCTTATCTTGGTGTCAGAAAGCACCTCCCAAACGTTATCGGTGTTGTTTTGAAACACCCTGTATATATATATATATATATATATATATATATATATAAAATTAAAGTGAATATGTTCGTCTAATAACTCTTGAACCACCCGACCGATCTGGATCAAATTTTCAACGTAGATGAAGTTCGGAACTGGGATGGCTTTTATCTTTCATTTTGAGGTGCAACTCAGGGGAGAAAGATATATTTAAAAAATGATCGAAAATAACCGATATTAGTATCGAATTCATAGTTTTCGGCTTCGCTGAGATGAACAGTGACACTTGCTATGCCGTTTAAATCCAAATTAAGCCCTGTAACTTGGGGGAAGGGGATATATGTAAATTATCGAAAATGACCGATATCAGAGACCACTTTAATAAAAAAGTGACTGACTAATGGAACATATTATTATTTTTTGTTAATTTAAGCCAGCAATGTGAGTAATTGACGCTAATCTATTATATAAAAGTGAATGTAAGTTTCTGTCTGATTGCATCACATAGTAGCTACTGAACCACTTAAAATGATTCGTGGTATGATTATCAACCTTAGGCCTGTCAAGGATCTTATAATATTACATTGATTAAAATGCATATCCTAAGGGATAAACCGGGAAGTGTCAATTTCTGCGAAGAGGAAAGTGATGACGTAAAAATAATCGAAAACGACCGATATTAGTGTCGAATTCATAGTTTTAGGAGTCGCTGAGATATAGTGACACTCCCCAGTTCCCATTGGCATGAAGCAGGGATGAAGAGGAAGTGAAATCGATTTTTATTATTACACTTTCATTGTGATGTGTAACCTAAAGGGAAAAAAAGGGGGGTGCAAGTATTTTTCATCATAGACTGTTCGCCCCGTTCGAATATACGGCATGTTGTTTGGACATTTAAGCATCTAGGTTATAAAATCGAAGAGGAGCTAAATCTTCTATCGAAACTGAAAAAATAAAAGTGATTCAGAAATATAGTTTACAGTCTGTGAAAAAGAAATATATATATTGAGCTAACCTTCGACAGAAAAAAAAAGACAGTTTGAACCATTTCCAGAAATAGCCCGATCAATAAAGTTACCAAAACATCAAACTTCGGAAATAATTAGGATAAACCTGAATTTTATCCCATTGATAGACGACTAGCAGAGGAGTAATTCTAATAATCCCGGTGGTGCGTACCCCAGGCCCCACTTCAAAGCTTGACAAGATGTTAGTATTTATTGAACAATCATTATCTTTGTTACTAACGATTGAATAATGCTCAATTTTTTTTAATGGGTTAGAAGACTTTTTTTTTTTTTTTTTTTTTTTTTTTAATGATGGTTGATTATCCCCTGTGCTGTTATTCATATGTTAATGTTTTAACAAACAGTGGTGTGAAAATATATATATAAACTCTTATTGTTCTGGTACAGTAATTAGTGCAGTAACCTTAAAAACAGTCTATTCTGTATTCTTTTTAATAATATCTAGTCCTGTGACGTTCTGCTTTCCATCTGCCTTCCAACCTCGAGCAATGCTTCCATACTTTATGTTGTTGCCAATATATACAAATTTTAACTTACAATGTTTGTTCCTGTCTGTGTTTTATTTTTTATTTTATTTTTGTTTTTAAGTATTAATAAATTTTTTGTAGTCTTAATTTTTTGTTTTTATTAATGTAATTCGTAATAATCGTGTCCCGGTCCTCAACAAGGTTTCCTTTTCCGGTGTTAAAAAGTGGGTTTCTAGTTCTAATGTAACAAGCTTCAGATACATTCCTTTCGATGTTATTGGTGTCCTGATGTAATACCTTTACCTTTTGTACAGAATATTTTGTACGAAAGGAATGTACTTGAAGCTTATAAGTCATTCACTCACTCGATTGCCTAGGAAATCCTAGGCTCAATACTGCGTTCGCAAAAGCTTTTCATTGACTTCTGTCCTTGGCCAACTAGCCTTAGCTCGATGCTCTTCCAGTCCTACCAAATGTATAACATAATCTTCCTGGGCGTCAGTGTGAGCTTTTCCACAAATTGTGGAGTTTCTTCTCGCTTAGTGTTGTTGTCGGTTATGCACTTTTTATCATAATAGGATCAACCGTTTGAGAAATGGCTCGAGTGCGTTACGTTTCAGTAAAGATTTACCAATATAAATTCGATCGAGTAAATGTTCCAAAGAGACTATCCGGTTTGTCGTAAGGACTAGATTGTGTTAAGTGATCAGATCAAAAGTCACGTTGCGAGCTAAATTGAATTTTGGAGATTTCAAATCCAGATGTGAGATATTTAAAAAGCACGTAATCTCCGCGTGGGCTGCCCTGGGAAATTCGAAGAAGATACATATACTTTATCATTATCATTGATTTTACTCAAACAACTTGACTTTTGACAATATTCTATCCATATTTACCTTACGTGCGTTTAAGCTCTTCATTATGTCTTTGCAGTAAGCTTTCAATCAACCATATCCTTATTATAGTTTTTGAGATATGTGGACAAATTCATTCTCTTCATTGATTTTCCATGACTTTAATGTTCATGTTTCGTGGTTGTTTTACTATGTTCCATCCATTTTAGTACAGTTTCTTTTTTGGATGTTGAATCTGTTTAAGATGAATTTATAAGCCATTTCCCTCTTTTGGTTTTTGAGATAAGTGGAGGAATTATTTATTTTTCCATGCTCAAGGGATCAGGAAACAATGCAATGAAAGTGTTGACCTTACTTACTAACAAGATCTATCTTAGTGGAGAATGGCCAAAGGATTTTCTTGATGTTACAATGATTGCATTGCCCAAGAAGAAGGAAGCAAAGAAGTGCAGCGATCACAGAACCATTAGCCTGACTTCCCACACTGGAAAGATTGTTGCACGCATACTGAACAGGCGGCTGGAAATTAAGATAGATGAGAGGTTAGAAGAAGATCAATTTGGATTCCGGAAAGGAAAAGGGACCAGAGATTCTATTGGATTGATGAGAATTATTTCAGAAAGAATTCTTGATGTAAAGGAAGAGTTGTGTTTGTGCTTCATCGACTGGCGAAAACCTTTCGACCGGGTCAATTGGACGAAACTTTTGAAAATACTTAAAGAAATCGGAGTCAACTGGAGAAATCGACGACTCATTCAAAACTTGTACATAGGACAACGAGTGAAGATGCGCTTGAATGAAAGAGAAACCAATAGTGTGAAGATTGGAAGAGGAGGCAGACAAGTATGTAGCATGTCGCCTCAATTAGTCAACATAAAGTCCTAGGCTAGTCGAGAAAGCGTTACCCCCTGTAGCGAACGCGGCCAAAGTGGCTATTCAGTAATTTTACTTTCACCAGATGTGTAAATCATACTGTGAGCCAGTCAGGGTTTCCAGGTCTTTTTGCCAGGTCCAGGTGTGTAATAGCAGAGTTCCAATACTCTGCACAAATCATCTTCCAAGCAGCTGTTTCTTGCTACAATCCCTTTGACTGGTAACACGTCTTTCCTTTTTTCGTTCCTTTTGAAATCTTTTAAACAGCAGGCGGTCTATTGTTCCGACCCGCACCAAATACGCTCGAGCTGACGTTTTCTCAGCGATTTTTTTTTTTTTTTTTTTTTTTTTTTTGCTTTCGCGTTTGTGATTAGCCATCTACATTTAAATACATGGTCAGCGTATTCCAAGAGTACGCATGAGCAATAAATACGCTTTGCGATCGCCTCAAATAGCTGGGTACTTACAGTGAATGTTTAATGAAGGAAGCATTAATGGGAATTGGAGATTTCAAGATTGGAGGGCAGATCATTAACAAGATCAGGTATGTAGATGATACGGTTATAATAGCTAAAACCGAAGGAGGACTACAGGAGATGATTGACAAAATAGTTGACACTGGAAAACTATATTGAATGGAATCAACATCGAAAAGTCGAAAGTCATGAGAATATGCCGTGGAAACGTGCCCTTACGGGTCAGAGTAGAACAAAGAGAACTTGAAGAGGTCGATCATTTCATGTATCTGGGAAATATTTTGACGAGAGATGCTTAATGCACCAAAGTGATCAGATCGAGATTGCCATAGCTAAAGAAGCATTGAACAAGAAATGATCACTGTTAACTAGTAGGCTCAGTATTGGACTTAAGAAGAAGTTGGTCAAGTGCTATATTTGGAGCATTGTACTGTATTGTTCAGAGACGTGGACATTAAGGAAGTTAGAGAAGAAATATTTAGAGAACTTCGAAATGTGGTGTTGGAGAAAAATGAGAAGATTAAATGGACGGAGAAAGTAACAAACGAAGATTTTTTAAAACGGATAGGAGAGAAGAGGACACTTCTATCCAGCATTCTTCGTAGGAAGGCCAATTGGATTGGACACATCTTGCGAAGAAATTGTCTTCTTCACACCGCCATAGAACAGATGGAAGGGAAGCGAGGAATAGGAAGAAGAACACAGCTGATCGATGATTTGAAAAATAGGAGAAAGTATTGGGAGTTAAAAGAGAAAGCTGAAGATCGAGAAACGTGGAAGAAACATTTCCAGGCCCAAATCTAAAACAGTCAAAAAGCACGAAACATTAATTGTTATAAGTATTCTCCTGTCGGCAGGTCCTGGGACTAATGAGGATTTTCTTTTTTCAGAATCCATTTTAAGACAATTTGCTTTTGGA
This sequence comes from Thermobia domestica, assembly GCF_964235325.1. NCBI lineage: Eukaryota > Metazoa > Arthropoda > Insecta > Zygentoma > Lepismatidae > Thermobia > Thermobia domestica. The sequence goes on along the minus strand of NC_137460.1, from coordinate 241,833,887 downwards.
TTATAGAATCTATATAATCTCTTCTACATTTAAGCTGAATTTCACCCATCGCCCTGTTTTGGTTTTTGAGATAAGCAGAAGAATTATTTGTTTTTCATGGATTTTCCATTGACATTAATGTTAATATTTCGTTCTTTTTGACTATGTTCCATCCATTTTAGGCCATTTTGCTTTTGGAGTATAGAATCTATTTAATCTCTTCTATATTTGAGCTGAATTTCAGCTATCGCTCTTTTTGGTTTTTGAGATAAGTGGAAGACTCCATTAACATTAACGTTTTTCATGGATTTTCCATTAACATTAATGTTAATATTTCGTTCTTTTTGATTATGTTCCATCCATTTTAGGACAATTTGGTTTTGGAGAATAGAGTCTATTTAATCTCTTCTACATTTGAGTTGAATTTAAGCCATCTTCCCCAAAGTCGGTTCATATCATTGCAATCGAATAGGCCCTTTGAGTCAGATCATATGGCACCCAAACGTCGAGCTTCTTTCTGTAATTGGCTTTCTCCAGACGGTTTAGCTCTGGTGATGAATGTTTAGGTCATTGGCGATGCCATGACTTTATCTGTCGGTCTTGCTCGATTTCTGCCGCCTGCGATTTCAACCACTGGCTTACACCGGCATGCAGTTCGCCGTCAATATCAAAACGTTGTGTAGCGAGCCATGTCTTTTTAGCTAGGAAGAGGTGGTAGTCGCTCGGCGCCAAATCCGGGCTGTGTGGTGGGTAATCGGAAAACCATCAAAGAGCTCTTGGATACGCTTGACTGTGTGTGGACGTGCGTTGTCTTAAAAACAAAACAAAACAAAAAAAAACTTCCCGCTAAGTTTTCCCAGCACTTGTTTTCTGATGGATTTTAATTGGCTTGTAGTTTTCTGTCAACAAAACTAATCACAGAACGCACCTCACAAGAGGCGGAATTTTCTATTGCAGCGCACATTGTAACAGGTCACAGAAAGCACAGTAAGAGCGTCAAAGAGTCCTCACACTACTTCAACGCGTACTTGAGTGTGGCAACGTTCTGACACCGAGATGGCGACTCTAGCCCCGCCCACTGCCGCGATAGGCCAAAATGTCTGGTACTTTCTGGACAGCCCTCGTATTCAAAGACATCAACATTTCCAGAACAAAAGCGACTGAACCACGTTTTGGCTGTTGCTTTTGATAGCGTAACTTGCCCATAAACAGCACTTTTTTTCACGTGCTTGCGCAGAATTTGCGTTTTCATTGAGATAAAATTATAAAATATAGCACAGTTTTGCAGAAAGTTCACTTATTTTCACGGCGCAATACCTTACGTCTGACTACAAGAATTCCAATACTTTTTGCATATGTACTAGCTCCCAATTGTCAGGTGTGAAATGACTGACCGTGCGATGTGGGACACTAACGCCATTTTGTGCGCAAAAGGCTCATTACTTTGTAAACTACCTGATACTTCACGAATCACGTAAAATAGCATTGCATAGTCTATAGATGGTAGTTAATACATTAGTACAACGAGGAACTTAAGATTTTTTTCTGATTTCAGGATATCAAACTGGTTAGTTGAAGTGTACTTGTTATCAGGAGGATTTTTTTCTTAATTGAACAATCATGTGACTGTCGTTTTTTATAGTCTAGTTCCGATGTAGTGTCACTCTACGTACATTATCTGTTTACAACCAAACATGACTGCTAAGGAATGCATATACGATAGAGCTGGTGTTGTTAAGAAAATGCCTAGACATGGAATGGATGGAGAGTTGGAAGCGATTTCTAAAAATTCTGTAATAAAAGTATTATTTACTTTAGAGCAAGTATACATCAATGGTTCAAAATATGTTGAGTCTGAGTATCATATGTTGAAAGGAGCGTCAGTTCACTTTGACGCGTGTCTTGTTGATTCAGAAACTCTTCTGTACTCAGCGTTGCTAGTTTGGATTGGAGTGAGACCTAATGACACAACATTTGGGGAAAGACAAAGACATAAAATTGAAACTGGGGCTGTATATAAGGTTAAGATTCAAGAACATTTGCGACATTTTCGTGCATTTGCAGCGCTGCTGGATGAATACCCTCCAGTGCCTGTTCTCATTTTGGAGACTAGTTTTATTAATCTCCCAAAAGGAGATGACGTTTTATCCTTTTTCGAAGAAACTGTTAGTAAGAATGACATGGTGAATGTTATGGTGAAACCAGTCAGTGATATGGAGCTATTTGATTGGATAGGTATTATAGCGTGGAAGGAACAAAACAGTGGGCCTCAGTCATGGACATTGAAGCAAGACAGTGCATTCTACAACCAGACCATTTGGAGAAGTATTAGACGATTTCCAGATTTAGAAGAGAATGGTGGGGCTTCGGATAGTAGGAAGCAGATTAATTTAGTTGGAAGAGTGGCTTTAGTGATCACCCCATCGATTGGCCTCATTGTGTTCCGATTACTTGATCGCGAGGAAAAGGCCTTGTTTATGGTTAATGATTTGTACATTGATGGTTGCAAAGTAACTCGGATGTCTGTGTTGAAAGACATTTTGGAAGTCGGAACAAAAGTGTGGTTTGATGCAGTTCGTGTAGATTCACTCACACGCTATGTAGCAGAGATAGTGTGGACAGGGCCGAAACCGACTGTGAGGAAAGGTCAAGTAGCAACTGCATCTTCAGCTAAACGGTCCGATAAGTCTGTGATGGGATTAGTAATAGAAATTACTTCGTCTTCATATGGTCTAATTTCCAGTTACATTGATGGGGAAAGACGTATGGTTCTCCTAAATAGAAGCCATCTGTATGTTGACGGAACTCGATGTCATACGAAGCCATTGAGTGATTCAGTGTCTGTTGGGACGTTTGTGCGTCTTATTGCTGTGAAAGACTACGATGAGAGAAACGGTGCTTCGTACCGTGCTCAGGTAGCATGGGTTGGAACTCGACCTCATAATATAGAAGCGATTCGAGGAGAACCGTCTTTACAAGTTGCTGCTTCGGATGAATTTCTGGGAATAAAATCTACTAAATATAAAACACATTCTGGAACATGTGACGTAGAACCAGAGAGAATTGTAGCAATGAATGTTCCCGGTTATATTCTCACTTTAGGGGAGGAATGTGGGACTGTTGGTTTTAAACTTGGTGACAAATCAGAAGAAGCTTTCTTGTTCAGAGAGGATGTAATAGTGCAGGGGAAAAGGATTAAATCTAACGTGCGATTAGATTTCATTCTGACTGTAGGGCAGAAGGTCATAGTGGATGTAGTAGAAAGTGGTATCATACCCTGGGTGTACTTTGTTTCGAAATTAGTGTTAATAAATGAGGAGCCAGATGTTTCTAAAAGCAGTCAGGACGCTAGTTGTTTACTTCCTGACAGCTATTCTATGTCTCCCTTAATAAGCAGCACATCTTACGGAAATGACTACAATAATGACAAAGCAAAAACTAAAAATGTGTTTGATCTCAGTACAAGTAATGAAAGTTGTAAGAGTGCCGCTAAAAAAATTATCAAAGAGAGTTACAAACCGGTAGGTATTACTATGAGTCCCAAATCATCAAACACTCATGGTTCTCCACATAAATTGCTTGTCAGTGCAGAGTGTCCTGCAGTGGTTACATCAGCTAAACCAGATTTGTATGCAAAGAAATCATACGGCTTTAGCTCATCAACGGATGGTATAGCACCTACAGTACATTCATCTACAGAGAGTCAGATGTCTACTTTAGTCTGTTCTGAAAAGAAAGGATCTTCAAATCCAGGCCCATCCTTAAAGGCAGGATCATCTCCTATTGACTTGTATAGAAAGACTACGTCAGGTGATTTGAAAGACCTGACTGATAAAAAGAGGTGTAAGACTGAATGTTCACCTAAGAAGATACAAAAAGGTAATACAGTGAGTAAATCAAATAATGGATCCTGTGAAGTACTTAATAAATCAGCAGCGAAAAGTAATCCAGATATTATATATGGAGATCCAGTTGAAATTGCTTGTACGTATTATGAGTTAAACTATTCAGATGTAATTTCATCACCTGGTTTTGTTGAACGGAAAAGCCTGCGTGGGAAAATTACAAAAGCAAGCGTAAAAAGTGGTTTTGTTGATTTCACTGTTGGACAAGAGAAGGAGTTAAAATTCCCCATGCAACACGTATATGTTGACCAGAAAAAGTGTTCTCCTGGTGATTGGAAGGAGCACATCCAAGTTGGGAACGACCTAAATTTTGATGTATTTGGACAATATAGCTCTTCCGGCTTCGTTAATTGTTATATTTCTCTAGCTTGGATAGGGAAAAAACCAAAGATCCAGAAGCGGAAACAAGCTTCAGAAACCAAAGCCACAAGGACGGAAATGTCTAATTGCAAACTGAATACTTCTGGTAGCTGTGCTTTTGCATCTGAAGTTACAAGCAAAGGAAAATTTGAAAAAACAGATAGTTACAAGAAAGAATGTACTCGTATGACAGTAACACAAAAGGACATTCCTGACAAAGACTCTAATAAGAGCTGCAGTAAGACTGAAAAATCGGAAATCACAAAAGAAGCACGAACAGAAGTAAAACATGATCTAGACAAATTCTCAGGTAGATTTGGAAGTATTACCTTATTCACAAGCAGCAGTGCTGAAAAAGCATCCCCCAAATTGAGTGCGCAGAAGAAATCGATAAATGAAGAATCGAAACAAATAAGTAAAGCGAATGAAAATATCAATGATCATAAAGTGACGTCATCGTTCCTGTGTAATGTAGATAAGAAAAATGAATCATCGACCGGTAATAAGAAAGATACTTTGTCACGTTCTGATTTGCATGTTACAGAAAGAGATAACAGCAAATTGAATACACATTTTTCAAACATACTACCAACACATGATAAGCATGAGTTGAATGTTAAACCAGTTGCTAGTGTATGTTCAAATAAAACTGATAATACAAACCAGGCATCTAACACACGCACTGACAGAACGAAGTTCACTTTCGGAGTAAATAATCGATCTGATCCTGAAGATAAAAAGTCTTTGACGAGAGACAGTGGAAGATTAAAAGATGGTGAAATTTCTGTCGAACACGAAAGAGTATCTAAACATAATCGAATTGAAGACTGTAAAACTCCTTTGATTGCTGAGGAATTATCAAGGAGTGAAGTTACAAACTCAAGAAATTCTGAAAGTCAAAGTTATGACCATGGCCAAGAATCATCGGAAATTGAAGTTGTTAGTTCAGGGATCGGGAAAGCTCACAGTCAGGATAAAGCTAAGGAATCAACAAAGGGTGAAGCTGATAGTTCAGGACGCGAGGAAGTTCATGGCGACCACAAAACTGATAAAGCATTGAGCAAGAAAATTGTTACGTCAGAAAATTCTGAAGGTTACAGCGTAATACCAGTGGGGAGTGACGTATTAAATAAAGTCGAAGAACGGTCGAAGAGTGAGATTTTTAATTCTAAACATGAGACTCGTTGCAGCAATAATGCTGATGAACAATTGGGGAAAGACGTTAGTTCACGAGAAGGAAGAGTGAATGAAAGTACATGCACGAAGCCACTGGATGATAAACATTTAGAGAAGAAACCTGAATTGGCTACAGAAGCTTCAGATGATGTAAAGAATAAGCCTATTTCACAGTTTTCATCTTGTAATAATTCTCCCTTAGAGAAACTTAGCAGAAGTGTGTCGAAGTTTTGTGAAGACGTGAGTATTCTCGTTAAGAAAATCCACGATTTGCCGAAGATTAATGAGGAACGTAAGAGCTCTCCAGGGATGGACCAATGCAACGAGGAGGCTGTAATTACAAAAGATTCAGTAATTGCTAGGGAGTCAGTGAATACTGTTAAAACATGTGAAAAAGAAGAGAAGTTACCTACTTCAACAATCAAGTCAAATAAGCGCGATGGGGTCATAGATATTGAGTGTGTCTACGATTCTGTTCATTCAGGAAGTGCATCTGAGTTTGTGAAAGGACAAGATACTCGAAAGATTGGAAAGGATTCAGGTACAGAAGTAAAATGTTCATCGTTTTTGCAGGATTTAGAGAAAATGTCAGATGATATCTTGAAGGCTGGGGAGATTTATGAAGCAGTTGTAACAGAGGTAGTGCCACCGCATGGTTTTATCGCCTCTGTGAGACTTGGTGGGAAAATATATAGTATGTTTAATCAAATTCAAAGTTTCCAAGTTGGAAGTGAACATGATAAAGAACCGCTAAGCAGTGAAACTGTAACTAAACTCGTCGCAAAAGATGACATAGTGAAAATTAGGATCAAGAACAGAATGTCAGCTGACGAAGAACGCAAATGGATGTCTACTGTTGCCTGGACATGTACGAATTTACCACAAGATTCAGCGTGTACACAAACCACTAATCCTGAACTGGTAGGCTCATCACTTCTCCCGCAGCCCGAAATGAAAGGCATAAATGCAGAAGATGAAGATGGAAATTCGAAACGTGAGCACATTATAAAGAGTAGCGATTCAACATACATGATGACTGATGAGCTCACTCAAAATACTTCTGCTGCGCGTTCAGAGCAATTAGATAGTCAGAATAAATCGGCGACATCATGCATTACCGAAGATGTACAATCACCGTCAAGTAGACCTGAAAATAAGTTATCAAAAGTTGAAGCTAAAAAAATTGCAAAACCTCTCCGCGTAACCGAGTGCTGTGGCAAAGTATTACGTTTCCTCTCAGACTCTGAAGGTATTCTGCAATTAAATATTTTCTCTGGTGGTACGAGTGAGGTTCTATTTAATAGGAACGTTTTGTGTATTAATGGATCGTCTTGTGATGGGAAGAAGCTGTCCACATGTTTGAATGTAGGAAGCAACGTTAGTTTCGATGCTGTAAAATTGGATCAACCTCATAGTTGTGGTGCTGAGTACGAAGCAACACGTGTGTGGTACTTCAAATGTACACTGAATTGCCCAAGCTCTGTGGAATCAGACAGTTTAAATAGTAAAAAGGAAGTATATACGGGTGGAACTGGAAAAATCAACTTCATAATAAATCGAAATGAAGCTGTGATTGTGGGAAACGTAAAGAACGTAAACTGCAAAATACTTTGTAATAGAAATATTGTGTTTATTAATTTAGAAAAATGTTCTCCCAAAGTCCATATCGGTGATTGTGTGATGGTTGGAGCGTGTATTTATTTTGATTGTGTTGCTTTACCAAAGAAGCACCAAACGGGAGCTGAATATGAGTGTGTGTTGGCATGGGTTGGTAAAAAACCACGAAATGTAATACCTGAGCAAGTAACAAGTCCTTCAAGCTCAGCTGAAACACAGAAATTATTATGCTACAAAGATATATTGAACGTTGAAACCATATATGAAGGTGTTGTAACAAAGTTTAGTCCACCATATGCATTTATTATTACTATCAAGCTCGATAATTGTTCTATTGAAGTGTTTGCTTTAACCAGTTTCTATAGCTTGAAACGTTTAGGTGATAAATTACGATTTGGAGTTTTCGCTCAGCAAGTGGTCGCGATTGGCGACACAGTGGAAGTTAAAGTACAGAAATCTGATAAGTCTAAGGTGCATAAGAATAAGTACGATTGGGTAGCAGCTCATGTTTGGAAAATAAACCGTGAAGAAGGCAAGAGTGATACGGAAGAAAGAAACGTAGTTGGTGACAAAATCAGTGCTGCTGTAAGTAACGATGAAACCAGTGCGTCATCAGAAGACAAAGTTGTTGTAGTGTGTGGATCTGGAAACTCAGTGGAATTCGAGAAGAACAAGTGTGATCTTGGAGTGCCCATGCGAAACGTGAGTTTGGCGGAGGTTCCTTCTAAAGGTGAGTACAGCTTTTTCAAGTACGTGTTTCATGAAAACAACAGTACCGGTCTATCCCATAAACTGTGCAACATATCTGCACTTGAAATACAACACAAAAGTGACAAAACTCAGAACACTTCCTGGCGAATTCAGCTCCACAAGATACATCACTATTAGTGCTAAGCAGACATAACATGTATGACGATAAAATTGTTTCGTTTTGTGCCTCTGTCTTTTTCTTTTTTAAGACAAAATAAAGGGCATGTCGCCAAGATCGTTTCGTAGCGTCGATGGCAGAGATACAAGGACTCGGAAAAAAAGGACTCTTTAAAAACAAAGTTTTTTTTCTGCTTCGCTTTTTTTTTTCTTTTTTTGCTTGGGAAATTATTGACCTTTTTCGAAATTGTACTGCAAACTGATAAAGCAGACTTTGTTTCGCTTCTCTACAACACAAAAACTCATTTAATTAGTGGTTGATGCAGATAATAATATGAAACCTCAAAAATAATCCATGAATTTGGAAAAGATACATGTTTACATTATAAATCCGAAAGGATTAACCAATATATATAATAACGTTTTTTTTAATCCTCTTTTATACAAAAGTAAGTACTTTTTTTAAAAAAAAAGAAAAAAGAAAATACAATCCTGAAGGTTTCGGAATTTTTTACAAGGGAATTCAACGTATCATTAACCGGCTTCTATCGAGAAGTCCGGGATTGAATCCCGTATTCGACCATTCGGACAAAAGCTTTTAATAACGTTGGTGAATGTAGAGATAGTGCGTGTACTATGAGTCGTGGCCGTTTAAATCGTTTTTGTTACTAATTATCAGCAGTGACGGATTTTCGAAGTGGGTTAAGGTGCGAAGTCTTTCGGTCGGAAGCGTGTTCCACGAAATTACGGAATTTCTAAATCAAACGAAATATTAGTTATGCCTCTACTCATAAACTTCAATCTCCTCCCCCCAAAAAATTAGAGATATTTACAATATATATATATATATATATATATATATATATATATATATATATATATATATATATATATATTAATCAGAGAAACTCCTTCCAGAATACTTTTCTAAATCCGCCACTGATTATCAGTAATGTCCGGATTTGTATGTAATTACATATTTTTCCTTCATATGTAAGTTCGTCTAATCCTTAAATCTTTGTGATACACACCTGTAGGGTGCTTCAACTCAAGTTTCATATTAAATATTTTTACATATTTTGACCAATATTACATATTTCTATGGTTTCTACATACTTTTTACATAACACTGTCTTAAAATTTTGCGTTTACTGAAACTTTAATTTAAAAAAAAAAAAATTAACTCCTACTGTGCAAGGCTTGCATCTAGATTCAATCTTCATTTTAAACATATTTCAAAATCATGAAATAACATTTATTAAGACCTTTTTGCTCCTGCAAGCGATCTTTTCATTTATTTTACTCTCGTTAAGAGTACACGGAGTGGGCTACAGAATATTTCAATATAAATTAGTAATTCTCAACTTATTCCATATCACGCCTCCCTTTTATTACATCCTCTTGCCAGTGACTCTCGTAAGTACCTTCTTGGTTGTAATAAGCGTTTTAGGTAGATTTTAAAATTTACCTACTATGGAGATTTCACACAATCTATCAATATATACACGGCAAAACAAAAGTCTTCACCATTCTTGTGTGTTGAGAACGGGTTGAGGGAGAATGATGAAACTTGAAAGTGGTCTGACGCATCAGATGGTGCTATCAAGCATCATGGCGTACATCTTTGCTTGGTATTCGAAATTTCAAATACAAAGGGAGTCATGTTACATGTTTTAAGGTTAGAATTTTAGATTAGATTAGATTTATTAATCATTCTCTGGACCATGCTACATGTAGATTTGTACAAAATGGTATAGAACTCGTCAGTACATAATTTCGATACGATATTTAAAACAAATACAATGCTCTAGTGTTCAACAACTTGTGAAAATAGATATAGGCTAAACCAATTCTACAATCTATATAATATATATATATATATAAACTTAATTATTATTTTAAGTACTGTATATTTGTATAAAAACTACATCAACTGACATAAATCTAGTATATACAATTGGAATTTAATTACTTTTGGAAGTTTCAAAATTTACTGCTAAGATATTCATTTACAGTATAAAATGTGTTTTCTAATAGCAGTTTGCGCACTGAGTTCACAAAGAAACTCTTTCCATGACTATTTTTGATGTACCCAGGTAGTTTATTGCACAGCTTTACACCCATATAGATGTGTGATTTTCCGTATGCTGATGTTCTATGATACACAGTGGATAAGTTATCTTTTCCACGCGTAAGGTAGTTGTGAGTATCACCATCTCTTTTAATATTATCTAAATGATCCCAGGTAATTTTCAGAAGTTCAAATATGTATAAAGAAGGGACTGTCATCATATTCAAGGATTCAAATATTTTCTTGCAGCTGGTGCGTTTCGATGATTTAGTAACGATTCTTAAGACACAGTTTTGTTGTTTAAATATATTCTGAAGCTCCGGCGAAGACCCCCAGAACGCAATTCCGTATTTAATATGAGAAAAGAATATGGCATTGTACAGGGACAGAATTGATTGCAGATTAAGTATTGGGACTAGAGTTCGTATTATGTACATAGCCTGGGCTAATTTTTTGTTTATTTTCTCTACGTGTTCTTGCCATGAAAAATTATCATACCTAAAAATTTTACAGTATCAGTACAGTATTACAGTATGATTATTATTTTACAGTATTGTACAGTAAATGTACATACTTCATAATTCAATGATATCTGTGGCAGTTGATTTGATATTCTGTGAGATAAATGGTAGAAATCACACTTTGTTTTATCTGCATTTAGTTTTAATTTATTTGAAGAAAACCAATGCGTGAGTTGGGATGTTGTAAGATCAATGGTTTCGTACAAGCTATCTCTGTCTTTCTCAGTTACTATTACTGTTGTGTCATCAGCAAAAAGGAGTAAATTACCCTTCTCTATATTTAAGGATAAATCAAAGATATAGAAGAAAGAGTATTGGTCCTAATACCGATCCTTGTGGAATACCTTTTCTATTTATTCTTTCATTTGAGTTTATTTTGCTCAGACTTTTAGCTGTTTCGTCCATATGAAGAATTTGTACGATTTATTTACGATTGTACAAGTATGATTCGAACCACTCCAAATGCCATATTTTTCTAATTTACCAAAAAGTATATCATGGTCTACACAATCAAACGCTTTTGCCGACAGTATTGGCTTTCTGATCAACAGACGTTATAGCTACTTTGATATGTTCATATATGGTAGTAATTGTGGATTTGCCTTTTATAAATCCGTGTTGCGTTTTCGTGATTAAGTTTCGTTCATTAATGAAACTTAGTAGTCGCTTACATACTATTTTTCAACAAGTTTTGAAAAAACAGAAGAAAGTGATATGGGACGGTAGTTTTCTATTTCGTTTTTACATCCTTTTTTGAACAAGGGTTTAACGACTGAGAGTTTTAGTGCATCAGGGAAGATTCCTTGGGAAAATCACTCATTAATGATGTCTGCTAATGAAGGTGCGATAATGTGGACACATTTCTTCAAAAGAAACTGTGAAATATGATCCATTCCTGCAGATTTTTTATTATCCAATTTACTTACTGCTTCCATGAGCTCTTGTGGGGAAGTTGGGGTAAGGAAGAATGACCTACTGATGTACTTAAGCGGCTGTATTCTACTTGTGTCACTTGGGGTAGGTATATCACGTATAGCTTTCTCTGCAACCGTACAAAAGTAATTATTTAAGCACTCAGAAACCAACTTTGGGTCATTTGTAGTAAAGTTACTGCCTTTTATACGTAACCCTATATTTTTGTGTTTTTCATTTTTCTTTCCTAATTCACACTTTATTATTTTCCACGACTCTGCTTTTATTCTGTGCGTTGTTTATTTTATTACTATAATAGTCCCTTTTGGCTTTATTAATAACTTTTTTGTACAGGGATTTATATTTTTTATAATAATCAAGATTTTTTTTTTTTGCTGAGTTTGAACAGCTCTTTTAGTTTCATACTAGAAACCCTAATGCCATGTGTAATCCACGATTTGTTACGTGTGTTGTTTACTTTTCCATTGGATAAAGGGAAGGCACTTTCAAATAATAGTTTAAATTTACAAATAAAATATCTGTACATGTCATTAACGTTAGGATTGACAGTTTCGTCATTTACAAAATTTTCGCTTTCAAGCAAAGAGAGAAATGTTGCTATTTTGTGTTCGTTATAGATCTTTTCCCTAACATCCTTATAGTTTGTTCGCTATCTTTGGAAAAACGTGTCAAATACAACGCTTGTGCTACGTGGTTATTCAATGTCATGTTAAGAGTATGGGATCTGTAACAATTTAGATGAAGATTTGTAAATACATTGTCAATTGAACTGCAGGAAGATCTCGTGAAATGAGTTGGTTCAAATATTGTCATATGTAAATTAAAGCTTGATAAAATATTGAGGAATGTATCACGCATTGTGGTTGATTCTTTTGCATCTATGTTAAAATCACCACATAGTATAACTGTATTATATTTATTGGTGACTTCACTTAAAACCTGTTGTAGTTTTTTTGAAGAATATACATACTTTGGAGTCTGGGGTGCGATACACTACAATAATAATTTAATTAGTTGTTTTATTTGGTAACTCTACTGCAGTATATTCAAAATGTCTATCAATGTTTTCTATTTTATCAATTACTTTGGGGCGTGAAGGGTTAAGTGTGTTTTTCATTAATATGCAAACACCCCCACACTTCATTGTATTTCTACAATAACTACAAACCAAACTATAACCCGGAATAATTATTTGTTCATTTACCTCAAGCCAGTGTTCTGAGAGACATAATACATCATATATCTCTAACATAATTTCTAAATCAATTTGTTTATTCCGAACTGATTGTATGTTTTGATAATTCATTGGACTCTTTGTATTTAATTGAAATCTAAAATTTATTTTCCATTGAATTATTTTCGTCTGTAAGCCTCTGAATTGAACTCTGTACGAAGGACAATTCAGAGACGTTCACATGTTTCCCTGTTTCTGCCACGAAAGGGTGAAAGGAGAAATGCAAAATGCACTAGTCCCCTGTTTGTTCAAAATAGCATGGAGAGCTTTTGCAATAACGCTCTTACCTGATCTATTTAAGTGTTGGCCGTGGCGTGTGAAATATTTTCTTTCTACTGACTCTGTTTCCAAAAAAACTAAATTTTCAAATTGTTTATATACCTTTTCTATCTTATTGTTTGTTTTTCTAATAGCAAGATTAACACAGGAGTTTTGTAATAGATCATTTCTAAGTGGTAGACCAACAACAATGACTTCACTTGTTACATTTCTTTATAGAGTGGAGAGTAATGCTGAAACTGCCTTATTTCCTTCATTATAGGCGACGTCATTTGACCCACTTATAATAATTATACAGTCAGAAGGATTCCTAGATGTATCAATACCTTTCATTACTTCATTACTTCTAGCACCTGGTTTCACGTACCCAGTTATAGACACTGATGGGTTCTTTTCTTGAATTATCTTGGCCAGACCTCTACCATGGCTGTCAGCATAAACACTTATGCATTTCTTTCCTTTATCCTTACCTTTTTCTTTCATTTTTAGATTTCTGACTACCACTTTCATTACCTAACATACCATCACTTAATAAAGGAGCTATTTCTGTTATTAGTCACGGATTTACCACATGTCACCGTGACTGCTTTCTTAACAGATCCTTTCTTTCCAAAACCTGACTCTAACCTATTTTGCACTCTAGTTACCTTGGTTTTTTTCTGGTGAGATTTTATTGTACTCTGCACCGTTTAAAATCTGAAAACGATTTGAAGTACATATAGGTGAGGGGTTAACACTTAAGCTGGAGGAAGGTACTGTTCCTTTCACAACTGATGACCACGTTGGTTTGTGGGATGCGATTATATCCGCATTCCTAGTTAACACGTTGCTTCCTGCATAAACTTCGTTCACTCTGCTAGTGCGTTCTTTTAGTCTATTAATATCTTCAAGAAGTATGTTTGATTTCTTCTTTCGAAGCTAATTCAGCAGTCAGCTTAATACATGAAGAGCACGGGACCAAAGAGCACACATTTTCATGTTCGTCTTCAACGTCCCTGTTTGATCAGTAGTATGGACATACTGTTTCGATTTAGATCTTGTTGTTATTTGTGAGTAATTTCTTATATTGAGGTTACATGTAGAACATAGTGATTGTACACTATTACTGTTTTTGCACCTTTTGCATAATGTGTTATCCAAGTTCATTCTAGATTGATACATTGTGGGCATTTTCTGCCTCAATATTTATAATAATGCACTGATATATAAAATAATTTAAAATATTTTAGCACTTCACTGTAGTAATCACATTGTTATACATAACCATCTACACAACGAAATTATTTCTATTTATTATAGTACGTATTTTCCTTATTACTATTTATTAATTTATGTTAAATTCTTGATTAATTTCTACGATTTTTATGCATACTTAAATCCTCCGTTTCGTTTAATTTGAAGAGGTAACACACTACGATTCACCATCGGTCGTTAGTGAGTGTAAAGCGGTCCGCTCAAACTGTAGAATCGCATTCTGTGATGCGAGAGGAACGTGCTTTATATGGTGGGAAAACAATGGCGGCTAATTAGCGTCCCTTGCGTCCTTGAAATTTCTAAAGAAAATAGTGTATTGCTAAACTGTTATGTGTAGCCACATGAAAAATGCACGTATTTCTTCTGCGAGCACTATAATGTCTTAGAAAAATATGGAATGTCCCCCAGAAATACAGTTATTTTAGCCCCAAAAGCAAGTCATTTCGGAGTTACCACCGCTTCTGAAAATGTTCTAGTTATGCCTTTAGGGGCTAAGCTCGCGTTTCGTGGAGGCGGGTGAGATTTTTGTTGCAAACTTTGATTACTATTTCAGAACACGATGCTAATAAAATTATTTTGAAGTAATAAATTTTCGAAAAGTAATGTTTGAAGCACACACCATGTTGTGCTAACTCTAGAATATATTTCTGGAAGCCTATGTAACTGGTTGTTTTTTGAGTCAATAATTTATTGAAGAAAGGTAATACTTGGGACATTCAAAGCCCAATGAATCCAAATCCATTGTCAATCAAGTTCAGTTTTGCTTAGCAAATGAATTCTATTTCAAAACGTAATACCTTCGCAGTCAAGAGTTCAAAACAAATGTTATTAAAACCATGCAAAAGGCGTGGGATATTTTCATAGGACAGCCGCTAGACAGGTGCGTCAGTGGGACTTGAGGGCAACCGCTCCCATTCCCACCCTGAATTTCAGATTTTGAGGACAGCAAGGCAGTTTTAGAAATCTTTTAATGAGCAAACTCCAAAGGAACAAGCTTGAGGTCCTTACACCGAATAAATACGGAGAACATTCAGATGATTAGAAGTGGGAAGTTAGTTAGGCAAAATTTCCAGAATTTTAAGCAGGCCCAAAACTTGAAAGTAGAGCCACCTTTGGAATCCTTGGGCCAAATATATATATATATATATATATATATATATATATATATATATATATATGAGAGAGAGAGCAATATAGGCTTGTAGCTCTTTACGGCCAATGGTAATGGATTATAACTGATCAAAATCCGTATTTATTCTATGTAAGGACTTCAATTTTTTTCTGTTGGACTTTGCTCAGCAATAGATTTCTAAATCTGCATTATTGCCCTCAAAATCTGAAATTCAAGGTAGGGGGCGGATGACTTCTAAACAGATGCACTTTTAGCGTCAATCATATAAAACTAGATTGCACCTTGTCCGTCCTTGTCACAAAGTTTTTCTTTCTTTCGTTTCGGATTCGTGGTTGCGAAGATATGACGCTTTCCGTCAGTATATTCTTTTTGACACACCATGCATTTACGTAACGTAATTATGCATCATTGACTATGACATTCGGAGCTTGACTTGTTAACAGGGTGGAAAAAAATCATGATTTTTTTCAAAAAAATCATTTTTGTTGATTTTTTTGATTTAAATCGATTTTTTTGATTTAAATCAAATCTTTTTCTTCATATAATACGAGTCGCGAACTGAAGAAAAAACATTAGGAATTGGCATTAAATGTTAATTATGTCATTTAAGTGAAAGTATTGGGTTTTAATTTTGAATTAATTCCCAATCGTTAACCTATTTCAATCCCAAACAATTAGTTTTAAATTAATTCCCAATTGTTAACCTATTTCAATCCCAAACAATGTTTCTTCAGCATTAAGGAAAAAGTACAGCAATGTATATCAACATGACACTTTTCTTTTCACGAAAGTTACTGATATTTGGCAGGGGCATATTTTTAAACAATTGGAACTAGCTAACGGCACGAAATACATATAAAGTACGTAAATTTCGCCTAAAATTAACTAACTCACTCTATGACCTATGGAACCCGGAGGTTCAATGCCATGTTCACAAAAGCTCTCCACTAACTTCTATCCTTAGTCAACTGGATCCAGTTTTTACTTTGTATTCCTATTTCTGCGAGATGCAACTTAATATTGTCCTCACATCTGCGCCTAGGCCTTCCTAATGGTCGTTTTCCGATTGGACTTCTAGTTAAAACTTTGAAAGCATTCCTACTTTCTTCCATTCTCGCTATATGTCCTGCCCACCTGAGCCTCCAAGATTTGATGACCCTAACAATATTTGGTGAATGGTATAAATTATGCAGTTCCTCATCATGAAGTTTTCGCCACTCCTCATTTCTGTTACTTTTGGTTCCGAATATTCGTTTCAGGATTTTATTCTCAATTACTTTCAGTCTGCGTTCTTCCCTCAGCGTAAGCGACCATGTTTCACAACCATACAGCACAACAGGCATAATTATCGTTTTATATATTTTAAAGCTTCAAATTCCTCGACACAATTCGCGACGATAAGAGATTTTGAACTGAATAATAACACGAATTCCCTGCAGCACTTCCAAAATAAAAAAAAAAAATCAAGATGATCAGTTCCAGAAGAAGAAACACTTGTGATTGTTAAAAATATGCTTTATGTGACGTGAAAAACAGTTTAAATGCGAGTTGTCCGTGCATTTAAGACATCTATACAGCAGGCACGTTTTTATACTTTTCTGTTGGCTATTTTATTTCCTCTGACAATTTTTCCTGCACAGGCGCGGCAAATTTTCTGCGATCACATCGCAGATCGCGGCATGTTCTGCAATGGGGTCAAGTATACACTTTATCAAAAGTATTATTCGATATTTTAACGCATCCAAAATTTGTCATATTACGATCCCGAGGAACTTTATGTATTTAGTACATAAATTTAACCCCAAATTTTTAAATTTTTTTGTTTGTTTGTTTCGGAGAGGGGATCGGACCCCTCTAAATACGCTCCTATTATCTGGAAACAAACAAATAGACGTAGACACAAAAGAGTTTACATCTTAAATGTCCATGGCGATTTTCCCGTTGGAATAGAATTTTTAAAACCTTGTGTTACAAAGACAAGAAAGCAGGGTTCACCCGTTACCCGTTCAAACGGGATTTTCCCTGATCATTCTCTACATTATACTTGTTTTCATACTGTGCTTACATACATTTGAGTCTCATTGTATTATGATTATTATCTTCCATGATCGAAATGATAGAAGAGAAACGGGATTTTACTTACTTTCACTTTACATTAATTCATTTCGGAATTTGATTTAAATCAACGATTTTTATTTAAAAAATCAAGTGATTTAAATCTTGATTAAAATCGTGATTTAAATCAGACTGATTTAAATCAATCCACCCTGCTTGTTAATCATTCTCACCCTGCAGCGTGCACTATATAATGTTAATATCTTAAATTTATGACAGAGGAGGGGGAAATTAGCCCTTTTGTTTCATTTATTTCGGACTCCTGGCTACGAAGATCCTACCTTTGCTGAACAAAACTGAACCTTTCTGAAAATGGACTTGGATCGCTTGTGCTCTAAAAATATTTTATAAAAACTGAGTTGGATGCAAATTTATCCTGCAATCCAAGTTTGTTCGAAACGCATACAATTAATTTGTTTAGTTAGATTGATTACAGTCTTACATCAGTAGCAAGGATATATTAAACAGAGCTTTTTGTTTAAAGTGGGATCCGAACCACAAATTTTGAAATTTTATTTCGGATTTCAGTCAAAATCTATACAGCAAATTCCGACGTCTCGTGCCTCTACTCTCAAAATTTAATGTTAAAAGACCGAAAATTGCTCCCTGTAGCGTGGTACATACATACAGACAGACGAACAAATTGAGATCAACTTGTCCCAGAAACACATTCGGCACTGATGTTACAATAAGTATCACGCTTTAATGGTTAATTACGCGGGAGACTGCCATACCTTGTGCATTCTCTCGTGGTCCCTTCATACAAGCTATGCCAAGATGTAAAGTTTTTAAGAAAATTTAGGACTGAGGTAGGGAAGGGGGACGAAATAAATTTTTCATAATATAAGGAAAAAAAAAATTGTTGATACAAAATTAATTCTTACCTGAAGTTTCTAGTTGCATCTCAACCAATTCACTGACGTTAGAGTCATCAGAAGCAATTTTCGGATCAGCACTATTACCAATTTGTTTGAGTTTCCAGTTTTTTCACAGTATTGTATTTTTCGTAATGATTCTTCATTCATTTAACTAAACCAACCATTTCTTCCTTACACGTTTTGCAACGAGCTCGTATGGTCATTTATCTGATGGAGTTTGAGTTACTTTAATAAATTTCCTCGAAAATATGTACTTTTTTCTTCCCGTAAAACTCATGTTAAACGATTCCAAGTTGTGCGGAAACTGAGAACCAACATGTACTGTATCAACGAATGCCTGTGACGTTTTTATTTCAGAACCCCAATTTAGCAAATAACCTTTGGTTGCTTGCTTTCTGAATACAAAACAAAAGATTGTTTCCATGATAATTATTTTATTTATTTTTTTAAATATCAGTTCTACAAGTAATCCAACCTTAGACTACGACACTTTCTCGCAGGTTAACTGAGAAGCATTTAAACAATACAATATACGTTAAAAATAAGGGAAAAAAAGAGATAAAATAAATTGCAGATCACCATATTGACTTGCTGTAGCCACGAAAAATCAACACATTGACATGGGAAGAAAATAGTCTTCTGAATGGGAGCACTTTTTGACAATATTCCTTCTCTGGCAGATTTTTTCACAAAAATAAAATAGAATAAAAATAAACATGTTTAAAACAAGTCTTAAAAAATACACGTGTTTAAAACAAAATGTTTAAAACGTATACATAATTTGTTTTAAACAAAACAACCCTGGTCCAAAGTAGACAAAAGGCAAGCCTTAACAAAAGTGGACGTGAAATACTTCGGGGGGAAGACGGAAGTGTTAGGGACCACCTGCTCCACGGTTCATCGTGTTCGGAATAATGCGTCTTGCGATGTAATTTGTCACGGTATATTTCACCTATTTTTCACGTATAAGCGTTAAACAAAACATCAGAGCACGCGTTATTCCGAAAACGAGGGACCATAAAGCTGGCTGTGTCTAACACTTACGATTTTTCCGCCAAAGCATTCTATGTCCTCTGTTGTCAAGACTAGTCTTTTATCTACTTTGGGCTCCCTTGAAATCTGAGAATTCTGTTGATAACATGTCTGGGAATTATACCTTATAGAGAATCTATTGCACACCCATCGCACGTTGATGAAATATGCATTTTTGGATTGCATATGTATGACTTCCTATGGTGCTAATATGAACCACCACTCCACGGTTTCTCGAATTAGGAATAGCATGTGTTGAAATTTAACTTTTCGATGCTTTAAGACAGCCCTGGCTCTGAAATTATGCACGTTTTCCAACAGATCTATATGACCTTTTTCGCTGACTTTCATGTGAGGAATCACCTCGTTTATTTTGTCAGTATCGTTCGTTGACGCCCTGTATAATATATATTGATTGTATTTTAATCTTATAACTACTGTATAGCAAAAAAAAAAAAAAAAAAAAAAAAAAGTTATGAATATGGACCTACCATAGAGCTCTATATTTTCGACTCGAGGAAACTTCACAAAATACCTGTCATATGCCCATACACTACTTGAGACGCTTCCTCTGTGAGAGTCAGCTAAGCTAAACTTATATGTTTAAGTATAACGTGCTTGTGTGGATTTAAATGACTCAAAACTACACTTGAATTGACATTAAATAAACGTTTGGCAGAAAAGTCAACACATGTTTTGTGTTGATTAGTGTAGAGTCCCTGGTTCGACCCCAGCCAAGTTTGTCGTGGACAACATCGTGTCTATGGATTTTCTTGGGGTCAGGGCCGTTTTTAACCTCCCCGACGCCCTAGGCACTTCAAATTGTTACGCTCCTCACTATTTCCAGAGAACCCTTACCAGTTATTACCTTGCCAGTTTTGGTTCGGAAGGATTTTCCCCTTTTAACTCTCTTACTCTTTTCCTTCTCTTTGTTTTTGCTCTTTGGAAGGTCTTTCCATTATCCACCACCTATGGACCCGCTTTGTCCCGGACTGGCAACCGGCAGCCATAAGGAAAGGATGGTGGCATGATTTTTGCCACCCTTGTTTATTTCTTACGTTGTATTGCATTTATAGGTTTCTCGTAAATTATTGTAATTAAAAAATGCACAAGAAATCATTTCCACTGTTTCAGCTTTTGTCTGCTAATAGCAGAAAACATGCATTTTTCCTAATATTAGTACAGTTAATAATTTGTATTCACCCTCATTTACCAAGTAATATAAATCTCTATTTTCAGTTAACAAAAGTAAAATTATACATACCATATTTACATTAGCCGCCGAGATCTAGTTTGTTTGTAACCAGGTAGTTCAACCGGAACGGAAATGACGTTTTCTGCACCAGCGTATTTTAATTTTTTCCCTTTTTACGCCCTCCAATTTTTGCGCCCCAGGCACGTGCCTAGCGTGCCTAAGTGGAAGAGCGGCCCTGCTTGGGGTACTCTTTCTTCCACATTCTCATTCGACCAATTCTTCCATCATCATTCACTTATCTTAATCATCCATCTCCCTTAGTCTAAACGACATATCGCAGGATGTTAACCTGAAAGATTTTTGTGTTGATCAATTCATCTGTTCGTTATGTATTAGTATGGAGCAGAATTTATAGGACGGCTTGATAGAAACATTTTTCATACTAGCTCAGTTACCATAGGCTTTCGTTACTCATAAAAGTGCATAAGATTCTTCCTACCTTTGAACAGTTGCCAAAAATTTGAACAGTATGCATACATTTGATGGCGTAATCAACTGTTTTCGCTCTGTGAACACTAATCGTGACTGCTGCTTTTCAGAAAATCGAAATGTGATCTTTTATAAAGACGTACAATTGTAAGGAAAATCAGCGAAGCAAATCGATCACGAGATTGAGAAAGTATAAGTAAGTAATTTTCCGATGTATGAGGTTCTGAAAATAATTATTTCAAGCGCGCAATCAAATTTGGAAAGTGTATCATTAAGCAGTGGAGAATTTTTTCTGCTTATGCAGGGGTGCCCACAAGGGGGGCTATGACGCAAACTGCGTCATTGAAATATTTGGGGGTGTTAAAAATCTATATAAATATGTTTGAGGGGGTGTAAAAATTAATCGAAAAGTTTTTTTTCCCCATGGAAGAACACCTACGGATAGACAATTGAGGGGGGGCGTCACGAACATGAGGGGGGTGGGCACCACTGGCTTATGCAAAGAAAAAGTGGGATAAGAACATCAAACACTTTGTGGGTAAAAGAACGAAACTGTAAACGAGAAAAGTAGAAACCCTATGAAAATGCGTTCACATATTTCCTGTTGCCCATAGTCATTCATTGCGCCCATGTAATCGTGAAACTTCGTTGTGACTTAGACTACGAAACTTTGCACCAATCACCGTATTCCTGGACTCTACTTCTCGTTTCGTGTTTCGCCGACTCAAAGAGACTCTGGTAAAAAATGGTGATGGCTGAAATGGAAAAACTTTTTGCAACGCCAAAGTACAGAGTTCTATAATGGAGGCATAATTTAGATGTTGCCTGAAAAAAATATATATGAAAGTTCGCAAAGTTCACATCTAGACTAGTGAGAAATATATGAGGGCTATTTTCATCTTCATTAAAAGCCGTTAGGGGAGAACCACTTGAAATGACGAAACGAGGATTAAACAGAACTGTTCATTGGACGTTGTCGCCATTATTATTTAACTTTGTGCTGGAATACGCCATAAGGAAAATCAAAGATAGCAACCAGGGCCTAGAGTTGAACGGCATTCACCAGGTTATGGCATATGCTGATGATGTAAATTTAATAGGGGATGATAGGAGAACAGTAGAAATAAATGCAGAGATCTTATTAAACGCTTGCAGGGACATGGGTTTAGAAGTAAATGCAGAGAAAACTAAATACATGGAAGTGCGTCGGGACCGTAATACGGCAAATTGTGGAGGCGTTAAAATATTAAATAATGCTTTTGATAAAGTGGATACTTTCAAATATTTAGGATCAATATTAACAGACGAAAATCATATTCACGAAGAAATTAAATGTCGACTAAAAGCAGGGAATTCGTGTTACTATTCGGTTCAAAATCTCTTGTCGTCGCGAATTCTGTCGAGGAATTTGAAGCTTAAAATATATAAAACGATAATCATGCCTGTTGTTTTGTATGGTTGTGAAACATGGTCGCTTACTCTGAGGGAAGAACATAGACTGAAAGTATTTGAGAACAGGATCCTGAGACGAATATTCGGACCCAAGAGGAACGAGAATGGGGAATGGCGGAAACTTCATAACGAGGAACTACATAGTTTATTCGGTTTACCCAACATTGTTACGGTCGTCAAGTCTATGAGGCTTAGGTGGGCAGGTCATGTAGCTAGAATGGAAGAAAGTAGAAACGCTTTCAAAGTCTTGACTGGTAGACCCATAGGAAAACGACCATTAGGAGGACCTAGGCACAGATGGGAGGACAATATTAAGATGGATCTCGCAGAGATAGGAATACAAAGTAGAAACTGGATGCAATTAGCTAAGGATAGAAGTCAGTGGAGAGCTTTTGTGAACGCGGCACTGAACCTCCGGGTTCCATAGGCCATAGAGTTAGTTAGTTAGTTAGTTCATTGGACATTGCCCTGTCCCCATCCAATAGACAGACTCTTGCATTTAATCATTGTGGAGTGGTAAACTTAAAAATATACAGAATACAATCGAAGCGCGCACCAAGTATGAACTACATAATGATTCCTGCAGGCAGAAGGGTATAAGGAAGCCACAATTCGTCACAGAATGAGTGGAGATAAAACAGAGGTCTGTATTGGCATTGCCCTCTCCCCATCCGATAGACAGACTCTTCCGTTTAATCATTGTGGAGTGACAATCTTGAAAACCTGTAGAGTGCAGTTAAAGCGCGCGCCAAGTATGAACTACATGATGATTACTGCAGGCGGAAGGACATAAAGCAGCCTCAATTTATCGTCGGAATACTAAGGATTATGTCTATGGTGTGATGCTTGTATGCAAGACTACGAAGGCGGCGAAGGGTTAAAACTATGGCGGCAGACGATGTTGAAGCGTGAATCACGTGATTCGCGAACGGCGTCGATAACTGTTTCTGAAACTGTCTGCCGAGTTCCTTGTAACTTCAAAATCAGCACTTGGAGAAATCTGGGCGACTCTAATGACTAGTTTTGTCTTGTCTTCGTTTTATTATCTCATCTTCGTTCTTCTTTGGCAGATTAGCAAAAAAAAAAAAAAGTCTTTTAGCATTTCTTTTCGCTTTCTTTTCGCTTTCTGCTAAGGTACGAACTTCATGCATGGAATTTTAAAATTAGAACGAAGGCCTTTCAGTAGGATGTGTATCCTTCTTCTAGCCTTTAATTAAAACGGATCGTCAGTGGTGGAATTGCAATTTTTAGACCCTCCACCGGACTACTACTCAGGACTCAAGTGATAAAACGTTCAGTCTAAACCACCACCTCTTGCATTTTTCTGAAATCACTGTGTTTCATTACGCTCGAAAAGTGATCACAGATAATAAGAAAGAGAGTATAGTTGACGTATTTTGTGATCACTGTGAATGAAAAGTTCAATAAACATACTGTTACTCTCAATAAAATTTACCTAATACCGGTTAACACCTTTTCTGTCCTGAATAACCGTCTAAATTCTGTTCGCAAGTGATTTCACAAAGTGTGCAGGCGATGTGAATCCACTTACCCGTAAGTGGATTACGTAGTGTCAGCAAAGTACGAGGATACCTATTTCTGGATTTCACTCGTTGTGAAAGGTTTAAGTATGGGAGCTTCGATGCTAGATCAGGTGCGAAACAATGCCTGAATATTCCTCAAATCATGTACGAATTCTTTGAACCTTACGAACATAGCAGTTGGCGTCTTGGACGATGAAAGTGTCCGCCGCATATTCATCATACAGATATTAAAGAAATGACAATAACTGATCAATGAGAATGCTAAATAAATATGCTGGTTCATGTTCCCATTCATCTGTATGAATAAGCCCATTCGATACTAAAGGTACCCTTACACCATAGCAGGACCGGCATCTGCTTTGAACTACACTTTTCTTACACTAAGTGCACTCGACGCCTTGCGTCGTTGATTTACAGACAAAAACGTGACACGTCGGATTACACTACACGTTTCCAATGTAATACAATTGAGTCACAGTGTTCTTAAACCCATTGAAGACGTACAGCTTGTGGTTAGCCGCATATTGACCAGAGGAGAGGCCAAACATGCTGAAGGACAAGAGTGCGGAGCAGGCCTGAGTGCATTGAGCCCCATCAATCAAAACGTTTGTGAGGCCTTTATCTAGCACCAGCGCGGATGAGTATGCGGTAGGATTTGTTCCATTGTTTTCCTGCCTCGCCTTGGCTGTCGTACTCGTTAGCCAATATATGGCTACCCTCTTACCCTCACAAATTGACTCGTTCGTGACTCCAAATCATCCGCGAAATTCATTTTGTAGTGTTCTGTCGGAAGTTCGTTGATTAGGATTTAGGAATTAGATTTCTGGGCTTTCGGGATCTGTTAGCCATGTGAGCTCGTCACGTATGAAGGGTGACGTTCCTCGGCGAGCACACTATTCGGAGAAAGGGAGGGAACAAAGGATTGGAGAAGGAAGGAAACTGCCTGGGACCTATAAGTTAAGTACCTTCCCGGAATTTACTGGCCTGAAAAACCTTTTTACACCTTTTTCAGAAATCGAACCCAGGGCCTCTCGCACCGAAAGCGAGAGCGTTAGCAACTACG
Source organism: Thermobia domestica (assembly GCF_964235325.1). Classification (NCBI taxonomy): domain Eukaryota; kingdom Metazoa; phylum Arthropoda; class Insecta; order Zygentoma; family Lepismatidae; genus Thermobia; species Thermobia domestica. The sequence goes on along the minus strand of NC_137460.1, from coordinate 241,808,791 downwards.
CTACGCGGGGCCACGGAAATTCATTAAGATGGACCTGCATTCACGGAGTGCAGTAATTCCCATCATATTTAAAAACGATTTTCCTTGCGTCGTCGTCGGTTCCTTGGTTCTGATGCAGTTTTCTGTTTAGACGATGTTAGATCATTTCTGACACCAGGTGAGACAGCATCTTGGCGGAGGAGTCTGGGTTCAGTTCCTAGTGGGAGAGCATGTGATTCGGATCCAATGTTAAGCACTAGGTCTATGACTCACATGGCCTTGGTGCTGAAGAGGGAAGTTAAACTTGAAACCAACCAGCCAATCTGCATTAAGATTTATAAAGCACGATGCAAATTACAACACTTCTGAGCGTGTATTGTGATGCTTTAAGAATATTATAACGTGAACACGACTGTTTTTAGCAGGGGTGCAGAAGGCGCGAAGTATGCAGAGCTTACGAAGGGAGGCGCCAGGTGAAGAAGGTTGAGAACCACTGGTGTAGAGTAGTGTCAGCGAGGGGAAAATTTGGAGACTGGTTTCCGTTAAAACTCCTTGCTTCGGCCCTGCTTATGTGTATCATCAGATACAGTAGGAGTACAATAGATTACAAACACAGAAGATATAAATTTGGAGCATTTCCGTTGGTCTAGTATTAGCGTGCGTCTTCGGTGAATGCAGTCCCAGGTTTAATTCTCGGTAGAGTTGCCAACTGGCCGGTTTTTCACGGGCCTGGCCGGAAATATTGCTATTATTTTCATTAAAGCCGGTGACCGGTATAAACTTCTTGGCAGCCCCTGTATGACCGGTTTTTGTTTCAAATTTATATTTAGTTGGGAACAATTTCATGTAGTTCGAAGTATAAATTTAAAAAGTAAGGGAAGTTCCTCTAAGAGCGCGCGGCCTCTAAGAGTACGCTCAACAATTTGCCAGATCTGGCAACGCTATACGATGTTTGTTTGTATTCCTGCAGAAGCGTCGTTGTATGAAAGGTGGTTGTACGCAAGTTGTTTGCTGCCAGCATCTGTGCTCCACGTTTTATTAGTAAGTTAATATTTTTGACACTTCCAGTGTAATAATTGAGTTCCCACTAATTAGTGTGTGTAGTTGAATACAGATATATTCTGTTTCTAAACTTAGTATCAAATGTTAGGTGTCACAATCAAGTTTGGGCATAAGGCAGATAATACCATCATATCTGGAAATTACTGCACACTTGCGATAGATTTGTAAAATGAGTGCGATTCCTCTAAGAGTACGCAATTTCTTTCCTTCAAGAGTACGCGCGCACTCTTGGGGACCGGTGATGCCGTACTTTTGGAGGACTGTGTAGACAATTGAATTTGACTATCAGAGAAGAACACCTTGTCAAATTCTTTTCCAATTCTGACACTGCGGGGTTACTTTGAGGCAAAATGAATAGGTTTCTCTAATATAAAAAATAGCAGTGTGCATCGCTGTTGATTCGCATAGCCCGAGAAAGTAGGTTGGCCTAGGTATGATGTGAATCGCTGGCGGGTTGTCTTTGACTACTTCTCGCCCGCTCACTTTTAAGCCATTTGAAACTCTCGAAAATTTGTAGTCGTGATAGACAGTTATCTCTGTACGCTCCTTTTAGCAAATCGTAAGATAAGCGGATTTTCCTGGTTCGATCCCAGCTTGCGCCGCGTGTGGACTTTGTGGTGGACAAACACCGTGCTCGTGGTTTTTCTCGGGGTTCTTCCGTTTTCTCCCACTTTCTTCGTTCCACCATTTTCACTCATTTCTCATAATCACCGTCTCCTTTAGACTAACCGGCATAATCGTGGGACGTAAAACTCATTTTTCATTTTTTTCATTCGTAAGATTTCATTTCATTTTTTTCCCACTGTAAAAAAAAACTTCTCGTTGATACTGTTTCATTTTAACACTTAAGCATTTTATTCGAGAGCTCCCTCGTGGCTAAGCGGTTAGCGTACGCGCCTTTGGCGTGGGAGACCCAGGTTTGATTCCCGGCGGGACTGATGTGGTTCTGATCCAACGTTAAGCAGTAGCTCCACGTTTCATATAGTCTTGCTGTAAAAGGGACATTAAACTCAAAATCAACTCCTGGGGGGCGCGGTGGCTCAGTGGTAAAGCGTTTACCTCCGGTGCTTGGGGTCCCTGGTTCGATCCAAGCTCGCGCCGTGTGGACTTTGTGGTGGATAAACACCGTGCTCGTGGGTTTTCTCGGGTTCTCCCGTTTTCTCCCACTTTCTTCATTCCACCATTTCATTCATTTCACATAATCACTGTCTCTTTTAGCCTAACCGGCATAACCATGAGACGTAAAACTAAAGATTTCATTTTTTTTTTTTCAAAATCAACTCGACTTTCCCCTGAGCTGAGCGGTTACACTCCGGGTAATCACTCATTTGATAGTTAGGATATCATGGTATACAGTCATGCATTGATTGGTCTTGATGTGCTCGATGCTCGTAAATAGCAAAATTAATGTTTTTTTTTTTTTTTTTTTTTTTTTTTAGCTACACCTCGTATTTGTTACCGTTTTTTCTCTATGGATATCAGTGTTGAAAGAAGCACCACTTCCGGTTTGAATAGAGTTTAAGGGAGGAGAGGGAGACTGTAAATAATAATAATAATAATAATAATATGGATTCTTGAAATAGTGAATCCACTTTAAAGAGCTCCCTTGTGGCTATATGGTTAGAGTACGTCTTTGGCACGGGAGACCCAGACTCGTTTTTCGGCAGAAACTCATGTGGTTTGTATTGCACGTTAAGCTGTAAATAGGTCTACGTCTCACATAGCCTCGCTACTGAAAGGAACTCAGACTTAAATATCACTACAACAAAAAAAGAAGAGTTTCTTGGTAATGCTGTTTTTCCTTTGATACCTATCGACAGACAGATGAACAGTTATATAAGGATTTCCATACTTATGCATAGCATAGTGTGGCGGAAGATTGCATCTGTTGACATCAAACGTAATTATAATTTCAAAGTTTAATTTTCGTTGTTGCGTAAATGTTGTGAAGAAACAAAACTCTCGTAGACGCAGAATGTTTTCTTATCGATTTTACTTGTCTTTCTTGAAGTAGTGTGAATGTGACAGTTGATAAAACAGCTGCTGTGTTATCATGATTAGTCATAGCATCAACGACAAGCTGTGTGGTCTGCTTGTAACAAAGTGCACTTCTCGTCACGTGGTTTCTTCCGGTCCCGGTTTTATTTGCTTGTCACTTGAACAGTGTTGTTGTCTGTATCAGTGAAAACATAATAGTGTTGTGTTTGGGTGTAAAATAATTGTTATCCATAGTGTCACTTTCGCATATTGAGGCATGTGGAGCATGATAGGATAGTAAGCGAAGCTGCAGGATTTTTTCCTTTTAATATGCATAATGAGGTGTAATCATTATTAACTCAGCTGTAACTTTCTGCTACAGTACTTAATGCTCAATGTTTCCCGCAATACTTTCAGAATAGAATTGTGTTGACTGAAGTTTAAGGTTGTTCCTATGGTTATAGGAAGCGCAAGGTGACCAGACGTCCTGTTTTAGCCGGGACAGTCCCTTATTTTCAACCGTTGTCCCGTTTTTTTTCTGATTCTCAAACGGAACGCCTAAATGTCCCGTTTTTAAGCAAACATGACCCAGGTGTCCTGTAATTATTATTCAAAATACAAATGGTCGATGCAAATTCTGCACTCTTTCGTACCAACACTCATTGGGAAGGTTCAGCCGTGCCTAAAACTTCTGAATATTCAAATGAAAATTGAGTGTTGTGTGGTTCAAGTGGGAATTGAGTGGGAATTCTGAGTGTTGAAGTAGTTAAAAGTATTGTTGGGTAGTACTTAAGTTAGAACCGTTGTGTTATCATTCTTACTTGTGTATTTTGTAAATTGAAAACACTGCTGAGTCCCAAAATGCAATGTGGACGTCACCCTCCCCCCTCGTTGCCGATTCGTATGTGTCCCGTTTTTGAAAGTAAAAATTGTGGTCACCTTGAGGTAGCGTCGTCAAAAATGCAACTTCAAAGATTATTACGGTATTATTATCATTATTATTACCAGTTCTATCCAAGGCTTTGGCCCGCTGTACACTATAGGTTAAAATGGGGGGTGACCAAACGACCATTAAAAAAAAAAAAAAATTAAAATCCGGAAACTTCTTTCTAGAAAAACCGAAACCCAAGATTTCATTAAGTAGAAGCTTTGCTTTGTATAGTTAAACCAACTATTTGCTGAGCAAAACAGTATAGCTATTCACATTAAAAAAAAAAAAAAAAAAAAAAAAAAAAAACTACATACGTGTGACAGTTTCGCCAACTAACACTTTGGCTTCATCAGACACTAACTTTTGGATAGTGTCTGATGAAGCGAAAGTGTTAGTTGGCGAAACTGTCACACGCATGTATTTTTTTTTTTTTTAAATGTGAATATATTGTTTTGCTCAGCAAATTGTTTGTGTTTAACTAAGATTTCGGTTTTCTTCAAAAATTGATTTTTAACTGAAACCAGCGTGACTTTCGCCGAACTCAATGTCCTTTCTTTTCCTAGTAGCACTGGCGCAAATCCAGGGAGAAATGAGGGGGATATGTCCCATCCGATAATCCAATTTGAAATTTGTTTTGGGGGAGAAATGTGATGATTTTTTCTGATTGCCACAAAGGAAAGTGAGATGAAATTGATGTCCCTTGTTGTATAATATACAGCAGATTCACGTCAGAAATCCAGATTCATCTACTGTAATATGAGTCTCATCTTCCCTCCCCCCATCCAGAATAAGCCTCAAGTCTGCCCGCCTCCTAATGTTGAAGACAACTATGCTCCCCTGATCCTCCACAGCATTGTTTTTCAACTTCATATTTTGAATATTGCTTTAAATAAGAAATATGAGAATGGTCTTACCCGTCACCCTCAATGTTGATGACAGATATCTAGTAGTACTCATTTCGAAAGAAGTTAACAGAAAAACCAGAGATATTCTGATAGAAAATCAAATCGCTTTTAAAACGTTTGGTAGGAAACGAAACCTGTTTTAAAGATTTCTAAAAGTTTTCTCTCTAAAAAACAGAAACAGTTTTTGTGCCCACTAGTTAACCCTTTCCAGCCCGAATTCTTTTGTGCGTTGGAAAAACATATGTTCACAGTATTTCCTGTTGCAATGATGCCACGTCATAGATCCTCTGTTTTGCTTCACCGCGAGTAAGTAGAGATACCAAATTTTGAGATTGACCCGAAAAGAAGGGTGTTATGATTACATGGGGAAAACTGCATGAATTAATATTAGATTTATGATTATAAAAAGATAGTGATTGCAAATGTTATCATCGGGCTGGAAAGGGTTGGTGCTTAATTAACTGCTCTAATTGTTTAACAAATTTATTTATTTATTTATGTTGATGACTTTTTCCATTATACACTTCTAAAATCGTAAGGCGTAGCAATTCCTATTAACGAGACTGTTCACTATCATACGAACCGGCATGATATACTGAGGCGTTTATCGTGTGTTGCAGAGAATGTTCATTGTGCCCCTTATATTTACAACAGGCATTACAAATCATCTAAGCTAGGTTGTATAACATTCCAGGATAAACTGACACTATTATTATTATTATTATGTTAAATTATTTAATTGAGGGGCAACCAACGGGGATGAATTCCTGTACTAATTTCATTGGTGAAGTTGCGCAACTCCCTCATCAAATCGCTTAGTTAAAACTTAACTTTCCCTATGAGATGTGAGTAATTAGGTTGGTAGTAGTTGTTTACTCTGTGTGTACATTATTCATATAATATTTAATGAATTAAAATCAACCACTAGAATGAGGTTACAAGACCTAAGTTATCCTCTCGCGTCAAGAAATGTGGTCGAGAGCCTCCATCGATGACATTAAAAATGAAGTATTTCAGTTTAACGTTCCACGTTAAACTCCTTTAGGCTAAGGAAGAGATGATTAAGGCTAATGATGGAAGAATTACTGCAGTGAGAAAGTGGGAGGAAACTGGAGTACCCCGAGAAAACCCACGGACACGATGTTGTCCACCACAAATTTACTTGACCGGAGATCGAACCAGGGACCCCATACACAGAGGTAAGCGCTCTACCATTGAGCCACTAGTGTTGCCACGAGACGAAACATTTCTCGTATCTTGTCTGGTCTTGTAAACGAGACGAGACAGAAACCCTTGAAGCAAGACACGAGACGAGACGTCTCGTGAAATGTATCGTGTCTCGAAAATGCAAACACAGTTTTTGAATTTGCTTAAAAATTTATTAACTTGCAATAAATGACTTGCCTTCGAAATATATACCAGCGTTTATTATTTCAAATGAGGACTATCCTACAAATAACAGGGAATACCTAAAGTTATTTCTTTAAAATGATTCTTACAAACAGCTTTCGTTTCCATTTTTCAATCGATTTAAGTTTATTTTTTGATAGTGCTGTAAAGCATTCACCGAGATCAGTTTTTCAGAAGATTTCATTCCGAGGGTTGGTGGGAATATCTATGTATAAAAATCCTGTTATAGAAGTACAGGTTCTCTTAATGGCTAAGGGTCTTTCCTAGTAAGATAGTGAAATCGGCCCTTGATCCAAATTGGGTCGCTATTGACCTCAAACTACCTCAAATAAATTTGACCCCTTACCGAATTATATCATACATGCTCAACACTGAAAAGGTACAGAAGAAAAGGGGTTGTTCGTTGTAGATTATAGGAGTTTTAAGTTTACGAGTGTAGTTAGAATGCCGAAATGTTAAAGTTGTCTTCAGTTTTAATTATTACTTGGCACTAGTGTTAATTTGTATTCCAAATACAGAAAATTTCAAAACTTGTAATTTTTTTTTAATAGCATTCGACAGCAGTGGAGATGGCCGATACCGATTTAAAAATATAAAATAAAATGAAGTAAATGGTACGGTTCACTTACTCGCAACTTAGGGAAAATTTACTTATCTTGCCAGGAGAAATTCAGGGAAACCAATATCAAAATTTCAATGAGAAAAGCAAAAAGGCTAATATTCACCGCAAAAGATATACAGCAGAATTTTCTTCTACATCTAGCAAGTAGCGCTTTGGGAAGAAACTTCTTTCTTCATCGGATTACTTAAAATTCAAAAAGGATTTAAAACCTGAACAATTTCTTTTTCTTTTTCTTTTTCTTTTTTTACGTTTCCAAATTATACTTCATGTTTTAAATCAATTTTGAATTTTACCAAGCCGATGAAGGAAGATGTTTCTATGTGCTATTTGTTACGTGTAGAAGAAAACTCTGCTATATATCTTTTGGGGTGAGTTCTAGTCCTTTTGCTTTTCTCATTAAATATCATCACCACTCGCAATATTGTACTATTAGAATTTCAGTTTAAACCCAGTTGTACTCAACGGAAAATCTACCAGTTACGCATTTACTTTTTTTTTTCAGTAAACTTGGGAAAAAACGTAATTTGGTGTTGCTTTTTCCTCACGGTATCCCATTCTCTCTCTCTCTCTCTCTCTCTTAAAAATGCTTAAAGATGAGAATAATGAATAACTCTTTTTGTAGTTAATGGAAAGTGTTTGGATATTTTGTTAGTAGCCGTTTTAACAATTAGGAAGAAAAGTGTATTAATTAGTTGTCTTTGAGCTTATTGTCGTTTATCATTTGGTGAATAAATAAGAAATAATTAGCGTAAAATGTTGAATTATTATTTTTCCAGGTCTTTTCAATTAGCTATACTCAAGGGTTATGTCGGTGGGCCGCGGTGGCTCAGTGGTAGAGCGTTCACCTCTAGTTCTTGGGGTCTCTTGTTCGATCCCAGCCCCCGCCAAGTGAACTTTGTGGTGGACAAACACCGTGTGCGTGGGTTTTCTCGGGGTTCTCTCGTTTCCTCCTACTTTCTTCATTCCACCATTTCATTCATTACTCACTATCACCGTCTTCTTTAGCCTAGCCTGGCATAACATGGGACGTAAAATTTAAAGATTTCATTTCTAGGCATTATACTTTACATTTTTTCTGGTCTGTGTCGCTATTCAAGTAACGGAAATGAAACATTTTCGCAGTAGAATTAGAGAAGTTATTATTATCATTATTAATGATTATTTCATTATTAATAATTCATGGTGCAACAATGTATGAGCGCCTGGACTGCCACATTACAGTTTTGTGTGGACATAGGAAAACATTGTTTGGACGATATTTCGTATTTAATTACAAGCATTGCAAAAGTATAACAAAGGTCCATAGTTCCGAAACTATTGGACCTACTGTACTTGCTCAGTACTTCACTTAGGAACTAGTATGTGCCCTATCCAAATATCATAATTCTGCGGTACTTCCGCAACAGTTTTTATAGAGGTAGTTGGTGAGTACTTCAAATTACATGCCCGTAGCCAAACTCCCTTCGTAAGATTTGTTGCGTGAATACCTTAGGATTCTGGAACATGGATTTGTGAACAGGGCACATATTAGTTCCTAAGTGAAGGCTTTGGTCTATACTTTTTGTCTTATTTTGGTGTGAGGAATCACCACCCAAACGTTGTCGGTGTGGTTTGGAAACATCCTGTATACAAAGAACGTAAAGTGGCTCTGAATGCTGATTGGTTTCCTGTATCTAATCATCATCGAGATATAAAAGGGAAACAAAATCCCTAAAGTCCACTTCTCCCCTAATTTGTAACGATACAAGTTATAAATTGAAATTCTTTCAGTCGCTTGCCTCACTGCTCATTAATTGTGAGATCTACATTTCAATTCATGAAACCTTTTCCATTTTTCAATAAACTTGTAACCTTCTTCCATTTTCGTGTTAACTTTTTCCTTTGTTCACGGCCTAGTACTTTACTAATTAATATCATCATATGTGTCACTTGAAATATATCCAGGGAAATTCTCGCTCTGACTGATTCACCAATATAAATAGTTAACTTCTTGTTTTCTTTTTGGAAATAAACCAATACAATAGCAATAGTTTATATATATATATATATATATATATATATATATATATATATATATATATATATATATATATATATATACATACAGTGAAACCTCTGAATAACGGACACCAATGGGTCATGAATTTTTGTCCGTTACATAGAGGTTACATAAATTTGCTTCTCACAACGGTAATTGTATGCAATAATATATTGTAAATACATTATATATGGCCGTAAATTACTTATAATTCAATATGAAAGTACTCTATTTAGTATGTACATTATTTTAATTACTCGGAGGGATAAAGGAGAAATTCATTTCTGTTAAATAATATTTTTGCTGTTGATGTGTTAATATATTCATATACTGCAAAAGATAATGCGTGTATGATATTTTTCTTAAGTGCATGTCATCACCTCGTAAACCTTGTCAAAAGATGCGTTAGGAACCAATTAACGGGCTAACCTCTTTTGTTTAGCGAAAAGGGCATGCTTTTTCCTCTACAAGGGTAATAAAACATTTGCAAATGTCCTCTGCGAATCATCAGTACGGTTGCGGAAGACACATGTGTGTGTGTTTGTGTACTGGCGCGGTGTCTTCGTTGGCGGAATGGATGAAAAGGAAAGTTATTCGGAGTGCATATGTTTATTCCAATTATAAAGAATAAGTGAAAAAGGAAGCCGGGAAAACTCCAACTCAGACTTGTTGCAGTATCATAAGTAAACCAAACGAAAAACGTTGCTTTTCGAAAAAGAAGTAAATTGTCTGGAAAGATGCAAGGAACAGAGGAAAAAGGACTAAATTTGTTACGGAAGGGAAGATCTTTCACATTGATTCCTTGGCCATACGACTGACCTTGCATGAGTATTATTGCAGGTTTTCTAGGATTTCCACCAGAAAGCAGTTTTTTGCGGGCAGAAAAAATTTCAAGTTCAGCTTGAAGATGTTCTGTTTGATGGTTCACCAGGTCTAGACTCATGATGATAGATATAGTTGTCGGGAAAAGACTTTTCTGCCTACTGTAATATATTGCAGAACCGAGAATAATTCCTGTCCGTTATGAACAGGTTATTGAAACGTTTGGGGGAAAAAAGGACTGTCCTCGTCCGTATCTGAGAGTGTCCGTTAAGGGAGGTTTCACTGTATATATATATATATATATATATATATATATATATATATATATATATATATATATATATAATATGTACAGGGGTTAGACAAAAAAATCTAAAAACACTTCAGGACACGTAAGTTTGGCCCTCCACTGTACAACACGTGTTGCGGTTGCCGATCGTTTTTTGTTTTCAATGTGTCATGTGGACCTTCCTCTTCCGTCGGTAGTAACCAGTTCACCTGTGAGTGTGAAAGTGGTGCGGTAAAATGGGCGACCTGACAGACTTCCAAAGAGGCATGATCGTTGGTGCCCGTCTGGTTGGAGCTTCAGTGGCAACAGTGGCGAACATTGTGGAGGTATCGAAAGGCACTCTGCCCAATGTCACGAGAGCATACATAATTCATGGGCAAACGACGTCTGCAAAGCACAACAGTGGTCGAAAGACAGTCCTGTCAGATAGGGACCGGTGGGCATTAAAACGGATTGTAGTACCTAAAAAGAAGACCACTGCAATTAAAGTTACGCCTGAACTCAATTCCGGCCTACAGAACTCGGCTTCATCGAAAACAGTGCGATGGGAACTTCATAAAATGAAAATTCATGGCAGGGCCGCTATCGCCATACCGCTGGTCACAGCAGTAAATGCGAAGAGGCGTATCCAGTGGTGCGTGGACTCATGAACAGTGGAAACACGTAATGTGGTGCGATGAATCGACCTTCACCTTGTTTCCAAAAACCGGCCGTGTTTACGTATGGAGAACACTGTCGCAGGCCTATGATACAGACTGTCTGCTCCCAACTGTAAAGCATGGGGCTGGTTCTCTTACAGCATGGGCAGTGATACCGTGGTTTTCTGCAGGTCCCATCATAGCTCTGCATGGAATGATGAATGCTAAGGCGTATGAGGCCATTTTGGGGAAGCAGGTTCTACCCATGGCCCAAATATTGTTCTCTGATGGTGATGGCATCTACCAAGATGATTTGGCGCCCTGTCATGCTGCAAAAACGGTGAAATCATGGTTTGAGGAGCATGACTAGGAGCTATTACACCTCCCCTGGATCCCACAATCACCAGATCTGAACATCATTGAGCCATTGTGATCTGAGTTAGAAAGGCGTATTCGGTCTCATTACCTCCACCAGCATCCCTTAAGGAACTAGAGCATGTTTTGGAGAAACGATGATACAAAATTCCACTCACCACGATTCAGGAGCTGTATACGTCCATTCCAAGTCGGATCCAAGCTGTTTTGGACGCAAAGGGAGGCCCCACACCATACTAGGTACGATTTTCACACTTTTGCAAACGTTTTAGATTTTTTGTCCGACCCCTATATATATATACAGTGTCTCACCTAACTTTGCGATTTCAAATATTTCCGAATGTACACATGTCAAGGGCCTATAAAATTCTGTAAACAGCAAGTGCCCCCAGGGGTCCCATCATAGGGCCTCAGGGGCCAACTCGAAAATTTCAAATAAAAAATCCCTATTTTATTGTAGATTCTGATTCTACGATCAAAACCAAGCAACTTTTACTTGAAGCACTTTTTCCGTATTCTAATAGATTGCGCTGTAATCGTTAAAAAATGAATATCATACGTACGTCCCCTAACTTTGCGACCTCAAATATTTCTGAAATAAAAAATGTGACAAATCTAGTTACGTAAGAATGTACACATGTCAAGAGCTTATAAAATTCTGTAAACAGCAAGTACCCACAGGGGTTCCATCATAGGGCCCCAAGGGCCAACTTGAAAGCTTTAAATGGAAACTTCCTATTTTTGTTGGAGACTCGAATTTGGAATCGAAAATACTCAAATTTTACTTGAAGTACTTTTCGTTACCCGCCTAGATGGCGCTGTAATCACAAAAAAGAAATATCGTACGCTACCTGGGGTTGATAATAAACTAAATAACTCGAGAAATGCACGTGCAATTAAAGAGCACGAAATATGTGATCAATATTTTAAAAAGGCTTAGCATAAAACAAAATTGCTTTCATTTACATTTCAATGCGACTATGGTAGACAATTATGATATGGAAAAGAAAGATTTTGTGTTTTGCAGCAAGAAACATCTTCCCTAGAATTGTAAAGGTCAAGTAGATCAATATGTTTACTAAATATCACGTGACATAGACGGATTAAATAAAATCATTATTCCACACTATAGTAGTAAAAGCACAAATGACAAAGGAGATTTCGCAGAACAAATTTACAAAACCTGGATAAAGCGAAAAGAAACTTAATTGATATACAGGACTGTTTAAATGATCTTCACGATTTTAAATGTTAGTAACTCAAGTTTGTAACTAGTTTCAAAGTTTAGTTACAATGGCATGCTGCTTATGTTAAATTAGAGAAAACTCAAAATATTTTCTTATTTATAAACACATGCGTGTTATGTTCCTTGTCAAAGCTGCTCAAGATGAGTGCAGTTTGTAATTTAACATATATCAGTTTGATAGTATAATCCTTGGCACACTCTTTTTTACATTCCAGAGGCAGGAAATCCATCTACTTCTTAAATACGTTCTCCAAGTTCAGTTAAATTGTTAGGGAGGGGGTGACTTATACACTTGGATTTAACATAACCCAAACTTCGTTGAAAATTCCGTTTCACATGAAAGTAGAGAATAAAAAAAAAAAACATTGTCCTGTCTTCGTTTCCTGCTATCTAAATTTACTGTTACCCTGTTACGGAATGCGTAATTACACATCAGCTGTACCAGCCACGTAGTGTCTTCTCTCTCTCTCTCTCTCTCTCTGTCTCTCTCTCTCTTTTTTTTTTTCGAAGAACTTGATTATCATGAATCCTCTTGCCTGTCTCGACTTGGTTGTCTAAAATTGGCAGATGAACAAAGTGTAACTGATGTTTCACAACATACGCTCAACCTGCACACCTTTCTTGGTCTGGCAGTAAGCAATTCGATGGTAAAACACAAATACTGCATTCCTGGTGACGTTCAGTTCAATAAGTGCAACTTCATCAACAACCCTTTGATGAAGATTATCTAAAGTGGTTGTTATTGTTTGATATAGAAAAATACTCGGAGTTTTAGATAAACCCAGAAAAAGTAGTATAGTGGCGATAAATCAGGGAACAGAGAACGAGCGGGCCACCCAATCTCACCTCTTTTGCAAATCCGTTATTTAGGAAATTCCGTGTTAAGAAATTGCGGCATATTTACACCGTTGTGCGGTCTTGTACATCTTGCTGAAACCATCTGTGAGCAAAACTGTATTCTGCAGTATCTCTCATTGCTGGAAATATTTGATTTCGAAGCATCTCCTCACACAGTTCAAAAGTCAAATTGTTATTAATAAAAAGGCCCAATTATTGTATATTTAGCACTGCCGTCCAGATATTCAACTTTTCAGCATGTAGAGTGTGTTTGAAAGGACCAATCAAAACCTGCTTTTACGTCTGTTAATGTAGCCGGTTAGGTGGAACGTGCCTTCATTAGATAACATAATGCTGGTAAGAAACGTAGGATCATCATTGATTTGTTTCATCATATCTTTACAAAATTCTACACGGCGATCAAAGACATCTTCATTCAGTTGGTGTATCACATGAATTTTGTATGGGTAGAACTTCATTTTCTTCAACTTTCTTCTCGCAGACTTGGACTAATGTCGTATTGTTCCGCAGCTTTATGAATGCTGAGTATTTACAACAAATGACTGCAACATCAAGCTGATTGTCGACCGATTTCGGTCGACCAGGAATGTTACAATCCTTTATAGTTGTCGTTTTCTCGATGCGTCTTACGATACACTCGACAGAAGGTCTCGAAATGGGATTGTGTGGAATGCGAATTTTTTCGTTAATATTATCCTTACTTCAGCACATGACCCTTGGTTATTGCCCATCCTCGTATCATCGAGAGCGTTAGAAGTTTTCTTTGAGAGCGGTTGTAATACGTCGAAATACAGCTTGAGTGTTGAGAGGTTCTCTGTAATAATGCCTACTGCTACCAATATCTAATCATGGCTTCTACGTTGCTGGACCGTAATTTAAATCAACCATAAGTATTTACAGAACATAACATAGGGGTGACACATATATGTCTTCTGGTCAAATGTTATTTGTTCCGTTAAACTTGTAAGATCCCATTTGCTCTCTTACAAGGGAACCTTCCGAAAATGATAGTTGCAGTGAAAGATATGGCCTATGTCAATTGAAAGAGCTGTAACAGAGATAAGCATTCCAAAAAAATTAGCTGCCCATAGCAATAGGTTCAAGAAATATAAGGGGTGGAAGTTCGGGAAACAGCAAGGTTGGACAAGGGGGAAAAGTGCAAATTCCGCAACAAAAAAAAAAAAAAAAAAAAAAAAAGGAGGCGGCAAAATACAATGCTGACAAGTGATGTATAGAAAGAGACTTGCCACAATAGGGAACAAATGAAGGCCACCAGCGGGGTTAACAGAGTTGCCAACTGCAATGAAAAGTACATGTTTTGCAAAGAGCACTATATGTATACTAAACGCAATGTTAACTTGAGAGCCGCATCACAAGCGCATTAATACATGTCGGCGCGCGAACCTTTTCACAGGGAAGCCTTTGTATGTGTGTGTGTGTGTGTGTTTTGGTTTGGCTCTCAATCGCCAGGGTTTCAACTGGCGCTGTTCTGAGTTTCAGTTGATACGCGCGGAGCGATGATTTCTCGTCATTTTCCTGCCGCTTACGAAAAATATGTTTCTTGGTCTATTTGTTTTAATAATTCATGAAGACACGACAATAGTAATAAATGTATTGGAAATTCGCACGTCATGTATTTGCAATCCTCACAATAAAAACCCGAGAGCATGAAAACTATTTTGCTTATTCATTTCAATTGATTAAGGTAAGAAAGGATAAGAAATGAAGTTATTCTCATATATCTACCTGGAAAAGCTCAATCATAAACAGAAACATACGAGCAGCCACCCTCCCACACAATAAATTAAAAATACGATTTTTTTTTCTAAAAGCACAGCAACTCTACATTGGCACTGAGTAAACCACAGCGAACCGGCAACAATCACATTAACAATTTCTTCAATAGTTTTGTCTGCATATTTTTCTCAGTCGAGCGTACAAATTGTTGACAATTTACTTTGCTTGACTTTAAAGAGGTTTCCCTTGCGATAATACTGAGAAGATGATAATTCGGATTCATTCATATTTTCAACTTCGCGCTTAACACTCTTCATGGTTTCAGTTTCAGTACACCCACGTACCCACTCTAACGCACGCGCGAAGACGATATTTGGCAGAGCAGTGTTACTCTCTGCACAAAAATTGCAGAAGTTACATGTGAGTTCCGTTATTTCTTTTGTTTCATTTATCAGCAGGCAATGAAGGTTCTTACGGGGTAGTTACTCTATTTAATTTATATATCTTATAAAAATATTAAGCCATTTCCTATCCATTGTGGACGGTTTCTAACATTGACCAATTAAGTAATTTTACTGGTCCTCTGCTTTTGTTATAAGATTTTTCAAGTTTATAATCTTGCAACACTTGCAAGAGACTCGCATCTTAGCTGCCGGCTTTTCACTCCTTTCTTTCCTTTTCTCTTTCCGATTCTGAGTCGTGACGTCATTTTCATAACCCTTTACTAATAAATGTAGTATCATTTATTTTAAATATTGTTTCTGTATTGACATTTTTATATACTTGAACTCAATTAGCTCTTTGAATTGATCTCCTAAGTAATGTTTTACTTGTGTAACGGGAGGAACTATGTAATGTGCGCGGAGTCGCCTGAATTGAAGCTGCGTATCTCGGCTATCAGGATAAGGTCGCGGCAAGTATAGTGAGTGCAATATTCAGTGTCATGTAGAACATAAGATTGTACCACTGATTATACACGTCATATCTTATGTTCTACATGACACTGAATATTGCACTCACTACATATAGTGCTCTTTGCAAAACATGTACTTTTCATTGCAGTTGGCAACTCTGTTAACCCCGCTGGTGGCCTTCATTTGTTCCCTATTGTGGCAAGTCTCTTTCTATACATCACTTGTCAGCATTGTATTTTGCCGCCTCCCTTTTTTTTTTTTTTTTTTTTTTTTTGTTGTTGTTGCGGAATTTGCACTTTTCCCCCTTGTCCAACCTTGCTGTTTCCCGAACTTCCACCCCTTATATTTCTTGAACCTATTGCTATGGGCAGCTAATTTTTTGGGAATGCTTATCTCTGTTACAGCTCTTTCAATTGGCATAGGCCATATCTTTCACTGCAACTATCATTTTTGGAAGGTTCCCTTGTTAGATCTACCGATCAACTTTACATGTTCATATTTACTTCCACTTCTCAAATGGAATTATATGCAGTTTCAAATCAAATCGTAATTATGTACATCTACATAATCATAACAACAAAATAATGATGTCCTTTTAAACTTTAATAGATCTACCGATCAACCTTACGTGTTCACTTTCAGTTTTACCTCTCAGGTAAAATCACATGGTCTATATTTAAATCAAATCGCATTATACATATCTACATAAACATGGCAAAAATGAATAACTTAATTCTCTTTTCATACTATGTCCGTTTATTAATTGAAACTTCATGTCCCAACGGAGAGCTAGAGTAAATCAACTTTCATAGTGTCCATAAGCTCAGAAAAAAATCTCAGTTCCTGAAGAATATTATTATCACAAACTTGTGTTCTAACTTTGCTTGCAGGTCTTAGCAACAACATCACACAGAATGTACAGTTCTTGAACCAGCTTTTTATTTATCAACTTCAGGTACAACAATATTATTATTTTTGCGATTTATGTGTTATCTAGGAGGACAACGAAAAATACTTAAACGAAAAGTTGCGTATTTTCGGTCGCAGTATCTGAATCTGCATTAATGCAGAGGATTTCTGTTTGGAATTTTGGTAAGATGAAGCTAACTTCATTTTATGTTAGTTGAATAGGTCTCGTCTCGTGTTCTCGTCTCGCAAAATATTATAAGTATCGTCTCGCGTTCTCGTCTCGTTTGCGGACACTTGTTGTTCACAGAATTTTATAGGCCCTTGACATGTGCACATTCGTACATAACTAGATTTGTAACATTTTTGTTATTTCAGAAATATTGAGGTCGCAAAGTTAGGGGACGTACGTACGATTATATTCATTTTTTTTTTTTTTTGCGATTACAGTAACATTATTAAAATAACGAAAAAGTGCTTCAAGTAAAAGTTGCTTAGTTTTGATCGTAGAATCAGAATCTACAATAAAAATGGCGGATTTCCATTTGAAATTTTCGAGTTTGCTCCTGGGGCCCTATGATGGGACACTTGTTCACAGAATTTTATAGGCCCTTGACATGTGCACATTCTTACATAACTTGATTTGTCACATTTTTTGTTATTTCAGAAATATTGAGGTCGCAAAGTTAGGGGACGTACGTACGATTAGGCATGGGCGCAAGACCAAACGAGACGAGAACTGAAACAAGTCTCGTTTCGTCTCGTCTCGCAAAATCAAAAGCTGTTCTCGTCTCGCGATCTCGCAAATCAATACTGGAATAATGTAGTCTTCATTCGACCCTTCTAAAATAATGTATACTCAAAGTTTACGTAGTTTTGTTTTATAGTTGCATTGTTACACAATGCTTATCCACTCATTCCGATTCACAATGCTTGGTGGGCAGGGGGAACAAATCTGTTCTAAACCCAGAGGCTTTACATCACATTGGAACTAAACACGTGTCTTTTTCCCTCATATATATAGCATTGAAAATAGGAAGAAGAAAGTCAGTGTGTCAGAGACAGACAGAAACAGAGAGAGAGAGAGAGAGAGAGAGAAATAAGATATGGTATCCTCTGCCGACGCCTCGAATTTCTGCACTGAAGGAAAAATCAAAGCGAGCCGTATATTTTTGAACTTGGATATTTTTACCGAGGGCGCAATAACAGAAGACCGGAAACCGCAGCCGCGAATATGCAATGTTACCTAAGTTCATTGTTTCCGTCTACAAAATTTTCCGAAAAGACAGCTTCCAAATATGTCCTCAATAAAGAAATTTAAAAAAAATGTATTGTAGTGGTGTTTGCTATCCTGCTTTTATGATTTGTCAAGAAGTTCTCTCATCATCAGGAGGAGGGTGGATACACAAGACAAAACGTGTCGTTTTCCCCCCTATTTGCCTCCCCCTCCTCATGAACTTTATGACCAAATATCTTGGCTCACGACCCCAAAGAGAAAATAAAGAAAACAGTGTAGATAATGGAAGAATCTATTTTATTGCATTTTGGGAAAGTAGTGACAAAGAAAAAGTAACACAATCTTTATTTCTTGAATCTTTTGTCATGAGGAAATCTCCTAAAATAACTAGATTCTGATTAACCTTGTTAACTTAAACCTATCATGAAATCAGTAATTGTGACAACCTGATCAAACCATTTCAAGAAACAAGAACAGCTAACTAAGCAACTATCAGTGTTGCAGAAAAGTCACAACACTTACCCCGTTAACTAGATACTTTGAAACTACCAAAATAACAGTAAAACAAAAAAATCAATACAAATTTCATAATACAAAGGAAAATTGTATTTTTTTTTTTTTATTTCCACTAGTCGACATAATTTGTAGTAAATGTTTAAATAAATGCTAGCCCAAAAGTTTAGAAATAAACTATTAGTTACTAACTTGCCTTCGTCTGCGATTGTCTACGATTTCAGGTGATGATGATGTGTGGAAGGGATGTTTCGATGAGAACCATGCACTTCTAAGATATCAATTTTGTAGAACATTAACATCTTTGGGGAGTTCATAATTATGACAGCATTGTTCCTTACTGCAAAGTACAGCACGAACGCACAATATTGATTTACCTTTTCTGGACCCATTCTTTTATCGAGGGTTGGGGACGAGCAAGTTCAAACAAATTTTCTTTAAATTTGGCTTCACTCGAAATAAAAATATTTTATATCCACTCGAGAACTCGGTTCAAAAAATCTCCAATTCGACTCGATATTTGCTCAAGTTTCGAGTAGTGTCGGGTCCAAGCGAGTTTAATTCTATAGTATTAGTAGTTTTTATATTAACTAGTGATGCTTACGAGATGTGACAAGAGGAAAAATTAGTCTATCTCGAGATGTCGTTAATGTATTATCTCGAAACAAATGTGAACTGTTTCTTGAATATCACCAGTCCTGGTCACGAGGCGAGACAGATTTGATTTTGTCTCGCCCAGTCTCTATCTCTCGCCTCAAAAACAAGATTAAACAAAATAAAATACGGAAATTTAGCTATTTGTTTAGGCAAATAGTAAACATTTTCACTTTTGGTATGACCAGGCCTTAATTTAATTCGTTTTTGGTGTTTATTAGCGTGGTAATGGTACAGGAGGAGTTATATAAAGAATAAACACGCGAAATCAGTGGACAATTTACTGAAGATATTTTCAGCGAAACAATTGTTGTTGTTCTCCTTCTTTTGCGAAAGCTTCATCCTCAACCATATAAGTGTCAACACGTTCAGCCGAATCTTTATCGAATTCATCGTCTGAACCGTCTGAATTCTTGTCAGCTTGTCAGAATTTCTCTCGAAACTATTTTCGTATTGAAAACATGGATGATAAGTTCCGAAGGCTTTTGGCAACAATAGATCCTTTCATTTCTTCTTTGGGCAAATCATTTCATAAGAAAATGAAGAATTTGTCATCTGAAGCTGTAAACCTTTTAATTATTTCCAACACGGAAGCTGACAAAAATTTAGACGACTCAAACGAAGATGATGAAGGGAATAACTTCCATGGAGATTCGGCTGAACATGTAGCTAATACCTATAGAGTTATTCCATGTGGAAACGACAAATTATGCCAAAATCTTCGTGCTGTCGCATTCGAGATTTGAGTGTTTGTCTCAACACTTACCAATATGTGATAGGAAGGAAAATGGAATGGTTTGTAATGCACGCCATTCATGTTGAAGATACGGCCATAATTGAATCTTAAGTTATGTTCATTTTCTTGGAGCTCTATCGAAAATGAAATAAATAAATAAATAAATTCAAAATTGCACTATAGATATGTGGACAGTCCTTTTTTTTTTTTTTTTTTTTTTTTTACCACGTAGTAGTGACGCAAATACACATTTTGGGTTACGAAATATTTGGATTTTTTTAGTCCAAGTCGATGAATTAAACCAAAATTATATTTTCGGAAGAAATATTGAAAAATTTGTTGTGTCAAAGGGAACGTAATTTTAAGAGAATAAGTATCATCTGTACTTTCTATAGAAAAAAAATCATCTTTTGTGTTTCTAATTCCTATTAGTGCTAGTGGTATAAAGTATATAGTGCATAGAGAACGGATGCTGAGCTATGCCCCCTCTAACTTCTGAGCGGAAATGACTAAAACGCTCAAATTTGTGTTTCTGAGCCTCACTAAAGTATCTGTTTTCATGTTGTCACTCTATATTGTTGTTGTTGCTCCAAAATTCAAAAAGAAGAAGAAGAAGAAGAAGAAGAAGAAAGAAAGAAAAGAAAGCAATACATATCAATCTCCAAAATAGATGTGCCCATTACAGCCTTTTGAAGCTCCAACGCTACATCAAGATTGTTGTGTTGTCTGCATTCCAGGGTCTGAAACCGCTACAAACAAAATCAAATTTTGCAAACAAATCAAAATCAAATTACAAACAATCGTGAACTGAGTCTACTAAAAGGAGTGAAAGCAGAAAAACACGACTCTCGTTTGTGATTGTATTCCTTTTTACACCCCGACTTTGTTTACAAGAATGTTTTTGTGGAATTTTACAGCTGCTAAGGAACGTGAAGCAGCAAGAGACGTGCAGCCACGTAAACACATGCCGGGACAGAAGTAAGTCGAAATACAAATTGAAATTTTCACCACTTGTGAAGGAAGCATATTTCTTGCTGGAATCAAAATATTGTTAGTATTCCACTGTGCCTTTTTGTTCCACAAGGTTTAGAACTTTATATTTCTGGTTATCATCATTCACATAATCGACCGTCTTGCTCGATTTTTCGCTTTCAGGTGGAATGACTCTATATGGTTGAGGACTAAGCTTTCGAAAAATAAGGGGGAGAAGAACAATTGTTTAACTAAAAAATTAAAATGACTTCATTAAGTTATATTTTAATTAATAAATGACTGGTAGATTGACTCTGTCCTAGCTATTGAAGTAGACAAAGTATCCTTCCCTCTCGAATCTCAAACTTTTTCAGACGCAGTCCGCTAAGTGGATCCGCCATTTTGAATTTTAAAATTTTAATGTCAAATTAGTAAGTTTGTAATCAACGAAGTTAAATGTACCAAGTTCAGTTTGCCAATTTTACTTTTTCCAAATTTGGTCCTCCATTTTTTTTTATTTGATGTCAAATTGATAATTAACAAGATCAAAAGCCTCATTATAGCAATTTTTTGTCCATTTTTACTGATTTTGAATTATGACCACGTTTCAAGCATTTGATCCATAGTTTATCGATCTCTGTGCGTCGCCCTTTTGGACCGTCGCTCTCCTGGCTGTCGCTTTCTTTGTGCGTCGCCTTTTGACCCGTCGATCTCTTGGCTAACGTTCTCCTGGTCGTCGCTCTTTTGCCTTCACTCTCTTTGCTGGCGCTCTACTGTCGATACACCCATGTTTATTACAAAACTCGATCCTGACATTATTAACTATCTTCTCTTCAATATGTATGATGGTACTTGCAAAAGAATACCATATCAATATCACAAATGTAAACTATGCGAGACCGTGAGAAGTCTCGCGAGACTTCTCGCGCGAGACTTCCTGAAGTCTCGTCTCGCGCCCATTCCTACGTACGCTGATATTCATTTTTGCGATTACAGCAACATCTATTAAAATAACGAAAAATTGCTTCAAGTAAAGGTTGCTTAGTTTTGGTTGTAGAATCAGAATTTGCAATAAAAATAGCGGGTTTCCATTTGAAATTTTCGGGTTGGCCCCTGGGGCCCTATGATGGGACCCTGGGTACACTTGTTCACAGAATTTTATATGCCCTTGACATGTGCACGTTCTTACGTAACTAGATATGTCACATTTTTTGTTATTTCAGAAATATTGAGGTCGCAAAGTTAGGGGACGTAGGTACGATGATATTCATTTTTGCGATTACAGCAACATCTATTAAAATAACGAAAAACTGCTTCAAGTAAAAGTTGCTTAGTTTAGATCGTAGAATCAGAATTTGCAATAAAAATAGCGGATTTCCATTTGAAATTTTCGAGTTTGCTCCTGGGGCCCTATGATGGGACACTTGTTCACAGAATTTTATAGGCCCTTGACATGTGCACATTCTTACATAACTTGATTTGTCACATTTTTTGTTATTTCAGAAATATTGAGGACGCAAAGTTAGGGGACGTACGTACGATGATATTCATTTTTTGCGATTACAGCAACATCTATTACAATAACGAAAAACTGCTTCAAGTAAAAGTTGCTTAGTTTTGATCGTAGAATCAGAATTTGCAAAAAAATAGCGGATTTCCATTTGAAATTTTCGAGGTGGCTCCTGGGACCCTATGATGGGACACTTGTTCACAGTAGTTTATAGGCCCTTGACATGTGCACATTCTTATGTAACTAGATTTGTCACATTTTTTTGTTATTTCAGAAATATTGAGGTCGCAAAGTTAGGTGAGACACCCTGTATATATATATATATATATATATATATATATATATATATATATATATATATATCGGGTGTTTTAAAAATGGCGCCCACGAACAAAGCGCTGTTCTTTAGGCAAAAATGAAGTGAAAATCTTATATAATGGCGTACCCTCCAGGACCTCCGCTATAGGGAATCAAAAATTCCTATGTGTCAACGTCGCAGATTAACTTCAAACCATTAGCATTTCTCTACGAATCCATCAAGCAGTTACATTGATTGTTATGCTCTTCAGTGGTGCTATTGTGAACGTATATCGAGTTTAACTTCCATCTGGAAAGAATCGATGTAACTATTTGAAAGACATAAATCTTCTCTGTGGTTCTTTATCTGCGACGTTGCCACATAATGCAATTCGCGTCTCTAGATGAGGACCCGAAACAAGGATGTTATAAAAGAGAGGATCTGTCTTTTCAACAAAATCTTGAAGCCATACATCACAGTTTCACCACTCCTACTCTGCCCAATAAGATCGCAATGTTTTGAGCCAACATTCATGGCGGAAACGAAAGTAGCCCATCAGACGATGGTGGAAACGAAAGTAGCCAATCAAACGTGCCGATGCTTTTTTTTGGCTTCATTGAGTTAATATGATGAAGATACATATGGGCAGATCCTCTATATTATAACAACCTTGACCCGAAAGGTATACAATTATATATATATTTCGTTCTATTTTGACTTGGAGAAAAGTGCTCTGTAGTTCGGGAGCCCCATTTTTAGAGCACCTATATATATATATATATATATATATATATATATATATATATATATATAATATAAAATAAAGGGTTTGAAAATGAGATTTCTTTCTTTTCCTAACCTTGTATCGCCCTTGTTCTGCTTTACACGCTTTTTAAATTTTTTTCCCTGTTTCACCTATGAATATAACAACTGTTTTGTTTCCTTCCTGTTCCTCCTCCCTCGTATTATGTCGAATAGTGTCCTATTTCCTTCCTATATGTTTAGACATTTCAAATTTTTTATACACTCTTTATTATCCTAGTATCCTTTCCTTTGTTTTGTATGCATCCACCATTAGTTCCTCTTTTCTCTTCATTCTTTTTCCTCCTTTTCTCCTTATTGTTGCGTTCTTCTCTTGTGCTTTCCATGTCTGATAAAGCCAGAAATTTATTTAGTTCACAAAACAGTTACACATCGATGTTTTAATAGAAACATAGTTCTTTCCTCGGAGACTGTGTTACTTTTATACAAATCCAATTTAAATAGGACGGGTATGACATAAAACTTTGATGCAGACAAAAATTATTGTTCTTGTCTTTGTTACTTGGTTTCTATGAACTCATCGATATCAATGTTATGATCCACAGGGAACAGTTGATGCTGTTCCCTTGTTTATGACAATGAAGATGATTGACGTTGTTATTGTGTTCTCATATAAATTGAGCGCAATAGTCAAACTATTTCTTGGGGGCGCGGTGGCTCAGTGGTAGAGCGTTCACTTCCGGTGCTTGGGGTCTCTGCTTCGATCCCAGCTCACGCCGTGTGGACTTTGTGGTGGACAAACACCGTGCTCGTGGGTTTTCTCGGGGTTCTCCCGTTTCCTCCCACTTTCTTCATTCCACCATTTCACTCATCTCTCATTATCACCGTCTCCTTTAGCCTAACGGGCATAACCGTGGGACGTAAAACTTAAAGATTTCATTTTTCAAACTATTTCTTAACTACAATCGTATCAGTGGTTGGTGTAAATCTTGTTTGAAACAAAAGATCATCCATTTCCATCCATCCATTTCCATTTCCATTTCATTCATTTCCATTGTCAGTTTTCGACTTGAAATAAGTGTCTTAACTCTTTTAGATTATGTATCCTAGTTTCAGTATATTAAGTAGTGTGTTCATTATTCGATTAAAAAAAAAACCAATAAAGCTTTGTACTTCGTTTTTTTTTTTTTTTTCCCCAAGCGTGAAAGCATTGTAGAACAAGTTACGTATGGTTTCATCGTCTTTCTGCATCGAGACATAGGAGATGATGGCGTCATAACTTACAAAAAAAAAACAACATATATTTATGATTTTTTGGCGGGCTTATTTTTACGCCTGGAATAGTGACGTAGGGAAGGGCTGGGCTCGGGGGGGCCGAGATCCCCCCCAAAGGATTCCGACAATGTACTTTGATGTTTGTATTTTTCTCTCTCCGAAAAGCAGCAATTGCCTTCCACGTACCCTATTTGAAAATAAAACATGTCACTAAAGAGTTTCTAGACCAGCTAAATGAAAGAAAGGAGGGGTAAAAATACTTTCTTTGTTGTTTTCGTTTCATTCAGATGAAAAATATTTGAGAAAAAATTGTTAAGAGGAGAGGGTGGAAAACAATAGTAAAGTTTTGTAGAATGTGACTGTCTCACAGCAATCTCTGATGTTTAATCAATTAGAGCAGTTTAGAATATTTGCTTGAGTTAGACGTGTTCAATGCGTCGGAATAAGAAGTTACTTTGCAATTGCAAAATCTCGCAAAACTTTTTACAAAAGCGGATAAAGCAGAAAGAAGGCAGTTGTGCTAATTTCGGTGAGGAAAATTTGCAAAGAAACCAAAAAATAACGGAGAAAAATTTAAACAAGATATTAATTCAGGGGAAGACTCGCAAAAAGTTCTAGAAAAAATGGCTAGAACATAAAAGGAAAGACAGTAGTGGTGTGCAAAAACAGCTATTGAGAAGAAACGGAAGAAATATCTACGGAAGTCAGGATTTCAGAAAATATAATAATAATAATAATAATAATAATAATAATAATAATAATAATAATAATAATAATAATAATAATAATAATAATAATAATATTATTATTATTATTATTATTATTATTATTATTATTATTATTATTATAACTAAACATTCTGACGCAACAAACGCATATATATATATATATATATATATATATATATATATATATATATATATATAACTGTAAGGCCCCCCCAAACAACAATCCTGGCTACACTACTGGCCTGGAAGATTAAAATTTTGCACACACACATTGAGTGCACCCCTTAGTACTTTCAGATTTGTTTCAGATCTCTGCGTTAACACAAAAGACGGTCCAGAGGGGAAAAGTTTAAAAATGGGATATTTTTTAAAACAAAAAATCCACTTTTTTCGCTATTTTCTCTCCTCAGATACATGGTGGAGACATATAAATGGTACCGTTTGATAGGCTCCTCTATTGTGAAGAGAATGGTGTACGAACCAGGGATGTTTTAGGAATTTTTTATATTACATCCGGGTCTTTTGGAGTAATTTGGGGCATTGGATCTATGTTTTGTGAAAAAAATTTTTGCCCGTTCTTACTACTCAAGATAGAAGCTTGAAATTTAGTACACCCTTACTATTTTTTTTTTTTTTTTTTTTTTTTAGTTGGGTGTGAGATCTGTGCGTTAACACAGGGGAAGGGATCGAGAGGGTCTCAAAATTTGAAAAGAAAAATATTCAGAAAAAATACCAATTTTTCTCAAAATTTCCCGCAGCAGTGACATGATAGGAAGATGTAAATGGTACCGTTTGAAAGGCTGTTCTGTTCTGAAGAGAATCATGTGCGAACCATTATCCTTGGATAAATAGGAATGATGCTATAGCTGCTTGACTGAAAGTCTATAATATATCTTTAAAAAGCCAAAATGTAAAAGGGTTAAATAGCAAGAAAAGATAATACTTTTAAAAAAAAGTAGCAGTGAGTGTCCATGATTTTTCAAAACAACTGTACACTAGGGTGGAGCGTTTTGCACTTTTGTTGGAAATTCGATGACGGCTAGTGGAGAAAAGGTGCCATTAGTGATTTACTGATTTTTAATTTTTTTTTTTAGACAACCCCTTACCTTGCCCCAACGGACTTAAATTTTTGGTTAGGCAACACGCATAACACCAATGACAGAAAAGCTATTTGTGGTCGCTGTTAGAATTATCTGATGGCTATAATACAATTATTTTATTAAAGAAAACTTGTAGCAATGCCAGTAAATAATTTTAAAATGTTTGAGTCAAAGTACAGCCATATTAGTTAGGTTGTTGGAATTAATGTCCAGATTTTGTTTGGAATGCCGCGTTAACGATGATTATAGGCATAGCCCTTGATATAACACGATTTTCTTTGTTCAACCCTTCGCTTATTTTGCTCTGTACACAAAATAACCCAGAACTCACCACGGGGTGGTGGTTGCACATAGAGTTTCGTCCTCCCATCCACCCAGTAGGCATACATTGACATTTGACCTTAGGTCACGTAGTTCTTCTTGGTCTCGTAGCGGGGCATTCTTGTTCTAGACTTCAGTTTGTCTCTAACGTAGATATATCTTGCGTGCTGGCCGCACTTTTTCGACGCTCCCTCGGACACCAGCTTCACTGTGCATTCCACAGCTTGACTATTGCAAGGGAATGTTGTTGTTAGAGTAGCTGAAGTTCGGATGTTTTCTTCAAGCTGCTGATCCGTTAAGTTTCGTGTGATTGGCGGCTCTGTTACACATTTAGGCCAATTAATCATGTTGTAGTAATTTTCAGCTGTAAATTTTATTTTCGGAACAATGAAGTCACGTGGGCGGCTTGATCTCGGAGTCTTCTGGCTGCGGCACTTTTTTCTTTTCTTTTTTTCTTTCTTTTTTCTTTTCTTTTTTTTTTTTTTTATTCTTCTCCAGCCTAACGTTCGAATATGCGGATTTTCATCTGCTGTCATCGCTATCAGCAGGTTTTCATGATGAGCGTAGTATCCGTTTGTTTGTAGAACAGAATGAACTATGTGTTGTAGATTTTCTGGCAGAAAACGTGATACCTTAACTATGCTAAACAGATGCATGTCGCCCATTTCGCACGAAGGATTTCGCCGTATTGAAAGCCAGACGGGAGCGTATACTTTAACAATGTATTTCCAAAGTAGACACAAACTTGAACTAGGTTTATTAGTACTGATGTAGTGGCGAAGCATCCTACAGGCCAATGTAAGCCATCGTGAATGTGATAATGGTCCTAGTTTTCTGTTTGCTAGATCGGTAGTACACATTCCTGTAGCAACAGCCTTACAAATTTCAAAGATATACGAGGATCATTCAATAAGTAAAGAGACAAAGTATATTTTTAACACTAATCATTTTTTTTATATATATACATTCAGGGGTGTTAGCTGGCAACTTCGGGATATGCTCTGATCTGCTGTTTCGTAATTTGATGTCAACATAACTTCAAAAATATCAATTCATCATGGCAAGTCCTCTAGAAGATTGCTCCTTAGAAGAACAGCGCTCAGTCATTAGGTTTTTAGTCGCAGAAGGTGTAAGTGAAATTTTTTCTCGAATGGTGAGACAGTACGGTAACAGTTGTATGAACCGTGCGAATGTGTACAAGTGGGTTGATCGGTTTAAAAATGGCCGAACAAGTGTAGGTGATGAACCCCGATGTGGACGTCCAGTGGAAGTTTCTGGTTCTTCGTTGGAATCGAGAATTGACGGACTTATTCGTGATAACAGAAGAATTACTGTTAAATGATAGCTGAGGAAGTTCAAGTAAGTGTTGGAACTGTTCACAATGTCATTAGGAACATTTTAACGTACAGAAAAACTTGTGCCAGATGGGTTCCCAGACAGCTTACTGACGCTCATAAAGAATCAAGGCTTTCCATTTGTCAAGCCTTAACGCAACGAAGTTTGATTGAAGGAGACGCTTTTTTTGAAAGACTAGTGACTTGCGACGAGGCCTGGATCCATCACTACGACCCTGAGACCAAAAGGCAGAGTATGGAGTGGAAACACACTAGCTCTCCAGTTCGCAAAAAATTCAAGGTTCAACCTTCCTCTGGTAAAGTGCTGCTGACCATCTTTTGGGACTCACAGGGTCCAATCTATTGCGATTTCCTTGAAGATCAGCGAACTATCAATAGCCTATACTATTCTGAGATGCTAGAACACAAAGTTAAACCAGCTATCAGGAGCAAACGCCGTGGACTCTTGTCAAAAGGAGTCATTCTTCAGCACGATAACGCCCACCCTCACACAGCCCAGCTGACCCGCGATAAGCTTCAAGAATTGGGTTGGGAGGTCTTACCTCATCCTGCCTACAGCCCAGATCTCGCCCCATCTGATTTTTACCTGTTTGGACCACTCAAAGACGCCCTACGTGGAAAAAGATTTGCTAACAATGATGAAGTTAAGGCAGCGGTGCAAAGGTGGCTTCGGAGTAAATCGAAAGATTTCTTCGCCAAGGGAATTAGGAAGCTGCAAGAAAGATGGGACAAATGCATAACTGTAAAGGGTGATTATATTGAAAAATAGCCTTAGTTTTGAAAGCGTGAAATAAATCTTTATTGAGCTATAGTAATTTGTCTCTTTACTTATTGAATGCCCCTCGTAATTCTGGTCGCTGCTTAAACCACCTGGGTTTTCCATTTCAAACACCCATTTAACGGGAATGGGTGTAAAGGGGACGATCGGTGAACGTTCACAATCCTTTAATTTCTTTCCGATGGGGCCGGAAAAAGCGTTGGGTCCGGTCGTCCCACCATCAAATTCGGTAACCATGTGTCGAAATGGCAACTCGTTGGTATGAAGAAGGCAAATGAGATTACAGTTCCTTTCCTAGGGATCTTTGTATCTGACTTATCACGCCGTTATCCCATCCTGTGTTCGTGGCTTTACCATCGCTACCGACTGCCTCAAGACTTGATAAGTCGTACTGGTACTTCTCTAAAAGCTCCAATATAGAGTCGGCAATGTCCTTGCCAGTGCCTGACTTATTAGGTGTGTCATGACCCAACTATTCTGAACCGGGCTCCGATAGAACTATGATATGCTTTTCTGTAACCTCTCGTCTTCGTAGTTTGCCGTTAATTTCTCTTGCACAAGAGTTGCATCATTTTTTCCGTCGAAGTAGATACTTGTAATCGCCCGGCCTAGGTGAGCCTTTTCTTTCTGGATCTTCTCACCCAGTTTATCTTTTTCTCTTCGTACCTTAGATCTGTCAACAACAAGATTTTTGTTATGAGTTTCGCGTCCTGAAGTACGGCAGAAGCGATCAAAGCAACTTGTCTGTCTGAAGCTACAGTTCTAAACGCTGCCTCCACTGTATTTTGAAGACAGATGCGTTTTAGGCTATGTTTCCTTCTTGGTCGCGCCTCGAAGTCAGATCCCGACGTGCTTCCCGATTAAACAGCTTCGCTGGATTCCCCTGATGACGCCAGTATCTTTGACCTGTGCCTATGCCTAATCCCACTAGTTGGTGGACTTGCTTCAACACTTCCAGCGTCTTTCTTGGTTGTCTGCCCCTTAAATCTGCTCACTTTACGGAAAAACATCTTTGACAGAGATTTGCTTGTTCGGACGTCAATGTTACCAATGCTCATTTTCTGTGATGTTCTCTGGTCCAAAAGAAACTTGAATTCTCGTTCTGAAATCTTGCGTGTCCTCTCACAGTTGCAATCTTCGGCGGTTTTACATTTGCAAGACGCAATATCAAAAAGAGACTTTTCCGCGTGTGCAACAAAACCTGCACGAAGTGTTGCTTCTTGTCCTTGTCGACTGAAATGTTTTTCCTTGGTGCGACACTTATTATAAAATGTTTTCAGCATGTCAAAAACTCTCTTCTCTGAAACTACAGGAATGCTTGCTTTACGCCAAATATGTATAACTCTTTGTTCAACGAGTTTACAAATGTCAGTCACTGGTAATTTAGTTACACTTTCATCACCACTTAAACCACTTCGAAACAAATGATAATGTCGCATAACGTCAGCGTACGTGGGTAACTGCACTTCACTCATTTCACTTGGAGTGCCAAATAATCCTAGTTTCACACTTTCCCGTGTTGGTCTGCTATGAGGCTTCCATAGCTTCCGCTTAATCTTGCTTTCCATTGCTTCCGAACTTGGAAACCAAAGTATACAAAATGTCTCTGAATCGTATCGCACTAAGAAGACTGTAACTTTAGGTACAATGCACAAAGTCTCTGTCTTAACAGAAAGAGTAGCGAACTAAAACCGTTAAAGCTTAGGCTATAATAAACTGGCCTGTTGGATTGGTTGGCCGAAGTACGCAATATTTATACCATCGCCGAACTTCGAGCGAGAATATTCTAGGAACGTCTGCGTAGGTTCTGGAGCCAACGAGGCGAGCGGGAGGTGCGCGATTCTTCTGGACTGAGCCGGGCGTTTCGACGACGCTCGAAGAGCGTGGCCAAAGTAAGCAACCACAAACTTGTGTAGCCTACCGCTAGATGGCAATTGCTGTCGGTGTACATAAGCGAAGATTTGCCAAAAACAAATCGTGTTATATCAAGAGCTATGCCCATAATCATCGTTAACGTGGCATTCCAAACAGAATCTGGACATTAATTCCAACAACTGAGCTAATATGGCTGTACTTTGACTCATAAACATTTTAAAATTATTTACTGGCATTGCTACAAGTTTCTTTTAATAAAATAATTGTATTATAGCCATCAGGTAACTCTTAAAACTACCACAAGTAGCTTTTCTGTCATTGGTGTTGTGCATGTTGCCTAACCAAACACTTAAAAACTTTAAGTTCGTTGGGGCAGGGTAAGGGTTGTCCAAAAAAAATATATCAGTAAGGTCGGTGCCACTAATGGCACCTTTTCCGCACTAGCCGTCATCGAATTTCCAACAAAAGTGCAAAACGCTCCACAGTACTGTACACATCCCCTTGATTATGTGAGATGTTATTGTCATACTTTGGATAATTTGTCAAGATATTAGAGCGAACAAAATGTATGATACACACAACTGCGAACAAGATAACCATGTTTGAGTAATCAAGGAAGAATTTATCAGAAGATTGAAATTTAGTGTTCAGGAGATGACGGGATGTTATGCAATTCAGGTCTTCAATTATAAACCTAAGTCCACTCTTTTTCTTCATATTTAGCGTTTTTTTGTTTTTTATGTTAGCATCTATGTTTTAAGAGCTATTCACTTTCATAACACGTAAGTCCAAATCAAAACGTTAAAAAAAATAATAATAATAATCTAAGCTAAGCAATAGCACGCCAAGTATAATCTTCATGTCTTTCTTCTAAAATCACAAAAGTACTCCGGTGGACTTGGAATGTTCTGTAATTCAGGTCTTCAATTGCAGTATTGGGTCATATGAATAACTGGTCAAGGATCTGACTTTTTGACGCCATACAAAGTCAAGAGTGCCGTTCTCTCTCAGTAACATTAGTTGACATGTACATGTAATTATGTGCAGGGTTGTAAATAAGCGCGCTCATTTAAGCTAGCTTGCGTGAATACGCTCGTTTTTTCTGAGTTTTATCATGAGTTAGCTCACTTCCAAAACGGTGACGCGTGAGTTGAGTTTAGCTCGAAATATATGCGAGTTTGAACTCAAAAACCATGCTCAGATTTATAGTTTTGATAAACCCAAACGGCTGTACTGTGTTGCAGGTTGTATCGGTTCGGTTCATGCTAAAAAACTGAGACTTCTGCTAGTAGCAAATGTTTTTAGTTGGTTAATCATTAGACAGTTTTATTTGTTATTTTCTTGAGCGTAAAGTTGAGCTTATCTTAACTAATATTTGAACTGAGTTGAGCGCGCTTCTTTTGAAAATCTTGAATTAAACCGTGATAACTCTCATTTTACTCTCTGAGTTTGAGCTGAGCTAAGCTTGTTTTAAAAGTGAGCATTTACTTCTGTGGTTATATGTGTAATTACAGAATAATTATTTAGTTACTCCCAGAGACTAAATCGTAATCTATCCAGTTTCGTAAATTTTCCAGTTATCTCTAATAAATAAAAATAAGTATATAGCTATATAAAATAAAGCTTCTTAAGGGTTTTCACTACAGCAAAATTAAACTACCGCTAATTTTAGAGTTTTTCTGTAATATCTTGAAAACAAATAAAAATATTCAAAGACCAGAAACGTAGTGAACTAGACAATACGATTTTGCATGTGATATCTTTACCACAACTCACCTATCTGCTTTTGGCATGCCGCTATTTACAGAAACCGCAAAAAATGCGAAATCTATCTACAGTTTCAAATCGAAAGCAGATAGATTAGTAGTGATAACGGTATCACATGCAAAATTGTATTGTCTAGTTCGCTACGTTTCTGCTTTTCGAATATTTTAATTTATTTTGAAGATATTACAGAAAAACTCTAAAATTAGCGGTGGTTTAATTTCGCTGTAGTGAAGACCCTTAAGTCAAAAATCGTGAGTTATTGTTGATTTTTAATTCTTATAATAATCTAATAATAATAATAATAATAATTTAATTTAATGCGTAACATATTTAAAGTGCTAAGAACAGCGTTAGCCAAGTATAGCACTGTACAAGATAATTAAATATTTAGTATATAATACAATTTAATGGCTTAAAATTCAATTTTAGTACCGTATAAGAGTACAATCGTAATATATCATAGTGTAAAACTGAGTCATATAAAGTAAAATATAACAAAGTAAAACCACTAAAATAGCCCTAATCTTACTGATTAGACTGTCTAATAATAGAATATAAATATAACTATTCATGAAAGAGAATCATGTATGACTTGTTATAACAGGATAAAACATTATAATAGTATTAAAAACCTAACACAACACTAATTTCTAAGAGTCCGATCTTCTGTTATTAAACAAAGTAAGTAAGGTACTTAATACAGAGTTCTTTGTACCATTCTTGCACCATAAATTTGCTTTCCTTACTCTGTGAGTTTGTACTCTGTGTGAGATATTATTTACAAGGTACTGACTGTATAATTTATTTTCTAGAATGGACTCTAAAAATCTTAACGCTTGTTGTCCTCTTTTTTGTGATAAACAGTCTAGATTAAAAACCTCTAATAGTCCCTTGTGGTCACAATGGCATTGGTACAAATGGAAATGGAAATATTCATATATATATATATATATATATATATATATATATATATATATATATATATATATATATATATATATAACCTTTCTGTTCGATTATTATTTGTTCTGCTAATGTTTGACTAAATCGCACTTGCAAATTCAAGTTTAAGTCTGATAAGAGTTCTATATAGTTATATATACGTGCTGTGGTTCTTGAAATTCGACCAGTTTCTAAGTAAATTATCTGTTGCGATGTTTGCATGTTTGATAACGTCATTCACATGGAGGTTGAATGTGAGTTGATGATCAGAAGTTACTCAATAATAATAATAATAATAATAATAAAATCCGAGAATATATGGCCAAATTAAAATATAGTGTAAATTTTGTTTAAATCACGAATTTTCATGTTTGTTGTACGATATTATTAGTTATGTTTTGTTTCAAGATGGTAGTGTAGCGCACTGCTGATAATGTTCACTTTTATAAAAAGCTGGCTTTTACTCAGTTCAGACGTTAAGAGCGGAAAATAGATTATTGGTAGCTCAGTGTTAACTGTAGTCCGTGATTTATTTTTCGTGATTGTTTGGGAAAAAAAATCAGTTTCTTTATGTAGACCAGTAGGACAGTGAATCAGAAAATGAGAGTACTGTTAGCGGCAGTATATATATATATATATATATAATCTCGGATTTTATCTTAAATCATTGTAAATGGCGTGAAATGCGTATTTTCCTTGCGTGTATTTTCCTGCACAGTTTTTAAACGATTTTAACGTAATTTACTATGAAATGCTCACTTCAGAAATTATTTTCCGGTCTGTATATTTATACTTTGACAGAAGGACTTTATTCGGGTTTTAAAGTGACTAATTTTTAAAGCATTATAACTGGTATTGTTGGTCATAACCTTGAAAATTATAATAGCCAATAACATCCATTGGCCATGACCATTAAAACTTTATCAGTAGTTAAATAAGTTTTTTTTCTTTTCTTTTTTTTTTTTTTTTAACCGACATGTGATTGCAAGCTAAGGAATTAATCACCGAAGAAAAGACCTGACAACTCTAGATTACTAGTCTACTAGCTTAATTGCGTCACTAGCTACCCTAGGTAGTGGGTTAGAACCTACTTTCGTTCTAAACACTCAAGACTAGATGAAACAAACATACGTGGTACAGTCCGCAACAAGAAACCTGCAACATGAGCATGTAAGTTCATTGTGAAACTACGCCTGACAGTGCAGGGAATCAACATAACGTCTAAGTGGCACGAATCACGTCAGGAGAAACCTCGCCGTCCTCCCCTGCACATTTATTTTGGAACAAAAGACTTCGTCGTTTCACAACAAACTTACATGCTAATGTTTTTGTGCTGCAGACTGTACAATGAGGTTATGGTTAAATTAGTAGTTTGTTTTAAGTAGAAGTTTTATCATAAACGCAATAAACAATACTAACGAAAGAGACGTCGTGCTTTTTTTTTCTTTCAGATGAGAGTGGCAGCTCTATTGCTATTGTAGACCCAACTCGAGACTTGGCAGCTAAATCAGACGAACACGAGAAGGAATTTTTAATAATCGATCAGACGACCAAGACAGAGAATATGGAGACTACTATTTTTCCAAGCAGTGTTAGAAACTGTTGGGGTTACGTATTATGCCTCATCTCAGATAATGAAGGGGTCATACTGTCCCAAGTTTATCCAAGCGGTGTATTTAAAGCAATCTTTCATAAGAACATCCTGTATGTGAATAATGTACCATGTGATAAGAGAATATTATCTGAATGTTTTTCAGTTGGCTGTTTGATGAATTTTGATGCTGAAAGATTAAACAGCCCTCATCCATGTGGTGCCCAATATCAAGCAACGTTGGCTTGGATTGGAGTTAGACCATCTGTGTCTGTCTCAGTTACTCCAACTGAGATGATACCCGAGACCAGCACACAGAACACTGTAACACCAAGGCCTATAATAAAGAATAACAATGATCCAATAGTCTATACGGGTGAAACGGGTAGAGTTTATAAACTTCTAAATGAAGATGAAATTGTACTTCTTGGAACCTTAGATGGTATAGGCACAAAGATTCTTTGCTCCAAAAATGTCTTGTACGTTCATTCTAAGCCTTGCGCCTCGGTCACTGACATTAAGATGTGTGTGAAAAATGGAGATACTGTGTATTTTAATTGTACACCTATAGACAAGAAACATAAAAGCGGTGCCAAATATAAATGCACACTGGCGTGGGTTGGAAAGAAGCCTTCGCAACTTATAGGAAGTGCATTTGTGCCAGAAACCATTCCTTCTGCTTCTATGGCAGTACAGAGTAGCAGCCCTATACCAGTTGAGAAGAAATCACCAATTCGTGGTGAAATATATCACGGCGTTGTAACAGAGGTATATCCTCCGTATGATTTTGTAGTTGTAATTGCTATCAATAGTAAGACCTACACTGTTCTGGCATGGACTGCTAACTTCAGTAAGGAAAAACTTGGTAACAAAGTTGCGCCCGGTACTCCTGTGGATGGTCTTGTGTCCATGGGTGATCGTGTTGAATTAAGAATACAAGAATCAGCTATTTCTTACAATGGAAAGACGTATCATTGGTACGCAGCGCATATCTGGAAGAAATGTTTAGATCAGCAGAAATCTTTAGTTGCCGATAGGGGAGTGACGGGCATGAACGTCGGAGCAGTAAGCGCTAGTTTGCCTGACAGTAGCTGTAATGCTGTTGAAGGAGCTCCCAGAGGTAATTAGTCTTCATGTAGTACTTGTTGAAAAAGTAGACGTTTGAACACACGTAATACGTTAGCATTGGCGTTTAACGATTCTCACTGGACTCCATTGCACTATTATTACTTTCGTAAGAGTATTGCAGAAAATAATGCGTAATACTTTGGCTTCATCAGACACTATGAATCTTATTTACACTCATGAATCTATTAGTTCAAGTCTGATGAAGCCAAAGTGGATAGGTGACGAAACTGATATACGTTAGTAGTTCTTACAATAAAAGTATTAGTTTGCTTAGCAAGTAGTTTGTATCTAATTTAAGTCTATAAAAAGCAACGCTTGTACAGTGAAAAACAACATTTTACAACAGAATTAGTTAGTATTTAACAAAATCAGGAGTATTAGTTATTTTTAAGATACACGTTGTCGAGTTCTATGTCACTCAACTATATTAAACTATTTATTACTCATTACTGATGAAGCTTGTTGAATACCCTATTTTAAATCAGTACTTACTTGTTAGTGGTCAATAATGTAAATATTGTAGTGTAAAATTACAATGGTATTTTGAAAATCAGTGAAAGTTTATAGAAATGAACAAATCAAAGTATGTAGTATTTATTATCTAAATAACAATAAAATATGACCAAACTAATCGGTACAGTGTTAGTTTCGGCAATATATATGTCATTGCCTTTATCATACACATTATTACACATAATGTGTATGATGCAGGCATTAATATCTTGCTGAAATTGTAAAACAGATTATTAATGTAGGTGTTTGGTTTGATGATATTTTATTGTTGTTTAATTATTTGCAGTTCTACGTACGACTTAAATAAAAATAAAATGTAACCAAAAGCTAGAGAGATCTACGTACAACTTGAATAAAAATAAAAATATCACCAAAAGCTAGAATGATCTACGTACAGCTTAAATAAAATATGGCCAAAGGCTAGAATGATCTACGTGCAGCTTAGATAGAAAAAAAATATGACCAAAAGCTAGAATGATCTACGTACAACTTGAATAAAAATAAAAATATGACCAAAAGCTAGAATGATCTACGTACAGCTTAAATAAAATATGGCCAAAAGCTAGAATGATCTACGTGCAACTTGAATAAAAATAAAATATGGCCAAAAGCTAGAGTGATTTACGTACTACTTAAATACAAATAACATATGGGCAAAAGCTAAAATGATCTCTACGTACAGCTTAAATTAACATATGGGCAAAAGCTAGAATGGTTTACGTACAACTTAAATACAAATAACATATGGGCAAAAGCTAAAATGATCTCTACGTACAGCTTAAATTAAAATATGGGCAAAAGCTAGAATGGTTTACGTACAACTTAAATAAAATAAAATATGACCAAAAGCTAGAATGATTTACGTACAACTTAAAATATATCCAAAAGCTAGAATGATCTACATACAACTTAAATAAAAAATGTCCTAAAGCTAAAATAAGCAGTATAAAGTGTTAATTAATTTGAAATACACTTTTAACATTACGAGGTGGGACATTTTAATGGAAGTGCTAAAGAAGGTGAGAATAGAATGGAAAGATTGAAGAGAAAATTATTTGGTCTAGGAATTAATTCGTGCGGTTGGTACGCACACATTGAAGCTGTAGTACAAACACAAAATACATAAATACCTTAAGAAAAATATTGTCCATCGCTAGCCACCACTTTCGCCCATCTGTCAGGCAATGTACGGATTCCGTGGCGAAAGAAGTCCTCATCCTTGGAAGCGATCCAGTCAGAGACCCATGTTTCGATATCTTCTGAAGAAGTAAACCGCTGTCCAATCAAATCGTTGTTCATGCAATCGAACAAGTAGTAGTCCGAAGGAGCAACGTCTGGTGAATACGGCGGGTGGGGTAAAACTTCCCATCCGACTTTTTCTAAATAGGTTTTGACCGGTTTTGCGACATGTGGGCGAGCGTTATCATGTTGAACAATAAATTTATCATGTCTGTTCTCCCATTCTGGTCGTGTTCTGGCCAGAGCTTGCTTCAAACGCATTAATTGTCGTCGATAACGTTCTCCATTCATAGTTTCACCCGGTTGCAGCAGATCATAGTACACCACACCTTTCATATCCCACCATATGCACAGTGAATATCTCGGTGTGGTTGTGATGGACCTGGTTCACCTGGTTTCACCCAGGCCTTTTTTCGTTTAGGGTTCTCGTAATGGATCCACTTCTCATCACCCGTAATAATTCGATGCAGAAACCCCTTTCTGCTCTGTCGTTGAAGCAGCAATTCGCAAATGGTTTTTCGTCTTTCAACTTCTCTGTCTTTCAATTCATGTGGAACCCAATGTGACATCTTTTGAATCATTCCCATGGCTTTCAAGCGTTTGGAGACTGTTGTTTGATCAACGCCTAATGCTGCTGCAAGTTGTTCCTGCATTTGACACGAATCCTGCTCGAGCAATGCTGTCAATTCTTCGTCTTGAAATTTTTTTGGCTGTCCAGCTCGCTCTTGGTCTGCCAAGCCGAAATCACCACTTCTAAACCGTGCAAACCACTTCTGACACGTTCGCTCAGCTAGAGCATGGTCACCATACACTTCCACCAAAATACGATGACTTTCAGTCGCACTTTTCTGCATGTTAAAGTAATGCAGCAGGACACCCCGCAAAAACACTTTATCAGGCACAAATTGCGCCATGTTCACTTAACTACAAACTGGTGTTGTTGACGCTTTAATCCACTGCCCTATACTACGAACGATACGCGATGACAGGGGTTTGCAACACATGTGTGGATACACGGAACTGTGGGACGCTCCGTTCGTTGCGCCATCTCTTGTCCACCCGCACGAATTAATTCCTAGACCAAATATATACAGACCAAGGGTTTGTTTGTCTCGCTTCAGAGGATAAGAATTGCAATAAAAAAACACGTGTGATTAAAAAGTTAGTTTGGCTGAGCTGTTACTTATATAAACTTAATTCAATATTTATGAATATTACAGAGGGATGGTGGATGGTGCTTCGAAAGAAAGTTTAAGTGTATTTATTCAATGTGGAAATAATAATACAGCTTTGGTTGTGAAAGCTGAAGCGAAATTGTGATTATATTAGAAAATGTGGGAAAATGAACTGAAGAATATTGTTTAAAATTGATGTTAGAAGGACGAACTTATAGTAATTCGGATGAAGGGGTAGTTGTAGAGTTTAAGATAAAGTATTTAGCATAAACGGCCAATGTTCGGTATCTCTGAATACTATATTTGATAATGAGGTTAAAGCAACTAATATCGTTTGATATGTGGATGTATAATAAACTGGAATGTTAGGAAGAACGGAAAAATAATGGAATAGGTTTGAAAAAAAAGTGGGAAAGAACTTTGTCGTGCATTGGAGGTTAAGAGCCTCCAAAAAAACTTGACTTGTCTTTTCTTGTCTTATAAAAACTTGAATTGTTTTACTTAAGAACCTGACATACTACAAATAATACAAAATTTACTATTTTTCTTTTGCTTGTTTTTCGTAAATGAAAGAAGGTAATGAAATACAACTTACCACAATCATAGATAATGTTATTTTACAACACAAAATATGAACGTAAAGAATTTTCACTGTTGCCATCCATAGAAATTACAGTGTTGCCAGAATAACATCTTCCCCCGAAATCTAAGTTAAGGCAGCGTATAGAGGAACGAATTCAACTGCGTTTGATTACGTATCATGTTGTTTTGGTATCCTGTGAACTGTTTTTAATAGCAGTTGTATTTAGTTTGTAATAAACAAAATAATTTTAACATACAGTTATTAAAATTAAATAATAATATTATTTAAAAAGTACTTCACAGGATTTTAAAACAACATGCTACGTAATCAAATACAGTTGAGTTCATACCTCTAGTCGCTGCCTTAACTTAGATTTTGGGTGAAATGTTATTCTGGCAAAACTGTAATTTCTATGGATGACAACTCTGAAAATTCTTCAGGTTCATATTTTATGTTGCAGAATAAGATTATCTATGATTGTTGTAAGTTACATTTCATTATCTCCTGTCACTTATGAAAAACAAGCAAAAGAAAAATGGTAGTATAATTTTTAGTATGCCAGGCTTTGAAAAAAAGGAACTGATTAGCGTACTGGTTGAGGAGAAATACCGTGTTTGAGAAATGCGATAGGAGGTTTGGCAGAGGAAAAAGATGAAAGGAAGATAAAATAGCAGTTGATAGGTTGGTAATCTTTTTTTAAGATTTAGTAACTGTTAATAGCAAAATACATCTGTTGATAGAGATGATTTTTTTTAATACGCTTTGAAGTTCAGTGAGTAACGTTAAATTCCCTAAGTGTCGGTCGTAGAAAATATATTACTCGATGCATAAAACACTTATTAAGCATTGTTTTAAATTGGGAAAGTGAAATCTGTGTTTTGTAGGTTTCCTGCACTTTTCATTGTTTGTAATCTGTGTTTATGTATGTCTTTTGTCTCTATATTATTCACTATATACATATAGACTCCACAAATGACCATGCAGTCATTCTGTGTAATTTTTATAATACTTTCAATGAACCGCAGATTTGATACCAGGGTCATATCATGTCAACTCACCTAGAGCAATGTGCTTCAATGTCTCAGATTCTCTTCACAATTTTTTCATACTTAAATACCAATGAAGTTATGCTAAATTATTATTTTCTTCGATTTTTTTATGAGAAATGGACCGCGCAGAAATTGTGAATTTGTAAAAGTAAAAAATGTGAATTTGGTGCCAGTTTCACTTTCCGGCACTGAGCATCATGAAAATAAAATTACCATAACTTCGTTATTTTTCAAGTTATTGGGCTCATCCAGGTGTCAAATGAAAGCTTAATTTTTGCTCTTTCAGTAGATCCTAAGAAATCTTGCAAAAAAAGTACACTGTCAAACATGAATGGGCATGCAAAGCAAATTTTAGAATTTTTACAAATTGTGCCATTGCTCAAAAGTTACAACTAGGAAACTTTTGAAACTTTTTTGCACATTCATCTTAACATGTATATGGTATGGTTAAAAGAGTATTTTTTATATTTTTATAATTCTTCTTCTTCTTCTTCTTCTTCTTCTTCTTCTTCTTATTATTATTATTATTATTATTATTATTATTATTATTATTATTATTATTATTATTATTATTATTGTATTTTACATGCATGAAAATATACAGTTTTAAGTTTTGTTACAAATTGTGTCATTGTTCGTAAATTACAACTATGAAACTTTTTTTATAGAATCATTTTAGCACATACATGATATGAGTAAAATATGAAAAGGATGCTCTTGGTATTTTTGGAATTATTATTTTTGTACGTCAGAGTGTAATTCATGAATCGCTCGGGACCTTATTCTACTGGTCAGAAAATGAAGACTTTCATTGGGTACCTTTTGACAATATCGTCTGGGAAGTTTCTGTTCCATCTCTTACAAGCCAATCAGCCCGGACTGACGCAACTGAAAGCAAAATTAAAAAAAAAATACATCAGTGAAAACAATGAGCTTTGAAATATAGGATACAACATTTGGTATGTAAATCTATGTAATTTAATTTTGAGAACTATTACCGGTATGTATGTTTATTGTTTCCATCTATGTACACTCATGTCCAAAATTATTGTCGCATGTCTATAAATACGTTGTTGTAGGAATATAATTTGATAACGAATTCGCCCGGTATTTCTTACAATGTTAGTATGTGTATAGTCGGCAAAGACATGTATTGGCAAATTTCATGTCAAAAGAACTGTAAATAAGAACAGTGAAACGAAAATAAAACTTTCTTGTCCATTTAGCAAATATTGTTTTACTCATTCTAACTTTCATATTTATATTCTTTTCCTATGAAATTTACCACAAATGTGCATTTCCCGATTATACACATAGTATCAGTATTAAAAGTACGCTGCAAAATCATTATCAAATTATAATCTTACAAGAAGACAGTTATAAATATGCGACAATCATTTTGGACATGAGTGTACATTAGTCTATTATTTCTTATTTTTTTTGATAGGTTTTGTAATAAAGTTACTCAACCCCTTACATTTCTAGGCCTCCATTTTCCATTCACAAAACCACAAAATTATTACATAAAGGGCCTCCGTTTTTGTTATTTAATCATACTAAGTAAATGCAAACTAATCCTATAAAAAGTTATAAAAGTTTGATAGTTGTAAGCAATGGTACAATTAGAAGAAAAAGAAAGTCATAGTTAAAGTACAAAAATATAATATTATGGTATTAGCAAAACTACATATTACACCAGTTCTATTTTTAAGCATACCTAATATTTACTAAGATGATTATTTGAAAAGGTTTTAAAGTGTGACAGTTGTCACTGCAGAGTAAGGATGGCTAAAATTTTCTGGCATCGGAAATTTCACTTTTCGGATTTCGGAAAAATTCCGGATTTTTTCCGAATTATGAAATTTTTCCGATTTTACTTTCCTGAATCCGGAAAGTAAAATTTCCAGAATTGGCCATCACTACTTCAGAGGAAAAGCATAATATTTTAACAATACTAAACTGTATATTTCTGTACATTTAAAATAATAATAATAATAATAATAATAATAATAATACTATAATTACAAAAGTACCAAAAGCACCTTTTTTATATTTTTAACCATATCAGGTATGTGCTAAAATGATTCTATGAAAAAAGTTTCAAAAGTGTTATAATTGTAATTTACGAGCAATGACACAATTTGTAACAAAATTTAAAACTGTATATTTCCATACATGTAAAATAAAAAAAATAATAAAAAAATACAAAAATACAAAAAAAAAAACACTTTTTATTTTTTAAATCGTACCATGTACGTGTTAAGATGAATGTACAAAAAAAGTTTCAAAATTTCCTAGTTGTAACTTCTGAGCAAGGGCACAATTAAAAAAAAAAAAAAACTAACATTTGCTTTGTGTGCCCACCATTAATGTTCGACAGTGTACTCTTTTGCAAGGTTACTTTGCAAAAAATAAGCTTTTATTTGACACCTGGATGAGCCCAATAACTTCAAA
This sequence comes from Thermobia domestica, assembly GCF_964235325.1. Taxonomy (NCBI): domain Eukaryota; kingdom Metazoa; phylum Arthropoda; class Insecta; order Zygentoma; family Lepismatidae; genus Thermobia; species Thermobia domestica. The sequence continues at coordinate 241,765,527 of NC_137460.1, read as the reverse complement.
AATAACGAAGCTATTGTAATTTTAGTATCATGATGCTGAGTGCTGCAAAGTGAAATTGGCACCAAATTCACATATTTTCAAAAATTTCTTCCCGGTCCATTTCTCATCCAAAAAATTAATTTTGCATAATTTCATTGGTATCTATGTATGAAAAAATTTTGAAGAGAATCTGAGACATTGAAGCACGGTCATGTATTAAAATTAAGTGATTTGACGTGGAATGGCCCACCAAGATCCGTTGAATAATAAATAAATTAGGTGGGACATTAGAGAGCTAAAAAAATTTAATTTCTTAAATTTGATCAGACTTCTATACGTAAAACGCTAGGTAGCAAAACTACTGTATTTACGCAATTTTAAGACGCACTTCCCTTGTCGATTTTTTCCCCCTTCAAAATCAAGGTACGTCTTAGATTTGAGTTATGCAAATTTAGGCCAGATTAGATGGAGTTTTGCCAAAAATTGCTAATCCCGTTAATCAATATACCAGTATAATACACATACCGATAATGGATTGCTATAAAACTGATGTAAGCAAGTGTTGTACCGTAGATCACATTAGCAAAAATAGTACCAGCAGATGCACATGAATATACCGTAAATTCCAGCAGTAAGTTCAGTATTTCTTTTTTTTCCCATAACATTATTTCTTTTCCCATGTTTATCAATCTTTTGTTTTTTTATTATTTAAAATCAATACATTATAGTTTTTTTATTATTATTTTCGCCAAGGGTGCGTCTTACATTTGAGGATTTTTTTTCCTAATTTTTCCTTCAAAAATTGGGGGGGGGGTCGTACGTTTGAGGGCAACTTAGATTCGCGTAAATACGGTATTTGTTGGTTTAAAAAAAAAAAAACGTGATTAATAAAGCTGTCGAAAATGAATCAATTCATGCAAGTAACGACATTCATACGTGATCTATTTTGTCATCGTGTAATGTACCATTACAGTTGAAAGTAATGGCAACTTTTTTATTTGTTGCCATAGCTTTGACACACTATACACTTTACAAAAGACAAGATATATATCAAAAATACACATATACTATAAAATACTTATTCGCTATCAAGACAAGTATTATTCATAAATTAAAGGACTCCCATTCTCTTTCCTTCCTTGAAACCCTTCTAGCGTTTAGTTCTAATTTAGAAAAAATTTTGACACTCCTTCTCTTTTTCCCCCTTAGAAAAGGAAGCAAAAATGACAAAGTAGCCAACGACTCTACTTGTTTCATTTGACTATAAAATTTCTCTTATTAATTTCAATGTTGTAATCAATTCAACATGCCTTCAACCTCACTCTTTGACATTCTTAAAAAAATTCAGATCTATCGGTCGCCATTTAAACTGAGATCCGTTGCCATGGGAACAAACGTTGCCATGACAACCATTCTTGTCGCGGTTCACCAATTCAAACTGATTGGCATGATAACTGGTATTATTCAATAAGCATTTTCAGATCCGTTACCACAGCAAACATGCGTTACCATGGCAACAATCTTGTCACGTGTCGCCACTCTAAAACTGAAAAAAAAAAAGAATGAATTTGCAACAAATGTGATGCCTGGAATAAGTCGTGAGTGGGAACCCTTCACCCCTGGTGGAGATATTCATGAAGCTATCAGCTTATGTCTAATTACATTGGAATATATTACCCATTTCTTAATTTCGAACATACTAGGTTAGATCAAAATGAGAAAACTTTTTTATCGGACTTCTGAAGAAAATAAAATAAAATAAATACATGACCGTGTTTATTACATATAGAATTCCCAGTCACGACCCCCTTTCAGTTTTATTAAAAATAGAAGAAGAAGATGAAGAAAGGAAAAGGAAGATAGAAGAGGAAAGAGGTAAAGTAAGAAGGTGATAAAGAGGAAACTGTTACTGGATATTTTGAGAAATATGGTAAAGGGAAAGTGAATAATTATCGAATTGGGATCATTTCCAATAGCTATTGGGTGAATATTTGGTATTAAGGTGATCAAAGGTAGACACATGTTAACCCATACATCCCCGATCTAGATCCATTTGACCCCAACTACCGAATTATCCCAAACTAGCTCTGAGATAGATGAGAAAGTTTAATTTTACCGTTTATTCAATATTTCCAGAAGTTCTAGACTAATATCTAATATTTGAAAAATGAACGACGAAGTTGATGGCATGTTAGAATCGACCACAGAGGAAAGAAAAAAAAATCAGAGTATCACATATTTGTCGAAGATTTTGACTTTCACAGTTCTCCCATGCTGATCATTCGTTCAGGCTACTTCAGTCCTTTTTACTTCCTTCATAGAGCCAACTTAAATTAAGTTAGTATTGACATTCAATGACTTTAATTGCCAACTACCATTAATTATAATAAGTCACACATATATGTCAAAATAATTTGTGCACTTAATACTAAACCTACATTTCACTCACACACACATTCATACAGGACAATGTATACTTCAGGTTGTATTTAGTTGAATTAAACTAACCTAACTACATTTCTATAGACATTTATTACATTTCAATAAAAGAAAACTTAGCTTGACATAACAGGAAAAATTTAATACATGAAAAGAATGTTTCATAAGCATGCACAGAAATCCGCTACTTTCAACAAGATCAAATAACACATTTCTCTTTCTAGATATATTAAAAGTTGGATTACATGAAAAAAAAATCGACAAAAAAAAAAAAAAAACGAAAGACAGAAAATAAAGGAAAAAAAAATTCAAAGGTCAATATATTTAAGATTCAGTGCAATGAATACATATCATTGCGGGCAAAAGAAAGAAAAAAATATAATTGGTTAATCATTCTTAAAAAAAAAAAAACACTGTAGTAGCATTTTATTGAGTCTCTGTCCCAAGAGGAGACATTTCGACAATTTTATGAGTCTTTGTTCTCACGTCGATAATAACTCCTTTTTCAACTCTCTTTACGCACTGTGATTTGTGTCCATGAGAGTATTTAATCGTTTTTGTTTTAACTATAGACAAATAGTTGCTTCATATCACATATATATTTATATTTCTCATTTCGTCACTTGACGCACTTGATATAAAATTTCAAAGTTTATCAAGATTAAAGAAAAATTATCGAATCCAGTCCCAAACATTGGGAACATATTTCCGTATTTCTGTATTCACATTACTAAATTATTAACCTAATTTCAGTTCGTTGAATTTAAGATCACTATTTTTTTTTTCTAGTATAGATCGTGTAGTCGAAGATTCTAGTCACTGAATAGTTAGGTTTCCGATCGTAGGGGAAGGATTTGTTTCATAGTTTACTGATAGAAGGATTCGTTGGAGGGGCACACTGTTTCGTAGCTTACTGATTTCACTATGATCTCGCAAATAAATTTGGATAAGGATTAGGGTTATTTTTACTTTTCTTACGACCTGCTACTTGTTTTATTTACATGCCGTATTTAACATGATATTCAACTTTAATAGTCACAAACATCAATAACAACTCAACAAAATGTCATTTATTACAATTTACGCGGTAATACTATATATCACAAATAGTTGGTAAATGTCGGGTGTCAAAAATCTATGGCAACCTAAAACAACCAGGGTAAATACCGAGCCCTCTACATACATACTCACATATATATATATTCATATTACTCAATATAATAAATTTCATTTTAATATCCATCGTAGTATTTCGTCGACATTTAATATCTACATAACCTTTTTATATTCGACAAGTATTCATATTTTATTGGCTCAAAAACAAAACAAAAACCCTGACTATCAAAATTCACTTTTTTTTTCTCATAAGGTTGCAATATTGTACTTTATATGTAAACCCGATAATCAATAATCATTCTCAATTCACTGAAGATCCGCGTATAAAGAAATAGTTGGTGTTATTTAGTAAGTTGACATAAGAGGTGGAAATACAACAAATAGAGCAGGCACGTAACTTTTAAAACTATGTAAGTACATATATAGATGTATATACAGAAAAAAAAAAATCAATGTTATTCGAAACTAGTGGGCCCAAACTATTAATACATACACACTATATGACCAATCAATAGAAAGAAAAACCAGAAATCAGTAATCAATGGATATAATTTGTACGATCAATGAATAACAAATGTTTTCAGGAATCTGAAAGCATAGTGTACCTTCTCGTCAGTTTCTCCCGTGGTGGATTAAATATCGCGAAAATGGTCCTGAGTTGTGCTGCAATACCTCCACGAATTGCATCCCTCGATGTCTCAGTTAGTACATACGATCGAAATAAGTGATATGAATATTGTACGTTTTCATGAATTTCAGAAACCGGGGGGGGGGGAAGGTTGAAATTTTGAAAAAAAAAAAATCTCGAAGTAATGAAGACAGAGAGAGAGATAGAGAAGAAGGAAGACGAAGAATAGGGGCGCCAAAGACTTAAGTGGGAAATAACTAACGCTACAAAGATAGAAATCGAATTTCGCTCTCAACAAAATCCATAGCCAAAATATTCTTAACATGCCAAAAGGGTGGTCTACTCAAATACGTAGACTCAAGGAGCGCCCTGCTGCCAAGGATGCAAGTTCTGTGTCCATCAGATCCCAATCCCACAAGAGTTTGGTTGTAAGATTGAAATCCGATCCCCGTATCCGGCCCAAACCAGCAGGGTCCCGAAAATCCTCCGGAAGGTTAGAGACGGCGTTAATTTAGAATTTCAAAAGAAAAAAAAAATCATCCGACCTCTTGGAAACTAGAAGATTCCAGAATAGTAATGAAATTAGAGTAATAGCTAAGATATCCCTAATTAGAATTTGCCAAAATAAAAAAAAATTAAATAAACTGAATTTTGGATCGGTGATTTCAATAACCAAACATCACCGATGGCTACCCTGCGCAGACATGCCACAGTCTGGGACGTCGTTAATTTCCCTCATCTAATTAAACTAAGAAAAGACATGAAAATACTTAAGGGGACTAGGGGTCGACGTCCGGGTACGCTAATGACATGAATATTAATTTAGTAGCAGTTGATTTAATCGGATAGTCCGAACTGAGTTATATGAACACTGCACAATAAATAAATAAGGTAAGCAACGAAAAAAAAAATCTCGGAGAGGCTATGAATGTTAAAGGTACAAATGACCGAACCTGTACTTTTCGATGATCACAGGAAATAGTAGTTATTTTTCTTAATTATCATTTCTGTCAACCTTTAGAAGTAATTCCCACATGATGCTACCCTGTCTATTGAAAGGCTTAAGATCTGGGGCTGTTGTTATGAGGTACTTAAATACGAAGTAACACACAATTCCCAACTACAATTTACTATCCAAGTAGCAAACTCGGTTGGATGAATGTACTGGTGTAGAAGTCAAAACGCGAGAGATTTTTTTTTTTTTTTTTCGTAAACGTATTCATATTTTCACTATATAACATACACTAGGCCTATCCATTTAAATGTAGGTGTCATATCATCTCATTCATATTATTTTATATCATATTATTAATATATCATTACATTCATTCATTATCTACTAATTTTCGCGCGAAGTAATATTTTATAGACACCCTATTTCATACATTGTACACGCAGGCCATACACATATTTACATTACACAGTAATAAATATATATAATTATCACAATCTATCACGCTCAAACTACTACACAATAACATTCATCGAACCACGTACTCCTTGTTTCGAAACACCCAAATTGTATTTACTTCGCAGTTTAAAAAAAAATCATATGTGCATTTACTGAAAGTTAAATTGTCAACGATTAATCTATTTCCAATTTGCTGATAAAACTAAAGCAACAATGGAATTTTCTACAGCCACGGGAAAAGAGAATTTAATACTACATTTTGAAACAAACAGTAACAGCATATGGGCTTTACTTCTATTAAGAAAATAGGTATTCTTTATTTTAATGGATATTTCGGGTTCTAAACGACATAGCAAGCTGTAATTTTCAGTACAGGAAGATCTCATGCTATCTCATATGAAGGTATACTCATCTGAACCGAAAACCATGTCCACGGGAAGTAATTTGAGAATAAATGGCCAAAATCAAACAATCTAGATCACTAAGTTATGCGATGTCGTAATGTCAACAAACAATTGACTACCGAAAACAGACACTATGGCGCTGTAGTGGAGGCATAATTTACCGTGTACTGAAATATATACTTGTACTCATTAATCAGAAATTTAATATTTACTCCGGTTTAGTATACTTCGAGTTAGACAAATGGTACTAAATTAACGCATATTTATACACTGTCCTAACCGAAAATTCACACACTCACACAAAACTACTAACTACATACACCACTGTTAGTACTATACATAAAGACAACTAACTAAACCAAACATGCACCATTTAATTACATGCATGTTGACGAAAAATACTCCCTTGTTGTTATATAAATTTTGGCTCTATTGAACTTAAAGGGGGGCAAAATGAGAAAAGTAACCCTAGGTCCAATTGACCTGACCAATTATTTACATGATGATTGCCAAAGATTGATGCCCTGGGGGCACCTTAACGAGGTTTATTGAGGGACCCTTCCCCTGAGAGGGGAAAAGGCCCTAAAACAAACAATAACTAACCCATCCCCCGCTAGAACTGGTTCAATTTGGAAAATGAATAGGAGCCCCTTTTTGTTAGCTTAAGCTGCCATTCCGAAAGTTAACATTGCAACTATGAAACCTACTGTGTACATGCACTTACTGACTAATAAAAAAAAAAATCACATTTACTATACACACTATAATATATGTACGAAACCAGGTCGTATTGTACCTAATCCCTAACCGAGTTTTAACAGATCAAAAATCACTTTCCTATATTGTCTGTTCTTTGGCTTGGATAACGAGCAATATGGCGTCTGTAAAGCTGGTTCCCATTTCTCCTTTATTTTTTACAGTTCACTTCACGAAAAATGTAAGTTTGTCAGCTCCTAAATCATTATACGGCGTTTATCAATGAAATTAACTGGATATTACCTTGAGATAGTTAGAATTTCCATCCTTTTACCGCAGATATGTAGAAGAAGAAATCACGGGCTGCTCCTCGTAGTGTGTCTTCGATTATTCTGATAACATTGCGCCGAAAAAGCCAGAGGTAGGAGAATTCCTCCAATCAGAACGAAAACTTTAGCCGCGGAAATTACAAAGCAAATAGAAATTTGGCAAATCCAGATATAACCGGATCTGAAAGTGACTATGGACTAATGAGAGGGGGTGAGGGAAAGATTAGGTACCTGACTAAATTCTACATTGGTCTGAAATTAAGAAAATTTATATCCAATGACGGAACTATGTTTCGGTATGACGTCAGAATGGTAAACCTTGTAACTATTCAACTTATATATCCGAAAATGGGATTTACACTTAATCAAAATATAATTAAATATATTATACAGTGGGAATATGGTTACTAATGAAACCTTTCGATTCATTATATTTAATTCGAAGTAAAGAGAGTAAATAAATTGTGTAACTAAACCGAAATTGAATATAAAAAAAAAATTACTAGGTACAGGGTGCGTAAAAAAAAAGTTGCCATTACTTTCAACTGTAATGGTACATTACAATCGTCCATCAGGAACTGGAAATTTGGTATTTTTCTTGTTTGCTGATTGAAATCCATTGTCTTTCATCGTAAAACATGAGCTGAAGTATTCTGCGAAAAGGGTGTAAGAGATTCTGAGTGTCAGTGTGATGTGTTTCGTTGCTTTTCGTAAGAAGAATCACAATGATACGTGACTGAAGTCCGGAGGTTCCGATTAAAACTAAATTACAGATTTAACTGTACTTGAAGAAGTTGGGGAGTTCAAGGAATCGATCACCAAACGTTATAAATTACATGGGCCATTCCCGGTTGACCGGGACTTTTATTTCTTCGAGGAAACAGATAGCACAAAAAGCACCAAACTATGTCAGCTTTTCAAAGTATTCTCCGTGCGCGTCGAGGCACCGTTGCCATCGTTGTGGCAGCTCCCTGATTCCTTTGGCTTAGAAAGAACTTGGTTGTTGTCGTAGCCACTGGAGGACATTGTTCCGCAGTGCTTCATCTGTCGTGAATTCCTTCCCTATCAGATGGTCTTTAAGGGGTGCAAACAAATGATAATCACCGGGGGCTAAATCTGGACTGTAAGGGGGATGGGGCAGAACTGTTTACAGACCGTCATGCGTGTCCGCTTCTGATCAAACGTCAGTTGGCGGGGAACCCACCTTACACAGATTTTATGGAAGCGTAAGTGGTCATGAATGATTGTCTCAACACTCCCGACACCGATATTCACTTCGGCAGCAATATCCCCACTGTTACTCACCGGTTCTCAAGAATCATTTGCTCAACACGTGCGATATTCACTGGTGTGACTGCAGTCGGACGAATGTGTCCATGCGCACTGTTTGTCACCAGCTTCCGTCCTTCGTGAAACTGTTCACACCATTCGTACACTCTTGTCCGTGACATCGTTATTTCACCATACTGTGCTTGCAATCTTCTGAAAATCTCAGTTGGTTTAACTTTCTCCTTCACAAGAAATTTGATTACAACCGCTGTTCCACAGACACAGACACACTGCTTGCCGCCATGTTCCCTGCAACTACTGCGCATGTGCCAAATACGTCATGCTGGGCGCTAGTTACTCGAGAAGAAAGAATACATTACGTCAACCCCCAATCAGAATGACCTGATTTTAGAAGTCCATATGTATTGATGAAAACACTACAAAAGCGGGATAAATTGCAAAATACTCAATAAATCTTCAAGTTTTAGCTATGCTATTACAAATGCTCCGCCCAGAGGTCTGCCGAATTGTTTCTACCATTTCATCAGAAGAGCGAGGCCGACTTGGACTCTTACCTTAGCACAAGCATCCTGTCTCTTCAAATTGGCCATACTAACGAATGTTTTTGGGTGCAGGCGGATCAGTGTCAAAACGTCGACGAAAAGCACGCTTGACCAAAATCACTGACTCAGTGTTTACAAACTGCAGCACACAACACGCCTTCTGTTGAGCGGACGCCATCTTATTTCTGACTGCAAACTGAGAAGACGCGTTGACTGACATCTAACGGTGATTTTCTGAAACTCTAGGCCTCGCCCATTCAAACAACACTCATTTCCTTGCCGGCACGTTCCATGTTCCGTAATTATTACCGCCCAAAATCAGGTCACTCTTTTTGAAACACGCCGGGAAATGTTTTCTAAAAAGTCCAAAACTTCCTAAACAAGAAAAAAAGTGGAAAAATAGTTTCTTCTTCTTCTCCAAAAAAGCTTTTTTTTTTTTTTTTTTTTCGAGATGTTTCGTATCTTATGTACAAGTAATAACAGAACCTTGATTTATATAAGTACAGCAAACAGTTTTCTGCATATAATCTTTTTCTCTATATTGATATCCGTTACCAGTCTATTTAGACGCGTGTTACCTGTTTACTGTTTTCTTCACCGTAAGTTTCACGCAAAAGCGGAAGCCAATATTAGCCGAGTGTTGCTGCCCTAGTGGTGACTCATCACAAAAAATATACATACGTTTAAAAGATCTAACAGTGAAAGTATGCGTCTTCCTTTCCAAAGCCAACAAAGTTAAGTGTAAGGATTAATGAAATAATTTACCCTGAAAATATTGAATTATGCCCTTTTACTATTAGATATCACCCACAAATCTATAAAAAGAAAAAAAATGGTTACAAACATTACTTTGTGGATAGTAAGGCTAATTCAGCTATTTACGATTCGATTCCTGATGGGGACACTCGGTCTAAAAAGTGTAAAAGCTTTTTCATCCCGAGTGAAGTTTTCCTGGGTTTTCCTCATTCACACCAGGCAAATGGAGGGATAGTACCTAACGTACAGGTCCCCGTTCGCTTCCTTCCTTCCCTTTCCTCAGATAGCGTGATTACCAAGGGACGTCATATTTCATACTAAGATACTGTATAGGAACAAATTAAGAATTCTTGAGATAAAAATTGTCTGTTTTAGAATTGTCTAAACGCTTAAGTCAAACTTGGTCCCGCATAGCGTAGTCGTTAACGCTCTTGCCTTTGGTTCCAGCAGTCCTGGGTTCGATTCTCGCTGGAGACATTCGGTCGAAAACATTTTCATGCCATCCATCATGAGTGATGCTTTTCTTATTTACATCAATCGAAAGCCGGGATGGTATCTAACATACAGGCTCCACGCCACTTCCTTCTTTCTTCTCCCCTCCCCCGGATAGTATGCTTGCTCCCATACGTGACGGGCTTAAAGGTATAGATACCGGTAATGTGCAGAAACATGAATAAAACAAATAAATGAATAACCTAGGTGAAACTAAGCTTGGCATAAAAGTAGTAAAAAAATTTCACAGAATGTCTCCGTTTTTTGAAAGACTATTTTGACAGTCTTACTTGATTAGGACCAAGGACCAGGGAATTGAGAAACAATGGGATTACAATATATAGGAAAGTAAACATCATGTCAATCATTTTAATCACACATGATTGGCTACCAAAACTCTGAAAACAATTAGTTAATTTCTCTACCACTCAGTGGCGTTAATTTCAGTTACTACATTTGGCAACATAGGCTACTTATGATGTGCAAATGGCGCGCAAGTTTCCTGATACATTTTAATTCCTTCTTTCAGTACATGCTCCTAAGTGATGTTTTTTTTAGTTTTCTGTAATCTTGCAGAAGGTAGTTAAAAGCAGTGGACTAGTTATTCTGAATACAACTGTTCGTTGAAGTTTACAGTAAGGAAATGAAACATATAGTTAAAGGACATGATTCTTCGCTTCCAAGGCAAACTTCTTTCATTAATTCTGGTTAAGAAGGCCTTACTATGTACTCGTTAACATTTTGAGTGTAAGGGATTTTGTAAAGGAAGAAAACATTTTGTGTGGTTGAAGCAAATCAGAAGCAATGAGGTAATATGTTTCGAATTGGAATGGAAACAGCAAAAATGTATGTAAAGACCACGTACACGTACATGAATGACAACCGTGACTATATACAAAAGTAGCGTAACTTTGGAAACTATTCATTGTAGTTTTGACAGCTTAAATACTATCTGAATGCAGGACACGCTCATTTTCTCTTTACCAAACGTAAACTTTTAATTGGTTCTAAAAAGTAAATTTTTAATTAGATGTTGTCACTTTCTTTTCTTGCGCACCTGTTTATAACCTTTTACACCTGTTAGAAAACTTCTAGTTGGTTAAGAACTAAACTTTTAATTTAAGTGTTTGTCACTTACACTTTTTGTTCACTATTATCCACCTGCTGTTTTCCATTATCACATTTGATTAACATTGTACACCTGTCCTTGTAGCTCGTGTTAATCTTTTTAATTTTTCTTTCTATTTCGTATAACCTAGAATATAATAGGTTAACTAACTACTAGCTAACATACTAGTCTAACCTAGTATATAATCAATAAATCTTTCGTGGGTTAGCGATCAAGTTTTAAAATAAATGTATTAATATCTGAAGAGAAGTTTAATAGAAACATTTAATTTCGACAATGTTATGTTTAGTATCTCTATAAATTTAAAATTACACATTTGTTGTATGTTTAAATTGATACCGATATTTTTAATTGGATCTAAAAATCCAATATATTTTAATCAAAAATTTTCTTGTAGGCCTTATACCTGGAGAACTACATATAGTGTATCCGAACCCAAACTATCGGGTATGATGTGCTTATTCCGTATAAAATACGAAAACTTGATTTAGGGTCCGTTCAAAAATTGTGTGGCTCCTGATCCAAAAACTAATTATTGGTCCAGATCGCAATCCATTTTTGGTTTTCCTAAAATCCTTGTTTATTTTAAACTTACTGTTAATTTATGTACCGATATTGTTTAAAAATGATAAAGAATAACTAAGAATTGAAGACTCCAACAAATGCTGATATAATATAATTTTAAATACAATAGTATTAGATAAAGAAAAAAGATTATTATTCTTGTAACAGACAAGCTATATAGATCCAACAAGTGTCTTAATGTGTTAAAGTTACACAGTAAAGTGCTAGTGAAATGATAAACGAAACAGTCTTCGGGGAAGATAAAAAAACAAAGCAAGGTTGATTGATTTAAATCAATAAAAAAGTCAATAATTTCAATCAAATTTATTTTTCTAAAAATTCTTAGTTTCTTCATTACTCACTGTTTCTAAGTTTTCTATAAAAAGAAAATGATGAGGTTGCACCAATGGCATTCTTCATCCCAATACATTATATTTTTAAGGGGAACGGTGGTACAGTGGTAGAGCGTTCGCTTCTGGTGTGAAGGATAATCCATGGTTCAATCCCAAGGCATGGAACTTTGTAGTGGACATCTCAAGATTCCACCAGTTATTAACGTCCGTCTCTTTTAGCCTAAAAGTCATAATCGTGAGTCTTTACGCTTTAATTTCATTTTGAAGTACATGAAAGTTAAGCTGAAATCTAATTAAATATCAGATCATGACCTATGTGTGCTATCGTATTTGTGAATATCCTCTGTAATTCTATCTTAATCGTAATAATTGTAGTTCTAATGATTTATACAGTGTGTGTTAAAAAGAACATTACAACTTTGAAAACTGATATTGATTGATTCATTTATCTTACAGACATGGTTTTGATGTTATTTTGTAGCAAAATACATCAAGTTTTGACTCACGTAGTACACTAGTTCACAAACAAGCCACCGCAAGCACTATGGGCAGTTGCAGCAAATTTGGCTGCTTTTACTGGTCCCGAGCGTGCTAGCTGTGTGTTTTGATTTGAAGAATCCAAGTCCGCGACAACTGTACAGCGAATTTTCGTACTACAAAGTATGGTAAAGATTCTCCCAGTAGGCCTACTGTTTATCGGTGGCTTAAGTATTTTATTGAAACTATTAGGCACAACAAATCTTCAGGTCGTTCCCGTGCATTTGAAGACGTTGTAGAGATCCCCAATGGAAGCCACATTAAAAAAAAAAAAAAAAAAAAAAAGTATTTTGCTACAGAATAGCACCAAAACCGTTTCTGTAAGCTAAATAAATATAGACCAGTGAGGAGAATTATTAAGCTGTAGAGAAAACTCCCATTTCCCAAAATTAATTTATGGATCGCATTTTCACCACACACTTTCACATCTTAGGATTAAATATATGGTGTTCACTTTTTTGTTCACTGTTGCTGTAGAATCATTCCTTTGGCATTCCACCATTACATGCCCTCTACATTAAGCAAACTAATAATTCGACTGTAGTCAAGTTCTAGAGAAGAAATTGAAGATATCAAATTACGTACTTGTTTTTGGAATTCCTGTATTCGTTTTGTTCCAGGGAGCGCGGTGGCTGAGTAGTAGAGCGTTCACCTCCGGTGCTCGGGTCCCAGGTTCGATCCCAGCTCGCGCCGTGTGGACTTTCTGGTGGACAAACACCGTGCTCGTGGGTTTTCTCGGGGTTCTCCCGTTTCCTCCCACTTTCATCATTCCACCATTTCACTCATTATCATCGGCTCCTTTATCCTAACCGGCATAACCGTGGGACGTAAAAGATTTCATTTTATTTTTCGTTTTATTCCATTTGATGTAACTGTTTAAACGAATAAGATTGATACATACATATCGAAATATAAGAAGCATACATATCGAGATATCACATGGAGTTAATAGTTGTAAAATAATACAGGGTGAACCTGAAAGACATGCACAAACTCGGGAGGTGACGTGTGACATCAAAAGAAGATTAAAAATAAAATCCTCTTGCATGTTGTTGAATTCTGCGTTGTGCAAGAGAAAGAGGGGTGGCAGCTTGGAATCGAAAATCGAATCGTGACAATTGGAGCGAAACAGAAAGATGTACACATAATTCTGGAGGTAATTCGTAACATCGAAAGAAGTCAAAATGTCCTCTTTCACGTTGTCGAATTCCGCGACGTGTACGAGTGACATGAGTGCCAACTTGAAATCCAAACTCGAATCCTGACAGTTGCAATGGAATAGAAAGATGAACACAGCGTACACGATGCGGAATTCGACAACATATAAGAGGACTTCTGTCTTTTGATGTCCGGAATCACCTCCCTGAGTTTGTGCACATCTTTCAGGTTTACCTCTATATTCGTTCCTCCACTTTCAAACCTTATGACCTTTAAAGTTTCCTGTCCAGAAAAAGCGTCATGAACTTAGACCCAAAAGCTGTCCAAAAATTAAGTAATTTAATAATTTTATCAATACATACGAGCTCATGTTTGTGGTTTTGTTGTGAAATGTAAATGATTGCTTGTGGATAAAATTGGCTGTGTTTTTCTTTCGCTAAATGCATATTCTTTGCTAATACATTTACTAATATTAAGTTCCGTGATTATAAATAGCAGAAATAAAAGCTAATTATTTATTTATTTTTCAGGTGAAAATGCTGCTACGAAGTCTGATAACCGACCATTGCCATTATCGATACCCGACTCCAAAGTATCAACCACTACGTTAAGAACTACAACGCAGAATATGCCTGACTTCAAAGTGTCGACTACTGTATTAAAAACTACAACGCAAAGTATGCCTGACAGTGTAACTGGTGTGTGTAACCGTTTAGTGCGTTTTGTGTCGGATTCTGAGGGCATTTTGTTGCTACGGTTTGGAGGAAGTGAAGCGGAGGTAGTGTTTCACAAGGATGTTTTCTATATCCATGGAGCTTCGTGCAGTGATGAGCCGTTGTCCAAATATGTTAGCGTGGGCACTGTGTTGAATTTCAACGCTGAACGTCTGTCAAAACCTGATAAGTGTGGTGCTTCATTTAGAGCTACTTTGGTGTGGGTTGGTTATAAACCTATACTTTCCAGTTCACCAGCAACCTCAACGTCATCCCTGTCGGTGTCTACCAGAGACGGACATTCTCCCACGCCTCCAAAATGCGAACAAGCAAAGAAAAAGGAATGGACTTTTTTGGGGGGAGCAGGGGTGGTTCTTCAAATACTGAATCAAAATGAAGCAATTGTTGGTGGTACTTCGGACAAGGCAGAAAAGACACTATGCCATAAAAATATTCTGTATGTTAATTCTAAAAGTTGCTTATCGGTTGAAGATATTAGTACTTGCATAAATGTGGGAAGTACAGTATATTTCAACTCTGTTGCTCTGAGCAAGGTACATGAAAGTGGAGCTAAGTACAAATGCGTGCTAGCGTGGGTGGGTAAAAAACCACGGACTTTTAACTACAAGAAAATTGCTATTGATTCTACGTCCGATGTTACGTACAGTGATACGACACTGATTTCTGGTAAATCATACACAGGGACTGTTAGCAGGTTTCTTCCGCCGTTTGGTTTTGTAGTGACCATTAAACTTAGTAGAGGGCCAGTGGAAGTGTTTGCAATGTCAAAGAATTTAAGTTGGGATGAAAGTTCTGTTAAGCTGGGCTATGATGCTGCTGTTGATGCCTTTTTGAACGAAGGAGAGTTCGTTGGGTTAATGGTACAGAAAGCAGTCATTTCCGAGACGAAGCCTTATGGTTGGTGTGCCACGCATGTGTGGAAATTCCTTGAATACGAAGATTATCCGGATTCGCCTGCTAAGACAGCTGCAGTGAAAAACGAAGCCATTTCCAGTGTTGATATTCATGAAGGCGAAATACAAGAAGTGTTTGCAGATCATGGTGTAATTAAAACAGTGTGTGGAAACATGATAAAATTTTCGAAGAACAAGTCAGAACTGTTGGGTGTACAATTAACTCATTTCGATCTGACCAACATATTTAACAAAGGTACGTAAAAAAGTTTCATCTCGCTAAAAATAACGACAGAAAATTAGTTATTTGTCTCATAATTGAAGAATATAGATAGAGATACTATATCGTTTGTATAACGTATTGCAGGTCTTTCTGTTCTAGTGCATGCTAGGTCCTTAGAATCAATTTGTTTTCTTATAGGAGAAATCTTTGAGCTATCTAAATTCTCAAATATAAACTGTAGTTTAAATTAAGACATCGTATTTTATTGGAAATTTTATGAGGAGTTCGATCGTAGTGGAGGAAAATAGATAATTTCTGTACTTTGTTCAGAAAAATATATATAAAAAAGACAAATTGTTGTAAGAGGAAATGATACGTAAGGATAAACAAGATATTTTTTAACACTTACAAATGACTTACCTCGAAATACTACTTAATTTTAAAATAGTCAAACTGTTTCAACATGACTTCGTTGCCTTCTTCGGTAGCTTAAAAACTTCTTTTGCAATCTTATGGCGACTCGTATGGGCCAAAATCATAACTATCCTCTACATCACCGTTGCGCGAGGCTTAATGCGATCGGCTCTCGTTAGACCTGGCGTTATCACCGTATGTTCCAATTCAGAGAACCGCAGTTTTCTAGACATGCTCAAAGTTATTTTCTAGACATGCTCAGTTGTTTTGTAGACATACTCAAAGTTACAGATATGAAGACGTCGCCGACGACTCGAATAGGGCAGTTAAGTGTCTCACAAGAAACCTGGCTACATTGATGAAAGAAAATCAATTATTGTCATAGGTGCAACCGCTACTGTGTTTTGAGAAACACATTTTTACAGCTTTCCAAATAATTACTAATTTTTCTTACCGTATACAGAATAGTAAACAATTTTCGATGTGGATACGGTCAATTTTGTTGAAAGTGATATTATTCACTTACAGTATTAATCCGTAAAATATTGATTTAGCTCAACTTCCACATAGCTTCGTGAGAGTGCAAATATAATTTTTATCATGATTTCTTTAATGCTAATTTTTTCTAATTTCACACAGGAAATCAAAGACCATAATGTAATTTGGTAATGTATTTCACTTTTTACAACATTTTTAAGATTGCGTATTTTCTAACATTATACTTCAAGGTTCAGACGAGTGGGAGGAAGTGCATATTACGCTGTTTAATTACCTACAAGAATCTAAGGTAATTTCAAGGAATTAAGGATAGTTTTACAACTTGCAGTTCTAAATGCGGAAAAATTTCTACATTACAGTAGTTCTACACTCTGCATCTGTGTAGTGCTAGTAATAGTGCAAAATGTTTTGCTCAGGCCGAAGATATGGTGTAAGTAACAGAAGTTTCTAAGCTACCGAAGAAGACAAGAGGCTTTGTTGAAACTGGTTGGCTAGTTTAGAATTAAGAAATATTTGGAGGTAAGTCATTGCTTATAACTAAGTATCAAGGTGCGTCATTTATTTCATAAAGTAAGAATTAGTATGGTTTAAGAAATCAAAATAAATTCTTTAAGTTTTACGTTCCACGGTTATGCTGACTTCTAAAGGAGACGGTGATGATGAGAGATGAATGAAATGGTGTAATGAAGAAAATGGGAGGAAACAGGAGAACCCCCAGAAATCCACCCCCCACACACGGTGTTTTTCCACCACAAAGCTCACTTTGCGCGAGCTGGGATCGAACGAAGGACTCCTTTTACCAGAGGTAAACGCTCGATCACTGAGCCACCACGGCCCACGGGAAATGATTAAAATGGTAGTGAAAAAAGTGAGAAAAAACGGGAGAACCCCGAGAAAACCCTCCACACGGTGTTTGTCCAGTACAAAACTCACTTGGCGCGAGCTGGGGTCGAACCAAGGACCCCATTCGCCAGAGGTGAACGCACTGTCACTGAACCACCGCGGCCGTGGAGTGAAGAAAGTGGAAGGAAACGGGAGAACTGCAAAATGAAATGAAATGAAATCTTTTGAGTATTACGTCCCACGGTTATGCCGGCTAGGCTAAAGGAGACGGAGGGTGAACTCCGAGAAACCCACGCACATGATGTTTGTCCACCACAAAGCTCACATGGCGCGAGCTGGAATCAAACCAAGGACCATATGCAACAGAGGTGAAGGCTCTACCTCTTAGCCCACGTGCCCTTATAGTATGGCTTATGTATTAAAAAGAAAGGGTGAGTTACTAGATGCGAAATAGCAATTATAAGTATGGAGGTTTATTTTTTAAATTACATGACATACGTATATTGCAAAAGTGAGCTTCTGAAAGATACAAAAATAACTTTAATTTTGCAGATTACAAGCATTTGATAATTCCATAAAATATTACCTGCCAAGAATGAGGTCATTCACCTTACATATTGCGTAAAATCTGAAGAATTCTTGTATGCTCGTCGTTGTAATACGAAAAATTCATGTTTGTTTAGGTTTTGAACAATTAACTTTGTTCTCCGTGCACACCTATTGTTTAAATAGGATTTACTGTTCCTACCCTTTCCCTTTCTCTTACCCTTTGCAACTAAACGTACTAATGTTAAACGCGTGACAAGACTAACCGACCGATTTCCTGTCTACCTAAATAAATAAATAGCAAGGAACCAATACGTTGTTTGCTTTATTGGGAAGCTTGCACTCTCGTAAAGAATGTGTTAGATCACTTCGTTCTGAGTTTAGTTCCAAGTCTGTTGAAGAACTTATTCATAAAATTACCATGGTCATAACTAACTCACTCTATGGCCTATGAAACCCGGAGGTTCAATGCCGCGTTCACAGAAGCTGTTAACTGACTTCTATCCTTAGCCAACTAGATCTAGCTTCTACTTTGTATTCCTATTTCTGCGAGACCTATCTTAATATTGTCCTGCCATCTGCTCCTAGGTCTTCCTAATGGTCATTGTCCGATTGGATTTCCAGTTAAAACTTAGAAAGTGTTCCTAGTTTCTTCCCTTCTGGCTACATGATCTGCCCACCTAAGTCTCCTAGATTTGATGACTCTTAACAATGTTCGGTAAACGATATAAATTATGTAGTTTTTCGTTACGAAGTTGCCGCCATTCATCATTCCCGTTTCTCTTGGGTCCGAATATTCGTCTTAGGATCTTGTTCTCAAAAACTTTCAGTCTGTGTTCTTCCCGTAGAGTAAGCCATCATGGTGATATGAGGAGTTAAATAATATTAAACTGGAATCAGGACCTAAAAACAAGGAAAAGTCGAGAAAAAGTGAAAACTGAAACGTAGTCTGTTGTCTTCCATAAAATAAGATTTTATCACAAAGCCACAGAACAAGCATTTTCAAAATTACCATTGAATATTCCACCCACCCACCTCCCTCCCTCCTATCATCGTTCTAGCCTGAGGACGTGAAACTGGTTCTTTACAGCCTTCCGCGTTGGTCTAGTAACTAGCACATGGGCTTTTGGTGCATATGTTCGGGGTTCGATTCCCCGGGTAGGTCTGGGCGAGGACAAAAATTTAATTTCAAATCATTCACTTTCATTAATCGTCCATCTCCTTTCCCCTAAAGGACATAATCGTTGTACGTTAAACTGTAAAAGTTCATTCAAATATCCACTTCACTTGCACAATAATTTCGTTAGTGTCACTGAATGAAGATGTCGTTTCTGAAATTTAGGTTGTGTTTTAAATTAATATAAAGGATTAAAATGATGCAAGGTCTTTTGTGAATGGCTTGTAGGTTCCTGTCAGTTAACATTCAAGTAGTGATTTAGCGCTTTTTTTTTTTTTTTTCTCGTATTAATCTTCTTGACACAGTATTTGTCAAAATGATTCCCAATGATTTTCCCTCAATCTCTGCAGTAACATTTTGATCTCATATAACAGTCAGTCTCGTGTTCGAAACTACTGTTTTTAAGTATGTGATTATCTAAAACTGTGGAATTTATTCTTCTATACCTAGAAATACGTTCCAATCCGAAAATGCCAGACGGTTTCGACCATACCTCTCAGCGGCTCGTAAATTTCTGCTGGATATTTCCTTCACATCTCATGACAGAACAATAACCTCTTGCTCTACTGTACAGATAAAAAGTATATTTTCCCCTTGAATAAAATACTTTAGGTTCTTGGAAATACATAGAAAGAACGAAGTACGTAATACCTTGTACCCTTGTGAACATTGAGCATAAAAATAACTTAGTTTGTAAATACATGGTTTGTAAGTGACAGTTAACAGATAGAATATGTTACCAAATTAACCGTT
Organism: Thermobia domestica; assembly: GCF_964235325.1. Taxonomy (NCBI): domain Eukaryota; kingdom Metazoa; phylum Arthropoda; class Insecta; order Zygentoma; family Lepismatidae; genus Thermobia; species Thermobia domestica. The sequence continues at coordinate 241,745,623 of NC_137460.1, read as the reverse complement.
GATGTGCCATCAAAAAAATAAATAAATAAAAAAAAATAAAAACATAAAATAAAGAAATTGTCATTTAAGAGAAACATCATTAATCATGTCATTTAAATATGTTCTAAATTATTCATTGTGGCTTTGGAAAATTCAAGATTACTAATAAAACTCCAACTGACCAAAGCAGTGAATATATTTTAAGATTATATATATACTGCTTTGGTCAATTGGAGAATGTTCTCTTAACACCATTGAATGTATCACCACCATGTGCAATAGTTTTACAACCTACAATTCCAAGGGAAGCCTACATTTCTTATCTGTGTAGTATTGTTAATAGTGCAAGATAGTATTGTTCCGCTATCAGATGTAAAGCAAATTTACAGTAGTAATTTTCGACCCGCTGATGAAGACAAAGGGCCTTATTGAAACTGGGTATAAAGTGAATCATAGCTTGGTATTGAATATTAATATATTGTATTTTAAACTATGTATTACAGTTTCGGATATCTACCATATTCTTCATCAGACACTATATAGGGACTATAGAACATAAATGAAGATATAGACATATATATAGTCATCCTTATGAAAAAGTCTAAATTCTACTGACTGAAGCTTTCAGCCAATCCCGTAGGTCCCCGTGTCCACTTTCTTGCTAATCACGTGCCGCCATTTTTTGTCTTTATAAGGACCTTTTCAGTTCCATCTTGTCTATGCTATCCAACATTCTCTGCCATAATTCATTAATAGGTAAGCCCCCTGTCCAGTTCATAGCCAGACGGAGACCTACGGGGTTGGCCGAAGACTTCAGCCAATACAATTTAAACTTTCTCATAAGGATGATGATATATATAATATGTGTGTGTGTCTGTATCTTCATTTATGTTCTATAGTGTCTATGCAGTTTCTGATGAAGGGTATGGTAGATATCCGAAACTGTAACACATCATAGTTTAAAATATAGTCTGTGTTGAAGCTTTGGTGAGTATTTCTTTTGTTACAATATCGAATCCAAAGCCATGGTTGGTGTTGTTAATATACGGTAGTACATCTAAGTAATTATGGTATTTATTTATTTCATATTCTTAAAATTATATGTGGCTTTCATTGTACAGCACATGTTATCTTATAGGTCAGAAGGTAAACTTTGTATGGAAGACACCGAAAGCAAGCGAGACAGGAAAGGCTGATGAAAAGAACCAAATCCTGTGTTTCGGTGGAATATTTGAAGATCACTTTGACCAATCTGCCAAGATCTACAAATACTGCGAAGAGAATGAGATCAAGAAGGAAGTGGTTCATAAGCTGGTAAGTGCTAATAGTATTTTTCACTTGTATTATAAGTTGGTGTGGTTAAGCAAAAATTGTAATTGACTCTAAAGTTACCAGCCTGAGTAGAAAGAGTCTTCAACGGGTATTCATTCAAGATTTCTGACCCACTTATCGCTAACAAATACGAAATTTGGTATAGACATTAGTCCGTCTCTACATAGGAACCTGCGACGATCTCACTTTTCCCATCACTTTATGCACTTACGGAGATCTTATTTGTGTAGGTCAGCTGATTGTTCCAGAAGTCATGACTTTGCCTCAGAAATAAGAGTTTCATCGTCTTGGAAATGCTTTCGCTTCAAAAGTGACTTAATGGTTAAGAAGAAGTGAGTGTGTAATGGTGCAAGGTCAAGAGAGTACGTGCGATGGGGAAAGATTTCATACTTGCAGGATCGTGCTTATGTCTGGACAGCATCCAAGGTATGAGTTGAAGCGTTGTCTTGAAGGATACGGACACCTTTGATAAGCATTTCACGCATCTTGTTTGAAATAATAGTAAAATATCTCGTTCGAGGTGATTTCATTTTTGCCCAGACCTTATAGTTACTCTGTATATATAATTTCCCAATAAGCAACACAGGGGAAAGCACATCATCGTCTAGTAGAAAAATTACTAGAACAATAAGGAATAACTGTGTGTACGGGTACGTGTCTGTGACGAAATAGAAATTACATGTAAATACTTGTATATACAGGGTGTTACAAAAATTTGTTACAATATTTTGGGAATAGATTCCTCACATCAAAATAAGAAGAAACGTTCATATGGTTGTAACGTAATCGACACATAAATGGAGAAAATTGTATAATAATAATAAGAAAAGTGTAAGTTTGGTTATAGAATGAGGACGCTCACTCCTACCTGTAATGCGACCGCCTCTAGTGGCGATTCTCAGTACTAATAAATCTTCTTGCTCGATGCGGAAGGAACATCCGCCATTGCGGATTGTCAATTCAGACAGAGAACAGTGGTGGGATTATCTCTCCTCCAAGAAATTATGAATTTAGTTACTTTTCGGTCGTAAATTTCCTCAAAAGATGCAATTCCTTGAAAAACAGGTTTGGTAAAATGTAGAAATTGATTTTTAGGCTATGAGTTTGGCTATTTGAAGAGAAAGAGAAAAGAAATTACGTGGAATTTTCACTTCATATTTGTGCCATGATATATATTTAAAATTACGTATCTTAGTCCTCAATTCTATAACTCGTATTTATTAATGTTTAAAAATGCTTATTATCATATGTCTTGTGTTTATATACATTTTCTTTTGTGCTAGTAACACTATAAAGGTGATTTTGGCTACTTGAAAATTCTCTTGTAAAACATGTTCGAACATGTGCTAATCGGTCTTCAGCTCACGTAACCTTTAATGGCTGTTAATTGGACTAATGGAAAGGAACTTTTGAAAGTGAAATTAAATTCTAAATTGAACTAACCTAAGGAAAATACTTATACTTTAGTGTAGTGAAAATTTAAAATTGAACTTGTTGAAATTAAATTAAAACTGAATTACAGCCAAAGGAAAATTTTCATGAATATTACATATTTAACTTGTTGTTTCATATATATTTTGTTACTAGTTATAATAAAACGAGGACTAAACTTATATAGTATTAATTACAGCTATTTCCATGCGTACGTCATTCCGCCACCACTATAGTTTGTATGAGCATTTTTTTTTTTTCTTTCGAAGTATAAACCTCTAAAACTGCTACATGGTCCTGTGGTCGGAAGGGCATATTTTCCTAGTTATAGGCTGCCGAAAACGTGATAAAATGAACTTTAAAGGTCCATATTTCCGCTACTGTAGGACCGATCTTAGTCGGATCAAGACTACTGAGGAACTAGTATGTGAACTATCCAAATATCTATCTTTCAGAACCTCTGGTACTTGCACAATCATTTTTAGAGAGACTGTTTGGGAGTATTTGATCACTTTCCACCTATTTTTGTGAAAATTGGTGTGCAATTACTGAAGCACTCTTAAACATGGATATTTGGATAGCTCATATACCAGTTTCTCAGTGATGTCTTGACCCGACTACGATAGGCCCCATATGATCTTTTTTACTTGTCTACCCATAAGGAATCCACCCCTGAAATTTTGCCGTACCTTTTTGTTACACCCTGTATACGAATATATGAGAATACAAGAAAAGAATAAACTAAACATATTTTTAGAAGAAAGAAGTGTAATGTCTTGAAACCACCATCACAACTACAAACACTACCATCGCAAAAGAAATCTACAATACGACAATAAATAACAATAAAGACAAAATAAAGGATATAGATATTAATGAAAGAGGAAACACCCAATATTTTTAAAATAGATCCTCTGTAGATGTCAATTCTATAACACAAAGAGTGAAAAAGTGACTGACTGGAACTCGAACCCGGGACCTCCAGCATACCTTGCCGATGCGTTAACCAATACGCCTCCCAGTCCGCTTCCCAGAACAGCCATTCACTCTCTCTCTTGAGGTCAGTACTCTCCACTCGGACCAAGTGTGTTGTACTACAGACTCCTGTTGTGCTTGGACAATCCCTGTGTTCATACACTGAGCACCTATGACGGTTGTCAGTCATTTTTTCACTCTTTGAGCATTAAAAAATTCAATCTACAGAGGATCTGATGTGTTTATAAAATCGGTTGTTTCCTCTTTTATTAATATCTATATGAAATTTCAACCGTCATAGGTGCTCGGTATAGGGATACAGGGATTGTCCAAGCACAGCAGGGGTCTGTAGTACAACTCACGTGATTCGAGTGGAGAGCACCGACCTCAAGAGTGAGAGAGTGAATGGCTTTTCTAGGAAGCGGACTATGTGTCGTAGTGATTAACGTATCGGTACGGTATGCCAAAGGTCCCGGGTTCGAGTCCCGGTCCTCGCAGTCACTTTTTCACTCTCAGTGCATTACAAAACCCCCTGTGGGTTTTAGTTGTTTTAAGCATCTTGCTCTTATGTAGTTTTCCGAGATATTTATGATCAATTTTAGATACTTGTAGTATCCTATAGGATGGATAAATACTTGTATATAAAAATGATTACTCATGTATAGAAATTGGTATTGGTATCTAGCAGGGTTGGCAAACACCATGGTTTTTATTGAAAAAAAAAAACCGGTTTTTTGGGTTTAAACCAGGTTTGTTTTTTGGTTTAAACCCGTTTTTTTTTGGTTTAAATAATTTGCTCTATGTATTCATATCATATATGGACAGAAATAAGTTCGTTTCGCCTTGGTGTTACTATGCAACAACCGGGTTATGCTGGAAGGGTCACATAAGCTTAAAGCGGAATCCAAACCACTTCTCAACTTACATCCGAGAGAAATTGTCCTCCATTTGAACTCGGAACCAGGACTAATTGGCTACAAATGCGATACGTCCGCCGACTCACTTACAAAGGACTCCTGATAAAAATACGTTGTACTGATCTTTACGTACTTGTTAATATAATTGTCAAGAGTAATTTCAAAAGGACAAAAAGATAAACAGTTGCACAAGTGAAACCATTATACAGAAACCATTTCAAAATACTACAGAGCACAGAAGAACTAATTTAGTCCAAGTTAGTTAACAACGACTGTTATTAGGCCAAGTTAAATAAATACAACGACTTAATTTGCATATCAGTAAGAAAAGTGAATAAAGATAAGAATTATTTGAGTCCACTTTGGCTCAGAGTCATTTATACATAAATGGATACCAAAGATACTTCTCATTTCACTAAATGCCTCTCGTAGGGTTTTATGAGCCCCCCGCCACACACACACACAAAGTACGGCATTTCGATGTATTTTATCAATAATAAATATTATTGAAACGAAACAATATTTAGAATTTTTCTTTGATTGCAATTACATAACAATAATAACAAACCATTAAAAAATCACAAAACAAACGTTCATAAACTTATTTAAAAAAAAAAAAAAAAAGTTGCTTTTGTAGTATAATCTTTTTGAGTAATGAATGGGGGAATTTAGGTCTGAATATAATATGAATAATGTACGGGAGTGAAACGTGATAACCCACAAATGTGTGTTCATCAAGGTTTTACAAACACTTGCACTTTTACGAACATTTTTCTTTTTTTGGTTTAAACCAGTTAAAAAAAAAAAAAAAAAAAAAAAAAAAAAAACAGCTGGTTTAAACAACCAGCCAACCCTGGTATTTAACAAGATAGGCGATTAGTATGGAGCGAGTAAGTGCTCCAGGTTTTTCTATTAAATTGATATGTATCTCCTGTATAGAATAGGGGAGAAAATATGTCGAAAAAGTTGGTGTATTGTATCATGAAAGTAAGAATCACTGCAGAAGGACGAACAGTCATTGCACTCTGTATTCATGTAAGAATCAGCCACCTAGACTTAGAAGTCTACACGGAGGAATTTAGTAATCCACAGTGGCCATACTGTATAGTTCACACATTCACTAGAGTGTTGCAGGTTTTGGTTCTTACCATTGTGGTCGCAGTTCCGCACTTTCTCCTATATTCCTGATTTGACACCATCCAAAAGATTCAGAAAGAAAGAAAGAAAGAGGGTTGTGTTTGACAGCATAGGGGGAAGATGACTTAGGAAACAATTTTAAACGTGGTAGAATCCTTAAAAAAATGGATAAATGTCCAGGTTCCTGCACAGTAGATCCCGAGTAATCCGAGCCTCGACTAACCGAGGTGATAGGCGCGAAGCGCGTGTTGTAATGTACAAGCAGAAGCCAAGGCGACGCAGCAGTTGGCATAAATTAAGAAAAATAGGAAAAAAGATGAAAAGAAATGGAGAAGATTTGGATCTTTAGCATAAAGCTGTAACACGCGTAGGTATCGAACCGCTGTCGCTGTTGTATTTGGAAAATCTAGTTCTTCTGTAGTTTCTGTCTCTTATAAACCGTCACGCCCCACGCGTAGTAATGGAACATCTCCCCAACCATGTGGTACTGCTGTGGTACTTGAAGAATCAAATGTGCTCTCCATCAATCAATATAGGCCTGTTTATTATACTGTATCGCATGCCTTTACTACTGTACGTACGGTACTGCCCTTTATTTGGCAAAAAGTCTTATTTGAGCCCCGATTATCGGAGGCTGAATGATGAGGTAGGATAGTCGAGCCTCTAGTATATTGTCATTATTGAAATTTCAGATCTTCCATTACTTGTTATACAGTCAGTTTGCAAATTCTAATAACACCCCGTGTATGTAAGTTGGATTTCATGGATACTGCAAAATTGACTTCATTATTCTAATTTTCTTTATAACAATATTGTAATTGTATGTCTTTCTAACTTAAGCTATAATAGTCTGTTTTTCTTTCTTTTACAGATGTTGCAACTAGGTTCTCAGTTTGATAGTGAAAAGAAACCTGATATTGAAGAAGATTCCATAGAGACAGATAATCCTCCATTATCTGCTTTACATGAGAATGAGTAAGTTATTATTATTTTAGAAAACACAATATTATGTTAGTAAATATGAAGTTAATGGTGAAAAAGAAAGAAAAAAAATAGACATTATTAACACCTTCCGTTCCAGGTGTCATTTTCCTATGTACGTGCTGTAATACCAGGTTTCATTCACTGTTAAAAGGCTGTTTAGACCGTTATATAGGGCATAGTTATTGTGCAAGCGCGAGGATAGCATTCACATTGCTGATTTAAGAAAAAAAAAAAATGCATTATGAAACATTTGGACTAAGAAAGGGTAATTTTGATATTCTGAAGGGATTTTCTGCTGCTGCAGGTTGGCAACATTGACCGTAGATCAAATACAGTGTGTTTCTTTTTTCTTTCTTTTTTCCCATCTCGAAATACGATCTCAAAGTTGATAGTTGTTTATCGTTAAAACAAATACTTGTGCGTTGTAATTGAATGCTTCCTTAGACCTGCCATCTACAGAGACAACACATTCTTTGTCTTTTCTGTCAGTAAAGTGCTGTCACCTAGGGAGAAATAGTAGAACTAAGTCTTGCCTTGCAACCACTAACAAATTTCATCATCTCCAGTATTAGTACGACTCTTAATAAGGGATACGTTTTCATGACATCCACATGAATGTCACTGGTACGCAAGAGGTTAAGGATCTGGGAATAACCTTTGATAGACAGATGAAGTTTTGTTATCATATGAATTCTATTACTACAAGGAGCAAGAAGATCAATTGGCTTTATTTATAAATAGTGGCCTGTTTCTCAAAACGGTTGAACGTCTGTGTATTTATGGTGCCTTCCATTTCAATTCAGGCAGAGCATGTACCATCACCATCTCAGATATTGTTGAAACTTTTTTTTTTTTTTTATAGCAACTAGACATGTTTTTAAGAGACCCATATTTTTTGTTTTGTCGAAAAAGTTTTTCCCACCAAGTAATGGGCCACCAAAGACGGGGAGTACAATTTATGAAGTGTAGAAGACCTGGAAAATGGTCAACTTCGGAGCCCCACCATTCAGCTATGGAGACAGGTAGAGTTATAATTCTTATGGTATGTACATAAGAATATAAATAAACTATATTTTATTATAGTTTCGTTTGCGCATGCGTATCTTTTTGCACATAAATTAACAAATGAACGTCAGTTTATCTGAAAAGTCGAAGTTTGCGATATTTTTTTTTTTTTTTTTTTTTTTGGAGCAGTTCCGGTTCGAATTTTAAAATTCTGTTTTCACGTTGGTAAGACCTAGTTCCCCGCTTTGCGAAAAAAATTTGTATCGCTTCTGTGCGCTACCGTTTTGTCGCAAAAAATTCGAGAAATTGTAAAATTTTCAAAAATCGCCATTTTTGGGCGCCATTTTCTCGAAAACACCATCTTTTAAAATTCTGAAATTTTGTCAGATGGTTCAACTTTACATGAATAATAAACACACCAAATACCATTCCCGACCAATTCTTCATGAATTAACTACAGCCTTTTGAAGTTAGCGAAGTTTCATTAACTTTGATGTCACAGTTAGCAACACTGGAAACAATAAAAATACATGATTTGATGTTTGTGGTTCACATTCATTAAATGAAGAATAAAAGGTTTTCCTGGCTGGTTCTTTTTATTATTTTGATCAAAAAAGCTCTCTGGAATAGTAAAATGAGCCTCCCTCCTACTCCTCCGTTTTCATAAACCGAAGTAATCTGAGATGGAAATTACGATTACGAAACACACAAATTTTAAGTTTAGTTAAAATGGCCATCCAATAAATTCTGATGATCTATAAAAAGTCTAAACTATTACCTCAGTGAATGCTCCAGACGAAGTTTCAATTAAGTGCGATGTCATTACAATGATCGAAAAGAACAAAAAGTTTAAAAAAACTCGAAACATTTTCTTATGCCTTCCATCAAAGAAATTTACGGACTTTTTAAACTGAACAATCCCAGCATAAGAATGGGTCACTCGGAATTTTATAATATTCGACTAAAGTGAGTCAGTCCGCAACCTGCGAGGGAAGTGTGTGTGTGTGTGTGTGTGTATTGTGCAAATTTTAAGTTAGCTGCTACTGCGTTGCAACAAATCAAAGGTGCAACCTTTATTGAAGCTGTCATGAGTGACCTATTTCCTTTAGTAGTATGATCCGTAGAAAATGACAGCTGTCTTCTTCAAGAATGTGGTAAATGTCCTGGAGTGGAAGGAATAAGTGTGGAGTCTTTAATTGTTGATCCTGTTGAAAATTAAAGTGTTACGTATGCCATATGGGAAAACAATGATCTCGTTAAAAGAAACTGTGCCACTTTCTGTTTTCGTATCGTACATTGCTGGTTTAACTGTAAGAATTGTAATTCATGACTACATCAAGAAAATCCAAAGAGAATTAATTGCTACCGAAAAGCATCGTATAATATTTCAAGATACAAATTCTATTTCACTTCATGTGGACTTCGCTGAAAATTGGACTGTTATTCTGCAAAGTGAAATTCAGAGTTATCACCGGAATATGAAAAAACTGACAGTTTTGTTGTAATAAACGAAGATAAAACACACGATTCGGCTCATGTACTCATAGCCATAGACAAGATTCTTAAAATACTCGGAGAAAAGCGAAAATATATTTTATAGGAAAAGGTTTGAATACGTGAAAATAAGTGTCTACAATTTCCCAAACCGTGTCAGTGATTTCTGATGGTGCTGCATCCCACTTTAAAAATAGCTTTCAGATGTTCGAGATGCAGACAGGTACGATAAAGCAGTGGTTTTGCAGTGAAACCGGCCATGCTAGGTAGGGTCTCTGCGATGGTATTGGGGGGGGGGGGGGGGGACGGCTAAAGAATGTGGCAACGCGGCATAATCTTAGGCAAAAACAGATCACAGTATTAAAACCGCAGAAGAATTCGTGAGTATAGTGCAAGTACAAACTCCGGGTATTACTCTCGTTTTGTTGCCTGGAACTGAATTCGACAACTTCCGGAAGAAAGAAAAGAAAGAAAGAAAAAAAAAAAGCAAGAATGGGAAAGTATGCGACCGGTAAGTGGTATTCAACGAAGTCACCTTTGGCTTTTGGAAAATGGCGAAGTTTTTATGGCAGTAACGGGTCACCATAAAGTAACTTCATGCTTCCGCCAGAATCGAGCTTCTGCAATTCAAAGTGTAGATTTAAGAAGTCTGCAAAAAGGAACTTTTGATACATATATATGCGCAAAGGCGCCGATTTCTCTGTAAATTTGGGGGGTGGGGCATTCAGATGCAGAAGGCATATATATATATATATGAGGATTTTAACACAAATTACATTCAAATTATGTCAAATATTGTATATTCATAAGTACAATAGGAGGCCCGGGTTCCCCCCCCCCCCCCCCCGAGGATCGACACCCTTGTATATACAGTGCTGGAAATTGGTATAAAGGTAGAGGGACATTTGAAAATAGGAGGAGGCAAGAATGCCGAGGATGGATGTAAGTGATATATTTACAAAGTAATGTTGTATACTGTACAAAATCAAAGGCATATCGTTTGCTAATACGTCACTGGCACACGTAATTTAAACAAAAAGAGAAATGAGACGATTGTCGGGTGGAAATTGGTATAAAGGCACCCATGGTTACTTGTCGATTGGCGCCCTCTACACGTTCAACACTACACCTGATACGCCTTTGAGAATCAGCTGACACAGTGCGATAAGAGAAACGCGGGTGTGAACGTCTGTGAGCTGTTGTGTGGGTCATGCCTCGTGGAAAATTGTAGTCGAGTGAGGAACAAGCATGTGTCTGTGCGTACAAGGACATGGGCCTGTCAAATCGGCAAATTGCAAAACGGTTAAATCGTTCAAGTTGTGTAGTTGATAATTACGTTCGGTTGGGTGCACAATATGGAAAGAACGGGAAGTATGATAGAACGAGAAAACTCGCGGAGTCCACGAAACGATTAATTGTGCGCAAGGCAAGGGCCGGAAATATTCATCTTCCCAAATTGTTGCTGTTTGCAAGTTACCTGTCACATCCAGAAGAGTACGTCAAATTTTGAATCAATATCCACATCTTACATTCAAGAAACGGAAGTGTAAACCACCCTTAAGTCCGATGCACAAGCAGGCGCGACTCCAGTTTGAGCAAACACATATGTCGTGGACATCCGAATGGAATTACGTTGTGTTTAGTGATGAGAAGTTCAATTTAGATGGTCCGGATGGTTTTCAATACTATTGGCATGACCTTAGGAAAAAAGAGCAAGTGCAAATGAGCAGAAATTTTGGTGGAGGAAGTGTTATGATTTGGGCAGCGTTTTGTGTTAAAGGTACAACCAACATTGCATGGCTCAACCCCAAGATGAATTCATCGACGTACACAGAGATGTTAGAAATAGAATTGCTGCGGATGTATGAGGAGTTGGACGATCAAAACCTGATTTTCCAGCAGGACAACGCTGCTATCCACAGGGCAGCAGCAACTCTACAGTGGTTTCAAGACAAAGGCATTAAGGTCATGGAGTGACCAGCGAGAAGCCCTGATCTTAACCCGATAGAAAACCTATGGGGCATCCTTGCGCGCAATGTTTATCGCAATGGACGGCAATTTGGGACCATTGCTGAGTTGAACAATGCGATACGAGAAGAGTGGTCAACGATTCCACGGCAACAACTAACATATCTCATAAAAACAATGCCGAAGCGCACATTCCAACTCATTCAGAAAAAGGGAGGTACAAACAAGTACTGAACACTCATTTTCCATTCTGCACTTTAAATTATACTTTCATTTTTGTCAAAGACACTGGGTGCCTTTATACTAATTTCCACCCGAAAATCGTCTAATTTATCATTTTGTGTATACTACACGTGCCAGTGACGTATTAGCAAACGATATGCCTTTGATTTTGTATAGTATACAATGTTACTTTGTAAATAGATCACCTTTATTCATCCTCGGCATTCTTGCCTTCTTCTATTTTCAAATGTCTCTCTGCCTTTATACCAATTTCCAGCACTGTACGTATGAAAACCAGTGGTGCGTAGCAGAATTATGAATAAATCATGAATTACGTAAAGTTGAAGTGCTGTTTATGCTTCCACATGGGCCTTCAGCAGGTTTCCAGAAGAGCATAAGAGAAGTGAAAATAAGTGTTTTGTGATTATCGACAATGTGCTACACAGGGGCGGATCCAGGACGGACTTCTGGGGAAGGGGGAAGTGTAATACTGCTACTTAGAGCTACTTTTAAGAGCTCCAAACTCTGGGATGGGTTTTATTTATATATAAAACAAGAAAGTTTCTTCTCCTGGGAGGGAGATCGCCTCCCCGGATCCACCTCTGGACGAGTTGTAAGCGAACCTACACCTATTGGAGCATCTGCACGGTTACATGCTATTAGCGAAGAAGACACCAAGCAAGCAAATGATTGGTCCATGTGAAAAAAAAAAAAAAAAAAATCAGTGAAATTTTGTTTCCGAAGACCATTTTAAGTAAGTGGACTTAAAATTTGTGTGTTTCGTAATCGTAATTTCCATCTCAGATTACTTCGTTTTTAAAAAAACGGAGAAGAAGGGGGGAGGCTCGTTTTACTATTTCAGAGATTCTTTTTGATCAAAAAACCAGTCAGGAAAACCTTTTATTCTTCATTTAATGAATGTGAACCACAAACATCAAATCATTGCATTTTTATTGTTTCCAGTGTTGCTAACTGTGACATCAAAGTTAATGAAACTTCGCTAACTTCAAAAGGCTGTAGTTAATTCATGAAGAATTGGTCGGGAATGGTATTTGGTGTGTTTATTATTCATGTAAAGTTGAACCATCTGACAAAATTTCAGAATTTTAAAAGATGGTGTTTTCGAGAAAATGGCGCCCAAAAATTGCGATTTTTGAAACTTTTACAATTTCTCGAATTTTTTGCGACAAAACGGTAGCGCACAGAAGCGATACAATTTTTTTTCGCAAAGCGGGGAACTAGATCTTACCAACGTGAAAACAGAATTTTAAAATTCGAACCAGAAGTGCTCGAAAAAAAAAAAATCGCAAACTTAGACTTTTCAGATAAACTGACGTTCATTTGTTAATTTATGTACAAAAAGATACGCATGCGCAAACCAAACTATAATAAAATATAGTTTATTTATATCCTTATGTATATACCATAAGAATTATAACTCTACCTATCTCCATAGCTGAATGGTGGGGCTCCGAAGTTGACTATTTTCCATGTCTTTTACAATTCATAAATTGTACTCCTCGTCTTTGATGGCCAATAACTTGGCGGGAAATTTTTTTTTCGACAAAACAAAACAAAAAAAAAAAATGTTCCTCTTAAAAACATGTCTAGTTGCTATAAAAAAAGTTTCAACAATATCTGAGATGGTGATGGTACAATTTTATTTATTTATTTATTTTTTGCCTGAGTTGAAATGGAAGGCACCTTATACATACTGTTTGTTAGGCCTAAATTGCAATTTAGATTTGTAATATGAAATAGCATTTTTACAAATTTGACAAATAGAATTTCATCTGTACAAAACAAATTGAATTTCATCTAAAAATGAACTACTATAATATATTTTGATATATAACTAGCTGAACCTGTGCTATTTACACAGTGCACAGTTCTAATATGAGCGTAAATCTCCTTCTCACTATATCTGTGCAAATCCCTTTACGGAACAGGAAGACTCTCAAAGGGAGTGAATTGCTATAGACAAACATGTAAATAATTCCATATCTGAGTACGCCTCACTCTGGATCCACAAGCCTTGGAAGTTGCTACCTAGAAATAGGTTTTGTCATTCAGATTAAAGTAAAGCGTCTGAAATGTCCATCAACCCGCTATACGTAGCTCTTCTACTGGTTCCTTTTCACAAAGGTATCAATCTAGTTTTAATATTAAACTAATAGGGCCAAAACGATGCGTAAAATATAGAATAGAAAAATAAAGACAATCTTTTTTGAAAATTTGAATGAGAACTGTGTCATTCCATATCAACTCAACACACCGTTTTGTGCGGACTCCTTCAGATTTTGATTATTTTTACGTCACATAAAGATATCACAGGAAGATTGAAAAATACCAAATTTCAGCCTTCTAGGTTTATTAGTTTCCGAAATTTTAGGATTCGAAATTTCCAATTTTCATCCAAAAATTGCATATATTACCTTTTTTAATTTGATATATATCGGCCCCTAATTAACGTACCGAACTGAGACTTACGTCATTGCAAAGCCATTATTTTAAGCTTTTCTTTAGATATGTAAATCAGTGTGGTGTACTAAAAAAAAAAAAAAATTCGAAAATTCGAACTCGAATTTCTTAAAAAAAGGTCAATTTTAAATTTGTAAAAAAAAAAAAAAAAAAAATCTTATATGTAGGTTAGGCCTTTATAAAGATACAATCAAAATATAATTATTGTAGGATCGTTATGAGATCGGAGAAACGAACTTCGAAGGAAATTGTGTGAATAAAGAAAAAAATGTCTTACATGTTTGCATAATATTCACTGAACTTTCCTTACGCTGTAACTTTTGGCAATCATTCAAAGTACTTAACTGAAGCACATCTATAAGCAGAGACTAACCTTTAGCTAAAGTCTTTTGAAGAGATGTATTTCTGGAATGCTCTGGTAGTTGTTTTGCCGTCATCTTCAGGAATGCGGTAAACACGACCAGTAGGTGTCACTAGGCTCTCTTTGCATAGAATGCCTCGTGACTGAACCCGCAATATGTCCATCTTATTTGGATGAAGAAATGAAGGTGATGTTCCAGCAGGATGCCAAAATATTACCTTCACCTGGCCATCTTCTTGACTAGAAGTGACGACATGTCCGAGCCACCAATTTCCTTCGTAAACTGTAGTCACATATCCATGAATTTCACTTAATAGAAGGGTCCGTAATGTCCAGCTGGTGTATGCTGGATGTTGAAGAAAAGAAGAACTTAATCACTACATACACAGACAAAGGATATATCGTTTGTCTGTGACTACATACGTTCTATCACGGGATACAAAGGCATGGAGTCTTCGTGTCCCTGAAATTCCGTGAATATTTTCGAAACTTTTTTTTTAAGAAGTTCACCAGTCGCAGCATATTCTGAGTGAGTAACAAATATGAACTCAATCCCTAAGATACTCTTCTTTGCCCAATCATAAAGTTGTAATGGTTCCAAAATTTGATCTGAGAATGGGCACTCGAGGCTTACTTTTTGCCAGTCTCTTCACAGTGCCTCCTATACCATCGCATGACCATTTACCATTGGTGTAGCAAAAAAGTACCACTCAGCCTGTATTCCTAAGTCTTATTGGTGTAAGCATAAGTTTAGAAAGTTTTTACAGTTTATATACTGTGCAGCTGAACCATCCGAAAAGTATAAAATTTTCTCAGGGGCAGTACTATGTTCGTTTCGAAGGAATTCCAAAAACTTCTTCTGAAAAGATTGTGCTAAGAACACGGTGTTGTGCTAAGAACAGTAAGATACTATAACCACGTTGTAGTGATCGTTTTTGTTACATTTTCGGTGATAAATTACGAAGGGGTGGACTGTAGCTTGGTTGGTATTCGAGTGAAATGATTGTGTCTCATCTTGTACAACAAAGTCATAATTTTCGACGAAGTCACAAACAACAGCAAATTCACTTTCAGAAATATTTCCTTTAACATGGTTGAAAAATAAACGTTGTTGCTTCCCTATGAAGTCATAATAAAGATCATTTAATTTTTGACAAAATAGCTCAATAAATTCTGATGATGGCTTCTGAAGAGTTTGTAATGTACATCTATCAACAGACAACCATTGACGGAAAGTCACAGTTTCGATTAAGTTTTCCTGTAGGATGTCTTCCAGCAGAGTTTTGATGACGTCAGTTCCAGGGCAAGAAGAGCAAGTTCCTATAGAGCAGTCCTCAGACACAGGTTCACACGTTATGAGGTGTAGGATCACGTGATAGAGTTGCAAATCGAAAGTGGAAAAACCTTAATGAAAAGAATATATATATATATATATATATATATATATATATATATATATATATATATATATATATATATATATATATATAACTATTAGGATAGTTTGGTAGGTGGATAGTACAGAAAGGAGAATTGATAACTAATGATGAGAAGGAATAATAACGCTAGTCAACAAGTAGACTTTATATTTATCTGCTGCATAGACAAAAGTAGCTCATTTTAACAAAATCAACCCTCTTGAGCATGAAAATGATAATAAAATGTTCGTAACACGTAACGCTTTTGTGTAGCAGAAGCAAGTTGGTTCTGGATAAAATTACAGATTAATTAATTTTGTTGATGGGCAGTTTTAGTTATATCACTAACAGTTATTTAACTACGGAGTCGTCAACGTATCTACACAATTAACGCATTTTGAAATCAAACACAGAATGTTGCTTTCGCAAAATTAGTCTTTGAGTTTGAGACGACTCAATAAATATATCTATTCTTAATAGTTACTTAAACTTGCTGTAGGTACTAAATAAACATTGAAATGTTTTTCTAAATTAAAATTTTCATCAATATTTCAATTTTTGTTTACCATTATATATATATATATATATATATAGATAAATAGATAGATAGATAGATAGATTCATTATTATTATTATTTATTTTAGTATTATTTGTATTTACTATTTTCTTATAATATTTTTAGTGGTACTTAAGCAAAGTATACAGGTAATGTACAAAATATCATAAAAATTCTAGAGTCAAGTTAATAGTTTTTGAGGTCGCTGAGATAGATAGTTGCTGTTGAAATCCAACTTCAGCGCCCATTGTCATGGAGAGGGGAGAAGGCCGAAAAATAACACGTCCAGTGACAGATGTTAGTGTCAAATTCGTAGTTTCTGGGGTTGCTGAGATGAATAGTAACACTCCAGGCACTTCCAACTTTCGCCAACTTTCGCCCCCGTGGTCATGAGGACTGGGGGCGTGAAAAGTATGTTCAAAATTACAGATTGGTATTAGTGTCGAATCCATAGTCCTGATGACATTTGAACTCAAGTTTAGGCAAGAAGCGACATGGCAGTCGGTCCGGGAACTGACAGGAGCAACATCATCTGTGTTTAATTATTTCACTCATATTGAAAGGGATAACGTCGAAGGCGCGTGCCTCTTCCATATTTCTTTTACTAGTTTGTTTACCTTTAAATGTAATATATTGCATAAACCTTATCTTCCCTCTGCGAAAAACAGGTATTTCAGCTAGTGTTTTAATAAAAAGAAAACAAAATTACGGGAAATTTTAGGCTTTTATAAATATTTCCATTTAAATGAAGAAGTGCGAGTTTGTTCTACTGTTCTTGCCGATGTAACACGAAAAAGAAAAATTTTACTGACTCGTTATGAAAAAAAAATAGGAAGATTTTCAAGAATCAAAGAGAATTGGTAATTCCTTAGAATAGATAGGGCAAGTTGTGGATGCTGTTGATTCCAGCAACTTCTTTATAGTATTTCTATAACAATGTTTAATGAGAGAAATATTGTGGTAAAAGGATTAATGGTGTCAGTAATAATTGTATTGAAAATGCATTACATAGTGTTTCATGGAAATTTCATTTACAAGTTAAGTGTAAACTTCAGTTAGTCACATAGGAGCTTAAGTTACATTTTGAATGTGCGCAGAGACCGACAATGTATTTATCGTGCATTTATAGAAGTCATGGAATCTAAAGAGGAGGAAGTGATTCTCAAAGGGATCCAATAACAGTAAAGAAAAAAACAGGTTCTGTAATAAGAATTGCACTCCTGTGCTAGGTACAAAAATGTTGCTCTCAAACTGGAAAAAATGTCCAGTTTTACGTCCCACTATTATGCTTTTTAGCCTGAAGAAGACGAATGATT
Source organism: Thermobia domestica (assembly GCF_964235325.1). Classification (NCBI taxonomy): domain Eukaryota; kingdom Metazoa; phylum Arthropoda; class Insecta; order Zygentoma; family Lepismatidae; genus Thermobia; species Thermobia domestica. The sequence goes on along the minus strand of NC_137460.1, from coordinate 241,728,046 downwards.
GATGAAAGTGAATGATTATGACATATTTAGTAAATACGAGGGTTTGATTTGTTGACTCAGATAGAGAAGCATTCTTATACGCACTTTACCGCTTGTTTTATTTTTGCGTAGCCTTCCATATTTTAACTTCTTTTCTGGTACTTACCAGAATTCTGTAAGTGTTTATTATTATCTATATATATAAAAGAGAACGCACAAATCCTTTGTTACCTCATCACGCTAATACGGCTGAACCAATTTCTTTTATTTTTGGGGGGTTATTAGGATTTGGACCCTAGATGGTTTTTATCATATCACTTTAATTTTTAATTACCAGTGTCTTGAGATAATTGACCATTCAAGTGTCCATAACGTACAAATCCTTTGTTAGTTCATCATAGGTAAAAATAAACGTATTTATATGCAACCCGCATGACCGTGTCACTCGGCGGGTTAACATAAATGACAGGCGATATAATGTTAACATTTACTGCAATCTACTATGATTTTTATCATATCACTTGAAAGCGACAACTTCCGGGGTGACCGCAGCGAAGCGGGGCGGGTTAACATAAATGACAGGCGATATAATGTTAACATTTAATGCAATCTTCTATGGTTTTTATCATATCACTTGAAAGCGAAAAAGTAAAAATTATCTAAGTAACAAAGTTTATTGCGTTCCGGGGTGACCGCAGCGAAGCGGGGTGAACGCTGCTAGTTATTATTATTATTATTATTATTATTATTCTGGAAAGCTATCCTCAAATTGCCACACATACGGGACTATAAGCACCTCGAAATTAAAAAAATAAAAAAATAAAAAAAATAAAAAAATAAAAAAAAATCATTCGTGTAACTTGCGCTATTGGTATTTCTAAGGATACGGGAGAGACAGGAGATTACAAAAAATGAGTTTGAAATGTAGGTAAATATAGGATTAAATGAACAAATTAACACTAAAATATGGTTTTAAAAAAACATTTATATACTGATTCATGTTTTGGCTGTGGTTCTGCTTTATCCTATTCTTACCGAGTTACAGTCTCTTTATTTGTTTTTATCCTCTTACCGTGAAAAATATCAACAAAATGAGTTAACAGAACTTACCAAACTAGGCTTCTTTAATCTCGGCGGAAAGTAAGTATATATATATTTTATACTTCGAAATATATATATATATATATATATATATATATTCACATCTTGGAACCGCCGTTTTTCTTTTCTTCTTCTACAGAAAGAATTACATTCTGAGGAGCGGGAGATAAACTGTGGGTGGAAAGGAAGAGAAAGAAACGAAAATCACAGTTATTAGGTGGTATTAAAATCTACAATTCCCACGTGAAGACGGAGAAAAATAGTTGCGGGAAACGGTAGTGCATGAAAATATTTTAGTTCTGGCGACTGATAGCCAGTTAATGACAAATACTTGCGAAAACAATTTTAACCCTTTCGAGGCGAAAGTGGCATATACCGGTAAACAGTCGATCTGTCCATCGAGGATGAGGTGGTATATAAAAAAAAAATACGTGAACGAAAAGACGGATGTGGTATATAAACAAAACATGAACGAAGAGGACAGGTGTGGTATATAAACAAAATATGTGAACGAAAAGGACGGGTGTGGTATATAAACAGTATGTGAACGAAGAGGAGGGGTGTGGTATATAAACAAAACGGGAACGGCACGATGTATAAACAAGCAATGTGAACGGAGAAGACGACTGTAGTAATATAAACTAGGTATTGAACGGGGAGGGCGGGGTGTAATATATAAACAGTATATGTGAACGGAGAGGGCGGGTGTGGTATATACAAAAAAAAGTGAACGGAAGTGGCGGCGTGGTATATAAACAAGACATGTGAACGGGGAGGGCGAGTGTGGTATATAAGCAACATATGTGAATGGAGAGGGCGGGTGTGGTGTATATAAACTACATATGTAAACGGAAAGGGCGGGCGTGGTTTATAAACAAAATAGGTGAACGAAGAGGATGAGTGTGGTATATAAACAATATGTAAACGGAGGACAGGTGTGGTATATAAACAAAATATGTAAACAAAGAGTACGGGCGTGGTATATAAACAAGATGTGAACGGAATGGATGGGTGTGGCGTATAAACAAAATATGTAAACGCAAAGGACAGGTGAGGTATATAAATAAAATATGTGAACGGAGAAGACGGGTGTGGTATATGAACAAAATACGTGAACGGAGAGAACGGGTGCAGTTTATAAGCCTCATTTGCAGTTTTGTAAATAATTCATTCAATATAGAATCATAGGCTTGGATGGCTTTTAGGGGTTTTTCTCTCTTTTCAGCAAATACTTTACTTGTTAGAGACATTTATGTTGCAGCATCATATTTTTCCACAGTAGTTTATCGTATTGATATTTTTCTTTGTATATGTTAGTTTCAGTGAGCCAGAATATGACATTGGAGAAGAGATTTACGTTTCTGATTCCGCGGAAGACAGAGACACATCGTTTGAAGACGCGGACAAAGCAGATAGCAATGAAGTGCCTTTAGATGAACAACACGAGATTTGTCCAAGTGTTGTCAAAGCTACAGACCCTGATGGAAGTAATAGTACAGTTGATTTACCAAAGATAACCGAGGCAAGTACCAGTACACTAAATAGTATTCCTGATGTTATCCCGCAAACTTCTAGTCTTCGAAGTAGAGATGCCAAAGTGTCTCGAGATGAAGCCACAGAACAGAATACATTGCTTTCAACGAAAAAGGATGCGAGCTCTCAACAGGTAAGTGGAAACATCAAAATATTGTAATTTAAAATTCATTATTCATATAATCAACATCGAATTCTTTTCTATACAGGTCAAAGAAGAATTTGCAGTTGCATTTTATTTTAAAAGCAGAAATGAAATTGCTAAGGAACAGTGGTTGCCTTAGCTCTGAGATTTGTATCATAGTCGCCATTTTGAGTTTAAGGACTTATTTCAATGTAAAGTAATGCTTCTTATAGTGAAACAAGGTTAAAATTACTACCAGTTTATTTATTTATTTATTTATTTATTTACTTATTTATTTATTTATTTATTTATTTATTTATGTATTGGTATTCGTCATTTATTGTAACTGTATACAAGAGGACAGAATATTATTATTTCGGTCTAGCGTTCTCGAAGCACTCGTTTGAAATTGATTTTTTTAAAAATACAATCAATTTTATTGTTTAGTTTAATAAATCGTCTCTGAAGGCTGATAGTAGTGTTGTAAGTAAAAAAAACTTCGTATTTTTTCAGAAACGTACGTTTTTTAGAAAAAAACATTGCCTCATTTTTTCTAAATTTTGTATTTTTTCAAATATTTAAATAGACGTTAGAAACATTACAAATAACTAAGAAGTATTTTTATGTATGTAATTACCATAAAATTAACATAAATTAAACGCTAGATACTGATACGGTACAAATATTGTACAATATATATATGAGCAGCATAGCTACTTATTACCGAGTTGCAGCAGTGTTTCATCATTATCAACCAAGAAATAAAAGTATAAATGAAAATTTGTTTTTTTCGTGAAAGCAGGCCTTTAATAAGTACGAAAATAATCTCATGTACAGTATAAAATGCAAATAACTTGTCTAAAGGTAAACTCTAATGATATTAAATTGCTTAATAGTATATTTCTAAATTCAACACATAAATAATTTATTGACTAGATATATATGATATGTACTGTGCATACAAGATATGAATATGGGATGACATGCAGTATTTCTCAGCAACACTATTGGAACTAAGAACAAGATGTAAAACGGAGATTTTTTTTCTTATGAAGATATTATTTACAACAAAGAGACTATTAAATATAATTTTGTACAACTGTAAATACTATCAAAAAATGGCATCTGTTAATTTTGAAATTGCTACTAAAATAACTCATCAGGTTAAAAAGATAAAATATTTTTAAGTGGCTACTTTTAACAAGGCCTATGGTTTTATAAACATACAAATATCGTCCAAAAAAATTGTTACATTGTTTTCATCAATTTTGTTTTAAAAATCGTCTGAAGACACTTCGCTCGAAGTAGCGTAAGTGGAAAAGTATCTATAGTATCACTTTCAGTTTCAAAACACTAGTCGATTTCTTTCGCTGTAGACGTTCCTGATGTGCTGGACACGATGTGGTGACAGTTGCAGATGTTCCGGAATGTTCGAAACCAAAAGTTGATTCAAAGATATCGAAGGCAGTCTTACTCTTACATGCAAGTTTAATGTTGTGGTTGATGTAAACAAGCTTTTTAGCCCTTTCGTTTGTGAATCTATTTCGTCTACACGAATGTACTACGGTATAGGTACTGAATGACCTCTCATATACTGCTACTGTAGCAGGCAATGTCGGAAATCGAGCAGCAATAACAGCTCAGCAAAAAAATGTGGTACTTTCCCTTGCTTGTGTAACAAGAGACAGAGATACGGGAGCCGAACGGGAGATTGAAAGATCAAAAGATCAACTCGAGTTACTAGTTATTTAGAAAAAAAAAAAAAAAAAAAAAAAAACACGTAATCCAATGTGCAATAATCACACCATTTTGCTCGTAAAGGTACAAGAAAACGAAAAATTTGTAAATAACAAGAACTTCGATTCAAATTCTGTTGATTATTTCACTTATCCGCAACATGATTCAATAAATAATAGTTGCCAGAATTAAAAAAAGACATTTAAAAAAAACAAGAAAAAGAACGATGTTTTTATTGATAAAACTTAACAGAAAAACTTTTAAAAAAGTAGCTGATAACCTGAAAAGATACAACCTGTTGTGCATCCATAGAGTATGTCCTGTAACACCATGCATACTGCTACTATCTTGTCTATTATATTCTAATTATACAACACAGACACCGCTATTTTTTTTTTATTTTAATTTTTTAGTTTTTTCCCTTATTCTCTACAGTAGTTACTTATCGTCAACATTAAGTATTTTTCAAATAAACGTAATCTTATTTCTTCTTTAACTAACTCTCATAACTTTTTGTAGTAGGCATGACAGCAAGTGCCACGAAAAAGTAATATGACAGCTATTGTAGTTATTAGGCAGAGTGTCTATGAAAGCAAGATAACGTTCTAGAATAGATTCCAACATTTCCTTCCTTTAGAATTTTTGTAGAATGCCCAATACATTACTAACTCTAACAAAAAGTATTTGAAAATCCCATTAAAAAATAAAATTCTTTGGGTTTCCTCAGGGTACGTCGTATTTCATGAAGGTTCGTCCAATGCCGTGTCATGGGTTCTGACTCCTCCTCCTTCCGCTTTCGCCAGTAATATCTTTTCAAATCCATTCATAATTATTTTTATAGCAGTGTTACGTTGCTAAAAAGAAACATGTTATCCTTAAGCTTTTTTATTCTATTTCTAGGTATTACTGTGACAAGAGATATTTTATTTATCAATTGAGTTCCGGCAATCCTAAATTACAATAATCGTTTACCATAGGAGTTTGTGGTGGACAGCACCGTGTCTGGGTTTTCCCGAGTTTCTCCCTTCTTACATTCTTATTTCTACTATTTTTCGTACATTCAGTAATCATTCGTCTCCTTCAGCACGGTTCACATTGACCTTGAAAGTAAGGAAAAAATGTTATATTTCACAGAAGTGACAGAGAAATTACTATATTTCACAGAAAAGTTTGGGAAATTGCTCTATTTCACAGAAGAGTCATGTAAATTGCTATATTTCACAGAAGAGCCAAGGAAATTGCTATATTTTACAGAAGAGTCAGGAAAATTGCTATATTTCAACAGAAGAGTCGGGTCTTTTTTTTATCTTCCTACAGATCAAGGCACATTCAAAGAGATGATAAGAAAGAGTCTGAAAAGAGGAAATTATCTTTAGGAATAAAGAAGCTTGAGACGTACCGAAAGATGTTAAAATTTTCAATCTTTAAAAGAAAATTAAATTTAAAAACTCAAATGCTACAGAAAAAGAAATCAGATTTGTTGATTGTAAGTTATCAAAGAAATATACCAAATTATGATACGTGTTTATGTTTTTAAGTGTATTCAGAATGCAAAGATGTTATAATTACCGTTAGTGTATAATTATTGTTTTCTGCAAGTGTTTCATTGTATTTCAAATACAAGAAGTTTGATTTACAGTAAGAAAGTCAGTATGGTGTATTTATTATAAAAAAAAAAAAAAAAAAAAAAAAAAGGATGATGAAGGTGAATAAAGAAAATGGTTTCTTGTAAACCTCATCATAAACGATAGTATTCGCTATGTTGCGGGTGAGGGAAAATTTACCTGCTCAGTTAGGGAAGCTGTCAGTGTGAAGCCTGTTTAGCCTAAAGGAAATAGTTGTGAGAAGTAAAACTAGAAATTTAATTTAAATATGGACATCATTGTACATAATATGCAAGCAACCTAATATACAGAATTCTGTATATATATATATATATATTGGTAATGGGGAATATTATCAAGGAAATGACAGAGTAAAATCAACGAAAATATTAATCTCTCTGAAGTCGTCTCGATTTGACTTGGTAATGCCAATAGTTGTGATACAGCAAAATGAAGAAGCGGCAACAATTTTAACATTTCAGATAGGGATTGGGAAGTATGTATTTAGTTTTGTTGCACCTAAACATGATCTCCTTTCAAACATCTTGTTCACGGCCGACACAAACTTCACTAGAAGTGTAATAAAGAAGCGAGGTACAATCATATGTGGGCACAAGAATATCCATATAATATAATCGTCAGCAACTTTCAGGTACTCTTTTCGTTTAATGTATAGATCGTTATTATAGGTTATTGTTCAATGGACCTTACGTGTTAGAAGGCATATTGACGGCGGTACGGGGATTTTATAAGCTATCAATTACCTCTATTGTTGAAGAATGTTCCTCTGGATATATGTGTTGAGTTGTTTAATCTTTATTCCACGAGTTTGTAAATGCTGATTGTTATTAATTAACCAGTTCACTTTACAAGCGACTACTAATGAATATAAAACTTCAGTTCTCTATCTCTCCACCTTTAATATCCACATATACCTCTGGCACCTAGCTGTATCTTATCGCAATCACTAATTCAGTAACATACATATACTCTTCTACAATCTTATTTGTGGTAATATATTCTACAACTTCCACATTTAACACAGCAATTAATATTTTAATTTAACCTCAACCACTTTTGGCTGTTATTCCCTTAAATCACATTAGCCACTAATGGCTCAAATCCTGACATGAACAATGGTTTCACTATCAACAACTTAATACACATAATCAACATAACATAGTAACGTTATTCACATGTTATTTAAACTCTTAACACTTCGTTCGATTATTTTCAGTTAATACCATGTCCAAAGCTTACAAACCCCAACAGTATGCAAATAAATATGGCTTCAGCAGGACAAGTCACCGATGCATTTGGGACGAGATGCCCAGTTCTATGAACAATGTTTTTCCAAATAGTGGATTGAAAGGGAAGAGACTTCCACTGGTCTCAGAGGTCACCGGCTCTCACACTCTGGAATTCTTCCTTGTAGTGCGTGTACAAAAGCAGTGTGTACAATCGCAGTAAACCTGCGACATGGGTCAAATTGCTCGAGGAGATAAATGAGGTGGTGTTACCATTCGCAAAAATTTACACCTCATGCAATGACAAAATTCAATGCAAGAACTCATGTGAGGGATGTGTTTGGAAATATTTGCGAGTGAATGTGCATTGTACTTTCGTTCTTACTGACAGAATAATAAGTTCATTGTTCTAAAGGTATTAGCTCAGTCTTTCATATGTTATTTATACATATGGTTGCGAAGTGGCAAGGGTCATTGTAATACTATCTCGTTGTAAGAGAGAGCTCCAGAGTAAACTCGAAGTTTGTCGGTTGTTTTATTCACTAATTAACTAATTCAACTAATTAACTTTAATCGACTCCATCTCCGTAACTAGGAATTTCGATCAAAGTCACACATGAACTTTTTTGTACACTTGAGCCAAGTAACCGCGCACCTACAATTTGGTATCTTTGAATCCCTTTAGAGATTTCTCATTTTGCATCACCACCATATGCCCTCTTGAATATGCCTCCGTTCTATTCCATTTGATGTACTACAGACGATCACTTAACACACTAACAACAACAGCCTGGTGCTACTTGCGCATGTTCAGTTTTACCAGCTCACATCTTACCTGTTTCAAATTGGAGGTGTTTCGACTATTTTGATAACACACTTTCTGTATATATATATATATATATATATGAACAGCTGAACCTGCGCTCGCTACACAGCGCATCATTCACATATGAGCATAAATCTTCTCATTCCTCACAACATATGTACATGTCCCTTTACAGACACAAGTGAAAGACGTCTTGATTTTAAAAAAAAAATCGGCAAGGGGTATCACAAAGGGGAGATTTTCTCGATTATTTTTTCTCAATATCTCGCACCGTTTGCAAGATTTGAGCCTACTTCCGGTTGGAGTTTCTAATTCATGTATGACCAGTGTTTTCTTTCTTCTTGCATGCAGTATGTAATAAGCAAATACATTTCATATACAATTAATTATAATGTCAGTTATATAAGGTGTTCATTGGGCAAAACACTCAAAAAATAAAGATTTATCTTAGACTTGAGAAATGGTTATCCTTCCTTTTTCACTATTATTTGGCCATTGAACAAACGCCTGAGATATATACAACCCCAATATACGACATTGTGGTGTTGGAATGTATAACGCTCAGGCGCTTTTAATTGCTATTGTACCATTTTAATAGATAAATTATATAATAATTGGAAGTTACATGTATTTATTTAACATTGTAGGATACCCCAGAAAACGCCAGTGCTTGTGAAGTAGCATGCCAGGTGGAGAATAGTGCTGAAATGTCTCCTGGATCAATATTTCGCGACAGGTATGTTATGTGTATTTAAAATTTCTTTATTATAAGTTACGTAATGTGAAGAAGTATAAACGTGGCACGTAGATATAGATAGATATAGAACAATCATTTCCAGCTGGATGTTGTATGACTAGGATCTCGGTTTTACAGTCAGAGAAAAGAAGAGGAGTTCAAGAAAGAAAGGAGGGGATGAGATGACATAAGTAGGTAAGTGTTGACAATATACAGGCATTAAAGGATCCACGAGAAGTATGCCTGAGAAATCATCAACTTCGCTGTCGATGTTCAGATTTTCAGGTTTTACCTCTCACTGAGGAGAGGTAGGTGTGATCTTTAAGGGCAAGCATTGACAATGTACTGGTAGTCGTGGATCTGCGACTAGTATATCTGAAAAACCATCGACAGGTGTCGATGTTTGTCGTTATCTGTCACTTTTTATTATTATTATTATTATTATTATTATTATTATTATTATTATTATTATTATTATTATTATTATTATTATTATTATTATTATTTCGTTCTCTGCCAACTCCTTCCCTCCTACTGAGAAGCGAACTGTTACGTCATAGAGCTTGTAGCTGGAAATGACTGTAACAGGGGAAAAAGTTTTGGGGGCAAAATATCTCAAGTTGGGTGTGCGGTGTAGTTTCACATGTTATCTCTATAATGAAAGAATTGTTTCTTTCGTTCTATACGGTTTTATAAGCTTCAGCTTGACTGCTATGTGGTGTGCTTGAGTTTTGTAACAGTAGTTCTTCTTTCTAAATTCATATTATTTTCGTATATCACTGAAGAAATTTAATGATTAAGAAACCATAAATACAGTCAAAATAAGACAAATCTTTTGTGCAAAAGAGAAAGTCACCTTGTGTGCTAACAAATCACTGTAAAACAGCTGAACCGTTTGAAGTGAAGTTTTTCTGTATAGTTATGTACTATTTCGGAACTGGACTTTTATCTTGTTATTTTAATTAAAATGTATATTTGAAAGCCAAAGAGAGGAGGGGGAGGGGACGGAGGAGGAGGCCATAATTTATGTGGAAAATATAGTATCTCTTGAGCCCAAACATGAATGAAACTTTAAATGAATTTCTTATTAAATATAAGGCAAGACCTGTCCCAGCTTTTGTGAAAATTTCCATTTAAAAGGGTGAAGGAGAAGGATATTTTCTATATAATTAAAGATGAAATGTAACAATATTTGACGGTTAATCATCTAAGACTACTGCACCGAAGTGAATGACTTTTTGGTGCATGAGTGGTTCATGGCATATCTTAGGTTTTAATCACATCGGCATAGGAATAGGAAAGTTGTGACGTAAAAATAATCGAAAACGACCAATATTAGTGTCCAGTACATAGTTTCTGGAGTCTCTTGAGATGAATAGTGACACTTCCGTTGTTGTTTAACTCCACCAGGGGGTGTGGAGTGTGCATGGAGTGACATGTAAAAATAATCGAAAACTACCGATGTTAGTACCTAATCCATAGTTTTTGAGATTGCTGAGGTGAATGGTGACATTTCAGATGTCCTTTAAATCCAAACTCAGCCTCATCTGTGCAAAGGGTGTCATAAATCTTTTCCTGCATTATTTCTACGTATATTATATTTTCATGAAGTTTAATCATTATTGTTTTAAAAGGCTGCTATTTTCTTATGAAGATTAAAAACTGTTCCTCTTAGCATCCTATAGTGTTGCTAGCTTGCTTCCGCTGTATGCAGACGTTCTCTCTACGTATATGCGTTGCCTAGCAACCAAGGTCACCGTAGCAGAAACAAGCAGCCGAAGACAGTTTCCCCCTTTGTATTTACGTCACAAGATTATCGTAACCAGAGCGTCAAGTGGTAAAGTAAGAGAAAATGACGTGTGTGCGACCGAATTATTCACGCCTGAATCAGCAGAACAGCAAGGCAGAAGAACTGCTGGGAAAGGAATTATAGCCGACATTTCTCAAGTCTATTTGTGCATCAACGTGTAAATTGTTACACAATATTAATTCCTGATTTTCCTTACTTCATTATGAAGGTATGTGAGTGTAAAACGCATGATAATGTAACATTTTTAATTATATTTTAGTGTGTGATTGTGGTTTTAGGAAATTACCTCTTGTGTAGTAGTTCTTTATTGGAAGCACATGGTTTGCGACATTTTGATGTGCGTCATTTTATGTTGTGTAATGTATTTCAATACTGTTTTTGAAGACTAATTGTGATGCTGATATTATCCATAAGTATTTGTCATCGAAGTTGCTATTTGAATGCCGCTTATGTGCAGTTATCGTTGAAAGGAGCTAGTACAAAAACTTACTTCATCGTCAACGCTCGGGCGAACATACAAATAGCGACAATAAATAATGATATTTGCTCTATTTAGGGCCAGCCAGCCTAATGGGAGTAATCATCATAAGGGATAATATATTATCATTACATTTTCACTGAAATATGTATCCTAAGTGGGGAGGAGGAGAGAGGATTCAAATATTCTCTACAAACCTGTTCTCCCTGTGAGAGGAACGGGCGTTTTAGCTAGTAATAAGAAAAATATCTATGATTTTAAAACCTTAAAATTTTCATTGATTAGAAATGACAATCGTGACGTGATATATCATCATCATCATCATAAGTATTCTGCCTTTATTAGCAGGTCACTTGCCGCAGCTGAGAACCTTCCATGCTCCACGGTCTTCCGCTAACTTTTTCGTCTTCGCGTATAATCTTTCTGTTTTAATATCATCCATTAATTGTAGTCTCCTTCGCCCCCTCCCTCTCTTTCCCGCCACCATACCCTCTAGGACGTCCTTCATGATACAATCTCTTCTTAGGCAATGTCCTAACCAGTTTCTCTTCCTCTTCCTAATAATATCTAAAAGTGATCTTTTCTCACCCACAATTTCTAACACTCTCTCATTCGTTTTTCCGCTCGACCCAACTAATTCTTTCCATTCTTCTCCACACCCACATTTCGAAGGCTTCCAGTCTATTTTCATCACCTTTACGTGATGTCCACGTTTCCGCCCCATACGTGATATATAGCAGGATAAAATTCAAATGATGTTAATTCAGGAAAATATAGAGTTACTGAAATAAATAAATAACGTTTTGCTTCGCTTTAATCTTCTGCGTAGTGATCAAGCTGATGTAGCAGAGAATTTGGTAATATATTGATGCATTCGAAACAGTAAGTTACAAGTTTACAGTTACATGGACGTGGGTGTGTGACGCCATAAGAAATTCCCTCAAGAGCTCTACATAGTTGATGGAATTCATGAACAGAGAAAAGGCACATAGTACATGTAAGCTTTCCGTGAAGATCTTTATAAAAGGATTTGCTGTAAAGGAATTCATACTTCCGAACACTTTTGGTGAATAAGCCTACAAAATTTTACGAAATTCCATTGATAAATATAAAAAATGTAGACACTGAATCGTAAAGATGCGAATTCGTGTCGAAAGGATTAAGGTAGTCATTCACCAGAAAGTATTTAGTTAGCTCATTCGCCTTATTTTTTCACTTTTTTTTTCCCGCTGAATTTCTAAAAAAGAATACGTATTTATTGAGCAGAAAATATTTTTTAGGCTAGCTTTGGTATAAAATACACAACACTTAGATTTAAGGGACTGAGGAAATAGTGGGATGCGTGATCGTGAAAGGAACATTAAAAGAATTACTTGAGGTGTCGTTCCAAAGCTGTGAGATGTAACTGTATCACCGGAAGCGAAAGGGTCAAAGGAGTTACGAAGTCTGTGCAGTTTTCGTAGTTTGAGGGAAATTTCCCTAGTTCGTAGGTAAATATAGCAAGAAAGGGTGTTTCAGATAAAACGTCCAGTGCTTATAAATCCGAAACGGCTGAGAATAAAAAGATGAAACAAAACTGAGATAGGAAAATGTCATAGGCACATCACATGGTGTTGTTGTGGAGACCCCCAGGGCCCTCTTTCAAGGGGTCCCAGGGGCCAACTCCAAACTTTCAAATGGGAACACGTATTGAATCATACCTCATTAGTACTTGAAAAACGAAACAACTTTTGTAGGAAACAATTTTCGATTTGGGCCACCGTTTTCAAAATGGCCGCAAAAAGTGGGTCCTGTATCAGATAAAACGTCCAGTGCTTATAGGCCTAAATCAGAAACGGCTGAGAATAGAGAGATAAAACAAAAACTGAGATAGAAACGATGATAAAGCATATCAAGTGGTGTTGTTGTGGTGACCCTCAGGAAACTCCTTGAAGGGGGCCCAGGTGCCAACTTCAAACTGATACAGGACTTTTTGCGGCCATTTTGAAAACGGTGCCCCAAATCGAAAATTGTTTCATACAAAAGTTGTTTCGTATTTCAAGTACTATTGAATGAGGTATGATTCAATACATGTCCCTATTTGAAAATTTGAAGTTGGCCCCTGGGCCCCCTTGAAGGAGGGCCCTGTGGGTCACCACAACCACACCATGTGATGCGCCCATGACATTTTCCTATCTCAGTTTTTGTTTCATCTTCTATTCTCAGCCGTTTCGGATTTATAAGCACTGGACGTTTTATCTAAAACACCCTATATATATATATATATATATATATATATATATATATATATATATATATATATATATATATATATATGCATAATTTGCACCCATTGTTGGCTGTTTGTATTTTTTGTAAAAAGTGAAGGAAAACTTTTTAAATGAACCAAACGAATGTGATTGGCACTTCCTTTAATATAGCTAAACTAATCTTATCACTGAACTTCAGTCTTGGAAATGCAACACTGAACAAACTAGGGAAATTTTGATAAGAAAAAGGGAAATTTTGTGTCAGTCGAAGGAAATTTTCTTAAGAAAACCAACGAACACTGAGTCTACGGCATATTAATGTTAGGCAACACTGTGTAGTATCTTGAAGTTGCAGATTTATGATGATTTCAGTCTGTCCTCTTTTGAGAAATCCCTTCTCATTTCTTTATGAACCGCAATGTAAAAGTATTAAAAACATTTTTCTGTGCTTTTCATGTCTTTCTTGATAATTCACAATAGCCTTCCATCATATCGTCTGTCCACGAACTACTGTTTCTGAGGAAAAAATTGACGGATTTCGATTAAAATGGTCATGAAGGTAATGGAGGCTACTTCGATTTTAGTGATATAAGTCAACACCAAGACATGAAACGGACAAGATTTTAAGACTAATGTCGTGATGTATTGTACAAAAAATAAAATTTAGATTAGTTTTAAGCCAGAGTAGGAAGCCCATGAACTACCAATAGTGGATAATCAAACGTCATATATCAAATGAATGAAACAAAAAGAAAAAAGAATAATATTACGTGAAGCATGCACTGATGTAAACTAGCAGCAACAAGCTGAGACAATGTTAGTTCTTTTTTCACAACTAATTCACATGTTCTCTCGTGACAACTTTGTTATGAATTATCATCTACGATATATTTAAAGAACAAATCTTTCTTCTTTTTCAAGCAGCAGAAATTTAGAATTTTACTTTTTTTTTTTTTTTTTTTAACTCCTACATTGTTTCATTGGTAATTCTTAAAAGTGTAGATTCCTTGTTAAACTTGAATAAAAAAATGTACGTGAAAGAAATAATATTTGTAACGCGTAAACGAAAACCAGAAAGTAATCAACCCCATAATAACCAATAAGCTAGCTTATTTATCACAAATTAGTAATTTGTGGTACATCCAGTGGCGCTATTCAGCCGATTCGCTAGAACCGGTTGTTAAAATATTTCCAGTTCGTAGAACCGTTTGTTATACCCAGGCATAACAGTAAATTTTACCCAGTTATACCCAGGAACAGTAAATTTTAGTTTAACTGTCATTTAGGAATTCTTGCAGCTACAGGGTTAAACATACGATATGTCAGAATAAGGTATAAGCATTTATTTCTTAATCTCAAATGCTCAGATATCAAGAATGAAAACTGGGATCACATGATTGAAGTGGTGAGGGTTATTTATATTTGAAATGCATATACACCAATATCAACAATTTTCGATCCATTGCTGGATAAATGTCTTTCCAATACTTTTTGACAACCTCGGATAATTCATTTCCAAGATATTCGCAGTGCTACCGGTACATAATTTCGTCACACCACTTTGATTAGGATGCTTGTCTACTTGTCACTCGTGATATCCAGTAAAAAATTTGCTTTTGGCTACTTTGTATCGTTTGTTTCGTAAGAGTTACATCCATCCATCTACTCTCTTTCTCTCTCCATAGATATATATAAACCAGAATAACACCACTGGATAAACATAAATCATTTATACACTGTAAAAGCAACTATACATGCATAAAACGCATTGAGTAATTCACTCTGAAGTTTCATTGAATTAAATACGTAGAAATAAGGAATATAGTGATTATATGATCCACCATTTTCATTGTTTTGCGTTTATAATTTCAAATATCATAAGAGGTCAGTTCATAAATATTTTGTTTTATATGGTAATTTTTATGAATAGTGGGTAGTTTTTTCCTTCTTTTTTTAAAAAAAAATTATAATCATCAATAAATATTATATATAAGGTAAACACCCCAGTAATGGATATGGATAAATTAGCCGCCAGTAATGAACACTTCGGCGGAAATGCGTGAAAAATAAGAAATTGTTTAACGCAGGGAAGTTTGTATTGTGTTGGAAATTATCTACGTGATATACTGGTTCCACTCAAGATTGTTAGGCTGTCATCTGCTTAATCTATGGACTCTGCAGTTGTGGTAAAGTCGTGGTGTCGATTGTACGCGCGTGTTTTCACATAGTGTTCAGAAGTTGAATAAGCTAAGAAATCACTTGGCAGCTCTCCTATAGTAAAGCTATGAACAAAATGAAAGGTGTGTGTTTTTCTACGCACTAATATTGGTATAAGAAAGGCATGTGTGTGGCAAAAATGTATATTAATATACTTGAACCGTCAATATTTGGGGTGTCAAATATTGGTAAGATAATGGTGCTATTTACCAATGTCGGATACCCTGTCCATTACTGATAGATTTTGAAAATGTGTCAATAATACAAATATTCACTGCAAAAGTACCATAAAAGCTATATGAACAAACTGGCTCAAAAAAAAACTGATAGCTTGTGAGGTTTACCAGTAATGGACAGTGGGTGTGTATTACTGGTGTAGCTTAGCAACTTTCGTCCAATTATGGCCACTTTGCACACGTTCCAGTTCGTATATACGGGATGATTCAAAATAATTACTACAATGCTTGCGAGGTGGTTTTAGAGGTCAAAAGAGGACGAAAATGTATTTGGCGTTGTTTCCTATGGGACGTCGTTCCGTTGGTAGGGCTCCTTAACACTAGAACGGCGGTGTTTTTGGTACTCTCTAGAACGACGGGAGTGGGTCAAAAATGACCCATTCCATTTTTATTAAATATTTGTATTCTAAACCACTAATATTTATTGCATAATAATACGTGACTTTCATTCAATAAAACAAAAAACTTCTTTGAACTCTAGCTTAATATTTATTGATCAATGTGTTTTTTGCCAATAATACAAATTTAAGAAACATGCTATTTTTTTATGAATATAATAGTATTAGAATGATATTATTGAATGTATTATATACAATGTCAGTTTATTATATAGTAATGTTATTCATAGATAGTTTGTTCAAGCGCATGACCTAACTAAACTAAACTAACCTAATCTACACATATCTAAATTTGCAGTCTTACACAGAACAAAGTTCAGTCACTCCTCTACAAGGAGAAGGGTCATACAAAAACATTGTTCACAAATAAAAAAGTGGCGTATTACACAAAAAATATTTTACTAATATGGTTGTAATTCCCATCTATGCATTTCTATAACTTTCCTCTTCCTATTTAGAATTTGTGGAAACACATAACCTGACATAACCTAAAATAGCATACACAGTCGTAAACTTGCAGTAGTTCAAACCAGAAAAAGTCAGTATAGGGTCATTGTTTTATAAATAAGATATGCTAGGTTCTAATCATGAAAGCTCTGACATCAAAAGAATGGTAAACTACCTGTTCTTTCGAACAACTCCTTTAGAGATTCTACTTCTTTGGTTGAAATATAATTATCCAAACATAAGAGAAAGTAAGTTGTCTCCCATTTAGACCTCTAAAATTTTTGGTTTCGGTAGCTTTGAAATTTCTGGTTACGCCACAGGCTAGTAGTCTAAGAATTCTTGGCAGAGCCGGAAATTGAACTCGGGATCCCTCAATCCGTACTCAGCCACGTTCACCACTAGAGCAGCGGGGCGGTCATATAGTGGCGATCAGAGTGAAAGCTTCGGCTTTCTTCTCCCACCCGTCTGGTATATAGGAACCTTGTCCCAACCCGTCTGGTCAGCGTGGGAGCAGTAGACCAAGTCCTCCCTCCGGGGAGAGGCTTCATCCAATAGTGGATCGAATATGGCTGTGGTTTATTTATTATTATTTATTTTTGCTATAAACGTCTTCTCATGAAACATTTCAACATAGTGATACTAACAAAAAACACAATAGCATGCAAATTGCAAATTTTTTGTTAAAATGATTGAAATTATTATAAATATTTTGTTACGATGTAAGACATATACTTTGTGTTTAATAATAATAATAATAATAATAATAATAATAATAATAATAATAATAATAATAATAATAATAATAATAATAATAATAATAATAATAGTCACCTATTTTACGACGCTTATTGGCAGAAGTATGGTTTTCTGTGCTTATCTCTTCCTCTTTCAATATTTCATCCGAATCATCATATTCGTTGTTATTCGGCAGGTACTCTTAATCTGAAGAAATATCAAGGCATTCAGCGTCAGACTCGGCCTCACGTATGTCATTGAAATTTGCAAGTGTTTCATCCAGTGTCATCAGTTTCTTGCTCATTATGAGTGTTTGAAATAGCACATCTGTCCGAAAATAATGTGATTCTCCTAATCAACAGACTTTCTAAAGTATTACTGTCTCCAACTAAACTGACAAAATTGCTGAGAAGCTGGTCTTGAACACGAGGTGGAATGGGATAGTATTAGGAGAAAGAACGGTCACAAGATAAAGACTCTAGCCAGCAGTGTTGCTACAATGCAACAAAATACCACTAACAAAAGAGTTGGGTCAAAATTGACCCACGCCGCCGTTCTAGTATAATTGTTTGCTATTTCAAAAGGTAAAGTGTGGATAAGAGTGATACTTAGTACAAATATTTCTTCAAGAGAACGAGTAAAAGTCACAAAAATTCGATCCGATTCATAAAAAAATAGAAAAGTTGTTAAAACGTAAAGTTCGAAATGGGTCAAAAAAGACTCAACCGCCGTTCTAGTGTTAAGGAGTCCAAAATGTGAATATGTTTGGCTTTTCGGCAACTTTGGCTGAACGTAAGACAATGAAATTGTGTGGGATATTGAGAAGAAATTGTATAGGATCCATTCGTAAGATAGCATCCCGGCATTTGACCGTTGGAAGTCAGGAACAGACATAAACACAAACGGCTCAATTAGATATCACAGTTTCGAATTAAGCCATTTATTTCCATGTCTGAGTCCCAACGGAAAAATGTCGGGATTTAGTTTACGAATAGGTTCTATACAACTTCTTATACGTCCTATACGAATAGGGCCAATATCCCACACCATTTTTGTTCCTCATGTTCATTTGCCGAAAAGCCGAAAACAATTAAAATCTGAACTCCTGCAAGGACCCTACCAACGGTACGAGGTCCCCAAAGGAAAACATGTCGAATAAATGGTATTTCAACGAGCGACTTCAGAACAGTTGTAACAGTTATTGAGTTTCATATTTCACTATTACCATTTAAACGTTTTTTGGAGGACTTGCAACCATGGAATGGACGCAACGAGGATACTATCTTTGGAAAAAATTAAAGTCACAAATTTTCAACAAGTTAGTACAAACCGAAGATGTATCTCATATTAATAATGTTGCTATACTTGTCCCAGAAATTCCTGCACCTTTGCAAAATCCAACACAAGCAGATTTGGATGAATCTTTCAGAGTTGGACTCTAGTCAGACCGTAAACCCCGCAGCAGATGACGCGTGGAATAGTTTGTTCCTGTTCTCTGAAACAATGTCAATGTCGGCTCAACATTTTTCTGCATTTGTAGAAACAACCAGAAATCCAGAGGTCTCTACAACAGCTTCCTTGATGACAGAATTTCACACAGGGAACATCTCTTGAGAAACCGCAGAAGCCAACAATTCAGAACCAACAGTAATTGCTTCCTCATCATCTACATCCAACAATTCAGATCCAACAGCAGTTGCTTCTTCATCAACTACATCCTACAATTAAGTATGGTGTTATCCTGATGTTCCAGAAGAAGGAACGGATTCCTGGAGTTGTCATATCTGAACAGCCCCGCAACTAGAGGGGGGCTAGGGGTCCAGCCCCCCTCCCCCAAATCTCTTCGTGGACCCACTAGACCTCAATACAAAATGCCATTTTTAGTACAAATAACACAATTTAGATATTTGTAAGAGAATTTTTAAATACTTGGTCCCCCTAACATTCATGGCTCCCCCAAACCTCTGTGGCTGGTTTCGGGCCTGCATCTGAACAATAGCGACTCTATAGTGAATCGAAACTTGAAACCAGAATTGAGCAGGAGAAATTACAGATAAAACGTATGATGAAGTTGAAGAGAGAAGTAAACCGACGCGCAGAACAAATAAAAATGGAACGTAAAAAGCAGAACTTGAAATAGAGGCAGAAAAAAATACAATCCTTAAAGAACTTTTTTTTTTTTCCAATAATAAAAGTGATATTTATTTTCACCAGTTGTTCCCAAACATCTGCAATTTCTAATGAACATTAGGATCTTTTCTTTCGTTTTCACACAAGTACTGGTTTTGCTTAACGTTTTTCAAGTGTAAAATAGATAAAAATCCTACGCATAAATACCGGTTACATATTAAATTACACCTCAATAGGTTAGACGTAAAAATTTGCTGATTTCTCTTGTATGTGCATCACTGGGTGTCCATAATTGGGGCATCCACTTTTTTAAATGTCCATAACTGGTTAGAAAAATAGGGTTACAAGAACAACTCAAATAGTACGTTTTAACTCGTTTTATATAGTAGTAATGACTACGCTTTAATAGGCGAAAGTATAAACTATGCCTACCACTACGAAACAACAAGATTACTACAATTCTCTTCCATCTACAACATATTTTGTCAAAAGTGCTCTTAATAGTGTCCATGACTGGGGTGTTTACCTTAATGTTAACAGCTCTTCTTATTGTTGATGAAGTTGGTAATAGCATCATCCGATTTCCCGTTCAGATTCCTTTTATTCTTTCCCAGAATTACTTTAATTCAGTCTGGATGTTTTGTCTTAATAAAAACGCTTCAAACATATAGTTGACTGATACAAAATTTTAACATCGTAAATGTGTTTATAACTGTGGATCTGGGTTCCACCGACCTGGAAATTCTGAAAAAGTCAGGGAATTCAGCTTACTTGTAAAAAGTCCTGGAATAGTCATGGAATTTCATGAAAGGTTGGAAAAATCTGAAAAGTTACAGAATTTTACTTCTCAGAGGCTATTTCTGTTTTTGCCTTACCTGGTTATTTGTTAGAGGATATTTTATAATATAAATTAGTTTGTTTTAGTTTGTGTTGCAAAACTTTTTACTTGCTCACACATGTGCACACTATATACCTATATCTGCTTAGTAGATTACGAATCCCCTGGTAGGAAAAAAGTATATAGTTTGTGTTTACATTTTATAAATAGACCTGATAATATGTAAATCGTTACGTGGAAAACATGTAGAAGTAAGAGAATTTCTGTCGCCAAATAAATGGCAACCCTGTAGATGGTTAGAAAGACTAGACACCGTGGCACTATATCTTGATCCTTGTAATTCCCTACATTCGCTCATAATTTCATAAATTTAATTTAATAAAAAGCAATCTACAAAATAATTTTTACATTTGATGAGGCTCATTTTATTTTTTGATAATCTTAAGTAACCTTAAACGAAAAGCAAAGAATCCCTGTTGTGTTCCTATATTATAGTGTTAGTCTTTCTCTTTATTATAAATGTTTGGTCACAATTAGATCTGACTTCATACGCCGAAATTCGTTCTTTTCTTGTTAAATCAACATAATAAATTTTTATAACCCGTTATAAAATTTCCCCTTTCAAGGTTATTTAAGGGAATTGGATGGCAGCACTGTCACCGAAGATTTCCTTCAACAACTTTCTTTCCAAAGACACCACTGCTACATACTGCAAACAATTGTAAATGCTCTCTTTCTCGCTTGTGTAGTGTAATTATGGTATGAGTAATAAACACTTTCATTCAACATAAGGCCAAAATGGTTAACAGTCTGTAGCTCCTGAACTGTTAAGAATAAGCTCCCAAAAGGACGCGATTTCCTCCCGGGACACCCTATATATACAAGTAAGATTGATTCGGTATAAAAGTGTATTTCTTTATCTTTATGAATTGCCTTTCATTTAGGTTCCGTAAATTGACAGAAAACACAAGACTCAAGTCGCCATAAAGGCACGGAAGATGTCTCACCAATATAAGAATTATTTTGTAGATCGCATCTTATTAAGGAAATGAGTGGTTCCCAACCGGTGTGTCGCTACACACTGCTGCATCACGCAGTTCCATAGACTGTGTTGCGAGAGTTTACGGTTTAAAGGTCATGAAGGTCAGTTAAAATAAATTTTGAGACAGAATGTACGTCAGCGCTTTCAGCGGCAACAATAATGCTGAGTACTACTATAGAGTCACTATTTCATAAAAACTATAGTCTTACATTACTATAATTTATATTTTTAAAAAAATGAGTTTCTTTTCACAGTGTGAAACTACGGTAGACTTCCGGATTATGCGAATTCAATACTCAAATTTGAAGTCGTACATCTATAACTATTCATTTCCAATAACTAACTAACTCTATGGCCTATGGAACCCGGAGGTTCAATGCCGCGTTCGCAAAAGCTCTCCACTGACTTCTATCCTTAGCTAACTGCATCCAGTTTCTACTTTGTATTCCAATCTTTGCGAGATAAATCAATATTGTCCTCCTATCTGCGCCTAGGTCTTCCTAATGGTCGTTTTCCGATTGGTCTTCCAGTCAAGACTTTGAAAGCGTTTCTACTTTCTTCCATTCTAGCTACATGACCCGCCCACCTAAGCCTCCTAGACTTGACGACCCTAACAATGTTGGGTAAATCATATAAATTATGTAGTTCCTCGTTATGAAGTTTCCGCCATTTCCCATTCCCGT
Source organism: Thermobia domestica (assembly GCF_964235325.1). Taxonomy (NCBI): domain Eukaryota; kingdom Metazoa; phylum Arthropoda; class Insecta; order Zygentoma; family Lepismatidae; genus Thermobia; species Thermobia domestica. The sequence goes on along the minus strand of NC_137460.1, from coordinate 241,705,896 downwards.
TCCTTAGCGTACGCGCCTTTGGCGTGGGAGACCCGGGTTCGATTACCGGCGGGAGCTCATGTGGTTCGGATTCCACGTTAATCAGTAGGTCCACGTCTCATATAGCCTCGCTGCTGAAAGGGACGCTAAACTAAAATCAACAACAACAACAACCCATTCCCGTTCTTCTTGGGTCCGAATATTCGTCTCAGGATCTTGTTCTCAAATACTTTCAGTTAGTCTATTCATTTCCAATAGAGTAATAAAATCAAAAGTAGAACCTGTTCTTCCGACGCTGAATCCAAATCAAGAAGCCGTTAGGCCTACTCGCTTTCCGTTACTGTTTTTGTTCTATGGCGATAAATGTTGAAACAGGAAATAGTCAATTTAAACTACTTACAGCGGAAGAGATGGAACATACTCTTGGGACACAGAATCGGTTAAAAAAAAAAAAAAAAAAAAAAAAAAAACTTCTCGATATCTCTTACAGTTTTTGGTCTGATACGTGTCGACCGACGGAGAAAGCTGATCTACAAGACTTCTGACATTTATGCGTAGCATAGTTTTTAATATTTTCCATAAGTAGAAGCTTTGCTTTGTATATACTTAAAACACAAACAAACTATTTGCTGAGCAAAACAATTTATTCACATAATGAAGTACATACGTGTTACAGTTTCGCCAACTAACACTTTGGCTTCATCTCGATAGGATAGTGTCTGATGAAGCCAAAGTGTTAGTTGGCGAAACTGTAACACGTATGTACTTCATTATGTGAATATATTGTTTTGCTCAGCAAATAGTTCTTAATTCTAAAAGCCGTGTGTATCCCAATGTTGTTGAATGTTAAGTAAAGCAGTCGTAAATCAAAAAAGGTGAGAACCAATGAATTAACGGTATGAAGTGATGTGCAAATGTAAAGACTTCCATTTGTATATATATCAAGCCATGGGCACGAGGATCAATGAAGACATAACAAATGCTAAAGATTATCTCCGTCTATCTATACAGTTGAAAGCATCTATATAATTACAAAGATGTTCAAATTCTGCACCAAGCTCTGTCCCTCACAGAAAGAAATGTATTTTAAGCGCATGAAAGTGGTATGTGAAATCATAAACGCGAAAAAAAATGAAAATGGCGGATTATTAAAGTATTGCATTCATCGTTTCTATTTAATTTAATGAAGCTTCAGAATGAACTAATCAAGGGATTTCATACATGCACAATTATTTTCACTGTGTATAAATGGTTTATGTAATTAGGTGCACCAAAAAGTACTAATTTGTGATATATAAGCTAGCTTATCGATTACCGTGGAACTAGTGAGGTTGGTTTACTTGACGCGCTGAGAGTTGCGTTTCTTTTCTTTTCTTTTTTTTTTTTTTCTTCCAAGTATGAGAAAAAATTAACTTCTGAGGATTATTCACGAAACATTCTCGAAGAAAGAAATAGGAACATGTAAAATTATCTGGTTGTCGCTGTCTGAAAAGAGAAACGAGCAACATGGAGGGCAGTGCTGAATATTTCCTAATATTCTTTAACTAATCAATTTAGGTTTTGTCCTATATTTATACAGTACTTTCATTTTTTTTCAATTTTCCTCGGTATGATGTTGTTTATTGTTTTTCAGTCAATGTGTTTTTGTTTATTGTTTGACTAAAAAAGGAGCAAACATTCGTCAAAAATATTTGTGAATTGATTTTCCTATATTACACTGTATTATATCTTCAGGACGAAATAGGGAAAGTTGGTCACCCTTGACTTTGCGGAAAAGTTCCACCATAAAAGGGACAAAGTTGACTGGTTAGTGTTTTTGCTTCACAATAAAGGAAATCTCGAATTTGAATCTGGTGGTCGATCATTTCTGGCTGAGATCTTTCCATATTTTCCTTAGTTGCACTAAGAGAATTGCGGAATGGTATCTTTTAAATATAGGTCCTAACGTATTTCTTTCCATTAGAATTACTTGAAGTGTTTCATAAATGTTTATGGCTTAGTAACAGCCAGTTATTTCAGATGTCTTGCTGTCATCTTTTCTGAAGACAGATGACGTTGAAGTATAGCGGTTCTGAACGTATTGAATAACTAATCAGGTTGTTCACTATTAACGTTTCTATGATGTAGAATCACAGTGATTTGTACTGCAGCTTGTTCAAAGTTAACATTGTCGACAATTTCAGTTTTTGAATATAGATATTACACTAACCACATCGTGTCTTCAGATACACAAACAACTAAGAAACTTGTCGTATATGCACACACAAATTAAATTAACGTGTTTGTGCGTCACGCAGTCCCCTAAGGTGTGTCGCGAAATTTTAGAATTTAAAAATCATGAAGAATTTAATAATAATTTGTTAAAATCGAGATAGACTGTACCAGTCAACACATCCAGCGGTAGCAATAATGCTCAGATACTATAAAAACTGATTGGTGTCACTATTGTAATGGATATTATTATTATTATTATTATTAGTAGTAGTAGTAGTAGTAGTAGTAGTAGTAGTAGTAGTAGTAACAACGAAGATAGGATTGGAATGGAAACATAGAAGACTCATAAGAAACTTATACACGAACCAACAAGTAAGTGTTAGGATAGGGGAAGAACTGACGGAAGAAAGTGTAATTGGCAGGGGAGTTCAACAAGGATGCTGCCTCTCGCCAACACTATTTAATGTCTATCTAGAAGAGATAGTGAAAAAGAGCCTACATGATGATGATGGCATTTCGGTAGAAGGTAGAATGATTAGATGCATAAGATTTGCAGAGGATATGGCGCTTGTTGCAGAATCTGAAAAGAAAATCAATAAAATGTTGGAAAAAATGAGAAAGGGCTTTGAAGAATATGGGATGAAAATAAATGTTAGAAAGACAAAAGCCATGGTGATTGGAACGAAGGGGTCTGTGTCAAATATAAAAGTAGGAGGGGAGAAAATAGAACAAGTGAATAGTTTTCAATATCTGGGTAGTATTCTTAGTAATAACATGAAGTACGAGCGTGAAATAAAAGCAAGGATAGGAATGGCGAAAGAAGCCTTTAGGAGGAAGAAGTCTGTTTTGTGGGACCTTGAAGAAAGAGTTGAGAAAAAGACTCATAAAATGCTTCGTGTGAAGTGTTGTACTGTATGGGGCGGAAACGTGGACATTACGTAAAGGTGACGAAAATCGACTGGAAACCTTCGAAGTGTGGGTGTGGAGAAGAATGGAAATAATTAGTTCGGTCGAGCGGAAAACGAATGAGAGAGTGTTAGAAATGGTGAGTGAGAAAAGAACACTTTTAGATATTATTAGGAAGAGGAAGAGAAACTGGTTGGGGCATTGCCTAAGAAGAGATTGTATCATGAGGGACGTCCTAGAGGGTATGGTGGCGGGAAAGAGAGGGAGGGGGCGAAGGAGACTACAATTAATGGATGATATAAAAACAGAAAGATCATACGCGAAGACGAAGAAGTTAGCGGAGGACCGTGGAGCATGGAAGCTTCTCAGCTGCGGCAAGTGACCTGCCAATAAAGGCGGAATATTTATGATATTATTATTATTATTATTATTCATAATAAAAAATATCAAACAAGTGTGTCGCGATGTCCTGGACGTTTACTAAAGTGTGCCGTCAGTCAGAAAACGTTGAGAACCACTGCTCTAAACTATCAATGTTTTTTATTATTATTTTCTTCTTCTTCTTCTTCTTTTTTTTTTAATCGTTAGCTTCCCTGCCAGCCCCTTCCCTTCCCTTCCCTTCATTGAGAAGGCGAGAAGTATACTATTAAGTCACAGAGCATACAGTTGAAAGTGAGTGTGTAACAGAAGAAGAAGTTTCGGGGGCAAAAATCTCAACTTGGGCTGCGTAGTTTCTCGATACTGCAAGAATTGTTTCTTTTTTTGCTATAGGGATTTACAAACTCCTGCTTGAATGCTATGCAGTGTGCTTGAATTTTGTAATAAAGTTGTGCTTTCTAAATTTATATTATTTTCATTTTATATCACTGGAGAAATTCAATGATTAAGAAACCATTAAGAGAATTAGAATTCTACACAAATCTGTTGTACAAGAGTGTCATCATGTGCGAACAAATCAAAGTAAAACGGCTGAACCGTTTCAAGTGAAGGTTTTTTATTTAGTTATCTACTACTTCGGTACTGGGGTTTTATCATGTTACTTGAATTAAAATACATATTCGAAGGCCAGGGGAAGGGTGGCAGTGTGGCGCAGTGGTAGAGAGCTTACCTTTGCTGCGTGGGGTCATTGGTTCGATCCCCGGCAAGTGGTTGACAACATCGGGTCCGTGGGTTTTCTCAGGTTACTCCTGTATCCTTCTACTTTCTCATTCCATCACAACATTGTCGACAGTTTCGATTTTTGAATATAAATATCACACCAACCAAATTGTGTCCTCAAATACACGAACAACTAAGAAACTTATTCTATATGCACACACAGTAGAGAAAAATGACGAATCGTTAAAATCTAACTTTAAATTAAGTGTAAACAAACGTTTAATCTAATTAAGAAATTATCTTCATGTCTTGTGATATTTTTGTTGTTATTATGCTTTAGCCTATAAAAAGAGCAAAAGAAACATTTCTTAAAAATTGCTTGATTTAGTAGCATTCATTAAAAATTACTTTCCTCAAAGTTCCCTAATTGCGAACATTTGATAATACCTAATTGTGAACGTCTCGGCAAGAAGTTAATTTTTGGTACTTTTTAGGGTAGGTTCTTTTTGGATCAAAAGATTCAATATATTTCAGTCAAATAATTTTCTTGTAGGCCTTATATCTCTAAAACTGCATATAATGGAGCCAAACCCAAACTCAGTATAATGTGCTTATTCCTTAAAATCGATTTAGGGGCCGTTCAAAAATTTTGTGGCCCCTGATCCAAAAACTAATTATTGGCCAAGATCGCAATCTTTTAATGCATTTTTTTTAATCATTGTTAAAGTTCTTGTAAAATTAGTTTTCTTAATGACAGTCATATGATGGTTTCCCTTAAATTTAACAGTGTGTTATATAAAGTTCAAGATTTTTTTTTCTGTAAAATTCTTTACAACGCATATGTGATAATATATTGAAATTTATATATGCTTATATTATTATTTAGCAGAGAAATAGAAGCAGAAATGCTGCAGAAGATTCGAGATGGGAAAGATGATAGAACACCTTCAGACGAATTGACCCAAAATGGAAACAAACCTGAGCAAGGTACAGATGACAGGACACCACTTAAGACTGAAGAAGTAGCCAAAATTAATACTCAGGAAGATAAACTGTGCTATGACCAAAATATTCCATCTTTACCAACAGATGTTCTGACTGGATGTATGCACCGTATTTTGGAGTCTTCATTACATGATATTTTGCTCAATTATGGATCTTCTGCTGCATCAGCATTTTTGAGTAAGTATAGTTTAAAAATCGCAGAACAAGAAGCGAAAAAAATTCTACTTAGTCAGAATTTCTTACAGCATGTTTTGAAAAAAGTGGTTTCCATTCGTGATGAATTAGAATCTACTTCGAGCGAGCTAGTTTCCAGCGTTGATAAAATAGTTGCTAATTCTGATGTACAGAAGGCTGTGGAAAATGTTAGTGAAATATGGCAGCAAAAAATCGTGGAAAGTGTCGAGAATAATATAGTTCCATTTCCTTTGACCAAAGATGTGGAAACTATGGCGGAGATTCCTAATATTAAGAACGAAACACAACCAACAACTATGGAAAAAGGCATACAAACACCTCATGTCAGTTGGCCTAACGAAGAAGAATCCATTGTTTCTAGCTCGAATATCTTTGTACCTTGGTTTGCGCAAGCTAAGAATTCCCAGAGTATGCCTACTCAACCAAGTGACGCTGCTAGTCGCTACCATGTACCCAGCACATCAACAGCTGTTCAAGTTACAGAACAAGTTGAAAGGGGAACGCAGACGGTGTCATGTGGCCCAATCATATACAAAAATATTTATCCTGATGCCTAATTCGAATGGTGTAGAAGAACATAACTTTAATTGTGATAATAACTTTCTTTTTTTAAAAAAAGGTATAAACTATTTCCGATCTCGACAGATATTAATGCAATATTGTATTACAGTATTTTGTTAGGACTAGTAGATTAAAGGTTAAAGAAATGAAATAATATTGTTGGCTGAAAATAAATCCTGGAACTATCAGGATATTAAGAGCCTGACACTAAAAACAATAAAGAATTTACCATTTTTCTTTTACTTGTTTTTCATAAGTGAAAGGAGATAATGAAATGCAACTTACCACAATCCTAGATAATGTTATTCTACAACAGAAAATATAAACCTGAAAAATTTTCAGTGTTGCCGGAATAACATTTCCCTCAAAATCTAAGCTAAAGCAGAGACTAGAGGAACGAAGTCAACTGCATTTGATTACGTATCGTCTTGTTTTGGTATCCTCTGAACTACTTTTTAAATAACATTATTATTTAATTTTAATAACTGTATGTTAAAACTATTTTGTTTATTACAAACTTAATACAAATATTATTTAAGAAAGAAGTTCAAAGAATACCAAGACAATATGATACATAATCAAATGGACTTGGGTTCATTCCTCTAGTCGCTGCGTTAACTTAGATTTTGGGGGAAATGTTATTCTGGAAACACTGTAATTTTTCAGGATGACAACAATGAAAATTCTTCAGGTTCATATTTTCTGTTGTAGAATAACATTATCATGATTGTGGTAAGTTACATTTCATTATCTTCTTTCACTTACTAAAAAACAAGCAAAAGAAAAATGGTAAATTTTATATTATTTTTAGTATGTCAGGCTCTAAGAATGTTTTGTAATATAGGTATGTTTCAACTAAATACATACTTACCAGAAAGATACTGTTTCACTATTTTTATTTTGAATGTTACATCGTTTTTTGTGTGTACAACTACTTATTGTAGAAAAATAGATTTTATTTGTTTCAGATTTTTTTGATCTTAGTTATTGTTTAAAGTGACAGTGTAATCGAGAAAGTTCTTATAGATTTTTTATTCCCTTACCACAAATAGTGTTCCTTTGTTCCTTAGTCAAGCGTATCATTTGTAGGGGAACGAACAGATTTCCCAACTAATGCGCATCTAGGATTTTTTAAAGTATTTTCTTCTTCTTCTTTCTTGTTACTTACACTTATGTATAGATAATACAAGGAAGGCCTTTTGTGCCTTTTGAACAGTCTTTAGGTTTTGCCAATTTGTCAGTGTATTGATATTATTTTTCTTCTGTTTTTTGTAATGTATAAAAGAAAGACGTGTTCTCAGTATTAAAAATAGCTGTTTTCCAATGCATCCAAGGAGCTTAATATTTTACTTTTGTTGGTATTGTCTATTTTTTTTTTCCTGTATAATCTTTGTAAAAAGTGAATTTTTGTTTTTTAATTGTTCTAAGTCGTATTATGTTCCTTAATTATAAAAATGTATATTGTGTCAAGAACTGGTATAAGGCTAGCTTAAATTTTATTTCAGTTTAATAGTGATTGTTACCTAGTGCAGTGTAAAGTTTATAAAAGTCGTAGTGTTAGTTTATAGAATGTAGGGCGCTAATTCCAAATATCAAATTTCAGTATACTTGCAGTTTTCAACTGGTTGATTCATAATAATAATAATTTCACAACATTATCGTATTTATAATGCTTAGAAGTGTTCTAGTACAGTGTCAATTGACCAACCCTTTTTCACATTAGCGTCAGCAGCACACAAACTTTAGGGGGACAGACTACCGGGGTTGACTCGAGTGTATGGAATACTCCTAGAAAACCAGGGAGTCCGGGTGTCCTTCCCGGGAAACTAAAAGAAAATAGTCTTCGTACGTTGCATTTTAAGGCATTTTTGACTTACAAAGCAAAAACTTAAAAATTTGTTTTTCTTTTCTTTTTACTTTTTTTTTTTTTTTAATGTGATGCACTTTTCAGTTCGTGATGCACATATACTTTTCAGTTCGTTTATTTATTCAAACAGTAAAATTTAACATTGTTTTACAATTTTAGTTAAACTTAAATGATACCAAAAGTATGTCAAAAACAAAATAATGATAAAAGGTAGTGTGTACTCAAACATTAAAACTTTGAAAACAGGTTTTAGGCCTACAAGCCGACAACTAAGGTAAATGAGGCTCAATGTATCTTTTTAAAAAAGCTAAACTAAACTAAACTCTGCTGCTCGCTATCTAAACAAAAACAGTTTGTTACTTTACAGTTTGTTCCTGTTGTCTTCACTTTCATAGGAATAAAAACTAACTGCCTTTTTTGACAATTGAAAACAAAATTTTGTGCTTTTTTTTTTTTCATATCCACTTTGTCTAATGTTGTTTTGTGAGTGTGGCAAACTGCTAAATGGTTGAGTCTCCTTTAGGTCATTGTTGACCTAAGATACTTGAAATATTGGGGAGATATGTCCCCGGTGGGATTGACGCCCGTGTTTTTCCATTATCTCGACAAATATTGTCCGTTATAAAACACTAGAATCAGAAAACTGAACAATTTGCCTTTCAAATTCTTTGTCCAATGCACAGTGTTAAAATATCTATATTTAAGAATGCTTCTAATGCAGAAATACTGTTAAGTCAAACTATGTTGCATGTTATAGTCATCTTTATCCCTTGAGCTTCTATGTGGATACGGTGGGGATTAGTTCAATATATATCTAATAATTGTGTAATAAACCGAATAACTCATCGTTGTTTCTAGAGGGGTAACAATTTTCATGTAATTGTAAAGTGAGTTAAAAGGAATTATTTGATTCACTTTATATATATTCTTAATCAGTTTGTTCAATACTCAAAAGTATGAGAATGTAAAATTGGCGACCAAAAATCAATAAACTTACACTGAAATTTCTATAAACTTTACACTGACACTTTGGGATTATCTTCAGTCAAGTTTTAAACATATATTTTAGCAAAAAGTAATAGTAGCAGTGGTTCTGTTTGATTTGAAACTTGCAATTTTATGTTCATCATTGTACTCTTTTCTAAAATTATAAATTGAAATGAAATTAGGGATATTTTGTACTGCCTTACAAAATAATATATATAATGTTACATTTCAAAATAATGAACATACATTTGCGCTATCAACGCGTTTTATTTTTGTATGTGTAATAGATCTAAAATATTGTTTGTAAATGTTGGGAGCAGTTGGGCTCCTGTCACATATGCAGAATCGTCTTGGTGTGTTTAGTTTTCTAAATTTATCGTCCACATCATAGAAAATACGAAGAAAATAAAATACGTAAGCAGGACCGGATTTAGGGGGGTGCACTTGCACCCACTCATTTCGTTGTAAATGCACACTATCTTAAATAAGAAGCTAGCAGTTAAAATAGCAACACTTTCATAAGGATTCTGTACGATACAAGTATCCATCATATTCCAAATGTCCGTGATTTAAAAAATTCCTAATCTAAAGCAGCAAGCTAATTATATACTGAAAATTATACCAATACAAAGCAGCCATGGCTCAGTTGGTAAAGCATTGGCTTTGCATTCGGAAAAGTAGTGGGTTCGATTCCCGAGACCAGACAGCACTTCCAAAACAATTCCTCATTCACACCACAGATGCTTTAAGGCATTTTAAAAATTCAAATTTAATTCAAATGTAGTTATTGGTGCCTTCCCCGTCAGATAATTGCGGATCCGACCCTATACGTAAAGATTTATTATCAAATGTAAATTGCATCGTTCGAATTTACCTATAAAATGATGACTGAGAAACATGACATAAAATTAATATACACATCTTTAAATTGACGGTGGAATTATAGAATGCAATATGTTTGCTGTCAGAGGATGAACTTAAATTCGTTGACACCTTTTCTCTGCTATCATTATACAAACCTTTGTGTTATACTTACTAACTGCTCCAGGATACACAGAGCAAAACATGTGTGGTATCTAAATCTTAATTGTTCTTCCGTAGTTAAAAAGACAACGGTATCGAGACAAAATCATAAATCACCCTTTTGGTTTTCCAAACAGGACATATGTCTTAAATTAATTTATTGTTTATAATGAAGAAGAAAAGCGGTTCTTTAATTGGCTGATGGTTCTTAATCTTAACGGTTCACTACCTTTTCTGCCTGCTTCCGGCATTGCTTGCAAAATAACATATCCGCAGAATATTTCCCGCGCAAAATTCGCCATAGTTGTCACCAGGGAGCAATAGCTGCTCTACCATCGCGAAAAGTATGTACACAAATAACTACAACGAACAATACCCGAAAATAATGCTCTTCAAACGCAATAGGCAAGGTCAAAAAATGTGTAGCCAAATGGTAACGAAAACTCGTTAAGGGTTAAGAGCCTGACATACTAAAAATAATACAAAATTTACCATTTTCCTTTTAATTGCTTTTCATAAGTGAAAGGAGATTATGAAATGCAACTTACCATAATCATAGATAATGCTACTCTACAGCAGAAAATATGAACCTGAAGAATTTTCAGTGTTGCCATCCATGTAAATTATAGTGTTGCCAGAATAACATATCCCACAAAATCTAAGTTAAGGCAGAGACGAGAGGAACGAACACAACTACATTTGATTACATATTATATTGGTTTGATATCCTGTAAACTACTTTTTAAATAACGTTATTATTTAACTTTAATAGTGGTATGTTGAAAACTATTTTGTTTATTACAAACTAAATACATCTAGGCCTATTATGCAAAAAGTAGTTCGCAGGATACCAAAACAACATGATATGTAATCAAATGGAGTTGAGTTCGTTCCTCTAGTCGCTGCCTTAACTTAGATTTCGGAGGATATGTTATTGTGGCAACTTTAAAATTCTTCAGGTTCATATTTTCTATTGTAGTATAACATTATATATAATTATGGTAATCTGCATTTCATTATCTCCTTTTACTTATGAAGAACAAGCAAAAGAAAAAAATTGTAAATTTTGTATTATTTTTAGTATGTTAGGCTTTTAAGGTGGTGTTTGACTAAAGCAAATAAATCTTTTAATGATTTATCGTCTTTACACGATAACATAGCAAACTTCAGGAGCAGCATACACTTGAATAGACAAATGTATTCCCATTTGATGTTATGATTCAATAGTATGAATATGTGAAAAACTATACTTATATTGTAGTTACCATTATTTCGTATGTATATTTGTACAATATATGATTTTTAATGAAACTCTACAGACATGTTCCTTTGTTTTTCCTTCTGAATATCAGTTTAAGTTATATGTACAGAAAGAGTATCAGTCAAAAGTGAAAACTAGCGTTTGTTTTCAGTTACATAGTATAGTGTTAGATTTGTTGTAATTATCGTCCAGTAGAGGAAGTGCCTTCTTAGGTAAAATTAAGCTGAAATAAAACGGAAAGTAATGTAGTTTTAATGATAGCATTGTGATTGTTGGAAACAAGACAATAATTGTGATCTCCGAGAGCGAAACAAAAATGTCTCAAAATGAATGGGGATAAGATTACCAAATAAATGAATAAGCCAGTGTTAAAATTTATTGCTTTTGTTTAGTAGTTGAGATGCAGTAGCTACTGTAAATTTTCATTTTGAAAATATGAAAACAACAATTTTCAAGTTACATTTTTTAATTCACAGTCGAGTAAAAAGTAGGGGCAAAATGTCATGGACTCGTAAAATACAAAAGAATGTTTTCTTGTCTTATAAAAACTTGAATTGTTTTACTTAAGAATCTGACATACTAAAAATAATACAACATTTACAACTTTTCTTTTGCTTGTTTATTCATAAGTGAAAGGAAATAATAAAATGCAACCTACCACAATCACAGATAACGTTATTCTACAACAGAGAATATGAACCTGAAGAATTTTCAGTGTTGCCATCCATAGAAATTAAAGTGTTGTCAGAATAACAATTCCCCAAAATCTAAGTTAAAACAGCGACTAAAGGAACGAACTCCACTGAATTTGATTACGTATCATGTTGTCTTGTGTGGAGTGCAGGGGAGGAAAAGAGAAATCTCCGTGTGGAAATCATATGCAAACTTCTCTCTTACTACCCCTTTGCCTACAAGAATGTTGTATCATACTGATACGCTGAAAATTCAATATTATGCTAAATAAATAATATTAAATAGTCAGATTTAGATAAAAGTCGGTAGAGCCAAATAAAATAAAATGTTTATATAATTTATATAATTCCATTCCTGTAAGTGTGAGTTCCTTATTTAAAGTCCTGTAGCCCCTTTCGGACTTTCTTTGATATGTGGACTTACGCATGACTTATCTGCCACCTTAGTATCAAATAGGTGTGATTACTTTCGGATGAATAGCACATCTGGTATCAGAAAGAATGCAACTCAGAAGACTTGCAAGAGAACAGAATTAATACATTGGTACTTAGCATACCTGTTGAAACTCAGCTTGGAAGAGAACAACTCCAAGAGAATTGAGGTGAAACACATTTATTCCATTCACTCACTATTACTGAACTTCACTAATAAAACATAATTATGCACACGATATTTACACTTCACGAAATAATAATAAAAAAACTGACATTCTCTCAAATGTCTTCATTAGAAAGTTAGCTTAATTAATTAATATTTTAAAATCACTTCTAATAGGTATTTATTTAACAGTTCTCTTCTTAATCTTCCGGAGAAGTCTGTCCGTTATTCCACTTCTTTTTGTTTTCGTAGATAATGAATATTTTTTCTATCATGAAGAAAAAGTATCCTTTCTTCATGTATTAGTAGCATTCATGCTAAATTAATGCCCTTCTTGCCTGAGAATGACGGTAATGCCACTAATTAAAATATGCAATTGTATATTTTAGAATAAAAAATAATATAAAATAAAATAAAGAATAAAATATGTGTATAAGACAGTTTTAGTTTGCCGATGTTCCACTTAAAAACTTGCAATAGAATATTGCCACTTCCCTTGGGTCTGATGATTATGTACACTCATGTCCAAAATGATTGTCGCATATCTACAACAGGCTTGTTGTGCGAATATAATTGGATAATGATATCACACGATACTTTTAACACTCTTACTATGTGTATAATCAGCAGAGACACGTATGTGGTAAATTTCATGTCAAAAGAGCTGTAAGAACAATATAACAATTTTTTTTTTGCTTTTTCATTTAGCAATATTTTGCTATACTCATTGTAATTTCCGTATTTATAATTTTTTCTATCAAATTTACCACAAATATACATTTCCCGATTATACAAATAGTAACAGTATTAGAAGTACCCTGCGATATTATTATCCAATTATATTCGCACAACAAGACTGTTATAGATATGCGACAATCTGTTTTGGACATGAGTGTACATTGTCACAAGATAGATCATTTCCACTGAAGTAATATGTATTTATATATATATATATATATATATATATATATATATATATATATATATGAACGACACAATCTGAGTATGTTTTCACTGTTTCAATTCTTCCACCGGTTTTATGCTTTATCTTGCTGGTACTAAGAATAAACTAGACACTAAAAGAGCGCCTTGTGTGTTAATTCGTATTTCACTAAGATTCTTCAAAATTTACCTAGTATCAAAATTAGCGTCTATTCTCTGACTCCTTTGTAGCTTTTTAACTACTAGAGTTGTGATGCTAAATCAAACTATAATTAATAGCAAATATATATATATATATATATATATATATATATATATATATATATATATATATATATATAATATGCATGCATCGTGGTTGTCAGAACTTAAGTGTAACTGTTCGAGTCTTGATCATTCTTCCAAAGGTACAAAAATACAAAGTTCTTGAGTCTAAACCGCTCTCAACACCTCTTCACCTGACACTATCGTATTCCACACAGAACTAACTGTTGAAACCTCAAGCTTCTAGTTTTAATTCTCTTGCAGTTTGCTCAAAAACATTACACTCGCACCGCATTTGGTCACTTTTTCATATGGAACAATAGATATATCCTTTTTTCTTTTCAACTTTAACCGCCTAACGGGTTTTGGTAACGGAAGTCTCTTATTATTGTTTATATCGAATATAATGATTAATTTTATAATTACTCTTGATTGGCATTTCACACTAACTACTGTACTATAAACTCCATAGTTTTAGCTTTACATTGATACCAAATACATAGTAATATCTTTTTGATAACCCCTTTAAATCAACGCTTTTTTAATTTTGATATTAAATATTTTACAAATACTTCTTTGTCAGCATGTTTCCATTGCTCTGGTCTTTACTTCCACCAATTGGAGCTATTTTGCAACTACCTAGCGTTCATGGCGCGCAACTAGTGTTTTTATACTAGTTTCTGCTAGTGAGTGAACTTGTACTAATTTTATTAATAATTAAACAAAGTTAAATATACATGAACATTATAAATACATCCATACACATTCCTTTTATCACATACATATGAGAAAATGAGTTGTCATCTTCCAATACCCAAAAAAAAAAAAAAAAAAAAAAAAATGAGTTTCTAAGGGCATAATGCCAATTTCCTCTGCTTTCTGAGGCCCTCAGAACTTCACACTCCAGTAACGTCAGATGTATTTGGGAGTTTCTATTTCTTTTTCCGCGATGAAAAAGAACGTTTGAAACTACAGTTCCACGGAGGGATGACTACAGGAAAACAAAATAGGATTACGCGTAGCTTTCCAGAACATAGTTGTTCAGTATACACAATACTTATCTTTATTTTAATTATTACTATTGAATGCTATTACTCTAGGTTTAATTCTGATAAGCTTGGGGAGGAAATTCGCGTGTGTTCCGATAGCTTCGCTGGCTAAGATAAGGATGGTGTGGGATATGCGGTCGTCCTTCAAATTTCACACGTTTTGTTCTTTCTGTTTTGATATATAGGTGTTAAATTTTAATAATAGGTAAACATCAGTCTTTGTCTTCTTTCCGGTAGTGTTATAACTCAGGTTGTTTTATAGTTTTTCAGTTCTATGTAGCATCCTTATGGTTACTTAAAAAAAATAAAACAGTAATTTTTAGTTCCAGCTCACAGCAAGTGGTTGGCAAGGCTGACCCAGCATAGGTGACTGACATTTTGAGCGTCGTTGTTTCCTACAAACCTAAATAATAATAATAATAATAAAATAATGTGTAACTCAGGAGAATCTTGCTTTCTATATATGAAGTTCACTATCTGTAATTAGTTTCTCGATATAAAACTTGGATATTATAAATCCTCATAAAATGAAATAAATACGATTCTAAGTTAATCAAATATTATAAAATAATATATTAAAATAAAAAAAAATCAATTTCCATTATGATATGTAAATTAATGAAAAAGTATAAATATAATATAATATAAAATTATTAATACAAATAATAAAGATTGCCTGTCACACTTGGAATCCTGTGAAGTACTTTTTCGATAACATTATTATTTAATTTTAATAATTCCATGTTAAAACTATTCTGTTTATTACCAACTAAATCAACTATTATTTAAAATGTAGTTCACAGGATTTCAAAACAACATCATACGTAATCAAATGCAGTTGAGTTCGTTCCTCTAGTCGCTGCCTTTACTTAGATTTTGAGGGAATTGTTGTTCTGGGAACACTATAATGTCTATGGATGGCAACACTGAAAATTCTTCAGGTTCATATTTTGTGTTGTAGAGTAACATTATCTATGATTGTGGCAAGTTGCATTTCATTATCTCCTTTCACTTATGAAAAACAAGTAAAAGAAAATGGTAAATTTTGTATTATTTTCATTATGCGAGGCTCTTAAGGCAAGTATAAGAATGTAGACTATTTTCTTTTATTTATTTATTTACTTATTAGAAACGAGAATATTGGGGATAAGTGAATGTACGAGCAGAAGCATCTCTATAAAAGAAAATATGAGCGATACCATGGTTTCATAAAAAATTATATTGTTTCCATGTTTTGTTTTTTATTCTTTGTACGATAGCTTATTAAGATTTGCTGCAACAAGTAGAGTTCTGTTAAGAAAAGAATTACTGTTTAGTGTGAGGGTTTTTTTTTTTTTTTTGTTTTTCACTTTTTAAATTTTTGTGATTTTATAGCGACCTGCTACGTGTATTTACGTACAGTGATAACTTCCTTTCGAAAATTTTAATTTCATTCGTGAGAAATTTTTGTTGCAAATAAATGAACTCTGTTATAGGGAGAGTATGAGAAATTTGTCTTCGTCACTGGGTTTCGTAAATCTTTTGTTTCAGTATTTTGTCGTACATCGTTAAACAAAAATGTGATTTTTAATTTTTAAAACGTATAAAAGTGTAGGAAAAAAGTAGTATTGATATAAACTTTAAAAAGTTACACGGTTGTTGTGTGTTAACACTTAGTGACCTCATTTACTTTTTGTTAAAGCTTCCAGTGAGTATTACTAACAATTTGCATTCAGTTGTTCTATTAATAAGCAGAAAAGATGGTTTTACACTGACATTTTGTTTGGAGAATTTTTTCATTGTTTTATTTCACTGGGTAATCATTTCATTGGTAATGAATGTATCAGAATGTTTCGATTGCTCAATTCCCATTATCGGGATTAGAACTCGTTGAAAATCGTGTGTGATAAAGGCGTTTCGATTACAGCACTACAAGACTTGAATTTCAGACTGCTATTTCTCCGCGTGTGCCTTGAACTCGATAGTAATCTAGACTTACGTGTGTTCAAACAGAAGCCAGAATTAACAAAGGAGAAATACGGCTGTGTTAATGGTAGAAAGCATTGATAAAAGCGAGTTGAAAATAGTGCTAGAAAAGTGGATAGTCAGAAAGTGTATTAATTACACCATTAGAGAACGAACAGCTAAGCTACTTAGCAACGAAAGTACATCATAAAGCTACTTCCAAAGTATGTTTTAAGAACTATCTTGCTTTAGATCCGAAATTTTGGTGCTTTCTTCAATGCTTCCGTTATTTTGAGAACTATAAGACGGAAAATCGTTTTAACATCTCAGTATGTAAAAATAATAGTGATTTTAATAGGGTGTTCAGAGAGTAAGGTTACAAAGCTTGCAGTGAAACGTGTATATATATTATTTCATAGAACCAATACAGGCAACA
The DNA here is from genome assembly GCF_964235325.1 of Thermobia domestica. Classification (NCBI taxonomy): domain Eukaryota; kingdom Metazoa; phylum Arthropoda; class Insecta; order Zygentoma; family Lepismatidae; genus Thermobia; species Thermobia domestica. The sequence continues at coordinate 241,688,875 of NC_137460.1, read as the reverse complement.
GATAGTACAGCCATTAGGTTATTTTTCGACATAGTCTCCATATCGGTTGATACACTTATCGCATCGTGGGATGAGTTTGAAGATTCCCTTCAGGTAAAAATTCTGTCCTTGCTTGTTCAGCCACGTTGTCACGAAGTGTTTCACCTCCTCGTCTAAAGCGAAGCGACGACCTCCGAGGTGCTCCTTCAACTGCGTAACGTGATTTTTCTGTTCTGAATCAGCTCTTCCACGCAAGCTGTGTTCAAATCTGTTGATGCTGTGCTGGGTTGGCCACTGCACTTCTCGTCTGTGACGTTTTCTCTAACAGCTGCAAACTTTCGACACCATTCTGCGACATGCTGATGAGACATTACAAGCTCTCCGTAAACCTCTACGAGCTGTCGGTGAATTTCAGCCGCGGTTACAGGTTTCGTCCACAGAAATTGAATAACTGAGCAGACTTCTTCGCGAGACTGGTTTTCCAAACGAGTCGCCATTTGTATTTATCTACAACTAGCGCCGTAGCGAAGTGGCTGAAACTCTGCACAGTTGCCAACTCCATGTATTAAAATCACCGCACATTCCTCATTCCTCTATAACAGACAGAACTTGAGAAATATCGGCCTTGTAACCTTAGTTTCTGATCTTCCCTCGTAATAATAAGACAAGTTTTTTTTTAAAGAATGATTTATAGCAAATTCAGTAAAAGACTAGCACTCAAACCATGAGTATCTATTAATTCATTCTCACTAACCATATTGTAACGCAATTATTAATATTTGATTTATCTTGCCCAAATTCTGCCGTTATGTTACTTTTCATTTGTAAGTTAGTTTACAGCCATTAAATTCTCTATTGATGACCGAGTTTCGTGATATTTACAATGTGAGACCAAGGTCTTCTAAGAGTATTGAAGTGACAAATTATGCAGAAAGAATGATGTAGTTTGTAGCCTCTTGATATTTTTATACATAGCAGATAGCCTCCCATATGAATATATGTAAATGCATGTGCGTCACACAAAATTGAATTATTCTAAGATTGAATAGTGATAGTTCCGTCCTCTACCCTGCAGTCTTGAAAGTGATATTTTATACCTTGTAACTTTTGTAAGTAAAATTCAAAGAAGTTCCACATAACAGCAAGGAATATAAGAAGTTCTGTACTTAGGAATGAAAGTTTGATATACGGAAAAATTAGATAATACGGCGATTTATCCGTTCTTTTCAGTGTGAACAACACACACACAAAATATTTCTGTTACCAGAAAATACAATCTGTATATTGTTAGAAGTAATAATACGAAGACGTGGGAAAGCAACAGTAAATTTCATCTAAACAAATACGAACTGAAGTTTTTATAAATGTATAATATACACGTTTTACATATCTTTAAATTTATCGTATTTCAAATTGGAGCAGTAGATAAGTAAGCGTATGACGATAGAGGTATTATTTTACAAAGTTAAAAAAAATTGTTCCTAATATTTTTAAGCAGGGTTTCTTCCCACCGACCTGGAAATGTCACGGAATTTTAAGTACTGATTTTTACATCTCAGCCGGGTAAAGCAAAAAGAGAAATGGGTTCTATTTGGTAGGATATGTTTTATAAAATAAGTTAGTTTGTTTTGCAAACCTTCTGTACCTCTACATTATACCAGGGCAGTCTAAAAGTTTGCCGAATGTTGTAGTTTTAGCATTTGTGATTGCAATCACTATGACTCTTGTACAACGCAGTCCTTAGATTGCCTAATTATGGAATTGACAAGTGTGAACAGGTCTTAATAGGCAGTATACAAGTAGTGTAGCTGGACGGAGGAATGTCGCTGTCGGAGGAGCAAGGCGTAAACATCAAGTTCATGTGCGAATTGGAGAAATTGCTTCAGAGACTTCGATAGCCTTAAAACAGTTTACGGTGACAACTTTAAAGAAAAATTGTCCTCAAAGATGCTCGTTTCACCACAGTATAAGGCGATCAAAACCAACATGACGGCTAAATTGCGGAAAATCAGAACAGATACACTTGCTCAACTGCTTTTGTCATTGCTGGAAACACAGACGAAAGTCCTCATTTGGTTCCGTAAGAAGCCCACTTTTAAGGCAATTAAGTACTTATATTGTGGCAATAAAGAGCTGTAACCAAATTCCAGGAACTTTTTGACTGCTCTGGTATACATGTACACTCATGTCCAAAATTATTGTCGCATGTCTATAACTATGTTGTTCTAGGAATGTAATTTGATAAGGAATTTGCCCGGTATTTCCTATAGTGTTAGTATGTGTATAATTGGCAAAGACATGGATGTGGCAAATTTCATGTCAGAAGAGCAATAAATAATCATAACAAAACAAAACAAAACAAAAAAAAAAACTTTTTTGTCCATTAAGCAACATTTTGTTTTACTCATTCTAATTTTTTTTTGTATTTATAATTCTTTTCCTATGAAATGTATCACAAATATAACATTTCCCGATTACACACATAGTATCAATATTAAAAGTACCCTGCAAAATCATTATCAACTTATATTCTTACAAGAAAACAGTCATAAGATATGAGACAATAATTTTGGACATGAGTGTACATGCATAGGAGATGTCGAACCTCCTGGTGGGGAAAAATATAGTTATTTTTTTACACTATATATAGCCCAGGAAATTTGTAGAACGTGATCTGGAAGAGTCTGAGAATTCGTGCGCGCCAAATAAGTGAGAACCCTGTTACTGCAAGCTTTTTATCATTATTATTATTATTATTATTATTATTATTATTATTATTGATAGCATAAAGCATATCTAGTTACGTAAATGTGAATGTAGGCACAAGTATTCAGAGAATTTCACTTCTATTTCAACTCTTAAGAATGAAAGTTAGTAATTTTCGCTTTTTAAGCATAGTTTGTATTTTACAAATATGGGTGGAAATAACAAAGTAACTATTACCATCTTAAATTGGTAGTGATAGAACGATGGTAGAACTTGAGCTTGCTACATGTATGAAATATTGTATTGTTCAGGTCTTTTGGTTCTCGAACTATTTGTCATCGAAGCATTGGAGTCCAAACCCTGTGTTTGATAGCCAATAACTGAAGAACCAAATGCCTGCACACGACGGTATTTCAGACGCACATTGAGCTCGTTAAGGTCTAGCAACATTACAAATTTGACCAAGTGGAGACCTTTAGTTCCCGAGGCATTGGCCATCAAATTTCGGTCTTGGACTTACCAATCCTATTACGGGATCTAAATGCAGTATGTATTTATAATCAAGGTTTGCTAAAAGTCAATAAAATATAAAATAAAATAAAAAACTATTTTGTCTGCTATAGAGAAATTTACTATTCTAATACACGGAATGTGTCATGAGGAATAATAAATATTTTCGTAAATTTCTATCACTAAGTACAGTTGACTGAAACTGGATTAGAAAAAAAAAGTAATTCGTTTGTTTCTTCGTTTTCTGTTACATTATTGCAAGATATTGATAGAAGAAACGAAAGAAAAAAACCCATCAGAGTTCCGACAATTATTCTGCCTCTGTAAGAAAGAGTTCGTCACATCGCTTCTTAGTAAAATGTAGTGCGGTATGATAGTAGATTATTCAGTTTGCAAGTTACATAAGCATGTTGTTGAATATATGTCGCTAATGTAACTTAACTTTATGTTACCAATAAAACAACTATTGAATTCCATGTTAGAAATAGAATCTTTTCTGTTACGATACTGTTTAGTTTTGGCTATTGAACACGAGATAAGACTGATAATTGAAGAAGTGGCCTATGCATTATACGGGCGAATTACAGAGACCTTTACCATTTTATCAGCCTATAGCTTTTAAGCAAATCCCAACAAATATGTGCAGTCAGTCCTAAATTATTACCTGAGAATTATTTGTGCCCCACTTCCTTTAAACATCACTAAACCCGTCGCTTTACATTCTGGGATGTTTACTGAAGTGAGTAAACAGTAATGTTACTAACTTCATTAACAAAGAGGCTGGTTATGGTTATAAGGCGTGTGGGACCACCTTGTGAATAAGCCTCCGTCGAGTTGTTTCATAAAAATCATCAAATATGTGACCATCTGCTTTGCAAGAAAGAATTTCTTGACGTCAAATCTTGAACTTCTCTCTCCTTGTTACGTACTAACATAAATTTATGTACTCCGAAGCATAAGTTACAATTATGCAGTTTGGTTTTAAAGTAATGATATACTCCCATTATTTGTCAGGAGTACCTTTATGTAGGTCTAATTTATTTTGATTTGGTTCTGACATAAGATTCTTAAAGAAGTAACAGCGATGATGCTTTATGTAGGATGTTAAATTTCCTGACGGAGTGTTTTAATCTACTTAAATACTTGAATAATTGAAGACTGATGATTCCTCATCGTGAAGAGTCCCGGATATATTCTTTTATCGTTTTTTTCCCCCCCGTTATATCTGTGTGTTATAATTAGCACTTACAAACTGCTCCGTTAAAGCCCAAATGTATTATACGTTTTGTGCACGAAAACAGAAGAATACAAAGCTGAGAAGCGTCTAGATGGACCTACGTGGCCCTGTATTCGTAGTTTTAGTCAGACATATACAGGTATAACCTACATGGTTCATCAGGTTTCAAAGCAATGTATATGCAAACTCACTGTATTTCTTGCTAAATTTTTAGGAGAACCACGCAAGTTAAGGTAAATATTTGTAGTTACTTTTAGAGATGATTACATGCATGGAGTCCCTGGTTCGATCTCAGCTCATGCCACGTGAACTTTGTGATGTATAAACACCGTGTGTGTGAGTTTCCTCGTGGTTCTCCCGTTTCCTCCCACTTTCTTCATTCCATTTCATTCATTTCTCATCATCACTGTCTTCTTTAGCCTAGCCGGCATAATCGTGGGACATAAAACTCGGTTAAAAAAAAAATGATAAGCACAGTTGATTCGAAGAAGCCATGTACACTTAACCAGATACCTTTTTTTTTTTTCTTATGGGATGCCTAGGAATCGTCTCAAAAAAGGAATGAAGCTGACATTACTTTGCATGCACTTCAGTAACCATTCCAGAATATGGTGTGACGAATTGAGTCAAGTATACAAGAAGAGGGAGTTCATGTGGAATGTTTGTCGTTACAAAGTGATTATCTGGCATTTATTGTATAATAGCCTACCCCCGTTTTTCTTTGTGTGTGTGTGTGTGTGAGAGAGAGAGAGAGAGAGAGAGAATAGCGTAAATACAATGAATAACAAATTTGTAGAAAGTTAGCCAAATAGTATCTACAAAATGCTGTTGTATAAACTCACTACTAATTGTTTTCAAGACCCTCCGTATAGTAAGTTTGGGTGCCCAGCAAATGACGTCATGAATTGCGCACACAAATTCCTGGTCTATAAGGAAGGGTTTAGAAGCGATTATGTAATAATGTTATGTAATAACGTTTTGTAGACACTATTTGGCTTACTTTTTACATTTTGTTCAATGCCTTTAAGTTTATTTACTAAAATTCAGAACAATGGGGGTGGATTTAGCGCCTTAACCTAATAAAGTGCTAATGGTTTAGATGTCGGATCACTTGTATAAATGGCTGTGATTATAAGATATTAAAGTGAATCGTGTTGTTTCACTGCACAAGTTTATCTGTGATATCAGTGTTAAACATTCCATCATTGTGATTACGAAAAGTATTTTTGAAAAGTTTGTATGAATATTTGTCAAAATTAATTCATTATAAATTTATGGAATGTTCTGCCTTTGCCAAAGTTAACAAGGTTAGCTGCCATAATATTGAAAAATGAATCTGAAGTGAAGATGCGATACCTAATTTTGGGTTTCGCGTTATTCATAATAACCCTTGTATTGTAACTATGCCACACGTGGCTATAATGACCAAAAGTGAGTCTCAGTTGAACCACAAATAGTTGTTGCTATTGTTTTGAATTATGTGTCTAATAATAACAAATGTATTCATTTTTCCCAATGCTAAAAGGTGTTAATATCAGAACAACAATCTACTCTTGATAGCCAACCTGTTAAATGCATAGTTAGCATTAAACGTTTTATTTGTATAGTCACGTTCAAAATTGGTATTTCTGTAATTAAAAGATTTCTTTTCCAATAACTGCTAATACAAGTTTTTCTGTCTGAAAGCTAATAATATTACTGAAGTTACAGAAAAAGTTCCTAATACTTGTGCATAAAAATGGAAGTACTTAAAAACGCTTTCTAAAGAATAGTTTTTTTGAATGTGACTGTACTTGTAGTAGAGGTGTAGAAATGGTATTGAAAGTAGTTTTATGTGAAAGAAATACGACGATTATTGAATAAAAGACTTTACTTGTACTTACTTGTTGAAACGCACACCTGTACAGTATGTCTTGACGTTTAAAGATGCAGCCAGGGTTATAACTTTGAGGTTTGAAATCATAGCACGTGTGCACAAAATAGAATTTAAAAAATGCATTCTAGATGGATTGATCGTTGCTAAATTGAAAACTAAAATTGTGAATACCCACAAAAATGGTTATATAAGATAAATGGAGAGTAGCGTAGTGAACGATGATTATTCCTGTATGAACTACTAGTGAATAAATGCCGATACTAGGTTGCGTCGGTTGCCAATAAGTCGTAATGATTTAAATGTATTACGCGTCAAGTCATTGTGGTTACGCTGTAGCATTTCAGTCTTTGTTTATATTGTTAAATTTTGTGTTGTGCTGTTACGTTGAAAAAGAACTTCAAAGATATTTATATGTATATATACTAGTATATGCGTAAAATTCTTAAACCCTATATGTAACACCCATCTCTTTGTGGAACGTTTCACCAAGGTAAATAAAAAGAGAATTACGAGGTGCATCCAGAAAGTAAGTTTCCCACGCGTCCTATAGCTAGGATACCGTATGTTGCGCAAAGCGACTGCTTGCACGTGAGAGAGTGAGGTCCTAACATGGCGCATGCGCCAGCGGAACTTCCCTAGTTTTCTCAGTAGCGTCGTAGCAGTGGTTGAAGATGGACGTTCCTATTCCAGCTCCAGCCACGTGTGAAGTGCGAGCAGTGATGAAGTTTCTGAATGCACAGGGCATAGTGCCGATTGAAATCCATCGTCAGCTGTGCCAAGTCTATGGACCTAACGTCATGAGCGAACAGATGGTGTGTTGCTGGTGTAGACAATTTGCAGCAGGCTGCCAAAATGTGCATGATGATGAGCGCACTGAGAGATCAACCGTCATCACAGATGACCTCGTGGACCTTGTTTGGGAACGCAAAGCTCACGATGGTTTCCAATCGGCGGTTTGCCCTATGTATTCAAAAACTTTATCACTGCCCGCACTTTACACGTGGCAGGAGCTGGAATAAGAACGTCCAACTTCAACCACTACCACGGCACTGCTGGCACATGGGCCATGCTATAGCACCTTACTCTCTCACGTGCATGCAGTTGCTTCGCGCAACATACGGTTTCCTAGCTATGGGACGCGTGGGAAAGTTACTTTCTGGATGCGGCTCGTATTAATGGATCTTTATTTTGCGTTTGTTTCGAAACGTTTGGATTAAATGATAAAGTGTAAACAAAAGGCAGGGAAATGCTTTAAAAGATCGTTTCATACGAAAAGTAAACAGTTGAAAGTGTTTTATTCTTTTCACTGGTAATGATGAAGGATCTCTCAAACATCGTGCATTCACTGGAAAGTTTTGGCAAGAGTGATTGTATTGATCATTTTTGTTTCGCTTACAGGTTTCAGAAAGTTTATTCAGACATAATTTCTGCATGCCTGTGCGTCATTTTTTATACCTTGTACCGTATTAAAATATAATATAATGAATTACGCTTGTGTAGTTTGGTTCCTAATGTTGTTACTTGCTGGTGCCATACGTATTTAAAGAACAGCATATTGAGGATTCTAAGAGTTAACATTCCTAAGAGTAATTATTTTCGTATGTAATTCAATAGGGTAGATTTCAGTATAATGCTAATAGTCTGCACCTTACAGCCAGCAGACTTTGAAGAGAATTGTATGAAAAACACGAGCTTCAACATAAACATTTTCAACAAAGAGGACATAAATTAGAGATGCTTATTCCTATCAGTAGTTCACAGTTTAACCTTTTTAATTTTGGAAATGTGGCTGTGAACAGTCAACAGATTAATTGTACCATTGTCTCTTTAAGTATAGTGAATGCGTAGTTTTTTTTTTTTTTTTTTTTTTTTTTTTAATGTGACCACTCACTTCTCTTTTAAAAACCTTGTATTTTCATTACCTTTATAGATGAAGCTAAATTAAATAGGCAAATGCCAATGTACTGTACTCAACTGAGATCTTTTTGCAAAGTATTGAAATTTCTACGGACAGTTGCTAGATTATGGACTGTGAAAGAGAGATTCGTAACCAGACGTTTTTGAACAAAACTGTATATACATCTTTTCTTTCTTTCTTTTTTTTTTTCTTCATTCCTAAGGAAATATTACCCAATATTTCGGATACTTTTATGGAGTATCTATTATCAAGGACCGTAGAGACACGCAGCAACAGGATCACATGTTTAAACAAATTATAATTGGTAAAATTCAAGTGTTGGTAAGTGCACGTACACTAAACTTAATTCCAGAAAAGGGAAATGTATACAGTAAGCCTTAGAAAATAAATAAATACAGTACATCGTTTTTTAAAAAAGAAAATCCACTGAAGTTGAAACTTTAAGCCTCTATGGTCTTTGATATTGGATACTCAATGTTATTTCCGTCTATTCGCACTATTAGCCATTAAGATCGCATGTCCAATTTTGTACTTCTTGGAAAACGTTGTTTGATTATTATTAGCAATGAAGAATTGTTGAAGCTGTGTTTACGGTTGGTTTAAAGGGACAAGTTTTGCCGATAGATGTCACTACAGTCTTCGTATCTCATATATTTTTTACCTTTCACGAAAATTCACGATTACTCTTACAAATTTCAACCTAGACTCTTCAAATTTTTAGAGAAGGAACTTCATAATCTGTCGAAGGCAAAAATCTGTGCCGATTTTTTATTTAGAATTTTCTTCATTGTTGAAATGGATATCCAAACCTTTAACAGTGGAACTGTTCCAACAATGAAGAAAATTCTAAATAAGAAAACGGCACGGCTTCTTGCCTTCGATAGGTTATGATGTTCCTTCTCTAAAAATAAAAATTTGAAGTATCTAGGTTGTAATTTGTAAGAGAAATCATGAATTTTCGTGAAAGGTAAAAAAATATATGAGAAAGATATGAAGACTGTAGTGACATCTATCGACAAAACTTGTCCGTTTACACCAACCTTAAATGCACGCTTTATCTGTAAACTTTTGCTACCTATAACACAAATCAGATTTTCTGTCATTTTCGTTTTTGGAAGATAATTCAAATCTGAATGAAATTAAACAAAAAATACGGTTGGTAAAGGGTAGTTTGTATGTTTCGTAAACAACAACCAAAATTAGTATTCTTCTCGATAACTAGCTAATCTTCTTTATGTGCAAATAGTCTAGTTGCGTGTTGTGATACGGTTTTTAAATTGAACAACAAATGTGAATAATATTGTAACCTAATGAACCTGATTGCAGTTTGTGTTATTGAGTTGTATGTAGTAATATTTTAATTTGCGCTACGATATGCAGTCATAAATATTCACAGAAATAATGTTAATGGATACTTAACTAGGCGCATCCAGTTGCTGGAAGAAAGTGGTTATAAAATAAATGCATCCATTCTCTGTATCACTAATCGACTGATCTGGCATTTGCCATATACAGTTACTTAAGCGTTAAGAGCCTGACATACTAAAAATAATACAAAATTTACCATTTTTCTTTTGCTTGTTTTTCATAAGTGAAAGGAGATAATGAAATGCAACTTACCACAATCATAATGTTATTCTACAACAGAAAATATGAACCTGAGGAATTTTCAGTGTTTCCATCCATAGAAATTACAGTGTTGCCAGAATAACGTTTCCCCTAATATCTAAGTTAAGGCAGCGACTAGAGGAACAATCTCAACTGCATTTGATTACATATCATGTTGTCTTGGAATCCTGTGAACTACTTTTTAAATAACATTTTTATTTAATTTTAATAACTGTATGTTAAGACTATTTTGTTTATTACAAACTAAATACAACTATTATTTAAAAAATAGTTAACATGATACGTAATCAAATGCAGTTGAAGTCGTTCCTCTAGTCGCTGTCTTAACTTACGAGTTTGGAAGAAATGTTGTTCTGGCAACACTGCAATTTCTATGGATGACAACATTGAAAATTCTTCAGGTGCATATTTTGTGTTGTAAAATAACATTATGATTGTGGTAAGTTGCATTTCATTATCTCCTTTTACTTATGAAAAACAAGCAAAAGAAGATGGTAAATTTTGTATTATGTCAGGCTCTTAAGAAGGGATTTCAGTGTTCTGAAACGATTAATTTCCAGTAGTTTTCCAACATGTTTCTCAATTTTGATGTTAATTCTCTGAGTTCATTTCGTTTTTATTGCTAATGGAAGTAACGAAATTTTTTATCGAACTGATAGTTTTTTTTTTTTTTTTTTAATCTCTCTCGGCTTATTAAGCATGAAGCTTTTAGACGTAATATTGAAATAATGTCTCCAGATATTTTTGAATATAATTAATCTTGAAAAATAAACTCAAAATAATCTCAGTAAATTATGGTACAACTTTGGGTTAGCTACACTGGTCGCTCAATAGTTACGCAAATATCTGTAAGAGAATTTATTCGCATAAGTAAATGCTTTGTAAGATTTGCATGATTTTTGTGTGAAGGTTAAATACTGTCATTTTTCTGTACTATCACCAAATTAACCATAATTCATACCCTTTCCAGATAAATCAGTCTTTGAGGGACGAAGTAGTATCCCAAAAAATTAGCTGCTGTTAAAAAAAAAAAAAAAAAAAAAAAAAAAAAGTACGATTTTACCAGTAAGCCTACATTTAAGAGTCCATTGACCCATAACGTCTAGTCATGTTTCTTTAGGCTGCTCGTCTAGTTTCAGGAAATCCCCGATCAAATAGAAAAAGAAAATTGAAACAGAATCATGAAAATTTTAAGTTAATATTAATGGTAGTAAAAGTTCAGGAAACATATTCAGACAGACTTATTCTCAAACTATACATTCATTCATTCTCCGAGAGGAGGAGGTGAGTTTGGTGAGAAAACAATGTAGTTTTTAAAAATTTAATATAAAGACTATTATTATTGTTATTATTATTATTTTTACAAATTAGATCTGATATAAGAGTACAATATAATTTTTATTTTAATAGAAAAATCCTACATTATGTGTAGTATAGTTGGCACCACTGTTTTTCTTAGTTTTGTGTACATAGTTAAGATTTTATTTTTGCAATGTTAACATTTTGCTTTGTGTGTTAAATATCCAGTACATTATACAGATTGTTTGAAAAAGAACTCCCTAGTTTTAAGTATAAATTTAATTGGGAAATGAATGAAAACACATCAATGAGTACATATCATGAAAGAGAATTCCTTCAAGTTTTGTTTAATGTTGGTAGACTTCAACGTGGGATCCATTTGTGGCCCTGCACACGTCGAGACAATTTTCCACTTCTCGTCACGTATTCACCAGCATTTCAGGTGTAACTGTCTCAACCGCCGCGACGATTCTTTCCCGTAAATGATTGATGTCTCTGATCTTTTCACTGTACACAATTTTTTTTTATGCGGCCCCAAAAGAAAAAGTCCAGTAGGGTTAAGTCTGGGCTTCGTGGTGGCCAAGGTATTGGGCCAGCCCTGCCTATCCCCCTTCCTGGAAAGCGAGTATCAAGAGGAAAGAACAGCACTGGTGCCGTCTCAAGGTCAAGCAGACCTGCCAACTGCAGGGGAGCTAAACTTAGAAAGTTGATGAATCAAACACCACAAACTAGAATAATGTATGTCACTTTGTACAGATTCTAGGACACATTAAAACACATTAAAACATTACTTTTTCAAACACACTGTATTTATGCTTGTATTCAAACTAACACATTTGTTTGCTTCTGTTTAAAAGTTTACAAAGAAACTACATTCTATATGTTTGATAAATAAAGCACATTATAATATTTAGTGTTTATTTATTTATTTATTTATTTTTAAAGAAGTATTGTTAAACGGATGTGTTTCTTGTTCCTACATTATTCGTCGATAAAGTGAACTGTCTTATCTGGATTTTTGCTTCTAGTAACACATTCCCTATCATAAGCGAGCACAATAATTTATTTAAAGGTATAGTAAAACCCTGTTACTTGGCTACCTGCATTTTCCCATAGAACATTCGTTACTTATTACACTGGACACCTGTCTATCTTGGGAGTTGACCGCATTGAAGCAATGCTTACCCTATAATGATAATGATAAATTTACCTGCGTATCTTGGCCACGCAAAATACCGTTTTGTTATTTCTCTTAACTCTTTCGTATTCCCATACGAGAGGCAAATGTCCTGTATTTGTGACTGGGGACAGAGAAGCACAGATTACTACGATTTGTTCTTGAAGGTCAATGGCCAGAAAAGCTACTCTGATAAAGGGGTGGCGAAGGAATATGTGAATAAAAAAAAAAAAAAAAAAAAAACGTACAGGAATTCAGGAAATAGTTGTACGTATTTGTTTACTCTGTTTTGGTAAGACTATTACCTATATCGGCTCCTTTCATCAGTGGGGAGCTTTAGCAATTCCTTAAAATTCTCCAGGTTAAAGCTAACCATCTCAATTGTCAACTATTGCCACCTGACTGCTTATCGAAAGGTAGCGAAAGATTTGAGATATGAATTCCCTTAACATTTTCCCAAACCATCTTTTGCTACGAGGGAAACACTTCTCATTAACAAGAGTACAAAATTAGAATGTACACTCATGTCCAAAATGATTGTCGCATATCTAGAACTATCTTTTTGTAAGAATATAACTTGATAACGATTTTGCAGGGTACTTTTAATACTGATACTATGTGTATAATCGGGAAATGTATATTTGTGGTAAATTTCACAGGAAAAAAATTATAAACACGAAAATTAGAATGAGTAAAACAAAATGTTGCTAAATGAACAAGAAAGTTTTATTTTCGTTTTATTGTTCTTATTTACTGCTCTTTTGACAGGAAATTTGCCACATACATGTCTTTACCGATTATACACATACTAACATTATGAGAAATACCGGGCGAATTCGTTAGCAAATTATATTCCTACAACAACATATTTATAGACATGCGACCATAATTTTGGACATGAGTGTACATATGTGCCAAAAAGAATAAAAGAAATACTTCTAGAATGAACCACCACAAATCAATTTGTTATTAATACTGTATCAGACTAGTTTCTAGGAAGAGAAAGGTATGTACATTTATTAAATATACTATTTTTTTCTCATACTGTATATTGTTATGATTACTTTATATACATTATTTAAAAGTAGCTGTCGTGCCATTGCTTATTAAAATTTTACGATCAAGTAATACTTACAGAAATCCTATTCTAAAAATACACACTTATTTATAAGTAGTATAACCGTTACATGCCATTGTTATGAAAATTCAAGCAACAATCTACTAGTTAACCATAAATTAAACATAACTTTCTTACAAGGCTGTCTATATTCTTTATTATAAATTAACGAGAAATGTTACAGTTTCGGAAGTATATCACTTCCTTCTTCAGACTACTACTCCAACTGAAATCATAGATAACATAACATAATTTGTTATCTCTACCAATCAAGAATCATTTTTTTCATTTTTTATTAAAATTCAAAATATATGTCCATTGTTGTGACAATTTTAAACTCTTAACAGAAATAATACATTGTTAATTTATCTTTATATTTCTTTTAACATATATTAACTAAATTAAATACTAATTAACTATCTAAATATTGAAATTTTTTACCTAATATTGAATACTAAATTTACTACCTGAGTATTGATTACTAATTAACTACGTGAATATTGAAAAACATATAAATCAAATTTAACCCTATATTGTCCTTATATTCTACTTTTCTTCTTTCTTCCCTTTTCAAAATGTCCTCCCATTCTTCATTAATACTCAAACCACTATTTATTTTCATAGCTTTAACGTACACTTCTTTTATCCTCTTCGCTTCTTTCCACTTCCTAACCAGTTGTCTCCCTTCATATTCCAATATTTTCGCTTCTTCCCAGTTTACTTCGTGGCCTGTTTTATCTACGTGCTTGTAAATGGCATTCGTGTGTCTCTTCAATCTTACATCATCTTTATGCTGTTTTAAACGTTCTTGCATTCTCTTCTTGGTTTCTCCTATATACACCTTATCACACATCCCACACGGTACTTCATATATCACTCCTTTCTTACATAATTCCGCTGTCGTTCTCATCTTCTTTTTCTTGATGATATCTATTATCTTCATTCCTCCTTGCCTGTACGTCTTAATACCTTCTCTCTTAATAATTCTTCTTATCTTCTCTGATATCACCCCTGCACTTTCAATACCATGCCATCTTTTCTTCTTGTCCTCTTCTTTCTCTTCTTCTTTCTCACTTTTCTTCCTTCCCTTCCTTCTCTTTTTCTTGTCCTTATCACTGTAACCATTGTCTTTCAATTGTTCCCATAGTCTTTCTATATCTTTTTCCTTTTGATCTTCCTTCGTATTTATCATTTTGATCTTCTCTTCCATATTCCTAATGAAATTATTTTTTGTTCCTTCATCGACATCACTTCTTTTATTGCAGTAAACTTCCGATGCACATTCTTTTTGAAACCACGATGTTATAAAATTTCCTTCCTTTGTTCTCTTTACTTTGATATCTAAGAAATTTATTACACTTTCTTTTTCTATTTCCTTCTCTAACACAATACCTTTTCTTTCATCATTCAATTCTCCAATAAATTTCTCCAATTGCCTTCTGGTTCCTTTCCATACTCCAAAACAATCATCCACATACCTACAGAACAATATTAATTTATCACCACCTTTTTCTATCACTGTTTTCTCCCATTCATTCATTACCAGATCTGCTATTACTGGGCTTATACATGATCCAATACTCAATCCATCTTTCATTTTCACTATCCTATCACTTATCTTGCAGAAACTATTGTCCCACACAAACCTTAAAGCTTTTTTCATTTTCTCCTTATCCCAGTTTTCAATTTTTCTGTCCTTCATCACCTTGTCTACTACTCTTTGAACAACTTCTCTCTTGAGGCTGGGGAACATACTTTTCACGTCCACACTAAACATAACAGTCCTTTCTTTTCTGGTTCCTAAACCTTTTATCAATTCTTTCACTTCTGCTGAATTAACTACCTTCTTGCTATCCTGAATTCCTCTGAGAGCTTCTGCAATCTTTTTAATCTTTTTCTCCAATGTTTCCATGAAATTACTTCTACAGTCTAAAACCGGTCTCAGTTTTACTTCCTTCTTATGAATTTTAGGAAAACCTTTCATCTTCGGTATCCTTCCTTCTTCATCAATAAACTTTGATAATCCTTTCTTCTTACTTTCTTCTATTACCTGTCTTCTTATCTTCTTCTCTTCTTCTTTCCCTGCTTCTGATATTTCCTCATATGTACTGTCATTCAACTGCTTAAGCTTCTCTTCATAACAACCTTTCTCCATAACCACTATTGCACCTCCTTTATCCGCTTGTTCTACCACTATATCTTTCCTGTTTTTAATTCTCTTTAAACCTTGTAATTCATTTTCATGTAGATTAGATTTCTTCTTTTTTGATACATTTTTCACTAATTTCACTATTTTTCTTCTTACTTGTTTCACCTTCTCTTTATCTTCTATCTCCTGTAAAGCTTCTTCTGCTCCATAAAACAATTCTTATATGTCCGTTTTACATTTTACCGCCTTAAACTTGTATCCTAGACTTAAAAATTCCTCTTCTTCTTTCGTAATCTCAGCTCTTCCAATAACTACTACCTTCTTCTTGGAATCTTTTCTTTTCTCTTCCTTCCATCCTATTCTTCTTCCTTTTTCATTTAACCTCTTCCTCTCTTTCTCCCTGTAGCTTTCTTCCCAACGTCTGAGACCGTCTTTCGAAACTAACATTTCTCGTTAATTTATAATAAAGAATATAGACAGCCTTGTAAGAAAGTTATGTTTAATTTATGTTTAAGATGGACACAAGGCCTTTTTATGAAAATATCTACTAGTTAAGTGTATTTTGTTACATACACAATTCATAAATAAATTAATAACAATTTCTTCCAGCATGTCCGTTGTTAATAGCAATGAACAACACCGTTTTAGCGTCACAAAAATTCGTTTTTTTTTTCGATTTTCTCGAAAACTACACATGAGATACGAGAGTTGTGAAGAAAATACCAGACTTTTGGCCTATCGCGGCAGTGGGCGGGATAGAGTCGCCATCTTGGTGTCAGAACGTTGCCCCACACAGCACACATCCAGCTGGACGCTCTTACTGTGCTTTCTGTGACGTGTTACAATATGCGCTGCAATAGAAAATCCCGCCTTTTGGGAGGTGCGTTCTGTGATTAGGTTTTTGTTGGCAGAAAACCACAAGCTAACTGAAATCCATAGTAAACTGTGTGAAGTATACGGACATGGAATAATGAGTGAAGACCGAGTAAGGCAATGGTGCATTGATTTTAAACATAGCCGTTCCAATGTTCATAATGAGGACCGCAGTGGTAGGCCTAGCCATGTATCTGATGAACTGGAGGCAAATCTACGACAAAATTCGTGCAAATCATCGTTTCGCGATTACGGAACTTGCTGAACATTTTTCCTACGATACTAACGCCGAATTGCATGCCGGTATAAGCCGTGGTTGTGAAATCGCAGAGGCAGATTTCTACCGCGACGGTATAATAAGTGCCTTAATTTGCATGGCGATTATGAGGGAAAATAACTTAAGAGTGTACCTTTCAAATTTATATAATATAATTTGGTTTGTTCATTCTGTTACTTTTTTTTTTCTTTTTTCAATTTCAAAACGTTTGTTACTTTCTGGATAGTCCTCATATCATTCACCTCTATGTGATCTATTGACGGACGTACTGCATGTCTTACGTTTGCACAATATTCAAGTTAAACAGAAGTTAAAATTTAAGAATTAATGATAGTTGATTTAACAAACCGTCTACCGTTTAACGTGGTAAGAATAATTAATGATAATTGATTTAACAAGCCGTCTTACCGTTTAACATGGTAAGAATAATTAACGATAATTCATTTAACTAACCGTCTACCGTGTAACATGGTAAGAATAATTAACGATAATTGATTTTAACAAACCGTCTACCGTTTAACATGGTAAGAATAATTAACGATAATTGAATTAACAAACCGTCTACCGTTTAACGTGGTAAGAATAATTAATGATAATTGATTTAACAAGCCGTCTTACCGTTTAACGCGGTAAGAATAATTAATGATAATTGATTTTAACAAACCGGCTACCGTTTGATGTGGAACTTGAACCAAATGGTAATACTTTTTGTGGCATTGTAATTAGTGTACCACATTGCCAACGAAGTGGCTTCAACTACTAGACACTCTCGATATCGTTCGCAACTGGACACACTATCACAAGTTTGGTGATGGATGTGTAGGTCATAATCGATGTCATGACTGTTTTTCCAGAATCTCATTCACTTTTGCTGTAACTTAAGTCGCCCACCGCAAGGAGCGTCTTCGAACATCGAAATTTCCAAAACGAAAGCAACGTAATCCTCTTTTGGCTGTTGCTTCTATTAACGTGTCTTGCCTGTAAACGCACAAATTTCTTCACGGGCCTGCGTAGCATTTGCGCCTTTATCGAAAAATGACGTTGTAAAATGTAGCATAGTTTTGCCAATAATTTACTCATTTTAACGGAGCAATACGTTACGTCTGATTACAATAATTCCATCTTTTTTTTTTTGCATATCTACTAGCTTCAGCTGTCGAATGACGTTAGGCCTGACTCGCTGCGGCTCATCCTGAGATTTTGGACACTAACGCCATCACATGCGCAAAAGGCTTATCATTATTATTATTATTTAGGCTACGTAATATTGCAGAAATTATATATTTAACTCCGAAGAGCATAACGATCTTTGTCCTTTAATCGGAGCAGAGACACAGACGTCCATTTTGCATGAATATCACTCGGAGTCGCGCTTGTTGACCTCAATAGAACTTGATGATTCATATTCTATTATTCACGTTAAGATCAGTTGAGCGTGAGTTTGGTCATCCCTATGTGGACACGAATACACAAGCAAGAAAGAAGTAAATAAATATTTACTAGAATAGTTCATGTAATGAAAAATATTGCAATGTAAACCTATGATAATGTTTCCGTTAATGCAGCCACTAAAAGTTGGAACGCAGATTAATCTTTCCTTGAGAGGGCTACTATATAGCCCTTTTGTCTAAATGAAAGCAGAGTAAATGGAAATTACACGAGTAGTGATATAGCAGCCATTCTAAGATTGTCGGGGAATAGTTTCGGACATATTGATTGATTGTCTGTTCCAGCCAGACCCGTATTTAGGTAAGTGCTATTCTATGCTCGAGCACAGGGCGGCGAAATTTTGGATTACTTCTTAAGATTCACAATGAAGTAATATTTAAAACTAGCAACGCGCAGAGTTCCGTCCAAGCGTGAGAAAATATGCGTTTAATTCGCTCTAATTACAGTAATTACTAATTAGCTAGCTTATCTGATTATTTTTAAAATGTCATCCTCTCCCACCCGTACCCCAAGGGGTGAGGATGAACTTGAACATCATGAAAACTAATACCGTTAATCTCAGCGAGCTCTAAAACTATGAATTCAACAATAATCTCGCCCTCTCCTTTCGTAGTGAAGTATTATAACTATTGGATTAAAACTATCACTTTTTGTCTCAGCGATCCCGAAAAACTGTGAATTCAACTCTAATATAGGTCGTTTCGGGGGGGGGGGGGGGCAAATTATTTAGAGCACAGGGCCCACAATATATAAATACGGGCCTTGTTCCAGCGTTCTTCATTGGCCATACCATTCTCGATTGGCCATGCAGGATGGCTCAGTGGTAGAGCGCAATACGTCTGGTGCGTGGAATCGTTCGTTCGACCCGCGGCTAAGTTAGTTTGAGGTGGACAACATCGTGTCCGTGGGTTTTCTCGTGATACTCCTGTTTCCTTGCACATTCTCATTCCACAAATTCTTCCATCATCATTCACTTGCATTTATCACCCGTCCCCCTTAGCCTAACAAGCTAGAACGTGGGATGTTAAACTGAAAGATTATATTTGATTTTATTTCGATTGGAGAGGCCGCGGTGGCTCAGCGGTAGAGCGTTCACCTCTGGTGCTTGGGGTCCGGGTTCGATCCCAGCCCTCGCCAAGTGAACTTTGTGGTGGACAAACACCGTGTGTGTGGGTTTTCTCGAGGCTCTCCCGTTTCCTCCCACTTTCTTCATTCCACCATTTCATTCATTACTCATCATCACAGTCTCCATTAGCCTAACCGGCATAATCGTGGGACGTAAAACTCAAAGATTTCATTTCATTTTTTATTTCGATTGGAGAATGGATTGACATTACTCGTACAATTTCCATTTACTGTTGGTGGAAGTCTGAAACCGTTGGACAGATTAGGAATAATAACCTAAACAGAAGCCAGAGGGTTCAGTTTTACATAAACTTGTTCTCTGGACAAAAAAGATTAATTGTATGCTGTTTAACGTTTCCAGAACTGATGACATTGTTGTCAACATTGTCATGATTTCAGAGAAAACCAGACAGAAAAAAAATCTTATATACGTACACACACACACACTGACAAGTAAAACACGGAATGTGATTGATGGATAGTATTTTCCGACGAGTTCTAAGTGTGTGGTCTCGTTCTGATTAATCAGTGGTATGACTTTGTAGACTGATTCGGTTGCTTGTTTCATGTTACATTCTAATGAAGAAAACCCATGTTTCACGAAGTTGTAAATGATGTCCTGCTAAGATTGCTACTTTCATCGAATGCTTTTATTTTTATTTCTTTCTTCCAATAGCCTCAACACTTACGTAGCAGCTTCTTTTTTTTATCAATTCATATTGCATTTCACACATTTAACCCTGCAATTACACATCCACATCTGACCACATTTGCAATTTTTGCTCTGAATTAACTTAACGAGACTGATAGACAGACTTATTGCAAATTCAGTTCCCATTCTCAGCTTTCGATAACATTTTTCGTAATTTTTGTATGTCTTAAATCTTTTCATATCCATGGGTCCAATGGTAGAAGAAGTCAGCATTGTTTTTATCCCGTGAATGAATTCCTAGATATGAAAATGAATTTGATTACTGATACTATTAAAAATGTTTATTATTTGTGTGTTTTTTTTTATTGTAGATGTAGCCTAGTATTTTAATGTAATAAGTGTGTATGTCACAGTTATGTATATTTATATATCTTTACATTTTGACGAGTCTTATTCATACACACGCACGAATTCGTGCAATATGTATGATTATAAACACGAAATAAAATGAAATGAAGTGAAATGGCCTTTTCAACGGTATGCGGCATGTCACAGTGTATTTTTTCTTTCGTTCTTTAACCCATTATCAGCCATTGTCCCTTTTTTGGGACGTTTTTTATTATTATTTTTGAAAGTGTTTGTAAAGATATTCTTTCAATATTTCAGTTCCTTTCATTTGTTTAGTGTCTCTTCTGCATGATACAGAAGTTACTTGCAAACTTTTAATAATACGATGGCCTGGAAATGGCACCACGTTATGTCAAATTTGCATTTTTCAGCTGTGCAAACTTTTATCCGTTTTAGCGTAATATTTGTACCGCATATTCAATAAAATATAGTTTGTTCTGTGACAACATGAGTCTCAAAGTAATATGATCGTCTGCTATGCAACATAAATGCATTCAGTTAAATTTCTCATATATTTATTTCAAGCGGCCCAAAATTGGGGCATTGGCTGGTTACGTTAGTATTATTTCCTATGTGAGTTATAATTCGGTCTTGTGTCGAAGAGTGGTAGTACTGAAGATATAATTAGGTGTTGGTAGTGAGTAACAAAGGTTGCATTTACACTATGACATTGGATAAGCCTGCCATCACAGTGGGTGAAATAGTGAATTTATTAGAAAAGTATGATAGTGATGAGATCGACCCCGAAGATGTGGAAGTTGCAATTATATCTCCAGAACCAGATGAACTTACCGACGAGAAAGATATACCAGAGAACTTTTTACTGGAAAGTGCTGTTAGTGATGTAGCTGGTACCTTGGAATTGATCGACAACTCCGGTAGAATTGAGGACGGAACGAGCACATCAATTCCAAAGAGAAGGGAAACATCAGAGGTAAGTGTCGATGTTGCGCCGTCTACGTCAAATGGATCTGAAGCGGAAAATAAAACAGGCGGGAGGAGTTTCCGTGCCTCGAAGTGGTATAAGTGTGATCCAATATATAGTGAATCAATGCAAACTCAAGAAATAAATTTAGATAATGTAGTGAATAAGTTGTCAGGTAAAAGTATCAGGAATTTTTGCTGAGTTTTTATCAGACGAGGCTGAGAAACTAATAATTGAACAGAGTAAAGTGTGTGGTGCTCAGAAGAATTGTGGAAATTTGACATAACTAAAGACGATTTGCGTGCATTTATTGGGATTTTGCTGCTGTCAGGATACCACAAGCTTCCGCAAGAAGATATGTATTGGGAGCAAGCACCAGATGTGGATGTTCCACTTGTTTCCAACTCCATGTCAAGAAATAAAGAAGTATTTGCATCTCAACGATAATTCAAAAATTGACAAGAGGGACAAACTGTATAAAGTTCGCTTATTTTTTGACACTTTCAGAAATGAATTTCAGAAGTTTGGCGTTTTTCATCAAGAATTGTCTTTAGATGAAATGATGGTGCGATATTATGGAAAACATTCTGCGAAAACGTTCATGTGTGGAAAGCCTATAAACTCTGATTACAATTATGGTGTCTGACTAGTTCTTCAGGCTTTCTATACAACTTTTCACCATACTGTGGCAGGAGTGACGGGAGGAGTGGATCACTTTTTGACAGAGTGATTCAGGAACTTATAGCTTGTATTCCAGTTGCGGACAGAAGGAAATATAACATATGTTATATTTTTGACAACTTTTTCTCTAGCGCAAATACATTTACTGCATTGAAAGAAGACGGACTGAAAGCAACCGGAACTATTAGGGAGAATCGTACCAAACACTGCCATTTGATGAACAGCAAACAGATGGAGAAAGAAACAGAACGTGGTTTCATGGACCATAGATTTGATAAAGAAAAAGGAATTCTCATTGTGAAATGGGATGATAACAAAGCCGTTTCTGTTACAACAAACTTTGACACGATCGCTCCTGTGTCGTCAGTTTGGCGTTATTCTAAGAAGCAAAAAAGGAAATATATATCCCAATGCCACATCTTGTCAAAGAGTACAATGCACACATGTGAGGTGTAGACCTTGTAGATAAACAGGTAGCATTATACAGGGTAAGAATCAGATCAAAGAAGTGGTGGTGGCCTTTGTTTACATAAATGTTAGATGTCGCAGTTGTCAATACTTGGAGGATCTATCAGATTGTCAATGCAAACGAGAACATGTCCCTGCTCGATGTTCGGAGGTGGATTGTCCTATTCTATCTTTCGAAGGGAAACCGTTTTGCGACAAGAAGAGGGCCTCATGCAAGCAAAGTGTTAGGTGGCAGAGTGGGTATTGACGTGCGTACAGACCCAGGAAATAATCTCATAATAGTAACCAAAACGCAGAAAAGATGTGCATTTCGTAAAAAGAAGACGATAAAGATTTGTAAAAGAAGTAACGTAGGACTGCATGACAAACGTTTTGACTCATTTCAGACATAAATCGTAGTGAAACATTGTTGCTCATATGAATTAGTGAAGTGAGTAGTGCTTTCTAATTTATAAAAATTAGTTTTCGTGTAATACCATATAATTTGCAAAATATGGAGATGATCTAACAAATGCAAAAAGATAAGTGCAATATAGGTGTACAAACTGCTGTAGGATAACAATAAAGTAATTTAGAATTACATATATGTAAAAAAAATCAAGTGTGCAAATGTGTATTCATTTGGAATAACTTGGTAAATTTCCCAATTTCAAAGACGTTTGTGAAATGGAAATATAAAATGCTTACGTATTCTGCCATTGTCCCAAAAATGGGACGGATTGTATTTCCTGGAGTATATCGGCTAACTCTATTTTAACACTAATTTTGCGTCTTTATATATCAAAGAGTTATGAATAAACACATTTTTAAACAATTAACAACGATACAAGAATTTTGGCGAGTAATGGGTTAAGGAAAGTCATTAAGGAAATTTTGGGAATCATTTATTGCCATCCAATTTTCTTAAATAATATAAAATGATCTCAATTTTCGCAAATTTCCGCCAATAACTTCCTTTCCAAAGACTCTACTGCCACATGTATAACGGTGCATTCTATCACCATTCAAATGAGCTACGTCTCATCTCTGTAGAATAACTCAAGGATGAACAATAAACAACATGTCATAAATGGTTCAAAATCTGTAGCTCTTAGACTGTGTGTCCTATTCTCAACAGTTTATGACCATTTCTATCACCTCCCAAAGGGATGCTATTTCCTCCTGGGACACCCTGTATAACGAAAAGTATTTTTAAACACATTCTTAAAATGGAGTGAATTCACGCTATTGCCTTCATTTGAAGTCTCAGTAGTAGATCTCATTGGGAAGCCTCAAATAAAGCACAAACTGTTTCACATAAATCTGATAATATTTAGAGAACTTGTCGCAAATGTGTTTATTTATAATGGGGTAAATTCACTCTCTTGGCTCTTGACTAATAATCGGCAAAAGGTAATTCATAAGTCGTACCATTTTTCGGAAAAAAAAAGAAAAGAAAAGAAACACCTACGAAATTAACCGTAGAAAATAAATTGTAGATAATTTACTGTTCTTGATCAATTTCAAATCTTGAGTAATAGAAATGATTGGGAAGTTCCACTAAATATATAGGTCATATTGAACCAATATTGAACTTTTTTTTTTTTTTTTTTTTTTTTTAAAGTTATAATGGAAAATTATTTTATCGCATTGCGCATCTACAGAAACTTCAAGGTTTGGAGTCATTTTACTCTACATTCTCGACGGATTTTAACCCTAAGCAATTGAAAAAAAAAATGAAATGAAATCTTTGAGTTTTACGTCCCACGATTATGCCGGTTAGGCTAAAGGAGACGGTGATGATGAGTAATGAATGAAATGGTGGAATGAAGAAAGTGGGAGGAAACGGGGGAACCCCGAGAAAACCCACGCACACGGTGTTTCTCCATCACAAAGTTCACTGCGCGAGCTGGGATCGAACCCGAGACCCCAAGCAGTGAACGCTCTACCACAGCCA
The DNA here is from genome assembly GCF_964235325.1 of Thermobia domestica. Lineage (NCBI taxonomy): Eukaryota > Metazoa > Arthropoda > Insecta > Zygentoma > Lepismatidae > Thermobia > Thermobia domestica. The sequence continues at coordinate 241,664,484 of NC_137460.1, read as the reverse complement.
CCGCGCCCCCCCTAAGCAATTGACTTACAAGGGGCAGGGACCGCAGTGGCTCAGTGGTACAGCGTTCATCTCTGGTGCATAGGGTCCCTGGTTCAATCCCAGCTCACGCCAAGTGAACTTTATGGTGGACAAGCAGCGTGTGCGTGGATTTACTCGGGTTCTCCCGTTTCCTTCAACTTTCTTCATTCCACCATTTAATTGATTTCTCATCATCACCGTCTCCTTTAGCCTTACCGCCATAAGCATGGGACGTAAAACTCATTCATTTTTGACTTACAAGAGGAGACAAAATAATGGGAACATCCATGGAAAACCATTATTGACCTGTCATCGTTATTGTACCGGTACGTTATGAGTTAAGGATGGCCCTTGTTTAAAAAGAATGTCCAGCTTTATGTGGACTCGGCTCAACCGTTACGTTACCAATTTATCCGTAAACGCTGTCGTATTACATTGATGGACTAATATGTATGATCTTAAAAACTTCCAAAGAGGACAAATCGTTGGTTACTGTCTAATTGACGTATATGTGATAATAAGCCCACGCGTCCAGAGGGTACCGCGAGCTATTGTAAAATGTCCTGCGAGCAGAGTTGGAGAACTCTTCCGCGAAACACAATAATGGACGAAAAATGAAAGTGGGTGGGCGTCGTTAAAGCAGATTGTCACCGCAAGAGGACAACTTTCATGAGGTGAGCGCAGAAGTTAATTACCATATATAGATTCTTTAATAATGTGTTTATAAATACTTTTCGTTATAAGGGTGTCCCAGCAGGAAATAGTGTCCCTTTGGGAGGTGATACAGAATGTCATTCTAAGCTGGAAAAGCTCATAAATCATACGTCCTACTCTCAACAGTTTAAGAGCTATAGATTGTAAACCATTTTTGACCTTACGATGTTTATTACTCATCCTGTTGTTATTCTAGAGAGATGAGATGCAGCTCTTTTCAACGGTGAAGAAGTGCACCGGTGTGCAACATGTGACAGCGGTGTCTTTCGAAAGAAACTAATGGGGGGAAATTTGTGAAAATTAAAATCATTTTATATTATATAAGGAAACTGGATGGCAACAATGATTCCCATATTTTCCTCAGTAACTTCCCTTTTAAAAAACACCACTGCAACCTGCCGCATACCGCTGAAAAGGACATTCTATCACCATGCAATTGCGCTATATCTCACATCTGTAGCTCTTAAACCGTTGAGAATAGGACACATGGTCTGTGAGCTTCTTTGCTTAGAATGACCTCCCTTATCCTCTCCCAAAGGAACGCTACTTCCTCCTAAAATAGCTTATGTAAGTATATATAGATATATACAGGGTGGGACAAATAAATCTAAAACGTTTGCAAAAGTGTGAAAATCATACCTAGTATGGTGTGGGGCCTTCTTTTACGTCCAAAACAGCTTGGATCCGACGTGGAATGGACGTATATAGCTCCTGAATCATAGTGTGTGGAATTTTGTACCATTTTCCTCCAAAACATACTCCAGTTCCTTCAGGGATGCTGGTGGAAGGTAATGAGACAGGACACACCTTTCTAACTCAGACCACAGTGGCTCAATAATATTCAGACCTGGTGATTGTGGGACCCAGGGGTGGTGTGATAGCTCCTGGTCATGCTCCTCAAACCACGATTTTACCGTTTTTGCAGCGTGGCAGGGTGCCAAATCATCTTGGTAGATGCCATCACCATCTGGATACAATATTTGGGTCATGGGTAGAACCTGGTCCCCCAAAATGGCCTCATACGCCTTAGCATTCATCATTCCATACAGGACTATGATGGAACCTGCAGAAAAACATGATATCACTGCCCATACTGCAACAGAACCACCCCCATGCTTTACAGTTGGGAGCAGACAGTCTGTATCATGGGCCTGCGACAGTGTTTTACATACGTAAACACGACCGGTTGTTGGAAACAAAGTGAAGGTCGATTCATCGGACCACATTATGTGTTTCCACTGCTCATGAGTCCACGCCTTGTGGTCCTTGCACCACTGGATATGCCTCTTCGCATTTACTGCTGTGACCAGGGGTTTGGCGATAGCGGCCCTGCCATGAATTTTCATTTTATAAAGTTCCTGTCGCACTGTTTTCGATGAAACCGGGTTCTGTAGGCCGGAATTGAGTTCAGACGTAATTTTCATTGCAGTGGTCTTCTTTTTAGCTGCTACAATCCGCTTTAATGCCTTCCGGTCCCTATCTGACAGGATTGTCTTTCGACCACTGTTGTGCTTTGCAGACGGCGTTTGCCCATGAATTGTGTATGCCCTCGTGACATTGGACACAGTGCCTTTCGATATCCCCACAATATTCGCCACTGTTGCCACTGAAGCTCCAATCAGACGGGCACCAACGATCATGCCTCTTTGGAAGTCTGTCAGGTTGCCCATTTTACCGCACCACTTTCACACCACCACACTCACAGGTGAACTGGTTACTGTTGACTGAAGAGGAAGGTCCACATGACACATTGAAAACAAAAACGATCGGCAACCGCAACACGTGTTGTACAGTGGAGGGCCAAACTTACGTGTCCTGTAAGAAGTATTTTTATTTTTTTATTTTTATTTTATTTTTTTTATTTTTATTTATTTTATTTTATTTTATTTTATTTTATTTTTTTTATTTATTTTTTTTTTTTTGTCTACCCCCTGTACGTATATCAAATCACCTTCTATTGAGATTACAAGTTTAAAGAGTTCAGAATAATTTTCGAATCCGAAAAATTGGACCTAAGAGTTCTGCGTTTCAAAAAGAGACCTATACGATCAATTCAATGAGCGTAAAGTAACTTCTATCACTGGAGTCGCCATGCATTCACATTTATTTCTTTGTCGGAAGATTTTCGTTAAAATTTATTCAAGTTTGGCGTAGACTCTGGAAATTAGCCTATTGCTTAAGGTTGAAATCTGTGAAAATTTGATTTGGTTTAATGAAGTTTAAGCTTCCATTTTCAGTTCTGAGGCTATAAGAAATGAGGACCTAGCGTTTAAGGTTTCATATGAAAGACCATAGAGTTCAAATTTCAATGTTCTTCTCCAGGAAATCGAGCTTGGGACTACATGCACCAAAGGGGAAATCCGTGAAGAGAACGAGATAAAATCGACGCAAACTTGGAAGTTTTCACATATACATGTGATAAAATAATAAATTACACACGTTATGAAAATGGTTGTATTTTGATGGATGTGACATATATTCTGTGAGGGTCCCCAAATATTCTCGTTGCTTAAGATGAAGTCAACCAATGATAAAACATTGAATTTACCGCATCTTAAAAAGAAAGAAAGAAAACACTGTATATCATACCACTATAAATTTCATAAAAATTATCCCTTTTTCATGAAACATGGCATGTGTTTTCTTTTATGGGTTTATCTTACGAGTTGAAAGTGGATGAAAGCAAGAGGGTGATATTCAGTCCCATCTTTAAGAAACATGCTCAATGACAACTTTTCTTTAAAAAAAAAAAGAAAGAAAAAAAGAAAAGAAAAAAGTTTCCTGGCCATTAAGGCTTTCCAGTAGGAGTATTATTTGGGATTGAACTCAAGGGTAAGATGTGAATACCTCCCCAACTTTAAAAAAAATGCATGTCAATTGTTTCGTTTCTTCTTCTTCTTCTTCATCTTCTCCTTTCTTTCTTTAATCCCATGTTCGTAAAGCATGTAGTGCGTTTTCTCTGAAGTTTAAGGCGGATGAATACCTGTGCCTTTTCCCTTTTTAGCTCGATCATTTATATGGCGAATTTTTCCCTTTTCTCTTTGAAGAAAAAAAAAAACTGGTAATTTAATGGAATAATTTTACTGATTTCTCCGTCAAATCTGTTTAAATATCCTTACTTTGTGAGAACTACATCTTGTAATACATAATTTTAATATTTATAAATAAAAGTTCATGAAATGTGTATTAACAAAAAATTGGTTACTTACCAATATATTCAATATAGAAAACTAAATATTGTACAGACGTATCGGAACAACATTCTAATTCCATCTTCACTGGTAAGGAAACAAGAATAAAAACGGATAAACGAAATGAGGTATGGGAACAGGAATACATATCTCCAAATGAACGGAACGTAAAACATGTTACTATAAAGAAACGAGTAGGGTACAATGGAAGAAAAAGTTGAGTTTGAAAGAAGCGTGGTAGCTATGCTAAGTCACTATAGCCAGAACCAAAGTACAAATCAAAGTTAGGCAATCAGATTTTATCAATGTTGCCAAAATCCAGATTTAAAGCCAGTTTATGAATAAAGAAAGATTCTTTGATCTCTCATTGTTGTTGTTGTTGTTTTTCTTGAACCTATCACATGAACGTGTTTTATTTTGTGTGTGTATATGTTGTAATGGTGAAGTGACAATCTCGAGATGTCCTCTTCTTGTGACTTTTTTGATTGTCTAATGTATTCTTTAATTCGGGTGTTAATATTGTGCTTCGTTTGACTTATATATGAAGAATCACATTCACACTGAGCACGATAAATACCTTATTTCTTTAGTGGATCAACAAAATAAGTTTTAAAACCGGTAAAATGTTTTTCTAAACTTTTAGGGGGGATACTGGAAGCAGATATATTGTGTTTTCCAAGAATACGCTGAATTTTTGTCAATAATTGTGGAAAGTAAGGAATTGCTATCCAAGTCTTTCCCATTAGTATACACTGATCCATAAGTCCCTTACCATCCCTTGTAAAATCCGTATTGGTGGAAAATAGTGAACAACAACCATGTAGTAACATAGTAAGCCGAGGGGCAAGTCGGATTGTGATGGTGACCGAGATGGCGGCCATCTTGAAAGTCGCCATCTTGAATTCACGTCAAGACTTTTAAATGGGAACATGGTCATGCGGCATATCATTTTAGGCTAGAATTTAAAGACAAACACAATGGTGAAATCGGTTTGTTGATACCTTAATTTGTTAAAAGTTAAGGTGGTAAGGGACTTCTGGCCCACCCTGTATAACGAAAGGAATCATTGTGACGCAAAGTAATCTAAGCATGTAAATTCTGGTTTTCAATTCTACCAAGAACTTCAGCCTGTCTGCAGGGTTTTCGATCTCAATTCTAGTTATGATAATCACAAGAAGCACAGTAGTTCTCCATGAATTTCTCTTGAACGAAATGCAGTGTCCATCGTTAACAGTGGCATTAAGGGAAACAAAACATAATTGAAGGATAATAATAAAAAAAAATAAATAAATAAAAAATTAAAAAAAAAAACACTATAGGATTTTAAAATTGTATTTTTTCCATTTTTTTAAACACCAGTACATTCTGTAAATATACAAACATACAATATATATCTGTTGAAAATGACAGGATGTATACAAATACCAGTTTTGGCAGTTCATTGAAATAATAACAATAAAATCTGTACGTACATAAAAATTGAAAAATAAAAAATTAATTAGGATTGTACAATGGAAACCCAGTTCGTATCATGTACTAACCATGCGGAATGTGCTAGAAATTCACACATCATATACTATTGAAGACATAATCAGGGAGCGTATTGATCTGGAAAACATGAAATTAAATTTTGAGCTTGTAAAAGCTTGGAATTTAGACACATTGCCTAAAGTTCGTTTATGTGAAAACAAAACAAAACAAAAAAAAAAAAAAAAAAAAAAAAAAACTGAAGAAATTAATTTCACATAATATGATAATATGAATAGTTTTTGTTTCCTAGTAGAAAACGGCCAACCTACAATAGCCCACAGTGAAAAGGCTAAACTTTTTAAAAATGGAAAATTACGGAAAACGAGTGTATCGTATATTTAGTTTTCTTTTTTTTTCTTCTTTTTGGTCGTACTTTTCTCAACTTGTCTTCTCATAGGAGATATTCAACAGTAACATTTTTTTTAGTACAAAAGCTTTTGACAATATGCACTTGAATTAATATATATATTTATGATAAATATATATATATATTTATGATTGGTAAAAAGAAGAAGAAAAAAAAAGAGTACGAATTTAAATTGTTACTAGACTCCCTGATAATGCTTGCCAACAACCAAACACTTGAACTAATGATCACTCTGAACGACTTCTAAGAAATAATTGTTAGGGATAATAATACTTTTATACTCATTTATTGTGGAAAAATTAATTTAATAATTAATTTTAAGAAATATTTACGGAATGTACCGAAGTTCGGAATCGATGTGTATATATATATATTTTTTTTCATACAATATAAGTCTTACTCTATCCGTATTGTCAATGTGTAAATTAAGAAACTTTTACATGAAGAAATTCGAAAGAAATAACATGGCAATGATAACAATATCGTACACCGTCCCTCCAATATTTACAGTAATTATCCATCTTAAGTTATGTACATCAATAAGTATTCCGGAAAAAATAGTGTCAAAGACGATTCATCTTTCTTATTTCTGTAATTTTCATTTGAGTCAGAAGGTAATTTCCGCTAAAGACTTACAGTTTTGTCAAGAAGAAAATCAAAACAAAGAAAAAAATTTCTGTTCCTATAGTTCAAACTACCTAGGTAATGAAAATTATTTAAAAGATATAGAACAATATTTTACAGGATAAAAGAACATATTTCCTCCCGAATTTCATCGATAATCAGGCCACCTTTAGTAAATCCTGTATTAAATTTCAATTGAAGAGTTTGGAGAAATGATGTGTACATCTTTGGTTTAATGTCCGTGCTTATACCTTTAGGATAACAAGCACAGATAATGGTTACTAAATAAATAGACTTATAATGCGGGAGGAAACGACAGTACCAGGGAAAAGCCATACTATGGTATTTGTCTGCATTGTACGGTATTGTATACTGCAAAGATTCTACTATTGCCATGGCCTACAAATATTCATTAACAAAATCACTGATTATTAAAGATTTTCTTAATAATAGCTCAATTTAAAAATAAAATGTATAATCGTAAATTGAGCATTTTCAAAATTCGATTCTAAATCACAGTACCAAATCGTTTCTGATATGTCATACTTAAAGCTCGCAGTAAAATCATCATTAAAAATGGTTTATATACATGTAATATATAATATACAAAATATTTCAAATATTAAAAAATATATATATCAGTCTTTTTAAATCCGTTCGTGATGAGTCAAAAGAGAGTTCGATTCCAAAAAGAATCTCGAAGTTACTTGATTGATCACAGTTATAAACCCAATGTAAACCACGTAAAGATTACTTGTCTGCTAAGGACCCGTTGAAATAGGTTGAATACCAGCATCAACTTTTGAGATTGTACGTTTTTCACTTTCAGTTGTACGATCAACAGCCTCAGAATTCCCTGCCCCTTGTGTATATGTTCTGCTAGTAACCACGGAAGACATTCTCTTGAGCATGTGCACGGACCAGGCATTAGAAATCGTTTTAGCAAATGTTTCCACCTTTCTCTGCAAATTTTCATCTTCATAATAAGGCATTACAGTCTTTATAGCACTTTCTATTCCGTCACCCAACATCAACTTCGTTTGAAATTCTACCAAACTCACAAGGAATTCCGGGACTATGTTGCGTGTTATTTCTGGTTCTGTGTTTTCAATTGCTTTCTCGTACGCCATTAACAAGTCCTTTTTACATTTGTGTGAAAATATTTTATAGTCAACTTCTACGTCAGACTCTTCCGACTCGTCACTTGAATAGAACATCCATGTTGAATCTCTGCTTAAAGTATCAAGTTTCTCCTGTCCTGACAAGGCTCCGTCTTCTGTGCAAAACTCATTACATTCTTTGAGAGTTGTCTGTTGGCTGCTTGGTGTCTTGTTGTCCCTGAGAAGATGAGAAAATAAATAAATAAACGAATAAATAAAATGTCAATTTAGACTAACAGCAAGATTTCCTAGACAAAAGTACAAAGAAATATATTAAAGTACGCATTTTTTAAATGCATTAATTTATATAAGAGAGAGCAAATATTGTTGTCTCTTTGATGTGTCCTGGGATATTGTTTTTTCTACAATATTTCTTATTTATGCAGTCCTTGTTTCTGAATTACTTCTTCAATTCTTCTTAGTTTAAAATTAAAATCTTACCTTTGTATTCAACCCGGTATCCTTATTTAGGATTTCATTTTCACAATATTTTGACCCTCTCTGTGCCCATGTACTGCTGTTCTTGCAAAATGTAAGCTGAAATATCATCCCTTTCACATTTGGTTGTATTGCTCCGATTCCGTTATACCAAGTAATCCAAAAATACGTTGTATGCCAATTCAACACTTGTAAGTATTGTATTCAATTACTAAGAACTTGAAAATTTGCTTCGTGTGAATTGCTTTTACAAATAAAAATAGTATTACTTAACCACATATTTCCTCTGTAGAATTAAGTAGTTTAATGGTAGGGGTTATTTCCTTAAGGGTTAGTTCTTCAATCGTGATGTACATTTGTTCACTTTTACTGTAGTAACACTATCAATTTGCCACTTATGTTGGAGTTTTCCTTCAGTTCTGTGCCTATTTCAGTACACCTCTATGCACTGTCAGGGTGTCTACTGGTCATGAAAGTCATGAAAGTCATGAAAAAGTCATATATTTTGCTTAGTGGTCATGAAAGCCATGAAAAAGTCCTTTATTTACCCAACTGGTCATGAAAATCTGAAATCTCAGAGTATATTTTTATACTTCATACTTTTATACCTCATACTGCAAGTACTGAAACAGTTGTATCAGGTCAGTAATTGTGAGAATTTCCCCCACCAGTTAGTGCTGGCTAACTGGTACTTTACTGTCTTCCTAGCTGCTCCTCATTTCATCTTCTAGTCTCTGTAATATAGTAACAACTTTTTACTGTCCAACTTTCTGATCTGCTATTTCTTTACTTCTAAGAAATGTAAATTGTGTATTTTTGGGCCTTTAGACTTATGCAAATAATATTATTCGTTTGAGTTTGCAGATTTTAAATTTGATCTATTTTTTTAAAACGAATTTCTTTTATAATTTGTTTTGTCTTTTTGAACCGCAATTAAAAATTTGTTTACTGCCTTTTAAATTGCTCTTGCATTTTAAAATTAGTTGTCAGCTAATCGACATTATGTACATTAGACAAATAAGAACATAGTGTGATCTTCATCTTAACCGATGCACCACTGATGGTAGGGGTTTATTATTACTAATGGTAAATTTTTATCGCCATGGTCATGAAAATTTGAACAAAAAGGTCATGAAAAGTCATGAAAAAGTCATGAATTTACTTTCTGGTATTCCAGTAGACACCCTGACTGTGAAGATCAATGTTGCTAGAGTTCTATACCCGGAATCATTCATAATCAGAACTGTTAATCTGAAACTAAATTTAGACAGGAGGAACCACTATCATTGATAGGATGAAATAATAGTAAGCCAAGTTAAAAACAGACATTAACTGAAAAACATTTATTTTCCGAACTCACACATTTGTACCTTGTGGAACCTAGTGACTGATATATTATACAGGCCTCATAACCATTGCAGTTGATCTGGCAGTGATTGAATACAATACTTACAAGTGTTGAGATGACATAGTATAGGTTTCCGGAATACTTGGGGCCAGTGGCGGACTTTTGGCACCAGATGTCCGCATTCAGCAAGACAATTCTGCATTTATAAAACTTGTCTAGACGTCCGTATTTATTTTTGAAAATTTGTAAAGTGTCCGTGATTTTTTATCTTCAAATGATATTCATATAACCTTATACTTCAACATCACCTCTGGGTGTTTTCATTTGTGCCCAGGCGTGTTTTTCGAACTGAAATTGGCTAGCTTGACTACGTCAGTAGACAGTTGAATAGCGGAATGAGCAAGAGAAAAAATGAAATGAATTTTTTTAGTTTTACGTTTCACAGTTATGCCGGTTAGGCTAAAAGAGACGGTGATTATGAGAAATGAATGAAATGAAGAAAGTGGGAGGAAACGGGAGAACCCCCAGAAAACCCACGAGCACAGTATTTGTCCACAACAAAGTCCACACAGCGCGAGCTGAGATCGAACCAAGGATCCCCAGCACCAGAGGTGGACGCTCTACCACTGAGCTCCCGCGCCCCCGAATGAGTGTCAGAAGAAGTGCATATGTAACAACTGAATTGAGGACATGGGTGAAATAGTGGTCTAACCAAGAACAATTTATAAATAAGAAACACAAGGTAATAACATTTGCCAATCTCTTTTGAAAATTTTTACAGAGCTTATATTTGTCAGCTAGTACAATGAGACTCTCAACTTATATGCTGCACTGTAGACTTGTACTAAAAGTTGAGATTTATTTTGCAATTTGGTTTTTATTTATACTGTGAACCTAGTTTGGATAGACCAGTATTGAACCTAGGTCCACAATTGTTTTAGTTTGTGCACAGTACTGTAGTGCATTGTTTCCATTTACAATTAAAAAAAAAAATGGTAGTCCGAATATACCGTGTACTCGTACTACTATTATTTCGTTAATTTTGGCGGATAGATCTAGTTTTGATGGAATCTTAAATCTTTTCTGTTTTCCGAATTCATTTGTTCTGCTTTTCACTCATCCATATGTGCTAATCGTAATTTAGGCATCTTGCGGCTTTAAGCAATTTATAACTGGAGGCCCCTTTACCCGCCACTACACCCACCTCGTAATACGCTATCCACTAATGAAATCGTATTACAGCATATCTTTGAGAGTTTTGCTTTAGCTACAGCCTGTTTTACAGTACACTCACATTTTAGTATATAAAGGTGTATCTTTGAGGTTATCAGTTTAGTGGTGATGTCATGCAACGCTTTCTTGACCAGTGTTGAATGTGAACTATGAATTCATTTTGGCATGAAATTTAAGTTTGTCATTTTAGAGTAATAGTGAAATGTGTCCAAACAAACAAAACGTAAAACGTTACAATAATAATTTAGAAAGAAAGAAGAAGAAAAAAGAATTGTTCCAAAAGTTGATTTCATTTCTTTTGCACACCCTCTGAGGCCCTAGTCTGCTTGCCTTGTTTGCCTAGTTGGAAATTCGACCTTGCTTGGGGCTATCTTTCTTGTACAGGACTAGGAACAATACAACAAAATGTAAAAGCAGTGATGTTCCAGCTTACATTTTATATGCATGAGTATATGGTCTCAGAGAGAAGCGAAATATTGTGAAAATGAAATCCTAAATAAGGACAGCGGATTGAATTCAAAGGTAAGATTTTATTTTTACTACAGAGTGTTTTCAAAAATGTGCACAATATTTTGGGAACAGATCCTCACATCAAAATAAGAAGAAAGTTCATATGGGTTTGTGCTCAAAAGTGGATAGTTTCGGAATTACAGGGTGCCGTAAACATGAAATAAGTGAACTTTAAAAGTTCATAGCTCCACTACTATGGGACCTATCGTAGTCGGGTCAAGACATCATTGAGGAGCTATTATCTGAACTACCCAAATATCCATATTTAAGAGTACTCCAGTACTTGGACACCAATTTTTAGAGAGGTAGGTGGAGAGTGATGAAATACTCCCAAACAGCCTTTCTAAAAATGATTGTGCAAGTACCGGAGGTTCTGAAAGATGGATATTTGGATAGTTTCTTTGTGATGTCTTGACCCGACTACAATCGGTTCTATTGTAGTGGAACTATGGACTTTTAAAATTCTTTTTTTTTTTCACGTTTTCGGCACCGTATAGCTACGAAACTATGCACTTCCAACCAAAGGTCCATAAGAATTTTTTTTCCTTATTTTGAGTTGAGTTGATTTTGAGTTTAACGTCCCGCTCAGCAGCGAGGCTATAGGAGACGTGGACCTACCGATTAACGTGGAATCCGAACCACATGAGCTCCCGCCGGGAATCGAAATCGGGTCTCCCACGCCAAAGTTCTTATTTTGACGTAAGGAATATATTCCAAAATTTTTGTAACACCCTGTATATCCTATAGCATCTATCGGTAACCTTCTTAATTAATTAGTTTGCTTTCTAATCTCTTCTGTTCCGGGAAAAGGTAAACTTCAGCACTTAAGGTCTAAACTTACTAGAACTGAGTATCTTTTGTTAACTTCTTAGAATTGATTACTTATACTGAACAACTTATAATGATAATAGTGTGTCCGCTATCTTCCTGTATACTAACTCGAATTCTGTGGAAATATCTGTGCTGTAACAATGTCATCATTTGTGGCGCTTGTGGCGTTTACTTCATAGGATGTCAATCCAAATAGAGCAAACATCACGCTAGATAGCCATTAATTGATTTTTTTCTTCCGAGCGTTAACGAAGAAACAAGTTATCACAAATGATACCTTTTTCCACCGCTAACTACACATAGAAGAAAATTCAAGTAATGACATTAAATTAAGACAAGAAACAGCATCATCGAACATTCAATTAAACACTCTAAAATTGCATTCGTATCAATATATTGCATCATGCACACAAGGCAAAGAACATGAGGCAGAATCTTAAAGACGCTACTATAGCGAATAATACGCAAGAATTGAGGCTGATATTTAATAAACTAACATACTTACATACTCTTTCAGATGGGCATATAGATTTATATACTAATAAGAATGTAATGTTAATCTAACTTATCGCAGATGACAACTGATACGAATTTTTACAAACTTTCAAATCAATTCAACTGATACGAATTTTTACAAACTTTCAAATCAATTCAGTGGTGCAGCTTTGACTGCATCTTGTTAGTTCATTAGTTTCTGTGCACCAATTGAGATTGCTTCCCGCGGATTCTCTCTTGCTCTCGCTGTTTGCGCGAGCTCCGCCTACCAGATGACGTAATCGCAAGTAAAGCTATAATTGGCTGCCGTTGGTTGCCAAGGCGATAGCCACATCGTCTGCAGGATGTTGCTATCCGTGCGAGGATGCATAGCGCTGTTATGAATGTAACAGTCTTTTTAAAATAAAAAGGGAAGTAAATTGTCTGAACTGGATACACCAAAAATAATGCACAAATAAGTTTATCACAACAATCAATCTAAGATTTTGCTGTAATGTATGTCCCATAGAGACGCAATGAAGGAATTAAAAAAAATAGTTCCTAATGCAAGAGATAAAAAACATTAATTAAGAAGTGACTCAAGAAATAATCTGGAGATTAAGACTACATGAACAAGCAAATGATGAGGTTTGCGAAATATTGTAGAAAAATAATTCCTTTAAGACACACCACACAGGTAACAATATTTATTCCCTTTTATAGAAAGAAAAGTATTTATGCACAAAGAGGAGTAAAATACATATAAATAAAAGTTAGAGTTTTGCCGAAATAAAAGTTCAAAATGGTGTTTCTTTTTATTTGAAAACCTTAAACAGAACTTTTCCTTCTAACATAGATAACCAAACAGTTCTCTAAAATATTCACGATCATCGTGCCTTTTCAGCAGAACTTGTTCCACTCTTCTATCTCTGCTATTGTTGTTTGTAATAACATAAATACGAGTATGTTTTATGCGTGGTTGGCTGGCACATACTTTTCTTGTACCACAACTTCTAGTGTACACTTTTCCCAAATACGTTTGGATTACTCATATATGAATGAGAGAACTTACACGTTATGCAGATCAAAATTAATGATGGTCACGTGACATCATCATGATTTGAAATAGAAAGAACCTACAGACAGCTAGAGCGATTACCTCAGCCGAGTTCATTAGTGGAGTCGGGAATTATTAAAGAAACGAAAATGTTAATCAATTACTCAGATGTAGCTCTTATAATGATAACGATGCATTGTCTATATCAATTATGAAACTGCTACATTCAGGACAATTTTGATAATAAGCGCTTTACAAATTATGCAACCTCAGAAAAAAAAAGAGAAAAAGATATTTTACGTTTATAAAAGTTATGAATTATCCACAATGATTGTGGTATCAGAAGAAATTAGTTATTCTAATGACATTACACTTCGTATATGTCCGCATCTTCTTACATAAACTAATTAGATTCTTATATACTAATTGATATATACTTCGCGATTGGAACGAAGGAGTCGGTGTCAAATATAGAAGTAGGAGGGGAGAAAATAGATCAGGCAGTGCCGGTCTGGAGCAATCACGGGCCCTCGGCTAAAGTTGGTTGTGGGCCCCCTGATCGAGAAACTTTTCACAGCGTATCTTCGGTACTTACAACAATGATTAAAGGTTTGATTGTGAAAAAAAAAAAAGTTTCTGAAGTATTTTAAATCTATCTATGTTACGATAAATGACAAGGTAAAACATACTTAAGCAATATAACGTAGATATAAATCATGATATAGGTTTCGGCGTCAGTTCAGCATTGTACTATATGATGTAATGCGGCTATGAGTGAAATAATAAAGAGAAATGTGTTGATATGGCAAAGTTATGCGAAACTCGTATAGTTATAAACATTTTTTTTTATTCTATGAGAAATAATGACAAATATTTAACGTGTATTACAACATTTATATGACCACGTAACTGTAAAAAGACTAAAATATTGGTATGCACTAACAAAGTGAAGCTCATTCTAGATTTATATTAACACAAACAGGCAAATTATTGATTACTAGTAATAAATGATTACAATATCACAAAGCACATAATTGTAAAATTGAAAATGACTCAGACATACACAGGAAGTACAAAGTATCAGGAATATATCAATACATTAATTTTTTTTCGAAAACTTCGCTTGTCACCGCAATTTCATCAATGACTTTATTTTTGTCCAAATTTATAAACAAGTCTCTCTCAACATTCGTCAACATTAAAGGAGATAGTAAGTTCTCGCTTAAAGAATATCTGAGTCTGTTTCTTACAATCTTCAATTTCGAAAAAACTCGTTCACAAGTTATCTGAGTGGATGGAATGGTCATTATATATTTAAACACAGTATATAAATTACTAAATAATCCAGACTGTGACGATAGTTCACAGAGAATGGGAAATGCACATGAGAGACATCTGAAACATTTCCTTTTAGTATCACATTGAGTTCCAGACTTTTTATCTTCAGATTCTTCTTCAGATGTCACACTTTCATCTGAATCACCATCATCATCATTACTTGTAATTCTCACAAATTTACACACTTCTTTCTCTTCTGGTTCTTCAGACTTGTCACTAAAATCTGCACTCAAATTACGATACTGGCTTGCAAACTGTTTCTGTTCTAACAATAACTCATTTCTATTCAGGTTTGCTAATTGAGAAACAGTTTGCAAGCTCATCTGGAAAATCTTCTACCTTCATTGCAACTATTTCCTCGTACCTTTTTGGGTCTAACCATGAACAGTCAAGCAGTAGAGTCTTGTTGGGTACAAACCGTTCTTCTATATTTTTACTCGCATAATCGAGAATGTTAAAGTATAGTGCTTTGTATTTCTGATCATGAGACAAATCTCTAGCCTCGTAAGAAACTTGTTCACAAGGCATTTTCTTCACCTTGGGAATTCTTTTTTCTGGAAAATCACCTTCTATATCAATTTCCCCATTCCTAAAATAAGCTTTGATGTCTTTAACCAGGGATTTACATTTATCATACAATCTTTTAAAATTTTTAACTTCTTTTTCTTCTAATTTCGTCTAATAATGCATCTACCGACTGCCAGGCCTTTACATAGTCTAAAGACTTGCTTTGGAGAAAGATGGACACAGGAGAAGTAACTGAAAACATGTTTAGCATGACTACAGCTAGAAACAAATTTTCGAATTTGCACCACTGTCCTAGAAGGGAACGCACTGTAAATTTTGTTTTGCAATCGAAATTGCCTGTTGACATATCTAACAATACTGACAAAAATGTAACGAATTTAGAAGATTCAACATTATCATAATGGATGATAGAGCTTTGTGTTTGCTCCACCACCTAGTAGCACTTTTTTTTTTTTTTTTTTTAATCGATGCAGCTTTGCCCACCCAGAATGAAGTTTCTTTGTAAATTTCTCCCATACGATCATTCTCTTGTATGAATTGCTTAAAAAGCAAGCGGATTCTTCCACGAGCCCAAATAAATGTTCTGCTTGGAGGCACTTTACAATAGAATCTGCTATAACTAAACTGAGAACGTGTCCCATGCAATGAGTGTATATGATTTCTGGGTTTACCTTCTTCAAATGTACTTGAAGATCATTATAGCACCTTTTCATAATACTGGCTCCATCAAAACAGCATGCAACCATATTTGAAAGAGGTATATTTAACTTTTCAAGTGATGATTGGCGAAGCACTATTTGAACAATTACAGAGGTATCTTCTGCTATAGTTAAATCAAGAAGTCTTTCATAGATTTTACCCTGTACAACATAACGAACACAAACGGCTACTTGGTCCATCACTGCTATATCTTGAGTAGTATCTATCATGACACTATAAATTATGCTGTCTTTTAAATCCTTAATAATCATATTTTGCCCCAAGAATCCTATTACTTTTATCATGTTATTTATGAAAGCTTTAGACAGGAAAGTAATTAGAGATCCTCTTCCAACTTGTCAATCTCTTTTTCCCTTTTTTTTTCTTTCTTTTCAAATCAGCAGCTCTTTTTCCCTTACTATTCTCAATACACTGATTTACATGGGTTCGCAGTATGACATCGTTCTGCAATAAGTAAGGCTAATTCGAGAAAATTGCCATGATTTCCCTCGCTTCTTCATTGCCCCTGTAAGCAAGCCCTCGGCTACCAATAAAAAGTGTAATATCTAGAAGACGTTGTACAACTTGTCTTCTTGTCTGAATATCCTTTTCTCTTTGCGTTGCTTGTTTACTACTCAGAAGTGTGTCTATATCACCTCCTTTACAACTTTGAAGAGCCGCTGACACAGAGTTCTGATGGTACTTAGAATTTTCATGTTCCGCCACTGCTTTATAAATATGTTTAACTCAAACATCATGCCCAGTAATAAATGAAGAGTCTCTATTGTCATTAGTACCAAATGCCATACAATTTGAACAAAAAGCTTTATTCAGTTCTACTGAATACGATAACCACTTCCTTTGAATTTTTTCACCACTAGGTAAGTCACGATAGTAAAGTTTACTTGGATTAAAAGGCAAGCTTTTTCCTGGTGTATCCAACTGACTAACTTGAATGGGATGTTGCTTCCAGAAGACTCTCTTAACTGTAATAGGATCAGAAACGTTCCAACTGATGAAATTTCCCAGCTCATGCGCGACATTACCTTTGGAAATATCTCCATTGTCATCGACACTATCAGAATCAGAAGACAACTTTATATATTCACCAACGAAGACATATGTGAAAAGTCACTTTTGTTTTCAGGCAAATTAGCATCTTGAGAAATACTGGCTGAGGAGGACTGGTTTTCGTCTGCGCTACTAAGTGAAGACTCCTTTAACTCGTAGTCATGTGAAGTAGATGTGGATGCCTCTGTGACGTCTGTGTTGCAGTCTCGTACATTACGAGCTGTGGAAGAAAATATAAATAAATATTGTAGACTAGACTAGTTAAGTACTGCACAAAATATGGTAGACTAACATACAATCTACAGTCTGCCGTTGCATATTATAATAGGTCGGTACCTTAGGTAGGAACAGGTTTCAACGCTCATTGCATTCAGTTTGTATACAGGGACTTGTTATCACTTTAGCAACCGGTTGTTTTCCTTAGCAACTGGAGGTCTATTGGACTAATTGGAGTCTTCCGAAGCTACTATTATGTTTGGTTCTTATTACCATAGCAAACCGTTGTTTGACGAGCGAGCGAGCGAGCAAGTGCGCGAGGGGCAAATAGTGATAGTATCAAACGTTATGCTAGGGTTACCACCCGTCTGGGCTTGATCCGGACATTCCGGGAGGTAAACAATTCGTCCGGAACAACATCTACTCCGGACGCCAAACGTCCGGGAGTATGAAAATTTATAAATCTACATTTCATATCTGTATCATAATACCTTAAGTCATAATGGTTCAAACAAGCACTACCGAATATTTTCATAATTCTTGCCAATTAACTTCCTGCTTCAAAAATGTTAAATACAGCCAGTCTTTTTTTTTTTTTTTAATGAACTGTTTTGTACTTTATTCAGGGGTTTATTATGTGGTTGGCACCAGTAACGCAAATAGGTTTTCTTTCCATTTTCTACCACAACAAAACCTACTTTCCATTATTGATTGTAATTGACAGAAACAATGAAACGGCAATTCTTGTCATTATTTTTCTCAACACGGAATCAGTGGCGTAGCCAGAGGGTGGGTCCGGGCAATCTGTACCCCTACCCCGAAATTTGAAAAGGTTAAAATAAAGCCTAAAAACGCGTTTTAATTCAAAAATTTTTCGAGGGAGGACCCTGGTTCCTCCCAAAGTTGACTTCTAGCTGAATGACCCCCCAAAAAAATTAAAACTTGGCTGCGCCACTGCACGGAATTCCGTTTTGCATGTCTAATTTTTAACATGACTTCAATTCTCTATATGTCCGGGATTTCTCCAGATGAAAAGTGGTAGCCCTATATATTGCATATACTGCATGAAAGAATTTCTGACATGAGGGTCTGCAATAGATAGTTTTCTAAAGAAATCTACTAAAAACAAACTCATTAGCAACATTCGTTCTCTTCAGTAACCAAATTTGTCTCTCGATAAATGAAACCTATTCTGCAACCACTGGCGCAAATCCCGGGGAGTGAGGGGGACATGTCCCCCAATCTATGAACTGGGTGGGACTGTCCCCCACAATAATCCAATTTGAAATTTGTTTTCTGGGGAATCATTATTAGAACAAGTGTCCTAAAATTTTAATGTGGATGCCTAAGTGGAAATACCAATTATAAGTGTGCATATATTCAGATTTCAGAATGTGTTCACGATACTGATTTGTAATACTAATAGTACCACTACTTCCTGTACATGGCAGTAGCGTAGCTAGGGTGTGGGTCCGGGGATCTGACACCCCCCGACGTTTGAAAAAGTTGTAAAAAATTAAGCCTAAAATGGCGTTTTCAGCCAAAAATTTTCCGGGGGAGGATTCCCGGACGCCCCCGAAATTAACTTCTACCTGACCCCCCTAATTAAATCCTGGCTACGTCACTGGTACATCGCCTGATATATAATATACAACAGGTTCACCTCAGAAATCAGATTAATCTCCTGTATATACGAGTTTATCTTCCCTCCCCCCTCAGAATAAGCCTCAAATCTGCTCGCCTCCCAATGTTGAAGACAACTCTGCTCTTCTGATCCTCCACAGCATTGTTTCTCAACTGCATACATATTTTGAACATCACAAAAAAAGTCCCCCCCCCCCCAATGTTGAAGACTGATTTGCGCCGATGTATGTCGCTCACTCTCTTGCAATGTGGCATAACTCATTTGAATAATATTAAATCTAATTATTTTTTGTCGCTCGCTCTTAATGTGTCCTTACCCTTATGCAGTGTTCGAATTGACTGGCAGATGACGGGAAAATCCCCCTTATAAAAATATCCTCGTCGTGTATCACAGAAAGTACGTAATATATCTGTTTAACCCTTTCCGTATCCTGGCTTTTTGGGCTATTTTTTAGACTTTCAGTCAAGCAGCTACTGTATCGATACTATTTATCCTAGGATCATGGTTCATACCTCATTTTCTTCAGAATAGAGCTGGCTTTCAAATGGTACCACTTGCATGCTCATACCATATACCAGAAGCGGGAAAAAATGTCAAAGTGAAAGTTTCGGAGGGAATTGTTTTCTCAAACTTTGCCCCCCTGGACTCCCTGTGTCAACGTAGCCATCTAAAAAAAATCTGAGAAATAGTACTTGGTATACTGAATGTGTGTGCCAAATTTCAAGTTTCTATCTTGAATAGTAAGGGAGGGAGAAATTTTATCAAAATTTCCCACCATGCCCCAAATTACCACAAAACCTATGATCTCAGGGAAAAAATTCCTGAGACATCCCTAATTACCCTAGGGTCATGTGTCGCCCACATTCACATCTGAATAGAACTGCCTTTCAGGCGGTACCATTCACATGTCTCCATCATGTATCTAAGGCGGGAAGTTGCAGAAAAAGGGATTTTTTGGTCTAAATTTCCTTTTTTTCAACTTTTAGCCCCTCTGGACCCCCCCTGTTTTAACGCAGAAATCTGAAAGAAAATCTGTTAAATACTACTCGGTGGACTGAATGTTTGTGCACAATTTCAATCTTCTAGGTGCAAAAATAAGCCCGCCAGAAAAAAAATCAGAAATTTCCCCATGTTACCCTATACAGAAGTATATTTTGAAAAAAAATCACTGAGACGTCCCTAATTACCCTAGAATAATAATTCGACCGTCATTCTCTTCAGAATGGAACTGCCTTTCATACGGTATGACTCACGTGTCTCCATCATGTATGTGAGGCGGGAAAATCCTATCTTTTTTCAGTTTTTCCCCCTCTGGACCCCCCCCTCTGTTTTAACGCAGAGATCTGAAAAAATCTGATAAATACTACTAGGCAGGCTGAATGTTTGTGCACAATTTCAATCTTCTAGGTGCAAAAGTAAGCCCGCCAAAAAAAATATACCCACCATGTCCCATTTTTCCCTATATAGAAGTATATTTTTCAAAAAATCCCTGAGACGTCCCTAATTTCCCTAGGATAATGATTCGACCGTCATTCTCTTCAGAATGGAACTGCCTTTCAGACGGTATGACTCACGTGTCCCCATCAAGTATGTGAGGCGGGAAAATGACGAGAAACGGGATTTGGGGGGTAAAAATATCCCTTTTTCACTCCTTTGCCCCTCTGGTTCCCCCCTGTTTTAGCACTGACATCGGAACAAAACTGTGGTAAACACTACTCGGTGGACTGAATGTTTGTGCAAAATTTCAATCTTCTACGTGGAAAAATAAGCCCGCCAAAAAATATTGAAAATTGAGAAAATAAATTTTTGACTTATGACGTCATCACCTCCTATGTCTGGACGCAGGAAGGTCTGAAACCATACGTAATGTCTTCTACAAGGCCTCTGGACTTGGAAAAAAAAAACCGGACGAAAAAGCTCAAATAGAAGAGAAATAACGCAATGTACCATGAAAAACGCGTATGGTACAAAATTGTACCATAGGATCCCCAAAGGGTTAAATAAGTATTTCTCTCTTTCACACAGACGCACACACAAACACACACTTGTCTCCAATTCACACACAATAATGTAAGCAATTTTCCCTCGTCCGGAAGTTTAATTCGAACACTGTCTGCCATTACAATTATTGTTACTTTTACTCACCTGTACTTGAAAAACAGTCAGAGCTTTTCCGTTGTTCACTCTCAGCAGAACGACGAAATCAAATGTTCTTCTCTTCTTTCTCTTCTTTTCTCCTCTTTCGTTTTGCAGCACCACTTGTTGAACTCATTTTCTACAGCTTGTTACATGTACATTCTCAAAATCAACTCATAGTCATTACAAAGGACTTTTCAACTTGCCGGACGTAGAGATTGCGAAATACGAATCACTAACAGTTTCGTTTACAAAACAAGCTTTAACGTACACGAATATATTTTGCTATACACAACTTCTGATTTGTGCTTCCGAAATACTATCGCGTGACCTCTGACTTCGCTTTACCTACAAACAATCACTGTTCGCTGGTTTGCATCCATATGCACCTGACTTGAGATGATCCATTGTCCACTGTTGCCAAAATAAGAAGCAAAAAAGGGTGGGGCTTAACACTGAAACGAGGGTGACAAGCTAACGCTGACCTCACCCCACTGTAAACATCCAATAATAAACTAAGCTACCGCTTCAATCTTTTATCTAGTGATTAAATGACTGTTTTAAGGAAGTTATACACGCAGAGAACACACATAGGAAAATATCTTGTAATTAAAAAAAAAAAAAAAATGTTTAGTAAACTATTTCACTCGTTTTTGTCAGGAATTAATACAATGTTAATGTTAGAGAATTTTAGGAAAACCTGTGAAAAATACGAAAAGAAAGGAACAATAAATCTATGAAAATGGTCACAAAGGAAAGTGTGGCAACTATAAAGTTCGAAGGGAAATAGTATAACAGATAAATAGTTTTCGGTACTGTATCTAGGTAATGTTATTAGAGAAGATACCGTATGCACTGTGAACTGAAAATTAAAGTTAGATAGGAAAAAATTCATCATATCCAACTTACTTTTTTAATATTTTGGGGGCCCCTACAAGAGTGGCGCCTTAAGCTGTAGCTTGTTACGTGTAAATCTGGTACTGGTTATTTTTAACTGGTTTTCAAGTATTACATTAAACTATGTTGTTGTGTTTTAAAATTATCAATAGTTAGTTCTGTTTTTGTATTCTAAACATCTGATAATTAAGATATTTTTAAGTTTTAAATATTTATTTTCCTATGCGTCCGGACCCTCCCAAAGG
This sequence comes from Thermobia domestica, assembly GCF_964235325.1. Classification (NCBI taxonomy): domain Eukaryota; kingdom Metazoa; phylum Arthropoda; class Insecta; order Zygentoma; family Lepismatidae; genus Thermobia; species Thermobia domestica. Next base: position 241,642,214 of record NC_137460.1, on the reverse strand, counting down.
CTCTCGGGCCCTTCGGGACCTCGGCGATCGCCGGGCAGCCGACCTAGCCACACGGCACTGCGGACTGCCCCAAATAAAACACTGAAATGACCTAGTAAAATATATTTAAAAAAAAAATAAGAAATCGTCTGAAAAAAATGAAAACCGAAAGGAAGAGTGAAAATAATAATATACGAGATAAAACATATAATAATAATAATAATAATAATAATAACAATAATAATAATAATAATAATAATAATAATAATAATAATAATAATAATAATAATAATAATAATAAACAATAATAAACAAACAAAATAAAATAATAAAATGAAAGAGAAAAGGCTAAAATTGTAGTAGCAGCGATAAATATAAGGCTTAAAATATTCAGAGAGCGTGAGCTAGGTCAGAGACACTTGAGCTAGACGAAAGAAAGAACACAGGCAATAAAACCAATCGTCATTCACCAGAACACACCGGGGCGACTGGGAGGAGAACTTGCGCTACTCTGCTGGCTATCCCATAAGCACGCCCTCACCGTAAGATCAACGTGGAAATGGAATTGGGGGGGGGGGGGGGCAAGAAAACCTTTCCCATTGACAGAAACGCATGGCCCCGGAATCAGAAGAAGGGAAACGGAAAAATGAACCTGCCAGAACGAAAAGATATATCCTCACCAGGCCACAAAGGAACAAAAAGTTTTTTTTTTTTTTTTTTTTTTTTTTTTCAAAGATTCAGCACATGAACACTGTGAGCACACAACAGCAGACCGGGACGAGTGCACGTACACCCCAGATGGAGGAAGACGTCCACAGACCATTCACTTTTCAGACTCACCACCAACCACCCGTGAGTCTGGTAGCGGTATCCGCAGCTGAGAGTGCATCCGAGAACATGCGGATGAGGGGTGGTTATGCATAGGAAATCAGCTATACTCCCTACCCGTCGATGATATTATTAAAAAGGAATGAGCGAACGGGAAACAAATTAATATTAAGAATAAGGGAATGTTCCTTAAATTAAATCATGCTATATATATATTAAGTATTTACGAAATATAGATAAAATTATAATTGATTTTAACAAAGTTATTCCTTTTATGGTCTCGCCATGTTAAAAATGTTCAATTTCATTGATACTCTTTTGGAGCAAAGTCAAATGGAGCAAATATAAATCCAACAGAAAACAGCGAAAAAGGCAATATTTCATGCAATATTTGGCTTCCTACCTGATTTCTCGATTTGATCATGGACTACTGAAATCATTGCCTTATTCACAAGTTTCTGTAAAATTTTTGACACGCAGATATTACAAGAACTTATTGGCTTATAAATTACAAGCTATAAATGTAAATTTCGTAAGTCGTGAATTTGAAAAAACAGGCTTCCGTAGGTATCAAAATCAAGAAAGTGTGAACCATTACCTGTACATCATCCATGGGCATCGACCCGCCCTGGATTGAAGGCATCTTTTACCTCCTTAATTTAAAATAAATAAGGAAAATTTTGAATGCAGTAGTCATATCTAGTTATTTCCACAGTTAGAAAAAAAGGACCAGTGTGGCTTAATGGTACAGACTCACCTCTGGTGTGAGAATCTTAGATTCTAGCGTAGACCGAGTTTGTGAAGGATAATATTATGTCGTACTTCGGGTTTGCCATTTTCTGCCACATTCTGATTTCTACAGTTCTTCCAGAATTATTTATATTTTACCATCTGCTATGTCCTGTTACTTACAGGGCGTAATTGAGGGATGTTAAACTAAAAAGAAAATAATTTCTTTTTTCCAAAACTAGAGCTCACTCACCTTTGGAATTGCAAAGAATTATTAACTGCTTCCGTTAGTACAACAGCTGCTTCTGAACTCATTGCTTTTATGTTATTATCTTTAGTTAAATCCTAAAAATATAAAATAAAAGCCAATACAAATCAGTAGTTTATCAAGCAGATACTAATAGAAACACAGCGGATACTAAAGACAGTTAAGAACTAATTATGTGTAGTTAATTGAAATACATGGTTTCCTTTACCGAAGCTACATTATTAGTATTGCAATACTGTACGAAGGACAAAAATTATTAGTATTCCTGTTTCAGTGTTATATGTTTTTTTTTTTCTTTTTTTCATGCAATTACTTGAATTTTAGGTGGTCAGTGCTGCTACCTCTTTCATGCTGTAAGAATAAATTAAGACAAATTATTAATTAGTTAAGTTAATAAGTTAAGTGCTTGATAAGTGTTAGGTAAGTAATGAGGACATGCTCTAAAACCCTACGATAAATAACTTTATTTATTACAAGTGAACATTTTAATTATCACCTTAACTTCCCTGCTTCTCCTTTCGTTCGTGGCATCAAAATGTGTTGTTACCATGTCTTGGTACTTCCAATAAAAACCCTGAATACCTAGTTGGGGTATATTATGTGAAGAAAAAAGAAAAAAAGGGAATTATACAGTGGATCTTAGGGTCACGGGAATAATATAATCGGTTCCGTAACGCTGTTCGCGAATTGGAATTATTTTTCTTAATTCAAATTAATGTAAATACAATTAATCCCTTATAGTCACATAAAACATTATGTTGTACGCATTTTTTAACATTTCTTACTGTTCTTCTGTAAGAAAGAATACAGAATTACAAAAGAAAATTTAATCAAAACAAATAAGCTACTCTAAATTAATAAAAACAGTATTGTACTTTACTTTTATTTTTTAAGTATTAACAGTGACTGATGCAGGTGAATATAGAGAGGAAAGCAAAGCTATTTCAATTCAGCCTTCAGCACATTACTGTGTTTAAAGACGTGGAAATTTCTAGAATGGTAGACAAAAATATGTTTGATCTTACACTCACCACTTACACTAGTGCTAATAAAACTGTGAGTCTATCCTTCATTGACTTGTAATGGCAGTTTTCTCTTTCTGAGTGATGTCTATTCTTCTTGGCTTTTGTTTTCCTTTCTTCAGAATAAGGCGTATGTTCATTCATAGCCCGTAATATTGTTCGGGAACCGAGGGAAAATTTTTTAAAAAAGAAACTTTTTTGTAAACTGATTAGTTCGCGAAGAGAGGAGTTCGTGCACCGAGGATCCACTGTATATGCATTTCTATCCAAATAAACTATGGTATTGTAGCTTACCATCAAATCACTCAACTTTGGATCTTATGTCTTCTATAAACTTCAATCGCAGTCACCTTTACTTTTACAAATTGCTAAATCAAACTTCTGTCATCTCTTGAAAGGAAGCACACACCTAAATAGATTCTCCTTGTTCTGGACTAGATTAGTAAATGATTATAGAACATTTTCTGCCTTAATTGCTTCTGTCTAATCCGAATATTCCAATCAAACATCACAGATTCAACTCTCAACAACTTTACAACAAACAGTTTCCTTTATGTATGTCATATTCCTTAAACATTTTGTCTTTGAATTACTTCCCAAGATGAAATAATTTGTCCTATACTTTTGCACTCTTTGAATTTTCATAGAAGCATTGTATTTTAAACTTATGATTCGTACTAATGCAAAAATCAGTGTCTGCTATATGGTAAAATAATAACAGCAATCTATAACGTAAGTATTGATAAAATTTAGCAATATTCATAAGTTGACACTATTGAGAAGAAAAGAAGTGAAGATCGCATTGTGAAAAAGGACTTAACGTTCCTAAGCCATCGTATGCCCCTGAGGATGAATATCTTAATGTCATACTAGAAATATTGGAGGAAGGATTGACTGGGGAACATTTCTAGGTGAGTGATTTGAGGTGTTACAATATGTTCCATACGCTCGATGAATAATATGTACAAGAGATTTACCGAAAAAAATGATAATTATTCGGAAACTGACCATAACACATTACTGAAAGTTTTGTATCAAATACGTGCGGCAAGCAAGGTGACATACCATTCACCTAGGATGCGAAATCATAACAGCCGCAGTGTGTATGTGTGGGGAGGGGGGAGGGAGTGTAAAAAAGGAAGAAAAAACTCTTCGCACTAGAATGTTCCACTGTGGAGAGTTCACTTGTTTGGACATCCATACTTACTAAAGTATATGAGATTAGGGATATCATTAAGCAGGGTTGTTTTGTTTAAAACAAAATGTTTAAAACAAATCATTAAAACTTGTTTTAAACACATGTATTTTTTAAGATTTGTTTTAAACATATGTTTATTTTTTATTTTATTTTATTTTTGTAAAAAAAATCTGCCAGAGAAACAAAATTGTGAAAAAGTGCTCCTCATTCAGAAAACTTATTTTCTTCCCAAGTGAATGTTTTGATTTCTTGTGCCTTCAGTATGTCAATATGGTGATGTGTCGTAGTCGAAGGTTGGGCTACTTGTAGAACTGATATTAAAAAATAAATAAAAGAATTATCATGGAAACAAATGTTTGTGTTGTATTCAGAAAACAAACAAAGGGTTCTTTGCTACATTGTGGTTCTGAAATTAAAATATCGCAGGCATTCATTGATACAGAACATCTTGGTTTTCAGTCTCCGTACAACTTGGAATCGTTTAACATGAGTTTTATGGGAAGAAAAAAGGACATCATCTGGAATAAATTTATTAATGTAATTGCAACTCCATCAGATAAGAAAACGATCATCCGAAAACTGCTTCTGATGATTGTAACGTCAGTGATGTGGTTGAGATCCAACTGCGAACTTCAGGTAAGAATTAATTTTGTATCAACATTTTTTTCATTATATTATGAAAATCTTATTTTGTCCCTCTTCCCCACCTCAGTTCTAAATTTTCTTAAAAACTTTACACTTTGCTGCCATAGCTTGTATGAAGGGACCCAGGGCCGTCGCGTGGGTTGTAAGCGCCCGGAGCGAGAATTCCAAGCCTCCCCCTCAGTGTATTATGAGAAACAACTAGAGTTTATTCTGTACTCCTAGATTTAAATATGGAATCTACGATAAAAGAAGTTAGTATTATGTGATTTCTTTTTAAGTGAATGGCTTTTGTAGTTAGAGCATAAAAGTTAATGAAAAGTGGTTTTGAATTATTGAAATCAATGCTATTCTTGATGTGTATCAAGTTCAAAATAAACAACACAGTAATAGCATAGAACATACAAATATTAAGTTCCAAGATAAAACAGAACTTGCTCTCACATAGGACTGGAGAGAGTTCCTGTTGAATAATCCTAGACGATATTTTACATTACCGGTAATTTTCGAATTCAATACTCTATCGGGAGTCCCTCAAGGATCTAATCTCGGTCCCCTGTTGTTTCTTGTTGTTTTTAATTATATTCGTTTGTGTATAAGAACTTCCCAAGTTCTTCATTTTGCTAACAATCTCAAATTATACTCCAAAGTAAGTTCAATTGATGACTGTGTGAAACTTCAACAGGATCTACAGAGTTCAAATATGGTTTAAGAATAAATTAGTCCTGAATGTGTCCAGATGTAAACCTGTATCTTTCACAACGAAAGAAAATGCAATTAACTTTACCTATACAATAAGTCGCACTTCCTTGTCTACCCCAAATACCATCAAAGATCTAGGAGTTATATTTTATAGCAAATTAACCTTTGCTCAACACATTGACACAATAACGAGTAGTGTAAATAGAAACCTAGGTTTAGTTTATAGGATAGGACAGGATTTCTACAAAGAATCAACATTTGTAAGATTATATTTTTTGTATATGAGGTCAAAATTAGAATACTGTTGTACTGTTTGGACACCAAATATCATCAAATACTCTGATGCAATAGAAACTATACAGTTTAAATTTTTTTAAATGTTTACATACAAGAAAACCGGTTTCTATCCAAAGTATGTCCCCTATGAAGACATAGTAACGAATTTTAGTTTTCAAACATTAGGAAAAAGGAGATGGGTGTTTGGTCGGTTGTTGTTACATAAGTTATTAAACGGTAAAATTGATTGTCCAGAATTAATTTTAGAAGTGTTATTATGTATCCCAACAGGTAAGACTAGAACAGCAATCACTGGGACATTCTATTGTAGAAAAGCAAGAACTAACATATTACATAAGTCTCCTCTGTGCAGAATGTGTGCTTCATATAATGAAATGATTAGATTTCATGTGGTAGATGAATTTAGTATATCCGAAAACAAGTTCAAAACAATTGTTAGGCAGTAACTTCTGACAATTAAACAATGTATATTTATGTATGTATGTATAATAACGTATGTATAAGAGTGTATATTAGATAATTATCTACACGACACTATAACTGGGCATCAAGCCTGCTGTGTTGTCCTTATGAAATAAGTAAATAAATAAATTTTACTTAGCCGTGGTCTGATCGTTATTAACATATCTGAATTAACATTATTTTTTTTAAATTTCATTTACCAACATAATCTGAATTCCTTGAATTTTGTTGATTTGTCGTTTTCGGTGCCCCCTTGTCGCGGCGCCCGGGGCAATAGCCCCGGTCGCCCTGCCCACGCAACGGCTCTGAAGGGATCAGGCGAGAAAGAGCAAGGTGTGTCAGTCGCTCGCGTAACTAGCCATTAAAGCGTAATACTTATTGTAACATCAGTGAGGGACGTAAGTGTCTGGGACGATTTGATCTCAATTTGTTTGTCTGTCCGTATGTATGCACCACGCTACACGGCGCAATTTTCGATCTTTTAACATTAAATTCTGAGGGCAGAGGCACGAGACGTCGTAATTTGCTGTAAAGATTTGGACTGCGATCCGACGTAAAATTTCAAAATTCGGATCCCACTTTAAACAATAAGCCCTGTCTCATATAGCCTTGCTACTGATGAAAGCTGTAATCAATCAAACTAAGCAAACTAATTTAATGCATTTCGAACAAACCTATGTTGCAGGATAAATTTGGCTCCAACTCAGTTATAAAATACTTTTAGATACGGGGCGTTCAGAGCACAAGGGATCCAAGTCCATTTTCAGAAAGGTTTACTTTTGCTCAGCAAACGTAGTATCTTCGTAGCCAAGAGTCCGAAATAAATGAAACAAAAACCACATGAAAGGGCGTGGTGTGGGCTAGAGTTTCATAGGACAACCGCTAGACAAGGGCGTTTCTGGAACGGGGAGCAGGTGGGCTAACTTCCCCCTCACTGCTCTTAAATTTAAGATATTAACATTATATTGTGTACGCTGTAGCGTGGGAATGATTTAATAAGTCAAGCTCCGAATGCCATAGTCAAATATATATAATTACGTTAAATAAATACAGGGTGTGTCCAAATCGCAACCACGAATCCGAGATGAAAGAAAGGAAAACTACATGACAAGTTGTAATCTAGAATTTTATATGATTGTCACTAGCGAGGGGCGTCCGTTTAGAGGTCATCCGCCCCTACCCTGAATTTCAGATTTTGGAGGCAGTAATGCAGATTTAGAACCCTTTTTCTGAGCAAAGTCCAACAGAAAGAAATTGAAGTCCTTATACCGAATAAATATGGATTTTGATCAGTTATAACCCATTTCCATTGGCTGTAAGGAGCTATAGGCCTATATTGCTCTCTTGTACATTTTTTTGGCTCAAAAATTCCAAAGGTGGCTCTATTTTCGAGTTTCGGATCTGCTTAAAATTTTGAAAATTGGGCCTAAGCAACTTTCCAGTTTTGATCATCTGTATTTCCTCCGTCTTTATTTCATATAAGGAGCTCAGGCTTGTTGTGTTGGACTTTACTTATCAAAAGATTTCTAAAACTGTCTTACTGGCCCCAAAATCTGAAATTCAGGGTGAAAGTGGGGACGGTTGCACTCCTGTCCTACTGACGCCCCTCTCTTGCGGTTGTCATATCCCATACCTTTTCGCATGGTTTTAGTTACATTTGTTTTGGACTCTTGCCTACGAAGATATTATGTTTTGAAATAGAATTCATTTGCTGAGCAAAAGTGAACTTTATTGAAAATGGATTTGGGTCCTTTGTGCTCTAAACGCTCCAAATATTACTTTTCTTCAATAAATTATTGACTTAAAAATACCCATTACATATTCTTGCAGAAAATATTCTAAAGTTAGCACAACATGAAGTGTGCTTCAAACAATATCTTTAGAAAATTTATTATTTTAAAATAATTTTATTAGCATCAGTGTTCTGAAATAGTAATAAAATTTTGCGACTAAAATCTCACTCGCCTCCACGAAACGCGAGCTTAGTCCCTAAAGGCATAACTAGAAAACTTTCAGAAGCGGTAACTCCGAAATGACTTGTTTTAGGGCTAAAATGACCGCACAACCGTATTTCTGGTAAAATTCTAGCCTTAAAACATGTAACATGGCTCCCTTTGCATTTGAAATTTCGAATACTGAGCAAACATGTCCGCCATGATGCTTGATAGCACCATCTGATGTGTCAGACGACTTCCAAGTTTCATCATTTTCCCACAACCCGTTCTCAACACACAAGGATGATGAGGACTTTTGTTTCGTCATGTATATTGATAGATTGTGTGAAATCTTCATAGTAAGTAGGTTTTAAAATCTACCTAAAAAGCTTATTACAACCAAGAAAATATTTATGAGAGTCACTGGCAAGAGGGTGTAATAAAAGGGGTCGTGATATGAAATAAGTTGAAAATTACTAATCTATACTGAAATAGTCTGTACCCAACACACTGTAGTGTTAATGAGGATAAAATAAATGAAAAGGTCGGTTGCAGAACAAAAAGTCTTAACAAATACGTTATTACACGATTTTGAAATATGTTTAAAATCATGTTTTAAACTGTTCAAAATGTTTAAAACATGTTTTTTGTGTGTGTTTTAAAACATGTTTAAAACATTTTGAACACTTTTTCATGTTTTAAACACATGTTTTGTTCTTTCTTTTAAAACTATTTTTTCAAACCCTTTCATTAACTACTAGCTCACACACTGGCCTACATGTGAAATATATGTTAATTAGCCCTGTATATGAATTACTGTAATTAATTTTCAAGGTTCCGAAAATAATATCATATTATAGACATTCCAACTAGTTTTTAGTGAGGAGAAAGTTTCTTCCAAAAATATTAAGTGAGAAGAATTCCTTCTTCCTCTCCTCCAGTATTTCGCACTCTGCATTGCATAAAGCAGAACCCATCCAAGATATGAATTAGAAAAATGGTTGTCTAAGTACATCTTTTCCAATATCTTAAAATAAATATTTGTGAACACGAGACTGAAATTACCTTCTTAGAAAATGCAGGCCACCTAAAAAATAACATCTGTAGATGTAATTGGCGAGTGTAACTCGATACCCACATAGTTGAGAAATTAACGAAAAATTTAAGAGCTTAAAATAAAACAAATTAAGGCAATGGTAAGAAATTAACATTAAAAATGGCTATTTCCACTATTATGCAAAGAGAATACCTTGAATTCTGAAAGTTAATATAAAATTTAATGCATAAAATTAACCTTCTTTTTACCAACTTAAATGTTACACGTTATTTACCATGTAGGATGCAAATGAACCCCACATATAAATCGCTGTTTTTAATAAAAATGTTTAATTATTTTAATATATAAATGTTCAGATGGGACTTTTATTGCATAGCTAGTGTTTCGACACATAAAATAATGTAATATATTGTAATATATTTTCTCACAAATACATTATAGTTTGAATTTTATAAAAAATACAGTATGTTAATACTTCTCTGCAAACAAACAAGATTCCAATATCCTTACGAAATTACTTGCCTATTATATATAGTCAAATAAAGAAACATGTAAGATTATTCCTATCATTGCAAACACTAACAGTCTTCGCCTACAATCTTCTTCGTTGAATGATCTTTGCAAATAAAACTGTCACAAACGTCACATTTTGCTCTACCTTTTCTGTTCTTGGAGCGAGGACACTTTACACATCTTCCTTGGTTCAATTCAACAGGAATATTTGTTTCGTGGTTTTGTTATTGCTTTTCATCCTTCTCTCTTGCTCCAACAATGCATCCGAAAATACTACGGCATTATCATTGACATTCGGGAGAAGTAATATTCGTGTAATACCTATGCACCCCACTCTAATAATTTGCAAATATTTAGAAGACAATTCATTTAGTACAATTGCCTTCCGCATAAAAATATTTCATACAAATAAATAATTAAAGTCATTGAATCTCATCCTTGTAGAAATATTTTTACAACAATAACAAAATAATTAGCACTGGGTGTGTTTGCACCCCACTTGGTAAAAAGAAGGTTAAAGTGTTGGAAAATTAATTACTTAGTGTGAAAAATAATTGTTTCTCAAACAAAATTCTTAATTAAAAAATAATAAAATAAATATGACATAAAACGGACAAAAATCTAGGAAATTATGTATTTTTATTAGATTAAATTGATTTATTTTTTTGCGTATTTATTAGTTTTACGAAATACAATTGTTTGATTACATACACGTTCTTGATGAATAACCATTTCACATGGTTTTCCAAAAAAACTTTCAATCGTTACAATTTTTTAACAATTATCAATTGAAAATAAACTCCTGCAAAATTTAATTGATTAAATTTGATTAAGTCCTACATAAAATTTAACTGATTTAATTTAAGTCCTACATAAAATTTAATTGATTAATAACTCCTTCATAAAATTTAAGATTAAGTTTTACATAAAATTTAATTGATTAAATTTCCGATGAAGTCTTACACAAAATTTAATTGATTAAATTTAAGGTAAAGTCTTACATAAAATTTAATTGATTAATTTTAAATCCTACACAAAATTTAATTGATTAATTTTAAAATTAACTCTTACATAAAATTTACGATTGTCTTACATAAAATTTAATTGATTAAGTTTAAGTCCTACATAAAATTTAATTGATTAGTTTTAAAATTAACTTCCACATAAAATTTAATTAACTTTAAAATTAAAAAAGTTTAACTGATTAATTTAATCTTTAATTTTTTTTAACTGATTACTGATAAACACAAAACTAGATATCCACTTCATTGTCCATTTTCTGCACAGAAACATGTCTTAGATGAAGTAAAATGTTAGGTTTAGAGATATTAAACTACTTAAAGTACGATTAGGAATTAATTATTTTGTTTGAGACAAACAGGTTCATAAACAAGAATTAGATGCGAGAAGTTTTCGAATATTAACAAATACAGTAATAGTAAGTAATTTGGAAATAAAAACTCGAAGACTTAAAATACACAAAATATTTGATTCGTAGTCGATGTAATTTCAAATATAAAACTAACTAAAATTATACTAAGTGTTAGAAAAGTCAAACAATATATATACAAAATACAATTCATTATTATAGGGGAAGATACTTGTTTCTGGAATTGTTTGGATATTTTTATTTATATGAAAGATATTTCTATTTCTATTAGTGATGAAAGTGAAACTAAGCCCATAGCCAGTAATCAGTCTACATATTAAAATGCTAGGTTTATATGTTTGTCTCCATTCCTTTCGACAATGAGATCTCGAAAATCACAAGTGCTAGAAACGTGCCGTTTTGTTCAATTGATTCCAAATTTTGTGTAGATTGTCCAGTTCTCATTCAAAATTTCGAAAAACGTGTCGTTATTGTTCTATTTAACATTTTAGGGGCCGTTTTGAGCCCATATGATTAATATTGTTGCAGGCCGAAACAACGGTGTTAAGCAACCAGTAGAGAAGTTACGTATGGCGGGTTGACGGACATTGCAGGCGCTTTGCATAAATCTGAATGGCAAAATCTATTGCATGCTGGCAACTACAAAGGCCTTAAGAGATGAAATGAGGCGTACTCGGACGGATATGGATTTATTAGAAAAAAAAAAATACTTCCAATTGATAGCCTATCGTGTTACTTCTACAAATTTGCTACAAACTCAGTCCAACATCTATACATAGCAATTCACTTTCTTTGTGAGTCTCCTATTCTTTACTTGTGTGAGAAAGGAGATATGCACAGTGGGAAGGAGATTCATGGTCATAATAGAACGATGCGCTGTGTAGATGGCACAGGTTCAGCTAGTACGGTTATAAAATTTCAGCTTTGTTTTATGCGATGAAAGCTAACGTTTATTAAGGATCATCTTTCTAATTAGGATCTAAAGATAGAAAAGGAAATCGGAGTTACAACATACCACATAAGAGGAAAAACACTGATGTCATTTGCAACTGTCCCCTATTTCCCCAGGTTTATACATTTTAACCAATAACATAACATACTAATCAAAAACATGAAATTTTACTTATATCAGTGAGTCTCCCAATCCAATATCAGTGAGTCTCCCAATCCAACAAACAAAACCTGAAATGATGCTACTGGGACTTTACAAAAATAAATTAAATAAAGGGTACAAGCCACTGCATTATACTTCCTCGTTCCAATTCCTTAAACTAAATAATGTACTGCTGCAGTTATTAATGAAACATTTTCTTGTGAAATACGAACAAAATTAAAAGGCATTTTCGAAAAACTTCATCGAAAGAAAAGTCATTCCCAAAAGTGAACTAACTCTTGTAGATTTTTCAAAAAACTTTATGGCATATGTTAGGGTTATTAATTAAATATTAGCTTATAAAATAATGACAAAATCGCATGAGTAGTACTTTACAAAACTGTAAAAATGTAAACTAGCCCTTTTGGATATTCTCGTAGAAGTAATTTATGCAACATTATAAGAATAATAACGAAATATTTATTTATGAAATACGACCAAAATTGCCTCATTCATTTTTGAGAAAGTAATCTGAGAATAAACTCATCCCGAAAAATGAACTACCTCTTGTGATATATATATATATATATATATATATATATATATATATATATATATATATATATATATATATATATATATATATATATTTCGTAAGCATTAATTCACATAATATTGTAGGGTTATTAGTGAAATATGAACAAAATAGCTAGAATAGTTTTTGACAAAATCGTGCGGAAGAAAACTCACACCCACGGAAAAAACTAACCCTCGTAGATCTTATCAGTTCAAATGAGTTACGCAATATTGTCAGGTTATTAATTACAGTAAATATTTATCTGTGAAATATGAACAAAATCACCAGAATTGTTTCGAGAAAATCATCCGAAAAAAAAAAAATCATCCATCTCAAAGAAACTACCCGTCGTACATTTTTTAAGAACAAAATACTTATGCCATATTGTCATGCTATTAATGAAATATTTATTTTTGAAATATGAGCAAAATCGGCTCAGTCGTTCTTGAGAAAATCGTTCGAAACAAACTTCACCCTAAGAATAAACTACCCCTTTTCGATTTTTCCCAGAGAAATGACTGACACCACATAATGAGGTTGTATAAGCAAAATCGTTAAGAGCCGTTTTTGAGAAAATTGCATTTTGTTAATTTTTACCCTTAAGTACACTACCCTTATTTTTAGGGGAGGAAGAAAATTCGAAAACTGCTCCCAGAGGATCACATAAAAATCTTAAGTATAAAAGGACATCGTACAAAAAGCATTGCATTTCCTCGTCTGTCCGATTTGGGTGATTTTTGGATATGTTGTAGATGAGGACCGTCTGATCAATTGTTTATATGGGGCCAACTCCCTACGACCAAACCCGTGACCTCCAAAGGTCATCAAAAGTCACACCGTTACGTGGACTATCCTCATTTGCCGTAGTCCAGTATAACACACAACTATTTTTTGTATGCCAAGTTTGAACCAGTGTTACCTTTGGTGATCTCTGGAGGGCACAGGGTTGGTCATAGGAAGTTCACTCCATATAAACAATTCATCAGAGGGTCCTCAGCTACAACATATCCAAAAATCACCCAAATCGGACAGACGAGGAAATGCAATGCTTTTTGTACGGTGTCCTTTGGTCGGGATACGTTGAACAGAATGGCCTCTAACCGAGTGTACATCAGAACGAGTAAACGGACAGATGTCCAAAAGTCAATTTTTCGGTTATCTATGAGTCATGAAACGTACGTATAAATCCGTTGAAATCGAATTCGATTTTTATTCACCATCACCATACGTTGTTCTCTCCTTTCGTCGCTCGAAAATATAAAGAAAACGAGGGTTATGGCTAGGAGTGCACAGTTTCCGAAAAATCTCTCGAAGATTAACACACACCTTTAAAAGAACAATTTAAAACTTGAATTAAAAGCATCAGTAAATGCATAAAAGTTATTAACTATTTAAAAAGCTTATTTTAAAGAAAAAGAGAATATTAGGTTACGTGCAAATGCAAAAACCGGATCATTGGGACTATGAGAAAGAATATAAAAACAAAAATTAAGAAGCACATAAAGAATGTAAAATTAGCGATATCTCATATTAGTCTTCCGAAACATTTTTGAGAAAATCCACATAAAAATTAAAGATCAGTAAGTCTTGCCCAAGTCCATAATACACCCCGTAGAGCATACTTACGAATCATACGAAGTACATCTCTTTGAGCATAGATAAAGGTAACCTAAATAGAACTTGGGCTATTGTATGTAGAAATATATAAGTACAAATTTCAATAATAAAGACAAATTTCAACAATAAGCACAAATTTCAATAATAAAGACAATAATAAACACAGGCTTTAGTTTCTGTGTACTATGCAAAATTCCATTCTTTAATAATTTACGGTATTATTTTTGGGGGTTATTCTACTGAATGTATTCTACTGAATGTATTCTACTGAATGTGGGGTTATTCTACGTTTCGCTTACAAAAGAAAGCACTAAGGGTTGTGTTTGGATTGTCACAAAAGTCTTCTTGAAAGCCAATCTTTCGAGGACAAAAAATATTACCATTACCTTGTGTGTATCTACATAATATTATCTTGTTTACCGTAAGTAACAAACACTTATTTATTGAAAACAGTAACGTCCATAAATACAATACTCGATTCGTTAATAATTTGCATGTTATACCCCCATTTTTTTTTTTTTTTAAGCGTATATATTAACTGTACAAAAATTTTAAATAAGTTACCTGACTTTCTAAAGCAAAATAAATCATATTCTATTTTTAAGTCTGATCTTTACAAGTTATTACTAGATAAGCATTACTACTCGGTAAATGAGTTTTTTTTTTTTTTGAAGACAATGTATAAATGTGTTTTGTTAATTATGTTATGAATGTGTAAGCTTATAAAAGCCATAGTTATGTATGTATTACTCTATTTGTAAGTTTTTTATAGCATATATATAATTATTTTGTAATTTTGACAACTGTATGTGTACTCGAGAATACTCTCATCTATATGCAAAACAGGCAAATAAATAAATAAATAAATAAATAAATAAAATGCAATTCGCTCCTCCTATAGTTGCACGTTCTGCTCCCGAGGGGGGAGGTAGATTAACCATTAGATCACGACTCAAGGTATGATTCAGAATTTAAAGTTTTTTTTTTCCTTCGGGAAAAGCTTTTTAGACTCTTTACTGTAATGTAAAAGAATTCCAAGAACAGTTTAATGTCAAGGATGCAATTTTGCAAGAAGTGACTCTACAGACATGCTGCCTCAAACTTTGACCTAATGATGAAGCTACGGATCAAGAACTAAATATTGGCAGTGATGGTCAAAATATGGTCCAGGAACCCCACGCACTACAGGCAAACGCTCTACCACTGAAGCATCGTGCCGTGCCCCCCCTCCCCCCGCTTCCCAGGAAACGAAGTTGAGTTGAGTGCCCCTTAGAATCCAGAAGAATAAAGCAAATGTGCTGACGACAAAAATAACCCAAAACCTGTCTTATTAGACCACTGAATCTAATGTGATATGAGCTGAAACCATCTAGCAAGCCCTTAAAGATGACAAGAGGGATAGCAGATCACAAAATACTCAACAAAGCTACTGTGGTAGCGCATACATGCATTGTAACTGTTGACAACCTCAGAAAAAAAAATCTAGGATACTAAGCCCAGTATCTTCGGCACACCTGTTTCTTGTAGGAAGCATTCTAGAAAACTACATGCACTAAATATATCTCACAAAGAAAATTCTGAAGAAAAGAAGTCGAATGTGTTCTTGAATATTCCGGTTGTGAAATTGTTAAAGTGTTCAGTACGGATCAAGTAACACGATATGCTCTCTCCAAACCGAAGAGGAAAGCAACAAAATGCTTAGGGAAAAAGAAGTGCATCGGAAAGACAGAAAACAACATTGAAATTGCTCAGCAAATAATTGATTTTCAAATAAAATAATCCTATGAATATTGCTAACTGTCTATCGTTATATGCACGATGTGAACGTATTTAGACTATACGTGTGGAATTTTCGAGCGTGTTTTACAGAGCTAGTTTGAACGATTCGTTCATTTGAAAAGGCTATATTTTCAGAAGTGTTACACGTACATATACGAAAAATACATGAAAAGAACACAAAATCACCAAGTTTATATAGCCTTTACAAATGTTTAATATGTGCCCGTTTGGTGACAGGACACACGTCCAGACGATCTCGAGCTCATTCCATACATCTTGCAGTATAGTCCTGTCAATTGTCTGCACTGCAGCACTGATGCGTTCTTTGAGCTTGACTAGGGATTGCGGTAGTGGGAGTACGTAAACAGGGTCCTTAACGTATCCCCACAGGAAGAAGTCGCAAAGCGTTAAATCAGGAGATCTAGAAGGCCAGGTGCTTTTCCCTTTGCACAAGCAACCAATGTCCTTGAATTGCCGATACCACCGCAAAATACTTTGTTTACATGGTAGTTCTTTTCCATATTCTCTTCTGAAAGCGTGTTGCACAGCTACAACAGACGAAAATCTAACATATTTAAGCACACAAAACCTTTTTTTTTCTTCTTCTTGCTTTCCCTCCATTTTCGACAGGTACTAACCTTGTACTGCCACACTGCACACTGCCACACCCGATCGGAAAGATAGTAAACTCGTACTTCCACACAGTACAAACTTAATGAATTTATGATTCTTTCCATATATCTTTCATATATGTACACTCATGTCCAAAATTATTGTCGCATGTCTATAAATATGTTGTTGTAGGAATATAATTTGATAACGAATTCCTCCGGTATTTCTTGTAATGTTAGCATATGTATAATCGGCAAAGACATGTATGTGGCAAATTTCGTGTCAAAAGAGCAGTAAATAAGAACAATAAAACGAAAATAAAATTTTCTTGTCCGTTTAGCAACATTTTACTTTACTCATTATAATTTTCGTATTTATAATTCTTTCCCTATGAAATTTACTACAAATATGCATTTCCCGATTATACACACAGTATCAGTATTAAAAGTAAAATCATTATCAAATTATATTCTTACAAGAAGACAGTTATAGATATGCGACAATCATTTTGGACATGAGTGTACGTGTAATACTTTTGAAAATATAGCCTTTTCAAAAGGAATGAATCATTTATGCTAACCCTGTATAACAAAATCATATGAAAATGCAAAGAACATTGATCGAAGTGTACCTGGAAGCGGAGATTTCACACTAACCCTTTGGGGATCCTGGGTTTTTGGGGTATTTTTTACACTTTCAGTCAAGCAGCTACTGCATCGTCACTATTTATCCTAGGATCATGGTTCATACCTCATTCTCTGCAGAATGAAGCTGGCTTTCAAATGCCCATATCATATACCAGAAGAGGGAAAATTGATGCCAAAGGGAAAATTTCGGAGGGAAATTTTTTTCACACTTTGGGCCACTCTGGAGCGGCCCTGTGTGAACGTAGAGATCTCAAAAAAAAAATTTGATAAATAGTACTTGGTAAACTAAATGTGTGTACCAAATTTCAAGTTTCTATCTTGAATAGTAAGTGCGGGATAAATTTTATCAAGAATCCCCACAATGCCCCAAATTACCGCAAAACACCATGATCTCAGGAAAAAAATTTCCTGAGACATTCCTAATTACCCTAGGATAATAATCTCCCCTATTTTAACGCAGAAATCTGAGGAAAAAAATCTGATAAATACTACTCGGTGGACTGAATGTTTGTGCAAAATTTCAATCTTCTACGTGAAAAAATAAGCCCGCCAAAAAATCATGAACATATGCTTCATAAGAGAAAACATATATTTTAAAATTATGACGTCATCACCTCCTATGTCGGGACGCAGGAAGGTGTGAAACCATACGTAATGTCTTCTACAATGCCTCTGGACTTGAAAAAAAAAAAAAACGGACGAAAAAGCTTAGAAAAAGCAGGGCGTAATTTTAAGTTAAAGAGTGCATACAAATCGTCATTTCGTAACAAGATCCAAATGGATAGTAATTAGTTAAAAAAAATACATGAATTGAATATACTAACTCAAAAATTCGTATTGTTTCCGTTGTTTTTGGAAATATCATTATATGTGAGTGGGTGACTTAAACACTACTGGCCAAGTGTGTAGACTGTCAAAATTGGGGGGAGGAAGGGTAAACGATCATACTTTAAAACTAGGATGCAAATAAGCAAGAAAAGTTTACTAGCCCAAGAAGAAAGGTACTAACCCACATCCCACAACAGAAATCGTTTACTTACCTTTGAAATAAATGATAGTGATAATAAGAACTCGCCCGTATCTATGAACAAAGCGACTTTTTTTTTTTTTTGCATTCCTGCTTTAAAAGCAAAGAAAAATGACTAGAAAATGAAAAAAAAAAAACGCCGCTAGACAAAGGATAAAACGGACAACAAAGATTAACATACTAAATAGTGAGGATAAAACATATAATAATAATAATAATAATAAGAAGAAGAAGAAGAAGAAGAAGAAGAAGAAAGTAAAACGACAATTAGACAAAACGGGAAATTATAGAACAATTACTAGCAGGAAAATAGAAATTTAAGGGATAAAAAGACTCAGAGAATGTTAGTGATGCGAGCAGCACTAAGAAAAAATAAAAACACGAGCTACAGAAACTAGATCATCTCCAAAAACACAGTTAAGAGCACTGAGAAGTCCTAGATGTTGTCTAAGATCTGTAGAATGTGCAGAATACTCAGACGATACACTCATCAGAATAAAGAGGCCAATAATAATAAATCAGACGAAAGTATCATTATAAAATGAAATCTTTCAGTTTAACGTCCCACGTTTTTGACCTTGAGACTAAGGAAGACGGATGATTAAAGCATGTGAATGACGATGGAAAAACTGATGGAATGAGAAAGTGGGAGGAAACGTGAATACCCCGAGAAAACCCACGGACACGACATTGTCCTTGGCAGAGGATCGAATCAGCGACAGCACACACCAGAGATAAGCGCTCTGACAATGGGCCAACGTGCCTCCGAGTATCATTATAAATACAATATGATGTACGGTACTTTAATTTAGTAACTGATTATAAGATATTTATCTCGCAATTGATTCCTACATACCACATATTAAAAGGAAATACGTTGTAAATATGAGAGCAGGAAATTAATATATACACATGATAAAATATTTTACTGCAAAGAATTCCTACTTACTTCTTGGTTCTGGGCTAACATTTGAGCAGGACATCCATCTCCATCTGTTGTCACTGTCTCTTGACTGACTCTGTTTTCCTGCCGAGGATGATAATATGAGGCACCTCTCTGTTCATATGCAATATTCTGGCTGGAATCATTGCTAATGGCACCTCTTAAATCAAGAGGATTCCAGATATTCGTTGAGTGGAAAGGATTCCAGATATTCGTTGAGTGGAAAGGATTCCAGGAATTTGTAGCCATACTTGTTACCAGGCCAGGTTCCCAGACATTCGTTGCCATATTCGTTGTTAGGGAAGAATTCCAGGGATTTGTAGTTATATTTGTTGTCTGGACAGAATCCCACGGATTCGTAGTTGTACTTGTTAGGACAGGATTCCAGGGATTCGAATTCATACTCGTCAGCTCAGGGAAGGTAACAGAAGAACCACTCGTCGTTGGTGTCACTTTCAACTCAGAAGTGGAAGGACTGAAAGATAAATGAACATACATTGTTTTAAAGAACTTTTTAACACTATTATTTAGAAAACTATGTATTAATTGTAAGATTCGAAAGACTAAAACTTTGATAAATGAACCATTCGTTTAAATACACATTGTGTGTTGAAGGAATCATTTCTCATATATGAAAAGGCAGATAATTCCTGCTAATTATTTGATTTGTTTTGACTTAATAATGACTCTATCAACCATGGTATATAACATGATAATAATTAAAGCAGGTAGAATGCACAGACCAATGCAATGCTCCTGGTTTAACAAAAATAATTTTTAAACCTACATAATAATAATTACACATATAGACTTTATTACTCACAATTTTAATTACTATATATATTAAGTAAGTTAATCATTTTTCGAAATTACACAAAGGTCTACTTAGATCTCCTAATAGTAATTTTAACTAAGCTGACAAAAGTACTTTTCAATGATTGTTCTTTATAAAGCCAGGTAGTAGGTACACTATGTGATCAAAGTATCCGAACACAAAAACATACGTTTTTCATATTAGGTGCATTGTGCTACCATCTACTGCCAGGTATTCATTATCAGCGACCTCAGTAGTCATTAGACATAGTGAGAAAGCAGAATAGGGCGTTCCGTGGAACTCACGGACTTCGAACGTGGTCAGGTGATTGGGTGTCACTTGTGTCAGAAGTCTGTACGCGAGATTTCCACACTCCTAAACATCTCTAGGTCCACTGTATCTGATGTGATAGTGAAGTGGCAACGTGAATGACACCTACAGCACAAAAGCGCACAGGCTGACCTCGTCTGTTGACTGACAGAGACCGCCGACAGTTGAAGAGGGTCGTAAAGTGTAATAAGCAGACACCTATCCAGGCCATCACACAGGAATTCCAAACTGCATTAGGATCCACTCCAAGTGCTATGACAGTTAGACGTGAGGTGAGAAAACTTGGATTTCATGGTCGTGCGGTTGCTCATAAGCCACACATCACGCACGTAAATGCCAAACGACGCCTCGCTTGGTGTAAGGAGCGTAAACATTGAACAGTGGAAAAACGTTGTGTGGAATGACGAATCACGGTACACAATGTGGCGATCCGATGGCAGGGTGTGGGTATGGCGAATGCCCGGTGAACGTAATCTGTCAGCGTGTGTAGTGCCAACAGTAAAATTTGGAGGTGGTGGTGTTATGGCGTAGTAGTGTTTTTCTTGGAAGGGGCTTGCATCCCTTGTTTTTTTGCTTGGCACTCTCACAGCGCAGGCCTATATTGATCTTTTAAGCACCTTCTTGCTTCCCACTGTTGAAGAGCACTTCGGGGTTGCGATTGCATCTTTCAACACAATCGAGCACCTGTTCATACTACACGGCCTGTGGTGGAGTGGTTACACGACCATATCATCCCTATAATGAACTGGCCTGCACAGAGTCCTGACTTGAATCCTGTAGGACACCTTTGGGATGTTTTGGAGCGCCGACTTCGTGCCAGGCCCCACCGACCTACATCGATACCTCTCTTCAGTTCAGCACTCCGTGAAGAATGGGCTGCCATTCCCCAAGAAACCTTCCAGCATCTGACTGAAAGTATGCCTGCGAGAGTGGAAGCTGTCATCAAGGCTAAGGATGGGCCAACACCATATTGAATTCCAGCAGTACCGATGGAGGGCGCCACGAACTTGTAAGTCATTTTCAGCCAAGTGTCCGGATACTTTTGATCACATAGTGTATATACAATTTTACATCCATATAGTTATGTGACTCTCCATATGCAGATTTTTGATGATACATAATAGATAAATTTTCTTTTCCACGCGTGGAATAGTTGTAAACATTGTCATTTATTTTAATGTTATCTAAGTCATTCCATGTAATTTAAAGTAGTTCAAATATACCTAAAACGGAACTGTTATCGTATTCTGTGATGCAAATGATCTCTTACAGCTGATGCGTTTCAGTGAATTTGTAATGATTCTTATGAGTCATTTTTGTTGTTTGAATATTTCTAAAGTTGTAGCGAAGATTCCTTGAAGTCAATTCACAATTCCACAAGGGCGAGGGAACAGGAAGATGATAAATTGTGCAAGTATCTATATTATAAAACTGAAAGTCATTATATTTATGATTCTTAATCTCTTGAACCACCCGACCAATCTCAATCAAACTTTCAACATAGATGAGATGACACTTTCGATCCCGTTTACATCCAAATTCAGGCGCAACTTGCGGAGGGGGAAAGGGAGATAGATAAAAATGATCAAAAATGACCAATTTTATTGTCGAATCCATAGTTTTCGGAGTCGCTGAGATGAACAGCGAGACTTCCGACCCCGTTTAAATCCATGCCACTAAATACAAAAATAGCATATTTCACGGGCACCAAACACACGAGATAAGGAGTTATACATTTAAAATTTTTATTTTAACCCAGCGAAACGGGTATTCGATGCTAGTAACTTATAATATTATTTTTGTGGATTTATTTTTCTAAATTATAAATAACAGTTAAGATTTGACCTTGAAAACCGGTCTAGAATCTATCCTGAATTGTTCACTCAACAATAACTCTTGGTTGCAGGCGTCCCTTCCTGTTAACCACGGAGGTCTCGGCATTCGTCGCGCCATGGATCTGGCTATTTCATCCTTCCTGTCTTCATTCTATGGCACTAAGCCATTGATCGAGACCATTCTCCAACAAGATCTTAGCCTAGTATCGGATTCGGATGTCAATGATAGCATTGCTAAGTGGTCATCTATAGTGGGATCAGATCCACCTGACCTTGATAAGAGAGGACTACAATCCTCTTGGGACGATCCTCTTATAATTCATCACTTTTCAGCTCTACTTCAGTCATCCGATAACCCAGAAGATAAGGCCAGACTTCTAGCTACATCATCTCCAAAAGCAGGCGCTTGGCTTCATGCTATCCCGTCACCTTCTTTAGGATTACATCTTCCCAATGACAGTTTTCGAATTGCCAGTGCACTGCGTTTGGGAGTAGATGTTTGTGAGCAACACAGATGTCCTGCCTGTAGAAGTGTCGTAGACAAGAAGGGCCTTCATGGACTCTCCTGTGCCAATAGTGCGGGCAGACATTCACGCCACTCCAGCGTCAACGACATTATCAACGACACTAATTTCAGCAGGCGTTCCTTCTATATGTGAACCGTTGGGATGCAGTCGTGCAGACGGCAAGAGGCCAGATGGTATGACCCTAATACCGTGGAAGAAAGGAAAAGCACTTCTATGGGATTTTACTTGTTCCGACACCTTCGCCCCTTCAAATTTACATTCTTCCTCAGCACAATCTGGCAACGTGGCTGCTCGCCGAGAAACAGAAAAACGCAGGAAGTATAGCAATTTACTCGACAAATATAATTTTGTCGCTATAGCTATTGAATCGGGTGGTTCATAGGGTCCCGAAGGCCTTAACTTTATAAAAGAAGTTGGTCACCGCATTTCTTTATCGTCAGGAGATGCTAGAGCAACCTCTTTTCTACTGCAACGCATCAGCATGGCAGTACAAAAAGGGAACGTTGCATCAGTTTTGGGAACGCTACCCTCTGGTAAGGAACTGGAGGAGATCTTTTGTCTGTAATCTCGGCGAAGGTTTGAGGATGCTGTTGCGAGGCTTATCACAATAACGTGTTAAAAAAAGAAGATTAATGATCTTTGCGTAACATGAGATAATCATGCTATATGTCACATACTCAATCAGATAACCCACACAAGAAGAATTAAGAAGTTTCCAGATCTTTTTAATGCAGTTCTTTTTCATTTGTTTGTGTGTCTGGGTAGTGTAGTGTTGGAAAAACAGAAGTGGATTTTGAGTAATTTCAGTTTTTAAGCGAAGTGTTTTTAAATCAAATAATGGGACTGATTTGTGCATTTACAATTATCATAAGATTTTCTTTTCTTTTTAATGTAACTGTTTTTCGTTTGTATAGCCTATGTGTAATTACCCAAATGTAGTGTTGAAATATTAACGAAATTTTTCATCATATTGTTGTAAAACCTTTTCAGTTTCAAATACGCTATTAACTAATTTATATAGAAACGAGTGGTCTGCAATTTATCTTCTGGTACGTAAACTACTATACTTACAGTCTTGTAATAATCTTTTGTGAGATACTGTTCTTCTTTATATTTCTTGTATTTCTTATATTAAAACGTTTATTACACAGTCAAGATTTGTATATCCTAACCCTAAAAGACCAACATGGTTAACTCATAATTCAGGGTTCTAATTCCAACGAAGGTTGCACTTTCCATTATTTCACTACACAATAGAACTTTAGTGCAATACCTTTATTCAGAGAATTACCACGTCTTTTAACTCTCTAGGTTATCAAATAGTGTATTTTTACTGGGTTCTAAGAACGTTACTTAGGCAGTATAAGTAAAATGCAAGAACTAAGAAAAATAAAATAATACTTTTGCATGTACGCTATCCAAAAATGCATGTTTCAGAATCATAAGGTTTTCAGGCAACAACTTTTATAGAGGGCGTTTGGCTACGGACATATAAATTTGAAGTACTCACCAACTACCTCAAAAAAAAAAAAAAAAAAAAAAAAAAAGTTGCGGAAGTACCACAGGATTCTGAAACTTGGATATTTGGATAGGGCACATACTACTTCCTAAGTGAAGTCTTGACCCGATTACGGTAAGTCCCATAGCTTTGGAGCTATGGACCTTTAAAGTTCATTTTTTTATATTTCCGGTAGCCTTACTCCGAGAGGAAGCATTTGTGCACCCAGGTTGGTCTATACTGTTTGTCTTGATGTCAGGAATCACTTTCTAAATGTTGTCGGTGTTGTTTCGAAACACCCTATATATAATTATAAATCACTTAATTACCTGGGAGCCGCGGTGGTTCAGTGGTAGAGCTTTCACCTCTGGTGCTTGGGGTCCCGGGTTCGATCCCAGCCCCCGCCAAGTGAACTTTATGGTGGACAAACACCGTGTGCGTGGGTTTTCTCGGGATTCTCCCGTTTCCTCCTACTTTCTTCATTCCACCATTTCATTCATTATTCATCATCACCGTCTCCTTTAGCCTAACCGGCATAATCGTGGGACGTAAAACTCAAAGATTTTTCACTTAATTACCTATTTCTGTATTGCAACAATAACGTTTATGTATATTTAATTCTAGGACCATAAGGACAACAATCCTGTATCTTATGATAACAAATCTTTTGCCCAGACTTGTTTAAACTTGTTTTATTTATGCTGTTAAAGATATAATAAGTGAGGAAGCCGTAGTTGATTGAAGTGTATTTTTAATTTCTGCGAAACGAATGATAAATATTAAGGAAATACTAAATTTAAAAAGAATAAAAATAGTTTAATTTATTGAGATAATTATAGTGGTAAGTTTTGGTGGATACTAAAATAATTTTAAACGAACTGGGATGGCAATATTTAATTGTATATGTGTATTACAGTATGGATCAGAAAAGAAGAGATTTATTTTACTGTGTACACAACGTAATTATGAGATTTTTAATATCAACAGCTTGTAATATCTAATTTATATAATATTAATTCTTTTTCTTCTTACGAAATAGAAATTGCACGGCACATATTGTTAGGTCTCTCTAGTCAATCTAACTCATACAACATGATCGAACATAACATATGATGAATAGATTGTACGCAAGCAAATACGAAGGTTCTCCTTTCCCTCAAAATGATATTGAAAATGTAATGGGAGACTAGGCTTAATACTAGAATACCAATTGTTCACGGTTTTTAAAATTGAAAAACGTGAATTTTGTAAAAGCATTAAATACCATGATAATTAAATCGTTAATGCCCTACTAAATTATGAAATTTTAGATTTTGGGACACAAACAGGAAGTGGCGTAACCAGATTTTTCAAATAGAATATGGCGATCTTTGCTTCATGTTTGGAAAGCATAAAAAAGAAGAAACAACTTTGAGTTGAAAAAATCCAAATGTTCCTTTGGCCTTAGAATGTCAATGAATGTTACGAGGACTACTTTTTGCTTAACTTCCGCAAAGCCACCAGCGGGGAACCAGATACGATGACGAAATGGAGACAAGACCCCGTCCCGTAGGACGTCGCCTATCCTCCATACTAATACACAAAGTCTGTCGTTCAATCGTTGTGGAGTGCGAGCTTTAAAATATATCGTGTGCAATTGAAGCATCCGCCAATTGTAATTCGATTTATCAAGTGCAATCGAAGCGCCTGCCAAATGTAATGTAATTCAAATTATCGAGTGCAATCGAAACGTCTTCCAACTGTGATTCGATTTATCGAGTGCAATCGAAGCGCCCACCAAATGTAATTCGATTTATCGAGTGCAATCGAAACGCCCGTCAAGTGTAATTCGATTTATCGAGTACAATCAAGCGCACGCCAAATGTAATTCGATTTCTCCAGACGTTGATTTTCAAATTTCAGGGAACTCAGCAGACAGTTCAGATATCGCATTCTACGCCTTCGTCGTCCTTCTTTAAACTCTCTGCAGCATTCGTGCGCACAGCCATCACTTATAAAGTTACCGCCGTCATTCTTACTCATTCGGCGATGAATTTAGGCTGAGTTATGCCCTTCCGCCTGGAACAATCGAATTACATGATGTAGTTCACACTTGGTGACCCTTCGATTCCATTCGATATGTTCTCAAGGTCGCTACTCTACAATGATTAAATCTGCCTATTGGGTAGGAGGCAAGCGATGTCCAATGAACAGCTTTGTCTTATCTCGTTTCGTCATCTCACGTCGTTCTTCTCTGATGGCTTAACGGAGGTTGAAGAAAGAAAATTTTAAAAAAGCCCTCGTAGTTCTTCATGTGAAATTGTTCTCAGCACATTTTCGAAGCCGTTTCAGGAAGAAAGACAGCACTTTCAGAAAAAAATGTTTAAAACAAGTGTTTTTTGATTACTTGCTTAAGATTCCAAATCTGGATACGAAATTACCTCTTCCCATTAATAAACTTTGACTTCCGGTTTGTTTTGAAACTTTAAAATACCACTGAATTTGGTATATATAGTTCATGTTTTAAGACTCTACCAGCAATTAGATCCGTTAGTGGCCTCGTCATATACATATAGTTAGAAAAAGGAATTTCGAAAAACAGGAATGGAAAATTTATTACAAGAAAGTTATCACATGTTCACATAGTAAACAAAGATACACCATAAATACTTTCGCCAAATGTTTCATCAGAGAGGATAGATAAGCAATAATCAAGATCTCAGAAGTAGATGTGTAGCATGTAGGTGGCAGGGGCGGATCCAGGACATATATATAAAACAAGAAAGTTTTCTCTTCTGGTGGGGGCGATTGGGAAGATCGCCCCCCCCCCTAGATCCTCCCCTGGTAGGTGGGAGCCTGGTTGTAATGTAGGATCACGAGATAATGTTATGAGACTGAAAGTAGACAGACTTCAGTGCAAGAAGATAAATTTAAAGATGGGTCGAAAATAGTGCACGAGAGCGAATTATAATTAATGAAGTGGAAAATATTGGCTTCTTTATACTTTTCATTTTGTGTAGTAATTGGCGAAACAATTTAAATTTCTATCTCAATTCGTAAGTTTTGTATAGCATTTTCGACACCATCATTATTTATTTTACTGCCTTATATGAACATGAAATAATAAAAAATAGAAATTTATTTATATCACAAGCATATATACATATATATATAGATATATAGATATAGATATAGATAGATAGATAAAGATATAGATTGATAGATAGATAGAGATATGAGAAGACCGGAAATAAGATTTCCTCTCGTTTTCCCGAGGAAAGCGAACAGCAATGGGGAGAACAAAACAGCGGTTGCAAGGGCAACGCACCCAGACACAAGTGGGTTTCGTTCGTCCACGATCCTCCAGATGTCGCCGTCACAGCGCCTGCGCAAAGTGGAGACGAGTCTCTCAGTCAGTCTGGTAGCTGTGGAGAGAAGGCGCGTTTTGAAATCGTAGGCAAAGGAGGAAGTCCGAGCGATTGTCCGGCATGAATGGGCATGTGACGCATCGCGTGCGGAAATCCATAACCGCCTCGTGCAAGTCTATGGGCCTGATGTGATGTCGAAACAAATGGTGCACAGATGACGTCGCCAATTCAGAGAGGGGCGGCAGCAAATGCTGGACATACCGAGAAATATCCATCATCACCTGTCCGCAAGAAGTTCAAAACAACGCCCTTTGCAGAGAAAGTGCTACTAACAGATTTTGGGACGCCGAAGGGGTGTTGTTGCTGGACATTTTGGAGATTGGAACCATCACTGCTGCGCTGCACTGTCACACCCTGTCGAAATTGAAGGAGGTGGTTCGAAACAAGCGGTCTGTTCTTCTCAAATCTGCTGTTCTGTTGTTTGATGACAATGCGAGACCACACTCAGCGATGCAACGCAAAACGATATTGCAACTCTTGGGCGGGAGCGCCTTGCCCATCCACCGTACAGTCCTGATCTCGCACCCAGTGACTTCCATCTATTTCTCGCTTTGAAGAAAACTCTCAGTGGCAGGCGCTTTGGAAGCAATGCTGATGTCACAGAAGCTGTTCGACGTTTCTTCCGTATGCAGAGCCCTTAATTTTCAACGAAGGGTTTTTGAAGCTTATAGACCGGTATGACAAATGTTTCAAGGTAGTGGTGCTTACGTGGAAAAATAAAGGTACGTCTGGTCTTTAATGTCACATGCTAGTTTTAGTCTTGCATTACCATCTCTGTCCATAGGGAAGTTATTTTCGGACTCCTCCTCGTAGATAGATGGATACAGATATAGATATAAGACAATAGAAATGAAATGTATGTAGGAAAACCTATTCTACGTGTAATAAATAACAGTAATCCAGCAAGGATAAGAAATTGTTTGTTGTCAAATAAGCAGTTCGCGAATAGAATTGTAATGTGAAAGGAAATGAAATGTTTGGGTTTTACGTCCCACGATTATGCCGGTTAGGCTAAAGGAGACGGTAGAATTGTAATATCTTTCTGACGGTCATGAAAGTGTCTGAGCAAAAGATTTTGAGGACACTTATGCAGAATAGGTGGTCGAATGTAGTATATTTGTGTATTCAAGAATCAGCAGATGGAAAATTTGAGCGCTTCAGGAGTATTGACGGTTGTTGATAGGAACTGAAGGAGAAGTCAAGATATGAGAGAGAGAGAGATCTTTGAGTTGTACGTTCCACGGTTATGCCGGTTAGGCTAAAGGAGACGGTGATGATGAGAAATGAATGAAATGGTGGAATGAAGAAAGTGGGAGGAAACGGGAGAACCTGAGAAAACCTACGAGCACGGTGTTTTCTATCACAAAGTCTACACGGTGCGAGCTGGATCGAACCAGGGACCCCACGCACCGGAGGTGAACGCTCCATCACTGAGCCATCGCACCCCCAGGAGAAGTCAAAGAGTTGGGTCTAGGTTAAAATTACCATAGTCAAAATTCCCATACTCAAGAAATGTCAAAACGCCCACACAATCGGTCATAGCCCCCACACAAATGGACGAATCACCCAAATGCACGAACGGTCATAATCCCCACAGGCACATTTGTGTGAGCATTTTGACATTTTCTGAGTGTGGGAGTTTTGGCTATGGGGATTATGACCGTTCTTGGATTTGGGAGATTTGGCAATTTGTGTGTGGGTTATGACCATTTATGTGGTCGTTTTGATATTTTCTGAGTGTGGGAGTTTTGACCTACTCCCAACACTCTTTCCTCTATGCTGGTGGTTGTGATTCTCTCAATCTCATTTGCATGCTTAAATGTGCTTAATGTTAGCCTTCTTCAATTCGCAACAATAATTATTGATACTGCTCCATTTGTATCAATTTTCCATTTACTTACCCGAGAACATATAATCTATCACAACAGTGTATTAGAGCAGACTCTCCGCGTAAGTATCTTTCCCTAACATATCGCATTTCCTTCATAGAAAGACCGAAGGACAATCCCATCCCATTTGCAAACCACCCATTTACTCTTAACCATCTGTAATATCTTATCTTCAATTACTCCATTTTCCATACTTTTTTTTTTTTTTTTTACTGATTTCGATTCTTTTATTTCTTTACAATTATTTTCCCTACACATTTTTATTCTGCATTATCAATCATTTATTATTATTATTTGAAATTACTTTTACATAATTACTTTTTCATTAATTGGTATCCTATTTTTAACCGTTTTATATTTAAAAAAATCTTCATTTGTTATTCCGTCAGCTTCTCCACTATTACCGACTCATTTATCAACCCATTAGTTTGTCTTCTTCCAGAAATCTCCATCTTGGTAGCAATATCATGTAAATGATTCACCCTAGATGCCAACATCGGGCCTACCTGAATACTTCACAGTTACTTCTTTGTTCCTTAAAATTTTCTTTACTGATGTAAGCAGAGTGAGCTAAATTGTTCTTTAAAAGTAAATGAAATGTATCATCATACTGAAGGAACTGAGTCTACTTGAGAACACTACTACACGTTTCTTTCTTGTTTTAAATAATCTTCAAGTGTGTTCAGGTAAAACAGAAACTTGGAGTTTATTTAAAGAAAATACCTGTCTTTTGAGCTCCGAACACCTGACGACTGAACTGAGCTTCGTTGTCTTCCATCGCCATCATCACTGGGAAATGGACATTTAAGAGCATCACAAAATGTTTGTGCATACATTCCTAACCTTGGCGCCTAAGGAAAGAAAAATAAAATTTGTTACAATTATTCCCTTTTAAACAGAATTTCAATATATTCTATGAATGACTGTTGACGTTCAGGATTTAAAAATGTTTTCGTTGCTATAAATAACATTTAGGCACTATACAAATAGATTCTAAGAAGAAAATTAGGAAAACCAAAAATGGATCAAAAAATTATGATTTTTGCGAATAATTAGTTTTTGGATCAGAAGCCATAACATTTTTGAACAGCCCCTAAATCGAGTTTTTGAATTTATTTTACGGAATAAGGACATCATACTGAGTTAACTGATAGTTTGGGTTTGGCTACACTATATGCAGTTCTCCAGATATAAGGCTTACAAGCAATGGCGCCGATCCTGGGGGGTCGGGGGGGAGCAAAGCTCATGTGGGCCCTTGTTGTACTTATGAATATATAATATTTGGCATAATTTGAATGCAACTTGTCTTAAAAGCCTCATATATATAGATTCTGCATCTGAATGGGCCTCCCCAAATTTACAGAGAAATAGGAGCCCTTGTCTACAAGAAAATTTTTGATTGAAATATATTGGATCTTTTGATCCAAAAATGGAAAGCATTTCAATAATAAAAACCATTTAAAAACCACAATTATTTTTATATTTAAGTTACGAAGAAAACTTCTTGTTCTAAAATGGCTGACTTCACCAATTGTGACTAGAATAGGGTTGCCATATTTAAAAAATGAAAATCCTGGACGCTACTAAATTACGAGAATCTTTGAAATGCTTAAAATGAAAAGAAACGTTATACACTAATTTACTTTCTTCCATTAGATAGAGTTGTTCATGTATTGCATAATCACATTTTTAGTCTTTTAAGTAGACCTTCCTCCTCTCTAGTTAAGCAAACGTAAGCAGATGATTTACCCCCTCCCTCTGGTAAGCAAAAAGAATTTTTTTTTTTTTCTCAGGATCTATTATGTTTCGTAGCTTTCAGAGTCTCTTTAGCTCACTCAAGGTATGATGCTTCCTTTCACACGTTATATTCTTTTTTTGAGTGGTAAATTCATTGGTGTCTATTTTTTTTTTTTTTTAAATAATTTGAACAATATATTTTTCTTTTTGAATGGTCAGCGGAAACTTACCACAAATATCGGTCAGGGATTATTGATTAAAATATTTCTGAGGCAAGATACGGATTGAAACAGAGTACTAAACCTAACAATAAGATTGAGCAGTAAAACCTTTTGTCCCTGGCCCAATGAAACGAATGCTTCGTTCAATGTCAAAGTAGTAAAATCGTGAACTTAATTAAATCAATGTTTTATGTATTCTATTTTATTTTATTTTATTTATTTATTTATTTATTTTTTTTTGAATTACCATACTCAGAAGTTGAAAAGAATAATTATGTACCTAACCCTTTGAGAAAAGCACACTACAATATTCCCTTCCTTTCTTCGCTAAAATCCGGGACATTTAAGCGTTCTGGAAAATATTTTTGGGATGCCGGGACGCAGATCTCGATTCCGTAATGGTCCCGGATTTTCCGGGACGAATGGTAACCCTAGACTAGAAGCAGAACAATTCCACTTTCAGCCATCATTTCTTTAAAATTTGAAAGTTTGAGTCAATGGTAATAAAATTTAAACTTTTGAAGAAAGTGTGGCTAAATATTCCATTTATATAGCTATGTTGCAATTATGACGGTCTCAAAACATCCGAATTCCTTAAAAGTGCAAACAGACTACATTACTCTATTATTGGGAAGCTTATTTGAGATAATTGCAGTCGCCAAAAATAAATTTATTAGTACATCATCTCATTAGTTCCATCATTTGTGTATGTCGTTTAACTTAAGACTTAGGGATACAATTACGATACGTTTCACCACATCATTCCTATTGCAAAAAAGGGAAAGATATTACCATGCTGAAATGACATGCCCATTTCATAAAGGACGGGGGTTCAACCACCTAAGCTCAAATATATTTTGTAGGACGCGCGTGATATTTGTACACATTTTAATATGGTAAGTGTTTATTTTTCGTTTGTGATTTAATAACTCTTGAACCACCCGACCGGTCTAGATGAAATTTTCAACACTGGCTTTATCATTTCACTTTAACGGTACAACATAGGGCGGGGGAGGAGGAGGGGGAGATACATAAAAATAAATAAAAATAACTCTTGAACCACTCGACCGATCTCGATCAAATTTGCACATAGATGAGGTTCAGGCCTGAGATTGTTTTTATCATTTTACTTTGACGGTGCAACCTAGCGGAGTGGGAGATACTTAAATATGATCAAAAATGACCGATATTAGTGTTGAATCCATAGTTTTCTAGGTCGCTGAGATGAACAGTGACATTTTCGATGCCATTTAAATCTAAATTGAGCCCCGCAACTTAAGGAAGGGGATATATATATACAGTGGCGGTTCCAGGATATGATCGAGGGAGGGGTTAAACCATAGTTTGCCGCTTTATCCAGTGTAAAACAGGATTGAAGTCCATTTTATCCAATGTATACCTGAGGGTCAAGGGGGGGCTATAGCCCCTATAGCCCCCTTGGATCCGCCCTTGTATATATATATATACAAATGATGGGAAATGATCAATATTAGTGCCGAATCCATAGTTTTCGGGTTCGCAAATCTTTACAGAATGTGTCCAAATGTAAGTTTTCAGTAGTGCGTTTTATACTCATTTTTCATATCTCAAGATTTCTTATAATTTCTGCCAATTATATGCAAAGACAAGCTTTTGTGTTTCCTTTCGCTAGAGAATCTACAGGTTGAATAAAGTATAAGAATTACCAAACCAGAACAACTTAGAAATTTTCATACATACCAGTTTCTGAATTGCATTCTTCTTTACTTTATATTCTTTGCAATAATTAGTTAGTTGGCAAGCTTGTGACGCGAGATTTGACGCTGGGTGTCCAAACCACACGAGTGCCCGCGGCAATGTATCTTTTGTTTCCTCCGTCACAAGGTACTCCACGCGTTGGCCTATGAAAGTAGAGAAAACACTGTTATGCCTAGGTGTTATACTAGTTTTGTAAATGTACAAATAACATTTATTAAGAATTTATTGTTTACGTTTACAAAATATTTAGAACGTCTCTTCAGATATAATCGTAGTTACCTTTTGAAACTTTATTTGTACGCCCATTACCTTATTTCCGTCTCCTGCGTAAATTATACTGAACAAAACTATTAAGAAAAAAGAACAAGTTTTTTTTAACTTAAAAAACAAAGAAAAACTTAAATTTTGATTAATTTTCATCTTTGATAGTCTAGCTTTTTGTAAAATGTGGTAATATATATATATATATATATATATATATATATATATATATATATATATATATATATATATATATATATATAGATAGATAGATAGATAGATATATAGATATATATATATATATACACTCAAACAGTAAAATTTAACCTTGTTTTACAATTTTACTTAAACTTAAATGATACCAAGTGTCTGTCAAAAACAAAATAATGATAAACGGTAGTATGAAGTTCCTATCTCTGAATACTCAGAAACAATAATATTTTCAAAACAACGCCTACCTATAAATAAGGGTGAACAATGTATAGTTAAATAAAATGATTGGAAATTGTGTATTTAACTAAACTAAACTTGCTTTGCTCTCGCTATCTAAACAAAAACAGTTTGTTATTTTACATTTTACTTCATCTTTACCTCCATAGGGCCGAGACTGACTGCCGTTTTCCACAATTGGAGACAAATTTTTGTGCTACTTTTTTCACATCAACTTTGTCTAACATTGTTTTGTGAATAGCTATGATAATAGCGTAATCGTCTATGGCAAGAGAGATCCGGGTTCTATTCCCGGCGGGAACTCATGTTCCGATTTCTCATGAAGCCGTAAACCCACGTCTCATATAGCCTCCCTGCTGAAACGGGACGCTAAACTCGATTCAATTCAGAAACACTAGGCTTAATCTAAGTATGAATGTATCTAGTTCAGAACCAACATTAAGCTGTAGGGCCATGTCTTAAATAGCCTCGGCGTTGGAAAGGAATGTGAAAAACCTGACTAATAAAATTTCGTTTCGTCTGCAATAAATGTATATTTAATCATTTAATTTGCATATAAAACATAATTAACACACACTCAAATACACACAAATTTAGTTAACAATTTTAAAAGCAACAAGAAAACAGCAGACTACAAAAACTTCCGCGCGCATATATTTTAATCACGCTCGACTCTAGCCATGGAAGGTAAATACATGGTTCTGATTGGTTGAAGTTATTCATTTTTCGCCACGTAGCATACATATAGCACAAATCGAACGTCAGTTGTCGGCCCTCGTAGCCGAGCATCCTAGCGATCGGGCTAGTAGTGATAATCGATTTTCGCGTGGGTTCAAATCCGGTCCAAGGAAAGTTTTTTTATTTTTTTAAGTTCTCATAACACTTTTATCATTAAAATAAGATGAGAACAATACTCCTTTGTCCTTGTGCGTAATATATAATGTATAAATTATAATTTTTCCACCATTTACCTAGAGATTTCTGCTTTCCTTCATCAGGGTGTAGTTAAATTTACACTGAAGTTGCATGCACCATCCCGTCGTGAAGTAATGTCACGTGGTAATTAGTCCACTGCACACACAACTTTATTGATAAAGTGATTTACTTACGTTACAAAATATAGCTGAGCGAGGGTCAGCGAGCGAAGGGGGATAGAAACCCCGCAGGTCTAGCTTTGTTCCACCTTGATCCCCATGACACTACCACGTGACATTACGTCACACTCGAGTGATGCAACTTCGATGTAAATCTAACCTCACCCGCTCCCTTGTGACCAACTTAAAACCAATTGCCAGGGTAGCACGTGAAAAAAAAATGTAAGCCTCCCGCGCTCGCTTTTGCCTTCCGCAGTGTTGATACACTCCGGTATTGCGATTAAACAGAAGTCGAACCTAGATTGTGGAAGATTGCTGAAAGTTTTATGGATACCAGTAATTCATATAAATTTTTAAGGTAGTTATTAATTTAGTTTTTTTTTGTCTCCTTCTATTTCTTAATAATATTCCTTGAAATATGATTGAATATCTAACAGGGAAAAGTGAGAAGGATTCTGAATTTAAAATAGTATCATTGCGATAAGTATGGTGTTACTACCGCTGAAACATTTTCCCTAATTTCTCTTTGGCAGGTTGTTTCAGCGAGTGAGAAGTCCACATAGCCATATGCGCGCGTCAGTTTCATGTAGGAGCTACACCGATTTGTTTCAACTGCCTTGAGACACATTTCTTGATGTCTCTCTTTGTAGTCTGTTTGATGGAAACAGAACTTTTCTTCTCCAGTTTTGAAAAATAAAATTATTTACAAATTTGATTCTATCACTATGGCTATTAACCAAACTATCGCTGGTTCTATTATTTCTATATTTTTCCATAACATGAAATGTATATTGATTTTTACTAGTACAGAAATTACAAAAATCATGTCCTTTTAATTTGAAAGGGTAGACAGCGTCTCAATGTCCCATAATTACAAGTAATGCTATTGTAGCGAACGTATATCTGTCGATTGTGGAAATCTCAATGCAGGACCTCCTAACATTTTTGAATATCGTACAAAGCATTTTCTCTCTTTGGAAATTGGTGAAACAATTTGTATTAGGCTGGTGCGAATAAAATGTCTGATGAAAACACTCACGCAGCCTGACCATCTTTAATTCTTCTGATTTTCCCTGCTTCTTCCTGTTCTAAGAACCCTCTTACATGCTTCCACTCTATGACAACTCAGAGCTGTTCTTCAGCCTAACTGTAGTCCTACGCCGTGTTAATTAGGTAATTGCATTTTACACACATTAGGTAAGTATTAACTAGTTAAGTTGCATTACATACAAAGCAAAGAAGAGTTTGGAAGACCTACCTTTTTGAAATACATCCTTCAAATTGAACGAGTTCAATTTAATACCAAAAATGGTAGTGTTTTCCCTTAAGAACGTAGTCGGAGAACGGTCCACGCCTAGAAGTGTGCCATAACGCTCTTCCACAAATAAAATAGTACCGTAATGGCCAATAGTCTTTAATTTCACCTCTTCTTGTGTTGTTAAGGCTCTTGCCTCTTTTTCTTCTAGCTCTATGCTCTTTGGAATCTTCCAAACGTGTGAAGCAACAAACCATCCGTCTGTATTTAGTTCTTCTGTGAGCTTTATCTCTACAAAATCTCCGTCAGAAACATATTCTTCGGCTTGATCGAAATTTTGTAGGAGCTCGCTTGCAATATCTTTACTGAAACATTCTATCGGAACGAATATTGCCTGCCTTTCTCCAGTCTCCAGTTTCACATCTACGAAGTATGCATTATCGAGTACTCCGCTTACAGTACCTTCGTATAGTTCACCAGGAAGCAAAGACGTGTAGGCTTTGTTCTCAAAATATAAAGGAACCGGTTCGCGCTTTATTGTTGGCTTTGTTATCAGTGGCCTATCTCCTTGATACCAAGCAACAGTGCATTCGTATTCGACTCCAGACGGGTGTCTTTCCTCAAGTTTCCTTATATCAAAATAGACTTGTGTACCATAGTTTAAAATCGAGTGAATATGGAATACTTTTGCACACGATTCTCCATTTTTGTATAATACACTTTTGTTACACAGAACTGAAAGGTTTTCGTCCTCAGTGTCATACTTAAATATTGCTTCTTCAGAATTTAAGAAACGTTGAACCAAGCCACTCAGGTTGCTTCTCTTTCCTTCTTCATTAACAGCAATGGCCTGAGTTTCTTCTAGGGTAGCTGTGTACTGTTGATGCGATTCTATTCTTGGTCTGGCACCTTTCCAAGGTGATATAGCATTATACACAACGTCACTCTGCTCAGAAGTTCGTAAGCGCTCAACACTGGAAGTCTCTTCCTCGCTTCGCGCCTGATCCTTTTGCGTAACTAACACCTTGACTGATTTATCAGACACACTGTAATTAACAATACCACCCAGATCAGATATCTCTCCTTGTTTTACGTAAAGCTGCCTTGGCAGATTTATTGTTTGTGTCAATGCGCTGGGACTCTGAGCATTATTTACACACATTGTAGTAGAGTCTGAAGGCTTTTGTGCACTTTCTAATACATTATCGCTTGCAGGAATGAAACTGTCGTTGGTTCTTTCCTCCGCACATTTCCACGCCAAATCTGCCATCCAGGTAAGAGAATCAGATTTTTTCTTGACGACCACCTTGACAATGTCTCCTATGGAAATATATTTTTCCAATTTATCCCAGAAGGAAATAACGTCTTCCGGCCGACCAGTCTTGCTGAAATCTGTGCTATTCGTGACTACGCAATAATCGGCAACCTTAGTTCGTATTGTTGTTACAAAAGAAGTGGGAGAAATGTGAGTCACAATTCCATTATAGGTTTCACCTGATGTTAGATCACACACATCTTGTGTATCAAATATATCATTTTCAGAGTTTCGCTCACCTATAGCTGGAATTTCAGGTTTATTCTCTACTAAAGCGAACTGGCTTGTTTGTCTGCTCTTATTATTCAGGACGCCATGTTTATTCAAAGTTGGAGGAGGTAAAGACCAAAATGGAGCCTCCGGTCTTACAGTACTTTCTGGTGTAGGAACACTTTGTAACGGATTTAATTCTCTTTGTTGTGGCACGTCATAAGCATAATCACCAGCTGCATCAAACTGCCTCGCTTGACTGTTCTCGCCGCACATCGAAAATGTATTATTCAGCACGCCATGTTTATTGAAAGTTGGAGGAGGTGAAGACCAAAACGGAGCCTCCGGTCTTACAGTACCTTCTGGTGTAGGAATACTTTGTAACGGATTTAATACTCTTCTTTGTTGTAGCACATCACAAGCATAATCACCACCTGCATCAAACTGTCTCGCTTGACTGCTCCCGCTGCACATTGACGAAAACGTATTATTCAGTTCTCCATGTTTATTGAAAGTTGGAGGAGGTGAAGTCCAAAACGGAGCCTCCGGTTTTGCATTATCTTCTGGTGTAGGAACACTTTGTAACGGATATAATTCTCTTTGTTGTAACACATTACGAGCACCATCACCTACTGTAGCGACCTGTTCCGTTTCTCCATTTACGCTACACACAGAAGAACAGATGCCATCCAATACTTCATGGTTATTGAAAGCTGGAGGAGGTACAGGGAAAAGACAACCCTCAGGCATTGTTGTGTTTCGTGCAGTAGGAATATATCCTAAGGGATTTACTTTTCTTGTTTGTTGTGCCACATCAAAAGCAGCACGATCTTCTTTAGAAAGGTTATTTAATGATGGTCTTCTTCCAATCCATACCAAACCTGCGATATAGAAGGTGTTATTCTCCACATTCACTTTGTATGCTTCTAACCGTACTTGAGTTCCTCTACACAAATATGTCCCCCATTCCTCGTAGGTACACTTTCGGTTATGTATATATACACAGTTGATATGAAAATACACTACGATCTTACACAGATCCCAGTAAGCTATGATTTTACCCAAGTAAAGACTTGTGCATGACATTACAGTGCCGCTTTTATTGATCAGAACGAAAGGTAGTCTTACTATTCTCTTCCTCTCATCAACCGAATAGCCCCAAAACTCTTCGTTGTCGATGCAACCATTGAATCTTGCATCGCTAGAATTACAGGTACTTTGTACGTAGTCATCAGAGTTGCTTAATACCTTTTCACTTTCATTCCAGGATGATAGTATTTTCAATGTGGATATCGTAAAGTCACTTGTTACAATGCCCTTTGAGAATTTACTAAATGTCGATGCAACCTTATTAGCAAAAGTTTCTCCAATTGAATTTCCATTGGAATTGACAGTAGTGTTTAATCCTGGTATCTCTGAAGCTAATAGATTTGCTTCCTGGGTTGTTGCTTCATTGGCATTGGTCCGATAAACACTTCTGACATTTGCTGATTCAGGAGTAGATCGTGAGAAGTCCCAAGCACCATCTAAATGCATTGAGTATGTTGAAGACGCATTTCTTAACACATGCACATTGCTGTCAAGACAAAAAGTGGGTTTTTTCCCTATCCAGACCATAGATGCGTAGAAAATCCCTTGTTTTGATCCTATCGGTCTGTATGCATCAAAATTTATTTCAGTACCGATCTTTACACTCGACACCCAATGTTCCTCTGAATCGCACTTCGATTCATTTATATACAAAACTTCTTGTGTGAAAACTGCTACAACGTCGGAGGCAAGTATTGTAGCAAATTCATAATTCACGCGGTCTACTACACGACCTTTTAGACCAAATACTTTCTTCTTTTCGACAGCAGTTGCATTGTGCTCGCGAATTATCTCCTTGACAAGAGAAATCTCTGGATGATTAATCCGTACGCTGCTAATATTTGGTTTATCTCCTATCCACAACACAGGTGCATACAATAAGGTTTCATCACCATCTTCCAATTCATGCGCATCAAAATATACTATTTTACCAGGACCAACATAAAGGTCCCAGTCCTGTGTGTTCCAACATTGTTTATTAATGAATAGATTCTTATTTAGAAAATAGACTTCAACGTTATCAGCTAAAAAGGTCATTATGCCTCCGTTTGAGTTTTTGTATGAAATAACAGCAAGTTTGTCTTTAAGAATGAAATTGTCAGTGTTAACACATTCTATCTTTGGTCGAAGTGCAGTTACATTGCAGCTGGGAGCAATCAACGTTGGTTTGGATCCTAACCACACGCGAGGAGCCACGTAGTAAAAATGGTTGAAGTCATGATCATATTGAACAAAATAGTCGAAGCCAACAGTATCTCCTGGCTGCAGTAAGTCATACAATAATGAATTTGTCTTAGCTTTCTCTCCATTGATGTACAGTGAATCTATGAAAAACACAATCTTTACATTTCTGTTTGAAATGCAAGCTGTCAATATTCCTAGAAAGGAATTGACTATCATGTGAACTTTACCGGTGACATCGTTAAAAGTAGGCGATTTTTCACAAATTCTGTTCCGACATGTTATGGACGGATTTTCCTTCCACGCTTGCACCACTTTCCATATTCGTTCATCCTTTTGATAGACTTCATTCTCTTCATGCCATTCGTATTCCCGAACATAATATACTATCCACTCCAACACATCGCCTGCAAGTTTGTACACCTTCCCTTGTACAACATCACCCTCTTTGAATCGATCCACCAGAGATCCATTTTGTTGACACAAAATACTAATCAGAACTGGCACAGATATATCGGTATTCACCACAACACCCAATGCCTTTTCCGTAGTCATAATATACTGCAGTACGATGTTATAACGTACTCTTTTTCTCAAATTTTTATATTCCCTAGGTACTCTTTTCGGCTTTTCCCCAATCCATAACAAATTAGCTCTGTAGACTAGCTCACATGAATCTATGAGGTAAGCATTGTAGAACACCTCGGCTCCATTACGTACTAATCGTGCATGGGATTGCTCATTATATTTCACACCATTTACATAGAGCTTATCAACACTAAACTTTATGGTGACAGTACTGGTACCAACGAGTGTTACTAAGTTGTTGTTCTGCCCTCTCGGCGTAAAGTTCATATGGGTAGAGTATCCCCTTAGCAACCCAAATGGACGCATTTTCGGAAGATTATCAGTTCAGCGTGGACACAAATATATGATTATACAGTTGCATCTAGTGGTATAGTGGACAATTGAAAACTGTAGTCACATTGCTGAATTCTAAAAGCAGTCGAACTATAGGATGAAATTTGTTGTCCACATCCGCAATTTGAAGCCCCAAACCACCTGTAACGCAAAAAAGAAATATTCTGGCGTTACAACAATGTATATCATTCCACTCATCAAACACATAAAAATTGAACAGATTTGATTTGATTTCATAAGTGAGTGAGTGTGTTTGAGTAGGGTTTAATGGGGACGTCAGCATTGAGGTTATTTGTCCCCGTCACAATTAATAAGACTACTTACGCACAAACTACTTCAAATAAAATTTAAAAATGAACACATAAAAACCTGAAAGAATATATAAAACAATACATTTATGAAATAAAACATATAACAGTAATAATAAACAATAAAAAGTAAGATAAAAAGATAAAATTGCAGCAACGATAAATAAAAGACTCAAGAACTAAGACACCTCAGAGACATCTGCAATCTCAGAATCGTGCATAAGGTAAGCACATGCCCAGCAAAATCGAAATTATTCCCTAATACACGACCCAGTGTAAGAGCAGTCTATGACGTTCTTTGAGGTTTGAGTATTCGGGATATTCGATAAGAATATGCGAATACTGAATGAGACAATACATTCTTCACAATAATAACGATTCAACCCATGGAACAAATAGCAATGCGTCAGGTTAGATTTCCGATACGTAGACGCGCCACGAGTACTTTATATCGATGACAGGAACTTGAGGATGACTGCCAATGTAACCAACTGAATTCGTGTCGCTGTTCGGGCGGCCATTTATTTGTAACCACTCCGTATTCTGTTCGCTGTCCTTGGCTCGTGGTATTACCAATAAGTATACTCCTGATACTTTAACTTACCTGGACAGGACGACGAAGACCTCTCCAAGAAAGATTACAAACTGTTTCCCAAAAATGCTCGTCGGTCTCAATAATGAGATGAGCATTAGGCGCCAAGAGGTTCGGGTGTCTCGTCTCGAAAACCTCACGGACGATCAGACGGTCATCCAGACCATAACGCACACAAACATCACCCATACAAACAACGAAAACACACTGAATTAAATGACATTATACTTATTTATTAGAACACTAAAAAAAAAAAAAAAAAAATAGCAAAGAGGAATGGACACAACACTGAACACTGAGGATGTATATCAATTTTAGTCGCTGAAATCACGCTTTGCCCTTTTCGGGTAATATAGCCCTTTATATATATATATGATTACGATTCAGATATCACTACAAATTCTTCTCTCACACCCTTGACACACTTGGGGGGTAGCACTGGGGGAAAGTTATCTGGATCGTCCCACGATGAATCCAGTTGTTACGTTGAACAGTCCTGCAGCGTAAAGGTGAATCTTCAGCAAAGTAACGAAAAGAAGATCTCCACAGTGGAATACTGATATTGGAGGGCGCGTATATCACCTTTTAAACGCACAAGGTCTGCGGACCTGGGATTTCACTAGTTGGGGCTAGCCGTAAGAAATCGTCCTTCACCGGCTAAATAGCTTGTGCCCCTTCACAATAAGTCGTATCTGAAGCTCGACGCGACATGCGTGGGTTACGGCTTCCCGACCTGGAGTCAAACTCCTCGAGCATCCAAGCTCAAGCTACGGGTCGCAATGATCAACTAAAAGTGTTGGCTTTTCATTTCAAAAATCACTCAGTTAACTCACCTGTATGCACATACAAACAGAATATAGAAAACAATTTATGTTAATTTTAGTCAACTGCCCATAATGCACTAGACACGGCGATAACTTTGGCGTGAGAAAGTACAGATAACGGACTGCGAAAATTGTGAGGCTGGTGCCACTTTGGTTGCTGAACATCTGGTCAGCCCGTATTTCTCTAATCTATTATAATGTTTCCATAAGCGATTAACGAAAGCACTTAATTCAGTTCCCAATAACTATAGAATATATACTGTGTATATAATGAGTCAGGGAGAAACACTGAAATGGTTAGTCACTAAGAAATGTTCTCAGCAAAAGCAATGTTTTAAATATATATATGAGAAAACGATGAAAGACTTCTTTGTCCAATTGTGTGGGAAAGAAGCAATTCCCACCAAAGAAAGAACTTATGTGCGTTGCAAAATAAAGTACAAATTGAAAATAATAATCACTGTCTTTACGAAATATACAGAGTGTCCACAAAAAATCCTTCTATAACCTGGTAGCGGTTATACCAATTCCCAAGGAGCGGCTTAATTGTGTGTAGTTTATTTTCATTTGCCTGGTCCAACCTGGTTGCCAATGAGAGCGCATCAAGGTGTGGGAATATCTACAAAGGTCGGAGCGAGGAAGAATATGCTTCAATGCAACCCAGGCCACGGTAGCATGCTTGGTGGATATCAGCACGTTCGTTTCCCCGAATACCCACATGACTCGGTACCCAATAGACAACTACGACACAACCTTGTTGTTCTAGCTGATAGCATCTCAGAAGAATGTCCAATGAGGGCGTGCTTACTAAAGACATTCTGTAGGCTTAGAACTACGATCTGAGAGTCAGTGCAAACAAGCACACGACGTAACGAAAGCGTAAGCGCATGGTCGAGGGCAAGCAAGCTTAATTGCAGTTAATTCAGCAGCATATACGGAACACAGGCGATGTAAACTGAATTGT
This sequence comes from Thermobia domestica, assembly GCF_964235325.1. Lineage (NCBI taxonomy): Eukaryota > Metazoa > Arthropoda > Insecta > Zygentoma > Lepismatidae > Thermobia > Thermobia domestica. The sequence goes on along the minus strand of NC_137460.1, from coordinate 241,598,438 downwards.
GAACTATCCCCGTCAGACAAAGACACAACCAATAGAATTCCCGTCCTTAGAACCATTCATATAGAACACATTAAAATGGAGGTTTGAACAAGGCGGCAAACTCCTTATGGTGTACCTAGGAACTAGTGTGCTGTTTGGTATGAGAAGACCAGCGTAAATCAAGTCTTGGTATATAGACGAAGCAGTCATGGTAGGACAGCACAGAAGTGAAGCAACGAGAGAGAGGACCATAGGGAATCATCAACGAGAAAACTCTTATACGAATGGATGTACTATGGGTGTATAGTGCGACGACGCGTAGCATATCGCTCGAAAATCGGCCCCCCACGGAAATAAATTCTACAGAGGTGGTCAGGAACATAGCGTTCATGGCAGAATAATTGAGGAGAAGTCTCCCAAGATCATGTGATAGTAATTGTTCATTGGCTTTAACATAAAGGCTGATAACGGGATTCGTACTGAAGACGCCAGTAGCTAATCGAATACCAGGTGATGGACTGTGTCTAGTTGTCTCAGCAGAGAAGAGCAAGGAAACGCATAAGCAGTACACCCATAGTTTAACTTGGACCGGACTAAACTACGGTACAAGCGAAGGAGAACGTACGATAAGCTCCTCATATGCGACGGGAAAGGACACGAAGGAGATTCAGAGCGCGAAGACAAGAATACTTAAGATATCGAATGTGCAGTGCCCACGGTAATCAAAGATCAAACCCAGGAAACGGACAGTAGCGACGAATGACAAACGAGTGCCATCCAGATACAAGTCCGGATCAACAATGCAAGTGCGTTGACGGCAGAAGTGGACGCACTCTGAGTTTCTCGTTTAAAAGCGAAATTCTGTTTCGTATGGCCAGCGAGCAAGACGATGTAAAGTCAGCTGAAGCTTTCAAATAATGCTGTGGACGTGTCGGGAGCGACAGTAAATAACAATGTCGTCAATATAAAGCAGGCCATAGACAGGAGCATGGATCTACAGAAGAACGTTGTTGACGGCGACAGCAAACAACGTGACGTTGAGGACACTAACTTGTGTAACTAAATTTTTTGTGACAAAGCACTCTGAAAGACTAGATCCCACACGCGCTATAAAATGTCATTCATGAAATTTACTATAAATTGAGCCAGATGCCCACGAAGACCTCAGTGATGTAATCGGTTTAAGATACCTAACGCTAAGTGGTGTCATACGCCTTTTCTAAGTCAAAAAGATAGCAACAAGATATTCGCCGTTGAGAAAGGCGTAGAGAATTTGCCCCTCGAGATTAGCAAGATTGCTTGTAGTGGATCAGAAGGAACGAAATCCACTTCGATATTTGCTCAAGAGTGAGTGAGTTTCCAAACAACGCACTAAGCGCTTATTAATCATGCGTTCAAAGAGCTTACAAACACAATTCGTACAAAACTTGCACCGCAACTTCTTCCGGGCGAGAAAAGATGTTAACAAGCCGAGAATAGATGGAATCGAAGACACGAATGACCACGTCGTCATCTCTGCGAACAGTATCAAGCTTAACACATCTATAAGTAGTATACCCAGAAAAAAGAGAGGACTGGGTAAGCTTGAAATGTGTTTCTTGCAAACAGACAAAGACTGGGGAGCTGTCAAAGTAAAGTTGTGCCAATTCCTCATGGTGATTACTGAAGCCATTGAGGTTCCATTGAAGAAGCGAAATAGTGGAACAGTTCAACGTTTTAGGGAAACTTTCTCACGGGCTCCACCTCCACCTACAGTCTACTATATAGCCAGGAGTTCGTCTTCCACCATGTCAGATTTCAGCGAAACTGCAGGTGTCTTATGAACATGTGTAGATTTTGTTTTCTTCGGAGAGAGAAACGTATAATTGAGACGGCGTATATACTGGCTAAGCTTGAGGCCAGTGAAATAAGGTGAATAGGCAACAGGTTGGAGTACACCGAAGACCTTCACTAACCGAATAACGTGGGCTGTTGGAAGGTTCGTTTGTCGATGCAACTGGGGTCTCTGAGGCACAACGATTCTCAGGAAGAAGGTTTGCTTGGGAGGAAACGCCGAATGTCTGGGTTGCCACATATTTCCCAGAAGTAGTTGCAAAAGTAGCAAAGGAAACAGAAAGCGAGGAAGGAATGCTTTCTTTTAAGCGACGCTTAGCATCGGCAGCAGAGATCTTGTGAACAACAATTAGTTCTCTGCTACGTTTCTCACGTTAAAAGGCTGGACAGTTTCGAGACCAAAGCAGAAGTTCACCATTGCAGTTGACACAAAAGGGTTTGGTTGGCTATTTTGGCCATAATTAGCACAAAAGCAGCAGTCGCATTGCACGACATATATATTGTCCCCTCTAATATTTATCTGTGTAATTAGCTTACATCTGAAAGTTTCTAATCTGATTATAGAAGAAGAAGAAAAATGTATTTGCTTCCATTCATCATTTCTTTTAGTTCATGTTTGGAAAACAAGGTGATAAGAAGTCTTGGCAGCGCACCGCAAGGGGTAATTAGGCAAACAGTGCTTGATTTTTGTGATTCGAGAATTCCCTACGGTAAGGTGTGTTTTGGAAGAAGTTGAAAACCGATGTAAATGATTTTCTAGGTATGAGCGAGACATCTCTTTGTCGGCATATTAAGTAAATCGACAGAGAATTTAAAAAAAAAGTTAAAACAGTTTTGATGGAGAGTTTCAGGATAGAAGGCTACTTGTGAGAAATTACATTTTTCAGCAATAATGGATGGACAATATATTACACGGACGAGTCATGGTATGGGGCAAACCATTAAAAAAAAGTATGGTTGGCAAGAGTTGATGATGCCCGATACATCAAATGAAACATTCGATTACCATGGGAGGACAGTACAAGTTAATGACAAGAAGTGGAATTCGAACACCTTATTCGAGTAATTACGTATGTGTCACATTGGAAACGAAGATTGATTTCTGGAAGATGTAGACCTTGCTTTATTAGATAGAAAGAGGGTTCAGATTATCATTCAAAAAAGAACGACAAACATTATAACGAATGGTTTAGAAAAAAATGTTCACAGCTTTCCGACAAAATCAGCCTTTGTCCTTGATCAAGTTCCATATTAAATCATGATAAATCCAGAAACGAGAAACCACCCATAAGCTGGAGAAAAGCCAATATCATTGAATGGCTTTAAAATAGGGTAATGTTTCTCGCATTCCGTCAAATGCTTCATCATTTGATGACCTTACAGAGGCTGGATTAATTGAACATGGTAGACCAGGCTTTAAACTAAGGGACGTAATATACTGACAAAGAAATCAAACACTTGTGGTTGCCCGTTCCACATTGTAAATTTAACGCAATTGAACTTATCTGGGCATTCGTTAAAAATAAGGTTCTGGCAAAAAACAAAACTTTCAAAGTAGCTGATGTCTTGCAATTGTGCATTGATTCTCTGCAGAGTGTGCCTTCTGTTGTGTGGAAGAATGCAGTAGAACACGTTCGTAAGCTGGAGAATGCACATACAAATAAAGCTCTCCAGGCCCGTAGCCAGGGAGGGGCTGGAGCGGGCAACGCCCTCTCTAAAATATTTTTTGCCCGCTCTAAAATATTTTTTCCGTTCTGAAAAGGACGTTGTCCAGAATTTTCAAATTGTTTCAGCAAATCCCAAATAGGAAAATCTTGTGATTTTATTTAGTAAATAAAATTGAACTTAGCGCGCATTTACTACTACTAACAAATGAAACTGAACGTGGCGTATATTTCTACGAAAAACAACAGTTATTCTTATTACTAGATATACTCAATAATCTCCCATGTATTACTTTTCCTCGTTCCAAGAGTTTGAAGAATCACAACCACGACAAGCATTCAAGGCGTTGGACAAGATGCCCTTCCAAAGAATACCCATATAAAAATTGACCCGAAAACAAGCTATGTTAGATGAATATGAGTACCTGGCTTGTGCATATGTAACATTGCAGGTAAAAAACATTTGTTTTGCCGACTTGACAGTACATATCCCACGTGTGAATGTAATTAACGTGTAAAAAATGCAACATGTCCATGTTCCTTACAGTGCAAGGAAAACGCGTGTCTCATAAAATATGAAACTGGTACCGAAACTGTGATGTCTGGAGAAAACGTACATGCGTCTCTAGAATAGTCAGACACAAAAAAAATCAGTGGGGAATTCGGAAGTTTTGTTTATTGTAAAAGCGGCAACAATGCTGTTTTTCACGTGATTTGAGTCTTTGCGGGGAGCACTCACGAAAATAAATCAATGATTGTAAAATGTTTCTAAATAGCAGTTTGTATCGGCTCACTTTGTGTTTTCTGAGTGGGCTCGAACCATTTGTTTCACGATTTGTTTACAAATATACGGAATGAAGAGAACGTTAATTCTTTATATGCACTCAGAGAAAAAAGTCAAGACGGCAGCACAACACCGAACCTATTATTTTAAAAAGATTTTGTCACACACCATTATAATTGCGCGCAATAATAAGTAGCAGAGTGTTTAGCGAATTTCCAGAAGGAAACAAAAACAGTAGAAAATGAACTACAGGCAAATGTATATACCTCGCCAGACGTTTCCAATTACTCTACTGACTATTATAACGCCATAAATATGAAGCAGGCATCCATCAAGTCATTTTTTGGTGCAAAAGTTATCGAAAATGAAACTAATTCAGAAACAGGATCATCTGTATCAACATGTGTAGAAGGTCAAGAAGAAACTAAACGTCAAACATCTCATTTCCACCATGTTGGTGTTGATTTCCACCATGTATCAACCTTGGCGATACAAAACCCGCTCAGCCGCATCTTGCAAATTTTCCAGGTTCCAGCATTTCTGGTTCAATTCGACGATTTCGTCCAATATGGTACAAAACGTGGGATTGGCTCGAGTATTCTGTTATGTTAGATGCTGCCTTTTGCTTCCCATGCTGGAAATATCCGTCAAGAAACAATGATCCCTCATTTGTGCAGAATGGTTTCAGAGACTGGAAGCATGCAACCGAGAAAAATAAGGAATTTTCTCGTCACGCCAATTCTGAAACTCATAGGCACGCTGTGGCTTGCTACTTGGAGCAACAGAAACGTGAGAACTCGGGCGAAACGGTCATGAAGAAGGTGTGTAGTGATGTAATTATGAATAATAGGTACTATGTGAAAAATGTGATGAAAGTTATTCAATTCTTGGCTGTAAATCAGTTGTCCTTTAGAGGAGATTCTGGGTGTGAGCAACTCGGAAAACAATCAAGTGGTTTGTTCTTAAATTTGTTTGAATTTAATATTCGTAAAGATCCGAAATTAGAATAAATTTTCAAAACTATCCCTGCGAATGCAACATACACTAGTTCGGATATTCAGAATGAGATAATTCATTTCATGGCAAAATCTGTTAAGAGGAAAATAGTAAATGAAACAAACGAAAGTATATTTTGTTCATTACTTGCAGATAAAACCAGAGACAAGCAACGAATCGAGGTTTGTCTGTCGCAGTTAGGTACCTTGTGAATTTTAAAGCGTAAGAAAGATGCGTAGCTATACTGAAGTTGGACAAACAAGACGCTGCCAGCATTAAGAACGCCATTTTAGATTGTTTAAGAAAAGTAGAATTCAAAACCGACACGATAATAGCACAGTGCAGTGGAGCACCTGTCATGAGTAGACAGAAAAATGGAGTGCAAGCTCTTTTGTCTGAGGATTTGAAGAGGAACATTTTGTTTGATCACTGTTTCAACCACCAATTACATTTAGTTATTTGTAGAGCCATTGACACAATTCCTGAACTGAAAGAGTTCTTTGATATTTGTCAACAACTATATTACTTTTTCAGAAAAGGACGCGTTGCAGCAGATTACGCAGGAAGGAGTTTAAAGCGATTTTTGGAACAACGTTGGACTGGACATCTTGACACAGTGACTGACGGCAGGTTTCACATATTAAGTGCACTGATGGCAATTCAAACTTCCCGGGAAGAACACGCCTCAATGAAAGTTGAAGCTACCGGTGTACTACATCAGATCTCCACTAAGACTTTGTTTCCTTACTGAGCTCATGTTCAGGGTTCTTCGATATCTAAAACCGACAAACGCACTGATACAAAGAAGAGATTTGAACATTGATGCCGCTGTGAAGTTAATAGGATCGGTAACGGAATAGCTCAGGTCTTGCCGGCAAGACGAAGGAATATTTGAAAATATCCTTCACGATGCAATGAAGGCATATGCCTTAAACACTTCGATTCAGCAGCCATTGAAACGCAAATGCACACTCCCCAGTCGCTTAGCTGATTCGGTTGTTGATTTGGAAGGCATAAATTTGGAGAAGGGAAAGGAAGACGAGAAGGAGCTGAAAAGATTATTCTGCGAAGTTTTCGATATCTCCGTCGAAGAAATTCGGAGCAGATTCAGTGAGACAGGGACAGCTGTTATTGGTGCCATTCACCACTTACTGAGCGAGAAAAGAAGTGAAAAAAATTTGAAACCTCTCTGTGATGTTGTAAAGTACAAAGACCTGCATTGCAAAATGCTTCAGAATTTGAAGCAGGAAATAGATCTAGCAAATCGACTGATCAACAAGACATCATCTCTGGAAGAGCTCACAAAACAAATTGGAAAATATGGCGAGGCTTTCCCGGACCTAAAGATGCTTACAGAAGCTGCTCTAATTATTCTGTCTTCTACGTCCACGGTCGAAAACTGCTTCTTATATCTGACAGCTCTCCTTCGACCTCAACGTCTGTCTATGGGACATGAAAGAAAATCGGACCTCGTTCTCTTGGCTTACAACAAAGATATTTTGCGTGCACTAGATCTAGACCAGCTTGTAATTGAATTTGCGAAGTGCTCACGTAAACTCCGTTTGATGTAATTACTTACATGAGGACTTCAAAAAAATATTTATTTTACTTGTGAAGGTTGTTTCTTAATTTTTATACATAAAAATATTCCATAATCTACTTGTAATAAAAGTATTGTAGTTCCAAAATACTATAACTTAGATAACAGTTAATAAATGTTCCTAAAATAAATTATTATTTTTTACTTTTAGTACTACTTAGTGTATTAAAATATATATTGAATTATATACCATCATTTTAACAAAAAAAATGTTAATGATGATATTTGATAATCGTGAATTTGGTACTGTAATATTTATCAGCATAATAAAGTGTTTCAACTTTCTTATAGATTCTATAAATAATAAATAAATATATAAATAAACATATATATATATATATATATATTAGAGAGAGAAAGAGTTTTTGTGTTCCTTGAGGTCCATGGCATTGCCCCTTCAGTATTCATCATTGCCCGCCCTAAGCAATCAGGCTGGCTACGGGCCTGAAGCTCTCTATCTTGAGGTACGAATGGAGCCATTGTTAATAAGTGTCCAGGAAGATAGCAGCAACAGCGATGAGTAAACAGGTGATGAAAGCGAATGAGGTAAGTAGATTAATAGAGTTTTGGATGTATTACTTCAACATGTTTTATTTCGATGTTACATTCAGATATGTACATCCATTGTTGTTACTTTTAAGATTTGAAAGATTATGAAATCTTAAATACTTTTTTTTTCTATTACATTCTTATGCAGTAGGCTCCGCGGTGCAAACTTCCTTAACGCGACAACACAGTACGAGATGATCTGTACAGCGTTCCAGCAGTTCCAGTTACTGTATACTGTTTCTTCATATAAGCGCGGGAAATTGAAAGGCTGGGCTGCAACATGTCTCTCCGCTTACCACACAGAATATGTTAGAGTAAACATTCTAGAAATAACGTCACATCAACCAAAAAAAAAAAAAAAATCTTAAAACATTATCTCATTTCCAAATCTCGATTCGAAGTCATAAATCCAAAATAGATGAATAGTGAACATCATAATCTTATTGTTTCTTTTTATTTTTCTGCCTTTTCGCTATAAAAGTGTTTATCCGGTTTGCCATACAGACCAGACTGTCACCTAATCAGGCCTAAAGTCACGTTGCGTGCTAAATCGAGTCTGGAAATTACAAATTTATACGTGATATTTCAAGCGCGTAACCACCGCTTGGAGCGCCCTGCGTAATTCGAAGAACATGCATATATTTTATTATTAATTTTACTCAACTTGACTTTTGACAATATCCATTATCTTACGCGCTATACATCGTTTTTAAGCTCTTCATTACGTCTTTGCAATAAGCTTTATTGCTTTATTTGCCATCTCCTTATTATAGTTTTTTTAGATATGTGGACGACTTAATTTATTTTTTCATTGATTTTCTATTGACATTAATGTTTATGTTTCGTAATTTTTTTCACTATGTTCCATCCATTTTAGGAGAATTTCTTTTTTTGAACGTAGAATCTACATAGTCTGTTCTACATTTGAGCTGAATTTCAGTCATCTACCTTTTTTAGTATCTGAGATAAGTGGAGAAATTATTTGTTTTTCATTGATTTTCCATTGACATTAATGTTCAGGTTTCGTGCTTTTTTTTTTTTTTTTTTTTTTTGACTATGTTCCATTCATTAGAATGGAACTTAGAATGGGACAGCTTACTTTTAGAATATAGAATTTGCATAGTCTCTTCTATGTTTAAGCTGCATTTCAGCCATCTCCCTCCTCTGATCTTTGAGAAAAATGCAGGAATTATTTGTTTTCCGTAGAAATTAATGTTAATATTTCGTGCTTTTCGACTATGTTCCATCTATTTTAGGACAATTTGCTTTTGGAATATAGAATCTACATATCTCTTCTACATTTGAGCTGAATTTCAGCCACTCCCTCGCTTAGTTTTTGACATAACTGGAGGAATTATTTGTTTTTGATTGATTTTCCATTGACATTAATGGTCAAGTTTCGTGCTTTTTTGACTACGTTCCACCCATTTGAGGACAAATTGCTTTTGGAATATAGAATCTACATATCTCTTCTACATTTGAGCTGAATTTCACCCATCTTCCCCAAAGTCTGTTCACATCATTGTAACCGGATAGGCCCTTTCATGTCTGAACAGTTTCGATTATTTTTTATACTTCATTTTCTAACCTAACTCGACTCTAGCCTAAGCTAAGCTGCTTGCGAATAAGTACGCTGTCTTGCCAACTTCTGTCAGGAAATCGGTGATTGCAACAAATGCGGAGAATGCAGAGTTAGCGGAGAGCTATGCGCAAGCTTGTAATCTATTTTGGTCCACTTTTTGACTCAGATTCAGTTTACCTACAGAAGTAGTGGCCTGGACCAATCGATTCCTCGAATCAAAATCTCCAGGTATGTGTGAAAAAAATTTGAGGAAAAAATTACCCAGGTAAATCCGGTTTATCCCAGGCACTTACTGTGTGTTAGGAGAAGTGTTTGAATGCTTTTCTAAATTCTACCAATGAACAATCAAATCATTGTTGACGTTCAATTAGTAATTATATTCCCACAAAAGTTTACCTTTCAGCTGCATCTGCGGTCTGAGAAGAATTGTATATACCCTTATTTGGAAGCACTATCATTTACACTTCTTTTTCATATCTTTTGTGAATGAGACAATTTATCAACAGGATTCTTTTTTGTAAGTGTTTCAACACCAAACTTATAGCCAGCAATATGAACAATGAAATAGAGGTAATATACTAAAATTCTGCATAATTTCAAATCTATTATTCAAACATTGTAAATGCTACACACGAATACAATCTGAAAACTACATATAAGACGAAGGAAAATTTGAATCCACCTCCAAAAGCACGGGAGACGAAGCAGACAAGTAATTGGTACATTTTTTACGTTCCATTATCATCATCGATATCATTAAAGCCAGACAAAACTAAAAAGTTCATAGCTGTATCAAGGAAATTTAAATCTTTAAACACAATAAATACTCATTGGATTTATTGAAATTAATGGATTTGACAGTGATTTATTCCCATTCTTTTCTTTTTCTTTCCTAATCTCAATTGAGGTTTTAGATCTTCAGACGCAGACCTAGTACCAGTTACCTATATAACTAACTTCTTTCATAATGAAACTTAGCTTCTGATTTTCTTTAAAATTAAAAAATAAACTTACTATTTCTGATTGTAATTCGTTAAGAATAACAAGGTAAGGTCGATCCCAAGTTGAAAGTATGCATATACGCATAATTTGATATTAAAACAATTTTCCACTATAACTTTTCTAAAACTTATAATGCTACCATAGTTTACGAAAACATAAATCTGTAAAGCATAAATTTGTCAGAAGAAGTTGACAACATTGATTGAAGACGGTTGTTTTGTTTTAAGTGCTCTTCAATATTTAATTGTATCAGGAGTATTTTTATTTTGTAGAACAGTTTTAATGATGCGGAATCATGTATGAATATTTGATGAGTAGCACTAACGTAAAGAGCCGTGTGCTTAAACATGGAATAATAGATCGAATATATATTAAAGAAAAAGTGACTGACTTGATGAAACTAAACGAATTACATATTATTTACATGCGCGCCGACTACGTGGGTCCTTCGGGTCTCCAGCACCCACACAAATAATCTTGTGGGTGCGCCGCACCCATAAGATTTTTAGTTTGATAGAAACAAAATAAAATAAATATTTCTCACTTGCCATTATCAAGACATAATAAGCAATTAAGACATTGAGATGGGAGTTAACATATCTAACCTCTAAAACATAATTGTTTGTTTCAAATGTGTTTGTGGAAAGGTAACCAAGCAACACACTGCCCCCTTCCTTGCTTGGCTCTGGCCTAGTCAAAAGCAGTCCCCACAATAAACATCGGAATTATATTGTGAATAGAATCGAGACAGCCCTTTATGATACTTCATAAAAGATTTTAACTAAAAGGAAATCAATCAAAATTAACGAGATCACTGAAAATATATAACACGACCCACCATTGATATGCACCCACATAAATTTTGGAAAGTCGGTGCCATTGATTATTTATATTAAGAACTTTTCATATTAATTGTGTGGGACTGTAAAACATTTTGTAGAATTGAGTTTAGACAACTGTAGGCCTAAAGGGATTTACTACATACGAGGTATTACATGGTGAAATCCGTTGTTATGCAATTTGCGTAAAATTAAATTAACTCTTTAGTCGTTATTAATCTGTATTCCAAATTAGCTGCAAAAAGAGTAACAACCCCGCTCTCTGAAAAATAGGAACAGTGATACCAGTTCATTAAACAAAATTTACTGTTGCAATACAATTCTGTGAAAACGTTCGACCAGTGTAAATACTCTAAAATTCAGTGAGATAAATGCCACTGCCCTGTGTGTGGGAATCAGGTGAAGAAAAGTGAAGGGGAATTAAATTGTAAAGGTATGTGTAACGATTGATTTCATCAGAATTGTGTTAAAATATCGAAGGGAGAATATGACAAATTGCTCGAAGACTCTCGTGCTCGGTGGAGTTCTGACTGGGAGGACTGCAACATGAGAGGTAGCTTGAAAAAACAGTTTCTTCAAATCAAAGAACAGTTAGATGCATTAAGGAAAGAGTTCTCAGATAACTTCAGAGAACTATCTAATGACTACAGCAGACTGGAAACGAAATTGGACCCAATGGTTAAAGAAAATGGAAACATACGAAAGGCAATGCAATTCAAAGACGTTGCCTTCGAAGATATCCGGAAAGATATAAAAAGAATTGAAGAAAGGAAATAATGAGTGTTGAAATAACAGTGCAAATAATAAAGTACTAGAAGTTGAGTTGATTTTGAGTTTAACGTCCCTTTCAGCGGCGAGGCTATATGAGACGGGACCTACTGATTAACGTGGAATCCGAACCACATGAGCTGCCGCCAAAGTACTAGAAGTGTTTAACCAATATCAAAGAAGGAATAACCTTTAGATTCATGGTGTTCCAGAGGATGGTGAAAGTCTTTACATGATCATAATAAATGTTGGCAAAACATTGGGGGTAACGATAACAGAACAGGACTCAGATATAGTGTATCGTATTCCAACTCGAAAAGAAGAATGCGAAAAGCCTATCATTGTATATTTTGTTAATAGATGGAAGAAAGAAGTGGTGCTAGCAGCGAGGAAATTAAAACCAAACTTAACAAGTGCAGATATTGAAATCAAGAAGACCTCGAAGAAGATATCTTACAGCGTTCAAAAAAGACTGCACAAGAAGGCAAGGGACCTCCGGCCAAAAGTCAAATACGTGTGGGTGAATGACTGTAAAGTGAACGTAAGACAACATAAAAATTCTCCAGCGGTGTGGATAAGGGATGATGATGAAATTAAAAAGTTCCGCTAGTGAAAACCATGGTAATTAATAATATTATATCGTGGTTTAAGATATTTTATGGATTGCAATTTAGATAATGATACTTCAATTACTAGAATAAACATAAGTGAATACACTTTTGTTAGTGCTGATGATTATGTAAATAACTAGTTAAGCTTACATTCAAAAACTAAGAATTTTTCTATATTATATATTAATGCGAGAAGTAAAGAAACAAAACAAATGAAATTGAATTGTTATTAAGAAAACACAAAATTGATGTTATCGTTATTGTCGAAACATGGCTATATTCTGGAGAAAACGATTACTATAATATTCAGAAATATTCAAGCTTTCACGTTACTGGAAATTGTAAGGGAGGGGGTGGAATTACTATTTATCTCCAGAACTATTGGAATGGAAGTATTGTGAAAACAATTGATAACATTCATAATATTCTTGCTGTTCAACTCTGTATAAGTTCTAAGATAATTACATTAGTAGGCATTTATAATCCACACAGAAGTAATATTTGAAATTTTTTTGGGAGACTTTGAAGAAATAACTCATTGTTTTAGTAACAGTACAATGTACATATTAGGTGATTTCAATGGTACATATTAGGTGATACATTAAAACCAAAAGATAACGAAACTGTACATTATTATGTGTTTATTAATTCAAATGGTTTATAATCAGGCTAACGTAAAATACCCAACAAGGGTTACTAATAAAGTGAATTTTTACTTGACCATATCAGTATTAACAAACTTTGAAATGAGGTGTAAGTTAATAACACAGCAGTAGATCTTAGCGATCATAATTTCCTAATTATGAACACTTAACTCAGGTTCAGTCTTCAGCGACTAAGCTTGAAGTTCAAAACAGTTGCGATAAAACTGATTTTAAGAAAGCAAATGATAATTTTTTAAGAAATGAGTTAACTTTTGATGCGAATAACATCGACGATTGCTATAATCAATTAATTTCCTATATAAATGTTGGTATTCAAAAAAGCTACAATTAATCGCACAAATATAGTTAAAACTCGTAAGTATTATAAACCTAGTTGGACGACTGAACATTTATTATCACTAATATGTAGAAGAGAGAAATATTTTGTCCTTACAAAAAATATCCTGGAAATAATTTCATACGTGAAGAATTCAAGAACGTGAGAACTTTAGTTCCGGAAGAGAAATGAAACCTAAAAGATGCATTCTATCACGAAGGAATTATGAATAACATAAATAACCCTCAAAAATTTTGGCTAGTAGTTAATGAGATTTTAACAAATACAACCCAGCATTAAAAAATCAGGAGTTGCTAAATTATCTTTAATGAAATAGAAATAGTTCACTAAGATGTACCTAACTTACTTAATAAATATTCTAGAACTAGATTTGGCACCTTAAATCTCTAAAGTACAAGGTCAAGAGTATGGTTTTCAAAGCAGAGTTAATTCGTTTTGTTTCGAGCCTGTGACTGCTGATGAAGTTTCAACTGTTATTAACTCACTAAATATGAAAAAGAATATGGTAAAAGACAATCTTACCAACGAATTTTTTTAAACAATGTAAAAATTTTTAATTAAAGTATTCTTTAGCTGATTTCATTAGTCTTGGTTCATTTCAAACAGTGTGTAAAATAGCAAAAGTTGTGCCAGTTTTTAAACGGGGTGATAAATTACAACCAGATAACTACAGACCTATTTCCATCCTAAACTGTACGTCAAAAATAATAGAAAAGTGTATATACAATAAGGTAATTAGGTATCTGGAATCATTTAACTTCAATTACTAAATTAATAGTTGCATTTAATGTATTGCATTTTTTCCGAAATCCGTATTGGTGTTTCTAAAAGAAGTAGAAGCGGTTTTATACAACAACAAACTAGCACCTGGGTTATTTATTGACTTAGAAAATGCCTTCGATACAGTTGATCTTGCAATTTTGCTTTAAAATTGGAGAAAATTGGAATAAGAGGAGCTCTGAAATGGTTTAAAAGTCACCTAACAATAGAACACAATATGTGTATGGTAATGGTCAAGAAAGCACTGCATTACCAGTTCTTTATGGTGTGCCACAAAGACCAGTTTTAGGTCCATTGTTATTTTTGATTTACATAAATGACATAAAAGAGCTAAACCTCAAAGGTAAAGTTGCTTTATTTGCAGATGACAAAACAATACTTTATGTTGAATTACTGCGTAATATTAACCATTTTAAACCTTCGCTTTGTGAAAACAAATTGGTACTAAATTCCTCCAAAATAGTGTTTCTAGTGTTTCATAAACCCTCACTTAAAACACAAATCCCTGGCAAACTACAAGTAATTGAACTGACTATCCTTAGAGTAAGTACTGTAAAATACTTAGGTCTGGATGAAAATATGAAATGGGATAAACATATCTTAATGTTAGCACAGAAGATATCACCAGTTGTGGGAGTTCTTAGTCACTTACATAATATCTTACCAAACTCAAGCATTGGAGCAGTATACTATTCATTCATACAATCGAACCTATTTTACTTATCGGTAATCTGATAGAATGGTGTGCGATCAGATATAAAGAAATTGCCAATTCTTCAAATGAAAGCAATAAAGTCAATGTACGGATTATCTCCCAGATAGTCCAGTAAAAGCTTGCACATAACCTCAGGAATATTACCATTAAATTTAATTAGAAAAGTTCAAACTAGCATATTTCATCTACAAAATATAAATTCCCAGACACATATTGATCTGAAGCTTGAGAAAAAATAACGATATTCATGAATATAATGCAAGACGTAGAGAAGCATTACATATTAGAAGAATGAACTCAACCAGTTATGGCACAAAGATTGTTAAATACAGCCTACTCATAACGTATAACGATCTTGCAGATAAATTTAAAAATTATTGTAGTGAGTATATATTTAAGAAAGAGGTGACACAGCATTTACAGGGAGCAGTATAAAGCTGTTTGTAACTATCACGCTATACGATATTTTCTAATTTTGTTGTTAATCTAAATTACATATACAGGGTGTTAATGAACTATACCGACAAACTGTAAGAGGTGATTGCTCACATCAAAATAAGAGAAAAAGTTCATATGGACCTATTGCGAAAAGTATATAATTTCAGAGCAAGGGCTGTCCAATATCGCGAAAAAGCTAAATTTCAACAGAGAAACTGTGGATGGTGGTCCTTATCAGTGTAAAGGAAGTCACGCATACACAATCCAAAAATGCATATTACATCAATTTTCAATGGGTGTGCAGGGTTTTGTGTACAGGGTATAATTCTCAAATAAGCTCTCAATAGAGTTTTCAGATACACCCTAATTTCATGGAAGACCCAAAGTAGGCAGGAGGTAAGCCTTGACAACAATCGACATCCAGTGCTTCGGAACGAAGCTGGAAGTGTTAGGAACCGGAATCTCCATTTTGTGTATGTGTGTGTGTGTTCGGAATAACGTGTGATGCGATGTATTTCGTCACGGTATATTTCACGTTTTCTTCACTTATAAGCGTCAAGAAAACATCGTAGCATGCACGACATACCATGCTGTTGACGATCCTTAACACTTCTGACATCGCGCCAAAGGTTTCCATGTTCAATGCTGTCAAGGCTTATCGTTTGCCTGCTTTGGACCAGCTCTCACATATAAGCGAGAG
The DNA here is from genome assembly GCF_964235325.1 of Thermobia domestica. Taxonomy (NCBI): domain Eukaryota; kingdom Metazoa; phylum Arthropoda; class Insecta; order Zygentoma; family Lepismatidae; genus Thermobia; species Thermobia domestica. Next base: position 241,582,596 of record NC_137460.1, on the reverse strand, counting down.
AAAAATGAAGTGACTAGGTCAGTCTATCTCAAAGGTAGGAAAGCATATAAGCAAGCTGTTAATGAAGTGAGAAAGCAGTATACTTCGACAAAAATCGAATCGTCTGTTAATAAGTGTAAACAAGCTTGGAATGTAATTAGTACTGTAGTTAAGAGTAATCGGATCTGCGTTTATCCCCATTTAGAAGATTTTAGTAATTACTTCGTGAACTCTGTAGATGAGGTACACAATATTGACAAACCTGATGTAACGGCAGTCAATCTCATGGAACAATCTGTAAATCCTATACAGGATAATTTTGTATTCAGAAATATATCTCCCCAAGTAGTTCTCAACATTGTAAATAACTAAAAGTATTCAAACAGCGTTGATGTTTATGGATTATCGAGTAATGTAATTAAAAGTGTTATTGATTGTATTGTTCTGCCGCTTACCCATTGCATTAATCAAAGTCCAACACAGGGAATCTTTCCCGAAGTTGTAAAATTATCACGAGTTGTGCCTGTGTATAAAAACGGACCCGAGAATTGTCCATCTATTTATCGACCAATTTTTCTGGCACCAGTCTTCTCAAAAACTCTTGAAACTGTGATATACATGCAATTATGTGATTACCTTGATAAGCATAACGTAATTAGTGATTCATAGTTTGGTTTTGTAAAGGGTAGATCTACTGTTGGAGTGATCGATTCGTTATTAGAGGCTTTGAAAATAAGGATTTTGTTCAGGTAACACTTTGTGATTTAAGCAAAGCCTTTGATTGTGTTGAACAAAAACTAGCGTACTACGTATCAAGGGCTTAAGTTTTAGATTATTCATATCTTACTTAGAAAACAGTAAGCAAATGGTTTTTGTAAATAGCAATAAATCTGGTACTGCATCACTTAAGTACGGAGTACCCCAAGGTTCAGTACTTGGGCCACTTTTATTTTTATTAATGATAAATGATCTACCTTACTTTTTATCTGCTTACTCTATACTATATGGTGACGATACCACCTTCCCAAATACTAGTCTTGATCTTAGTACACTTAATGCTTTAACTGAAAATACATGGGATCAGATAGTGATATGGTTTAAGGCTAATGGTTTCTTAATTAGAATAAAACTCAACATATGACTTTTATTTTAAAATAAGTGCCTGTTGAGAATAACTCAAAATGAGTAAAGTTTCTAAGTATCTATACTGACAACAAGTTACTGTGGAAACAGCATATTAACAATATTTCTGGGAGACTTTCAAGAGTAATATATCTGTTAAAACAACTAAAAAATCATGTTCCTGATAACTGTCAGATCAGCTTACTTTTTTTTTTTTTTTCAGAATATAATTTTGTATGCTACACCTTGTGTATATTATTTTGGGGTAACAATTGTCACGTAAATAGCATTCTTCTAATACAGAAAAAAGCCATCAGAATTATTTCAAACGCAGACAAATTAGCCCATTGCAGACCTTTGTTTATCAATCTTAAAATTATGACAATAATCAATCTATACATTTACACAGCAGTGGCGTCTCGTGAGGTGGATGTTAGGGCGTTGGTAAGAAAGAAAAAAATATATTAATCTTCACAACCATAGGCGAAACTAGAGGGGACCCCCTCTTTCCAAAAGCAAAGTTGGGCCGACTCACATTTTTTTTTTCTGATCGAAAATAATGTGATAAGTTATCCTCAATTTACGCATAACTATTTTAGTAGCGTTTGCATTCGACATACGGTGACTATACTTTGCCCACCCATCGATTTCTTGAATATAGTCTGTACCTGGAAGTTCTCGCAATTTTCGAAAGTAAGGGACCATGGCCATCCCCAGCAAAATGTCCTAGTTACACCAATGCCTACAACCTATAAATAGCAATTTTCTTCTAACAATTTAGTCTGGAAATTATAGAGATGAATTAAGGAGGATGTTATTACGTAAGCAATACATTTAATGAGAATAATTATATAAGGAAAATATACCTTCAAAATATGAAACTGAAGATCAAAAACAAGCAAATATGAAACTGAAAATCAAAATCAAAATCAATTTACTTACAATTACTTGAATTCCAGCTCGAGTCGTCTTTCTTCTGTAGAAACCTCTGGATCACTGCATCATAGAATTTTGATTTATCTCCCTCTCGTAACTTGGATAACAGTTCACTTTCGATGGAAATGAGGCTTAAATTCGTAATTCGGTGCTCGGTCTGACTAGCGCGGCAGAACGTGTGAATCCTTTTCAGCGACGCAAACGATCTCTCGACAGATGATATTGTGGAAGGTACTGTTGCAATCAGCATAGCTAACTTATAAATCTCCGTGAATCCACTCACTAGATTCATATCCATCAAATATTGAATGATCTCAATGGGCGTTTTATTTGATTCCTCATTGGAAGCGTACCACACATGTAGTTCATTTTGTAGTTTGGACAAATTAAAAACACCACCATAAACTACCTGCAGCTTTTTTTTTTTTTTTTTTTTTTTTTTTTTTTTTTTGACAAATCGTGAGGAAAGTTTACTCGTTTGTTGAAGAACTTCAGTTTAGATGGGTTTAGGAGATCAAAATACTGCAATTTTTCGAAAGACGCCAATCTAATTGTAATCTGATTACTGATGTTGTCAATGATTTCAAAGTACAGTCTCCGACAATGATCTTTCTGTGATTCATCATTTAATCTCCTTCTTTTTATCTGAATCACTTCTTCGTCCCCTACATCTCTATCAATAGAAGACCAGACTATTTCAAAATTCTCTCTTTCCTTTTGCAGTTGGTTTTGAAATTCAGTAATTTTATTACTGCAGTATAAAATATCAACATCCCTAGACTGGAATATATTGAACAATATATCTGAGAAAACAAGTAAATTGGACAAAACTTTATTAAAAATATATTTTCAAAATTCCTTAGGAAGCTAGCAAATCCTCTGCCTGTCATTGCAGTTAAATTGTCGAAGTCTCCACTTTCACTAACATGATCAAAAAAACATAATCAATGATTCTCTGTTTTCACTGACCGTATGAATAAGTCTAGAGGTAAAATTCCATCGAGTACAAGATAATGATGGTAATTTTTTTGACATGAAAGCAGAAAGTTCGTGCAACCTCTTTGGGGAATGAGAAAAAAGGCAGGCAGTGATTTAAGACCGCAAAAAATGCTTTAAGCTCTTTGTTGCATTTCAATGACTGTTGCAAAACTAAATTCATTACATGAGCATAGAAATGCGTAAAGAGAGCTTTAGGATACTTTTCCAACACTTTGCTTTGAAGGCCATTGAGATGGCCGCTCATCACCGAAGACCCATCGTATGTCTGAGCAATTAATTTGTCCGCGCATTTATAGGTATTCATTAGCATGATTGAAAAGCGCCGCTGCAGTTTTATCAGCACTCATGTCATGAAATCCAAGAAATCGTTCTACGATTTTTTTTTCTCCGTCGCCGAAAAATATCGTAAAACAGTTGACAATTGCGATTTATTGCTTACATCTGAAGTTTCGTCAAGCATAATAGCTACAAACTCTGTGTTCTGAATTTCGCGGTAAATTTCGTCCCTCAGTACATCGGCAACAGAATTTATCAAATCATTCTGAATGCTTGCTGAAGTTCAACGGAAAATTGAAGAAGTCTGTAAGTGTTCTTTTAATGTGGACTCAAACTCTGCACTTGCAATAAGAAATTCCACATAATTTCCCTTGTTTAGAGACGCTGCTTGCTCGTTATGAGATCTGAATGGTAGCTCCTGCTTTGCTAAATAGCAGACGGCATTAATCAACCTCTCTAATATTTCCCTATTCTTCTTTACTTTTTGTTGTGCAACTCAATGTCAGCCCTTCTTTGGAATCCAAAAGAACGACTATTGTTGTTGGAGTTGCAATAAAGGTATCAAATTTAAAAAAGCTAGAAAGATGCATTTCAGACTCACCATGCTTCTTCACTGCAGTATTAAGATGGTTCAAATCCTCGTACCCTTGATGATTCCACACATTTTTCTTAGTTGAAAATAGCAAACATGTCCAACAGTAAAATCTATTCACTACACTACACCCACAAAGCCAACCTGACATGTACAACTCCATTCGAAAATATCTCTCAAAACCAGCACCACTTTTTGCCCTTCACAAGAGTTGACATCGTGAGATTAGGACACGGTCGACCACGGTCAATTATTTGTTTTTCTCATTATAAGAAACTAATGAAAAAGGACTTTTTAATAGTTTTTGAATTACACTCTCACTAGTCATCTAAAAAGCTGAAACCACTACACTCGCAAACGCGAAAGACAAGGGGACACCCAGCATATATGTATAGCTTTGTAGCACAAAAAAAAAAAAAAAAAAAAAAAAAAAAAAAAGTAATGATTCTCCTGAATCGAACTTTTCTCGGCTACCTACTAATTTCAATATAATAGACCTATTTAAAAAATAATCTCAAAATGTAGCAAGTGAAACAAATCCTTTTTGCAGCATTCAGAGACAACAGAAAAAACGATGTTTTAAACAAAGAAAAAAGAATTACCAAGCACTCAAAGACAGTAATAGGGGGCCCGAAACCGTAAGTCTTGTGGATGAGTCACTAACCTAAGTGAATGAAAATTAGGGAAAGAAAAAGGTTGAATGGAAAACCGTTCTGTAGCTCAGCGTCGTTTTTATTTTTTCATCAACTGACCCTTCGAACACAATTTTATTGGATCGAGAAAATAATGGTGTTTCTTTTCACCGTGTTTCTTGCACATATTTTTGCAAGAAGTCGATTGAACCTTTAACTTATGAATTGAACGATATGTTTAACAATAATAATAATAAAAAAAATAGTCCGTAGATATCACACACACACAAAATTGCTTTCTGCATTGTTATATATATATATATATATATATATATATATATATATATATATATATATATATATATATATATATATATATATAAATCTGTACATCCACCGATAAATCTACAGACTTGGCAACGCTTTGAGACAAGCAGAAAACTCAAGGCGTTGAGTTCTTTTGGATCATAGAAGCATGAGGTGGGAAACACGAAGCGCATGCGCAATATGAGTCTCCTAAAGCGGCGAAAATACAGCCAAAGTGTTGCCAACGACTTACTCGCAGAGGTGCCTCCTCAAAGCATAACGGAGATCGTGTAGCTTTCCTCGGTTCTTTCGCACTTCAACAGTTGATTTTGTCCCGTTGATAAATGAAAAAAGTCCCTACTTCTCACGATCGTTTAATTAAATTAAAATACTCTTTTCTTAATTTTTCGTTGGGCGTTACCACACGACTTGCACACCTACAGAAGACGCTACTGTTACACAGTACTCCTCTATATAAAAAGTAATCACCAAAATTTACAACACCAAATAGACAAGATATGCATTCGTACAATACTAGAAGCAATAAACTCATAAATGTCCCATATCAACGACTGTCCAAATCGTTAAATAGTTATAAGACACTTGGACTAAAAGTGTATAACAAGTTGCCTGCAACATTAACAAGTAAACATATAGGTAGATTTAAAAGTATGTTATACATTTGGTTAGTTGTAACGCCCTTTTATTGTTTACAGGAATATTTTAATTGTTCAATAGAAATATAACGTACTTGCTAATCTCGTGTTGAGTTGGTATTAAAAATGCATATTATCATCATCATTTATTTTATAATGTCATTTCACCGTTAATTTAATTATAGATTATTATTCATTTATACTTATGTATCAATATTATATCTCATTTTGACGTTGCTATGTATCGCTTAACGACAATAAAATTCTTTATTATTATTATTATTATTATTATTATTATTATTATTATTATTATTATTAACATGAAGAACACAGAATGTTTCAACTATCTTCGCTTGCACAACCTACTGTCGCTGACGCGCCTACTCCGTTGGAACGCATCCCGTGCAGGCCCATAATTTTCGTCCTTCCCTTACTAGGTTAGATAACATTCGTGCTTTTTTTAGTAGCTACCTTGAACAAGTTGCTAGGACATTTTCTAATGAAAAAGTACATATTACATACATATTATTTGTGTTGAAACTAGTAAAAGCCAAAGGATGATGAGTTTATCGCATTTTTTAAAAAAAGAAAATACAACATTAACATTCCTAAAAGACAGTGGCCGATTTTCATGAAACGTAACGTGACCTATCTCAATGGCCTATCTCTCCGCTGAAAAATCAGTCAAACGCTTAAAGGCGAATTCATTCAATTTTGAAAAATTAAACATGGTTGATTATACTTTTCTTACTATTAATCATGGAGTGACAATTATCAAGGGAAAAGGTACGGTTAAGCAACGACCAAGCAGTTAAGCAGTTGGGGTTAAGCAACGACCAAGAATGTTATAAATAGAGGATCTGCCCATATGTATCTTCATCCTATTAAATCGATGAAGCCAAAAAACAACCGAGCATCGGCACGTCTGATTGGCTACTCTCGTATCTGGCATAGTCTGATTGACTACTTTCGTTTCCGCCATGATTGTTGGCTCAAAACATTGCGATCTTATTGGGTGGAGTGGGCAGAGTAGGGGTGGCGAAGCTGTGACGTATGGCTTCAAGATTTTGTTGTAAGGGCAAATCCTCTATTTTATAAGATCCTTGGCAACGGCTTTAAAAATAATTTCTTCTCATTACATATTACGCCTAAGGATAGTCATTATCACAGTTCTGATATGAAAGCTAGTCTTGCCTTCGTCACAGACAAATTCCAGTGCAACTAGCTCTTTTATCATTATTTCTTGATTTTCCTTCTACATCTGTTAAAAACTAAAAGAAAAAGAAAAAAACTTGTTTCCCCTTCAATGATAAGGAATTTGTCTGTGACGAAGGCAAGACTAGCTTTCATATCAAAACTGTGATAATTAACTAAATTAAACAGGTGTTCGCTACTGTTCGAGAATTGAGTTCTTGTATTTGACCACAATCAAGTAATGCATGCTGGGATTTGTTTGATCATTTGCTCTAGCCCTGTCGATGTGACATTAAACTAATGCGACCTAAAGATAATTTATGAATGTAGTATTCAAATAAAAGGTCACCTTAGTAAATTAAACTACTATTATTATGAGGTTTCTTTCCAACAAGAAATATTTATTTTAAATAACATAGTTATGACAAGTTTGCCGCTCCGAGCAAATGCACGTGTTGCATATATGGTAGAGTCGGTCCTGTTAAACACTTACAGACTTTTCGTCACAGAATAGATTGCGATGGAAAAAAATATGAAGTTCTATTGATACATGCAATTCTCTATAAGGTTAGAAAATAATCCTTTTGTTTGGAGTTGAAATAAGTCAAGAATAATGAGGTAAAATCAACCCGAACTTGGAACTTTACATACCCATTGTATATACATAATGAGATACACATTGTATATACATAATGTGATAACAAAACTATTTTTCACTATAACTTTCCTAAAAGTTATTCAGTTTTGATGCTTTACGCCGTGTAGTTTTTCAAATATAGCTTTTTCGATCAGCCTCATTATTTGGAGTTGAAGTCGGCCATGGATAAGGTATAAATTCATCCTAACAAGAAGGTTTCTTCTTTTACGTAAAATGATACGGAAATAATTTTCCAAAATAACTTTCGTAAAATTATTTGATTTCGATGTAATTTTGTCTATATTTTCTTTAAAACTTTCCAATCATTACCACTGTAAAAAAGATAAAGAATAAGCAGAGAATTCAACCCTCTTCGTCTCCTTGGCATTAAAAATCTTTTCAATGATAAAGTTCCCATTTTTTAATTTTTTTTTTTTTTAATTTTATGAAATGCAGCGTGATTTTCTTTTAGACTTCAGACCTAGCAGTATTATTTTCATTTAAAGTAGTAAGAGACATAGGATGAACACAACCAATATGTAAACAAACAAACAAACAAAAGCACGCTCGATAGTAACTTTCTATTACCATACCATCCTTAGTTTGTAACACTAAATAATAAATGTGATATTATAAATTTTCGTTTAACATGTAGGTAACAAATGTGTAATTAACTAACTCTATGACCTATGAAACTCGAAGGTTCAATGCCGCGTTCACAAAAGCTCTCCATTGACTTCTATCCTTAACCAACTGCATCCAGTTTCTACTTTGTATTCCTATCTCTGTGAGATCCATCTTGATATTGTCCTTTCATCTGCGCCTAGGTCTTCCTAATGGTCGTTTTCCGATTGGATCTCCAGTTAAAACTTTGAAAGGGTTCCTACTTTCTTCCATCTTGACTACATGACCTGCCCACGTGGTGGTGCGGACAAAATCCAAGCAACAGTATCATGTGCGTAGCTGTAGTATGTGTCTGTGGACACCCTAATTAAATTGTATGATTGCTTCTTTCTTCAATTGTCATGCATTCTAAAGTTCTATCTGTAATTCTTTAATTTATTGAAATAACATTTCATTTACTTTTAAAGAATTTAAAATCCAATAAAACAAGTAGGTTTGTCACACTATGAATGCAGAAGAGCTTTAATTACTTATCACATCCATATGAAGAGTTATGTTTTAATTGTCCTGCGAAACGTCAGTTATACTTGTCAAAATAACCAATAACTGAGTTTACATTAAAACCAACAAGCCAATGGAATTTCGAGTTTTGTCCTCATTAGCCAATGAACGCTTGAGTTTTGTTTACATCTAAAATTTGAACTTTCACTTTCTATAAAATGAAGTGAAATTTTGTGATTTGCAGCAGAAAATGGAACTGATAACGTCGAACAAATGTGATTCTAAATTGTGTTTGAATGGTTATATCTATACAAAAGGTTATATCTCAAAGAATTCTATTCGCTGGAGCTGTGTGCAGAGAAAAACAAACGCATGTAATGGAGCTGTCACGACTGATAATGAGGTGGGTTGAATATAGTGGATTTTTTAATGCTTGTTATCTATCGTCACTATATAATAATAGCATTGTAAGTAAATAGTAAGAGTTAGTAATTCTTAGGAAATTTGATGATAGGGAATTTAGGAAGATCATATTTTTCTTATTTTAAGTCATTCTTTTGTCATTTTTCCTAAGTTTCGGTAATTTGTTCGTTATTTTTTGTCTTCGGTAATTTTTAATTATTGTTTGTCATTCTTCTAATTTTTGGTTATATTCTCAACACAGGACTTCTCCTTCTGAGGTAGGCAGAGATGCGAGAAATTAGTACATTTTATACGGAATAATTTACTGTTTTTGTCTTATTCATTAAGTCGTTTAAATTAATATTTTGTTATTTCCATTCAAAATCAAACTTATATATACTTTTTAGGTTATATATCTATATTTTTAGGTCATGAACTTCCGCTCCCTAGTTATAAGTTTATTTGTATTAGAAAATATTAAATAGTGATACTACAAGATAATTTCAAAAAGATGGAATTAAAACATGGAAATTAGATTTTATGGAAAATGTGTCTTTCTGTCAAACATTACAGACATTTGTTTCTTAGTTTACAATTTTTGTTTTTACATTTCTTTTTTCTAGATTCCGGAGCCAAGCAATTCCGTAGAACATAATCATCCCAGTAAGGAATAAGCTATTACAGCCTGCAAATTACGAATATAGATGAAGATGGAGGCTACGAACTTAACGTCTAGACCCATTAAAGTTATCGCAAATAATTTGCGGTATGTACAAAAGGATGTGATGCCTCACATTTGTAAAGTTTCTTCTGTTCAGAGAGATCTTCGAAGGCATAAGAGAGGCACACTTCCAAAAGAACCAGCCACATTACACGATCTGCTTTTAGAAGGTGATTGGACAAGTGGGGGAATTAATTCCGTCATTCTTTATCCACGATAGTGGGCCTGCTGCTACAAGAAGAGTAGTGTTTTTCACTACTGAAGAATGTTTGAGGCTTCCCGCGTCATCGGACAGGATCAAGTTCTGGCAGCCACAGTGATAGAGCAGGCAAAATTTGATGAACCACCAAAGAAAAGAGTAAAAAAGTCAACAGTTCAGTTTTAAAGAAGAATTCAGAATTTGTGCACTAGACTAATTGACAAACAACTAAGTGTAAGTGATTTTCTGAAAACTGGATACATATACACTCGTATACATTTAGATTGAAACACACTTAGTGTGTGATTGACGTACATTAAGTTGTAAAAGTGTATTTTCATCTCAATTTTATTATATATAATAGATTTGAGACACACAGCGTATTGTTGTAAGACCATTCGTTGAAGTATTTTAATTTCATCCTTATCAGGTGGCATACAGAAATTTTGATTTGTTTGTTGGTATGGTAGTGTTTTATGAATATTTTTTAAAAATAATTCTGATATACTGATCAAATTTTCGTCGGAAATGATCAAACTGTGAAACATGTACGGTAGTTGTAGCATGCTGAGTTTTTTTAGTTTTCGTGTTTCGCGTATATATTCTAAATAAGTAAAATATAGATGTATCTACCAAGATCAAAATGTGAATATGGTAATGGTAGAATGTTCAGTATTTCTTTTCATTTTTTAATCCGTTGCCACCCACCATTTATTAAGTTTAAATGCTATTGAAGTGTGTTTTTCTAATAATATAACAATATGTGCGGATTAAATAATGTAAAAGTGTTATCTAGAAAATCGAAATGTGAAAATGTGTCTCGACCAATTAAATGAAAATGTATATGTTATTGGTTATTTTGACAAGTGCAACTGATGTAAATACTTTGAAAGTAGAGAAGTAAATTTGTTTTTATCTAAATTGTATCTTTTTAATTTTATTTCTACTTTAATTTTTTATGAATAGAATTAAGTGTACTCTTTTTAAGACTGGGCTGCTTTACTGTTATTTGTTATATCTGATTTAGCAAGTCAGTGCTTTCATTTTCTAGTTGATTTATGTGAGTATACTCTTTTTAGTCAAAATATTTCTTATCACCCTAAATTAGATCCACCTGGGCATGTCCTAGTAGTAGCCAGAATATTTTATGAGTATAATTAAACCTCATCTGCACTCATACTGTGACAATCTTACATGTCTTATTGGATTTTCAGTTCTTTAAGAGTAAATGAAATGTTATTTCAATAAATTGAAGAATTACAGATAAAACTTTAGAAAGCATGACAATTGAAGAAAGAAACGAACATACAATTTAATTAGGGCGTTCACAGGCACATACCACAGCTATGCACATGATACTGTTGCGTGGATTTTGTCCTACACTCGTCCAACTGAGCTGCCTAGATTTGATCACCCTAACACTATTTGGTATAGAAATGTGTAATTTTCTGGCGTAAATAAGTAATTACCATTAAAAAATATAACTATTGGATTGGCAACACTTCTGATCTGGTGATATTGCACAGTACGTCAGAGAATGTCCTCCTGTGATATTGCACAGTATATCTTCCTGACGATATTTTCACGGTGTGAGATTTCAGTGTCTTTTGTTTATTAGTTTAAATGTTACAAGGATGCTTCAACATAAATGGTCCCCACCTATATATATAGGGTGTGTCAAAAGTCCCCTGATACATGGTAACTCTGTTATTATCAGAGTTACTACAAAATGTAAGAGGGGAAACCATCTCCAAATATGATGTTTTCAATTTAAAGTGAAGGACTCTTTATACGTCCAACGTTAAATGGGAATGAATGGTGGGTGAAACGGGAATGAATGGTAAAATCTCAAATGAGAATCCCAGTTTTACTTGCAATAGGTATGGTTTGTCCGAAACACTTGTGGTGTGTACAAGTGACTGTTACTGTAATGAACCAATATTGTGCAGACGACTTTTGAGCAAAACGAACGTTTGTACACATTGTTCGACAAATTTACTTCGCATTTCAGTTGGTTCAGTTTTGCACAAATCATAATCATTGCCTGCAATCAAAATGGAAGGTACCATTTAACGAGAATTTTACCTACTTTTTCCCATTACAGACATCTATTTCTTATAGAAACACATTTCAGATAATTTTGTTGTATAGATACAATTTGCAAAAACTAAGGTTCTCAATTGCAATTTCACCATTCCTTCCCGTCCTGCTTCACCCACTTACGGAGGAGGTTGGAACGATGATTTTCTAGGAATTAATTTCTTCCCTTTGCATTATGGCACTTTTACTCTAATCATCTTCTCCTCTGTTGCAACATTCTCGAGCCGTGGAATGATAAATACCCTCTGTAATATCGTATACGAGTTTTATTCTGTTCATTTATCTCCAACCGTTTTCATACTAGTGGTACTGGACGTTTTATCTGATACAAACACCATATCTTAGCGGCCATTTTAAAAACGGTGCATTGTGATACATATGAACAATCTTGTACCACAACGCTGTTTAGTGTATGAAGATCTATCAAACGATGTATCACTTGACCCATATTTTCGTTTAAAATTTCTAAGTTTGGCCTGGACCCCCATGAAAGGCGGCTCTGGGGGTGCACCGCGACAACATCATTCGATTTGCCACATGGCTTTTGAGTTTTTGTTTGGTTCATTTATGTTGAACCGTATTGATAGTAGTGGTACTGGACGTTTATCTGATACAGGTAACATATCTTGGCGGTCATTTTGAATACGGTGAATGATATGAAAAATCTTTTGCCACAACGCTTTTTAGTTTTTAAATATTAATCGAACGATGTGTCACTCGCCCCATGTTTCCATATAAAATTTTAAAATTGGGCCCCGGGCCCCATGGAGAGCGGCCCTGAGAAGCACCACGACATCACCATTCGATTTGCCCCATGGTATTTCATGGTATTTACTATTTTAGTTTTTGTTCAGTTCATTTATGTTTAACCGTTTTCGAGATATCTTTGTGGAAAGATTAAAATGGAGAACCCTATATATTCAGAAATAAACTTCTGAATGAATCATTACATAATTTTCCAACCGCATATTTACGTATTCATGAGGAAAATAACAGAAATAAAGTTCAGAATCAACAACACAGATAGGGAGCAGAGTATGAAATTAAGTGATATTTGAATTATTATCTTATTGTTTTCTTTAAATAATTGAATGAACTCTAAAATGAAGTTTAATAATGACATTTACTTTCTCTATGCAATCAATTTAACACTGTAAGCGACCCAGTGATAAATTTTGAAACACAATGGTGGCACCCCTGGTTGCTCGTGAAAGTTTATTTGGCTCTTTTAGTTTACACTTTCATATACCATGTATAAAAAAAGTTTTAAATACATTTCAAAGTAATATAATACAAAATTGACTTATAGGTCTCTGAGTCCTTGTGTTTCTCATACCGTTTCTGAAACCCATGTTTCGGTTAAAGTGTTATATATCACTGATTTGTATGAATAATATTCCTTAGTTCAACTCTGGCAATGATGATTGACTCAAGGATTTGTCTCGCTAAACTTCTAAGTAGAGGGTAACCAATGGTACCGCAAATATTTTGATCTTTAATTACAATTTCCTCCATATTAATGTATTTTATAGGGCAAGAGCTATAATGCTGCTCTCATCAGACGAATATCTCAATATCGAGTAATCAATCATTGCTCAAATTATTGTTGTAATGAAGATTAGGGATATTCAGAAGAGATGAATACATTTCTATAATCTATATTGGAATATCTTTTATAAATTTTCTGGGCTAAAGGAACACAAGGTTTGAAAGTTTATAGGAGATGATACTACAGTTTTGCTTTAGAGGATATACTCTAAAAAGCAGGGTTGGCAACAGAGAAGCAGATGTATCTTGAAGCATAATTTTGAATGGGGGGGGGAGGGGAGATTTTTGGGGTTAAAATTAGTACTTTCTCGCTACATTTTCTGTATTTTTTGTTTGTTCAGGTTAGGTAGGTTAACTTAGTACTTACCGTCACGGTTTGTACAGATTGGCTTTCTCGTTATATTTTCTGTTTCTTCAGATTATGGGTTAGGTTAGGTTACGTTAACTTAGTACTTACCTTCACTTAGTTATTACATTTCCGTAATATCAACCCATTTCCCCTGTAAACATTGTGTTTTCTAGCTGACTTTGGCCCTCCAAATCAAAAAGTTTTCCGTATTTTAACACTGTAAGTGTAAATTTTCCCAATCGCTTTTCTTTCCTATATCAACTGATCTCTAGTACATTTTTCTTTTTATTATCAGCAGATACAGTTACAGAGACGTATACGAAAGCAGTTTTTGATATAAAAGCTTAACTACACACATGTTAAGTATTACATTGAGGAGTTAGATGTTCTGTTAGTCTACGATGGGACAGGAAGTAGGCTCAAAGGTGTGGTACTATTTAAAGCACTATAATTATAAAGAAAGGAAAGCAGACAACATTAGAATACAAATCAGTCTTTACTAGTTATACATATGTCACATTTTCATACACCTACAATCAATATTTAATGTTAGTAGTCAATATCCACAAGTTTCTTTAAAAGACACGCGTACCTTCGACTCGTCACTACAGGGAAAGCGGCACACTTCAGTAGCGTTCTTCCTCCCAACAGTTTCTAGATGACAAATAGCTTCTCAGACTTAACTAAAGTATTCTTCAAAAATGAACAAATACATAAATCTGGACTCAGACGAAAGCCTGTGTGGAAAAAGAAACACGTATTTTTATATAATTATAACTGATGCAAGACATAATACACAATCACTTAATTATTCTAATCTAGTAATTTCGATTTACTTGAAAAAAATCATGAATAGTAGAGGATGATCACAGAAATGTTCCATCACAATGAATTCAAGAAAAGCACTTACAGAACTTAATATTCATGTTATGCAAGACGTCTTTACAAAGTTTCGGATCACATCTAGTTTCTTTGTGAAGTGATAAAAATAAAAAGGAAACAAAACTGAAAGATAAAAACAAAAGAACATGGCCTAGGCGCATAACTAAAAATACTAATTTTTTAAACTTAAAATGTAATTCAAAGTTACAACTTCCATCTATTGTCCATGAAACGTTGTTCTTGCGCAAAGTTGATGTTCTCTAGTAAGCACAGCAAATTTCTCGAATAAATTATAAAACATTGCTTCAATTGTTTACAACACGCCAAAATTCGAGTTTCATCAAAAATTCTTAGTTTTTATTGTGAAAGTCTCGAAGTATTATTATTATTATTATTATTATTATTATTATTATTATTATTATTATTATTATTATTATTATTATTATTATTATTATTATTATTATTATTTGATTTTTGCAAAGTTTGTTATTTCTTTCACTTCATGTAAATTATTACTTTTCCTGTAATAATTCGAAGTAGTAAGTTCTAATATTCCAATAGTGTTCTTTGGTTCCTATTGTGTTCTTTGTCGAAATGTTCGTCTTAGCGCTTGCAATATAAAACCATATTAAAAGTGCTTGAGAAATTTCACTTTTGGAATGATTGTTACAAATACTTCTGCAATTTGTTCAATGTATTCCACTGCCATTTCCTCGATAATCACATTTCTTGGACACAATATACAAGTTTTTTTTCCAACTAATTAGCACGAAGAAAATTTATATACATGTATCAATTTTTAGTTTATAGCTTTCTTTTCTTTCTGTTGGTGGGAAACTATATTGATCTCTTTAGCCATTTATCCTAAAGACAAATTTGTATCGGTTCTTTCGTCCAGTTTCAAATATGAATTTGATCTTTCAAATTTCAATAGGCCCTAATGGTTGAGAGAGGTCATGGAGAGTTCCTTAAATAATTTTGTACTGGCCTTATACGGTGGTGATAGCTATCTTATTAAAAAAAAAAAAAAAAAAAAGTATAAAATGGATATTAAACCAGCAGGAAGAAGAATAAAAGTCTGACTAAATACTTTTGTTTTCGCCTTATTTATGAAGCATTTTGATTATGTTAAGAATCTTATATAGGGAACGTTAAAAGATACATTTGCATCAGAATCAAGGAACATATTAAGAATATTAGTAATGAATTTCCTCAGAAGCGTAACTAAGGATGCATGGTCCTCCCCGTGAATATGTTAAAAGCTCGCCCCCAATTTTTCATCTAAAAATTTATACAGAAATTGAGAAGATATTTTGACTTTGGATGCTCCATATAATCAGTCATTACTTGCTCATATTAAACAAAAATTGCATAACTAAATACAACAACACACTGAGGAAGGCTATGTGATAATATGTATATATAACACACAATCATGTAACAGTTTCAATAGAATAACTCTATCTACATCAGGCTTCCATTTCTTCTGGCTACTTGGAAGTTCGTCGCCTCTTATATATTTTCCGGACATCAACTTTTAATTAGGCTCCGTATCTTCATTAAAAGAAGTAACACTTGTGTTCTTCACTTTTACTTGTACAGTTGCGCATTTGTCCAATTAAAAATATACGGTTTTTTTTCTCGATAAATTCTTGTCCTCTAATTATCCTTGTTATGTTCCCTTATTAATTTGTTCTCTTTCTTTCTTCTTCTTTAAGTAGAATCTTCTCCCATTCTTTGTTTATCACGAATCCTGTATTCCAATTTATCACTTTGTCTCCTGGCTTCTTTTCACTTTCTGACTAATATCCTGTTCTCTGCTTCTATGACCTCTGCTCCTTCCCACCCTATCTTGTGGTTTGTTTCTTTGTGATGCTTATGTATTTCGTTGTTGTCTCTTTTTAATCTTACGTCACCTTTGTGCTGTTTTGTCCTTTCTTCCATCTCCTTTCTTGTTTTTCCCATGTAGTCTGATGAAGACACAGTTATTGTGTTGAAACTGTTACGTGATTGTGTTTTTTATATTTTTATTTTCACATAGCCTTGCTCAGTGTGTTGCTGTGTTCAGATTAACAATATGGAAACAATGCGTAATAGAATAGTAATAAAAATTGCATATTATCATTATTATTAAGCCTAGTTTGATTTTATTCTCATTATTACCAAGCAATAAAGTAAAATATAATTCACTTTTAGCTGAAAACTATTGACTATTGATTGAAATGCCCTTTCTTCGAACTACAAAATAGGTTGATAGAAAGTATTAGAACTTTTTCCCCTCTTAGATACGGATTACAATGGAAAAGTTTTCATTACAACGATAAAAATCTGTAATGTCGCTTTCTTTTCATCCCCGCTCCTCATCACCAATGCCGAGAGAAGGGTGAATTTGGACTTAAATGGCATGGTAAATATCACTATTCATCCCAGTGACCCGAAAAACTATGGCTTGAAAACTAATATCTCTCGTTTCAATTTATTTTTACGTCATCCATTCTCACCTCCATCCATCACTCCTACTGGCGATAGAGGCTGAATTTGGACTTAAACTGCATCTGGAGTGTCACTATTCATATCATCACTCAAATTTTTGCGTAAATTATGTTCCCCGTTTCCAGTTTAAGATTCATTTTAATCAATTTTTGGAAGCTTAAGGTTGGTAATAATCCAAAGAATTATTTTAATTGATCCATTAAGTATTGCTTGACGTGATCAGAGAGAAACTCACGGTCACTTTTACGTAATAGATTATAAATTTTTTCCTGTCAATTATTCCAGCGTGTGTACAGCGTGTTCGCGTTAGCTAAATGGCTCTTAAGCACTAACCTGAAAATATAGAAGACTACAGAACAACATTGACAAACAAGAATTTTAGAAATGATCCAAAAAAAAAAAAAAAGGATCAAAATATTGCAATATTGGTCAAGAATTTTAGGAATAATCCCAAAAATGCATAAAAAGATTGCGATCTTGACCAATAATTAGTTTTTGGATCAGAGGCCACAAAATGTTTGAACAGACCCTAAATCGAGTTTTCGTATCTATTACGGCATAAGCACATCATACTGAGTTAAGTGATAGCTTGGGTTTGGCTACACTAGATGTAGTTCTCCAGATATAAGGCCTAGAAAAAAATTTTTGATTGAAATATATTGGATCTTTTGGTGCATGTTTGGATCAGGGGCCACAAAATTTTTGAACAGCCCCCCCCCTTTTTTTTTTCTTTTCTTTGCACATCATACTGAGTTAACCGATAGTTTAGGTTTGGCTACACTATGTGTAATACTCCAGATATAAGGCTCACAAGAAAATTTTTTGTTGAAACATATTGGATCTTTTGATCCAAAAAGTATAAAATAATGTGAAACCTAAAAAATGGATTTTAATATCGTAACATCGTAAAAATAATCTTCGAGACTTTTGGAGTGGGTCCTTCTGCATTGCGAGCTCGTTAGTTATGTCACTCAATTCCTTACTTCAGGGTTGTCTCAACGTTTAAAAAATAACGGTTTGCATTATGTAAAATTAGAAAAATTGCCAAAAAGTTAATGATAATAAATGAAAAAAGAAAGTAACCTAAGCCACTTAAAGTAAAACCAAGAACCTCCTATGATTAAATTTGGATTGCACCATACGTTTTTGAAATTCATATTAATTATTTTACCTGAACTAGTCTCTCGAAACAAATTAGATGTGAATTAAAGGCATGTGGAGAACAAAAATACTTATCTGCAGAGTTGTTAGATAAATGATTAAATACATTCTATTGAAATTTCTACTACAGCGCTAGAAGAAGCATAATAGAACTTTTGTACTCTTTGAAGATTAACTATCCTTAATTTGTATTTTTAATATTACACTAACTAAACTTCATACGTGAGTGAATTACACAAAAACTTGATAACGAACTAGAAAAGTATAAAACGTGAAGTGAAACCATATAATACTGTTGCATTGCAATTAAGAATAATACAAGAGAAGATCTGATGACGTACTTGTTTCACTAATGTCAATATAAAACTTTGTCAATCACATTCAATAAATTCTAATTGTTATCGTATAGTCATGCAAACAAAGAGTAATTGGGACCTAGAAGGTAAATTATTCAATCGTAAGTAAATCGTCTTGTAGCCTGTTTTATTAATTGTGTGAACAGGTCTGTAGGAAGAATGTAAGTTTTTAAGCTGAAAAATACGAAATTAGGAAGAATATACTGAAGATACTTAGCCGGTCTTCAGTTAGCCCATGAGTGGAAAGAAGGGTCGCGGAAGCTAACTGCTTTGCATCCACATTGTCTCACTATTACTTTATTGGAATATTTTATATGGTAAGTGAAATATAAAATGTACGTTACGAAAGTTGACAACATATTGGACTTAGAACATCACATAAAAGATGTATAAACTATGTCCCATTATAAACGCTGCACAACACATGCCGTGAAATCGACTATAGGGTAGGCATTCTTCGGAACACCGAGGGCCATGTACAAGTGTACTATTTTATGTTACATTAACACTTATTGAGTTATAGCAATGATATAATGCAATATTTCTCCCCCTTACTTTTCAAATGTTGGGGTTTCACGACGGACACAATGTATTTGTAACCTTTCACAATCGTTTTTCTTTCCTATATCAACTAATTTCTAGTAAATTCTCATTTTCATTCTCAGCAGCTACAGTTATGGAGAAGTATACGAAAGCAGTTTTTGATATGAAAGTTTAACTATATACATGTTAAGTATTACCTAAAGACGTTAAATGTGCGGTTAGTTTACAGTGGGATAGGAAGTAGGTACATAGACGTACTACTATTTGCAGCACTGTATGTATAAAGAAAGGAGGACAAAGAAGAAAGTAAACAAACAAACAGATATTAACAGTACTAATCAAAGCCTTTACTATTTTCTTAACATGCCACATTTTTATACAACCACACTTAATGCAGAACATTTAATGTTAGTAAACAATTTCTACACGCTTCTTTAAAAGATACGGGTACCTTCTTCAATCCGTCACTAGAGGGAAAGCGGCACACGCCGTCAGCAGCGTACTTTCTCCCAATAGCTTCTTGATTGAGAAATAGCTTCTGAGACTTAATTAAAGATCTTCAAAAATGAACAAATACATAAACTTGGAATCAATCGAAAGCAAGCCTGAGAAGAAAAAGAAACATGTATTTTTATATAATTAAAATCAATGCAAGACGTAACACACAATCGCTTAATTACAATTGCAAATTTTTATGATTTGGAAAACATTGATTAATACTAAAGGTTGATCCAAAAAATGTTTGTTTACAATGATCTGAAAATAAAATAAATTGAAAGAAAAACAAGAAAAATTATTACAAAATTACTATTCATGTTATGCTAGATGTTTCCGGAAAATTTCGCAGCAATCGAACCTCTTTGTAAGATAACAGGAATAAAAGTGAAAATAAAATTGCAAAGGAACACAGTCAAGCCAGATAATTACCGGTAGAAACACTACTTTTTACACTTAAAATCTAATCTAGTTTAACTAGCTAAGTTAAACTAAACTTAAACACTGTTAGGTTTACTATTCATACCCACTTAACACGCAAAATAAATACATTTGATATTTCACACCATAGACTCAGGCAAACCACTGCGGCATTTACAGTATTAGCACCAAGGTCATGGAATGCTCTACCAAATGTAGTAAAAGAAGCTAAAACATTTAATTCCTTCAAGAAAATGTTAAAAATGTATTTAGTCAGGCAACAAAATTTAAGTTCAGGTACCCATGATTTGTATTCTATCATTTCAAACACGTAAATGAAACCCGACTTGACTTGCTACACTTTTTTTATTATTAAATAATCATGCATTGTAGAAATATTTCATCACCCCCTCCCCCCCGCATTGTTAATGACAAGCATACCTTATTGCCTCTATGTTATAGATTGCTTTGTGTTCGTTTTCTTGTTTGTATTTGTATATTTTGTGTGTGTCCGTGTATTTTGTTAAAAGTACCACTGAATGTATTTATACAACTGCCATTTGTATAACTGAATGTATTTTCTTAACAAGGGTTAGATGGAAGAGCAACAATATGCTGAATCTCGCCCGCTTGAATAAAGTCTTTTTCAATTCAATTTAATAAAATGTACGTCAGAGTTACCGTTTCCATCTATTGCGCATCGAACATTGTTGTTGTGCAAAATTGCAAACCTCCGATTTACTATTATGCGCACCAAGTATTTCGAATAATTAAAAAAAGTGACTCAAATGTTTATAACTCTTCTAAATCCAAGTTTTATCAGGAAGTGTTAGTTTTTTTGTAACAGGTCCCCAACATATCTATTTTAAAACTATTATTTGATTTTTGGTAACTTTTTATTTATTTCACATCACGTAAATCATTACTTTTTCTATGCTGAGAAATAAAGGTAGTGTGTTTATTTCTAATATTTCTAATAGATTCCTAGATTCTGGTAAATATGTTCTTTTTACAGTTCCACGTAAACCACGTAAAACAGACTTGCGAGATACCAATGTTTAGTAATGACTGTTGAGAATACCTTTGTAACTTTTTAGATGTTCTTCACTTCCTTTCATTTGATAATGATACTTTTCGACATTATCTGATTATTTTTTTCTTTCAAATGAATAATACTAAAAAGAATTCGAGACATCTATCCACTTTTGTGTATAGGTTATTCCTTTCTTAGGTAGTGGGGAACCGTTGATCTCTCCCAAGTATTAATCGTAAAGGCAAATATGTACCTGGTCTTTTGTCCCTTTTCAAATATGAATCTTATTTTGTAATTTTTAATAAGTGGTTGAGAGAGATCGTGAAGATTTCTGAGAGTGAAACAACAGATTGTACACATAAAATGGATAGGAGTATTGACTGTTTACAATGTTAATAGTACTTAGTACTTTGAAAACATATTTTAGAAGATTTGGTATAAAATGCATATCAAACAAGGCAAGAAGGTAGATAAAAATCTGACTAAGTACATTTTTTAGGCTTATTTGTAAAATAGTGGTATTTGTGAAGTATTGTGTTTATGTAATAAATCTCATATTGGAAACACTAAAACGAACATTTCTACCAGAATCAACGTAAGTTTTAGGTATATTAGAAATAAATTTCTTACTTCGGGAGTGTCTCAGGATTTAAAAGGGAGTGATTTGTATAATGTAAAGTAAAAGAATATCAAACATTATTATTATTATTATTATTATTATTATTATTATTATTATTATTATTATTATTATTATTATTATTATTAATAGTGAAAGGTAAGTAATAAAAATGACTTAAAACCAACAACCTCCTATGATTAAATTTGGATTCCACTTACGTTCGTTAAATGCGTGTTAAATATTTTATCTTTTATTTGAACTAGTTCTCTTCAAACAATATGCTGGCACATTCATGAATTCTAACAATCATTTTATTTACATGCAATTTTGATTCCTGAAAATTCCTTATACTTGCTAACCTTCGGCACTCCCCCATAGCCTTGATCACGGCGGATAAAAACAGGAGGAATACAAAAGAAATTAAATCATTGGGGTAGAGTAGTGCGATGAACACCTTGTCGCAGTCACACGTCGAGTATTAACCAGCGAACTGTGAAATGGTGGATTCAATCTGTTTTAGATGTTTTGAAAGGCTTGAAACCAGGTGTTCGAATTTAGAATACCTGACATGCTCTTTTAAGTACTTGTACCTTTAAGTTCTCTTTTGTTATGCCTAACCCTCATTTTCATTAAGGTCAGTATAATAATTCCTAAATTGAGTGATAATCTTTATAACGTTTTTGAGAGGCTTCAATGCTTTGCGGAAACCGTACTGAGTAAAAATCTTAATTATTGG
Organism: Thermobia domestica; assembly: GCF_964235325.1. NCBI lineage: Eukaryota > Metazoa > Arthropoda > Insecta > Zygentoma > Lepismatidae > Thermobia > Thermobia domestica. Next base: position 241,560,085 of record NC_137460.1, on the reverse strand, counting down.
AGTTTTCAATCTGAGAAATATAGATAGTCTGTCCCAGTTTTTGTCAATGTTCTCAGTTTCAGGTCTGTCAAAACGTGTATTCCTTCTAAGATGATTATACCAACTGAATAGTGTGGAAACAGGACATCCACTCATGCTATGTACCCTTGTTACAACTTATTGAAACAAGGAAACAAATTTTTACGTGAACTACTCGTATGCATAACAAAAATGCTTATATTTAGAGCTATTAAATTAATAGATAAATATATTCTACTTAATTGTTACTACAGTACTAGAACAAACATAATCGGGATTTTCTCACTCTTTAGATATCAAACTATCCTTAACACCTTTTGGACGAGTGTCACGAATTCGTGACGTACTATTGAGTGCTTGTGAGAGTTGGGGTGTAGCGGTGGTCGTAGATGCCAATTGCAAGGAATTCCCAACGTACCCCTACGTACCTGAAATTGAGGGTGAGGATTTTGGCGGGAATAGAGCAACATGTTCCCGCGTTTTTGTTGGTTTCATCTTTTGTTTCTCTGGGAAACAGTGCTTATAATATTTAAAAATGTAGGACCCTTATGAATGGTCAAAGGGTACAGGAAAGCAACGATGCTCATTTTGGACCAAACGTTTTTCCAGATATTACAGTAAGATTGTTGGACGCTTTTCCTAAATACACTAGAAATACATAGTAATAAAGTACTTTTTAATTAGTAAAGGGTTAGTATTTTGTTTGTTTCAGTCGTACGCTAACTAAGCTTAATAAGCGAGTTAATTGCAGAAACAACTACAAGTAGCTAGAAAAACAATAGTCGTGATGTCTAACCACATAATACTGATATATTGCAATCAAGATTAATACAAAAGAATAGAAATCTTATGATATGCTCCTTTGAAGGCATCAATTTAAATCCTTGTATACCACATTCAGTAAATCTCTGACCGTAATCATATTCAGGCAAGTGATGCAATACATTTAAACTAGAAGCTAAATTATGCAAATATATGTAATTTAAATATTAATACTAATTTTATAATTAGTAATAATTTATACGTATGTTGATATTATGAATAGAATAAACTTTACACAATTCTTGGAACCTATTTTGATAGTTGTAAAAAAAAAAAAAAAAAAAAAAAAAAAAAAAAAAAAAAAAAAAAAAAACTGGTAACACTTTAATAATTATTCAACTGAAAAATATGAAAGTAAAAAAAATCCTAAGAATACGACTAATAACTAGTGAAGCTTGTGAAAAATAAACAAATTATAAGCAGAATAATATTTATATAATAAAAAATGATTGTCTCCATTTTTTAAAATATCCTTTTGATATAGGTCTCTTTTTTTATGGTAACAGTATTAGCTAATAAATGAAATCAGGGGAGAAAAATACGAAGAAGCAGAAGCATTACTCAACAATATCAACAATAGAAATAACCAGTTGAGAATGCTCCAAAAGGCATTGCCAGAACAAACTTAAAAAGAGTTAATTTTTCTTACTAACTTCTAAGACCTTATACTAATTGTTCTATGTACTTTATTATTATACTTATTAAACAATTCTTATAATATACTGCATTTATCCATTTATAATTTCCTTGAGTACTCAATTTTTCTACATGTTTTGTTTAAAGGCTCTGTCAAAACGTTCTACCATATGTTGTTTTGAGTTGAGTTGAATTTAGTTTAGCGTCCCTTTCAGCAGCGAGGCTATATGAGACGTGGACCTACTGATGAACGTGGAATCCAAACCACATAAGCTCCCGCCGGGAATCGAACCCGGATCTCATATGTTGTTTTATGAAGACTCATGCTCAAAATTGAAAAATTAGCAAAATATTATCTCTCTACGACTTACGTTTCCTGAGATGGATCCTTAAATCTCCCAGTTCGATAGTGGCCACCGGTTACTATTTGGTACCAAAATATTCACCACCCTCTTAGGTATTAATCAACCCAATATCATCTATCTATGACTTACGGTTCCCGAGATATAGCTCCTTAAATCTCCCAATATCGGAACTTTTTTGGCTAATATCTCGGGAACGGTAAGAGTGACGCGAAAAATTCCATCACTTTCTCAGATAGGTTTTGATGCTCTATCCAATGGAGGGCTCAAAATTGAAACATTCACAAATAACACACACACGTACACATAGACAGAGAATTTAGTAACGAGCTTTTAAAGTTCATTGAAAATCGAATTTTCAAATAACATACATTATCATGTTTACGTCAGCTTCTGGCTTTCACTCGTGATAGGCACAAAATATATTAATTTACGAGAGACTGTGAAGTAAAAAACTACTAAAATACTACTACTACTACTACTACTATTACTACTACTACTACTACTACTACTACTACTACTACTACTACTAATAATAATAATAATAATAAACTAGTCATGAAAGTATACGTCCAATATTATAAAATTACCTTAATTTTCACGATTATATATCATTAAAATAGTCTGGTAAATAGCTTTGAAGTAAAGGTTCTAAGTTTCATTACGTTATTTTTAAACGAATAGAATTAACAAACTGAATCAATATTTTTGATAACAAATACGAAATAAATAAACCTAAGTTACATTGTTTCTACTTTAGCTAAAACTGGAAGTAAGTTTGTATAATTATCTACATATTAGTGAATTTTTTATTTGTTTTCAATCCTAGATGAGTTCCTGTATGTCAGAAGAATATGATCCAAGTGAAGTGTAGCCATTCAGTTTTATTAATAAAAAAAAAAATCTATTGTAATAGTTACACCTTAACTAGATTTTTGTGATACCATTCCATGAAAAGAAATTTCTTGTTAATCAGCAAGAAATGTTACTCACTACATAGTAGGATGGATTTTAAAATAATAATAATAATAATAATAATAATAATAATAATAATAATAATAAAGAAATAACGGAAGTAAGTAACCTGCAAATACGATTCAATAAATTGAACGAAATATTAAATGAAGTTCTTAAGTTAACGTACTGTATACAGGATGTTTCAAAACAACAGTAACATTTGGTAAGTGATTCCTGACTCCAAGATAAGACAAAAAAGTATAGACCATCCTGGGTGCATAAATGTTTCCCTTCGGAATTATAGGCTGCCGGAAACATGAAAAAATTAACTTTAAAGGCCCATAGCTCCAAAACTATGGGAACTACTGTAGTTGGGTCAAGACTTCACTTAGGTACTAATATGTACCCTATCCAAATATCCAAGTCTCAGAATCCTGGGATACTTCCGCAACAATTTTTATAGAGGTAGTTGATGAGTACTTCAAATTACATGCCCGTAGCCGAACTCCCTCTATAAAAATTGCTTCGTGAGTACCTTAGGATTCTGAAACATGTATTTTTTGGATAGCACAGATATTAGTTCCTAAGTGAAGTCTTGACCCGACTACGGTAGGTCCCATTGTTTTCGAGCTATGGACCTTTAAAGTTCAATTTTTTAATGCTTTTGGTAGCCTATAACTCCGAAAGGAAGCGTTTGTGCACTCGGGTTGCTCTATACTTTTTGTCTTATGGTGGTGTCAGAAATCACTCTCTAACGTTGTCGGTGTTGTTTCGAAACACCCTGTATAACAAAGCTGCCTATCTATTGGAGTAAGGTGTAAGGAGTTTGAGCATAGTATCTATAGTTGCAAGATAACTGTGCAAATCATTATTCTGGTCCAAGAAAGGGATAACCACAGAATACACAATATCATTAACTTGATGTTTATATTACAGAAGATGAATTAAATTAAGTTTGCTCAGTGAAGTTATGTAATAAATAGGACTAACCTTAGATGACCTCAATTTCCTGCAAAGAACAAACAGAAGAAAGCTAACCGAAGGAATTAAGGGTAGATTGTAGACCCCACCCAATATAAATCTTAGTCATACAAGATTAGATAAACTCTCAATTTTGGCAACACATATTGATACAATTTAAATTATTATTATTAATATTGTAAGGTACCGCATGTCTTCACACCAGGCTGTAGCCATGTGTTTATTACACGTGTTTGCAGTAAATAAATACAGTGCAGACGACAGTACCGAAGAGGAGTCGCCCACCATCGCCAACAGTCGGCAAGACGGAGATCAACGAAGGTAGCCGACATTTTAGGATAAAAGACATCAGCACACATTAAGAATCATCAATCTCTTCAGGTTGATCAAACCACCAAAAGCCCTAAGGCGCCTGGCTATTGGGAACACTTTACCCTCTCACGACGCCCGGTCAATTGAGAGATAGCTTTCCTAAAAGCCCTACGATGCCTGGTCATTGGATTCCCTTTCTCTCTCACGACGCCCGGTCACCGAGAGACACCTAATCACATAAGTCATCCGCTCTCACGACGCTTGGTCAAAGAGAGTAACCTCACCTACAAAAGCCCCACGACGCTTGGTCATTGGGTTCCTTCCACTTTCTTACCTAATATATTAGAGGAAAGTTCTTATTGTAATATATTTCTGTATTCAATAGGATCTTTTATAATAAAAGGCCATAGGAAAGTCCTAACTCCCGTGTACCATGTTTTGCTCTACAATACTGCTCTACAATTTTACAATATTGACAATATAGGCTTTCTTAAAACCTTATTTTATAATTTGAAACTCGTATGAAGAGTAGAAAGAAATATGTGGTTAACGTATCCTATGTAATTAGTCAATAGTTTAGTTTTTTTTCTTTGTTGTTTATATTAAACATAAGCAAGTAAAAAACTTGAAAACCTTGGTGCAAGAAGGGAACAGCTCCACTTCTTAAAATTTTTCAGGAATCACTGGCAGCTGTATTGTTCTTCCCCCGATACGTAGGCTGTTACACCTCCTTTCCTTCTGGAATATTGGTTGGAGCTGTGCCGTTCTTGTACAGATTGAATGAGAATATTTTTCTTCATACATTTCAGTGTAAAACACAAAATCGAAAAAGAGGAAGAAGAAGAAGAAGAGCAGTCTCCTTGCACCGACGTCTTCAATTATGCCTGACATACTTTATATTTCTTTAAGTTATGATATTAGCCCTTTTAATTTAAATTTACGTTTCGATTTTACTATTGTTTGAACTTAATACCTACTGAAACAACTAGTTTCTAATGACTTTTTCATGGCGGCCTTCTCGCGAGAAATCATTATGTTAATAATAAAGAAAACATGATGTCCAGTACATAGCAGCATGAATTTTAAATTATATTTAGATATTAATAAATGAATATTAAATAGAAGTAACAATTAAGCAAGAACTACGTTCTAATAGGTCAAACTAAACAGAAAGCTCATATGTTAATTCGTTATATACTAAAAGACATGGTTTGCACAATGGCGTAGATAGCACAATGGCACAATGAATCTTTTTATATCCACGATATCTATGCAAATCCTATCCTCGAGCGCAAAAATAAACAACTACAAAATTCACAATAGCATTAATTTGATGTCTACAATATATATTGAACATCCAAATCGAAAATTTCTTCACTTAAATTGCTTAAAAGTTAAGACTGACCTTATGGTACGTCCGTCAATGTTCCATTACACAAAGAGAAGGGGGAGAGGTGGGGGCTACTGCAAAGACTTATGGGTACCACGTCAACTATCGCAGAGTCTTCTAGCAAATCCAGAAATTATCGATTTTGATAATAAGTATTAGCGTAACTTAAAATTTAGTTTTCTCGGTATAAATATTATTTTGAAGTTTTGATATTCGACTGATAGAAGTAAAATAAAATAAATATATAAATAAAGCACGCACGCCATGATTAAAAAAAACTGATTTAAAATAAATAACATTATTTAACATATCATACTAATTTCAGTTAGGATATTAGTCCGTGCTACTGCTTCATTTTATTTTATTATGCTATTCGATTTTATGTCAATTCTACACGATACATATTTAATCTATTGCACCAATTATTCCGTTATTACTTAATGGCGGCCATTTTATGAAAAAATATGTTTTAAAAAAAGCCATATTGTTTATCTACGAAGAAATTCTGTGCAAAGTGTATTTTAAATTAAATTGACATTAAACGGAAGTATAAACTAGTAAATAACTGCAAATAGGAACGTACAGCTCAAACAAAACACGAATTACAATTCATATGTGAATTCATTGAACACTAACAAACATGGCCTGCTCCACGCCATTAGCACACTCAGCATACATTTTTGAAATGCAAAATGTGTGATTAATTATTAACTCAGACGACAAATACATAAACGAGAATATATAAAATGCCATTATTTTGATTATTACTTTATATAAAGTACAAATCAGTAAGTTTGCTCATTGAAACTTTTATAAAAATCAGAGCCCACCTTGTATGATGTCTTTCCGTCTCCTGCTACAGCAAAGAGGAGGAGGATAACGCAAAGACTTATGGGTATACTATGGTGTCCTACTGATAAATGACACTTTGTACTTACAAATGACACTTTGTACTATCACACCAGAACCAACAAATCCCCAACTCTAATAATATAACTATTTTTAGGTTAAAAATGTTACTTTCAAGTCCTAAAATCTGGTAAAAAGAAAAAAAAATGTACTATTACACTATACAACATTAAGAAAAATATTTTGTATGAATGAAAACTTACTTCTTTACATTACGAAGCATTTCATTTATATATTCTATATAAGTAATCTACAAAAATGTATAACTGATCTTTTTAATACGTGCAGATTCGTACACACGTCCTCCGGTTGCCCAGTCCATAATATTCAACTTGTTTACCCTCCAACTTCCTGTTGACTTAGAAAAACTCACTCCCACGAATCCTTTCAGTTATACCGCTAATTTGTTGTTGAATTTTATTTACACTCTGCCATGTATTTTCACGTAGGAGTACCGTGACCTTGTTCGGCAAAATAGAGTGATCAATTTTTAATCACGTACAATATTAAGTTTGAAGTCACGTTATTATTACGGTATATTTGAATTTTCTCATAAAGCTTTAATTCTTACATCATCATAATAATTACAGAATAACGTCCTTTGATGTAAACAATATATCTCGTACGAAATGAAATGAAAATTAAATCTTTAAGTTTTACATACCACAGTTATAGCAGCTAGGCTAAAGGAGGGTAATGATGAGAAATGAATGAAATGAAGGAAGTGGGAGAAAACCCACGCACACGGTGTTTCTCCACCACAAAGTTCACTTGGCGCGAGCTGGGTATGTCTGGTACGAATATAGGTTGTTTTATATTATAAGGTACCACTAAACAACAGAATAGCGGATTTGAGAAAAACATGTTTTTTAATAAATTGTATACTACTGTACTAATACAAAAAGTGAATGTTTCATGTCGCTGCACAATCTTGACTGCATCACCCCCCCCCCCCCGCTCTTGGCAAAATGTGAAATGACTGTACTCAACAACACATCGAAAAATACTATTTAAAATAAGTAAAAGAGAAAAGAAGTCTATATGAATTCAGATTTGTTTTCTCTTGGAGATACTAGTGGCAAAGCGTTCACCTCTGGTGTATGAGGTCCCTGCTTTAATCCCAGTTCGCGCCAAGTGGACATTGTGGTGGACAAACACCATGTGCGTGGGTTTTCTCAGGGTTCTCCCGTTTTCTCCCACTTTCTTTATTCCACCATTTCATTTATTTCTCATAATCACCGCCTCTTTTACCCTCTTTTAGCTGGCATAATCGTGGGACGTAAACCTGGAAGATTTCATTTCATTTCTTGGAGATACTGTTATATAATAATAATAATAATAATAATAATAATAATAATTTATTTATTTATTTATTTATTTATTTACTTATTGATGAAAGTGACACCACAGACAAAGCCTTGAATTGGCCACTGGCCATAAAAAAAAAAAAAAAAATCATGAAAGGTATATTACACAAAATTTAAAAACACGACAGAAGCAACATTAAGTAATAATTTATAAAACACAAAATTTATGTACATTTCAACAATACAATACATTGTAATTGCATATAATTATTCAAAACAGAACAAAAAAATATACAGTACTTTGATATACTACTTTAAATTACAAAACAAATTTATAGTTATACATTTTATTCTTTACTGACTATTGAGGAAAACAACATACAACTAAAGCCTTCAATTGATCACATAAAAATACGAAAAAGATACACGAGTAAAAAAAAGTAATGAAGAGTATATTCCACAAAAATTAAAATCATGAAAAAAAAAATCAGTAAAACACTAAACTTACGTAAAAGTTGACAACACAACATTCTATGAATGCATAGATAAAATTGCCATAGATAAAAAGATGACTTATTCTTTAGTAATAGTCTTTGAGATATGATAATAATGTTGAAATATGTTTATTGAGAACACTAGAGCCATAAGTGGCCCAAAGAAAAAAAGAAAGAAAAAAAAAACCGAGGAAAAGGCATTTACAATCGTAGGGCACATGCAAATAGAATACAACAACATGCTAAAGTATTGTTCACTATTCTATAAAGAACTAGTATCGTCAACATAACGTATAATATTTGAGTCTAATGTAAAATGTTACAATAATAATAATAATAATAATAATATGATGTTAATTCTTTTTAGAATAGTAAACAATATTAAAGATTGTTACAAGATAGGCAGAACTACTGTATAGTATAAAGATAATAGTATGAGCACCAATTGTTTAAAAACTGAGTGTATGAATGATTTACAGTAACAAGTTCCAATATTATGTCAATCAACAAGAAAGACAAGGTAATATTTTGCAAAAAGTTAATATAACAAGGCAAGCGAATCTCATAATGTACTCCGCGATGTCCTTGGGCTTCCCGAAGTCTATGATGGAGCTCCGTGACACTTTCTCTGAAGAATCTTAATTATACCGTTAAATTAGACATGAAAAAAAAGAAAGAAAAAAAGATAAGAAAAAGAAAAAAGATAAGAAAAAAAATTCCTAGATTTCTTCAACTTGATTATGAAGTTATTTGCACAATTTATGTATTTTCTCCAAAGATGGCCTGCCATTCATATCAAAATTTACGAATATGAAAAAAAGTACAAATTACAACAATTCATATTAACTTTTCTAATTTGCATTCCAGCGATTATGATCTTTGAAAAACAGAAAACATATACTAAAGATCGCTACAGAAAATAGCAGAGAGCACAAGATAGTAACCATTTTCAACCAGAAATATGAACCTTTGAATCAACAGAAACATTTTCAAACTTTTTTTTTTTTTTGCTTTTTTCGGTTCAGAAGGAAAAGTAGATGCAGTATAGCAGACATGACCTAAACAGGAAAGAGAGGTGTTTAGATAAATGTCGCCTAATGACTGTAGCTTCTTGATATCTCTTTGTTTCAAGAGAAATGCCTCTCAGTTTGTGTGTTTCTGTGTTTACTAAGACTTGAGAGATGGGAGGGTAAGCGTGTTCAGAAATTGAGAAATCTTGCTTCCGAGAAAGGAGAGTTTGGGAACATCCAAGAGTGCAGTAAGGTGTTTGTTCTCATTGTGTTGCTTTGAGTGCCATTGTGCGTTTGTTTCCGTATCTGAATATTGGTTCTCTCAAGCAAACACATAATTAACAAGGAAACGAATCAAAACTTTCCATACAGCAGAGGGGTAAAAATAGGGTACTTTTTTTTTTTTTTTTTTTTTTAGTGTTTTCTAGATTCACCTTAATGTAAACAAAATATTCATATTGGCGATTTAACACATTTTAGGAGAGTAATTTTGTGTTTCATTGGCATTTCATCGCGTCTCTCTTGGTGGTGTAATTTCAAAACGGTAGTGGGACCACCGCGGATCGTCGCTGCGGGGTCGCGAATTTTTGGCGTGATGTCGCTAGTTGGCCATCGGTGGTCCACCGACATTTACGGCATGGGGTAGTGACTCCCGGTAGTTAAGTTACACTTCTGGTAGGAGATGACATGAAAAAATAATCGAAAAGGACCAATATTAGTGTTGAATCTATAGTTTTCGGGATCCCTAAATTGATTAGAGACAGTTCCGATCCCCCTTTAAATCCAATTTCATCCTCCAGTGTGTGTAAAATCTCCTAGAACACTTCAGGAAAAGTGTGAAGGGATGACATATTAAAATAAAAATACAAACTTTCCATATTAGTTTCGAATCCACAGTTTTCGGGCTTGCTGAGATTAATAGTGACATTTACGATGCCGTTTCAGTCCAAATTCAGTCTCCCTCAGCACCCCTGGAAGGATAATAGTGACATGTAATATTAATCGAGAACGACTGAGATTAGTGTCGAATCTATAGTTTTCGGGAATCTTAAGTGACAGTTCCGTTGCTTTCTAAGTCCAAATTCAGTTCTCAGTGGGAATAAGACTCCTAGTATCCCAGAAGGGCATGAGACGTAAAAAGTGTGTAAAAATAACAAAAATGAACTATATTAGTATCGAATTCATAGTTTTTGGTCTCGCTGAGATGAACATTCACAATCGCGTTAGCGTTAAAATCGGCAAAAGGGGTTGAAAAGGGGTGAAAAATAAAATGTCTCAAGTCTACGTTAGTTTCGAGTCTGTAGTTTTCAGGGGCACTAAGCTGATAAATGTCAATACTGATGACATATAAACAAGAACGTTCCGGCAAGAACGGGCATGCTAACTGGATTGGAAATTTACAGGACAATGCTGAAGGCGTTGTCCATCTCTCTCTCTCTCTCTTTCTCATATATATATATATATATATATATATATATATATATATATATATATATGTGTGTGTGTGTGTGTCTATATCTGTGTGTATTTATATTCTAACGTGACTCGGAAGCAATTTCAACCAATTTTGGTAGATATATGACCTTACAATTTGGAAAAATACAGTGGGAGTTGGAATGAGTGACATGTAAAAATAATCCAAAACGAACAATAGTAGTGAGTAGTGTGTAATCCATAGCTTTCGAGGTCACTGAAGTGAATAATGACGCTCCAATGCCGTTTGAGTTCGATTTCAGCATCATCTTCAGAGAGAGATAGAGAGGGGGGGGGGGAATGTGTGATAAAATATAGTGACTGATATTAGTGTCTAATTTAGTTTTCGGGGTCGGAAAAACAGCAGACAATTTGAAATGACTTTTAGAACATAGTTAATTACCAGCATCAAGCTTTTTTTTTTTTTTTTTTTTTTTTTTAAAAAGAAGGGATATTAATTTGAATACAGAGTGTATCCAGTGAGGGTATGATGTTTCAAAATTTATGCTAAAAGTTGTAGAGTACTTTGTATCTTTATCACACACTTTTATTGAGGAGATGCATATCCTAAGGGAGAAGGGGATTTAAATATTTTCTATAAACCAATTCTTCCGTGTAAAGAACGAGCATTTCAGTTAGTTATGTATCATAAAGAAAATAAATCATTTTACCCACCTTTGCGTAACTGTGCTTAATTTGATCCTAATATTTCACTCACTTTTGCTTCTGTGAGCTTTTTCGAAGAATTTCACCTTTTGACATAAATCGAGTTGAAATTCACCTATTTATTTAATTAACCTTCCTAGGCCCGCCAGGGATTTGAACGAAATCGAAGACTCTCACGTTGGGGGACCCTGGTGACTCCCAAATTATCACGAGTCACGATCGATACTCATTAGAAAGCTTATGAAATACAGATTCTAACGAGGTAACATATCTGCATTGCCTGTTTTATTCGTAGAAGAAGAAGAAACAAAAAAAATTCCTAAAATATGAAAATGGGGACTCTGGCAACGTTTGCAATTTCCCTACGCTGACAAAATGATGAAACACACCTGTGACAATAATTAAAAAGACGGTAGCCATTGCTGAAATACAAAGCGAGATTCAGAACGAAAATCCTGTAAAAACGCCCTATATATCATTTTCGAAAGGCTGTTGCAGACCTTTGCGTTGGCAGCGCTGGTAGCCCACCTAATTATCACAATCATGGCTAATACATCATTGGAAAGCTTGTGGGAAACAGATTCCAACAAGAATTATGTTTCTAGACCAACTCAGTGAAAAGATGTCTTATATGGAACTGTCCTGAAAATAAATGTAATGTAAGTCAAAAAACTGACTAAAAAAATTGGACAAATTTGTCCCTTGTTCCCCCACATAAGCAACAACTACATATACAAGGTATTACCATGTAGTGGACTACTTCATTGCTTCACATACCAATTCTTATGAGTGTACACCTAAGGGGGCAGAATGGCGATGAAAAAAAAAAAAAACAACAACAACCAAACTTACCCTCCCAATTCACTGCGGTGAACCCCACATACATAATATGCATATCAACGGAAAGCTTCATCCTTCAGGAACACGTTAATCCAAAAAATATCTTCCCAGCTTAATTAAGAGCTGAGCTATTGAGGTTTAAAGCCTTAACGTATCAGTTGCGTCAGTAGGCGTTTAAAGGTTAATTTCTTTCTCACAGATATTCCATTGGAAACAAGTTGTGAAAGTCTCTGCCAAAATTCTTAAGAACTTTAACAGCCACTTGTAGAAAAAACGCATTTTTAGACTGAGTAAGAACAATAACGATTCTTGATTAGTAAATAAATGCATTTTTATACTATAAGCGATTCTTGAAATTAAGAGTTTTTGTAGAGGTTTTGAGAAGTTGTTTCCAGTAAAATGTCTGTGAAGAAGAGATTAAATAAACAACGTAAGACTTTCTCCGAAAAAGCTTACAGAAGCAAAACAGCGAAATATTAGAATTAAAATAAATAAAACTACATAAAGGTACGTAAAATTACGTTTTCTATATTATAGAGAATCTTGTTAACTTGGCTACCTGTCTAACTTGGCTTCATTTATGAAAAACCTGTATTTTCCAATATTATATTATATTATATCTTTCAGTTTTACGTCCCACGGTTGTGCTGTACAGGCTAAAGAAGACGGTGATGATGAGAAATGAATGAATTAATTGCTGGAATGAAGAAAGTAGGACGAAAATGGGAGAACTCTGAGAAAACCCACGAACACGGTGTTTGTCTTCCAGAAAGTTCACTTGGCGTAAGCGGGAATCGAACCAGAAACCACACGTACCTGGTGAACGCTCCTTTCCTATATTTGTATAAAATATTACAGAAATTACTGTTTAATGTGGAACCCAACCTACTGCTCGAGTTAATACCCGCGACAATAATTTCCTACCAGTAAGCAAACATGAACCTACGGCCGCAGAAAATTCGCGCGTTAGCTACTCAGCAATTAGTGTTCACATGGGCCTATTGTTTGATGTAAAATCTAAACATATTAATATTGTAATGTCCCACGTGGTGTTATGTATAAACAACTCTTCACGTTAATGTTTACAACCACTACCACATGGTTTAACAAGAGGTTTCTACACACCAGATGGAACCACTATCACCTGCAGGCGACGAACTTCTGACTCCTCCCGCGGAGCACACGATGACCTCGGAGCAGCAGCGCCACCGCTACCCGAGGACCCCAATAAATTTGGTGTACGACAGCAACTAGGTACCAGTTTTTTGGTGTCCCTCCTACTGTTTGCCACGCAACATTAGGAATAACCCAAGACCTCTAGTCTGCTTTGGGACTACGCCTAACCTTTCTCCTGGCTTAGCCTGCTTCGGGACTCTCTAGAGATCCTGTCTGCGAGGTCTCGGTCAAAGACTACCAATATCTAACCCTGCAAACTTAGAGAAATTATCTATATAGTATTTTGTAAAATACTGTTTATAGTGGAATTTTTATAATAAAAACCGGTAGTGGGAGTCGATTCCGGACGCTCTTTTTATTAACGCTCTACCTGCAACCTATATGGGAAAAAGTTTTACAATATATTCTTACAAAGAATAAAAGCATAATTTCCATGCATACAGTGTGTGATTGAAAAGTACCGGAACTTTTCCCCCCTTGCGGCTCCCTGGCGTTCGAAAAATGTGAGGGGTGGGGGGAAATGTGCGCGGGACCTTCCTCTTTCAAGCGGAACTTGGCCCAGTGCGCTGCGAGCAGCGGTTGAGAAAGCATCGCTGTCCGCGCGAACGTCGTTTTGGTCGCCGGTCACGTTTTTAGAGCGCCGAAAATGGAGTCAAAGATTGACCAACGCTACGCCATTAAGTTCACCGAGGGGTCGTACTCGTAGCACCATGTTTCATCACCACTGATCACCCTGTCTAATAACTCTTCGTCGGCTTCCACACAATCCAGCACTTCACGACTCATTTTCACTCGCAGTTCTTTTTGCTCCTCGGTCAACACCTTGGGGACCAGTTTGGCGCACACCTTCCGCATATTCAATTCTTCAGTCACAATTTTTTTGCACTGCATAGTATGTCAAATTAAGTTCTTCGCTGATTTCCCGGAGGATTGTACGACGGTCCAGGTTCAGGTATTCGCGAACTCGGTCGACGTTTTCATCGGTTTTCGACGTCGACGGCCTCCCAGAGCGTGGTTCGTCATCGGCGTCCTCCCGGCCTTCCCTGAAGGCCTTGTGCCACTCAAAGATCCGAGTACGGGACATCACATCTTCCCCAAAGGCTTTCTTGAGCAGGTCCTGGGTCTCGGTGAACGTCTTTTTTAGTTTGACACAAAACTTGATGGCGTAGCGTTGGTCAATCTTTGACTCCATTTTCGGCGCTCAAAAAACGTGACCGACGACAAAAACGACGTTCGCGAGGACAGCGATGCTTTCTCAACCGCTGCTCGCAGCGCACTGGGCCAAGTTCCGCTTGAGAGAGGAAGGTCGAGCGCACATTTCCCCCCACCCCTCACATTTTTCGAACGCCAGGGAACCGCACGGCGGGAAAAGTTCCGGTACTTTTCAATCACACCTTGTAGGCGATTAAACTGACCGTCCAACTAATTAACCATTGAAGTTCCTTTGCAAGATATTGTTTTTGCGTCCCTATTAAATAGGTTCTTTCAATTCTCTTTGGAATTTTATTATTAAGCGTATATATATATTCTATCTGAATATACCCATTCTTCGCATGGGAGCTGTGTTTGCAAGTCAACGCTAATGGAAGTGTCACCATTCATTTCAGCGGCCGCGAAAACTAAGAATTCGACACTTATATCGGGCATTTTCTACTACTTTTACATGTCCCGGTAAATGCCCCCCTGAGACTCCCTGGTTCGAATTTTGACAAAAACATTTCGCCTTGATCTGGGACCTGGACCAAGGTATTCGTGAACAAAATTTAGTAACTCTCGACAATTTGTCTGGTCCCCAGGCCTGTGCTGGTAAACGTCCCCCTGGTTCGAAATTAAAAAAAAAAAAAAAAGAAAACACTTCGTCTTGATCTAGGGCCTGGACCAAGGTACCCGGGACCAAATTTTGCTAACTCTCGGTCCACTCGTCTGATCCCCAGGCCGCACAAGATAGACAGACAAACACACAAACTCTTTATTTTATATATATATATATATATATATATATATATATATATATATATATATATATATATATATATATATATATATATCTTATATATAAAAGAGAACGTACAAAATCCTTTGTTCCCTCATCACGCTAATACGGCTGAACCAATTTCTTTTATTTTTGGGGGGTTATTAGGATTTGGACCCTAGATGGTTTTTATCATATCACTTTAATTTTTAATTACCAGTGTCTTGAGATAATTGACCATTCAAGTGTCCATAACGTACAAATCCTTTGTTAGATCATCATAGGTAAAAATAAACGTATTTATATGCAACCCGCATGACCGTGTCACTCGGCGGGTTAACATAAATGACAGGCGCTATAATGTTAACATTTACTGCAATCACTTGAAAGCGAAAAAGTAAAAATTATCTAAGTAACAAAGTTTATTGCGTTCCGGGGTGACCGCAGCGAAGCGGGGCGGGTTAACATAAATGACAGGCGATATAATGTTAACATTTAATGCAATCTTCTATGGTTTTTATCATATCACTTGAAAGCGAAAAAGTAAAAATTATCTAAGTAACAACGTTTATTGCGTTCCGGGGTGACCGCAGCGAAGCGGGGTGAACGCTGCTAGTATATATATATATATATATATATATATATATATATATATATATATACGGTATATAAATATACTTATATTAACTCTTGAACCACAAGACCGATCTCGATCAAATTTGCCACATAAATGAGGTTCGAGCCTGGGACAGTTTTTATCATTTCACTGTGATTTCGCAAATTAGGAGAGGGGATATATATATATATATATATATATATATATATATATATATATATATATATATATATATATATATATATATATATATATATATATATATATATATATATGCATACATAAAAATAATTCTTGAACGATTAGATCAATCTCGATCAAATTTTCAACATATCATTTCACTTTGACGGTGCAACGTTGAGGAAGGGGAGATATTTAAAAATGATCGAAAATGACCGATATTAGTGTCGAATCCGTAGTTTTCGGGGTCGCTAAAATAAACAGTGACATCTCCGACACCGTAAATCCAAATTCAGCTCCGCAACTTAGAGGAGGGGATGGGGAGGGTATGTATATATATATACACTATGTGATCAAAAGTATCCGGATACCTAGCTCAAAATGACTTACAAGTTCATGGCGCCCTCCATCGGTACTGCTGGAATTCAATATGGTGTTAACCCACCCTTAGCCTTGATGACAGCTTCCACTCTCGCAGGCTTACTTTCAATCAGGTGCTGGAAGGTTTCTTGCTGAATGGCAGCCCCTTTTTCACGGACTGCTGACCTGGGGAGAGGTATCAATGTAGGTCGGTGAGGCCTGGCACGAAGTCGGCGTTCCAAAACATTCCAAAGGTGTTCTATAGGATCAGGTCAAGACTCTGTGCAGGCTAGTATATTACAGGAATGTTATGGTCATGTAACCACTCCGCCACAGGCCGTGCAGTATGAACAGGTGCTCGATTGTGTTGAAAGATGCAATCGCAACCCCGAATTGCTCTTCAACAGTGGGAAGCAAGAAGGTGATTAAAACATCAATGTAGGCCTGCGCTGTGAGAGTGTCAGGCAAAACAACAAGGGGTGCAAGCCCTCTCCAAGAAAACCACGACCACATCATAACACCACCACCTCCGAATTTTACTGTTGGCACTACACACGCTGACAGATGACGTTAACCGGGCATTCGCCATACCCACACCCTGCCATCGGATCGCCACATTGTGTACCGTGATTCGTCACTCCACACAACGTTTTTCCACTGTTCAGTCGTCCAATGTTTACGCTCGTTACATCAAGCGAGGCGTCGTTTGGTATTTACCTGCGTCATGTGTGGCTTATGAGCAGCCGCTCGACCATAAAATCCAAGTTTTCTCACCGTGATTCGTCACTCCACACAACGTTTTTCCACTGTTCAGTCGTCCAATGTTTACGCTCGTTACATCAAGCGAGGCGTCGTTTGGCATTTACCTGCGTCATGTGTGGCTAATGAGCAGCCGCTCGACCATAAAATCCAAGTTTTCTCACCTCACGCCTAACTCTCGTAGAACTTGGAGTGGATCCTGATGCAGTTTGGAATTCCTGTGTGATGATCTGGATAGATGTCTGCCTATTACACTTTAGACCCTCTTCAACTGTCGGCGGTTTCTGTCAGTCAACAGACGAGGTCGGCTATAAGTTCCGCTTCTTCAGTGTGAACAGAGAGGTACAAAAATGATAAAATGGCCACTAGCAGTGTCGAATTTATAGTTTTCTGAGTTGCTTAGATGAACAGTGATACTTTCAATCCCGTTTATATTGAAATTCAACCCCGCAACTTGGGGGAAGGGGAGGAAAAGATATTTAAAAATGATCGAAAATGACCGAATCTATAGTTCTTGGGGTCGCAGAGATGAACGGTGACACTTCCGATCCCCTTTAAAACCAAATTCAGCCCCGTAACTTGGGAGAAGGAGATAGTAAAATGATCGGAAACGACTAATGTTAGTGTCAAATCCATGGTCTTCGGGTCATCGAGATGATCAATGATCTTTCCGATGCCATTAAAAACGAAAATAATATATTTGATGGATACTAAATACATGAGATACGGGGATTGTGCATTTCAATCGAGCAAAGCGGGTAATATATGCTAGTAATGAATAAAAGCAAGTAATTGGATACATTAAAATGGGAACTGAGTAAAGGCTGTTCTGCGGAGAAATTGCCGAGGTGGAGCCCCCACCCCCCAACAGAATTTTCGTACAGGCTTTCAGTTTAATTCAGCTTAGTTCAGTTTAGAAGAAGAAATATTCCATTCCCATCAAAGAGGTGCCGCTACGTCATACTTCCGATGCCGATTAAATCCGAATTCACCCCATTATGTCCAAAATGCAGCGTATTCTCCCTGTGCGAAAAACGAGTATTCTGCTAGTAATAATAACTAATTCTATGGCCTATGGAACACGGGGTTCAATGCCATGTTCTCTAAAGCTCTCCACTGTCTTCTGTCTTCTGCCTGCTGTGTTCCTATTTGTGCGAGATCCATCTTAATATTTATTGTCCTCATATCTGTGCCTAGGTCTTTCTAATGCACATTTTCCGATTGGATTTCCAGTCAAAACTTTGAAAGCGTTCCTACTTTCTTCCATTCTAGCTACATGACCTGCCCACCTGAACTTCCTAGACTTGATGATCCTAACAGTGTTTGGTAAATCGTATAAATTATGCAGTTCCTCGTTATGGAGTTTCCGTCATTCTCCATTCCCGTTTCTTTTCGATCTAAATATTCAGTCAGAATTTTATTCTGGAATACTTTCAGTCTGCGTTCTTCCCTCAGAGTAAGCGACTAGGTTGACAAATCACAGATGGTTTATATCCGAGTCCTTGAGTCTTAATTTACTTCTACTGAATCTCTCAAGTAACTTAAGTTCTGGGATTTAGAAGTAGACAAGGATTGCTTTGTTGATGAGGGTTTTGCGTCCTTTGCAGCAGCAAGGCTATGCTATCCTACAGGCTAACACGGAGTCCGAACTCCATGTTCTCCCATCGGGAATCAAAGGTCTCGTTCCACAGGCTTATGAATGGCAGAAACTGGATATAATACTGGACCAGACAGCGTAGCTAACTGAAATCATTCAACTTCGAACCAAAAACTTCTCGCTTTGTGAATTGTAATTGATTATATATACTTTAAAGCTTGTTTATCATCTTAAATACTTGTGGTGAACAATTTAAAAACCCATTGTAACTAGAGCACGAGCGACCAAGGCAAAACTTTCACCCCGGGCAAAGTGACTTTTTGGCGTCTCCTCCCAGTCATAGCTTGAGTTGAGTTTTCGTCCCACGGTTATGCCTGTTAGGCTAAAGGAGACGGTGAAGATGAGTAATGAATGAAATGGTGGAATGAAGAAAGTGGGAGGAAACGGGAGAACCCCGAGAAAACCCACGCACAAAGTCCACCACAAAGTTCACTTGGCGGGGGCTGGGATCGAACCCGGGACCCCAAGCACCAGAGGTGAACGCTCTACCACTGAGCCACCGCGGCCCATCTCCCAGTCATAGCGTATATTGTACATTTTATTACAGTGATTTTAATATTTTAAACCCATTTTTTTAAAAAATCAATACTCAAATACAGGATATAGATATATTTAGTACTTAAAAATATACATATAGTATCAATACATTGTGTTTATTATTATTATTATTATTATTATTATTATTATTATTATTATTATTATTATTATTATTATTATTATTTATATACCGATATGTATAAACAAAAACAATATCGAACAACATTTTTGGTGTTTTGTTTTTCTGTAATAAAATTCTATTTTTTTTATTTTTTTTGACATTTTAAAAATTATACCCTGGTTAATTAATATTCTCTAACGGAACAACATAGTGCGCACAGCCTCACTACATCATACATCCAATATAGTGCTTGAATAGCATGACCTTACTGGCTGTTTTGTAGTGGTGGTGGTCGTGGCTGAACTGATAAGCTTAAGCTTTAGTTTATCAGTTATTGTTGCTAGTAACAATGAAAACATATGCTAGCGGGAGGAAGGATTCAAAGGTAGTTACAATGTGTTTCTTTCTTTTTTTTTTCTTTTTTTTTCGTAGTGCTGCTTTTGACTCCCTTGTTCCGGAGTGGTATATTCGATTTCACAAACACAGTCGGAATGAATGATTTGGCAAGAATTGTACATAGCAAAACAATAACATATTCTAGATACTACTTTCAACAAAGACCGACAGTCTGGCGCGGCGGTGACGTTTCTAAGAAATCACAAGTACCGGTAAGTGTTGTATATACTGTTCGCCCTCCACTACCACTTAAACCCTTTCAAAGAGGAAGTCGATTTTTGTCGACAGAACCAAATTTCCTTAACATGTGAATGTCGACTATAGTCGACGTGTTAAAATTTGTTTGTCCGTATCTTGGCTTTGTCGCGAGTACTCGCCAAAGTTGTACCGTTCATTTTTCTTTGTGTTCTCTTGTTTTCGATAAACAATAGAAATCACACAGAAAACCTTTGGCGACTACAATCGACAAAACCAAGATACAGACAAATTTTAACACGTCGACTATAATCGACATTCGCAGGTTAGGGAAATTTTTTTCCGTCGCCTTCCACAGTGAAAGGGTTAAAAGAGTAACATATATAAAATCCAATAACATTCATTGCCTGGAAAAAGTTCACAAAGAACATGGTAAGCTATAAACAATACCAACTCCCCGTCCATTCTTTCTTCTACATGCCATGTCTCCATTTGTCGATACAGCCCCCTCCAGTACTATGAAACTATCTTCCTCCGTGGTGGAATGGAAAAAAGATGTAATAAACGCTGCTTTATAAGAATATAAACCAAAAAGTCAGTAGAAAACACGTTATACAATTTGCTTTTTGAAGCTTGTTTTGGCGCCCCCTGACTGTGGCGCCCCGGGTTTTCCGGCCGTTGGTTCGCCCCTGAACTAGACCTGTAACAATGCGGTTTTACATAGCACAGATGATTTTTCGAACCAACTAACCACCTTATGCAAGGTATTCCTGTATTGCTGCTGACGTTTATGATCGTAAACTTCTTTTGCACAATCAAATTCCTTGGTTGTAATTTAGCGCCCCTTTTCAGTGTCTAGGCTATATGAAAGATATACCATTAGCTTAAGGGTCACTTGAACCAAAGTAATGTGTTCAAATTTTGCTTGGAAATCGAATCCTGGAACCTGTGCACCAAAGACGAGTCAGTAGATTAGAGTGAAAGGGGCCTCTCAAATATATATATCAGAAATTTACTAAGAACAGTTTCTAAAATCTGCAAAATATTTAATTTTCTATACCCGGATTGTACAAGAAATGAAATGAAAACATTTCAACAGTGGTTGTTAACATGTAGTAATTTAGTTTTCTGTGGTATTGGGAGATGATTCTTCTCCCCTGCCCCCAACATTACGCCACTACACATGCTTTGCAAAACGAACAGTGTTTGTAGTATGAGGAGAAAATTTCTGTAATCTATCTAAATTTCGCAGGTAAATTTACCAAAAAGGAAAAAGGTTTTTTTTTTTTGATAAAACGTGAAAATTCAGGGAAATTTCGCACTGACTGACCACTGACTGCCAATTTTTTCTTTGATCAGAAATAAACCAATATAATAGGAATGATATGTGTGTGTGCCTGTTCAAAGTCCTGCATCCTAGGTGTATTTGTGTATATCTTTTTTTAAAAAAGGGAAAAAGTATAAAAATAGAAGCAAGAAGCGAATGAACAAAACAAATGTGGTTGACAGGAGTGCCCACAGAGGGGGGCTATGACGCAAAGTGCGTCATTGAAATATTTGGGGGAGGTTAAAATCTATATAAATATGTTTGAGGGGGGATAAAAATTAATCGAAAAGAATATTTTTTTCATGGAAGAACACCTACGGATAGACAATTGGGGGGGTGCGTCATGGACATAAGGGGGGGCACCACTGGTGGTTGATACTTCCTTTAATACACCTAAATTAATCTTGTGACATACCTTCTGTCGGGACGGCTTTAGCATTTTAATTTTGGATAGGCCCACTCCCTCGCTCATGGACACATAGGGCCTATTCGCATTTGATTGATTAATAACAGTAGGAAATTAATTTAAAGTAGTGGTTGATGCTATTTGTTAAATAATTATCTACCATTAATATAAATAATGGATAATATATTTACTCTTTTTTGTAGTTTTTTAGCGTTTATATATTTTTCAAAATTTTTGGGTAGGGCTATGACTACCCGGCCTACCCGCTAAAACCGCCACTGACCTTCTGTCGCAGAAACTGGCCACTCGACAAACTAGGGAATATATGATGAGAAAAGGGAAAATTTTGACAGACGAGGGAAATTTTATTAAAGAAACCTATGAACACTGAAAACGGATGGTCTGAGCCGAGACGCAGAACTGAGTGGGTTATACTCTTAGGCGCAAAAGAGGCATTTAGTGTGTAGGACTCTTCTGTAAACAGGATGACAAAAGCCAAACAAATGCCGTGAAGGAATGCATTTTCTTCCGTTACGTGGCTTGCAACAGGAAATCAATAAATGCACTCATATCACGTGATGCCATAAACATGCATACGTGTTATGGATGTATTCAGCTTAGTTTTTTTTTTTTTTCAGAAATTTTGTCCGGAAATGGATAGGGGGTTGAAAAAGTCAAAATATGAGTAGGCTCCACTGGGACTTTATTTTTTATAGGTATATACGTATTATTATTATTATTATTATTATTATTATTATTATTATTATTATTATTATTATTATTATTATTATTATATTTTAGGTTTGGGTCTAGAAATGTTTCTTCCACGTTTCTCACTCTTCATCTTCCTCTTTTAACTCCCAATAGTTTCGTCTATTTATTTATTTAACGATTACCACATACAGCTCTGAGGCCATTTTACACTGGATATTTAACAATAGTAACAATGGAAAGAATTTGGGAGAGTATTGGCCAGGGCCTCTTTAGTAGGTACTATCCCGGCATTTGCCTGGTAGGATTGAGGAAAACCCTGGAAAACCACAATCAGGATGGTCGGCAGAAGGAATCGAACCCCGCGACCTCCCGAATGCGAAGCCAACGCTCTACCACTTGAGCTACTTCGCTCGGTATCAAATCATCCATCAGTTGTCTTCTTCTTCTTCTTCTTCTTCTTCTTCTTCTTCTTATTATTATTATTAGGCCTATTATTCGCTTTCCTTCCATCCTTTCATTCTATGGCGGCACGAAGAAGAGAATCCCTTCGCAATGCAATCTAGTTAACCTCCCTACGAAGGATGCTGGCTAAAAGTGACCTCTTAAATCCGTTTTAAAACATCTTCGTTTGTTATTTTATATCAAACAATATTGAAAATTCGGCAAACTCCACATACATTTGTAGACTTTCTTAATAAAACTATAGGCCCTATATGTTTAGCAGAGAAATAACTGATGTTGAATCAAGATTTGATCTTACCCACCATCTGTACTATTTCTTTTCAGGGGAATTAGAGGAATTTAGGAATTGGATGTCTGGGCTTTCGGCATACGTGGCCATGTTAACTCGTCCCTCGGCCATCACACTATCCGAGGAAAGAGAAGGAAGGAAGAGGCCTAGGACCAATATGTTAGGTACCATCCCAGCATTTGCCTGGTGTTAATGATGGACTTGCAAAAGCTTTTACCCTTTGAGGACCGAGTGTCTCCACCGGAATCGAACCCGGAACCGCTCGCACCAAAGACGAGAGCGTTAACGAGCGGGGCCACTATTTCTATTCAGATAAAAAAAATATATATTTTTATCATTGTTCGTGAGAATACAGGCAGCAGTATTTGAAAATCATATTTTTTTCAGCTCTAGAACAACACCCGTTCGATACTATATAAACGTAATGGCTTGGCTTGTACTATTGGAATCCCTAAACTTTGGACCCCTCCCAATAAAATTCCTGGGTGCGTGCCTGCATGCAGGGATGGATCCAGAGGTGCTACTTTGCCTGTCCCCATAGGGGACGCGGCAGAAGTCCTAAACGGCATTAGACCTAAAATGCACAAGTCCTAAAAATTATTTCGCGGCACAAGTCCTAAATGGCAGAAGTCCTAAAAGGCAGAAGTCCTAAAAGGCACAAGTCCTAAAAATCATATCGCGGCAGAAGTCCTAAACGGCAGAAGTCCTAAACGGCAGAAGTCCTAAACGGCAGAAGTCCTAAAAATCATACCGAGGCAGAAGTCCTAAACTGCAGCAGTCCTAAAGTGCAGAAGTCCTAAAAATCTCTTGTGGCGCTACCATCGCGTCCGTAAGAAGAATACTGTCAATCTGTTATTCAAAGTTTTAGATATACTGTTTCATATTACAGAGCCTTAGTTCTTACAAGTTATTTGTATAAATAAATATTGTATCGTTCTGAAATAATAAATAAATAAATAAATAAATGAAGCCTATTGTCCTTTATTACTCTTTCCATGATATATTTCTATGTTGACAAAATTTTAACTTTCTACCAAATGTGATTCCCAGATCTTTCATAATGTCTGTTTTTCTCTATTTCCACACCATTGACTTCATATTAGTAACATAATATTGTGTTTTAGTTATGTACGTCATAAATTTTGCTTTCCTTGTGTTGTTTTGAAGTAAATTATTTTTACACATATATTTCTTGTACAGAAGTCTTTCTGTAGCAAATAATTGTCATACTCGTAATTAACTACTCCTGGGATACGGCTGTTTCGGTGTAGGACGTTTTGGTGCAGGGCGTTTCGGTGTACGGAATGCTCGGTGTAAGGACGTTTAGGTGTGAGGCTGGTTCGGTGTAAAAGTTCTAATGTTTACACCGAAACGTCCACTCTTCAAAATGAAAATTATTCGTTAGGGAGAAATAAATTCACGAAGTAGAATATATAAATTAATAAATAAAATAAAAATTAAATGTTTCTGTAATTGGCAAGGGTTACTTATTTATAGTGAGTTCCCTCGCTTCACTCTATGTCAGAACTTCTTATATCCTCAAATGTTATAATTATTAATTGATTGGGAAAACGTTTTACGGTAATGACATATAGTAAAAAAGTGTGTGTGATGCATAAACATTGTGTACACCACACACACCTTATTACGGCAATAACTGTGCACAAATCGCAAAATGCTGCACGATCTTTGAAAGAAAATTTTCAAACTCAGGTGGTTTTTCTTCCAATAACCGCTTTTATATCATGCATACCCAATAAGATTAGCAAATCTAGGAAAAGAAAACTGATTATGAATCAGTGATGAGATCTTAATTATATTATTACGGAGATGTAAATTCATGTTATAGTTGTAGAGAAGGACAGTGTCAGAAAAATGTCTCAAGAAAATTTTTAACACAACAAGAGGCTGAATCCTACCAGTTGTTCCTGCAGAAATTGTTTCTATTATGAGTTATTCTTTTGTTCTTAAAATAGGTCAAAGTTGAATTGTGACCACTCCACGAAACTAATAAAAAAAATGGACTCTGCATTAGACGCTTGAAGAAAAATCTCTTGGAACCATGATCTCACAAGACTTGATGTTAATTTTTCCGGATTTGATGCTTTTACAAGGATATCTTCAAATTTAAAGAGGTTGTGTTGGACTATAAGACCAAATGTTCCATTGTTTTCCTACAAAACAATTAAAAGTGGTGATAACAAAACACTATTTGCAGAAATTAAAGGCTGTATGATGTAGCTACGAGTCATAGAATTTACTGACTGTACCACACTTTCTACTGTTTGTGTCCCTGTAAACACTAGAGTACTTCCCGTCTGCATTTAAAAATTAAACGTATTGATCAGAGTTATAAATATTTAATTTTCCAATATGTGTTGCTTCACATTCGCGACAAATGCATTGGCATTGGCTTCTAACTTTTTGGCTATAGATTTAATCAAACGTCCTGTTAAAATAAGTACAAAAAGGGGTTTCAAATCAGTCTGCACCTTCTCTCAGTAGCCCCTGCCAATTATAATTGTTCTTGGCTAACTGCAGAACATTTCAAACCAGAAGACTATTTGTAATTGTAATCATCATATTGGATCCGCCAATTTGAATTTTGTAATTTCAACGCCAGGTTCTGAATCACCTGTCCTAAAACCTCCTTGACAGTAAGCTGGTCGTATCATTTAATCTTCTATTTTAATGATTGCTTTCTGTTTATGCTTGGAGGCCACCTCTAACGTTCAAAGAGTGGTTTCTACCCTTAAACCCGCACCATTGCCAAAAATAAAATTAAAAAAAGTGACAAAATTATTTTTTTGATATTCTACAAGTATGCAAAGTTTCATTCAAATCAGTAAATTACACTTCCGTAAGTCTCCTTGTTAGTGCTGTTCAAATGGAAAAAATAAGTTAATTGGCGGATATGAAGTCAGAACAAAGAAAAAATACGCCGATGTTACGAAGAGACTGAACAAAGTTTGTGAAAATTACAAATCTGACGATGTGGTTACAGTCTTAAAAGGAATTGTGTAAATTTTAGATTCTTAGTTGAGTGATTCTATGTAATTATATTTTTTTCAACAAAATTCCTTTGAGTTGAGATGAGTTGATTCTGAGGTTAACGTCCCGTTCAGCAGCGAGGCTATATGAGACGTCCACATACTGATTAACGTGGAATCCGAACCACATGAGCTCTCACCGGAAATCGAACCCGGGTCTCCCACGCCAAAAATTCCTTTGAGGTATTATTCAGTTTGTATATATTATTACTGTGTCTCAGGAACTTTGTACAATATATTTATTTCAATTTAGAAATAATGCTGAATATTTTGCAGTAAATTTGATTATTATTCTATAAAACTCGCCTATGGACATCTCTGAATAGAAATTATTGTTGCGAATGGATTGGTGTTGTATTATCATCCTGTCTCAATAACAATGAGACTCAATAACAATGTTAATCAGTTTACACTATTGCAGAGTGGCTACACTATGACACTTCATGCCTGTTTATTACAAGCATATGATTAATGCAATCAAATATTAGGCTATACACCGAAACGTCCTTTACAGCAAGCGTCCTTACACCGTAGCGTCCGTACACCGAAACATCCTACAGCGAAACATCCTACACCGAAACATCTTAAACCCTTACTCGTTATCATTATTAATAATAATTTTAGTGTTACTAACATAGTTGTTACCGTTGGAATTAAATACGTTCATATTGGTATTGTGGCAATTACTTAGTACTGAAATGCTTTATCGAATATTTAAGTCTGTAGTTTGTAGCAGGGTGGCCATAGAAGTTAATGGCTTATAGCCCATAGTGCGTCACTGAAATTTTAGAGGATCTTTGAAAAGCAACTTAATTGAAATTAATGAGAAATATATATTTTAAATACATTTATTTAATACAAGAACATTACGTTTAATCAATTCCGCAACCATGGTTGAGGAAGGGATGTATTAAAGTACGAACCATTGAAATAGTGCAGAAGCAATAGTTGAGTTTTTTATAAACATATATATAAATGAAAGTATACTAGAATGTAACTAACTAGACTAGAAATGAAAGAATGTAACTATATATATATATATATATATATATATATATATATATATATATATATATATATATATATATATATATATATATATATATAAATGAAAGTAACTATATTTGTAACTTACAACACTTGAACCACCAGACTGATCTCGACAAAAACTTTCAACATAGATGAGGTTCGGGCCTGAGATGGTTTTATCATTTCACTTTGAAGGTGCAACTTGGAGGAAGGAAGTGCGGATATATATTAAAAATTATCGATCTTAGTGTCGAACCCATAGTTTTCGGGGTTGCTGAGATGAACACTGACATCTCCGATGAAGTTTAAATTCTAATTCAGCACTGCAACTTCGGAGAAGGAAAGGAAGATGTATAAAATGATCGAAAATGACCGCTATAAGTGTCGAATCCATAGTTTTTGCGGTCGCTGAGATGAACAGTTACACTTTCGATTCCGTTTAAATTCAAATTTACTCCCGCAAATTGAGGGAGGTACATAAAAATGATGCAAAATAATTGATATTAGTGTGAATCCATAGTTTTTGGGGTCGCTGAGCTGAACAGTTACACTTTCGATGCCGTTTAAATTCAAATTTACTACCGCAAATTGAGGGAGGTATATAAAAATGATGAAAAATAATCCATATTAGTGTGAATCCATAGTTTTCGAGGTCGCTGAGGTGAACAGTGACACTTTCGATGCTGTTTAAAAAAATTAAATTTGTCCCCGCAAATTGAGGGAGGGGGAGGTATATTAAAATGTTGGAAAATAATCGATATTAGTGTGAATCCATAGTTTTCAGGGCCACTGAGATGAACAGTAACATTTTCGATGCAGTTTAAATCCAAATTCAACGCCGAAACTTTAGGGAGGGGGAAGGGGGTGATATATAAAAAAATGATCGAAAATGACTGATATTAGTGTTGAATCTATAGTTTTTGGGGTTGCTGAGATGAGCAGTGACGCTTCTAAAGCCGTTTAAACCCAAATTAAGCGCCGTGACCTGGGGGCAGAGGAGAGGGGTATATATATCTATGTATATATATGAAATAGTATATATATATATGTGTGTGTGTGTGTGTGTGACCGATATTATAGTCGAATACATCGTTTTTGGGGTTGCTTTGATGAACAGTGACACTTCCGATGCCGTTTACATCCAAATTCATCTCCGCAACTTGGAGGCGGAGAGATATATAAAAATGATCGAAAATTACCGATATTAGTGTCGAATCCATAGTTTTTAGAGTCGGTGAAATGAACAGTAACACTTCCGATGCACTTTAAATCTAAATGCATCCCCGCAACTTGGAGGCGGATATATATATGATCCAAAATGATCGATACTAGTGTTGAATTCATGGTTTTTGGGGTCCTGAGATGAACAGTGACGCTTCCGATGACATTTAAATCCAAATTCAGCACCGCAACTTGTGGGGGGAGAAGATGTGGGTATACAAAAATGGTCGAAAATTGTCGATATCAATGTCGAATCCATACTTTTCTGGGTGGCTGAGGTGAACAGTGACACTTCCGATGCCGTTTAAATCCAAATTCAGCCCCCATTATTACTCCTAAAGGGAGAGGATGACATGTAATAGTAAATGAAAATGACTGATACTAGTGTCAAACTCATAGTTTTGGGGTCCCTAAGTTCACTGGTGACAGTTTTGATGCTCCTTATACCGAAAATGAAACTATTCTCCCCGTATGAAGAACGGGTATTCTGCTAGTCTTTAAGAATAACGAACGGAAGTTTCACATGTTAAATTCTTTAATATATTTGTCGCTGCTCAAATTTACGCACTTATGCGGTGTATGTGTGTATATGTAAAGAAAATCCTTTCTCTTTTTGAGTTCTTCGAAAAGTATACAAATAATAAAGAGGTATTTTTTATCAGAAAACTAAAAAGTAAAATTAAAAGATGTTGCTTTAACTATTTTTCCTGCTAGCGAAATACGTTGTATGTATAGATGCTGCAGACACGTTACAGAAAATAAGATTAGCATCAGGCGAATAAATAGTTTTTAAATTACATTATCCAGGTTTTGCCAATATTTCCGAACAAAAGATTTTTTTCTAATGGGTTCAAAATTTACAAAAATTTACACAGCACAAGGAAGATACGTGTATCCATAAAATAGATATTTTATTTTAACATACTGGTATTAACTAAAATGATTCTGGCCCTGTTATTTTAACACTTCCCTGCCATGAAACGGTAACTTTATAAGATTACTTAAGATAATTTAAATGCGTCTATATTATTTAATCTAACTTCGATTATATTTCAGAATTTTTGTAGCCATAACTCCATTCTATCACGGTGCTAACTTTAAAGGAATGGTGTAAATATATTTATTGCCATTAAATTTCCCTATTCTAATACAAGAAACATAACTACTCAATGGTCTTAACTGTAAAGCAGTAAATATAAAATAGTGTAGTTTTCATTTTAAAAGCATAATGTGTGAAACATTCGAATATTTCAATTTTCCCCAATCTTTTCGTTTTTTTCAGGTTCGGGAAAAACGGTAAAAAACTGTTTTTTACCCAAAATTTCCTTTTTGTTTTTTCTAGATCTTTGCAACACTAGTCGCACATATTGTGAACATTCATCAGACGCGAAGATATGATTCATCACTGAAACTCCTATTCTCCAATCATCAGCAGTCCAATGTTCTTTGCCACGTGCCCATTCGAGGCGCTTCTTTGTAATGATTGGAGTAATTTTTGCTTTCTTTCTTGGCCTGAGTGCTTTTATTCCCTTAACACAAAGAACCCTTCGAACATTTTCAGGCGAAATGTCTACACCATACTCAGCCATTTTAATGTTTAAGTCTCTAGAAGTTGCGTTTCTGTTTCTCAGAGCCAATCTTTTTTAGTTTTTTGATATCTCTTAGCAATAGCTTTGGATCTCACCCACTGTTCCAAAGCCTATTTTGCTTTGGAACAAAATATATATATTATTTTAAACTCTGTTAAACTAACTTTTGTGACACACAGAGTTTGACCCTGGTTTAGCAGATACGCAGTAGTGACCAACAGACTCCCTTTTGTTGTATGTGTATCTTATGTAAATAAACAATCATCATCATTATATATTTTCTCTCTTATTCCATTTTGCAATTGTTAAATAAGATTAACAAAAGTTTGTAAGAACTAATAGCGTTATATTAACAAAGGTTCACCAAGTAGTTATAAAATAATTTCGTCCTTATTTGTAATGGAATTGCAGGGGCTTATTGCTCATCCTTGTTAGGAAGAAGAAGCATATACAGTTTATTGCATTGCGGATAGCATACCCTACAGGGAAATTACATTATGGGTCACACTCTATCACTGTACTACCACACCAAACTAGTAATATTCCAAGACAAGAACCATTGTCTTATTCTACAAATAACACTAGACTAGCAAGTGATAACACAATACAGGTACAGAAACCAATACATAGTCATTCAGGGAGTAGCCAGCAAGTTATTCTAGAGGGCCTTGATTTTTACAAACTAAAAACAAATCCAAAGTTTCTTTCAAGATTATGAAAGAATCAATAACGCATAGATACATACGTATTTCAGAAGTGCATATTATTATTATTATTATTATTATTATTATTATTATTATTATTATTATTATTATTATTAGTAGTAGTAGTAGTAGTAGTAGTATTAGTATTAGTATAGTAATAGTAGTAGTAATGGTAGTAGTAGTAGTAGAAGTAGTAGTAGTATATTTCATATATGCCACATTTCTGAGACTTGAGTCTTGAGAGTACGTGAAGTTAAAACCAAAGGTTATGTTACGGACGGCAAATGATGGCTTAACACCAAAAACACATTCCTGGCCGGGACCGGGGGTTAGTCTGTTTTATGTTTACTAAACGTGTTTAATAATTACAGCAAATGAAGGATGTTTATAATAGAATGTGAAAGAATACAGTTTTAAAAGAATTAAACTACGTCAACATGTTAAAATAATTAAAAGAACCTAATTAATTAGCCACTTTGTACTCTCGTTTGCTTAACTGGATGAACCGAGGCCTAAAGGAAAAGAGTTTTCTGCCCAAATCTTATAAGCAGTGGGATATTTTAATATTATAGAAATTGACCCTCCTTCCCCTTAGAAGTGTAATTTTCAAGATGCTGAAACATATAGTATTTTATTACTTTTAGTTAAAAGTTCAAATACCGAGTTTCACGCATCTAGTTTAAACAAATCCTTCCTTAATTTATTTACATATTTTCTGAGTAAGTAATGGGGAATTCGAACATTAAAAAAGTGCTCTCTTTGCTCTTTCCTTTTTATGTGTTCAATTTTCAGTTTTTTTTTTAAACAGGAAAGTTTATATGCCAAGTTTCATTTTACTAGCTTCAGAAACTTGCGAGATACACTACCCTTTAAAAAAATCTTGCCCCACCCTTTTTACGATACTTATTTCCAAAAATTCTTTCTTATGTCCTGCTTTCATAAGAAAATTATATTTTATAATTAAAATTTAACGACTCTACTTGTAGTAGTATGCCCAAAAAATTACTCATCTTTACTCTTTTATATAAGAGTACAGAAGATAAATACAGTCAAACAAATGGATTTCCATGAACAGTTTCCGATTTCTTATAACTACCTGATTCGTACATTTCCCACAAGCTGTGATTTTAAATTTACGCTCTGTCAAGGTCT
Organism: Thermobia domestica; assembly: GCF_964235325.1. Classification (NCBI taxonomy): domain Eukaryota; kingdom Metazoa; phylum Arthropoda; class Insecta; order Zygentoma; family Lepismatidae; genus Thermobia; species Thermobia domestica. Next base: position 241,527,996 of record NC_137460.1, on the reverse strand, counting down.
AGGTTTCAAAAAGGAACCAACTGGAAGTATAATAATATTATGTATTTGTGTACATGTGTAATATGTATAAATTTATTGTCTTATTGAAGCTTTCGTAATCTGGAAATAAACTTTTGATTTGCTTTTAATATATAAAAATCATGCTCCCCTAGAAAAATTTGCAGGCTACACCCCTAAATGACTATGTAGTAATTTCTGCAAAAATGGCACAGGACCTAAAATTTAGGTCTAGTGCCTATATTTTTAGGACTTGTGCCGTTTAAGACTTATGAATGTCACCCACTGTATTGCATAAAAAATGTTCTTTGCTCAATTTTAAATTTACTGCGTTCTTTATGTATACAGTTGGTATTTAATGTTCACTCGTGAAATGTCTAGTGAGCTTTTGTCCTAATTAAGTAAACTTCGATGGATTTTTGTCCTACTCTTAATAAAATACGCTCCGCACAGTATATATTGCAATTCTGAATGTTTGCTTGGTTTCAGAAGTCTGGTAAAATATGCTTTTTAAACATTTTTTATTATTTATTTATTTATTTTTGTTTTAGGAATTTGTCTTGGAATTCTCGTATCTCCATTCGAAAGAAACGAATTTCTTAACTAATTATGTAATTAATTCTTAGAATGAAATAGGTTGTATTATGTAATTCGTGTATAAGTGCAGAACAGATAGTGATAATAATAATCTTAGTAGTACAAATATAGCTGTTACTGTTGGAATTAGATACGTTCGTAACATTATTGCCAACTAGTTGCTGCATCGTCCCAATTTCGTGTGGTGGTGGCGAATTTCAGAACTAAAGCAAGTGAATGAAAAAGGCACAAGTCCTAAATGGCAGAAGTCCTAAAAGGCACAAGTCCTAAAAGGCACAAGTCCTAAAAATCATATCGCGGCAGAAGTCCTAAAAATCATACCGAGGCAGAAGTCCTAAAGTGCAGAAGTCCTAAAATTTAGGTCTAGTGCCCATATTTTTAGGACTTCTGCCTTTTAGGACTTCTGTACTTTAGGACTTCTGGATGTCACCCTCCCCATACTATCCTTTTCCAACTTCAACTTCTTTGCATCTCCTTCCCTTCTCTATGTGTTTTCCGAAAAGCAAAACAATAAACGGCGTTATCCCAGACCGCGAAGTTGGAAATGACTGACATATAGGCCTATCTTGGACTGAGAAGTAAACTAGTAGAGGAACAGGTACAAATATGGAATAGGGGCACTAATATGGAATACTATAATATCTCGTAAGGTAACGTGAGTACTCTAGCAAACAAACTGTGAAACAATCGCTCCTTCCTTCCTTTGTTAACAAAAGTAGTCATTGTTGAGTTTAAAGCCGAAAGCAACGCGTCGGTTTCTTTTGATTGTTTTCCCGGTGAAGTGAATTGTTTGTAGGTAAGGAGCATTTCGTCATATATTTCTAATACACGTGCCTATTCAAATACACTTTTGTTCGTTTGGAAAGAGGACATTTGTAGCGACATTATCACATATCTAGCTTTTTTCTATTGTTTGAACTGTGAGTGTTTTGACGTTTTGTTTCGCAAGACAGTAGTGGTTCGAATATGGAATACCTGGTATTCCATATTTAGACCCTTATTCTAGAACTGTTTCAACTGTAGATATGGCGACAACATCGAAAGGTAGAAAATTGTCACCTGCTAGAAAAGTGTGGGATGATGTTGCTATACAGGAGGCAATAAAATCGGTGCGACAGAAAAAGATGGGCTATTTGAAGGCAGCCAAGACATTTAATGTTCCACGCGCAACTCTCTTCCGACTGGCTAAATCAGACGTGACAGTGAATGAAGCCACCAAAACCAAGCTTGGAAGGAAGACAGTTTTGCCGCAAGAAATTGAAGAACAACTACTTCAATATGCTCTAGCAATGGAAAGCAAATTTTTTGGACTGACCAGACGAGACTTACAAACAATGGCCTTTCAGATAGCCAAAAGAAACGGGATTCCAAATCCATTTCTGGGAGACAGAGCTGGTAGAGGATGGTTCCGCCTCTTCTTGAAAAGGCATAAGGATAGATGCTCGTTTCGAAAGCCAACAGCAACTTCTTTCCAACGGGCCACCGGCTTCACAAAGGAAAATGTCAAGTTTTTCGACCTCCTAACTGAAAAAATACCCAGCAGACAGGATATTTAATGTTGACGAAACTGGATTGAGTGTGGTGCAGAGCAAAGTACCACGAGTTCTTGCAGTGAAGGGTAAGCGGCAGGTGGCAGCATTAAGTTCTGCTGAGGGAGGTTCTCTGGTGACAGTCGTAACTTGCATGAGTGCTAGTGGAATATTCATTCCACCCATGTTCATTTCCCCCCCGCAAGAACATGAACAATCAGCTGATGAGAGGTGCTCCGCCTGGGTCTGTCGCTGCTTGTCATCCCTCAGGGTGGATTCAGAATGATCTCTTTACCCAATGGTTCCTCCACTTCATCGACAAAGTGAAACCGTCACTTGAGTCACCTGTTCTCTTGATTTTGGATGGTCACTATAGCCACTCCAGAAATTTAGATGTCATTAACTTGGGTCGAGAGAATAATGTCTGAATTTTCTGCCTCCTCCCTCATGCTACTCATAAAATGCAGCCACTGGACAGAACGTTCATGAGTCCACTGAAGTCTTACCATAGCGAGGAAGTGCGGATGTGGCTAAGGCTTCATGTTAGGCCTCTGACTAACATGGACATTGCTGAACTCTTTGGTAAGGCCTATCTCAAATGCCAGACTGGTGAGATCGTCGTGAATGGCTTTCGAATTACAGGGCTCTACCCAGTAAATCAGAATGTTTTCACAGATGCAGATTTCATTGCATCTAGTGGAACAACGGACAGTGTCAATGAAGCTGTGCAGAAAGGAATTGGGCCAAGCAGTAGGAATGTTTCTTGTGCCGATGAAGCAGGAGCATCTACCAGCGGTACAGTGATTACTCCATGGGACATATCGCCTGTGCCCAACGTAGGGAAGAAAAGGGGAAGCAGGGGAAGAAAATCAGGAACTGCCAATATTTTGACTTCATCACCATATAAAGCGTCCATTGAAATGTCTCTGGGAGCAAGGAAGCAATGTGCCAAACGAAACAAGAGGCAACGAAGACCAGCAAGATGAGAAAGTCCGACACTGTGAGTGATAGTGATAGTTCATTTAGTGTGAGAGACGACTCTTCTGATATTGATATTGGTGAAGGTGGAACACCCTATAGCGAGGACGCTGAATGCATCTTCTGCTCGGGCAAATTTTCATGTGATAAGGGAGAAGAATGGGTTATGTGCCAGATGTGCACTGAGTGGGCTCACACTGCTTGTGCAGGTTATGAACATGGTTATTACGTTTGTGACTTATGTAAGAGAACTGTACAATGACGTAATATGTCAGTGGTGTTCGTTTCTACTTTGTTCCTATAACTTGGTTTAATTTTAACTTTTTTAGCTCACTAATGTTGCTTGTTGAAAGTGTTTGTTCGAAAATGTTCAAGGTATTCCATATTTGTACCCCGTTTTCTAAAGTAAGAATTTTGCAACTTTATTGGAAATTGATATTTATAAATTTCCCACTCCTTTACGCAGCACAAAATTTGGATATTGTTTAAGGATATGTTGCACAGTATTTATAGAGTTTTTTGTGTTAATTTATACAAATATATTGATTTCGTGCAACAAAAAGTAAATGGTATTCCATATTTGTACCTCTTCCTCTATTGTATGTCATAAAATACCAATTTCACAGGAGAAGCCAAAAAGTGTTTCCAACACAATATTTTGTTGAATAGCGCCATGGACGCCCGAAGAAAATTTTTTACCGAGGGAGGGCTCAAATCCTTGGTTGCTATGTTACGTTTGGTATTTTTTATCTGTATTAAGAAAATCTTAAGAAATTTAATACATTTTCGTGAGCCAGGGGGGAGGCCCGGGCCCCACCCTGCCCTCCCCTTCGGGCGCACATGAATAGCATCGATTGTTTATTGACGGAAAGGTTGTTCATTTCCTGCGTTCCAATTGTCCACATCTTAAAACGTTCCTAGCAGTGGTCGAAGTGAGACGGTATGTGGTGGTATGCTATACCCCCTCTGGTTTTTTAGTGATCAAGACATACCGTCACGGGAGAGTAGATGCTTTAATAAATCCATTTTTATACACAGTAATTGACGAATAGCTTTACATGTAACAAGATTTTATTTCTTATGTGGGAATAATTTCAAAGTTACACCGACATATTTGTTATCTTTTTCCTCCTTTTGTTTTTAAAATGAGATGTCTTCAAAGAAGTTCATCTAGTTTATATTTTGATGTGCCATATTGAATTCTTTCTTTCGCATGGATGCGTGTGTCTTCTTGTCTTAATTCATGTAAGTATCGTGTTTTGAGCATGAGCGTACTTAGGGGTTGTCTGCTGTGGAGGCGATTCTTCCAGGAATATCTCTAAGTCAAATGGGGGATCGGGGAGCTTTCCCGCAGTATATTATTTTTGAGCATTTTCGTGTATAATTCTCTGCAATAAAATATATGGGGATATTTTTATTTTTTTCAGAAACTTGTTGCCCAGGGATCAAAATCTCTCCATGCTTCCCCCGCGTAAGAGAAGCTCTCCAGCGGTTTTCAGTCATTATGTAAATAGAAATGCAATCTTTTAGAAAACATACCCTCACTGTACTTCAAGATTTAGATAGCCGGTATGTCGAGTCAAAATCGTAATAAAACATACCGCCTCTTCTTTTCTTCCACTTCGAACACTGGTTCCTAGTGTCCCTCGTACTAACGTAAGTAAAGAAAAATATGATAACTCAATTTCGGGCAAAAAGTGTCTTCGCATAGTTGACTTCTCTGCCCCAGATACGATCATTGTTTTAGCATTAAGTACTCAGGGACGTGCCTTGAACAACAATGACATCTAGATCCAATTACAAATTAATTTATATTAATTCCGGGAAGAGAAAGACCCTCCAAAAGTACGCCTGAAAGCAGCGAGGATTTCAGGGGATAACCTGGGGTAAAATCTCCTCCTGGGATCACAATTCCTCCCGGGCTTACACGGGAAGTATCAATGAGCTCATACCGAAACATAGCGTAAAATTTCACTCAGAGGAAGGAAGTCCCACAGAAAGACCACACACAAAAAAGCAGCTGCGTCTTTGAAGTTGAATTAACCAGAATTGCAGATTGAAATGTCGCGTATCCATGTCGACAATTGCACAATACGTTCAGTACCACCCCTTGTAAACTGCCTGTTAATAATAAAAAGTCAATAACAACAATGTGGGTACATACTACACCTAAGGGGAAGTCGTACGGTAAAGTGAACCTTGACGGCAGTCATCTTGAAATCCGCCATCTTGAATGCAGGTCAATTTTTGTAAATAGGAATAGGGCAATATGATACATGATTTTGGGATAGAATTGAAGCAGAAAAACAATGGTAGCAATAGTTTTAAGATACGTGCATTTGCAGGCATATTTATTGTGTATGTTTCCATGTGAACAACTCCCGAATGAAGCAGCTGTCCAACAATTTGTAAAATACAAAAATATAGGAAACATCCTCTATATTTTCCCAATTTGTTCCAAATATTGTTGAGCAAAGCTACATACTTGTAGGAGATTAGTAGGCAAATTTGGTCCAAATTGGTTGAATAGGGGCGGAGATACAAGCCGGACAAAACGAAAATTCTATTAGAAAAGTACAAAATAGTTTAAACACCATGTAGATGTTTTATGATGATTTGTTTGAAATTATGGTGGTCACAACTAAATACATTTGAAAGACTACTCTGAAAATTTTGTTCAAATCGGTTTAATAGGAGCGGAGATAGACCAGATAATACGAAAATTTAGCCAAAATCGCTGATAACAAAATCCCTATATTAAATGCTGTATGTCAATTTTCCTCTGACCTGTCTCAAATTCAGGCTGACATCATCACTGCCACTAAATATGGGAAAATGGGGCTAATCAGAGTTGAAATGGTTTAGTCCAGTCAATATAAGATTTGACCCCCAACAAATTGCAAGAAAAGCTTTTTCTAGTTTTTCTGGTAAAAAAAGCATTCTGAACAACATATCAAAAATTAGCAAATTTTAAACTTCCATTTGGTCTCCATTTTGAGCCGCCATTTTGGATTTTGATACTAAACGTCTTTCTCGGAAAAAGCAATTATATCTTCTCACAGAATTAAGATAAAAACTTCGTTCTTGAGTCAAATTGATGGTAATAGGTAATATAAATGAGGAAAGGTGGTACCATCTTGTGATGATGCCGCCATATTTAAATATGGCTTCCGTTCTTCCAAAAATTTCGTTATTTCGGTTCGTTATCTGTCTTAATTGGCACATAACTATGAAGCCGTTAAAGTTTTCAAAAAATCATCTGAAATGATCGTTATAGAGTAGAATATTCTCTTTCCATTGACAGCAAAATCATTTCTGTTTCTTAAAAACTAAGCGAGCTAGACCATTTTATGTGGCGAGAGTACTGTCTTTTGTAACACGTTACTCCGCCATGTAAGGCAACGTGCCTTTTCTTTCAATAATGTAATACTTTAATTTTATAAAGAGAAGTATCTGAATTGTTATTATAAATTAAAGAAAACAACTACAAATAATAATAATAATAATAATAATAATAATAATAATAATAATAATAATAATAATAATAATAATAATAATAATAATAATAATAATAATAATCTAATCCATATCATAGGAGCATTACAAAGGATGTAATTATAATATAATAAAAATTGTTTAAATTTCACGAAAGTGTCTCATTACCAGCTGTCATATTTACAATATAATGGTCACATACTGTTATACAATAAATCAAAATAATTGGCATGCGTAACACTGGCATGTTTTTTTTTAAAACATTAAAATACAACATGTAGTTTATAACGTATGTAATGTTATTCATTAACAATCACTTTTTGTTGTATTACTTTTCTCTTAATGTTTGTAAAAGAATTGTCTGCAAGGAATTGTAAATTCCTTTTATTTGTTCATATTATGCTAATATAAAAACACCCTATATTTCTTCATCACCCTAAGGGGTTTATTTGTGATGTTTTCACAGTTGCCATTATAGCAAGAGCCACACTTTGTTATGCAATCGAGACCATATTTCTTACACGTACATTTACGTATGATACATCCACATGAAAAGCTGCTGTGAATCATTTTTAGAAGCCTGTCAGGAGCGATTTTATTATCCATCATTATTGGTATCAGTTTGTCCGCTTCATTAATCCAGTCTCACTTAGTAGGATCCATGTCTTGACTAAGACCCATCCATGTAATGACCTGAAAGTAAAGTTCGTTGTGAGTGGTATTTTGTACCAGAAAATGTAGGTGGAAAGCGCTCGTGTGTTACAAATGAATTAGCATCCGCCACTTTTTTTTTTTTTTTTTTTTTTTTTTTTTTTTTTTTTTTGCAAATATAGGTTTCAAATTGGATTTCTTCGCACAAAACATGAAGTACGCGAAAAATTCCTTGTTCAGGCTCGGAAGAAAGCAGATTTGGAGGGGGTGTTACAGGAAGTTTAGGGGATGACGCCCCTATTGGGGGGTATGAGTATCAGTAGGGGAATTAATGGGGACGTCAGCAACAAGGCTCTAAGTCCCCGTCTCCCATTGGAATCCCTGTTCAGATCCCATCGGCATGATAGGTGAGAAGGAGTAAAAGTTGAATACTTAAAATGACCGAGTATACTGTCTAATCCATAGTTTTTGGGGTCAGAAAAACAACTGACCCGTTTTAAAAAAAAAACTATTAGAACATAGTACCCATCTCTATATGGATTTTTATCGTGCCACTTCGATTAAAAGTTGTTTTTCTAGGGGATAGAGTGTCTCAAATTTTATGTCAAAAGTAGAGTATCTTAGGGACTTTCATCAGTATAGTTTTTCAGCTAGTATAGGGTGGTTTAAGTAAACTCTGACAGTTGGGTAACTTAGACATTTGGTAGTTAGCAACACTATAACTCAGAATGGTAAACAAAAGAAGAGCACACGCCAGTTGTGTTGAGATTGTTGTAGTGTGCGGAAGGTGATACAGTGCTTTTGTCCTGGTTGCGTGAAGGAAAAAGACAAACGAAAGTAAAATTGACGTAGAGGTGAGTGTGAATACATTAAAATACAGCAGTGATGTCAGATTGTTTCATGATGAAGACCTCAACACAAGAGTGCATAAAGCTCTACAATAATACGTGGTGTATGGTGGTCAGATGGCATTAGCCTGCATGCACATGTGTTTAGGAATCGTGCACACTGTTGCCGTATGTAGTTAAAAGGTGAAAAATGAAACAGTACAGTGTTGGGTAATTGGTGGTTTGTAGAGTTAAATGAAATTCTACATCGTTTTAACAAATCAACTAAAACGTCGGCTACGAGTGGGTATATGGGCGCATGTCACGTCATCCCAATCTCAGTATTCGAAAAGCAGAAGGACTTTCATTTGCGCGTGCTACGACGAACAACAGTCGTGGAACAAGCCTGGAAGTATTTTAAACTGTTACAATTAATTTATAAACCGGGTAAAGTGGTATCTGTAAAAAATAAAAAAGACAATAAAAATAATAATAACAAATGCAGTGTTGGGTAAGTTACTTGTAAAAATGTAACGCGTTACAAGTTACTTTACTTTCTCTTAAAATGTAACGCGTTAGTAACGCGTTACTTGTCCCCCAAAAGTAACTGTTACTTTACTTCGAAAGTAACGCGTTACTAACGCGTTACTTTTAGGTCCGAAATTTTAAAAAATGTGAAAAAAAAATTATGACTTCAATTTTCCATACTACCATTACTACCGCTATTATTATTATTATTATTATTATTATTATTATTATTATTATTATTATTATTATTATTATTATTATAACAACACTGCATATAAAGAGAAAGATAGGTGGTTTGTATTTGAATACTAAAAAACCAGTTGATTGCCAACCTCGGTAGTCGTGAGGTCTAGGAATTAAGGACATTGTTCACGAGCTTCTAAGTTTGGGTTGAGGGTCTAGGTTGAGTATTCGGGCTCGAGCCAAACACTGTTAAAAGTTAAAGGGCATGGCCAAATATCTTCAAAACTGCTAGGCTCGGGTTTAGAATTGTCAACGACTCGAGCAGCTCGGCTCACAGCTCATTCACTATCGACCCGAACCAAGAAGTAAGCGGAGCCAACAGCTCACCCAAACGACTCGGCAAGAGCTCTCGGCTCAGTTGAGCCGAACCGAGCACATGGCTCATCCCCACCAAGCCAGCTCGAGCCGATGGTTCACCCCAAGTGAGCCGGCTCGAGCCATCTTCTCAGTTGAGCCGAGCAGAGCTGAGCTTGTTATAAAACATCTCTTGTGGTCTCGTTATCGAGACGAGACGAGATGCGAGCCGTGTCCCCTCTCGTGAGCAACACTAAAAGTATTCCATATTACTGTTTAGCTTACATTTCTCATGGCTTTCGTTTTCCAGTGTAATCAGACCATGATTTCAAGACGACTTAAAACGAACGAGCCATTTATCAAACTCGACTGGACTCGAAACTCGACGCGAAAAACTGAATCGGCTCGGAACTCGACTCGAGGATATTACCCTTGACTTGACTCGAAACTCGACTTCAATTCGAGTCGATTCGAGTTTTAGCTTGACTCGTGCTCATCCCTATATGTTAGAAAAAATGGTTGCTTATTATTATTCTGTTAAACTAATTATATAATAATAACAATGTTGCTATGTAAAATTAAAAATAAAGAGTATACTGTAGAGAAACATTACACTACTCCATAATCAACGGGACTCTAGTATAAGCAAACTGATCTGAAAGAACTCGAATATTACATACCATCAGCAAACTATTTTCTAGTAATAAAGTAGGCCTGCTCATCAGAACACAGTTTATTCATATTAACACCTTACTGTAAATCGTTAATTATGGCACCCTAGTTGTTGATAAATATTTTCCGCCGGGGCACTTCAGACACTTTACTTTTAAATTCTGTCCACCATCATCCTTAGCTCCTAAGAAAAAAGTATTCTTTCAAATGTTCGAAGGGTAAAATATTTTAATAAAAAACAATACCAATCAAAGTAAAATAGTTGCACTCCTAGTTCACTCACTGAATGTATTGATTTGGAGCTGTCAAAATCTACAACAAAATCTTCCAGGTGTTTGCAATCAGTACACGTGATTTCCCTAAGGCTGTCCTCATCTTCAAAAAACAGCAAGTGGCACTACGAACTTATCTGTTTCTGTGTGTGTCTGTGACTGTCGGTCACTGACATACGTAGTTCATGCTCGATTGTTTCATTCTGAGAAATTCACTTACAGGAAAGAAACATTTGTTTCCGAAAAAAAATACATATATTGTAGTTACTCATCCGAAATGTAACGCGAAAAAAGTAACGCAAACTAAGTACGTTACTTAAAAATTTGTAACGCGTTACCGTTACAGTTACTTTTGAAAAAATGTAACGCGTTACTAGGAAACGTTACTTAAAAAGTAACGCGTTACAAGTAACGCGTTACTTGCGTTACGTTACTTCCCAACACTGAACAAATGCAGAAAAGGGTGAAACAGTCACAATAATGGCATGTGCTACAGCTTGCGGACAGTTCATGCCACCTTTTGTCATAATGAAAGAGCAAAGGGAAAACGGTAATAGTATACATGAGAACCCCCTGATCTGCGTTTCTTTTGTATTCTATTACCACTTATACATGAAATACCATAAATTTTCTACGTAGTGCAATAGTATCCATGTGCACAAGACATGCGATATGCGTTAAATTCCCCCCCCACACACACATAGTCATAGATAAAGTACAAGGGCACTACACATGCAGATATAAAGTACAGGTACGTTATTTTTTATTTTCGTATCAGTCGATAAGTAAATAAAAGTCGCTTTGTTACCCCCTTTGTAAGTTCGTACATACTCAATGAATAATCCCTAAAAGTATGAGCGTCCTGCTCCTTCGGGAACTGATGCAGCTTCATGTATACTATATCCGGGAAAACGATAGTTTCTCAGTGGGAATGCCTACTGGATCAACAATTTCGATGTCAGAAAAAGGCTATATGACAGATGTATGTTTTTAAAATTCCTTGATCATCTCGTAACATACAAACCCGAAGGTCCAGTTGTACTCATTCTCAATGGACACTCGTCAAACTCCAAGAATCTAAAGGTTTGGAATTAGGTATTAACATGCTGTGCTTACCGCCTCATTCTACACATGTGTTGCAATCTCTTGACGTTTCATTTTTCAAACCGCTAAAACAATATTACAGTGAAGCTTCAGGTTGTTTCTACGAACGAATCATGCGAAGACATTGTCGAAGGCACAATTTGGTCACATCTTTAATCAAGTACGGATGAAAGCACATCTGAATCTACAGGTATCAGTGGGTTTCTTTCAACAGGAATATTTCCTCTTGATCAATCCAAAACTCCAGATCACCCATTCCTACCATCCTTAATTCATTCATCCAGTGCCAGTCAGTGTTGAGTAAGTTACTTGTAAAAATGTAACGCGTTACAAATTACTTTACTTTCTCTTAAAATGTAACGCGTTACTTGCCCACAAAAAGTAACTGTTACTTTACTTCGTAAGTTGAATATATGAAAAAAGTACTTAAATTTTCCGTATTACTATTACTACTGCAATTATTATTATTATTATTATTATTATTATTATTATTATTATTATTATTATTATTATTATTATTATTATTGCACGTTCTGAATCGCTTCATGTAAATGCAAGGACAAATTTTTACTTGGTATCTATATGAACATTTTCATATAATGTAACATTGATTAAAATGCCATACTGCGTTACTCGTAGGGATCAGCATGAGCAAGTTCGAGCAAGTTTTCTTTGAAACTCGATTCGACTAGAAACAGACATCTTTGAGCTTGACCCGAGAACTCGGTTCGAAAAATTTCCTCCAAGTCGACTCGAGTCGAGCCAAATCCGGTGTGTAGTTTCGAGTACTCTCTTCAAGTATCTTACATAGACAATATAATTATCAATGATACTACTACAACTTATTATTAAAAATAATAATAATACTATAAACATGAAAGGCGGTTTGTATTTGAATATTAATAAAACTATTTGATTGCCAACCTCGGTAGTCGTGAAATCTAGGAATCAAGGACATTGTTCACGAGCTTCTGAATTTGGGTTGAGGGTCTAGGTTGAGTATTCGGGCTCGAGCCAAACATTGTTAAAAGTTATAGGGCACTGGCCAAATATCTTCAAAACTGCTCGGCCAGGGTTTAGAATTGTCAACGACTCGAGCAGCTCGGCTCACAGCTCATTCACTATTGACCCGAACCGAGAAGTGAGCCGAGCCAACAGCTCACCCAACCGACTCGGCTAGAGCCCTCGGCTCAGTTGAGCCGAACCGAGCAGATGGCTCATCCCAACCAAGCCAGCTCAAGCCGATGGTTCACCCCAAGTGAGCCGGCTCGAGCCATCGGTTCAGTTGAGCCGAGCCGAGCTGAACTTATTTTAAAAAATCTCTTGTGGTCTCACTATCAAGACGAGACGAGATGCGAGCAGTGTCCCCTCTCGTGAACAACGCTAAAAGTATTCCATATTATTGCTTAGCTTGCATTTCTCATGGCTTTCGCTTTCCAGTGTAATCAGGCCATGATTTCAAAACGAGTTAAAACGAGCGAGCCATTTATCAAACTCGACGCCAGAAACTCGACTCGGAACTCCAATCGATTCGGAACTCGACTCGAGAATATTACCTTTGACTCGAGTCGAAACTCGACTCGTATCCATCCCTATGCGTTAGTAAAAATGGCTGCTTATTATTTACTGTTAGACTAATTATATAAAAATAAGAACGTTATTATGTAAAATTAAAAATAGAGAATATAGAGAAGCATTACACTACATCTAATAAAATGAAAACACATGAACTAGGCGTGAATCATAACTTGCCAGAAGCTCTAAAATCGATACATGCTCTTTAAAGCTAGTTGTTCCAAACTCTATAATCAACTGGACTCTAGGATACGAAAACTGATCTGAAAGAACTCTAATATTACATAACATCTACATCACATCAATAAAGAGGCCTGTTGATAAGAACACGGTTTATTCATATTAACCCCTTACTGTATATCGTTAATTATGACACTCTAGTTCTTGATAAATATTTCTCGCCGGGGCACCACTTTACTTTCAAATTGTGCCCACCATCATCTTCAACTTTTAAGAAAACGCATTCTTTCAAATGTTCGAACGATAAAACATTTTCGTTCTCCATCTTTATAAAAACAATACAAATGAAAGTAAAATAGACTATCGGTACCATTGCACGCGTAGTTCGCTGACTGAATGTATTGATTTGGAGCTGTCAAAATCTATGACAAAATCTTCCAGGTGCTTGCAATCAGAACACGTGATTTTCCTGAGGCTGTCCTCATCTTCAAAAAACAGCAAGTGGCACTATGATCTTATCTGTTTCTTTGTGTGTCGGTCACTGACATAGGTAGTTCATGTTCCATTGTTCCATTCTGAGAAATTCACTTACAGGAAAGAAACATTTGTTTCCGAAATATATATATGTATTGTAGTTACTCATCCGAAATGTAACCGAAAAAGTAACGCAAACCAGGTACGTTACTTAAAAATTTGTAACGCGTTACCGTTACAGTCACTTTGGAAAAAATATAACGCGTTACTAGGAAACGTTACTTAAAAAGTAACGCGTTACTTGCGTTATGTTACTTCCCAAGACTGGTGCCAGTATGTGCTCTGAAGAAAAGGAAGATGATCATTCAACCTCAAATTTACATTTACAAAATGAACCAACTTGCAGATGTTTCATCAATTCAGAGACAGTTGAAAGTACTCGGACAGAAACCACATCCACGCCTCCACGACCAACGTGATCTGAAGAGTGAACATGGCGGCGATTACAATGGAAGATGCGCTTGGTCATTAATTAGAAAAATAGTTATTGATTCATGGTGCATAGACAGTCAATTTTACACGTTTATTAGTGAACGACAATTCACAATATCGGTTCTATTAAAAAGTGAAAAATTGAAAACAATCAAAATGTAAGGTGATATTTTTTGTTGTGCACTCAGTGAGGTTTGATAAAACGAATTGGACTGTTCTAGAAACAATGCAATGCAAATTGTAGGACCCAATCCCCCTTTTTATATAAAGCAAGCTTCCATATTTTAAGTTAATAGTAGTAAGATTTTATAGTAAATAATTTTACATAGGTAAGGTTTGTAAATATAGTAGTTAAGGCATTAGGTTTAGATCTTTTCTTTATTTCTTGTTAGGGTTAAGGTTTGCATGAAAATGGCGGAAAGGATGCAGGTAAATAATGAGCAATCGACTGGTACAGGCTTGATTAGCTCAATAGGCAATTCTTCTAGTAAGGACAAAAACAATACAACTAATGAAACAAATATGGAAGTTTCATATGAAAATGATAACGATAAATCAAAGAATACTAAGTCAGACGGTGAAATACATACTAACTTATATCAAAGTCACCATCTCGCTCCGTATTTCGTATTCCTTAAATCGAACGATAAAGACTTGGGAAAAGTGCTTCCAATGGGAATAAGTAGAAAATTATATCTTGCAGAAATTAATGGGATTATGAATTTCCAGACTATTGGCAGAAATTTAATTAAGGTAACATTCGATTCAGGCAAAAATGCAAATGCATTCTTAACACATGATATTATAAAGAATAACAATTGGTCAGCGTTCATACCGACACATGCTGTGTCATCAATGGGGATAATTAGAAATGTAGCTCCAGATATTAACACGAACGAACTATTAACAGATACTGATTGCTCAATAGAAACTTCCTTTATTAGACGCATATATAGAACCGATAAAGACAAAAAGAGGATCCCTACGGGAACAGTAGTGTTGACTTTCAATACGCAATACCTGCCGAGAGACTGTAAACTTTATTACCAAAAACTAGACATAGAACCGTATATACCGCAAGTAAGACAATGTTCTAAATATCTCTTATATGGCCACATCCAAAAAAATTGTAAATCTAGCAATACACGTTGCAAAAAATGTGGGGAGACCCATGACATTAATACTTGTACTTCTTTATTAAAATGCTTTCATTGTACAGAAACCCACGAGGCCGACTCTAAAGAATGCAGGGAATATCCACGTCAACACAACATAATTCACTTAATGGCTACAAACCGTATCTCATTTAATGAGACAAGTAAGTTAGTACCAACAATTTCGTATCGAAAAATTACAACTTCCAATGTACCGGTTAGGGTACAAATTCTGTAAGCGGCATGATTCAATCCACTAGTAATCAACTGACAAAACACAATTATTCTTTCTCCAGCAAACAAAACAATACATTCACTTAAAAAACCCAACCTTCCTCACAATCAAACAACATAATATTTAATACAGAAAGTCAAAGCACTAATACCCAACTCAAATCGTTTAGAAAACGTAAAGAATTAGAGGAGGACGAGGGGGAGGGAGATTCTATGGTAATTCAAATTGACACACCTTGGATGGTTTTTAATCGCCAAGGCCCCTTCACTTCGAAATCTCTATTTATGACAAATTTTACTTCGCAAATTAAGAAAAGAGGGCTACGCATTTCATAAAGTGAAAATTCCAAAGAACAAACATTCGCTTTCTCAAACAAAAACAATGATCAATCTTCTTATTACGGTGTAAGTAATTACTCTAAACAATCTGATAACTCTACTCCTAGTACAGAAAAATTAAATAAAATTAAAGAAGGCTTATCAAAAATTCTTAACACTTCTTTCTTAATACAAAATATAAATCAATCCCCAGATCACATTCAAAATATAATCGAACAAATTCTTCTTTTGGTTAATAATGGCAATAAAGTCAAATAAAGTCTTAACTTTTCTACAGTGGAATGCACAAAGCCTAAAGAGGAAATTACACTTATTACAATTACTTATTAACATTTATAATCCTCATTTAATTCTTATCCAAGAATCATGGACAAAGGCAAACTCCCCTCTAAAAATTCCAGGTTATATTATATGAGAATTTAAGATATGACGGTTATGGGGGTGTGGCCATTGATATAAGTTTGATATCCCACACTCGAATATAAATTTTAACAATTTAGTACTACCACAAAATACACAAATTATAGGTATAAAAATATCAAATATTTCCTTTATTAACATATACTCTCCACCTAATGTCATTTCTTGAAGAAAGGTCTGGAATGATATTTCTAGACAAATACAAAAGCCATATGTAATAGCGTCTGATTGTAATACTCACTCGATCTTATGGGGGAGCTCACATACAATTCTGCTGGACGAAATCTTCAAACTGCATTAGTTCAAAATAAATCAATTTGTCTAAATGATGATACACCCATTCGACTTAGCTTAAACAATAATAGTGTCCCTGATGTAACTCTTACTAGCTTAGATTTATATCTAAACTGTAACTGGAGTGTTTTCTATAATCCTATGGGTAGTGATCATTTTCCCATCATTACTCAATTAACATGTAATAATAGTACTCAGTTATCCCATATCAACTTGGTACCCGACAGATTGCAAAAAGAAAAACTTCACTATATACCTCATACCTTAAATTGGTCAATATATTCTTCCAATTCCGAATCTTTCTTTAGTAATCATCATACGGTTAACAGTAACCAATCTATAGACAAGAGTATTAATAAATTTAATGACATAATTAATCATATTGCAGATACTTCGGAGAAAAATTCTTCAACCTGGACTAATAAAAAGGGTAAACATAAACAAACGAGAAATATATACAAAAAACAGTTTGGTGGAATTCTAAATGTCAAAAATGGGTAAATTTGTGTCATCTACATCTTCAAAATTATTTTAAAGCTAAAACTAATGAGAACTTTGCAAAGTACCAAAAAATTAAAGCAAAAATGAAACAAAATCTATTAAGTATCAGGAAAGATCATTGGGAAGAATTTTGCAACAATCTCTCACCATCAACATCTTGGCCCAATATTTGGAAATACCTTAAGAAACAAACACATCCTCTTTAATTAGCGATAATCTCTTTGATGAAAATAATAATACATGGAAGATAAGTTTCACAGGAAAATAACACCATCTTATGTAAATCCCAATAGGAATTTAATAATACATGCTTTCTTAAATAAAAATCACGATATGCATAACAAAAAAGTAACGACATCTTTCTCCATGGATGAAATTCTCCTTGCACTTCAGCAACAAAAACGGGATTCAAATCCTGGGCATGATGGAGTGAGATACTCAGATATTAGGCCGAACTTTGAGACGATAGAAACCAGCCTTTACATACTCCGGAAGCGTGGGCAAACTGAAAGTAAGAATCAGTGACTGAGTAGCGACAAGTTCACCTGTCTTCTTACTTTTGATGCGAGCTACATCTACAACGTGTTGGTCCGCCAGCTCAGATTTAATTTCCTCCTCGGTGGCATTGAGGAGATCCCAACACGATATCACCCCTCGGGAAACGTTCAGTAGATGATGCGGTTCTACTGACACATGCACTGGGCCAATAGTAGTTAACTTCATGAGCTTCGCTGTTTGCCGCTCGTCGATTGTTTCCACCAATAAAGTGCCATTCCGCAGTTTCTTAATATCTTTAACCTGTTCAGCGTTATATGTTATAACTTTATTAATAACAAAAGGGGACAAGCCCTTTAGAGCACTTGGACGGTTAGCTGTAGCATCGGCACCATCGTTTTCCTTATCTTTAATTACAAGATATCGCACCACAGGTGTCGCGATACTAGTCTTTTCCGCATTCTCTACAACAGAACGGTCAGTCTCGTTCTCGGTAAGTTTGGGCTTTTTACTAGAGGGCGAGCCCGGGCCCGTTTTTAATGTTTTTGTACCCATAAAATAAGTTTTTTAAATGAACAATTAGAGAAAAAAACGGGTGTGAGGTCACACCGGGGCGTTAATAGGGGAACTAACGCTACCCCCTGGCAATCCCTTCAGCACGCCCAACACCTTAGGATCAGCGTGGGGTCAACGCGGTCAAGGGGAATGGAAGTGCAAGAAAACCATTCCCGTCGACAAAAACGCGTGGCCCCGGAAAAGGAAGAGGTGAAACAAAAGAAAAGAAACCAGGCCAACTAAACGATAGACCCCCACCAGCCCAAGAAGAAACAAAAAACAAAACGGTGCGGATTTTTTGGATTTTGTTATTTTTAACTTTTTTTTGGGTATTTTCATGTTTTGCATTTTTAAATTTTTTTTTTATATTTTCAAGGACTCAACACTCCGGACAACACAAACACTGAACGCACACAACATGAGGCCGGGTGGGTGCACGTCCTCCCCTAGTGGATGAAGACGTCCACTAGACCTTCCTCTTCCCGACTCCCACCAACCACCCGCGAGTCCGGTAGCGGTATTCGCGGCTGAGAGGGCATGCAATGAGATGAAAATGAGGGGTGATAAATGAATGACGTATGAAGCCACCCTCTCAGCTCCACCCCCTCCCCGACGATGACGGTTCGCTACATGGAGGGGGCCATACAGCTGAGTATACCGCCGAACAGATGAGTACGGTGCTAATGATCTTTGGGTCAGAAAAAGTATTTGGTGTTGTCACCGACAGCGCAACCATTATGAAAGATGCCTGGACAATACTTCAATCGGAACATGCAAACACGAGTCTCTTCACACGAATCTGTCTAGCCCATGGACTAAATTTGATATTTTCTGACTTACGGTCTTTGAACACTGTGTCTGCACTCCTTATTAACATAACAACAATGATTAAGTCAATAAGAGGGTCACATCATCAGCCTTGAAGGAACATCAATCATCAACATCCCCTTCTCTCAAATTGCCTGTGCAAGTAAAGTAAGTCGACAGAGCTGTATTTAGCCTATTACCTTATTAAATGTTGCTTTGTTGGAAATTTATTAAAATTTTCTCTACCAAGTTTTAATTGATGTGTAACAGTGGAGACAATCTTCTAACAAGTAGGCCTCACCACTTCGCCGTTGCGTTAGCAAAAGGAAAGAACTACTATCCTAGAGTAGGGTTGAATATAAGACACTGACAAAAATTTTAGCTGCTAATGAGCATTAGAAATATGTGAAAAACGAAATAGAAACATGAATGTGGGAAAGCCAAGTACAATATAATTTGTTAGTTGCAAGACCAATATTTTTTCGAAATAGATGGAGGAACAATAGTTATGACTTTAACTATGTAAATCGAGTTAGGAGGGATGTTTTTGTGGTATTCCAGATCATGGCCGCCATCTTAAAATCCGCCATATTGGATCGACGTCAACTTTTTCAAATGGAAAGAGGGTCATGTGAGGTATCAAACAACAGTGATTTTTTCCACCCAATCTCACACACTAATTACTTTGTCCATATCTAGAACGATTTACAACTTACAGTTCTTTGAATGTTGACAAATTCGTTGTTTGTAGCAGATAACAGGTAACTACAGTGACAATGAACATAGCTCCAGAGATAGCATTCTTACTGGACAAAATTACGGCAATGCAAGAAATGCAAGTCCTCAGCATTCATAAAGTGGTTCTGACCTCGCCACTTCGTGTGTGCGTTTGTAAATTCAAACTGTAACTATAAGCAGTTAGGGCAGCACGATGAAGAGAATAGCAATATTGGTTGCCAATGACATTCTGGTCGTAGCAGCTACGGTATAAGGTAGGAGCTTACCTGCACCGTGTATCATTCTACAGCGACAAACTCTTTGTAAGGAGACAAGTGCAGAAAATATATTATTCCCACTGTCAGTTCTATTCGTGAACTTGGAAGTGTTTGAGAAATAGTTATGTCGTTTATTACATTGTGCCTCTAATTCTGTGAGGTGCGTATGTGTGTGTGTGTGTGTTAGGGAGAGTGTGTGCAGGCAACAAATATAGACTAGAAAACGACACACCATGGCGTTAAATAAGGCAAACGTTGCCATGTACCTCTTGCAGCAGTTGCAGATATTATTGTCCAAGCACAAAGCAACATATATATCAGAACAGGAAAGAATAATCGCAGATGATATAATTGGATTCCTAGCGGATGAAGAACTGGAATTCGAAATGGAATACACTCTAGATATTCTAGAGGAGGCACATCATGAGATAAACAATCAAGAAGCGGAAGGGGGTAATCACACAACAGATTCCGAAGATGCCGATAGAACACCAGTTGTCAGACGCATCACTTCCATCACCATCGAAATGCAAGAAAGGCGATTCACTCTCGGTTGAGAAGACGAAACAAATTATTAATTACATGACACAACACCCAAACCAGGATAAAAAGACAATATGTAACCGATTTCGCTTAGCGAGTGGACCTACGATCGTGTTGTTTAGAAAAAAATACAGGACTATCACGCGAAGTCAAGCGTTCCCTTTTACAGGAGGCATTGTAAGTGCAGTTTTTCCACGCACGTGAAGTAGTTTTCCAAACGGTATCAGACAGTGATCTTCAGCGAATGGCATGCCACGTTGCGCGTGATATTGAGTATGAACAGTTTAAAGCCTCGGAGGCCTGACTACTGAACTTCAAACGACATTATAATATCGGGCTACGGAAAGTGACAACCTTTAAAACAAGACTTCAACATGAGCACCAGCCACACTTAATGCAGACTGCTAAAGAGTACGTTCACAGCATCAAACAGACGTTGCGTAATTTTGAGTTTAAGTATGCCTGTAATGCTGACCAAAGTGGTTTTCAATTTGAAATGCATCGCCCGAGAACTTTGCATATAAAAGGCAAAAAGAAAATTGAGGCTCTAGCAATAAGTGTAAATGCTATGATACATTCTTACACAATCATGCCTTTAATTAATTTAAAGGGAGATTTAGTTGGTAAACTGTTCATTGTTCTTCAGGAAAAGAACGGAATAGTGCCTGTAATATTGCAGACTGGATTTAATAGATTAGTGCAAGGTGTAGAGACTTGGCAATACATCTGGCATCAACATCTGGTAAAATGGTATTACATGAATTGCGAGAATGATATGTGAATTGCTATTGGCCGAATACAGGGAGCAGGAATTCACTTATGCTGGATAGCTGAGAATTATTTAATAATGAAGAGGTGCGAAGTACAATAGCTCCACTTGGGAAATCAGTGAAAGTGCGACAAATTCCAAAAGGTACCACCGGCATATTTCAACTTTTCAATGTATTTTTTAGACAATACAAAACATTGGCGTACTATATGTGATTATGCAATAAAGGACGAATATTTTCATTCAAAACTGCATGACAGAGATACTATTGTCACTCTACATTCCCTTGTGTACAATCAATTTCAGTCTCCTCGCTTCGCGGGAATGATTCAATAAGCATTTTGTAAATCAGTATATATTGATGAGCCGATCGAATGGTTCGAGGTGCCGAAGAAGCACGCTTTCAATATTCCCGGCATTAACTTTTGTGATATTTTTGACACTTCATTTTTTATTAGGTGCTCATGGTGCTCTGCACAATTCTGTTTTGACAATTTTATGAATGCTGATGACTTGTATTTCTTGCATTGCCGTAATTTTGTCCAGTAAGAATGCTATCTCTGGAGCTATGCCCATTGTCACTGTAGTTAGCTGTTATCTGCTACAAACAACGAATTTGTCAACATTCAAAGAACTGTAAGTTGTAAACCGTTCTAGATATGGATAAACTAATTAGTGTGTGAGATTGGGTGGAAAAAATCATTGTTGTTTGATACCTGATGACCCTCTTTCTATTTGAAAAAGTTGACGTCGATCCAATATGGCGGATTTCAAGATGGCGGCCATGATCTGGAATGCAATAAAAACATCCCTCCTAACTCGATTTACACAGTTGAAGTCATAACTATTGTTCCTCCATCTATTTCGAAAAAATATTGGTCTTGCAACTATCAAATTATATTGTATTTGGCTTTCCCAAATTTCATGTTTCTATTTCGTTTTCCCATATTTCTAGTGCTCATTAGCAGCTAAAATTTTTGTCAATATCTTATATTCAACCCTACTCTAAGATAATAGTTGTTTCCTTTTGCTAACGCAACGGCGAAGTGGTGAGGTCTACTTGTAAGACATTGGCTCAGCAGTTGTGGAGCGACGAGCTAGAACGTGTCCTGAAGTATTGCATAGTTTAGAAATATTAAGCCTAGTGCCTAGGCCTTCAGTAGGAGAGTTAATAAAATTAATAGTTAGTAATAGTAAATTATTAATTTCCGTTTTGGATTTAAAAAAATCATTATTATCAACGTGACATAACCTATTTGTACTACAGCCCGTTACCATTACAGTTACTGATTTCCTAATACCAATAATTATATAAATAATATAACCAATCTAACCAACTTAATAAATATTTGAATTGTGCTGAACAAAGTGTATTTTACAACTTTTATATGTCATCAATTGTAGTAGTATTATTATTAGGCACCTACTTGGCTTACTCAAATTATAGGAATGTAGAACCTTATTTGATTTGAAACTTCATAATTGTTTGATAGGCAACTTATCATTAACAGAGGCTGTTAATCTTAATGTTCGTAACATGCCAATATGAAATTTCAAAATGTTTAAATGTAATCCTACTCTTATAGATATCTTATTCTTATATATAAATGTTTCATTAATGATATAAATGTTCAATTACTCACATATTATTGATATTTTAGTGCTGATTTTCTTTCTATTCAGAGGCAATTCATTGCCTATCACTTGTTATAATTTTTATTCTCTTTTGCATGTATTGTTTCGTATTTATTCGTTTTTATTTTTCTTTAATTGTCTTCTGTGTATGATTTGTTATTATGGTTGTATTTCTATTCTAACTATGTTTATTCTGTATCTTACCTAATGTATCCTTGTATTTTTATATTCTTAAGCTTTACGATCTTGTTTTTACGCGTTCTTTTTGTATTATTAATTCCAGGGTGTCTAGCAGTCGGGAAAATCGGGAAAGTCGGGAATTTGTCTTAAATTAAAAAAATGGTCGGGAATTCGGGGATTTGTCTGGAATTTGCGAAAAAAGTCGGGAAAAATGGAATTAAATTCCACATGTTGGAAATGATGCTGACGCTTGTCGGAGCAACTCCGATAAACCTCGCGTTCCTAAATGCATCGCGATGTAATACTTTTACATTTTATTTTTTTTTAATGTGTTCCTAAATACACCGCGATCCATCTCAACCGTTTTTCTATTTTCTACGTAGAAGCGGTCATGTGGTACGCGTTGCATCTCGTACACCGTGAATTTTCTGCGATTTATGTGAGGCGCGCGGTTTGTCTCCTGCTGTGGTGCTGGGGGAAGAAGAGTGGTGAGTGAGTGGTTGACAACAGTGTTTGCTGACAGCAGAAAGGTTTTTGCACAGACAAAGGATATACAGACCGCAAACTTCCAATATGTGCAATGGAAATCAGTTTTTATCGTCTGCACAGCGAAAGAGCCAATCAGCGCTCGGGTGGGTGGAACGATGTGTCGTCCCGGGTGAGATGGCGCTGCCATCGGTCTGTGAACGTGACGTCATGGGTTGTCATAGTAACCAGGGGACTGTTTTCGTCTGCTTTGAATCACAAGTGTTAGACGCAGTGCAGAATGATTAGCTAGCTTGTGTTCAGCTTTTCTTGTACTGCCTCTGGATTTGACATTCCTTTCCAGCTTTATATATATATATATATATATATATATATATATATATGTGTGTGTGTGTGTGTATATAAATCAGATTTTTCTTTTTTCCCTTTTTTTCGAGTTCACTGAAAATGCCCAAGTTCTGCAAAATACGTCAACATAAAAAGCTGTTCCCCAAATGCAAGTAAAGGAGCCAAAGAGTAATAGTTTTAAATAAAAATATAGAAAGTCCTCCTGTGGCTGCGAGTGTGTGCACAGACAAAGGATATCCTTTGTCTGTGCTCGCAGCCACTCTTCCACCACGTGCTAGTATCCTAACCCGCGCCCTGTGAGACAAAGCCTCGAAGGTGGCGTGAGATCGACTGATTAGTTCCGTCGTCGTTGGTGCAGCGGCGCTACTGTTCCCGAAATTTCCAGTTTGCCGCGGAGTTTGCGGTCTGTATATCCTTTGTCTGTGGGTTTTTGCGTTTCAAGAGTAAAGGTTTTTGCGTGTTGGATTGTTTTTCACGTATAGGTAAGTTTACCTGGGCAATGATTTTGTAAATAATTCAACACTTTAAAGGCTAGTTGTTTTAATGTCACGGCAAACCACTTGCCATTTCTTTCTTTGCCATGAATTACAGGCATGTCAATTTTGAGTATTCAACATTCCTGCCGTCATAAATAAGTTTATTTTACCAACTATTACAATAACAACAACAACAAAAGACCTAAGCAAAGTTTTACCTAAAGACAGTAATATGTTTGAAATATTCTGCTCAAAATAAATCATTGGTTATAGTATACGACAGTGCCTCATCATTTAGCGAGGACTCACGAAGTGCAGTCTTTTAAGGATTATTCATTGAGGATATAGGAACTTGAAAATGAGGTAACAAGGCGACTTCCATTTAATTACTGAGTAATATAAAATAAAATGTACGTCGGTTTGCGTTGCGTTTCGTTGTGTTTTATGGTATGCGAAGAATAATAATGTGCCCTTGTACGTAGTGTATGAGTATATGTGGGGGATTTGAAACATATATCGCATGTCACGTGCACGTGGATGCTTCTTACTACTTCTAAATGTAATAAAATCATTTTTATACGTAGTGCAACAGTAGGAAGTATCCACGCGCACAGATCATGAGGTACTGTTGTATACTATTACCAATCATTTTTTAAAATTTAAAAACAAGTTATTAGAATGTAGTAACTTGAACTAATACACAAGGTGGGCAAGATTTTACTTTGTGCAGAATAGTAAGTGTAACGTTAAGAATTCTAGTATATTTTAAACCTGACTTAATTAACGTTAACCCTGGAATACACAGGGGGGTGCTGGAGCACCCCAGACGTTATACTCATCGCCATTGTGGCTTTGTTCTCAGGCACATTGGTTGGTGCTTCCGTGTATTCTCATTTTGAAGCATGACATTCACGGTGGTGGGTCTGAAGCAAATTGTCTCGTTTCAGAAGAGAATATATTCAAGAGGTGGGGTTCTCCAGCACCCCACCTGTGTATTTACGTATGTGAAATTCAAATTTTGACGAAATTTGTTTCAGATACTTTGCGTGCATATTTGTTTAATTGCATGATGTCGAAAGTGTGTGCAGGTTCAAGCAAGTTTATAGACTTTGTACTCAACACATTAGAAGATTATGATTCTGTAGGTAATTTCAGAGAGTCCGATGACAATATTGAAGTGTAATCGGAAGTCGATGATGAAATTAGTGGAAGTGACGCGAGTGACACTAAGGGTAACATCGAAAATGATCCAGCTATAAGGGGAGCCTCTATATTAGTAAGAACCGGTCATATTTCTAAGCCCTGAACCAAGCACAATTCTGTGCCCGTAATATCTCAAAAATATTATAATTCTTGTTAGGTACTTTATTTAATGTCTGTCTGAAGAAAAAGTCACTCATCTTTCCTGTGCTTGTACATGTAGAAACACTCAAAGCCATCTTACCTTTTTTCTTTTTTTATGTTGGAGAGTGTAGGCCAACCACGTGGAAATTTGGACAAAAAAAAAAAACAAAAAAAACTAGCAAGATTTGGTTGAAACGTTTGGTAAACAGTTTGAAGTAAGTTTAATTTACGTTACGTTAGGTTAGGTTAGCATTTATTTACGTAATCGTCAATTAGGCCACGAACTAGCTCAGCACCGAACATACTCGTGTAGTTTTGCCATGATTTATTTTTTGTGTTTTCAGAGTCTGACGCACATCATGCCGTCAACGAATTTTCAAGAAAGGTGGAAATATGAATTTCCCTGGGTAAAAGAAGGGAAGACGAAGTTAACTGCAGAATGTGTGTGGTGTCATACCACATTTTTGTTTGGCACCATGGGACGTACAGCTCTTACCAGTCATTCAAAGAGCAAGAAGCATCAAAACCTTGCAGCGACTCGACAGAAGACTTACGCAATGACATATCATTTCCCAACAAAACCTAAAGAAATTTCAGATGTTCCTGCGTCTTCATTAAATGTAGATCAACCTGGCACCAGCACTGGTCCTGTTCCATGCTCATCCAGCGAAACATGCTCTCCCACTCGTAGGTCTACTTCGACCCTGGACAAATATAAACTAAAAGATAGAGTCACACAGGCGGAGATTTTGTGGTGTATAAACGAGGTGATGAATCACAACTCTTTTCGCAGTGCTGAAAGTAGTGTTCTTCTTTTCACTAGGATGTTTCCAGACAGTGCAATTGCTAGCGAGATGAAATTGCACAAGGATAAAGTGTCATATAGCATCGTGTACGGATTGTGTCCATACTTTCAACGTGAACTTAAATCCATATTACAAGAGTGCGAACATTATGTCATTGGATTTGATGAAAGTTTAAATAGTGTTGCGCAAAGAACCCAAATGGATGTAAGTGTACGCTTCTGGGACGATAACACGAACAGAGTCAGAACACGGTATTTGAATTCTGTGTTTATGGATCATAGTACAGCTACAGACCTACTACAAGGTTTGCAGAATGTATTGCAATCGCTTGATCCATTTAAGCTTTTGCAAGTTTCAATGGATGGGCCAAATGTAAATTGGGCGCTTTTACGACTAATGAAAGAGGAACGTTGTGCCTCCCTTGGTACAGACGCTCCACAGCTCCTTGAACTTGGCTCGTGTGGTCTTCACGTTGTTCACGGTGGTTTTAAGACTGGTATACAAAAAACTGGATGGGATTTGATTTCTTTTCTTAGAGCCTTGTATAACTTGTACGAAATGGTACCAGCAAGGCGTGCCCAGCATTCTGAAATAACAGGTTCGTCATTGTTTCCACTTCCATTTTGCCATATTCGTTGGGTAGAAAATGCGAAGGTAGCCAAGCGAAGCCAAGAAATATTACCGCATGTGAGAAAGTATGTTGAAACGGTTAAGGGAACAGACAAAGAACCCAACTGTAACAGTTTCAGAATAGTAGCTAGAAATTTGAACAAGTTGCTCTATGCAAAATTAGCGTTTTTTCAATCTCTTGCTGAGGACTGTGAGCCTTTCCTGACTGAATATCAGTCAGACACTCCTATGACTCCATTTTTACATGGTAGCCTTACTCAGTTATTGAAAGTATTGATGTCTCGCTTCGTTAAAAAAGAAATAATGGACAAGAAGAGTATCAATGCTATTGATGTTATGGAGAAAAGTGAAAACTTATATATTAATTTAATTCGTATCAAAGAAATTGACCTTGGGTATGCAACTAGGTCAGCACTGAGGAGATGTACAGAAGTTAGTGAAAAGGAAATGTTGAGTTTCCGAAAGCAAGTACGTGAATGTTATCAACATTTAGTGTCCAAGCTGCAGGAGAGGTCCCCGCTAAAATATTCCCTTACAAAAGCGCTGACGTTTCTTAATCCCTTAACCGTTGGTCATTCACAGGAAGAAGCTGTTAAACAAATGAGAGCAACGTTCGAAATTTTAGTGCAGAGTAATATTGTCTCAGCATCTGATGCAGAAAAGGCAGACAGAGAATACAATGCTCTAGTAGATCAGACACATGTGCGGAAGAAAATGGAGTCGTACAAAAGAAATGAACACAGACTTGAGTGTGTTACCACCAAATGATGTATATCTGTGCAAAATAGTAAAGATATGCCTAATTCTTTCCCACGGTAATGCAGCATTAGAAAGGGGTTTTTCGGTAAACAGGGAAATATTAGTTGAAAATTTGTCAGAGGATTCTTTAGTGGCGCAGCGTGTAGTGTATGATGCTGTCAATGAGGCTGGTGGCATACAAGCCCTTCCTATCCCAAAGCAGATGATTCTATCAATGAGAAACGCATACGCGAGATTCAAGGAAGCCGAAGAACACCGCAGAAAAGTGATGTCGGAAAAAGATCGCAGGGCCGCTGAAAAAAGAAGAACAGAACAGAGACGAAAGGAACTTGAAGCAAAGAAACAGAAAATCGTAAATCAGTTGTCGGAACAGGTTGCTACCATAGAGGAGGAGATCAAAAAATTGCATGATTAGATTGTTTCATTGTATATATGAAGAAGGAGACGAAGGAGACATTCTATGATCAGGTAAGAACTTGTACACTTTTTCATTACATTCAACCTTTCCTAATTTTACGAAAACATTTTTTTTTTTTTTTTTAGAATGAGTCGGGAAAAATTTGTAAATGGTCGGGAAAAGTCTGGAAAAAGTCGGGAAATTGCTCAGAGAAATTTGCTAGACACCATGTAATTCATATATTACTACTTATTGGAAATTGTAATTGAATTCTATATCTTTAATTTCCTGATAGCAATAAAATTATTATTATTATTATTAATATTATTATTATTTTATTATTATTATTATTATTATTATTATACACATCATAGTCATTATCATCCTGATGATAGACTAAAATTTAAACTCTTCTTAATTCTGAACGGGAACTTCGGAAATATCTGCCGCCAGTGTTCTAAATTGCAGTAAACAGCCTATGTGTACTCTCCACATACTCTCTGCAATATGTAATGTAATTTAATTTCTTACAATAATGAAAGATTAATCAATCAACGTGCGTCACGTATCCATTTCCCCCACATTACATATCCTTTTGTTACTTTCAGCTCAGAGTTTATATTTGATGATTTGTAAAATTTAGGTTCAATTTAGACCACAGGAACTCAAATAAAATAATATATATACTGCTTATATAAAACGAATTAAGCGCTTAGAACAATATATAACAAAACTTGTATATTTTATGTACGTATCTCTTTTTCTTTTTCAGATGGGAATCCTTGTGCCTAGAGAGTTTAATAAGAAATAAGAGCTATTCAGTCGTTGGCGATTGATGATAGCATTGAAGAAACTTGGAGCAAATATGACATTCTAAAGAAAAACTCATTAAATGATACTTTCTGGAGAAAATACGATTGACTTATTACGATTATTGAAACCTTTGCAAGCAGCCATTTCAACTATTGAATCTGATCAACCTAGAATTTCTTCCGCATTTTATATGTTTTGTTCTCTATATGGACATTTTAAAGAAAACCCACCAATAAGCTCAATCTCAACGAGTTAACAGAACGAAGTATTTGCCCTTCTAAACAAGCGGAAAGAATTTTGCATATCCATCGTGCACAAAGTGGCAAATCTTCTTAATCCTTTTTTCTTCGGACGCGACTTGACTTCTGAGGAATTAGTAAGTATCCGTAATCAAGTCACTCTGAAGATTCATTTAATCGTAGCAAGACAATGTGATAAAAGAGGAATGCATTGCCATTAATCACGGAAATCAATATTAAATACGGCTACAAAACAAATACTATCTCATTTGGACACCCTTTATGTATTAAAGTTTCTCTAGTACTCTTATTCAGAACAAAGTAACTACAGTTGACAATATTTTGATACTTTTTGCACTCTTAAATGTATTGACATTTTATTAAAATTGAATCGATGAAATTTACTAACGTTGCCTTATTTAATGTTCTTACTTATGCACAGTATCTTTTCCATTTAAGGAGTCAAGTCTGCTCATACATTATATTCGTACCAGTTTTAAAACAGATGCCAAGTCATAGATTTGTGCCTTTTTATGTATCAGCTTGTTTATATTAATCAATGTCAAAACTTGAAACGCTATGTTTGTGACTTAATCTCTTGAATCGCCCGACCAATCTCGATCAAATTTTTAACGTAGATGCGGTTCTGGCCTGGGAGTGTTTTTAGCTATTCGCTTTTACGGTAGAACTTAGAGGATGAAGAGGAGAAGGGGGGGGACATAGAAAAAAATAAATAAAACAAAATAACTCTTGAACCACCCAACTGATCTTGATCAAATTTTCAATGTAGATGAGGTTCGGGACTGGGATAATTTTTATCATTTCACTTTGACGGAGCAACGTAGGGGAGGGGGAGGAGGAGAAGATATATAAAAATCAATAAATATAAAAATAATTATATTCGTGAGTTAATAGCTATTGAGCCACCCGATCGATCTCAATCAAATTTTCAACATATATGAAGTTCGAACCTGG
Source organism: Thermobia domestica (assembly GCF_964235325.1). NCBI lineage: Eukaryota > Metazoa > Arthropoda > Insecta > Zygentoma > Lepismatidae > Thermobia > Thermobia domestica. The sequence goes on along the minus strand of NC_137460.1, from coordinate 241,497,894 downwards.
AAAGCTTTTTATCATCTCATTTTGACAGTAGATCTTAGAAGAGGGGAAATATATGAAAAGAATAAAACTTAATAACTCTTGAACCACCCTACCCATCTCGATCAAACATAGATAAGTTTCGGGACCGGGATGTTTTCTTCATTTCACTTTTACAGTGCAACGAAGGGGAGAGGAGGCGCTAGATATATGTTAAAAAAAAAAAAAGTGAAAATAATAGTGACTGTCTTTAGTTAAGATCGGTCGGGTGGTTTAAGCGTGATAAAGTCACAAATTTTCAACATAGATGAGGTTTGGACCTGAGGTGGTTTTTATCATATCGCCTTAACGGTAGAACGGGGAGGGGAGAAATCTATAAAAATAAATAAAACTTAAGAACTCTTGAACCACCCAACCGATCTCGATCAAATTTTCAACATAGATGAGATTCGGGCCTGATTTTCTAAAAATATATTTTCACTGACGGTAGAACTGGGAGGGAAGAAGAAGGGGAGATTTATATAAAAAAAAATATACATAAAACTCAACTCTTGAACCAGCCAACCGATCTCGATCAAATTTTCAACATAGATGGCGTTCGGGCTTGGGATAATTTTATCATTTAACTTTGACGGTGCAACGTTGGGGAGGGGGGGGGGATATATGTAAAAAAAGAAAAAAGGAAAATGACTGTCTTTGTGACATCAATCTTGAACCACTTGACCGATCTCGATCAAATTTTCAACATAGATGAGGTTTGGGGCCTGGGATGGAATTTATCTATTCACTTTGACGATAGAACTTAGGGAAGGGGAGGATGGAGTTGAAAAATAAGTAAAACTTAACAACTCCTGAACCAAACGATCAATCTCGATCAAATTTTTAACGTAGATGAGGTTTGGGCTTGAGATGTTTTCTATCATTTCACTTTGACGGTAACACTTAGGGGAGGGGAAGGAGGGAGAGATATATAAAAGTAAATAAAACTTAATAACTCTTCAACCACAGGACCAATCTCGATCAAATTTCAACCTAGACGAGGTTGGAACATGAGATGATTTCTGTTATATCACTTTGAAGATGCAACTTAAAGGAGGGGGAAAGGCATTTACAAAATTAGAAAATGACCGATATTAGTGTCGAATCTATAGTTTCTGAGATGAACAGTGATATTTCTGATGCCTTTTAAATCCAAATTCAGCCCCGCAAATTGTGGGAGGGGATGGGGGATATATAAAAATCATCGAAAATGACCAATATCAAGGAGCGATTAGTAATAGTAAAATGTGATTGACTAACGAAACATATTACTATTTTTTCTTAAATTAACCCAACGAAGCGGGTAATTGATGCTGGTTATTGATATATGGAAAACTTACGAACAAAGAAAATTTTTAATTGTTGAAAGACACTCTCATTCACTATCTATTCCACTTATTCCACTTACTTATTCCAGTGGACTTATAACTTATTACAGGAAGACTGTACATATTAGAAGTACATACAAAGATGCGCTTGGTAATTAATTAGAAAAATAGTTATTGATTCATGGTGCATAGACAGTCAATTTTACACGTTTATTAGTGAACGACAATTCACAATATCGGTTCTATAAAAAAGTGAAAAATTGAAAACATACAATTAAAATGTAAGGTGATATTTTTTGTTGTGCGCTCAGTGACGTTTGATAAAACGAATTGGATTGTTCTAGAAACAATGCAATGCAAATTGTAGGACTCAATCCCCCTTTTTATATGAAGCAAGCTGCCATATTTTAAGCTAAGTTAATAGTAGTAAGATTTTATAGTAAATAATTTTAGATAGGTAAGGGTTGTAAATATAGTAGTTAAGGCATTAGGTTTAGATCTTTTCTTTATTTCTTGTTAGGGTTAAGGTTTGCATGAAAATGGTGGAGAGTATGCAGGTAAATAATGAGCAATCGACTGGTACAGACTTGATTAGCTCAATAGACAATTCTTCTAGTAAGGACAAAAACAATACAACTAATGAAACAAATACGGAAGTTTCATATGAAAATGATAACGATAAATCAAAGAATACTAAGTCAGACGGTGAAATACATACTAACTTATATCAAAGTCACCATCTCGCTCCGTATTTCGTATTCCTTAAATCGAACGATAAAAACTTGAGAAAAGTGCTCCCAATGGGAATAAGTAGAAAATTATATCTTGCAGAAATTAATAGGATTATGAATTTCCTGACTATTGGCAGAAATTTAATTAAGGTAACATTCGATTCAGGCAAAAATGCAAATGCATTCTCAACACATGATATTATAAAGAATAACAATTGGTCAGCGTTCATACCGACACATGCTGTGTCATCAACGGGGATAATTAGAAATGTAGCTCCAGATATTAACACGGACGAACTATTAACAGATATTGATTGCTCAATAGAAATTTCCTCTATTAGTCGCATATATAGAACCGATAAAGACAAAAAGAGGGTACCTACGGGAACAGTAGTGTTGACTTTCAATACGCAATACCTGCCGAGAGACTGTAAACTTTATTACCAAAAACTAGACATAGAACCGTATATACCGCAAGTAAGACAGTGTTCTAAATATCTCTTATATGGCCACACCCAAAAAATTGTAAATCTAGCAATACACGTTGCAAAAAATGTGGGGAGACAAATGACATTAATACTTGTACTTCTTTATTAAAATGCTTTCATTGTACAGAAACCCACGAGGCCGACTCTAAAGAATGCAGAGAATATCAACGTCAACACAATATAATTCACTTAATGGCTACAAACCGTATCTCATTTAGTGAGGCAAGTAAGTTAGTACCAACAAGTTCATATCAACAAATTACAACTTCCAATGTACCGGTTAGGGTACAAAGTTCTGTAAGCGGCATGATACAATCCACTAGTAATCAACTGACAAAACACAATTATTCTTTCTCCAGCAATCAAAACAATAAATTCACTTAAAAAAACACAACCCTCCTCACAATCAAACAACATAATATTTAATACAGAAAGTCAAAGCACTAATACCCAACTCAAATCGTTTAAAAAACGTAAAGAATTAGAAGAGGACGAGGGGGAGGGAGATTCTATGGTAATTCAAACTGACACACCTTGGATGGTATTTAATCGCCAAGGCCACTTACAACGACTTATCAAAAAGATAATCGTAAACCTGGTTCGTTTGCTGAGGTAAAAATCCGAAGTGGTAGTAATTCTTTGGCATAAAAATATTAGCTTCGATATTTAAATACCATTAATCTCACCTTTTTAATAAAACTGACAACGTCTATAAACGATGTTAAACTGGTTTATTATTTGATATAACTTATAATATCCTTTTCTTAAAACTGTTAAGTACACAAACTCACTGACTAGGTAACCATAAAACATGTCCATATCATCAACTATCCCATAATAATCACTTACATATATTAAAAACATTCTTCTTTTGTTAATATGAAATGAACATTCTACTAAGTATAGTGCATATGTATGAGTACTTTCTGCCCAAGGTACAGGTAAATATTACACAAACCAAAGTATTTTGTTGTATAAAAATGTCGCTCGACAAAGGGACTGAATATAAAAGTCATGAGTAGGCTTGGCTTTTATCTTCAAGAACCACTGGTCCGTTTACATTAGTGTTCTTATATTATATATGTCCATCATATTTTGATCGCACCTTGTATATCTATTCATTATATTTCACATATACATATATATATAAATACATTCATAACAATTCTTTCATTTCATCAATATTTATCTTTAATTACATTAATTATATTTATTTTATTATTATCCACTATATTATTAATATATTTCCTTATTAAAATATCGTCGCTTATTTAATTAATCGTCGACGGGTGCGATTTCGAAAAATGTAAAGGACAAACGTGGGTTACAAATAATATTAATCTTTACGGGCGCATTAAATAACAAATAAGTCGGATGTTGCATTTAAAGGTATACATAGTAGCACTAAGATGTTATAATAAAGAAGAATTTCTTTCAAGGTAGTCGTTGGATAATTGATTTTATAGAATAGGGCTTCTTTTTAACATAATCTTTGACAATTAAGTTTTCAACACAAATCAATCTAATATAAATAATCTTTGCTTTTAATTAATTATAAATCGAATTATAATTCCTCATATTAACAAGAAAGAATAAAAATCATTTGAAAATTAATTTTCCAGTCTACCTAAAACTCTATTTAAGCATTTCAAGTATTTTTAAGAATCGTTTTCATTATTGATATTAACACATAAACTTAAAATGAAAATTTACAAGAATCTACAACTAACATGAATTTAACCTAATTTCAGTAACGGTAATCAGGTTACATTCGAACTTGCATACGGTTCTAATAAAGTACACTGTACTGCGCTATCATGATTAGGTTCTATATTGTGTTGTACATGTCTTTCATCGTGATTCTGACTTTGGTATGAAGTCCCATCTCTTGATCTCCAATTACGTCTATCCACGTAGTTCACTGCATTTCTGGAATTTCGCTCAGTACTTCGATTATTTTTATATCTACTGCTGTTGAGTGATCTGACATCATAATTACCATGATTAGTTAGGTTAAGCGGATTCCGTACATAACCTTGTCTATTTTGCTCATTTGGATTGCTAGAGTATACTCGGCTTAGGTTAGGTCCTGTATTATTCACACTCCGAATATTTAAATTCCGAACAGGCACCAAATGATCTGAATTATTCTTATTTTTACCCATTCCTGATTGTGGGTTCATGGCATGGTATTGAGTTTCGTAGCATTGGACAAGCATCAATAAATGGCTGAAACTCATACACTGTGTGGAAAATAAGATCTGTTGCAGTTTAAATGGAAGCAAATTTCGAATCGATGCTATTATTCTCGATTCCGATTGCAAAGGATTAACGACCTTTAATTCGTTGTAGACATTTACAACAAACTCTACAAGAGATTTGTGCAATCGAGGATTGAAGTGTTGATTTCTAAGGGTGGCATCCCTATTTGCCAGCAAAAAGTCATTTTCATAATTTGCGATCAATGCCGCTTTGAATTCCTCATAGGTACTAATGTGATCACGTATTGCTTTAAACCATAAGGAACAAGGTGGGAGTAATACATGGGGTATTAATTTCATATATTGTGATCGATCGATAGACATTATATTGCATTCGTCTTGGAATTTCTCTAAGAAAGAAGTAGCATTCTCATTACACTTACCACTGAATTTGCTCATAGCTCTAATTTCACTCATCTTAACACTTAATTTTACCTTCTTTTTCTCATTCCTTGTTCTTGTTGAGTGATAGTTCCTATCCGTGACGTGCTGTGTCATGACACCATCTATGTTTCGCTCATCAGTGCTCTTCGGACAACTTTCTTCTAGTATAATATCCTCATCAGATCCGGGCGAAGGCGAGTTCATCTCTGGTGAGTGGGGCAACTCAAAGCGATCACTACCCAATTTATTACGGTAAATGTTGTCTTTAGCCTGTAACGTTCTAATCTCTTCCTGAATAGTAGCTAACAACTGTGTATTTACACGTATGTTATTAGAGTTGTTGCTGACCTGGATCTTTTGCTGTTTAATGGAAGATTCTATTACTTCTAAATCTTTTTTTACAGCACTAATTTCTTGGTTTTGTTGATTGTGCTTTTCTTGACAATCATCGGATATCCTTTTTAACTTTTCCTCGAACTGTGAGGAAATGTCGTTCACCACCTGGACAATTGTCTGTTTCGTTTCATCTGATTTCTGTTCTATCCGTCTACTTAATTCTTCATATTGCTTGTTAGCTTCGTCAAACTTCAGTTCTATCTTATGTTCCATGGTCTTGTTAGATTCGTTGAATTTCTGTTCCATGGTCTGCTTTAATTCTTCATTTTGTTTGTTAGCTTCGTTGAACTTCTGTTCCATGGTCTGCTTTAATTCTTCATATTGCTTGTTAGCTTCGTCAAACTTCTGTTCCATTCGTCTACTTAATTCTTCATTTTGCTTGTTAGCTTCGTCAGACTTCTGCTCTATGGTCTGCTTTAATTCTTCATATTGCTTGTTAGCTTCGTCAGACTTCTGCTCTATGGTCTGCTTTATCTCGGTAGACATCTGCATTATTTGTCGCTGTAAAGCTAACAAGATATCCTCCGATGCCAATCCTGGTGTTACACTAGTCTCATCGCTGTCACTAGTATTTGATTCCTGCTGCATTGTTTCGTTGTCCATTTTTCTTATGATTACCTTACCACTTCGCAATATAGTTAAGTTCGTATTCATTAACTGTAATATGAAAGTAAATTCAGCCTTACTCTTCTTCGGGAATTGAATTTACAAAGTCCCGGGTGAGGTAAACCAAATTTTTACAACGACTTATCAAAAAGATAATCGTAAACCTGGTTCGTTTGCTGAGGTAAAAATCCGAAGTGGTAGTAATTCTTTGGCATAAAAATATTAGCTTCGATATTTAAATACCATTAATCTCACCTTTTTAATAAAACTGACAACGTCTATAAACGATGTTAAACTGGTTTATTATTTGATATAACTTATAATATCCTTTTCTTAAAACTGTTAAGTACACAAACTCACTGACTAGGTAACCATAAAACATGTCCATATCATCAACTATCCCATAATAATCACTTACATATATTAAAAACATTCTTCTTTTGTTAATATGAAATGAACATTCTACTAAGTATAGTGCATATGTATGAGTACTTTCTGCCCAAGGTACAGGTAAATATTACACAAACCAAAGTATTTTGTTGTACACTTCACTTCGAAATCTCTATTTATGACAAATTTTACTTCCCAAATTAAGAAAAGAGGGCTACCCATTTCATATAGTGAAAATTCCAAAGAACAAACATTCGCTTTCTCAAACAAAAACAATGATCAATCTTCTTATTACAATGTAAAAAATTGCTCTAAACAATCTGATTACTCAGTACAGAAAAATTAAATAAAATTAAAGAAGGCTTATCAAAAATTCTTAACACTTCTTTCTTAATACAAAATATAAATCAGTCCCCAGATCACATTCAAAATATAATCGAACAAATTCTTCTTTTGGTTGATAATGGCAATAAAGTCAAATAAAGTCTTAACTTTTCTACAGTGGAACGCACAAAGCCTAAAGGGGAAATTACACTTATTACAATTACTTATTAACATTTATAATCCTCATTTAATTCTTATCCAAGAATCATGGTCAAAGGCAAACTCCCCTCTAAAAATTCCAGGTTATATTATGTATGACAATTTAAGATATGACGGTTATAGGGGTGTGGCCATTGGTATTAAGTTTGATATCCCACACTCGAATATAAATTTTAACAATTTAGTACTACCACAAAACACACAAACTATAGGTATAAAAATATCAAATATTTCCTTTATTAACATATACTCTCCACCTAATGTCATTCCTTCAACAAAGGTCTGGAATGATATTTTTAGACAAACACAAAAGCCATATGTAATAGCTTCTGATTGTAATACTCACTCGATCTTATGGGGGAGCTCACATACAAATTCTGCTGGAAGAAATCTTCAAACTGCATTAGTTCAAAATAAATCAATTTATCTAAATGATGGTACACCCACTCGACTTAGCTTAAACAATAATAGTGCCCCTGATGTAACTCTTACTAGCTTAGATTTATATCTAAACTGAAACTGGAGTGTTTTCTATAATCCTATGGGTAGTGATCATTTCCCTATCATTACTCAATTAACATGTAATTACAGTATTCAGTTATCCCATATCAACTTGGTACCCGACAGATTGCAAAAAGAAAAACTTCATTATATACCTCATACCTTAAATTGGTCAATATATTCTTCCAATTCCGAATATATATACAGCTAACAGTAACCAATTTATAGACAAGAGTATTAATAAATTTAATGACATAAATAATCATATTGCAGATACTTCGGAGAAAAATTCTTCAACCTGGACTAATAAAAGGGGTAAACATAAACAAACAAGAAATATATATATATAAACTTTTTGGTGGAATTCTAATGCCCGGTTGCACCAACCGAGGATTAATCCGTGGATAGGAATTAAACTAAAGTTAATCATCGAAGTGAGGATAATGTGTTGCACCTACACTGATTTGAAGATTATATCGCCAAATTGTCGAATTAAGATTAGCCATCGAAAACGGGAGATTAATCTTTGATAACGTCGTGATCAGCTGTGAGTAGAGTGAATATGCTTGCAAAAGATTTGGATATTTTAGATGAATCTGAAGTACTCGAACAGATAGAATATGCTATCCAACCTAGAAGAATAATGAGACAGGGAAAATTCTTTCAAGTACTTCAACGATGATGCATTTTGTAATCTTTTTCTCCTGAAGAAGTATTCTGTTTTGGATATTTTACAGCGTTTTGTTGCAGGATTGCTTGCAGAAGATTATATCAATAATTGAACTGTTTATGTAGTTATGTGGATATAAATGGTGTTACTGTGCTTATTTCAATTGTTCCTAAAGCAAGAAAGTGACATTTGTATCAATAAATATCTGTCGTTACTACAATGGACCGAATTAAGTAGCATACTTGCACTAATTCATTATATTATTTATTTTATTCATTGACTTATTGATTATACTTTGTGAATTGAAGAAATTTAGTTTTTAGTGACTACCTAGTAGAGTTGGATATAGTAAGTTAAATTTACCTCACATTTAAGGTAATTGTATTTATAAGATTCGACTTTGCTGCAAGACACTCTCTTGGGGTCAATTATATTTTATGGCATACACTGCCACATTCGTTCACTTAACAGGTCTATTGGCATTACAATTTTTACAATTTTGGTTTATTTGAGTTGAATATGCCCTTGTATATTAAATACTGCAGAAGTAAGTGAGTGAAAAGAAAAGTAATAAATCGAAGCAGAAAATTGGAACATTAACTTTGTATGTCATAAACTAGAATTGCTCCTATCCTCACATTAAATTTGCTAGCATATTCTGCAAATTTTACAATAAAAACTATTGATTGCTACTATCGTGCTTCTACCAATAAGTCATGCAGTAAACCATCGTAAGTAATAACTTGATGTGTATATATTAAAAAAAAGTAAGCAAATTTTCATTAGAGTCGCCGGTGCACATTTACTGTACGGATCCATAGATTTGTAATATTTACAGAATAAATTTGTAATAATATTTTAACAGACTAATGTGTTACTAATCGAAATATGTTGTCTTCTTACCTGAAAACATCCCAAATACATAGCTACGTAAAAATATATTAATAAAAGTCGAACCTGTTATGCGCGGATTTTCCTATAAGGTAGCTATTAACCATAGTATGTAAAGTAAAGTATCTGAAGTCAATGTGTTAATTCATGCCGCGCAGCGACAAATGTCTGAGCGTTAAGAGGTTCACATAATTGTGAAATTTACGTTAGTAATGTGTTACGTTAATTTGAGTATTTGTGCTGTATCGCCGGACCACACGAAAATACGAAACAAAAAAAAAAAAAAAAAAAAAAAAAAAAAAATACCGAAATGTACTGCATTTCGTTAGCTTAGATTAGATAACATTATATTAGGTTAGGGTTAAGTTTAGAGTTACCCCTCCGTTTTTTTTATAAAAATTAGGAAAATTTTACAGGAGAAATGAGGTTAGAAATGATGATAGTGCAGAAGTTCATCCGAAGGGAGCGGGCGCATCAGCGACGGCGTGTACGCGCGTAAGCGAGAGTAGTGAAAACATGTTGATTTTGGTAATGATACGAGTTTCAATAGCACTTGTCATGGATTCAGACTATCCAGTAGTAAACATAAAATACACTATCTGCACGGTTTACAGAAACACATTGTCGTAGTGTCCAACTAGCAGTTCGGTTGGTTAACTTACATTTAGTTAGGATATAATTCGATAACACTCAAATACGAGTGTCTGAACTTTGACATATACGCGGCATTTCCATACTGCCTTATCTGCCACTAAATCATAACAAGTGTACCTCTCCGCCAAAGTCTCTTCCGCCTCCATATGCAATGCCGCTTACATCGAAAAGAACCAACTACAGACACTTCCTTAACTTCAACTTCTCCCATCACATGACTTTCAACCATTCATCAGAAATCAAATAAATTAACCAATTTACCCGATAAATTTCCTCAAACTGGTCCGGCGATACAGCACTTAACCCTCAATTTGGAACATATATACAAGCAATAAAAAATCAGGATATTACCTATAACGTTTTCAGTAACGTACAAATACATTATTCAATATGTAAGGTAATTTGATGCCATATATAGTGTTTGTACTATTCTCGTTTATATCTATACCCATATTCGCTGACGCACACCGACGCTGCCGATTGGGTCACTCCTCTGCGCTCCTACCGTAACTTGCTTTGGTAGCATTCATGCTTTTAGTGACCATCTAGCAAGTGTTGGTTAGTGTCTTTTGCGCAGTAGTTCTTATCGTATACATACACTGAAGTTCCCTAAAATGAATCTATACAAAGGAATGCGAGTCCTCCCCCCAACAATGATTAAGATACAAAAATTCAATTTACTGAAAAGGAAGTATATATGCAAGGAATTTGTGCTGGATCCGTACGTAAATCTGCACCGCATCGCCAATTGGTAACATTATGCAAACCCGACAGTCAACTAGTAAAATACGTACACCAGTGATACTTTCTGGAATGAAGTGTAACTAACTGGCGACGCAAATGTAAACTTAAACCATTGCTATTTTTTATCAGCGGAACTGGTGCGGCGATATAAATGTAAATCTATGTCAAAATTTGGGTTTTACAATGGTTGTCCGAACTGAGTCGTGGGGGCAAGGCGGGGACATACAACCTCGCAGCTGACGTCCCCATTATTCTCCCACTCATACTATAATTGTTAAATATAGTGTGATGATGAGACACGACAATATTTATTTATTTATTTATTTATTTCAGAAAACAACAGGCGGATGCCTAATTACAGTTTTCCGTCATGATAATATAATTTGAAATACACATATGATAACAAAATAATACGATAGCAAAATACTTTAAAATACATATAACATGATCTACACCTTATTTATTTAGAGTAAAATTCTGCCTATACCTAAAAATGTCTATCTCTGGGTGCTTTTCTGACATCTTTCTATACAATAAACACATTTTTCTGACAGGCGATACATCCAATGCATTAGTCCTTTGCGCTGAGAGATGGAATATGCTATTATGGGGTCTGGTTGCTCTATGTGGGACGTCAAGTTTGATTTCTGATAATAAATATTCTGAATCTACTGTACTATGAATTATTTTATGTAAGAAAGATAATGAAGTGAGTCCTCCTGCTTTCAAGTGATTGTAATGAATAGTTGCTTCGAAGATCTTCATACTTCTCAAATTTCGGATATATCCCTGTTTCTTTATATGTTAAAAAGCGCACAAATTTATTTTGAATGTTTTCGATTTTACTTGTATATTTCTTACTATCTGAACCCCATATTATCGCTGCATATTCCACCTTAGACCTTACAAAGGCAATGTATAGTGTTTTGAGGACATCGGTGTTAGAAAAATCACTTCCTAATCTCATCACAAAGCCAAGGTTCCTAAAGGCCTCACCAACTATTCTGTTGACATGAATATCAAATGATAGGTTTGACTGCAGAGTGACTCCAAGATCAGTTATATAATCCACTCTCTCAATTGGTATTTGATTAATAGTATACACATTGCGGACATCGTTCATTTTCCTGGTGTATGATACTACTTTACATTTTTTAATATTTAACAGCAATTTGTTTGATTCACACCATTGGAAAATAGAATTTATGTCGCTTTGCAAAAAAAATAGCGTCTAACTCCGTGGAGATACTACGATAGATTTTTAAATCGTCAGCAAACAATAGTTTGTGGAAGGATGTTATTACAGGTGTTAAATTATTAACAAACAATATAAATAATAGAGGTCCTAAGTTCGATCCCTGAGGCACACCAGAGTCTACGACATATTCCTCAGTTAAAATATTTTTGTATCGAACGCGATGTTTGCGTTGGCAAAGATAGGACGGTATAAATTGTTAACCTAACCTAACCTTCCTACTCTGCCCTACACTTCAAAATAATGGCCTAAACATTGGTTGTAAGGTAACCTAACGTAACGTAACCTAACTTACTCTACCCTACATTTGGAGCGCTTACCTCTGGTGCGTGGGGTCTCTTGTTCGATTGCAGGCCACGTAAATCTATTTTGGACAAGATCGTGTCCGTGGGTTTTCTCAGGGTATTGCCATTTCCTCCAACATTCTCATTCCATGAATTATATCATTCACTTGTCTTCCTTAGCCTAAATGGAATAAACGTGGGACGTTGAACTTAAATATTTCATTTTATTTTTCTGCCCTACATTTGAAAATAATGGCAAAGCATTGAGCTAACGTAATCTAACTTAAGCTACATTACTCTACCCTACACTACCGTATTCTACCCTAATATTCTCTACTCCCTATCCTAGACTATTACTTCAGGGCAAAAACCGAACGTTGGATTTTAGACAAGACGGTATTTGTGTGAAGCTTAGCGTAGTTTGTAGTCAAACATTATTTGAGAAAAATGGACTGCCAACCCTTAGTTGAAAATGTCGCTTAATAGGCGGCTAAAGGAGTTTGATCTGCTAGAACAGAGCTATTCTTCTTCTTTTTTTTTCAATTTAATATTTGGACCCTTTGGTTTGGAGTTTAGCATCCCTTTCAGCAGCGAGGTTATATAAGATGCGGTCCTACAGCTTAATGTAAGATCCAAACTACATGAGCTCTCGCCGGCGGATCTTCCACGCCATTCTGCTTATCAAAAGAAAAAAAAGCTCTCCTATATATATATACTTTGGAATATCAGAAACAGCTTCTTTTTTAGTATTTGATATGACTTTTTTATTTTTTTATTATTTTGTTAAAGGATATGTTTGTCCAAAAGCATTAAAACATATTTCCCTTCCCGAGCAGTCAACTTCACCCGCTCTCTTCCCATATCTAGTACAAAAGTTACCACATGCTACGCGAATCAGTTTTCAGTTGTTACTGCACTGTTTTAGCCAATCAAATGCATGATATTGCATGACGTCATGTCATGAACGTCATAGTTTTATACAGCTTCCGATTACTCGTGGATAAGTTAATCCTTTCTCACAAACTGTTGGTGCAACGATGTAAGATTCTTATCCAAAGATAAAAATACTCAATGGATTATCTTATCCGATCTTAATCTTCGGTTGGTGCAACCGGCCATAAATGTCAAAAATGGGTAAATTTGTGTCATCTACATCTTCAAAATTATTTTAAAGGTAAAACTAATGAGAACTTTGCAAAGTACCAAAAAATTAAAGCAAAAATGAAACAAAATCTATTAAGTATTAGGAAAGAACATTGGGAAGAATTTTGCAACAATCTCTCACCATCAACATCTTGGCCCTATATTTAAAAATACCTTAAGAAACAAACACATCCTCTTCAATCAGCGATAATCTCTTTTGATGAAAATAATAATACATGGATAAATGAGTTTCACAGGAAAATAACACCATCTTATATAAATCCCGATAGGAATTTAATAATACATGCTTTCTTAAATAAAAATCACGATATGCATAACAAAAAAGTAACGACACCTTTCTCCGTGGATGAAATTCTCCTTGCACTTCATCAACAAAAACGGGATTCAAATCCTGGGCATGATGGAGTGAGATACTCAGATATTAGAAATCTACACATTTCAGGTATCAAAGTCCTTTTGAATATGTTCAATGAAATTTGGGAATCTTCGTTTGTCCCAAAGTCATGGGAAAAAATATTCATAGTATCAATAATCTTTATCACCACTGATTAAGTTAAAATAACCGTTACACAGATTAAGGACAAGTTAAAGTTAAATTTAAACACATAATTGTTAAATGAAATTGAAAAGAATTCTGAAACGTGGGAAACGTACGGTTCTGAGTTCGAGGGTAGGCAATCCACCCTTGGACATATTTGTTCGCATGGCTGAAATTGGCACTTAACTCACGAAAAAAAGAAAGCCTCTGGGGTTAAAGATGTCAAATTTCGAGCTGGAATTGAGACCTGTAAAGTATAAGTAATGTTAAAATTTGATTTTTACTCGCAGATGTAACTGTAATGAAATAATGTATCGTAGTTAATTACATAATGATTAAGAAATGTAGACCCTTTCTTCGTTGAATGAATAGATTATGTAATGACGTATTAATTGTAAAGAATAGCCGATAAATGGCGAATATGAAAATAATTTTATTATGATTAAATGAGTACTCATAGTAAATTTTGTAACGGAACTGAGAAAGAAAAGCATTCCCCGCTGCTGACTCTCCCGTCTTATTCATTGCGTTCGCTTTTAAATTATTAACTTTTGTGAATGCCCTAGAAGTGAAAATGTTACTGTAACCGGAATGTGATTGAAGGCAATGAGAATTCTGGAACTTTAATGGAAATAAAAGGACAATTAATTAAACAAAAAAAAAAAAAATCAATATTAAGGACAGGATACGATATCATATGTAGGCGTTGCTAGGACATCTGAGTGGTTCTTATTCTCGTCCTGAAGTTCCTCCACCTGTCGCCTGAAGTTTGAAATTAAAAAAAAAAATTATCAAGGTATTCAAAAGTTTTGGATTTACCTAATAATTGGACGTCGACACTTACCAATACACCTCCTGTTTGCAGAATTATCTCAAAAGTTAACTTTTATTTACATCTGGTTGGATCATTTAACCAAGTGTTAGTTTCTACAGTAAACAGTCATATTTCGAATTTTTGGTTTGCATATTTAATTGGAATTTCGAATTACAGTACATGGAAATTGAGATTAAAAGTATTCTACTTTCAGTTTCTTTAGTGGATGATACCATAAAACTCACTTGCATTTGGATATTTAATGAGCTTCCGGTTTATAATACGTAGAAACTAATATCAAATTATTTGGCTTCCTGTGTATTCTGTTGGGCAAGTATCATTAATACTCATTAGTGACAGAATTAATTTATTCGTGTGTAAACTAAGTTGACGAACAAAAATAACTACAAAATATTGTGTACTTCTTTTTTTCTCCCTTTTTAACTTTGTAAATTTAAAGGTTGTTCCTCTTCGAGTAAATGTCGAAATAACGAAAAAAGGGATCTTGAGTTTAGCCGTCAAAACGATAATAAACATTTGAGTCTAGCATTTCTGTACCTGTTTAACTTAAGTTAACGAGGTATATTAGAATAAAAGACTCGCTATTTGGATTTCATTATACTAACTGTTGTGACAAGAGAATCTATATAATAATTTTCAACAATTGCTAAGTAATCGAAAGCTGTAAACTGAAATATTAACTTTTAAAATTTTTCTATTGAGCAATTCACCACAATCTTATGTAACTGACTCGTCTACTGACTCCTTTGTGCCAATCATTTGTAGATATATAGCCACTCACCGGTGAGGATAGATCATTTCGGGCCCAAGTTTTTTTTATTTGCTTATTTAAAAAAATTGTATATATCAACCTGTTTTATTTAATTTATTTACTTATTGAATTATCATGATTTACTTTCAAATTTAAATTTTCAACAGAACTATCATAATTTATTTTAAATTTGAGTTCTCATTGATCAATATACTTAATCATTCGCGTATTCATTTATTTATTTATAGAATGGTTATCATGATTGTTTTATTTATGCAAAGTTAATTTATTTTGTTTTGTTGTAGTTATATATTTTTTGTTGTTTTGCTATCTCTTTTTGGAAAATAAACCCATCAAAAAATTCATATTTACCAATTCTATTAAGAACATCATTACCCGTAGCAATAATAATACCCACTAGACTTGTGGAAAATCTGTTATTTGATCTAAAGTAGTGTTAGCGTGAAATTTTAAGCTAAATATATTCGAGTGATTTTTATTATTATTATTATTTTATGGTTGCTCTATTTAAAAAAGCTCGGGTCTTGTTGAGACAAGAATCTACACCACTTGGCAGACTAGTTTGTATGGTCATGGTAGTGAAAATCGAATTAGGTAGTGTAAGATTTATTGAATTTCCATTTTCATAGATCTTTATTGAGCATTATTTCTTTAATTTCTCCTTATCTTTGCTGCGTCACTTTATCTCTTTTTAAATTAAGATTCTCACTTTGTTCAAGTTGCAGTTTTTTTTTTTTTAACAGCAGCTCAATTTGTTTAGGCTCAGCTGATTGATTGAATTTATTTATGGTATTTTGGCGTGTCTAGCTCAGGCCGCTATAGGGTAGAGAAAATATGTAGGAAGGAGTCGGCAAAGCCTTGTTTGAAGATATACCTCAGCCGTTTACCCTGGTTTGACTGAAGAAAAAAATATCAGTCAGAAATCCATGATAATCAGCAGTGGAATCAATCCCAATTCTTCATTGTCTAATCAGGATCTAATGAATTTGGTTACAATGCATTTTTGTTGACTTCTAAGTTATACAGCCTCATCAAGAATACATCAATACGAGTTTAAATAATGATATCTATTTTAAAAAATAAGATTCCACTTCAAATTGTAGGTGCCATATTTGGTGATCTCCATAAATTAATATAAAAGCAAAGTAAAGTTTAAAATAGTTCAAAAAGTCTCCGCACTGTTCTCTCTAATTGAAAGTCTTGTTTTTCTCATTCTTCAGGATAAAGGAAACGAAATACTGGCCTGTGCTTTTATGATAGTAGTGGGCCATTGCAAATGGTTTAAACGAATATTGGCAAGATTTTATATCTTTCTTGAGTCCAGCTTTCAAATTGCCTTGACGAAATGTTTAATCCTCTTCTGAATAAGGAATATAAAAGAATACAAGCGGTTGTGGCTAAGCAGTTGGCAGCTTCTAATTCGATACCCATTATGTGTGATGGCTGGGGTAGCGTAAGGAATGAAGCGATTGTAAATGTTGTCATAGCTACACCGGAACCAATCCTGTTCAAAATTATATCCGCAGGTAACTATATTGATTGTGAGCTTTCCTTTTGGATATGTATTACAGTTATTTATTTCCTTAGTTAGTTATAATTATTAACAATGATATAGTAGTTGACACAATAGCTTTTTTCTTAGCACAGACGAGTACTATTCTATTGTTAACACGTCGGAATATACTTATCATACTACTTTCGACCCAAAATTCGGAATTTTATTAAAAATTTGCATAACTCTAGGAGAAATTACTTAGAAAACTTTATATTTCATATAAATTTCATAGCCAGACGCACCTCAGACTCCTCCCAAAATAAACTTCTGGATACGTGTCTTTTGCACTAGAAAGTATTACAAACATATAAACATCTGCTATTCTCATTTCGAGGTATTATAAGGTAGCTACTACGCTCCTATGCCACTTACTATCTCAATATAAACGAACCTTTATATTCTGAATATATTGAGGTAAATCGTTAGCAACGCAATTTAGCGTTTGTTGGCCGAATTTGCCCTGGAATTACCTGGCTCTGCCTGGCAGATACTTCTGTCTTTTCCTTTGATTTTGCGCCGAAACAGCCTCGTACCTATATTTGAGTCTGTTTCTTTCCACGACTTTTGTATATCAATAAGTAAAAAGGTTCTATAACTGTTGTATCACTAAATTTTAGTTATTTTCAATAAATTTTGTGGAAAGAAACAAGAACTCAATATTTGGCCGACAAAATATTCTCTTAGTAGGTCTCTTTTAAAACAGTTACAATTTTAGATTCACTCTGATGTAATTAATACTAACTGCTAAATAAAATATGACACTCTTCTATTTACGCTTTGCATAGTTTCAGAGGTTCCGGTAATTGAATGGAAATTGCCAAACTAGTCTCTAATGACTAAATTCGTAAGTGCCTAGATCTTGTAATATGAATCAAATTATGAATGCTTCACAATATCCACTGTCAGTTTGTATTGTTTGAAAACTAATAGGGTATAAGTGTCTGAATTTTGGGAATAAAATATAAACTCTGCTATTTTCATACAGAGACATACAGCTGAGTATATGGCTGAAGAGATGAATGCGGTAATAATGATCTTTGCATCAGAAAAAGTATTTGGTGTTGTCACCGACAGCGCAACCAATATGAAAGGTGCCTGGACAATACTTCAATCGGAACATACAAACACGAGTCTCTTCACACGAACCTGTCTAGCTCATGGACTAAATTTGATATTTTCTGACTTACGGTCTTTGAATACTGTGTTTGCACTCCTACTAACATAACAACAATAATTAAGTCAATAAGAGAGTCACAACATCAGCCTTGAAGGAACATCAATCATCAACATCACCTTCTCTCAAATTGCCTGTGCAAGTAAAGATGACAGAGGTGTATTTAGCCTATTACCTTATTGAATGTTGTTTTGTTGGAAATTTATTAAAATTTTCTCTACCAAGTTTTAATTGATGTGTAATAGTGGAGACGATCTTCTAAGACATTGGCTCAGCAGTTGTGGAGCGACGAGCTAGAACGTGTCCTGAAGTATTGCATAGTTTAGAAATATTAAGCCTAGTGCCTAGGCCTTCATTAGGAGAGTTAATAAAATTAGTAGTTAGTAATAGTAAATTATTAATTTCCGTTTTGGATTTTAAAAAAAAAATCATTATTATCAACGTGACATAACCTATTTGTACTACAGCCCGTTACCATTACAGTTATTGATTTCCTGATACCAATAATTATATAAATAATATAACCAATCTAACTTAATAAATATTGGAATTGTGCTGAACAAAGTGTATTTTACAACTTTTATATGTCATCAATTGCAGTATTATTATTATTAGGCACCTACTTGGCTTACTCAAATTATAGGAATGTAGAACGTTATTTGATTTGAAACTTCTTCATAATTGTTTGATAGGCAACTTATCATTAATAGAGGCTGTTAATCTTTATGTTAGTAACATGTCAATAAGAAATTTCAAAATGTTTAAATGTAATCCTACTCTTATAGATATCTTATTCTTATATATAAATGTTTGACTAGTGCTAACAATTACTCACATATTATTGATATTTTACTGCTGATTTTCTTTCTATTTAGAAGCAATTCAGTGCCTATCGCTTGTTATAATTTTTATTCTTTTGCATGTGTTGTTTTGTATTGATTCGTTTTTATTTTTCTTTAATTGTCTTCTGTGTATGATTTGTTATTATGGTTGTATTTCTATTCTAATTATGTTTATTCTGCATCTTATCTACCTCCTTGTATTTTTATATTCTTATGCTTTACGATCTTGTTTTTACGCATGCTTTTTTGTATTATTAATTCACATATTACTATTTATTGGAAATTGTAATTGAATTCTGCATCTTTAATTTCCTGATAGCAATAAAATTATTATTATTATTATTATTATACACATCACAGTCATTATCATCCTGATGATAGACTATAATTAAATTCCTCTTGATCCTGAATGGGAACTTCGGAAATATCTGCCGCCAGTATTCTAAATTGCAGTAAACAGCTTATGTGTACTCTCCACATACTCTGCAATATGTAATGTAATTTAGTTTCTTACAATAATGAAAGATTAATCAATCAAAGTGCGTCACGTATCCATTTCCCCCACGTTACATATTCTTTTCTTACTTTGAGCTCTGTGTTTATATTTGATGATTTGTAAATTTTAGGTTCAATTTAGATCACACGAACTCAAATAAAATTTAAAAAAAAAATATATAAAACGACTTAAGCGCTTAGAACAATATATTACAAAACTTGTACATTTTATGTACGTATCTCTTTTTATTTTTCAGATGGGAATCCATGTGTCTAGAGAGTTTAATAAGAAATAAGAGCTATTCAGTCGTTGGCGATTGATGATAGCATTGAAGAAACTTGGAGCAAATATGACATTCTAAAGAAAAACTCATTAAGTGATACTTTCTGGGAGAAAGTTAGTGACTTATTACGATTATTGAAACCTTTGCAAGGAGCCATTTCAACTACTGAATCTGATCAACCTAGAATTTCTTCTGCATTTTATATGTTTTGTTCTGTATATGGACATTTTGAGGAAAACCCACCAATAAGCTCAATCTCAATAAGTTAACAGAACGAAGTATTTGCCCTTCTAAACAAGCGGAAAGAATTTTGGATATTCATCGTGCACGAAATGGCAAATCTTCTTGATCCTTCTTTCTTCCGACGCGACTTCACTTCGGAGGAATTAGTAAGTATCCGTAATAAAGTCACTGTGAAAGATTCATTTAATAATTTATTGTAGCAGGACAATGTGATAAAAAAGAGGAATGTATTGCTACTAATCACTGAAATCAATATTAAATACGGCTACAAAACAAACATTCTCTCATTTGGACATTCTTTATGTATTAAAGTTTCTTTAGTACTCTTATTCAGAACAAAGTAACTACAGTTGACAATATTTTGATACTTTTTGCATTCTCAAGTGTATTGACATTTTTTTTCAATTGAATCGATGAAATTTAGTAACGTTGCCTTATTTAATGTTGTTACTTATGCACAGTATCTTCTCCATTTAAGGAGTCAAGTCTGCTCATACGTTATATTCGTACCTGTTTTAAAACAGATGCCAAGTCATAGATTTGTGCCTTTTTATGTATCTCTAAAGTTTCCATTTTCTGACTAACATCCTTCCAAAAGTAAACTACTAAAATAAAAATTAAACTAAAATATATCACATAAATCTGTAATTTACTTTCTGTACTCTTTCTTTTAAATATATGCAACATAAACAATATATGAAGCAGCTAAGATGATTCCGAAATCGATCAAAATATTGTGTGTAGATATTGCGAACTATAGAGCTAAATAAGAATTCTTCAGCAAACAATTTATATGGGCTTCAGTAGCAACCGTCAGTCCAATCGCATGGTGGAATGCATTTTGTAATTCAATCGAGCTGTCAAAACTTGCTATTTGTTTACTGACATTGCCTACTACAGTAGCAGCATGTGAGAGATATTCAATACGTATGTCGCAGTATATTCGTGTAGACAAAATAGATTTAAGAAATAAAAGGGCTGGAAAGCTTGTTTATATTAATCACAATCTTAAACTTGCACGTAAGAGTGAGATTGTTTTGGATATCTTGGAACCAACTTTTGGAAAATGAAATGAAATGAAATGAAATCTTTGAGTTTAACGTCCCACGGTTATGCCGGTGAGGCTAAAGGAGACGGTGATAATGAGAAATGAGTGAAATGGTGGAATGAAGAAAGTGGGAGGAAACGGGAGAACCCCGAGAAAACCCACGAACACGGTGTTTGTCCACCACAAAGTCCACACGGCGCGAGCTGGGATCGAACCAGGGACCCCAAGCACCGGAGGAACCAACTTTTGGTTCTAATATTTCCGGAACATCTGCAACTGTGATGACATTACTGTCCAGCACATCAAGAACATCTACAGCGAATCAAATAGAGGAAACTGTAAGTAACACCACAGACATTTTGCAATTTACGCTATTTGTTACTTCGAGCACATGCTCGAAGCGTCTTCAGATGGTTTTTAAAGTAAAACCAATTAAAAAAGCATAACAATTTTTTTTTTTTTTTTGGCGATAGTATGACAATTTCCTTTGCTAAGTCTTTGAGGGGCAGAAAGAAAGGAGACTAACATTTTGAGAGGGGCGTACGTGCTATTTTATTTATCATGCTTTTCAAAAGAAAACTATTCTGCTTTTCCGAGCTAACACTCATACCATCTACCTGGGAAATATGTAAAAAAAAACAACTTTAAGTGGTTTGCGTTTCTAACCTTCAGCACCACGCGCATGAGAAATATGAGAAAAGGTGTTTAGTGTAAGTGACCACTACCCTTCAAAGAGCTAAAAGTAGGCACTTAAAATATTTTATCTCCTTAACCTGATGAGTTATTTAGATAGCAATCTGAAAACTAACAGATTCCGTTTTTTGATAATATTTAGAGTTGTACAGAATTATATTTAATAGTCTCTTTGTTGTAACTAATATCTTCATAAGAAAAAAAATCTCTCCTTTTTACATCTTAGTTCTAACAGTTGCTGAGAAATATTGCTTCAAATGATGTCATCCTATATTCATGTGTTGTATGTATATATCATATACCTAGTCAACATTATTTATGTGTGGTATTTAGAAAAGTATTGGCAAATTACTATCTTTAGTATTTACCTTTAGACAAATTATTTCCATTTTATACTGTACATGAAATTGTTTTCGTACTTATTAAAGGTTTGCTTTCACGAAAGAAACAAATTTTAATTTTTACTTTTATTTCTTGGTTGATATTGATGAAACACTACTAAAACCCGGATTATTAGTAGGTGTGCTACTCATATATACTGTAAAATATTTATATCCTAACAGTATCTAATGTTTAATCTACGTTGCATTTTATTATAATTATCTATATAAAAAATACTTTTCTTAAATAGACGTTAGAAACATTACAAATAACTATTTTAAAAAATTACAAAAGAAACTAAAGACAGTTTTTTCTTTAAAAAGTACGTTTCGGAAAAAAATACAAACGATTTTTATCTACTTACAGCACTAATTCACATTACAAAAATCTACCTACAGAAGGCAAACACATTTTTTTATCTTTCCTAAATAGCATATGGGAAACTGGAAAATACCTAAAATATATTTTAAAAAATCAGTAATAGTATCTGTATTAAAACCGAATAAACTTTGTAATGATGGAAAAAATTATATACTTAATAGTACTACTATCCTGTGCACTTAAAATATTCAAATAACTAATGTCAAACAGACTATTGTAGTTTGTTGAATATAATTTAATTCTCCGGATAATATTACAGGATTATGAAACAACAGTGCTACACTAATTTCCATAAACCCACTAATCTATATTATAAAATTGAAAGTGACTATGTTTGTGACTCTTAATCTCTTGAACCGCACGACCAATCTCGATCAAATTTTTAACGTAGATGCGGTTCTGGCATGGGAGTGGTTTTAGCTATTCACTTTGACGGTAGAACTTAGGGGTGGAGGAGGAGGGGGACACAGAAAAAAAATAAAACATAATAACTCTTGAACCACCGAGTATTCTGTTTAAAATCATACTGCTCCAACATTTTAATGGTTTAAAGTCACCTCTCGACGTCCGAACTATTTATAAATGAATTAATATAAAATTATATGTTTGGATTGTGTGGTACTTCTTTATTAATGTGTGGTACTGCTATTATTATAATAAATATGCATTTCACCATTGCTAATTGCTAATATTTTGCTTATTACAACAGAGCCAGGAATATTTTCAGCCCCCTCCCTTGATAACTATTAAATGGGCGCCAGTCTCTTTCTTAAAAGTAATTTTATGTATATTTTATTCATTTATTTATTTTGCCTGTTTCGACTTACAATATGGAGAGTATCTCCTATAAGTTCTACAATTATATATATATAAATGCAAATTGTAATTACAACTTATTACGCCATTTGTAGTACAAAATTATAAACAAACATCACATGTTAAATTTGTAACATCATGTAACATCATTACATCATATTCATACATCGTTATCATTTGCAAAATCCTGAACTGAATAATATGCTTTAGAAAGTAACAGAGTACGAATTTTGTTTTTGGGTATTTGTGATATTGAGAATTAAATTTGGTTGCCCGGAATTTTAAATGTTTTATTTTCTTTTCCTTACAGCATGTATGCACTCAGACGTACAATCAAGTCCAGGCTCTTCATTTGACATCAGATGCAGGAAGCTAGACATTGGAAATGCGATAGCAGTGAGACTTTCTGATCATGATAAAGCTTCTTTCTTGGAGAACACGTGGAAACCAGATGCCAAAATTCCAAGACCATTTAGTTCTCACTTGACAAAAAAAAAAGATTGAGAAACGTTATTTAAATATTCATCTCCTAAGTGAATTTCATAGGTTGGCCTATTCTGCAAAGGAGAATGGTTTACTGTGTAAATATTGTGTGTTGTTTGGCCCTGAAACTGGTCACCATGCTCCGCTAGGCAAATTTGTGAAAAACGCTGTATCGTCATTCGCGAAGTTGAAGGGAAGTAATAGGAATACAGCCAATCACGTTAACAATCGTCATCACAGAAACTGTGTTCATATTGGAAAAGATAGTCATATTGGAAACTATGTTCATATTTGATTTCGGAAAGCCCTAAGAAAATCATAACGAACAAAGTCGACAGTCAACACAGAATTCAAGTTTTAAAAAATCGCGCTCGCCTTGCATCCATCGCTGGCTCGTTGATCTTTCTAGGTTGTCAAAACATTCCACTTAAAGGTCATCGTGATGATGGTTTCCTTGATACTGCTTCTGAAGATAGCTGCAGTGTCGTAAATGAAGGCAATTTTAGAGAACTCCTGCGACATCGAATAGAGATTGGCGATAGTGTGTTGGAAAAGCAGCTTCAGTCGGCAGCAATGAATGCAACTTATATATGCAAAACTAGTCAGAATGATTTGATTCGTGCCTGTGGATCCTTAATTCAAGAAGAAACTGTGCTCAGAGTGCGTAAGAGCAAGTTTTATGCGATAATATTTGATGAGATGATAGATGTAAGTCAGATCGCTAGGCTTAGCATCTCGCTGAGATATGTGTATAATGAAAAGCTTTTCGAGTAATTTGTAGCGTTTCTGGACGCTCATGAATGCGCGTACGGTGACTGCGAGACTCAAGTTGAACCGAAACTTTCTGAAGAAAAACAAGCAGAGGCTGTTGAGTCTTTCGTTACTGAGAATCTAGATTTGGAACCAGTGAATTGTGTCGGTTTTGATACTGATAACTGTTCCACTATAGTTTCGAATTTCCATGGTGCTGTGTCAGTTCTTCGAAAAAGAGTGTTAGAAAATGTTATTTATTGTCCGTGCTTCAGTCACAGTTTTAATTTGACTCTTAGTGCTGTACACAAAGTGGATACAGTACGAAATTCTGTGGGAGTAGTGAAAGAAATTGTAGCTTTCTTCCATCAGTCTGCTAAATATAGTTATGTCATGAAAAAGGATTGTCAGCAAAAACTGAAGTCTTTATCTGAAACGCGTTGGATCGATCGATGCGACGCTGTTTCACAGTTTCTTACCATGTATGAAGACGTATACAATACGCTTTTAGTGATTTCTTCCTGGAACGATACTTCAGGTTCAAAGGCATTCAACCTTTCGAATTCCATGGAATCGCCAAAATTTGTCATAGGGCTTCTGACTCTTGCTGAAATAGCTTCCTTGTTTTCCCCTCTGGCTGAATTACAAAAACACACTTTGACAATTCCCGAAGCAGAAACGATGATCGAGTGTGTGCGTGATGCATTAACTCGTTAAGCGCGACAATGCAGAAATGGAAGTCGGTATTCTTTTCCAAGAAGCGACAGAAATGATGCGAATAATTCATTCGACCATGGAGATATCAATGAAGCGCCAATGTTCAAAACAAACCATTCGAAGCAACGTACCAGCTGACTCTCCCGAAGAGTATTATAGACGTTCTGTGTACATTCCTGTGCTTGATAACATCCTAACAGATATAAATTCTAGATTCCCGAAAGAAAATGTTAAAGTGTGTTAGCTTATTTTCGTTACTTCCAGAGAACATTCAGTTTCATAAAAAAATAACAACGGAGAGGCAAAAGGAATTATTTGAATTTTTGTCGCCTTTTACGAGAAAATCCATGACGGAGTTTGCTGCAAAGGTTGAAATTTGGAGTCGTTTCGCTGTTCTATTGAAGAAAAATAGGGAAATAAAATAGCTCTTTCGACGCGTTGCTAATTTGTGACTCTGAACAATATCCTGTTATTCATTTTGCCCTTCACATTCTTACTACTTTAGGTGTGAGCATTGCTACGGCAGAAAGAACTTTCTTTACGCTTCGTTTGTTGAAAACCTGGACTCGAAGTCGGATGAGTCAAGATCGACTGACTGGTCTAGCTCTCTTATATGTCCATCGCGAAATCAATGACGAAGCTGAGAAACTAATAGATAAATTCACTGCTTTGCGACAACGCAAGCTGGAATTTGTTTTGTAAAGTGTCGTAAGACGGGAACTGATTCTTTTGTTCATTTCTTTTCTTTATTCAAAACCGTTTATTTTGTGTTTACAACAACTAAATCTATCGTATGAACAAATCAAGCTTTAGTTATTACATATGTTTTTTCCTATGAATCAATCGTGTTGTTATTGCATTTGTAAAAATATTTATTTCAAAAGTTGTAATTCATATAGGTTACTCCTGTATTTTGCATGCAAGTACAATTGAAAATAGCAATGAAAAGAAGCAAGTAATAAAATCTAGCGTATGAATAGAAATTTAAAAAGTCTTCATTAAAAAAAATCGCATTCTTCTTCTTCTTCTTCTTCTTCTACTACTACTACTACTACTATTACTCATTATTATAGTATATTATTATTATTTGTAATCCATCAGTATCAATTCCTAAATAAGTTAATTCTACAGAAGAGCTACTTCTCCTATTTTTTTTTTTTTTTTTTTTTTTTGCAATACAATCTTACCTTGATTTGACTTTGAACTATCCCCCCCGAAACATTCAACCTGGATCCTTCCTGCCATACGATAGCTCCACATGAGTTGTCGAGTTGGTACTCTTAGGTGGACGAGAAGGATGGTCGTATCGCAAAATTGCAAAAGAATTTAACCTTTGACACCCTCATCGTCAACCTATTTTTACTGTCGTCGGGAAATTAATCACCAAGTTTAAAGAAACGGGCAATGTGTTACACAAACCTCGTTCCGGACGAAGAAAAGACTTCAAACGAGACGAAAGAGGCTGTCTTGGCTAAGGTTATGCTAGCCCAAAGAAATTGCTTCGTCGGACATCCACGGAGTGGGTGTTCCAAGTTCAACCAACCACAAAGTCCTGACAGAGGAGAAATTTCATCCGTACAAGTTACAGATATTGCATCACTTAAATGAAGATGACCCCGATAGACGCATGCTGATGGGTGAATGGTTTGCAGATAAATTGGACGAAAATATCAATTTTACTGAAGACTCTGTGTTGTTCAGTGATGAAGCTGTGTTTTGTATCGATAGTGAACAGATAAAATCTTCGATATTGGTCTCAAGGCAATCCACAATGGATGAGTCCATCCAAACAGCACGGCTGCCAAAAAGTGATGGTGTGATGTGGTAAGCCCATGTGCTAGGACCTTTCTTCTTTGATGAACATGTAACGGGTGAGACTTATCTGAAAATGCTGAGAGACAAATTGTTGCCTCAAATTGAGCGTTTGGGTGAGGAACTTCCAGACTCGTTTTAGCAGGATGGGGCCCCTGCCCATTTTGCTGCAGCTGTTAAAGATTAGTTGAATGACAATTTTCCTCGCTGGATTGGGACATGAGGTCATGTAGATGGTCTCCTCGTTCGCCAGACCTTTCTCCCCATGATTTCTTTTTCTGGGGTATATTGAAAGAGGAAGTTTACTCGATGAAGATTAGAAATTTAAACCACCTGACAGAACGCACTACCAGTCAGTGTGCTGAAATCAACGGCAATTCAGACTTATTCCATCGAGTTCACTTTAAATTTGCAAATTATCAAATTATGCATTGAACAGCACGGAAATCATGTTGAAAATATTATTCAATAACATTAAATTGATTAAATGTGCTTTTCCCCATGTACCCAGACTTTATGGATACATTATGACTTAAGAAACTATGAAATTGTTGGTAATCTACAAATAGGAGTAAGGAAAATTGAAAACATCATGGAACTGTTACAAAAATGGAACTTAGACAATGCACTGGACACTAATGGATTAAATATTTACCTTTGCAATATTTACGAAGAGAAAATAAAACACATTCCTCAGGTAAACATTATAGAAAAAGAACTAAAATACAATATTTAGGCCTTATCTTAAATAAAAAGTTAACATGGAAGTCCCATTTGCAATATCTGTCCAAAGAAGTTGCTATATATAACAACATTCTTAAAAGTGTAAGTACACGGGAATGGGGAATATAACCATATGTGTTTAATCAAATAAATCAACAAACGCTCATGGCTAAAATGTTGTATTGATCTATGTTCTTTAATACTAATCAAATGTTCTTTTACAACAAATTACAGACAATCAAATATATCCAAAATTATTTTATATCAACCTTCCTTCTGTCAAAAAGAAAAAAAAAACTAAGACTATACATTTAGAAATAAATATTTTAAAATTAACTGCTAACTTCTTGTTATCTAGAATTGAAAAAAAAACTTATTCGGCCATCATACGAAAATACTGAATAAATTCACTTGAACTTTTGAATAAAAACAAGAAATTACCGTATAATAAAAACTTGCCCTGGGTCTACAAAGTTCTTATGGAAATAAACGAATTATAACCAAAATTATCTAAAGCACCCTCAATATCGTCTTACATATTTCAATGTGAAGTGAATGTAATAAGAGTTTCCAACCGTAATTAATTCCGAACTATATATAATATCATAAATATGAAAATCTGCCAAATTTATATAAAAATATCTGGAAATTTCAACCAGATTCTCTTCCACAACAATGTGAATTAATCTTTACAGATGCCTCTAAAACAAAAGAACATACCAGTGGGTGCTGCCCTTGTAATTCCAAATTTGTAATACACCTAGCGGATTGTCAATTTTTGAACGACAAGCCTACGCCATAAGGCAAGCCTTGTTATATATTAAAAATTACAATCTCAAATGCGCTTGTATTTGCGCACTAAATGTAATAAGAGGATTAAACAACACCAGCTGGTCATTGCAAACATCATGTAACTTAATGAAAAAATTATATCACATTCTAAAAGAGAGCAATTTCGTAATTAATTACTATATACACAAGGGCACACGTACATATACAGGCTGTTACAACAATTTGTCAGAATAGTTTGGGAATAGATTTCTCACATCAAATAAGAAAAACAAGTTCATATGGACTTGTGGTCGGAAGTGCATGGTTTCCTAGTTATATGGTGCCGGAAACGTGAAAAGACTTCAAATGTCCATAGTTCCACTACTATAGAATCGACCGTGGGTCAAGATATCACTGAGGAACTAGTATCATTAGAGGTTCGGCAAGTGAGGCCTGGCCTCACCTATATTTTTGAGCAAAAGTAAATGAACTTTCTGCAATAAATTCCAAATTAAGTCAACATTACTGTATAAGTTTTGAAGTAAAACTTATTTCAAATTATTTAAAGTATAACACGAAAGAGACTTCTTAAAATTCATTTACTCAAATGTAAAAAATGTTTGTAAAATATTACACAATTTAGACGAAAATAAAGGCAAAAGCGAAAATTTATATTATATGACTAAAAATAATTCCAATTTTGTATTGAGGCCTGAAACAGATTTGGCCTCCTCAGCAACGAACCAATTGCAACGAAAACATCCTTCTTGCAGTCTGAAAGGGGAGAGGGGTTACCTAGGGGCAATAATCTTGGGTTAGGAATTACTCGAATATTTTGTGTCTCAAGGGAGACCAGTTGAAAATGTGCCGCCCGCACGCACTGCGCATGCTTGAACCACAGATGGACACTTGTCATACTATCCGTTGTTCCCCAGATAAGGGCATGCAGTGTAGCAAATTGAATAAATTTAAACGTAAGCTTGATTAGAAAGAAGTAACCAATTACATATGCTATTTTCTTCATATGAGCATCATTTAAACATTTAGAAGGTTTTAATGAGGAAGTATTTTTCCTTTAAAGGGAATTTTTAATATGTGGCTTCAAAATATTGTAGTTTATACTTAATTTCTAGTAAATATGCTAAAAATGTTGATGGCAAAAGCAAAAAAAAAAAAAAAATAAATAAATAAAAAAATAAATAAATAAAAATAAATAAATAAATAAATAAATAAATAAAAATAACGGTTATGGCAATAGGCCTACTGTTAAACACATTTTTGTAGTAAGAGCGCGGAAATCGACAGATAGCGTATGTAATATCGTGGTTTTCTGCATGTTTTATCTTGTTTTCAAGCGAGCGATATTGTGCGTTTGTAACATTTTTACGCGTATTGTATTTTTTGTGAGTTGTTTTCGAGCGACATTGCGCGTGTAGGGTATTTTTTTGTGAATTTGTGACAGTGTTCAGAACATTGACCTTGTGCTGAATTAGTGTGTACATGATGGAAGATATTAGTTTGTGTGATGTGATCGTTTCGTTGTTAAACATGCCATTTTCTAGGCGAAGTGAAGTGGCTCAACGGGCTATTCTTAACAATGGACCACCTACTCCTGATTTATCATTGATTCAGGTAGATGGTGAGAAAGGTAGAAGTATTAAGAAGTCTTGGTATGATATTCATAAGTGGCTATGCGGTAGTATTGCAGTTGGTAGATTGTTTTGTTGGCCGTGCTTGCTTTTAAAGTATGAAGAAAAATGTATGGTCTTCTGAAGGCTATTTTGATCTACAGAACTTGGCTTGGAGCTTAGAAAAACTTTCTAAATCGAAATAGCACATAAATAATTTTATCGGTTTGAAACAAATCAGCAAACAAGCTGCAACCATATTAGAACAGATAAATGAGCATGAAGAGCGAAGAAAATTTGTTTTTTGTGACATTCCCTTTATATTCTGAGAATTTTTTAAGAAATTGATTGATTTGACGTGTGTGTTATGTAAGCAGGAACTATCGTTTCGTGGGCATTCTGAAACACACGACTCTTTGAACCGTGGAAATTTTAAATAACTTTTTGAGTTAATGCTAAACTGTAAGGAAGAACTAAAAGCTCATTGGGAAAAACTGGGTAATTTTAATAGTCCGTCAAAAGTATCCCAAAATAAATTGATAGATTACATAGCAGAGATACTGACTGAGGTTATTGCAGAAAGAATTGAAAAAGCACATTTTCTTTTTCATGTCAAGTCAACGAAACAACTGATAGAGCCCGTAGATCTCAAGGTTCTGGGATCCTTAGATTTGTGGATACTGAAGGTGAAATTCGGGAACACTTTTTAGGATTTCGCGACCTAGAAGACAAGTCTACTGCAGCAATATGTAGCATGTTGGTGGATGTTCTTGATAAATATAGATTCCGACAAAAATTGGTTACATAGACTTACGGTGGAGCCAGTGTTCTATCAGGAAAATTAAAAGGTCTTCAGAGTCGGATCCGTGAATTTGCTCCTTAGTCTATTTTCAGCCACTGCTTTGCATATCGTTTGAATTTAATTCTTCAACAAAGCTGTAAAAATATTTATGCAGCAAAACTGTTTTTCTCTACACTGCAAGGAATTCCAAGCTTTTTGTTTTCACAACTATTCGAAACGAACCGCAATTTTAGAATGCGTTGCAGGAAAGCGAATACCAATTCACACTGAAGATGGAATTCAAAAGCAAAGATTATAGCTACCGTTTCAAACGAAAGAGCGAACTTAGTGAAAAGCATTCTCGGAAATTATGTTCGCAGAAACGAATGAGAAAACTATTCCACAAGCTGAAGGATACAAAAAGAAGCTAGAAGAATTTGAATTCACTTTTCTCCTTCTTGTGTTTAAAGATACTTTTGCACAAACTGACTTTTTGTTTAGCATTAATCAGAGAAAAATGTCAGATATTCGCGAAGTTAAAGAATGTGTAAAATTTCTTGATGCACTACGGAACGATATTAAATTTAGTGAGTACATTTGGCGAACTGAAGAAGAAAAAACAAAAAAACAAAGTTGAAACTAGTTTGAAAAAGGTGAAGTTATTAAATGTGAAAGAGGGACTACCTGCGCCCAATACACAAAGATTTTCTTTCAAATAATTGACACTATAAAAATTCAACTGGATATCAGATTTAAATAAATTAGAATTGCTTCAGGTAGCTGACTCCAGTAAATTTGATGCACACTCTGCGAATTTTCCCACTTATGCTTTGACTTTCTTGATTTCAACATATGGACTCTATTTCAACACTACCTGTTTGTGCACTGAGCTCGAAATCGAATTCAGTAGGAATATTTTTCGCAACACATATCTACCAACATTATTAAAACGCATAGTTGATGATGGAATGTCCGAAATAATTCCTGAGGTATATAAACTGTTTTCTCTCATTGCGATTATCCCAGCTACAACTGCTTCTGTTGAGATCAGTTTACCTTGCCTGAATCACAAATCACATAGAAACTACTTTTAGAAGAATAATGTCCCAAGATAGACTCTCAGCAGTATCAATAATTTCAATTCAAAAAGAATTGCTGTCCAAATTAATGAAACAACCGCCTTGGTATGATGAAGTAATCACACGATATGCAACACGAAGGACCGTCGCATTGATCTTCTGTACAAGTAAGGAAAGTAAATGTTTTAATATTTATGTTAGAAATTCAATGTATAACTTAATTCTGCGTGTTTAGTATACGTGTTTTATCTATTTTCCGTATAGAATATAGATTATTTTTGTAGGTAAGGAAGGGAGCAACGGTGGTGCAACATTGAAGAAAGAAAAAAAGATTCTAACCCGATGATCGTTATCTTAAAAATAATGTTATTTTTTTTAACAAACTATAAGGAGATAAATTAACGAAAGCTATTTCGTCTTCTACAGATATAACATTGTCAGTGGCGTCAATAACGCCTGTACAACGCGGGAAATGTCGACGTTTATGCCCCCGCTCAAGTGATTGATTTTATACTATGCTCATTAGATTACTAGTAGCCCGAAAGTTGGGGGTGGGAAATCCTGCAAGGGGAGGGATGAAGAGCCAGTTTCACCGCCACCTAAAACTACGACCCGCTTCTCTGTGCCTGACCTATCCAAACATCCATCTTTCAGAACCTCCGGTACATGCACAATCATTTTAGAGAGGATGTTTGGGACTACTTGATCACCTTCCATTTACCTCTCTAAAAATGTGTGCGCAAGTACTGGAGCATTCTTAAACATGGATATTTGGATAGTTCATATATCAGTTCCTCAGTGATGTCTTGATCTACGATCGGTACTATAGTAGTGGAACTACGGACTTTTAAATTTCATTTTTTCACATTTTCGGCACCCTATAACTTCGGAACTATCCACTTTCAATACAGGTCCATACGAACTTTTTTCTTATTTTGATGTAAGGAATCTATTAGCAACCTGTAGAATGGAATGAAGAAGCGAATGGATTATGTAAAATCACGGTTCATATGGGAATAAATACAAACATAGAAACATCATTTTATAATTTTAAATACACTGTTACGAATAAAATAGAAAAATGATCCCCCAGTAGAGAAGGAAAGTAAGAGACGGACCAGGGATAGATTACTGGACCTAACATACGGGTGAGATGGCTAGTGGTTAGACGTGCACGTATCACGCTCCGTGTTTTTCATGCCATAAAGTTCAGTGGAAGAAGTGTTTCGCAGCAATCTATGTTTCCGTAGTTCAGTTATGGATAGAAGAACAGTATAACGTTTTCTTATCTAGTGAAAATCTTGTACACATATTACTTTCCTAATTTACAGTTATTTCGTTTGTACGAAGTCTTCACAGTAAAATGGCTCCCTCTAAGGCTATCAAAGGGCTCCAAGGAAACAGTGCGCTCGAAGCAGAGAAAAAGGACTTCGTGCGGCAAATCTGCGAAGAAATCGTCAGTGGTGCAAACCCCTGAAATTTTAAAACTAATCGTAGATTCAATAATTGAATCAGTTACGAAAGTAGTGGTGGAAAGACTGGAAGAAACTCTTAAGTTCAATTCTGAAGAAGTGCATGACCTTCGAAAAGAGCTAAAGAACAAGGACGCAGAAATTAGTGGTCTGCAAGAGAAGATTGTGGAACTGGAGCAATACCAGCAGAGGGAAAACCTTCGGATCTTCGGAATACCGGAAGGAAGAAATGAAGATACTGACACTATAGCCATCAAATTGTTTGAAGAGCGGTTAGGTGTTCCCATGGACATAAACGACATTAGTCGAAGTCACAGGATTGGATCCAAATTAGAGGGAAAACCACGTCCAATAATTGTCAAGTTTGCAAGCTACCAAACCAGGGCTAAGGTGTTCAGCAATAAAAGAAAACTGAAGGGCTCCAACATCACCATCAAAGAAGACTTGTGCCATCATCGACTGGAATTGTTGCGTTCTGCAGTTCAGAAGTATGGTTACAAGGAGGTGTATACTCAAGACGGAAAGATAGTTGTCCTTAAAAACGGAACTAGACATTTCGTCTCTACCAAGGCCGAACTTAACAGCTTGTGAGGACACAGAAATAGCGAATATCTCCAACAGTTAGTGGCATAATATCGCGGCACGGAACGTGTACATATTGTACTGTGTGTGATATGTTAGAGATTTGTTTTTCTTTTATTATTTTATTAATACATATATCCCCTTTTGTTAAATGTATATCCAAGTATGAATATTGTGTGCATCTGAATTGTTTGTGTGCGTGTGCGTGTGTTTCAACGTCCTATGTCTATTTATGTGTGCATACTTGTCAGTGTTTAAATTCTACAATACACAGAAGCGATAACTGCAGTAGCTATGTGATTTATGAGCTTTATATTTATCTGACAATATTTTCAACAAGTATGGTGTGCTCGCTTTTTTCTGAAAAGTGTGTGGTTGTGTTGCTATTTTTATTTGTCGGCAATATTTTGTGTTGGATGTGGTTATCAATGATGCGTTTACATGCATTTGTCAAGCTCAATACGAGTGAAGCTTCTAGTGATTCTAATGTGGGAATGGATACAAAAGTGTCCCCTCCCATCATCAGCATAGGAAGACCTCCCTGTCTCTGTGTTCTTTCACCCCTGTTGTTTCCAGTTTCGGCTCGCCTCCTCCTCAAGGTCAGTGCTATGTTTTTATTTTTTTCTCTCTCTCACCCCCCAAGATACCAATAGTCACTCCGTTTCGGGAAGAGCAAGCAAGAACCTCGTTTGAGGCACAATCCGCATGTTATGAGGCAATGGATTTTATTTATTTTTTTTTTTTTTTACATAACCAACAAGGAAACAGTAAATCTCCATTCTCTAGTCTTTCTGTTTTTTCGCAATACCTGCCATTGAAATATTCAATATTACATGAGTACAATGACTGACAATATAAGCAACAAACATAGCCCCTCTTCATTCGTTTTAACCAAACTAAATAAAATATGTCCCTCTGTTTTCGAAGACAATGAACCTTTACAGCTACACGATCTCCAAGTGTCTTACGAAGGCCCTCAGTATTTATTGCAAACAGAACTTAATAAACCGAAGCGACCAACGTTTAATGCTGTGCACATTAATGCGCAGAGCCTTGTCAGACATACTGAGTTCGAAGTTATTTTTCATTCCGTTGAGAACTTGCATGCAATATTAGTTTCCGAGACTTGGTTAAAGCCAACTCTTTCTAATGATTTGGTATTGTTAAATAACTTCAAAATTATCCGAAATGATCGCATTAACAAAGGTGGTGGTGGGGTTGCAATCTTTCTGCGAAATGACATTGACGCAAAAATTCTTTGTCAATCAGGTGGTCATTATAGCTTCGAATCTGAGTACATCATAGTTGAGATAAGTATTGAGAACCGAAAATTACTTTTGGCTTGTGTGTACCGCCCACCAGGGGCATCATTCAAGAATTTCGAAGAAGATATTTCTCGTATCTCACCACTTTATATGCATAGTCTCATACTTGGGGACATGAACTTTGATTTATTGTCCACTAAACGTGAAGTAGAAACATTCCGCGAGATTACTACATCCTTAAATTTTTCCATCTGTCCGCTCGAAGCTACGTTTCATACTACCACTTCAGATTCACTTTTTGACTTAATCCTAACTACTGACATTGATAGAGTTCTTCATTTCGGTCAATTTTCAGTACCTGGCATTTCGCGTCATGATCTTATCTTTGTTTGCTATTCTATTAAGACTCCCAAATTCAAGCCTAAAGTTGTTTTATACAGAGATTTAGCCAACATTAACAATGAAGCACTCTTGCGTGATGCTGCGTTATTGCCTTGGCATCTAATAAGTTCTTTTCCTTCTGTGGATGACCAACTATCTTATTTCAATGAGTTAATATTTTATCTTCTGAACATTCATGCCCCCTTGAGAGAAAAACGTGTTTCTCGTTCTCCTTCGCCCTGGATTACAAATGAAATTCGAAGTTTAATGGCTTGTCGCGACAGAGCGTATAGTAAATTTAAGAAAGCACGTAAATTGAATCTACCCAACTTAAATGACAAATTTGAGGAATTAGGATCCTTAGAAATAGATGTAATCAAGCCGTGCGTAATGCGAAATTAAAATTTTCCTACACCCGTTTGAGAACAAGAATCCCTCCCATCTTTGGAGAAATTTGAAGCTACTTGGCATTCGTAGCAGCAAAAGAGTCCAGCCGGATGTAGCTGCTCCTTTCTCTGCCGATTATCTTAACAATTATTTCTGTAGAATTGATAGTTCTAACTCACAGATAAATGCAAGATCTGATAACACAGGACAAATCCCTAATTTTGAAGAAAATGCTTTTTCTTTCACTTGTGTTACCCCACATGATGTAATGAAAGCGATTAAGAGAATAAAATTCACTGCTATAGGTGCTGATGAAATAAGCATAACATTGATCAAGAAAATATTACCCTTCGTTCTCTCCCCAGTTACCAATTTATTTAATCTTTCCCTTACTACCGGAACATTCCCAGTCTTGTGGAAGACAGCACGAGTCCTGCCTCTCCCTAAGACTAAGGATGTCCGATCTGCAGAAGACTTAAGGCCTATTTCAATATTACCTGCCCTATCTAAAGCTCTTGAATATATTGTAAGTGATCAAATATGTGAGCACCTTCGAACTTATAACCTTTTAGACACTTTTCAATTCGGGTTTCGTAAACATTGCAGCACTTCTACAGCCCTTACCAGTATTACTGATGATATACGTTCTGCTTTGGACAAGAGAGAGATAACCATACTTACCTTACTGGATTATAGCAAAGCATTCCAGTCAGTAAACCATGACATTTTGCTACAGAAACTTGTACAAAAATTTAGTTTCTCTACTTCAGCTGCTAAGTGGGTCCAAAATTACTTATGCGACCGAAAACAGTATGTGGTGGTTGCCAACTTAGTTTCTGGTCAGCGTAACCTTCCTTGTGGGGTTCCTCAAGGTAGTATTTTAGGGCCTCTTCTTTTCTGCCTTTATATTAATAACTTAGCACAATTTCTAAAACACTGTAAGTATCACATGTATGCGGACGATGTTCAATTGTATCTATCTTCTTCACCAAAGCAAATAGATACTTGTATAACAAAGATGAACGAAGACTTGAGTAATTTGGCTAAATGGTCAGCAAATAATTGTTTGATTATAAATCCAGTCAAATCAAAGTCAATTTTAATTACTTCCAAACGTGCAACGACGTTAATAGATGCTTCAATTGTTCCCAATATAACTTTAGAAGGCGTAAATATTCCCTTCTCTTCCTCTGTGAAAAATCTTGGCATCATACTTAACAAATATTTAACTTGGTCCGATCAAATTAACGCATCATGCAAGAAGGCTTTTTGAATGCTTCATTCTCTCAGCAAATTAAAAAACTTTTTACCAACACAGTTGAAAAAACTCTTGTTCAAACCCTAGTGGTACCACATTTGGAGTACTGTGACACAGCCTTAACTGACGCTGATATACATTTACAAAAGCGTTTGCAGCGAGTACAAAATGCTTGTATACGTTTTATTTTTAACTTAAAATTCTCAAATCATGTTACGCCATTCTTTAAAAAGCTGCAATGGCTGAAGATGCAGCAACGGCGAAAATTGCGCTCGTTGGTATTGCCGTATAAAACACTTACTTTTACAGAACCTTCCTATCTTCTAAAACATCTTAATTTTTTAAGCGATTTCCATGAGAGGGACACAAGATCGCGTTTTAATAGCAAACTTGCAATTCCTATTCATAGATCAACTTATTCCTCCAAATCATATATAATGTCAACGTGTCGTGATTGGAATACTTTGCCAACCTCGGTACGTGAGTCAAAATCTTTAGCATCTTTTAAAAGAGCAGTTTATAATTTATTGTTATGGAAGCAGGGTTGAATGGACACAGAGACAGAAGAGCCAATAGAGAAGCTTGTCATAAAGATATGAAACTCAACACTTATTACATATTATAACATGTATGTACTTTCGTGTAGCACTATATTATATTTGTGTGTGTGTGTTCAAGTGACAGTCTGTTTCTTGTGCTTTTTTTTACTTTCTAACTTTTTTTTCTTTTGCTATTGTTAGCTATATTCTTTGATTTTTCAATTTTGTGTCATGTTTAGGTGGTAGATAAGGCTACATATAGCCTTAACCTCGACATGTAAAATAAGTCAAAATAAATAAATAAATAATAGACATACAAGAAGAAAGTTTATGGGATCCTATCAAAACATGGCCAAGATCAAACATAGTATTATACTATGATTTTTAATACAGCTTTAACGCCTAACAAATGAAATGCAATTCGGAAAAAAGAAACAAATTATTGTTAGTGTGGAAAAGAAATAGACACATTGAATAATATGATCTTCCAACGTAAATTTCTCCAACAGAAAAGATTTCCTTTCATAAATAATTTCCTTCAATTCTTTAATACTTTCCTAATAACAGTTAATTTGATTTCACGTACGAGAAATTTAGACTTAATAAGATATTACTGCAAGAAAGCAATCTCAATTGATCTATCTATCTATCTATCTATCTATCTATCTATCTATCTATCTATCTATCTATATATATATATATATATATATATATATATATATATATATATATATATATTCATAAATAATATAGTGGTCAGTAACAATCTATGTATCTAATATCATTCCACCTTAAAACAAATAAAAAGAATGACTGAGAAATCCAATGAACAACTGAAACCAAAATGTGATAAACTATGCATTCCACATTAAACTTTATTACTTTTGAAGTCAACGTTCGAGCCTATGAAAAAGGCGTCCCAAAAGAAGCCGAAATGAAATGAGGAACAAGGCGTCCCAAAGGAGGCCGAAATAAAATGAGAAACAAATCTTGTAAGTTACAAATTGAAAGAGAAATGAATGCATAAACTTATAATTATCCATAGAGTAGTGTTAGATTTCTTCAGTATTGTTTGTAGTGATAATCAACTTTGAAAAAGTTTTTCAAATTCACTTAACAAACTTTGTTAGCTCTTAGCCCTTAGTGCTATGTGAAGATAGTGCTTTTCCAGAACTTTCTATGTTAATCAACTTTACTTAAGTGAGATTTAACCTTTATTTTACGGCTGTCAGTACACTGCCAGAATAGTAAATCCGTTCTTTCCCGCGTGGCATTGTACTGACACAGGCGAAATGTTTACTTTGACCCGCGAGCACACATATCTTTTTTTAAATGATGTGCCTTATTGTATGAAGAGATAGTCCATAGTGAAAGGAACCAAAAACGTTGGTTCTCAACCGGTGTGCTCACGGGTCAAAGTAGACCTTTCGCCTGTGTCAGTACAGTGCCACGCGGGAAAGAACGGATTTACTATTCTGGCAGTGTACTGACAAGCCGTAAAATAAAGGTTAAACTGTTTATTTCTACTTCGTTTATATATTTTATCTTCAATTATAGGTAATATTTGTGTCTTTTCTTCATCATTCGTGTTATGTTTATAATGTTGTGTGTTGTTTTTAATGGATAATATTCCAAAAATGCCAGGAAAAGAACTTAGTTCCACAGAACTTAGTATACAATCTGAGTATACTACTATGGAAACTGAACAAGATAGTATAATAAATCCAATACCAATTGTAATAAATAATACAGATTCTAGCTCTATTCACGTATGTAATATCCCCCAATTGGGAGATACAAACAATACTTTTTATTTCTCAAGTTTAATACTCAAAATATGGCACCTATTACACCACTTGGTGCCATATTTTATTTTCATAAAATCAACTAAAGAAGAAATCAGAAGAAAACGTATGTCGATCAGCAGAAAATTATTTTTTGCGGCATCGAAAATAACACTAAAATTGGTAGAAATTCGTTAAAAGTACAATTTAGATCGGGGCAAGGAGCTAATAAATTTCTTGAACATCCCATTCTTACAACAAATCAATGGGATGCATATATCCCGCACCATTTTATCTATTCTACGAGGGTAGTGCATGGTATAGAAACTGACATCGAAATGAATGACTTACCTAATGATATACACTGTGATACCCCAGTTACTTCTGCTAGAATAATCTTTCGCAAGAATGATAGGAATAAATTACAGCCTATGACTACGGTGATTTTGACCTTTGATTCTCAGACGTTACCTTCAGAGATCAAGTTATATGTTAAAAAAAAAATCTTACATTCCTCCTATCAGACAATGCCTTACGAGATGTTATAGGTATGGGACAGAAAACTTAATTGCCGTCTCAATAAGTCAATATGTAACAAATGTTGTAATACCCATCAATCAGACATGTAATAATCCTCTCCATTGTATAAACTGCGAGGGCAGCCATCCCGCTGATTTTCATCAATGTCGAGAAAGGATCAGCAAAGACAAGCTCATGGAGCAAATGTCCCGCAAGAAAATTTCGTTAAATGAAGCTAATGCCCTCATTAAAACGTTACCTGAGGCAACAAATAAGGTTTATCAGTTTGAAGGGAAACAATTGCCCACCTCTACAATTTCAAAACCCATCAACAAATCGAATTTTAAACATACATCCTACTCATTAATTCTTTCATATTGCGACATGCCTCCACTGGTGACTCCGATAATTGAACTTTATGGATTAGAAACCTGAGAGAAAAAGAAGTTAACCTGAAAACAATCCCTTGTGGATAAATACTTCATCTAAAGCTAGGAACACCCTCAAAACTAATGACATTACAATCCACAATTATCAAACTTCTCACTGTTTTGAACCCCATAACAAAGCCAACCAGCAGTCACACAAAATTATGAAAGACAATAGCTCTTTTAGTTCAAATTACAAAAATGATTCAATGCCTTTCAGAAGGAAAATATCTACGTCTCAACCAGAACAAACAATAAGTTTGGAGGCAGACATTCAACATTCAAAGGGATCAACGAATTGGACTGCTATATCTTTCAAGTCTTCTGAAACCTTTAAATATTCAGTACCTAATCGTGAGCACAGTGATATTACCATTTATAACACTCTTCTGATAAATCCTTACATAGTCAACAAAAGCTACGACAAGCTTATCAAGAAATGTCTTTTTTCGTTTTTCGTAGCTACTTTAGGCAATAAATATCAATCGCATTTTGAATCTATACTCAACAATATATATTCCATAATTTAATTATAGTAAGTTGAATATTTTATGGATAATCATAAATATAGAAGATTCATAATACCATAATGGAACTCAGGCAAAATGCATTATTTAAAATTCCTAATAAATATTTTGTCTCCAGAATTACTTTTTTTTAAACAAGAAAATTGGTGTGTTTCGAAGATACCTTTAACCCCTAAAAGGAAACATGGGTGAAAATTCACCCAGATGAAAGTTATTTCTTTTGCTGCAGACTGGCAACACTGCGTTGACTTTTGTTCTCCACGCTATGTTTCTCCCTTGGAAGTAGCTTTATGAACGTGGTGCAAACCTGTTGATACTGCTTCCTGTTTACGCTGTGTACGTAATTGTTGAGTGAATTTTCACCCATGTGACTTTTTTCTGTGACTTATTTGTTCACAGACATTTTATTTCGACTCGTTCAGACAAATCTATCCTTGAAAATGGAACGTGTGCTTGTTGATGGTAAACGTATGACTGCTATGGAGGTGGAACAATATATTATGGATGCGTCTGATGCCGAAGAAAGTGATGAAGGAGACAATTATGAAATTGATGATGTGGAAAATGACATTACTGATTCAATAGGTGATACCGAAAGTGACTTTGTGCCAGATAGTGATTCTGAGGGAGAACATAGTGCTGAAGCAAGAAGTGTAATCTCAAAGGAGCCAGTTCACAGCAAACGTGCGAAACGAAACAGTTCTTCCATAAATGTACAATCTTGGTTTGAGTGCAAAGACGGAAATATTTTAATTCCGAAAAAATCTATACTCAAAGGAAAAAACGGACATGTTTGGTCAACAAACCATCCGAAAAAAAAAACAAAAAAACAAAACTCCGGCTAGAAATCTGAGGACAGGACTTTCGGGACCACAGGGTGAAGCAAGAAAAGTGGAAAGTGTTGAGCAATGCTGGCGTTTATTTTTCGATGCGGACGTGCTAAAAGACATTGTTCGTTACACCAACAAAGAAATGTCTGTTCAAAGATCAAACTACTCCTCCGAACAGAGATATACAGGTGACATAACTCTGGAAGAATTAGAGGCTTACATAGGTTTACTGTACATTAGTGGAGCCCGAAAAGACAATCACATGCCCACAGAGTTTTTGTGGGGTGCATTAGGCAGTGCAGTGTATCCAGCAATAATGAATGTCAAACGATTTAAGTTCATTACAAACTGTCTACGCTTCGATGATAAGGAAACTAGACAAACTAGGAAATCTGATGATCCTTTCACAAACATTCGAGCTTTGTGGAATAATTTTTTTAAACATTGTAAGGAATATTACAAGCCTTCCCTAGAATGCACGATTGATGAACAGCTTCTAGGTTTTAGAGGCCGCTGCAAGTTCAGTATGTATATTCCCAATAAACCAGAGAAGTATGGATTAAAGCTTGTATTCATGTGCGATGCACATTCAAAATATCTGGTATCAGGAATGCCATATGTAGGAAAACAAACATACATAGGGCCTGACCCTCTGGCTCAATATCTAGTAAGAGAACTGGCAAGCACATTGTATGGAACTAATTCCAACATCACTGTCGACAATTGGTTTACTTCCTTCCTGCTTCTAGAAGAGATGTTGGACCGGATAATAACAATGGTGGGAACACTGTGACGGAACAAACCAGATATCCCTGCAGA
This sequence comes from Thermobia domestica, assembly GCF_964235325.1. Lineage (NCBI taxonomy): Eukaryota > Metazoa > Arthropoda > Insecta > Zygentoma > Lepismatidae > Thermobia > Thermobia domestica. Next base: position 241,454,997 of record NC_137460.1, on the reverse strand, counting down.
AGCAGTTCAAACAAAAGGGAGACCACCTAACACCACAATGTTTCTGTACGACTCACATAAGAAAGAACAATTAGTGTCTTTCTCACCCAAGAAAGGCAAGATAGTGTTACTAGCTTCAACTATGCACTACACAACAGATGTTTCTGAAATGACAGGGAAGCCAGAAGTTATCGAATTTTACAATGAAACTAAACCTGGTGTCGATACGTTTGATTAATTGTGCAAGTACTACTCGTGTAGCAGACGTACACGGCGTTGGCCAATGGCCGTATTTTACGGATTGCTAAACGCAGCAGGTATAAATTCTTTCATTATCTGGTCATATGTCTTAGCAGCTCGAGGAAGGAGAAACGTAAGCAGACTTCAATTTCTTTATGATTTGGGTCTACAGCTAGCAACCAGATTCATGAAACACAGACTGCAAATCAAGAATCTTCCAAGTACTCTTCGAATGAAGATTCAAGACATCCTGAATGAGACGGACAGTGTATCACCAGGAATTTCTAAAGAATCAGAGGCGGAAACACGAAAGGAATCAGATGTGAAAAGTCAAGACAGGGACGCTGCAAATTGTGCACAAAGAGTGACAAGAAATATGCTGTGAAATGCACCTTATGCAAGAATTTCATTTGTGCAGAATATCAGAATGTTATTTGTAAAAAATGCACGCCTTAATCAGGACTTGTAGATGTTTTCTTACCAGCTTCAAGGTGAACAGCAAAGGATCATTCCACGTTAGTTCATCAAGCGAAAAACCGAAATGTCACCCACCGACTCAGATTTTAATGATATTTGGTACACTTGGTCTACAACCACCAAAACTAACTTGTGCAAAAATTGAGAGTTCTCGCTCAACCCGTTCGCATGTTATGACCCATCAAAATTTGGACATGGTATGCACAAAATTCTACTCGCGACAGCCGGAAATGGTGCATCGAGGTTTAAAATTTCCCTCATAACATGGTGATATGAATCCTTTGAGGCAACGTACCTATCCATTCTGATGCAGAATTGTCTGTAGATTTCAAATCTGTGGTCGAGTTTGACAACATCAACCTAAAGTGCACTTTTGTACAAAAAAATAGTAAAAGGTATACTTGAAAAATGAGCCTCAACTAGAAGTACAAAAATGGGTCTATTTCCAAAAGTACCAAATTCACAGAAATAATTCCTGGATATTCTGAAGGAGAATGAAATTTCCTATACAACGATGTGAAAATCGTGTTGTCGAAATTTTCCTCCTGCCTCTTTTAGTTGACATGGCTGTTACTACGTGGCAGCAATTTGAAGTACCCTGGGCGAACAAAGAGTGCGGAACAACAAAGGAGAGAATTTGAAAAGGAAAAGTTTCAAAGTTTGTGACACGTTTTGAATTACAGAATAGCATCATTGGCTGCATAACCTGCAATATTGCGATTTGTAATTACTAACGTTTATAAATTAATTAACTAATGTATAAAGTAATTAATTAATTACTTATTTTCTGATTTCATTTCTAGCATTGAAATGGAAAGTGAAGGTTCATCTAAAGTTATTGAGACTGATCTACCTCCTTGCAGCATAGGTTGTGCACATCCAGACTCAAAATGCCACCAGACTACATATGGTTCTACGAAGGAAATGCTGCCAGTTAATAATGAAACTTTCGAAGAGAGTGAAATTGAACTTATTTTGTGGAGGTCTAAATTACAAGGTACCAATGAGAACGTGACTATTTGTTTTCATCATAAACAGTGGTATTTGCATCACTATGGACTAGCTCACAAGAAATGTTGTGATCCTTTTACAAGACAGAAGAAAATAGTGCGACGTGATTTGCGAACAGTGAAGATGGAACTTGCTAAAACCGTCAGGAAACATCTGGACATTATCGTTATCCCAGGTCAAAAATGTGCTCCAACCGCCGCAAAAGAGTGGAGAAGGAAATCGCTACTGTCAAACAAGGGAAATCGTCTTCAGACACGCTAGAGTCAGCATCTCCACACAAAAGTTCAGACAGCGAATTCAAATTTGATCCGGATACAAGAGAAGCTGCAGTGGAAGAAGAAAAAGCAAAGCTTTAACACATTTAGGTCTTTCACCTTTAAAATTGCATGCTGTTCCTGCACATCAACGTGTAGCATTTGAGCGTAAAGAAATCAAAGTAATGCACGAAGCAGCCAAGTTAACAATGAAAGGCAGTTTACAGGTTGATGACACAGAACACTTGTTATCTGACATCAGTGATTCGGATTTAAAAACCAGTGCAAATGAAGTAAAAGGAAAAGCAGCAGACCTGGATCGCTTAGTTCTGTTAATGAAGCAGAAGATAGCAATAGCAAATAGACGTGAAAAACTTCAAATTCTCAGTATTGCTCCAGAGTCATGGTCCCGCAAAAAAGTGTCTGATGTTTTTAATGTTAGTGAATACATGGTTAGGCACGCTAGGGCATTAAATAAAAGCAAGGATATATGTTCCTTACCAGAACGCAGATTAGGGAAAAGACTACCTGAAGAAACTGTAACTTTAGTTCAACATTTCTAACACGATGACGAATTTAGTCGGATACTTCCTGGAAGAAAAGATTTTGTGAATGTTAAAAAGAAATCTCCACATGCAAAAACGACTAATATTGTGCAATCTAAGTGAGCTTTACGTTGCTTTTAAAGAAAAACATCCTGATATTAAAATTGGGTTTTCCAAATTCTGCTTATTAAGGCCTGAATGGTGTGTTGTTGCAGGTTCAACAGGTACACACAGTGTCTGTGTGTGTACTACTCATCAAAATGTAGATTTATTGTTGCATGTCATTAGTTTGAAAAAGGAAGATCTTGATCATGCAATTTCACTGATGGTGTGTGATAAAACTAATAGAAATTGTATGTTAGGAGTGTGTGTGAAATGTCCCCAGGATAGCAGTAAAATAACAGAAAATCTCCAAAACAAAATCGAAGAGTAATGGCATGACGAGCAGGTGAGTTATGCAGAGTGGGTCAATGTCGAAAGTTAGTAGAGAGAACACTACCAATTCCAGAATTCATTGGTCATTTTGTTCAGAAGCTCCAAGGATTAATACCTCATTCTTTCATTGCTAAGAGGCAGGCAACTTACCTAAAGGAACGTAAACAAAATCTCTCTCATGATGAAGCCGTTATGTTGATGGACTTTGCAGAGAATTATGATTTTATATTGCAAAATGAGATACAGACTTACCATTGGAGTCATATGTCAAGTTCCTTACACCCTGTTACTTTATTTTATTGAAACCAACCGTTTAACTGAGAAATCTCTATGTTTTTTTATCTGATGTCTTACATCATGACGTGCCTTTTGTGTATAAAGTCCAATCTGAAACCATGTCGTTCTTAAAGAGTAAATATCCACATATTAAAAGGGTCGAATATGTAACAGATGGATGTGCTGCACAGTATAAAAACTGTAAGAGCTTTTTAAATCTGAGCCATCATCTCCAAGACTTTGACATATGTGCTTGTTGGTCTTTATTTGCCACCAGCCATGGCAAGTCACCTTTCGATGGGATTGGTGGCAATGTGAAAGATATGTTACAAAGGCAAATCTGACGAGGCCATTTCAAAACCAGATAACAAATCCAAAACAAATGTATGACTTTTGCAAGCGTCAGTTGTCGAAAATTATATTTTTTTTATCTACCTGAAGCTGAGATTAATAATGTAAGAAGTGTGTTACCAAATCGTTTCCAGATTGGTGAGACTGTAGCAGGCACAAGAGGTTTTCATAAGTTTGTACCACTGCCAATAACAGCAAGACGATTGATTACAGATGAAACACCAGATTTAGAGTTTAACTTTGCACCAGGATATGATCAGTTGGAAACGTTGGTTTGCCAGGACATCAAAGTTAATTGCTTTGTAGCATGCATCTATGATAATAAGTGGTATATCGGATTAGTAGTAGAAGTAGATCCTGACAATGCGGATATAAATATAAAATTCATGCACCCAGCTGGGCCTGCAGCATCCTTTTACTGCCCTAGCAGAGCTGACACATTTTGAGTCTCAGTACAGCACCTTTTTTCTGTTATTAAGACTCCATTCACTCGTACTGGTAGGCAATACCAACTGAGTAATAAATATAAATTATTAATTGAAGAGAAATGGAAAGCTGTTACCAAAAGATGAAATGTATAGGCCTATGTGAGTGTGTTTGAGTTCTAGAAAATATTACAATTACCTGCACATTGTATAAAACCGCATTTTTATTTTTTCTTTAGCAGTAAGTGAAATATCCAAAACAATTTTCACTTCATTTCATAGGAAATTTCATCCTCTTTCAGAATATCCAGGAATTATTTCTGTGAATTTGGTACTTTTGGAAAAAGACCCATTTTTGTACTTCTAGTTGAGACTCATTTTTCAAGTATACCTTTTACTATTTTTTTGTACAAAAGTGCACTTTAGGTTGATGTTGTCAAATTCGACCACAGATTTGAAATCTACAGACAATTCTGCATCAGAATGGACAGGTCTGTTGCCTCAAAGGATTCATATCACCATGTTATGAGAAAAATTTTAAACCTCGATGCACCATTTCCGGCTGTCGCAAGTAGAAATTTTTGCCTACCATGTCCAAATTTTGATGGACCATAACTTGGGAACGGGTTGAGCGAGAACTCTCAATTTTTGCACAAGTTAGTTTTGGTGGTTGTAGACCAAGTGTACCAAATATCATCAAATTCCGAGTCGGTGGGTGACATGGCCTGGATGAACTGACGTGGAATGACCCTAAACAAAATTCTCTGTTGATAAACATGAGCACTTTTCTACAAACCATTTTTTAAAACTTTTATGCAGCTGTAAAATTTAATACCTCAGAAATATAACTATTAGTATTATTCAGTATAAATATATTATACAAAAATATATGTATTACTGTAGTATAAGTATTATACAAATATCTTTTAGATTTCTGTATTTAATTTTTCACTATATTTCTTGATTCTATTATTTTTAATTACTTCATAAATTCTTAAGCAAATACTTCAAAATATACAGCTATAATGTAACATTTATAAATCATGGGTGAAAATTCACCCATGTTTCCTTTGGCGTGTGTAAAAAACATGTTTCCCTTTAGGGGTTAAAAATTAAAGGATATATTGCATTAACCAAATCCGTCACGACGTACATGGTGGAATTGCAGTTTGCATCAAGCACGATTTAAAATTTCAAACATTGAACTTAAATGTAAATACTTTCCACTGTGATATTCCAATCATTGGTATACAACTTCTAAATTTAAAATTGGTAAACATTTATATCCCACCAAAAATCCCATTGGATCAAACCTTTTGGCACCACCTACTTCATAATAATGATATTGATTATATTGGAAGAAATTTTAACCTCAATTCTAAAATCTGGAGTTCTAATAGAACAAATTCGGTGGGAAGGTTCTTTTGGACTCATCATATTTTTACCTTAATAATGGATCCCTAACGAAAGTCCAACATAATCCATTCAGTGCTCCAGATCTTACTCTGACTAAATGCACACATTATCTTCATAGAGTGGAATGCCTACTTTCACACTTGCTGTAGTGATCATTTTCCTATTATATTCAAAACTAATTTTCTTTCTTCTTTTACTATCCCTATATATCAGGATGACTTTTGTTTTAGATCGAAACTCCAACATGTATCTGCAGATATCAATTGCTCGGAATATCAACGCATTATTCAAAGCAGAGTAACTCAGTTAAATCCAGATATGGAGATTTTTAAATTGATAGAAACAACGTCTTCTTCTACTCTTTAAAAAACAAATAAGATTCTAGATAATAATATTTCACATCTTTCTTCACACCACCATTACAAATCTATATGGTGGAACTATCACTGTGAAAAAAGTGTGCATATTATCATCAATGCATTTCGATTATTTTTATCATACGTACCCCTCAAGCTTGTTTTTTTAACTATCAGCGCTAGAAAGCTCAGTCTAAATTAATAATCAACAACATTAAACATCAAAATTGGCAAGATTTTTATAACTCATTGTCTGATCGCAATTCATCGTTTAAAATACGAAATTTTTGAAAAAAAAAATATTTTTTCACTCTGCACATCACATTTAAATTTATCTTTATGATCCCAACTGGATTTATCTTTTTCATCACTATCGAATTCACCATGTGCGGTCAACAATGATTGCCGCCTTCTGAGCGCATACTTCTTTATTAATATTAACCCTGAGTTAGACAAGTGTTTTACAATGATTGAACTGGAAATCGTTCTCCAAAATATTCGTGTTAGGTAGTCAAGAATTGAACTGTGCAAATGAAGATTTGATCCATTAGGCATAACCATTGCTTGATTAACCATGTATATTTATCTAAAATATAATGTAGAGCCGAAACATGTACATATAAATTATGACATTTACTTTACGAATAAGATCTGCTCATTGTAGCCCCAGATATAACCACAGCATGCTGTTTTACTTCTTCTAATATTCACCAGCATAGACATAAGGAACATTTTTGATCAACCATCTATTTATTGCATTGCATTTCATCCTAACACTCTCCTCCCTTCTAAATGATTAATACTTCCTTATGACCTATAAAAGACTTCAACGTCGACGAAGGATTTTTCTATACGACTACCAGATTCATCCAATAAACTATTTCAACACAAGAGACCTCTTGTCAATTCACGAAGGATTATACAACCAACCACACAAAATACTACTTATTATCCGCACATGATATCATTAAATCTACTAAGGATATTTCTTACGGATCCACACAGGATACCGTTAAATCCACTAAGGATACTTCTTACGGATCCCCACAGCATACCGTTAATTCCACTAAGGATACTTCTTACGGATCCACACAGGATACCGTTAAATCCACTAAGGACGCTTCTTACGGATCCAAACAGGTTACCGTAAAATCCACTAAGGATGGTTCTTACGGATCCAAACAGGATACCATTAAATCCACTAAGGATATTTCTTATATAAGTACTAGTTGTTTCCATATCGAATTCACAGATTCCTTCCTTATCGGCACTTCAAGCCTTATAGGTTTCTGGTTATTAATTTCCCACTGGTCCATCTAAACTTTACTTATACTTCAATCATCTCTTCCATTAGTTGAGAGTCCCAGTTTTTTCCCATGACTGAGCAATTTGTTAGGTAGTCAAGAATTGAACTTTGCCAATGAAGATTTGATCCATTTATGAAGTATTAGGCATAACAACTCTTACTTGATTAATCATGTATATTTATCTAAAATATAATGTAGAGTCGAAACATAACATATATACAAAATTACGTATTCTTGTTACATTATAATTATTGTATATAAAGGTAAAAAAGATATAGAAATATAAACGAATACATAAATTATGACATTTACTTTACGAATAAGATCTGCTCATTGTAGCCCCAGATATACCCACAGCGTGCTGTTTCATTTCTTCTTCTAATCTTCACCAGCATAGACAATACCTTTACTTAAGAAACATTTTTGATCAACCATCTATTTATTGCATTGCATTTCATCCTAACAATTCGTCGTATCGCAACTCCTGGACTTGATGGTATCGGATATAATCATTATAAAAATCTTCCGCCTTCGGGCTTACAGGTGTACTTAATTATTTTAATTATGTTTGCAACACTGGCCACATACCATCACAACGGAAAAACGTTCTTATACTACCTATTCCAAAGACTCAAAAATCAACGAATATGACAAATAATCTTCGACAAATAGCTTTATTATCTTATGTCTATAAAATTTGCAGACTTATCTTTAGCAAATTGGAACCATAGTTCAATAACTGCCTTCACCGATGATGTGTTAATCAGCACTTTTGCTAATAATATTGAACAAAATCTTATTATTATGGAAAATAATTTACATAAAATTATTAACAATGATCTTGATTGAAATGGGAATAAAACAAAATTTGTCATTTTCACCAGAAAGAGGAATTTCGATGAATACAGCTTGCCATTACACAATGTTAAGGTCTCATCTGAAAATGTATTCAAATACTTAGGGTTGTTCTTGGACCGTAAACTCAATTGGAATTATCATATGCAGCAACTTTATTAGGAATACATCAAGTGTCTTAATCTACTTAAATGTCTTCTTTCTATATAAAAAAGGGGTATAAACCCCCTTCACGCTATGTACTATTCTTAAACAAGGATACATTTCTAAAATATCTTATGGAAGTATATTTTATAATAAACTTTGCACCCATTATAATAACTTAAAATAAGCAATATATAATTTAGCCAAAATTATTTTCTCGCAATCATCTTTAGCATTATTAAGGGAATCTGAGTGCATACCATTGCAAATTTTATTTTCTAAATTAGTTCATAAATTTGTTATAAATTATTTTGGTAAATCCAGTTCTCCGATACTTCATAAGCTTTGGAAGTTCGAATTTCTTCTCCAACAATAAAAGTTCCTTTCACAAGGAATTATCCTTGGATTGTTCATGCCTATCTTAATTTTAAAGATAAAAATACATTAGTACAAAAATTTGCGCCACTTCCTTGCTTTGTTCGACATTATAATACTAACCCAGCTCATATTAAAGCGATAATTCCTAATCATATTAAAATTGTAAATGAAGGTTTGAAACATAAAATATACCAAACATTTGGAAATATTCAATTCAAAAATTTAATGAGGATTGTATGTTTGTTTATACTGATGCCTCAAAATATCTTACTGTTAATATAGATGCAGCGGTTTTGACTCCAACAAGATCGATCACATTAAAATACAAATTACTCTACATTTCGACCTTTGACGGTGAAGCTTTCGCTATTCACCAAGCTCTGTTATATAGTAAACAAAACAAACAAACAAAGAAATTAAAATCTTTCATTTGTTCAGATTCAGTAAATGTGATCATTGCATTGTATTCAACTCAATGGAACAGCAAAACTTCTTGGATTATATTAAATATTAAACATTTAAATCTTACTATGTCCAGAAACAAATATAATTTCTCTTTTGCCTTTATTAAAGCTCACGTCAACGTTCATAATAATATCATCATCATTGATGCAGCCGAAAAAAAATGTTTTGAGGAACTAAAAATGAATATTAAATTATATCCAAGGAATTTCTACAACGCTAATATGGAAAAAATACAAATCGGAATTATTCACTTGGCCATCCAGTAATCAAGAACTTGCAGGAAGATTTTACTGGCAAATTACTGATAATTCTCAAGACAAATTACATAAATTAAAATTTGGTCACGACGCGAAATTAAACTCTACTATAGGCTAATATTTGGAACAACGTTAACAACTTGAAAGCTATTCCAAATTAAAAAGGAGGATACATATCATTGTTGGTGTGATAAAGGCATCAGCACACTCAACCATCTCATTTTCGACTGCAAACTCCTTTAGTCTTCTTGATTAAGTCTAATCTTTGAGCTGTTCGGACGTGTTTTCGCGTCGCTCCGGAGTGCATTCAAGTGTAACGGTATGGGTGTTGACATTGTAACTTGGAGAGGCCGGATAGGAACTTTTGTGGCCGAAGTGAAAATCAAGTGTAGCAAACTGTACGGGAATTCTGATTTTAGTGTCTCGGTCCTGAGAATGTTTTCTCTAGGGCTAATTATTGGAATGCTGTTAGTTATAGGTGGGATTGAGATGAATCCTGGACCCAAATCAATAGATGATCTGTACAAAAACTTGAGGAAATGGATCAAAAAATCGTTGGTATTTTCAAAACGACTAGTGACCTAAGTTCGCAACTTGAAGTGGTAATGACAGAATTAAGTGCAGTGAAAAAGGAAAACGAGAAACTGAAATCACACTTGGCTTTTAATTGTGAACTTTTGGACAAACTTGAGAACCAATCGCGCCGAAACAATCTTATATTTCGGAATATTGGTACATGTAATCGATCTGAGTCATGGGAAGAATCAGAAGAACGTGTAAAGGAATTTGTTACCAAACAATTAAAAGTTGATTTGGATACCTTACCAGTGGAAAGGCTCATCGTCTTGGACGCAGACCCAACAGTCCTATCATTGTGAAATTCACGTCGTACAAGAAAAAAGTGAGGTGCTTAAAAATGCCTATCGAGCAAAAGGAACTCCTGTAATTATTACAGAAGATTTCTCAGCATCGGTCAGGCAAACGAGAAGACATATCCTACGTTATTTGAAGGATACTCGCTCGCAAGGTGACCGTGCAAGACTTCAGTACAATAAACTGTGTATAAATGGGAAATCATACACACTAGAAGAGCTTCAAACACGCAATGAAGAAATAACAGAACATGAGTTGAACCAAAATACAACAACAGAGGTTACAACATTGAGTGTGGACAATCAAAGTGCTTCCCCCAAACGCTTGTCTATGTGGAAGGAACCGCCACCCGCTGAGAAGAGACAACAGAAGAAACCAACCCGCGCGACCTTGAGCCAACCAGCTAGATATAGAGATTGACAGAGGAAGGAAAGTGAAGAAAATGAATTGGCTATGGGTAAGTCTTCTTTCTCTCAAAACAGTGAAGTGTACAATCAAGTGGCATGTGAAATCAGTGGTGACACTAGAACAAGGACTGCTTTACGAGTCTATTGTCAAAATGCAAATAGTTTGCGTGGAAAAGCCAACATTTTTTCTGCAATGTTCTGTCGCATGATTATGACATTATTACAATAACAGAGACATGGATAAATGAAAAGCATTATGATGCGGAACTATTTGATAATAGATATACTGTGGCGCGTCAGGATCGCAATGTTGATAAAATAGGCAAATCTAGGGGGGGGGGAAGTGGAGTTCTTGTGGCAGCTTTGCAGAAATACAATCTCAGTATAATAGACAGCTATGATGATGAATTTGATTGTGTTATTGTCAAAATCACGACTGGGTGTAACATAATTTTTATATGTGCAGTTTATTTCCAACCAAATTCAAGTATAGATGTGTATAATATTTTTTTGAACGTATTGAAAGTAAATGCCCCCAAGGCTGTTCTGTTCTGGTTGGTGATTTTAATATTAGAGAAATAGAAAACAATGAATTTAATCTGGAAAATAGTACCGTAAAATGTTAAAATTTACATAATTTCATGTTTTTTTTATATGAAATCTTTTAATCACATACAAAACAATAATAATCGTACTCTAGATCTAGTTTTATACACTAGAATCTGTTTAAATTATCAGGGAATTACTACCATTAGTGCCAGAAGATCAACATCATCCCGCTATAGTAATAAATGTGCATCACGAAAGTCGTTCAAAAGTAGGTCATAATTCTAACATTTTTGGCTACAATTTTAGAAACGCGAATTTAATGAAATTGTATACTAGTTTAATGTGTGTCGATTGGGAATGCCTAAGGGAATACAATAATGTTAATATCATATAGCCTACTCACTAGGTCATTATCTATGAAATATTCGATACTTGCGCTCCTCGCAGGAAAAACTCTGTCTCGAAATTTCCGTGCTGGCTCACTAAAAACATAATTAATAAGTTGAAGGCTAACGCAAGTTATCGTAGGAAATTTAAACTAAAAACTAGCAATAGTACCTCCTATTACATGGAATTTGCTCGTTTGAGAAAAGAAGTTAAAAATGACATTAAATTAGCCTATGAAACATTCTTACATAATACTGAATTCAAGTGAATTGTGGAATTTTATTAAAAATAGGAAAAGACATCTACCGTCCAAATCATTAAAGTTTCAGGATCATAATCTGTGTAGTAACGAGGAAATAGCCAACACTTTTGCGAAGTATTTTAGATCAGTGTATGTTTCCTCTTCAGAAACGATAATTGATCCCAACATAGATCTGGGAGATAACATATATGGTAGCATAGGAGCACTAAATATTTGCCAGATAGATTTGAATGAAATAGAAATGGCTATTAAGAACCTTAAGTCCAAAACGGCAGTTGGTTCTGACGGACTTCCCTCCTACATTGTGAAGGGTTGCGCTGATATATTTAAATGTCCCCTATTAATTGCATTCAATTTATCACTAAGAACAAGCACTTTTCCAGACAAATGGAAAACAGCTTTAATTTGTCCAATTCCGAACTCCAACAATAGTCAAGATATTACCAACTTTCGACCCATAGCAATATTACCTGCTTTTGCCAAAGTATTTGAGCATATCTTGTATCGACGAATCCTTAATCACGTCAAACCGGTTATCTCAATTAAACAACATGGCTTTATTTCACAAAGATCCACAATAACAAATCTTGCAATTATTACAGATTTTATAGCGAATTCATTAGATGTAGGAAGCCAAGTAGATGTGATTTATATTGACTTTGAAAAAGCTTTTGATAAAGTTAATCATAACATATTACTAGAAAAATTAAAGCTTTTCCACTTTTCACCGTCCCTGATTAAATTCTTCTCATCATACCTATCTAATCGTAAACAATCCGTTCTTTTTAATGCATACAAATCTAAAGAATATATTGCATCCTTAGGAGTCCCTCAGGGTTCAAATTTAGGACCATTATTATTTCTCTTGTTTATTAATGATTTACCTGACTGTATTCCTGACCATGAAAAATTGCTATATGCCGATGATCTAAAAATATATGCTAAAATCAATTCTGTGGACGACAACATAAAGCTGCAGCAAGGTCTAGATCATATTGGTAACTGGTCTCTTCGAATCAACTTGGGGTCAATGAAAGCAAGTGCAAAGTATTATCATTCACTAGAAGCAAATCACCTCGTCACTTTAATTATGAAATTAATAAATATATAGTAAATAGGCATGACTCAGTTAAAGATCTTGGTGTTACGTTTGATTCTAAGTTAACGTTTGACAATCATATTGTAAATATTACAAGCGAAGCATTCAAGCTATTAGGATTCATAATTAGAACGGGAAAAGAATTTAAGAACTGTTCAACATTACAGAAGTTGTACAATGCATACGTTCGCTCAAAGTTAGAGTATGCCTCTACTATTTGGAATCCGACTCACATAAAACATCGCAAGCAATTTGAAAGAATACAAACAATTTTTTTTTTAAATTTCTAACATATAAAGAAACTCACATTTATCCTACATTTGACAGCTGTAAAAACATACTTGCTAACTTTAATCTTCCTACACTAGAACAAAGGCGACATATGATGGATTTATTATTCATTCAAAAAGTAACGCAAAATATTTTGGATTGTCCTGATTTAGTTTCTTTATTGAATTTTCATGTCCTCATATTTAAAGTACGTAGAAACAATGTTCCTTATCACTGCAAAAAATCAAGAACTAATATAATGGTGAAATCACCAATCTGGAGGACAACAGCTTTGTATAACAGAATGTGTACAAATAACAATGAATTTGATATATGTGATATGTCGCCTAAGAAATTTCGGAATGCCATTATCATGAGTTATCAAGAGTTGTGAACTCAAGTTATATTATCAAGAGTTACGAACATGTAATTGCGTAATTTACAACACTGTAATTGGGCTATAGCCTGTTGTGTTGACAATAAATAAATAAATAAAAATAAATAAATAAACAAATAATAGGCCAGCTACAAAAATATCATAGATATACTCCTCTTTCATATAGATATATTTTGGCAACCAATAATTGGAATTCAATTCTGCGTCAATTCTTACTAAATTCTGGCTTAAACTCTTATGTTAGGGATATCCAATTCCGAAAAAAAAAAGGATTTGCGAAAAGTTCCGGATTTCGGAAAATTTTGGACATTACAAATACACAAGATCTTATTAAAATTTTCTATATATCATAATTATCTTATGATTGAAAAGCAATTATACTGTGCAACACGAATCTGTCCTTTACATGGAAGTATGTTTTTTCTATATATTTTTGCATAAGAATATCGAATCTGTAATTACTTTTTATGTATCACGTACCAATTTTGTGAAAAATTGAAAAGTTTGGAATTTTGTAATGTGAAATACCGTATTTTTATGGGTGGTGATGAAATATGATTAATGTTTCGTATGGTTATAATAATTTAGCACAACTTAGGTGAATGAAGTGACTGTCTTTTACGCTAACGTGTCATGGCCAGCCCCTATTTCAAACATGTCTCCATTCACTATACTCTTACAAAATTTATTCATCTTGAGAATTGAGTGGAGTTGATTTTCAGTTTCACGCCCCTTTCAGCAGCGAAGCTATATGAGACGTAGGCCTACAGTCTAAGGTGAAGTCCGAGCCACTGTGTCGTTCAATGTCGTCGCACCGGGAATCGAACCTGAGATTCCGTATATCGAAGGCACGCACGGGGAGGGCAGAAATGTGCTTACATAAAAATTGTTGCATACCTTAGAATATACGCTCATTCAAACCATCCAAGAGACATTTTTTCTTGTTTACAGAAGGAATATGCTGTTTAAAGAGGGATTCTTCTCATCCCTCCAATTTTCTCCTACTGGTAAGAGTCTTTCTGCGTTATAATAGGGGACACTGCTATTTCATATTTCTCCTCACTCTTTATTTTCGTTTCAGGTAGTACCTCATTAACATCTAGTTATAAGCGAGTTTAGATTTGTGTTGGCTATTGATTTTTGGTTTGATTGTATTGTTATTTGTTGCGTAGTGTTTCGTTAGGAGTGGTCGGGTTTGCTGCGTTCTATTTTCGTGGTAGTACTGAGACGGTCCTTTTCCGGTCATGTATGATTGTTAATATTAGTATGAGATCGTTGGGATTTTGAGGACCCGAAATGGCGCCCTTCTTCGAGTTCGATCCAAAGCCACATTAAGAGTTCGTTTATAGTTCTCTCTGTGCGTGAATGTGCTGCCACTAAGTGAGAAAAGCAAAAACGAAAAACAAAGGATATCAAGTAAATTTTTGTAAAATTAAATTAGAAACTATTTCTAGTAAGTAATTAATTTAGATATTTTTACTTTAATTGTAACTGTTTTAGTATATATAATAGGTCGATAAGCATGTTAAAATTTCAAATATTTTCCGGTAGTAAGACTGTACCAATCAGATAAAAGGGGGGCGAAGTGAAGCTATTCTTCGCCGGGAAAGAGAATATAGCGCCTTTTTTCTCGTGTTACTAGGGGGTAGTGATAACATCTCAGGCGTCTGAGATGTAATAAATTTTGACAAACCACCCGAGAACAAAAAAATTATGTGAGCTTTAGTTAGTGAAATTTCAGGTGTAGCCGGAGGGTGAGAAGTGAAGGCTGACTAACTGCTATAAAGAAATTTAAAAAAGGATGTAAAGTGGTAACAGAACTCTCATCCGTACCAATATGCCTGTGTACCAACCATGATGGAGTTTGCTGTCCAGAGGAAAGGTAATATCCAGGACTGAAAAGCACTTCAAGTCCTCTCAGGTAACAATAGTCTCTTGCTTTAAATTGGGATGCGGCTACTTTAGATATTTCGAGAAGAAGGCCCTGAGGTTAAGAAGACTATGTGACTAGGAAGGTTCCAGGCGTAAGAAGTTTTTTTTTTTTTAGAAGAAGGTTACTCTGGTTGTTTAAATTTTCTTCCAATCCGGATCAATTGGTGACTAAATTCTATAGACTATTATAAATTTCATCAAAATTTGAACTCTGAACTAAATTCTCGGTTTTCGAAATTTATTTTTATAGTTAAAAAGGGGGGTAGCAAAGGTTAGTGTAGGTAAGCCTGCTTATTGTAAATTATTTCTAAGATGGTAACAGTAACAATGGATAAGTCTTTTCAGAGTAATGATATCTAAAATTATGATCGGTTAAAGTAACTATTTCCAGTCAAGCGTGGGTCCTCAGTCATAGAATTCATCCTTTCTCTCCCTTCACTTCCGCTTCCACTTGTCTCGGTCAGAACTTCAAATGTCAAAAATTTACGTATAGGTTAGCACCTCTCCATATCAAATCTGCGTTTAAATCTCTTTTGTTTTATATGAATTTATTTCTTTGTTCGTTAGTTATAGTGGTTAGGTTAGTTTTAGTATCGTTCATTATTGTGTACAAAGTCTAAATCTGGCTCTGTTGTTTGTGGTTGTTAGGACCCTCCTAGTAAACTCTACGTATAGAAGGATAAATCCGGGGTGATGTTTAAAACGTTCACTGCTTCTGCTCTCTATCCTGCTGACATGTTATTAACATAAACGCTTTTGATAATGGGATTACCTGAAGCTTGTCCGCTCACCCTGTAACTTAAAGAAATACTAATTGACAGATATGATCGGTAGTTGAAAATTGTGCTATACACGAGTGAGACTAGAGAAGTTGCGAGTTAATGAGCCATGGGCAAAAGAAATAGTTAAATATCTGAAGAAAGTGTGTATTTAGAGACATGTTGCGCCTGAGATAGATAGGTTGCCCGCTCGAAGGAAGATTTATTTCTTCAGTGTGTTTATGTAGGTCCGGCCATTCTTTATCTCCACCGCTGCCACTCTCATAGGGTGCTCAGCCATTAGGAAAGCTGTTGGCTGAAAATTGTATTCAGATTTGTGAACCGATTTAATAAGTATGATGTAAAACCTTGTAATAGTTTTTGTATTCCTATTGTATGTCAGCAGGGCAAGGAAATGTTACCACCCCCTTTCAAATGATGTAATAGGGTTTAAAACAATTGTAAAAATTAATACTAAATTGTGACGAAGTTTAATTCGGGCAACATAACAATTCATTTTTTGGGGGGTCAACTCGATACAAATTGGACTTGTATTTTTGTTTTATGTAATTCTAAATCTTCAAAATTCTAAAAATGTACTCGAGCTAAGAATCGATTGACCAGAGTTTATATTGTACGTACCTGAACTAAACTTTTCTTTGGAAATTTAAGAGGTGCATTAAAAATTTGTTTTGTTCGCGTGGAAATTGTTGTGAAAGAAAATTTGGTGACGATAAAATTTGGAATTAGGAACTAAAATTGACTAAATTTCCAAACCTTATTTTTATTTTTATTATTATTATTTTTTCACCACTTGCAATGTGTGCTTCAGTCTTTTTCCTCCTCGTTCGGGAAGGGGAGCTCTGTCATTGTAGTTATATATTTTTTTCTTTCTGTTCTAACAATAAATTTAGTTTGTACTGTATGAAGTAATAGTCATTGTGTTATGAGATCTGAATATTCCTTAGTTGTAAGCTGGATTAATAATATTTGGCAAGTGGTCTTTAGAATGAAAGAATTCAACATAGAGATGCAAGGGCTCGGAAAAAACGGCTTTTTTGAAAAAAAAAACTCGGTATTTTCTGCTTCGCTTTTTTGCTTGGGAAATTTTGGACTTTTTTCAAAATACTGCTTTAAATTGATAAAACAGACTTTGTATCGCTTCTCTATAACACAAAAAATCATTTAATTAGTGGTTGATGCTGATAATAATATAAAAAATCGAAAATAAACTATGAATTTCGAAAAAATATTTCAAACAATTTTTCTTCAACATATTTACATTATGAATTCCACAGGATTAACCAATGTATATAATAAGAATTTTTTAACCTCCTATATATAAAAGTAAGCAGAGTTGGCAAGAACCGTGGTTGTTTTTGAAAATGCCAAAAGTCCGTTTTTTGGGGGATGTTTAAACCAGGCTTTTTTGGTTTAAACCAGGCTTTTTTGATTTAGATTTTTTGCTTTATGTATTTATATTACATATTCACAGAAATAAGTTTGTTTCGCCTTGATGTTATTATGCAACAGCGGGGTTATGCCGGAAGAACTCCCATAAGCTTAAAGAAGTGCGGTCAGTAAATTTCTTAAGTTGAGAATCTCCCGCCTTAGCCATTGGGAAAATCCCGTCATTACTTGAAATGTAAGACAATAACGGGAAAATCCTGCTATTGCTTTGCATGTAAAATTAAAAGATCAACGTACCATAAGTACCATCAGTACGCTAAAATTGAGGTATTAAATTACAAATTTAGTACGTAGATATCATTGAAAGTCCAATCCAAGCTAATGTTGGAAGCTACGTAGGCAATCGATAAATTTTGCCAATTTCTATCAATATATTTAAGCAATCTTGAATTCTTTATAAAACAACACGCATTTAGGCATGCAGAAATATACAACTTGGTTTGTTTCGTATATTTAGGCTTAACATCCTTACGAAATACCGAGGTTATCAGGGAGAAGACTTTCGCTTAAACTGACATCCGAACCGCTACTTGGGTTACGCATGAAAGAAGGTTTGTGGTTCGACCGAGAATTGAACATGGGACACCTTGATTAAAAGGTGAAAGGGAAATAAAACTATTGCAGGTGGTTTGATATCTGGAAACGTCACCATGAAGTTCACACGATTCGCATTTTTCATTCTTTTTATTTTTGTGGTTTAAACCAGTTATTAAAAAAAAAGTTAGTGTAAACCAGCCAACCCTAAAAGTAAACACTTCTTTTTAAAGAATACACAAAAAACTAGCAAAATAGTACGTAGTATTTTTACTTCAAAATATTCCATACCCTCTTTTTGAAACAAAATAAAATTAAAATAAATCATAAGAGAAATATTTAGATTTATATGATACACTTAAAGGCTGCACATCTAGAGCTTTTGGTTCTGTATATTCTTGAAATTCTACAGTTAAGTTTTATAGAACCACCATCACAGTTTACCCAATCCTCAAGTTTTCTGAATTTTTAACAAGAGGGATTCAACATATCATTACGGAACTCCCCCCCCCAAAAAAAGACTACGGAATATATTTAAGTTAAGCTAAATGCAACTGCGCAACAAACATGACTGAGTGATTAGCTTTTGCGCTTCTATCGGGAAGTCCGGGATTCAACCAGCATTCGACCATTCTGACAAAGCTTTTCTTCATTCCATCTGTGAATGTAGAAATAGTGCCTGTACTGTGAGTTGGGCGACTTCCTTTTTTATTGTTTTTAAATCGTTATTAATACTAATTACCAGCAGTGACGGTTTTGCGAAGGTTAGGGGGGCGGTCTTTCGGATTGAAGCCCGTTCCCCAAAGTTACGGAATGTCTGCAACAAACGAAATATCTATTATTTATGCCTTTACTCATAAACTTTAAGCTCCCGTCAAATAAAAATTACGCATGTTTAAAAAAACTAAACATTAGTAAGAAACCCTTTCCAAAATACTTTTCTAAATCCGCCACTGATTCTCAGTATAAAATGATTTTTAAAGTTGTATCCGGAAGATTATTGCTAAACATATAAACGAAACGAAATATTAGTTATGCCTGTACTCATAAACTTCAAGCACTTCCCAAATAACATTAGGACTTTTTAGGAAACGAAACAATCAGAAAAACCCCTCCTAAAGTACTTTTCTAAATCCGCTACTGATTATTTGTATAAATTGGTATTCAAGGTTGTGTCCGGAAAATTATTGCTAAATCACTTCACAGCTACAGTATAACAGAAATATGGAAGTACGGTTTGACGGATATATTGAAAAACGTACGCTTTGACGGATAAATAGAAAAACGGGCAAGTTTAACTTTTGCGCTAGAAGCTAGAGTACTAAAAGCTCTTAGAAATGAAACGCGGATGACAAACTAGAGAAGAAAAAAGATGTCGATAACTCAAAAGTTAAAATAAAGTTAAATAGTCTCTAAAATTACCCTCAAATACTACATTCTTCATGTTAGCTTTAATTCGTAAAACATGTGCTCCATCCATCTTGATGGTGAATTTCAGAGCGAAATAACACATTCAGGTCATGGAATTCTTATCTAACTATAGAATATACTATAAGAAAGCTATTTAGATAGAAAAATCATGAAGTTGAAAAAAAAAGCCAAAATTTTGAAAATTCTCGTTTTTTCCCAAAAAAGCCGGCTTTTTATGTGAAAAAAAAACATCGATTCAAAAAAGCCGGCTTTTTTGCATCTCTAAACCAACATGAAGGATATCAACAACAGTTACCTTGTTTCTCGCAGTGGTCTCAACAGGAGAAAAGGCCCTGATTCAAAGTATAGTTCTTTTATTTTATTTTATATTTCATTCTCTTTTTTTAATCTTCCTTTCTTCATTATTGCAGATGCCATTTTGTTTTCTTTCAGTTTTTTTTCCGTTGCGCAATTACAATTTAAGTTAAGGTTGGATAACCTGGAGTATCTTCAGTACCCAGGAGAGTATTCAACCTAGGCGAAAATTCTGAGGAAAGGAAGAAAGCGAACCGTAACAGTATGTATGGTGCATCTGGTTTTCAAGGAAGTGTGAATAAATGTTTAGCTACGTCCAGTGGAGTGCAATGTCCCGTGCGTGTAAAAATAAACCTAACTTATTTTGTTATAATTTTGGTGAACTTATATTTAAAACTAAAAAACTTACACTTTTAGTTAGAAACATTCATAAACTTTACTTTCGTTCTAGGGTTGGAGCCCACACATACGTTGCACTACGTTTTCCAGGAATTTGAGAAACTGGCTACAAGGAAAACGTAGTTCTATGAAATTTGCTGTTCGTGTGATTTGGCCCGAACAAATAGATCATGTAGCTGACTGTTAATTTTGCTTGGCAGATATAGAGGCTTTTTCTCTAAATCTAAACATCTGATTCAGTATTTTAACTTAAAGTCAGCTATTCGACCAATTACCCAGAGTGAAGATCTTCCAGGATCTACTATTGATTCAGAAGAAGATACCTCAGACGTTCCAAGCAACAGGAGATGTAGACTTTGCCATTTACATTTCAGTCAATGTCACCTCATTTGATCACACAAGAAATACTTAAGAATCTTGTATGAGACTTAGGACCTAAATCTTCCTAAAACAAAAGCGGAATTATTGGGCTCTAGACTTCAAGGTTGAAATTTCTTAGTTAAGCTTGTTTAGAAAACGACAAAGTAATTTTGAGGACTATTTTACTGAAAATAGAGGCACTGTTTATCGCAAAGATGTAGCCAGCTTATTTTAGTCTTTAGGACATGAATATAACCCACACCCACCAAGTGGTGCTTCTTTATTTACAGCTCGAAACTAAGTCTGAAGGCAGTGCTTTTCCATAGTAGAAAGTTCACCATGTGTTTCTGTAGCATATGCGGCTCATACAAAAGAGACGTGATGAACACGAAGAATGGCTTCATTAGAGCTTCATTAAAAAAAGCGCTACAGTAGAAAATGGACTTAAAATATGCTTGTTGAATATTGCTGGTCTATCATCAGAGAAATATTGGACTTCATTAAATATTAAAAAAAAATCAAGTGGCATGGGTATGGAGACTTGAAAGTTATGGTATTCTCAGAGGAATGCAGCAAGGATACACCAAGTATTATTGTTTTTTATGTGAGTGGGATATCCGTAACAAAGCAAACCAGGCCGTCCCTAAATACTGATCTCAAAAACAAAATTTCATTCCTGACACCAAGAACATAATTCGTAAACCTTCAAAATCTATTTTTGCCACCATTACATACCAAGCTTGGGGTAATGAAGATTTTTGTTAAAACACCAGATAGAAAAGGTATTGCTTTTACGCACCTCAAGGAGAAATTCTGAAACTTAAGCGAGGAAAAGCAATTAGAGGAGGAGTATTTATTGATTCATAAATTAAAACAGTTATATAGGATTAAGACTTTGACACTAAACTCTCTGAAATTGAGAAAGTAACTTGGCTGTCATTTAAAACTGTAGGTATATGTTTAGGCTTTTTTGCTAATGTGGAAGCTAGATATTATGAAGCTATTGTTAGTGACACGGTGCACAGTTTTCAACTAAGTGGATGCAAAATGTAATTAAAATTACACTTTTTGCACTTACATCTTGACCGTTTCCCTCAAAACCTTGGCGCAGTAAGTGATGAACACGGAGAATAGCTTCATTAGAACATTGCGATGGGTATCTGGACAAAGGTGATATGTCCAATTTTTTTCGAAAATCAGGTTATGACTGATACGGATAATGTCCGAAGTGCTTTTTAATTTGTGAGCACTGGTTGTAAATGCAAATACGTAATAATGACGTTATTGGCGAAAAACAAAGGTGATATGTTTTGGAATCACGATATTCTGTGAGCAAAGGTGATAAGTCCATTTATATGGACGTATCACTTATGTTTATTCTTAAAACAGAAGTGATAAGTCAATTTATGTGGACATATTACCTCTGTTTTTCTGAAAACGGTTAGTAGTAGTCATTTATTATTTGGACATTTAACTTCTGTTGATGATTGTAGAAGACAGAAAGGTGTTCTGAGTTTTACGTTGTTAGGAGTCCGTTGTGTTGGTGGAAGAAGTATGTCGTTCCGTGAAGAATTAACCGATAGTCATATCCTTAAGAACTAGCAAATAACAGTGAACCTAAGAAATATGTGGTGAACATGTTAGGCAGTGAATATATATTACAGGAAGTACTTAGAGAAGAAATAATTGAAGCAACTGATGGTAAGTCTTGTTTCTGCACCAACAAGTTGTAGTTACCTGCTGCTGAAATTACAAGATTAAGTACATTTTCGCAATTTTCTTGTTGTTTGGAGCTTTTCTTAATACGGATTTAGATTTCATTTAGCTTTTAACACACAATAATTCCGAGCGAAAGGTAGCGAATAACTTAGGTTAGGTTGGTTAGGATCGTTGCTATGGGCAAGTTTGCCATTCCTATTGTAATGTTTACGCCTGGAACCCTAGTTTATTTAGAAGAGTTTGGCAATCAAGCTGGCTAATTCCGGAGTTTGTTAATAGTTCAGATTTGCTTCAGGAGTTCTATTACCCTCCCAAAGTTCAAGCTGGAGGAGCCGTGTGCTCTAACCTCTTAAACCTCAAACTTTGGCTCCTAACTCCAAAAAAATCTTCACTGAACCTCCATTGGTTGCAAGCGTTGACTCCATGGTAGGAATGCCAAACTTGCTCTATTGGCATCATTGACATTTAATCACTGATTGTCACATTTGTTATCCAAGACTGCTACTAAAAGTTTTGATTGCCAGAAAATCACGGACAAATTAATGTTAGAAAAGGATCAGGTGAGGACGACAACAAACTTCTGGTCAGTAATAATACCGTAAAATTCCAGCTTGGAAAATCTTATTTGCAGGTTAGTGTGACCTGGTTAGGTTATGTAGGCCAATGTAAACTTTTCACAGTTTTTTCTTTACACAATATAAATTTCTCTCGCTCAAATTGCTTAAAAATAGTTATACTCTTCGTACAACAATTTTACTAGAGTTTCTGTTATTTATTTTCTCCCGTATATTTTATATACTGCTTATAGCCTAACCTAATACCCTACTCAAAGGCCGTTTTCCACAAACCCAGGGAACGTTCATTATCTCCCATGTTAGTACTAGGCAATCACAGACATCGAACTAAAGAACAGACCGCCAGGCTTTATATCTAAAACAATAGGCAGAACGAAGCCAAACTTTGTAGAGGATAGGCGGAACACAGGGTAGGGTAGGCGGAGTTACGCTTATTTTTAACATATTCGCCTACCTATATTTAATTCAATCACCCACTCTATGAGTCTTCTATAAAATTGTACTGCACATAATTTCCTTTATTAGATAATTGCTTAATCATTGTGAGGGTAGAGTGTGGCAATCTGCCCACTTTCGACTTCATAATGCCCGCAATTGGTTAATCATGCACAGGGTAGGATGTGGTTATCTGTCTATTTCCGATTTCAAAATGCCCGCCCCTACTGGAGGTCTGTTCTTTAAATGTCTTTGTGGGCAGAGATGTGGCTATGTTGGATTTTCCTTTACTATTGCGCGCTATACGGTTGGTTCAATTTGAAAACTTCTAAGAGTTTAGACTAAAAAGCCATAATTTACAGTAACTTTGCCCGCTTATCATTTTTTTTGTATCGTCAATAGTTACTCAAATGGTCTATGTTAAGGGATTTGTGAGGCACCCTCTATGTTGGAGTCGTAATTTTGGAATCTCTATTATTGTTTGTCTAAGAAGAAAATTTTTGTTTGTGAGAAAACTTTCATAATGCTGCATTGCAAAGAAGTGCTTATTAGGACTTATACCTTTGTCTATAATTGATTGTAACTAAACTATAATGATATGTCCATCATTAATCGCTGAAAATGAATTTATTTTGAAAATATCGATCAGTACACACTTTATAGTACGTTACATAAAAACAAAAGAACCTCAAGTTAATATTCCATTAATAAAAAATAAGTTTTGCATGAATCTCTGATTTATGAGATGATTTCAAATTTGTTTTTTGTTTCCTGAAAAATTGCAAGCATGGACTTATCACCTTTGTCCAGATACCCATCGATTGCGCCATTTGAAATGCGTTACAGTAGAAAATTAACTGAAAGTATGCTTGTTGAGTATTGCTGGTCTATCATCAGAGAGATTCCAGAAGATGTCTACAAGCGTAAGTGACCAAAGAAAGTATTTTAAAGGGTGAATCAATAATATTATTATAATAAACTTTCCTAGCCTACATTAGATAGTAAATGTATATAAGCATGCGCATTTTGTATAATGTACTATGGTCTGTCCAACAAAAACCTGATGTGATGGAACACTTTGGTTTCCATCAATGAATTCAGCACCTGTCATTTAGTTAAAAATCACATAATTTCATTTGAAGGACAGAAAAAGTTTAAATTTGTTGCACAGTGTTATTTGAAGTAAAACATAAATTCTCAACTTCTATATATGATGATATAAATCTTTACTCTTTGGATATCAATCTTTCAACGAAGTAATAAATAAAATACTAATATAAAGAAGAATCTGAAACAAATTGCATACTCTAATCAGCTAAAGGAAAACTTGATAAAGACTGAGTTCCATTCTGAATTATTATCTCGAGAACCTTTTGCAGTCTTTCGGTATCATATTACCTCCGTCGATCTACATTCACATTTTGATATATAATACTTGACATTAGTTAAATTATTCTGTTTTCTACACTTCTAGCACACTTAGGCTGCTGCCTGGTGCTTCGAACTACCACTACTAACAGTGAAGAAGTGAAGTGAAGTGAAATGAAATGAAAGTGGGAAAGTTGTGCGAAGTTCTGGCGGGAATACAAGACATTAATAAGTGCATTATCAGTCTAGTGATTACATTAACCTTGAAGATATTTACAGAATCCACAAACAGTATTACTACTAAACATAGTGATTAGTGTGATTCTAGAACTTTCGGGTGAGATCAATTTTAATCACTTCTTTTCATTACCTTCAAATATTTTTGCATCTATTCCTTTATTAATTTGTTTCATTCATAAGTTTTTTTGTTATGTTAATTTTTTGTTTCAAGTTTAACTTAGAGTATGATGGAAGTCAAAGACAATACCTCTTTGGTAGATTTGGAAAATTCAGATTGCATTACTATGGAAACAGAACAAACAGTGGAAGTTTTGACAACTTCCAATAGTTCAGAAAACAAAATCTCCAAAACAATTGCGGAAAAGGGAATCAAAGATTAAAGGAAATACGGATAATATGTTTATTAATCTGGAAACCAATGCAATACATATAGCAAAGAACAAATACCAATCACACCACTTAGCACCTTATTTCATCTTTCTAAAATCACGATCTGCAGACATAGGTAAAAAACACATAATGTCTATCAGTTGCAAGATATTTTACTCTGATATACCCGGTATTGAATGCATTGATAAAATAGGTCGTAATTTGATAAACATTAAATTTCGTTCCGGTGATGAAGCTAGCAAATCCATGATTCATCCCATTTTAACTAACTATCAATGGGAAGCTTTTATCCCAAACCATCTTTTATACTCAACCGGTGTTATTTATGATATAAATCCAGATATAACTATGGGTGAACCATACAGAGTGACGTTTAAGTCACCTCAGCGCGTAGAATCTTTCGTAGAAATGATAATAAAGAACTTCAACCAACATCAACTGTTATCTTAACCTTTGATGCAGAAACTTTACCCTCAGATGTAAAATTATATTATATGAAACGAGATGCACATTTATATATCCCAAGCATTAAACAATGTCTTTTAGGATGCTATAAATTTGGTCACAGAAAAAATAGTTGCCGTGTCAAAAAACCCCACATGTGCCAAGTGTGGACAATGTCATCAATCAGACTCTTGCAATAATCCAGTTCATTGCTTACACTGCGGGGGGAAATCATTGAGCGGACTACAATCAATGTGTAGGACGCCTCCGTCAAACCAAAATTATGGAATTAATGGCCAAAGAAAAAATATCTTTCAATGAAGCCAGTACAATCATAAAACGGTCCCCAGCCCTGGGCAACTCAACGTTTCATTTTGAAAATTATAGAGATACAACAGCACAAACTCCTATGTTACCTCTCTCTTCTAGAGTCAAACATTTCCTATTCGGAAACGATTTCAAATAAAACCACTACCGCATTAGAATCCCTGCGTGGAGAAGTACCTGGAAGCCCCCCAGGAAAAAAATAGGAAAAACCTAGTGGAACATAAACCTTCAAAAATTATGAGTGACAATAATTCGAAACAAAAAACTGTTCATTTCAACATCGACTCAGAACTTAACCTTAAATATCAACAACCTACTACATCTAAAATCTTCCTTCAGAATTCTTATTGTGTGAAGAAGAACAATAGTAGAATCTTTCCGGGATCAAAAGAAGATGTCTCTTCTTTTAAGAGGAAAATACCCTTTCACTCATACTCACAGCCTACTTATCCTAACAATGTTCTTCCTCAAGGAAAAGACTTTCCAAACAGAACTAAAACCTATCATCCAACATTCTTTATACCCAAAAAAACAGACTCGGCGGCAACAAATCATGATATAGAAAGCAAAACTGACTCATCAAGGAAATCTCAAAATAAAACACTTAAATTAAGAGAATTTCTTCAACGATATCTGACTTCATCACAGTCAGATTCTAATGAAATCGAATCACAACTGAAGGTGGACACTATATTCAAGAACTATATTCAATTTTGGAATTATAAAAGAAAAAGTTTTCCAAAAAAATACACAAAGTTTAGGAAAAATATTGTTTTATTAAAGTAAACAATGGATCATGCAATGAATAGAAAGTTATTTTACAATGGAATGCACAAAGCATATATGGAAAACTCTATTATTTAAAATCATTGATTAATATATATTCACCAGATATAGTCTGCCTACAAGAAACATGGTGTATACCGAAACTTCCATTAAAAATTAAGGGTTGCAACTGTATTAATTAGTTGAGACATGACTCACATGGAGGAATCGCTATTTGTATAAAATCCAACTTACAATACCAATCATTTAATGTACAATTAGCTAATCACCATAAGCATTTTCAATATATTGGTATTTAAATCTACAATATAAAGTTGATAAACCTTTACATTCCACCCAAAACAAAAGTTAATATTTCCTTTTGGAAATCTTTATTACTAAATCAACAAGAAATTGACTACATCTGTTGTGATTTCAATGTACTATATGGGGATCAGATTCAGAGGGACGAAAATTTTTTTAAAGTACTTACAGATTCTCCATTCACCTTTCTTAATAACGGGTCTCCAACTAGAGTTGGGCCGCGGTGGCTCAGTGGTAGAGCGTTCACCTCTGGTGCATGGGGTCCTGGGTTGAAAACCCTGCTCCCGCCAAGTGAACTTTGTGGTGGACAAACACCGTGTGCGTGGGTTTTCCCGTTTCCTCCTACTTTCTTCATTCCACCATTTTATTCATTATTCATCATCACCGTCTCCTTTAGCCTAGCCGGCATAACCGTGGGACGTCAAACTCAAAAATTTCATTTCATTTTTTTTCCAACTAGAGTTCAAAATAACTCCTTCAGTGCTCCAGACTTAACCTTGGCCAAAAGAGTTTATTATAATGAAGCAGAATGGTCAACATACTTTCATACGTGTAACAGTGATCACTATCCTATCATTCTCAAATATCACATAATAAATCAGTTACCGGCTAACTCTCAAAATTTCAAGGCACCGTTTTTAAATCAAAACTTCAACACGTCGCAAAGGAATTAAATTGGACAGCATACAGTAATATGATTAAAGAAAATATCTCAAACTTAACTAAAGAATAGAACCTGTTTAAAATGTTTTTGTCTCTGATAGACTGGAGGCAGAGATTTTAATTAAGAGTGGAACAGAATTAAAAACTCAAATCATCGTTCACGTAACAAACCAACATGGTGGAATTCTGAATGACAAAAAAGTTTTAACAAATGCATATATGCTTTCAAACTATTTATAACAGTAAAATCTCCTTCAAATTTTGTTAACTACCAACAATAGAAAGCCCTAGCTAAAATCATCATCAATAATACCAAAAGACAACACTGGCAAAATTTCTGCAATTTGTGATATCGTACTTCAACATACAGAAAATGGAACTTTTGGAAGAAATTCAGAAACTATCATGCAAGTAATATAAACACACTCCCAACAAGTGATTTCAATTGGATTGAAACATTCCATTGCAAACTAACACCTTGTTCAGTCAACAACGATAGAATATTATTAAGCACATATTTATTAACTCCAATCCTTCATTGGATAAAGATTTCACTATGAAAGAATTGGAAATCGTCCTCTAAAACTTACATAAAAACTCATCTCCAGGCATTGATGGCATTGAATTTAATCATTATAACCATCTTCCACCTGATGGTCTCCAAATTTTGCTGAACTACTACAACAATATTTGGAATTCTGGTATTATCCCATCAATATGAAAAAAAAAAAATCCTAGTGATTCCAATTCCAAAAACCAAACATCAGAATGACATGTCAAACAACTTTCAACCTATAGCTTTACTAAATTATTCAATGAAAATATTCGAAAATCTTTTATTAAATCGTCTTATGTGGTTTATAGAACATTTCCAAATTCTTCCCTTTAATGTAACAGGCTTCTGGAACACATTTTTCAACATATGATGTTTTGACATTACTGATATCAGATATTTATAAATCTTTTTTACTTAAGGCGATCATTACTAGTTATATCCATGGATATTAAGGGTGCATATTGTAGTGTATTCTACTTTAATATCTCTAAAAAAATGTTCTTTCATTTGGTGTTCTATTGGTTAATTGTTCTGGTACTATTGTATATAACATGACGTCATGTCTGGCTCCGTGATTTGAATTCCTTCTGCCGTTTGTCAGATTGACTTCAAATCGGGTGCGTATTGGTTGGATTTTTTTTTAAGTGTAAAATTGTGCCTTGGAATTCAATGGACAGCGAGGGAAGGGATCGAAGACGGAAGTGTTCAGTTATTTAGTTCTGTAGTTTGTGATTTTTTTATTATAGTTTTTTTCCTCCAGTGTTTTCTTTCTCTTTTAATATATGATATTTTGTGTTTGTGAAACTTCCTGCCATCGTTCGTTCCCGAGTTGACTATTGGAAGTTGCCCTTTTCATATACAGGTAAAAGTAGTGTTAATTTAATGTATAATTAAATTCAATTATTTCTGCTAATTTGATATAACCTATTGTTACTACCGTGTTATATATATATATATATATATATATATAGAGAGAGAGAGAGAGAGAGAGAGAGAGAAATTGAAATTTGAGAATATATACTATATATTTGCATCTTGTTCTATATGAGCTTCACTTACATATATATATTTGTTGTTTACTTGTTCTATATGACCTCGTTAATAAATTGTTCATTGGTATACCTTTTAATTGAGGATCATGTTTTGATTTGGAAAAGCCTCTGGTTTCTACTATATCTGCCTAAGGGGGGTATCCAATCTAATAGCGTGCCGTTATGTATGTGTTGTATATGCTGCTGCTATGATGCGAGGAAATATTGCTTATTATTAAATTATCTAACTAGTGGTACGGTTCCTTCCTTGACTTCCGGTGGGGCATGTATGATACATTACATATAAAAGGTTTGAAGTCAATCTCACCAATTCGAGGCTTTTTACATATTGAATTAGTTTGTTAATGCCCTTGCTGTTCGTATTATATATTAAATATGGCCGAAGGTGTAGATAAAGATAAGGTAGCCTCAGATACTATATCCGGATTTGATGATGATGGTGTAAAAACGCCGCCTCTAAATATAGATAAAATTGATAGGTTATTTTTTGGAATTGAAAGATTAGGAGAAATGTTAGAAGACATAGCTGGAAAAGTGGGTCCGATGTCTTCTGGGATACTTGTTAATAAGGATAACACGGGATTCGATAGGTCAACGGGTGCTATTCCTAAACGTACTAGTAAAGTATCTGGTAATAGATGCCATAGTGATTATACAAAGGTAATAGGTGATGACGCTCATCTCCGTACCAATTCTTCTCGTTTGGAGGATAATACTGCTTTGACGGTGTTAAATAGATTTGTGGAAAATCTTCCAATTGTGATGGTAATGACCCTGACAAGTTGTTCAATTTTATATATAAAATTGACGATTTTTTAAGTGGTAATGAATTTCCAATTCGTTGTGTGGTATACGCTTTACAAACAAAAACTAGAAATCCATTACTACAGTGTCTTAAGGATAGTGTTAAAACAACGAGGAACTGGGGAGATTTATGTAAATATGTAATGACTGAGTTGCTTTCTGACGTGGCTATACAGCAACTTACCACAAGATATTTTTATAAACCTCAAGGCGAAAGTGAAGGGGTCTTGCAATATTCACGTAGACTTGATCAAGTATCACGTATATTGGATATTCAAATCTGTGATGAAACGTACATCTTAACGGTGGCTAGTGGTTGTAGACCGGATGTGAGATCGCATGTATTTTATAGTGAGCATCCTCAAACGCGTGATGAACTTATGAACTCTTTAAAAGCTTATTCAGTTAGAACTTTTTACGAAGCAGCATCAAACAACTGTTGTTGGATCATCATTGGATATAAATCGTACAAGCAGTGACTTTAGATCGCGTAGTATAGTTCACCCTCATGTACGTACGAAACAGATCGGGTAATTTCCACGAAGGACAGGTGTCTAATTTTCAAAAGAATTCTGATACTCAGCAGATTCGAACCTCGGACTGTGGTGTACGAACCTTACCTCCATTAGTTGGGAAAGGTGGTATATTTATTGAAGTCGATTTGTATGATAAAAAATACTTTGCATGTTTGGATAGTACTTCAAGTGTTAATTTTATAAGTAACGAAGTGTTACAGTATTTACTACAACGGGATTCGAACCTAAAGATACATGTTAAAAACTTTGTGGGACGTACTGCTACAAACTATCGTTTAGTGTTACACAAATATTGTTTGCTCCCGTTGAGAATTAATATGCAAGAGTTAACTGTTTGTGCGTATATAAACGAACATTGTCCCAGTGGCCAACATATTACTTTAGGAATGTCTTTTATTGAGCAGAGTACCTTTAAATTGGATGTTAAGGAACGAAGTATATTCTTTCCTGATCACAATTTCAACATTACGTATGTTTCCAAGCCTTCTTTTGGTGGACAATATTCTGGCCCTTTTCCTTTTGGTTGCAGGAAGACGGGTCCTTATTCTACATCATATTTGATGGGTTATCTTACAAGGAACCGCACATCCTGCGACAAACCAAATGTTCAAAAACAGCTGGGCAGTGAAGATAAAAGCCTTTTTCATGGTCAAGGTCATAACACCTGTTGCATTCCTGATACAACGAGCGAGTTCTCACTAGACCAGGTGCCACGTAATGCAGCCTTGCCAGCCGGTCAACAACCTGTTGGAGATAAGGAAGCAGTACTACAGCAAGGTAAAGAATGTGTTACTAAATATAAACAAAACTTTGCTTTATCTGAAGAACCTGTTATTTTTAAAAATGCTTGTTCTGCTTTAAATCAATTTAATGACTAAAATTCTTTTTTAAATTCTTGGTCTTTAACGTCACAGGCTACTAATAAAGATTTTTTTCAAAATAAAAAAGTAGTAGAATATAAAAATGAGCTACAACTTAAATCACCTGTTGAATGTAATGTTGTACAGGGTGTTTCAGAAGTACCTTCGAACAGCAATGAGGTATTAGCGATTGACAATAGAGTTATGCATAATTTAAATAACAAATCGTCTGTTAATCAACTAGATAATACAAATAGAAAATTAATTGTGGAAAACATTGATAATGAACTTATTAAGGAAGATAGTACCTTACCTTTATTTGTACAGGATATTATAAATGATTATACTGATGTGATTACATCAAATATCGGCAGAATTAAAGATTTTAAGTACAAGTTTCGGGTTAAGGAGGATACTGCGTTTCGTGAAAAACAATACCCTATGTCTAGTAAACAAAAGCAAGAAATGCGTGTAATTTTAAAAGAACTTTTGGATAACGGGGTTATCGTGGAGAGTACTAGTGAGTATCGTTCCCCTTGCTTTATTGTTAAAAATAGTGTAGGTAGAGGACGGCTAGTTCTAAACTTTGGTAAATTATCTAAGCTTGTGGAAGCCGATAATATAGTCACCCCTAACATGGAAGAATCTATTGCTACACTGGCTAATGCTCGTATTATGTCGAGATTCGATTGTAAAAGGGGATTTTTTCAGATAGTATTGGATGAATCCTGTCAGAAATATACGGGCTTTTCTTTTGACAATAAAAGTTATCATTTTCGGGTACATCCTATGGGACTCTGTACTGGGACGGCGGCTTTAGCGCGCGCTATTGATACTGTATTAGGTGATTTGAAGGAACAAGGTGTCGAAGTATATGCTGATGATATTGTACTCTATTCTGATACAATTAAGCAACATAAAACATTATTTAAGACTGTGCTTGATCGACTTCGATCACGAGGTCTTACAATTTCACCAGAAAAATGTTCCTTATTTCAAACGGAGATAGATTATTTGGGATTTCGTGTAGGTGGAGGAACTATGCAAATGATTCCGGATCGACTTGAAGCGATACGAAATTTACCTGCTGCTCGTAGTAGGAAGGGTGTCAAATCTCTTGTTGGGTTTTTGTCTTTCTATAGTCGATTTATTAGTAATTTTGCTGAGATTATGCGTCCCATAACCGACTTAAAATCACCTAAAATTCCCTTTGTTTGGGGTAAAGAACAATCTGAGGCATTAGCTCGTATTAAGGACGCTTTTGAAGAGCAGGTTATCTTGAAGATACCGGATATGAGTAAAAGGTTTTTTATAGAAGCAGATTCTAGTTTGCGAGGGTTCGGGAGTGTGATCCTACAGAAGGATTCCAGCGGTTTCTATCAACCTGTTGCTTTCTATAGCAGAAAACTGAAACCTTCGGACTATAATCGTCCTATTTTTGCCTTGGAGTTGGCTAGCTTGTACAATACTATTACTCGTTTTCAGCACTATCTTGTTTCAAGATTTACAATATTAACTGATAACCATGCTTTAGCTTGCGTGTTGCGTAACCCTAACAAATTCACACGATATAGTACTATGATTGATAGATTGTTAGAATTTAAATTCGATATCTTACATGTACCTAGCAACAAGATGATTAACGCAGATTTTTTGAGTCGAATATATGATTCAAATTTGTATGACCTTATAGATGAACCTATGGATGAGGAGGTATACCAACGTGAATTTTTGGCTTCAAGCCTGTTGAATACTCCTTTGGCATTTTATAATGTAAAAGAAGAGCAAATAAAGGATCCGGATATCTCTGATATTTATAAGAAGACTGAAGCTGCAGGAAATGTTTGGAAAGAATATCGTTTGTCACGTGGTTTATTATATAAAAGAACAAAAGCACGGTATAATCCTTACAAGGTTCTATTGCCTAAGTCTTTACGACCTTTGGTATTGGAATATTATCACTCTGGAACTTTGGTGGGAACACATAGGGAAATTTTAAAACACTTAGTAAAATTAAACGTTATTTTACGTGGCCTTCTTTGATTCGTGATGTGCATCAGTACGTGCGCTCATGTCATGAATGTCAGATTTCGAAACCACGTTTTGAAAAGCCCCAAGGTCTTTTGTCTTCTAAATATGTAACACAAGCCCAGGGACATTTATACTGTGATTTGGCTGGTCCCTTAATCCCAAGCAATGGCTATAGGTACATAATGTTACTTGTGGATAACGCCTCCCGTTTTTTGCATTTAGTTCCATTACGTAATGCGACCAGTAGAATTATTATTAAAGCAATGAAGGAGATATTTTGTCGTTTTGGTCATTGTTTTGCTTTATCCACGGATCGGGCTAGTTATTTTTGTAGCGAGGAGTTTCGACGTTTTCTCTTTGGACTAGGGATTAAACATATACGTAGTTCAGCTTACTTTGCGTCCGGAAACGCAGCTGAAAAATATGTTCAGACTGTAAAGAATGTCTTAAGATGTTATTGCTCTGAGAATCAGACGGTATGGAGCAATTTTCTACATCCGATCCAATTTTCTCTTAACGTTTCTGAACATTGTGAACTAAAGGCATCACCATTTGAGCTTTCTTTGGGACGTGAAGCTCTAGATCCTTTATTAGTTAAATGGTCTGTAAAGGATTCCGACCTGAACTTACATAATTCAGTAGAGATATGGTCCGATGTCTTAAAAAATATGCATAAAGCTTGGGAAGATAGAAAGCATCTTTTCCTGCAGCGTAATAATCCAGTTACATTTCCAGGTGGGCCAATTAGTTCTTTGGAAATCTCACTTTAAATCGTCCATAACAGATAAAGTAAGTAAATCTTTGTCGCCTCTGTGGCTTGGTCCTTACCGCATCGACTCCTTTGCTGGTCCGAATACTATAATTCTTTTAGACGAAAGTAAAAACAGAAAATTTTCTTCACATGTTAGCCAATTAAAAAAGTATGAAATACGTGAAACTCCTGAACCCGAATTGTAAATTTTGATGTAATATTTGTGAGGTTCTTACACTTATTTCTTTTTCAGGTGTAAGGGAGCTGTTTGATTTGTAAAAAAAAAAAAAAAAAAAAAAAAATCCATGTTTGTTCCAATTTGTAAAGACTGGCCAGTCTACACTTCTATTTGAGATATATATATATCATTCTGCGCTTTATGGATATGAATCTCATCGTCTATGGATATTTAAGGTTTATTCAAGCCTATGTTATGATTACATTCTATAACATGGTATAACTCTATTCTGTTTTTTTTTATTTAGTACTGTACTCTGGTTTTGTGTTTTACCAAAACTAAATTACGTTTAATGATATGCTTGAATATATTTTGTCAATTTGGCTTTATATTATTTGGTGGTCCCTTTCATTATTTATTTATGGTTTGTTGTTTTGTCTTTTCATAATTCATATTCATCTATCACCCTTACTAACAAAATCGTTTTCATTTCCATAAGTGTTTCATATTTCTGGTAATTCAGAAAATGTTTCTTACATTTTTTGAATTCCGGGGGGACCCACCATGTAGTGTATTCTACTTTAATATCTCTAAAAAAAGTTCTTTCATTTGGTGTTCTATTGGTTAATTGTTCTGGTACTATTGTATATAACATGACGTCATGTCTGGCTCCGTGATTTGAATTCCTTCTGCCGTTTGTCAGATTGACTTCAAATCGGGTGCGTATTGGTTGGATTTTTTTTAAGTGTAAAATTGTGCCTTGGAATTCAATGGACAGCGAGGGAAGGGATCGAAGACGGAAGTGTTCAGTTATTTAGTTCTGTAGTTTGTGATTTTTTTATTATAGTTTTTTTCCTCCAGTGTTTTCTTTCTCTTTTAATATATGATATTTTGTGTTTGTGAAACTTCCTGCCATCGTTCGTTCCCGAGTTGACTATTGGAAGTTGCCCTTTTCATATACAGGTAAAAGTAGTGTTAATTTAATGTATAATTAAATTCAATTATTTCTGCTAATTTGATATAACCTATTGTTACTACCGTGTTATATATATATATATATATATATATATATATATATATATATATATAGAGAGAGAGAGAGAGAGAGAGAGAGAGAGAGAGAAATTGAAATTTGAGAATATATACTATATATTTGCATCTTGTTCTATATGAGCTTCACTTATATATATATATTTGTTGTTTACTTGTTCTATATGACCTCGTTAATAAATTGTTCATTGGTATACCTTTTAATTGAGGATCATGTTTTGATTTGGAAAAGCCTCTGGTTTCTACTATATCTGCCTAAGGGGGGTATCCAATCTAATAGCGTGCCGTTATGTATGTGTTGTATATGCTGCTGCTATGATGCGAGGAAATATTGCTTATTATTAAATTATCTAACTAGTGGTACGGTTCCTTCCTTGACTTCCGGTGGGGCATGTATGATACATTACAATATGATAATGTAATATTAGATAACCTTATCAAAAAAATGTATGAATTAAAAATTCCGGGGAAAATTATAAGAATCATACACAACTCCTTAATTAACAGAAAACTCTTTATCAAATGGAACAATTCGTACTCTCCTCCTAGGGAAACTTCATTGGGACTTCTACAAGGAAGCAAACTAAGTCCCATTCTTTTTAGTATATACATCTCGGATCTAGTGAAAAACAACTGGCATCCATGTCAGAAGATGTCTTGACAAGTATGCAAACTGATAATATTAAAAGAAGTCTTCTTATATTAGAAAGGAATCTAAACAAAATAAATAATTGGATGATTCAAAATGGCTTAGAACTCAACTGTAAAAAACCAAATTCATCATTTTTAACAGGAAAAGGAATTTTCAACAATATAGTATACAAATGCAAAACAATAAGATTAACTCTTGAGAGTGTAACGAAATATCTAGGAATGCATCTTGACAGGAAATTAAACTGGAGGAAACATTCAATTTCTTTTGAACGAATTTACAAAATACCAAAATTTACTTAGTTGTCCTGCATAAAAAATTGGGGAATCAATCATATATCCCTAGTAACTATTCTTAAACAAGGATTTATATAAATGGTAGTTTATGGTATTATATCCATGTATCATATTCACTCTCATAATATCAAACTGGAACAAACGTTATATTCACTAGCAAGATTATTTTTTTCACAACTGGCATTTTGTCCAAAAAGAGGTCTTTTATTAGCAATTGTTTGTAATCCAATCCAGATAATTATTTCGAAACATGCACATCAGTATATTTTAAAAGCTTTAGGAAAATCCAACTCTTCAATCATAAATAAATTACAACAAATTGATATAATTCTGCATAGAAGGAGTACTCCTTATTCTAAGTGCAAACCATGGTTTATTCAAGCATATATGAACAAAAGAAATATTAATACATATATTCAGAAAGTTCTTAACCTAAGTTGTTTTGTTTGGGATTACCAAGTAAACATGACGCAGATCAATCCCATTATACGAGGGCAATGCCCCCCCAAAAAAAGGTCTCCTATTTTTTGGGAACGTAGAGAAACTTTTAATACGGTTGTTGGCAACACTGTTGTGGGTGGTGCCTTCTCCGCTACCACATAAACACGCAGGCGCTACGCTCGGATGCTCAGTCTTAAATTGGCAGCCATTCGAAATTGAACTCCCGATGAACGTTACCGAAGTGCGAAGTTCGCGCAATTATTCGATTTTTGAACGCAAAAGGTGTTAAATCGGTTGAAATTAATCGCCAATTGACGGAAGTGTATGGACAGTCGTGCATGGATGTCAAAAACGTTCGCAAGTTGTGTAGAGAGTTTACAGCCGGTCGTACTGAAATTCATGACGAGGAAAGGAGCGGGAGGCCATCAATTGCCGACGAGATAATCGCGAAAGTTGAGGAGCTCATGCGTAAAGATCGGAGGATCACTCTGAATGCTCTCTGCATTTTGGTTCCTGAGGTTTCCAGAAGCACTAGCCACAGGATTTTAACGGAAAAGTTGCAATATCGGAAGGGCATGGCGGCAAGCTGGTATGACATGGGCATTGTAAAACTGCACAGCATCTACAAAAATGCATCGACCGAAATGGCGATTATGTAGAAAAATAAAGCTTTCTTCAACCTTTAAAGTGATGTAGCAAGTATAGAAAATAAACGGTTCTTTGTATATCTAAAAATATAGGAAACTTTTTTTTGGGGGGGATTGCCCTCGTACCTAATTATATAAAAATCTACCATGAAGACTTAAGACAAACAATCTACCATAATATTTGGAAAGATACTATTCACTCTTTTGACGAGGACACTATATTTATTTATACTGATGCCTCTAAATTCCCAAATTCTAAAGTCGGTGCCCCAATATTTATTCCAGAAAAATCCAGTACTATTAGATATAAACTACCACAATATACATCTATCTTTGAAGGAGAAGTTTTTGCGATACGTCAGGCTCTACTGTACATAAAAAGAAATAAAATATTAAAGTCGTCAATATGCTTAAACTCTTTAAGTGTACTAATGTCTCTCAACTCAATTCACTGGAACAAAAAAAAACAAAAAAAAAAACACCTGGCTTATCCTAAACATCAAATATCATTATGCAATTATGTCAAAAAACAAATATCAAATAGCATTTGTGTTTAGTAAAGCACACGTCAACCTGGATCCATATTCAACTATTATTGATTTAGCTGCTAAAGGTGCACGTCAAGTAGGTAAAATATAAATATTAAATTAGCAACACAAAATTTCAAACATATAATATCAGAGTACGAAAAATCAGAACTCAAACAATGGAGATCAATGAATTCTACACTATCTGGAAAACTATATTGGGAGATTCGTGGAAACAATACAGCAAACTTCTTTAAATACCTATCTTCCTGGACAAGATGAGAAGTAATAATATACTACCGCATTTTATTTAATACTGCACAAACCCCGACTAAAGTATTTCAAATAAAAAGAAAAGAAACTTATCATTGTTGGTGCGATAAAGGTATCGGTACTCTAAATCACTTAATATTTGAATGTGAACTATATCAGTTACACAGAACTAGTCTACTCCAACAACTATATTCGACTCTGGGACATGCACCTTTTTCTTATAAACTAGTTTTGGCATCGAACAACTGGAAAGGAATAAAAGCAATGGTACAATTCATAGTAAAATCAGAACTTGACCTATATATATATATATATATATATATATATATATATATATATATATATATAAATCTTATTATCTCTTTTTGTTCAAAACTAGCTTATACAAGGAAGTAATATGCAAACCTTGAACGAAAAAAAATAACAATCCTAAAGTGTCTTCGGTATAATTAACAGAAAAAAAGAATATAAATATATTACTTCCAAGAAGAAAAAATAATAACAAATTCTATTGTGGAAAAAAAACTTTGATTAATTATAATTGTTGAACAATAATAGGAGGATGCAAAAGTGATTAAACACCAATAATGGTGAAGAAGACAAGACAAGTTCAATGGGGAAAAAATGAAATGAAATGAACTAGATGAGAATAATGTTGCTGTATGTAAAAATGTTTACTGATTGAAGAAGATATCTTATTTAGTGCATCTTAAAGTATAAAATATTACTAACTGTATCTTTAACATCAGTGATTTTAATAATATCAGTGACAAACAGAAACCATATCACAAACAGTAAAGCTTATAAAGCATAGTGAATAGTGTGGTTTCAGCGAATAATTGATATTTGTGTGAGATCCATTTTAATTATTCTCTTCCCTTTTTCTTTGACTTTTTCAACTACACATTTATTTATTTGTGTCAATTTGTGGTTTTATCTAGGTTGACTTGAAATGTTGTTATCTGTTTATCAATAATAAAATGAAATATTATGGGAGAAAAGGAAACAAATTCCAGGGAATTTTCAAATTCGTCAGGTTCAAATATAATGGAAATCGAACAAACATCGGAAGGCATTTTATCTTCCAACAATACAGAAAGTCAAACTACTAAATCAACTTCGGAAAATGACTTACCGACCACAGTAAAAGTAAAAACTACCTATTTTAATCCTGACACTAACGCAACCCACATAGCCAAGAATAGATATCAGCCTCACCATTTAGCACCATATTACATATTCCCAAAATCCCATACTGAGGACATAGGAAAAAAACACATCACGTCAATAAGCCGTATGATTTTTTATGCGGAAACTCCTGGAATAGAATATATTGATAAAATAGACCGCAATCTAATTTTAATCAGATTCAGATCAGGCGATGAAGGTAATAGCTTTCTGTCTCGCCCCATTTTAACAAATAACCAGTGGGAGGCTTTTATTCCAAATCACCTTATTTATTCAACTGGTGTAATTCACCGTATCGAAACAGGTGTGACAATGGATGAATTATTGACCGATATACAGAGTGGTGTTCAAGTTACTTCGGCACGAAGAATATTCCGAAGAAATTATAACAACGAGCTTCAGCCCACGTCTACTGTTATTTTAACCTTCGACGCTCAGAAATTGCCTTCAGACATTAAACTTTATTATATGAAAAGAGACGTTCATTTATACATACCTACTATCAAACAATGCATTTTTGGATGTTATAAATTCGG
This sequence comes from Thermobia domestica, assembly GCF_964235325.1. NCBI lineage: Eukaryota > Metazoa > Arthropoda > Insecta > Zygentoma > Lepismatidae > Thermobia > Thermobia domestica. The sequence continues at coordinate 241,414,776 of NC_137460.1, read as the reverse complement.
ACATAGAAAACGTAATTGCCGCGCAAAGAAAACCGCATGCGTTCTTTGTGGTCAATCTCATCAACCAGATACATGTAACAATACGATACATTGTCTACATTGTGGAGGTAATCATCGTGCTGACTCCATTTATTGTGCAGAACGATTACGTCAAATCCAAATTATGGAATTGATAGCAAAAGAGAAACTCTCTTTTAACGAAGCTAACATAATAATCAAACGTTCCCCAGCTCTGACAAACGTAGTTTATCGTTTTGGCTCTCACAGAAACCTAACAGAACAGACATCCACGTCGCTCCCTTCTTCTAAGGTCAAACACTTAACTTACTCGACAGCTCTTTTACATAAAGGCACTCCTTCACTGGAAATTCCACGCAGTGATGCACTTGAAAGCCCTCCAGAAAAAAAATAGGAGGAACATAATAGAAAACATGTTTGTAGGATCTATGATTGACAATAATTCCAAGAAAGTTGTAAATTCAACCTCTTATTCAAAATAACCCCAAGCTACCACGTCCAAAACTTACTTACAGAACTCTAATAATACAAAGAAGGATAGAAATAAAATCTCTCATATTTCAAGAGAAGATTCCTTTCCTTTTAAGAGGAAAATATCTCCTCGTTTCTATTCGCAGCCTATAAATTATGACAGTGTTCAGCCCCAAAGGGAAAGAACTTTCAAGCAGGATACAAACCTCTAAACCGACATTTTTTTTTTGGCCTAAACTTTTAGACTCTGCTGAAACATCTCAAGACATAGGTCGTAGTAAAAATGAACTAGAGAAATTTCAAAACAATTCACTTAAAATAAAAAAAAAAAGTTCTTCAACGGTGCCTTGCTTCATTTCTCGTGGACTCTTGTGATAACGAATACCAAATGAAGTTGGACGCAGTATTACAAGATTTATACTCAGTTCTAAACTTACAATAAATAAGTTTTTCGAAAAAAAAATTGCGAAGAAGTTTATATTAAGGAGTTTTAATTTTTATTTCTTGCTTTAAATGTGTTACTAATAATGGATAATGTAGTAAACAGAAATTTTATTGTACTTCAATGGAACTCACAAAGCATATACGGAAAACTTTTTCAACTACAATCATTAATTAATATATATTCACCTGCCATAATTCTTTCACAGGAAACATGGTGTACGCCGAAAATTCCCTTAAAAATTAAAGGGTATATTTGTATTTATCAACCGAGACATGACTTCTACGGTGGTATTGCTATTTGCATTAAAAATAACCTAAAATATCAAACATTCAATTTACAACTAACTAACCATCACTATAATATACAATATATTGGCATCCAAATTCACAATACAAAATTGGTCAATCTTTATATTCCACCAAAAATAAAAGTTAATATTGCATTTTGGAAATCGTTGTTACTTAACCACCAAGAAATTGATTATATTTGTGAAGATTTCAATGTATCACACAAAATATGGGACTCAAACAGAACGGACGCAGCAGGCCGAATATTTTTAAAAGTTCTGTCTGAATCACCATTCATATATCTCAATGACGGTTCCCCAACTAGAGTACAAAATAATTCTTTCAGTGTTCTTGACTTAAATTTATCAAAGAGTGATCACTATATAAAAACAGAATGTCAACTTATTTTCATACATGTAACTGACCATTACCCAATTATTTTGAAAACTCATACCTTAACCCAGATAACTGTTTCCTCTCAAACCAATAATTTAACATTCAAATCAAAGCTACAACATGTAGCAAAATATATTAATTGGATAGACTACAGTAATATGATACAGGACAAAATTATTCATCTTACGAAAGATCAACATATTTTCAAGCTGATTAAAACCACTTCCTCGGCCTTATCCCAAAAAAATAAATAGATGCAGAACAGAAAGAATAACACAAAGCAATGACTACGTAGCAAACCAATATGGTGGAATACTGAATGCCAAAAACGTATCAATAAATGTATATCTGCTTTCAAATTATTTATATCAACTAAGTCTCCCTCAAATTTTGTCAACTATCAACAACAAAAAGCTCTATCAAAAAAATTACTATCTTCAATAAAACTAATAGGCAGCATTGGCAAAATGTTTGTAACACCCGTTCGGAACGAACATCAACTTCTGTATAAGATTTGGAACTTTTGGAAGAAGTTTAGAAATAATCATACAAGAAATGAAAGTTCACCTACATTATATGATTCTTGTTGGATTGAGTTTTTTCATTGTAAATTAACACCCTGCTCAGTCAACAATGACAGAATATTTTTAAGTTCATATTTATTTAACAATTCCAATCCAACTTTGGACAAGGACTTCATTATGACAGAACTGGAAATTGTACTTTAAAACTTACACAAAAATTCAACTCCTGGCATTGAGGGCATTGGATTTACTCATTATAAACAACTTCCACCAGCTGGTCTTCAAATCTTACTCAATTATTATAATAATATTTGGAACTCTGGTGACATTCCATTACAATGGAAAAAAAATTCTCGTAATTCCAATACCGAAATCCAAACAACACAATAATATGCCAAATAAATTTCTACCTATAGCTTTATTAACGTGCTCAATGAAAATATTTGAAAATTTATTATTAAATCGACTCATGTGTTTCATAGAACATCAACTTCTTCTCTTCAATGTAACAGGATTCAGGAAAAATTTTTCAACTTACGATGCACTAACATTACTTATATCAGATATTTACAAATCTTTTTATTTAAGACAATCATTATTAGTTGTTTCCCTACATATCCAGGGAGCATATGATGATGTCGGCCTAGACATTCTGATTTGAAAAATGCACCAACTAAAAATTTAAAGCAAAATGATCAGAATCATACATAATTCTCTAATTAATAGGAAAGTACATATCCAATTGAACAACTTCTACTCCACTCCTAGGGAAACATCATCGGGACTTCTTCAAGGAAGTAAACTAAGTCCAATCCTCTTCAATATATGTATCTCGGACTTACTGAAAAACAACTGGTATCCTTGTCATATAATTGGATTTGCAGATGATGTCTTGTTAAACATTCAAGCTAATAATATTAGAGAAAGCCACTTTATATTAAAACGTAACCTAAATAAAATAAATAACTGGATGATACAGAACGGCCTAGAACTTAACTGGAAAAATACCAAATTTATGATATTCACCAGGAAGACTAACATTAAACAATATAGTATACAGGTGCAAAATACCAGAATAATTCTGACAGTTCAATGAAATATTTAGGCATGAATCTCGATAGGAAACTAAACTGGAAGAAACACATTCAATATCTTCTGCTAGAATCAATCAAACATCAGAATTTACTTAGATGTCTATCATCAAAAAATGGGGAATAAATCCTTTCTCTTTAGCAACTATTCTCAAACAAGGATTCATGTGAAACATAGCTTATGGCATTATATTCGTGAACCACATTAAATCTCATTATATCAAACTGGAACAATATTTATATTCTTTAGCAAAATTAATTTTTTCGCAACCTACATTCTGTCCAAAGAGAGCTATACTAACAGAAATTGGATGCAACCCAATTCAGATATTCATTTCTAAACCAGCTCATCAATTTATTTTAAATGCTTTGGAGAAATCTAACTCTCCTATCATCAATAAACTACAACAACTCGACCTAATTCTACAGAAAAAGAGAACGCCTATTTCCAAGAACAAACCTTGGTACATTCAAGCATATATTAACTTAAAAAACATGAATTCTTATATTCAGAAAGTACCTTCATTAAGGTGCCGTGTTTGGGATTATCAAGTAAATCTGACTCAGATTAAACCTATCGTACCCAATTATATCAAAATTTCTCATGAAGACTTAAGACATGCAATATATCAGAACATCTGGAAAGCAACCATTCAATAATTTGACGAAAATACCATATTTATTTATACAGATGCCTCTAAATTCCCTAATACTACAGTTGATGGAGCAATATATATCCCAGCAAGTTCATTTACTATGAAATATAAACTGCCAAAATTCACATCTGTGTACGAGGGAGAAGCATTCGCGATCCGACAGGCTTTACTTTATATAAAACGAAATAAAACAATAAAGTCGACAATCTGCTCAGACTCTTTAAGTGTACTAACTTCTCTCAATACGACACATTGGAATAAATGTACCACTTGGCTTATACTTAATATTAAACATCTCTATGCAAATATGTTGGAAAACAAATACCAAATAACGTTTGTTTGCAGCAATGCACATATCAACCTAGATGCAAATTCTAACATTATTGATACAGCAGCCAAAAGTGCATGTCATGAAGGTCAAAATATCAACATCAAATTAACACCACACAATTTTAAATATATAATATCAGATTGTTTCAAATCAGAACTCAATCAATGGAGAGAAAAGAACTCTACTTTACCTAGAAGACTAATGGGAGATCCACGAAATCAATAAAGGATCTTCCTTTAAACATTTAGCTTCCTGGACAAGAAGAGAAGTAATAGTATATTATCGTATCTTACTAAATACCGCACTAACTCCGACAAAATTATTTCAAATAAAAAGGAAAGAAACATATCACAGTTGGTGCGATAAAGGAATAGGTATCTTAAATAATCTCTTATTTGAATGTGATCTATATAATCTACATAGAACCAACTTATTTCAACAACTATATTCCATTCTGGGATATGCGCCATTCTCTTACAAATATGTTTTGGCATCAAAAAATTGCAAAGCCATAAAAGTAATGGTACAATTCTTACCAAAATCAGAACTCAACTTATATATATATATATATATATATATATATATATATATATATATATATATATATATATATATATATATATATATATATATATATAAAATACTAAAAAAATTCATATAACTCAAAAAAAGGCACAGTTCTTAACAAAATCAGAACTCAATTTATATGAATTTTTTCAATATGCATTTTTTTTCATAACTCCAAAAAACGTCATTATTATTCAGAGTTTGTTATTCAAGGAAGTAATATGTCAATCCAAAATCAATCATAAAAATAACTATAAACAGAAAACAACCTAAAGATCGCATGGAAATAATAGGATTCCAAAGACAGAAAAAAACTACACATCAGAATCTAAATATCAAATATTACTTCCAAGAGAAAAAAAACTCTACTTTTATATTAACTAAATTTTTCTCTTTTCAACACTCGTAGCACAATACTTCGTGGGGTGCGAAAAACTAGAAAACACCAATAATGGTGAAGAAAACAAGGCAAGACAAGAATTCAATGGATGGACCAAATATGAAACTAAGTTTATTTAATAAATTTGAAGACAAAATGAAAGGTGATAATCCTGAGTGGAAACAATAGTGAACATTGGTGTTTGTTCATTGCATTAACAGGGAAAAGTGTATTTCCTATCAAGCATTGTACTACTAGATGGCTGGAGAGTGCAACTTCTGTTGACGGACTGTTTTTTGATTATGTAAAAAAGTTTGTGGATAGTGAAAAATCTACAGATACAGACCATTTCATAATGTTTTGGAACAAACGAAAGATGTGTTTCTGAAACCCAAACTTTCGTTTTTCAAAAGGTTATCAGCTGATTGTGAACCATTTTTGAAGAAATATCAGACGCCTACTTATTTTCTGACTTAACAGTTTTAGTAAGAAATCCAATAGAGCGAGTTATAAGCCGACAAAAATGCCAGTCACCGTAAACAAGTTGTTTGCTATTGGCCTGGATAGTGTTGACAATTTAGTTCCTTAAAGGATATTGATATTGGGTTTCAGACAAAGAAACTTCTTCGAGAAGTAAAATCTAAAGTGTATGTCAAAAATTTCTAACAAGAATGCCAAAAGTTGTAATACAAATGATCAAGAAGATTCTTGAAAGGAGCCCTAAAATATAAAACTGTTTAGGCATTGTCATCATTGGAACCTTGTGTTATCGCCAAGCAGGCTGAACAAGGGAAACTAAGATTCGGAATGTTGGTGCAAAAAAATCGTATTACTGACGGTGTTGCAGAGAAGGCAAAGGTTCAGTATGCTTTGCTTTGTGATGAAGCTGCTTCAAACTTGCAAGAAACTTTAGTGAATTTTTTGGATAATGCTACTTCTAAGAAGCTAGACGATTTCTATTCATCCATTTTGTTTGACAGAAAGGCATATAAAGATTTATGGAAATTTGTAAAGCTTTGCCTAATATTTTCCCACTCTAATGCAAGTGTAGAAAGTGGTTTCTCTGTTAACAAAGCACTATTGGTTAAAAATCTTCATCAGAAAAGCCTCATTGCACAGAGGAGAGTGTACGACACTTATCAGGTTTTTTGGGAGAATAGAGAAGGTGCCAATTACACAGCATATCTTGTTATATGTGAGAATAACTAGGAGGCGCTACGAAGAATATCTTGAAAATGCCAGGAAAACTCGTACAGAAGAAGACAAAATAAGAGTTGAAAAGAAGCAACTGACAGAAGAAATGAAAAAAAATAGAGAGAAGAAAAATACTGAAGCCTGAAGCAATGCAGGAAGAAGAAGCAGTAAAAGCAAAAATTGAAATTTTGGAACAGAAGAAGAAAACTTGATGTGACTCAAAATGGACATTGAAGTGTTTTGCTCATATGAGCCGTAAAAATATGATACGTATTTTATTGTTACACTCGTACATCCTATAACTATTCAAGGAACAGTATAAACTGAAGGCTATTTTTAGTCATTACACTAAAATGTTTAGTGATATTACACCATCAAGACTACAGAATTTTGAGTAGTTATTTCGCATTGTAGTGATAAATGAAGATTTGTATTAGTTTTTATATCTACCTCTTCAGCTTTGTTTACTGTAAATTTAATCTGGATTTTAGAAAATACTGTACCAAGGTTGTCTTAAGGAAAGAGTTGGAAGGCTGTGGGGAAGGTGGAGGCCGTTAATAAACAGTGATAGCTGTTGGTCAGGAAAATTGATTACTTTAGTCAGTGAAGGTCAGGGAAAGTCAGGGAAATTGATTTGAAAATTTATGTGTAAACCCTGATATAGTCGTCTTTATGGCCGGAGAATATCTCAGACGGTTTACGGCACTACAGTGGAATACTCAGAGCGTATACAGGAAAATCTACTATTTACAGTTTTTAATTAATATTTTCCCACCAGATGTATTTTTTCTTCAGGAAACTAGGTTCACTCCTCCCCTACCATTAAAAGTAAGAAACTATCATTCCATCAACCAAATTAGACATGATTCTCATGGGGGACTAGTTGTATGTATTAAAATTTTCTAACTTTTACTTTGGACTTTAAAAATTTTCATCCTCACATTCAAACAAAAGATATAGAAATTCAGAATATCTAAAAGCTCAAAATATACATACCTCCGAAAATTCAACTAGGATCTAATTTTTGGCACTTGCTATTGGATAACAATCATAATATTGATTATATAAGAGGCGACTTCAATGTTAATTCCAAAATCTTGGCGTCTAATAGAATCAATGCGATTGGAAAAATACTTTTACAAACGCTTTCAAACTCTACCTATACGTACCTTAACGATGGTTCTTCCACTCGCATCTTCTTAAACACATATAGAACTCCAGATCTGACTCTAACAAAATATGCATATTATATCGAAACTGAGTGGGTTTTATACTTTCGTCCATTCTATAGCGAACATCTCCCAATAATTTTTAAAGCAATATATCGAAACCAACGTAGAATCTTCACAAACTGACTTACCTGGCATAGTTTTAAACTAAATGCTTGTTCTAAAATCAATTGGTCAGAATACAAGAGAATCATTCAAAACAACAACTATAACTCACCCTTCTGTAATATATTTAAATCTACTTCGTCATCGGTCAAGAATCTAGGAAAAACTCTGATATTGCGAAAGGAACTTTCGCCAAACACTCACATCATACCCATAAACCGATTCGGTGGAATACTGCTTGTTAACAAAATGTAAACAGTAGCCTTATCGCATTTCAGATTTTTCTGCAATATCGCACTCTAGCTTACTTCTTTGACTATCAGAAGAAAAAAGGACAGTCTAGACAGCTTATTAACCAAATAGCTCGCAAGCATTCTGTAATTCTCTATCAGACCGTACACCTTTATACAAGATTTGGCTTTTTAGGAAGAAATCCAGAAATTATCATTCACATTCGGATACTCAAGTTTATCTTCATGACCTATCTTGGATTGAACATTTTCATTAAAAAATAACTCTGTGTTCAACAAATAATAATCAGCTCCTTACGAGTGAATATTTATTCAGTCATTCCTGTTCAGAATTAAATATCGATTTTAGCATGAACGAACTACAAAATAGTTATCGATAACACTCACCGTAACACCGCACCTGGGATGGACGGTATCAGCTATAAACATTACATAAACCTTCCACCATCAGGATAACAAATACTTCTCAAGTACTATAATCATACATGGAATACTGGCATCAAACCTACTTGTAATGCGCCACTATTCTTTATCTGTACGAAACGCATTACATATGAATCTGTTCTTGCACTTATTATTTGTTCAATGTTATCAGTTGAATTTATAACTTTTTTATTTGAGATTATATTTAAAGTTAAATGATGTAGGTAATAAGTTCATTAATCCGTATCTGAAGATATTTTCAGCAGAAAACGAAGAAGAAAAATTGAATCCATACATGTACTTCCATGATGTTCGATGAAGACACACTAACAAATGGAAATTAGTAATGACCAATCAGCATTGGATTTAGTGAAAGATATCATCCCGACTTTTTGGTGAGAACATTCCTGTTTACTTACATATATTAGTGTTTTAATTAGTGTTCTGACTGTTATAATACCTTCGTTCCAAGTTGTGTTTGGTATTTCTTAATATCTACTATGGTTAACTATGTTTGTGTTAAATAAATATACATAAATACATAATGATCAATGAGGTTGAAATAGAAGATACAGGATCGAATGTTCTAGATGAACATAAATCCATGATTATTTCACAAGAGAATGAACAGATATTGAATACTAATAATAAACAACCAAATCAAATAATTTTTTCTTCCGAAGAAGGTCTCCAGAACAAAAAACTACTTTCAAGAGCTTTAAAGATATTAATAATACCACTACCATAGGTAACAATAAATATGGTTCACAGCATTTGGCACCATATTATGTTTTCGTCAAATCTAATACAGATGAATTAGGTAAAAAACACATCATGGCAATTGGTAGAAGATTATATCTTGCAGATATATTAGGTATTCAAAGTGTGGACAAAATCGGAAGAAATTTAATGAAAATAAAATTTCGATCGGGTGAGGAAGCCAATTCCTTTTTAGAACATGAAATCTTATCTCAAAATAACTGGACTGCATTTATTCCGAATCATCTCTTCTACACGATGGGAGTAATTCATGGTATAGAAACAGACATAGAAATGTCGGACTTATTAAAAGATATTAAATGTGACTCTACATTTATGTCAGCCAGACGTATCTACAAAAGAACTTCTACGGGTGAACTACAACCCACTTCCACAGTCATTTTGACATTTCATTCACAGCAACTTCCCAATGATATAAAGTTATATTACATTAAACGCTCGGTTCACATATATATACCGGCTATCAGACAATGTATCTCAGGATGCAATAATTTCGGGCATCGTAAGAATGATTGTAGATCAAATAAAGTTTTATGTATAAAATGTGGTGCTCCACATTCGTCAGAAACATGTAACAATCCTCTTCACTGTATCAATTGTAATGGAAATCATTCAGCAGATTTTAAAGAGTGTCCGGAGAGAATCAGACAAGGTAAACTCATGGAACTAATGGCAAAAGAAAAAATTTCTTTTAATGAAGCGAAAGCTATTTTGAAAAAAAAGAATTCAATCTACATCAACTCAAACTCTAATCAAGATCACTCTATCGTAAACCTCCGATCAACAGAAGAGTATAATTCAAACACGAGTCATACAACTTATGCATCTTTGTTCAATATAGATCACATGCCTCCTTTGGTATCTCCTACTTCGAAACAAATTACCCCAAGAATTCATGTGATAAGAGATCCTCCTAGCTCCCCACCGGAGAAGAGACGCAAAAGTCAATTGGAATTGACACCATGGAACTCTTCTAAATCGACTTCATATCAAGTTAAGGGGAAATTTCTAAATAAAAACACAAAATTTAACTCTACCTTTTCAACAAATGATGAGTCTAATAAGATAAAAATACCACCAGAGGAAAAAGATATGACATATAAAAAAGCTGATAACCTTCTTCCACATAATTATAATTCATACATGTCAAGGAGAAAAGTGGCTTCTACGATTCCGGAATGTTCAGGAAATCATAACTTCGACATTGAATATGCGAAGGGTATAGATAGAAAAAAAAACACTTAAATTTAAGCACCCGGAGACAACTCCTATACAATTATCCGGAAAGGTTAAAGAATCTATGACAACTTCATTAATTAATCCACAAGATCAACAAAAGGTAAAAGAAGAGATTAGAAAAATAGTTATTACAGCAATGATGTCTAACAAGGGAGATATTAAAGAAACTAAATCTGATATGTATAACAACCTATGTTCTTTTTTACAGATTTAAAAAGAGAAGAACACGGATAGGAAATACAGACTCTTCTTCATATAATGGAATTCCCAAAATATTTATGGTTAATTAAATCATTTAATCAAAATCTGTGAAATGTTCAGTCTTGTTGAGTGTTATCACGAAATTTCAATTGACTTATTGGTTTATAACAATAGCATGTTTACTTTTAAATATTAACATTTTCTTCAAACAATGGATTGATAGAGGCTTCGAAAACATGAATTATTTTATATTCAAAAGTGAACTTTTTGCATGTACTAAATCACAATTTAGTACATAAACTTTTCATTCATTTTGGAAGTGCTCCTTTTTCATATAAATTCATTTTAGTAACAAATCAACGAATACTAATCAAGGCATTAATAATAATAATAATAAAAAACCTGTAAATACAAAAAAAAAGTCATTCCAACGAGTATGGATCCCATCAATTTTTACAGAAGAAATTATTTAACTTACAACTTCATTCTTTTCAGCATTTATGGCACATACTGGTTATTTCCTGGTGCCCTTTTTCTCTAACACTCTTAAGAGTGAAGAAGTCAAGTCAAGTCAAGTCCATGATGTTCTTCTCAGGATTTAGCAATCGAGTTTATGTGAGTTTAAATCTTTTCGAAAATAAGCAGGAAGGACACAATTAATATAGGTGCTTTGTAGCAGAATTAGGTAAATATATTCCTGCGTTCTTAAAGTAAGAGGAAACTTAATATTGCCAAGATAATAAAAAAATTATAACAGTTTTGTGACCAGGAGAATAACATGAAAACGATGCAGCTGTAAAAGTCTTAGGTTGGGAGAGATCTACCTCTTTCTACCACGTTCTGTCGCCATCGAACTACTAAATTATGAATTATCAAAAATAGTATTAAACAATTGAAATAAATCATGTCTAAATTACAAGTTTACAAAGAAAATGAATGCACTTCACATTTCTGGTTATTTTCAATTACAAATTGTGGATGCAGGTAAGTATAAGTACGCCAAGCCGATTAATGAAAGCACCTGAAAGCAACGTATGTGTGTATATGTGGTTTATTATATCAGTAACATGCCTAAGATGTTGTACGCTAGTATAAGATGAATTTTCGTTTATTAGGAGGAGCTCGTTGTTTACCACCGGTATTGTTGCTACTGTCAATTCCTGTAATAAAGAAGAAAAGATAATTTATCAGTATATAATATTATAACCAAAAGAAAATAAGAAAATAATGAAGAAAACATTATTCCTGTAATTAAACATGGATATTAGTAGTATTATAGAAAACAATAAAGATGAAAAGTCAACGACAAGAAAATATTAATTATATAAAATAATGATTATAATAATTTATTTTTATGAAAAAAAAAGGAATTAGACGTAGTGCTTACCTGTTTGGGATCATTTTCCTCGTTCACTTCGAAAACATCCCGAAAAGAAAAATTAATCATGCATACGAAACACATATATTACCTCTATACTTATGTTCAACTACTCTATTACAATCTAAAGACCTAATGTAAAATTTAAATAAGTGAACTATGTTTTACTACCTGCACTTGCTATTGTCTTCCGTATTTTATACATTTCCATTATCACGTGTAAACAAGATTGTAACCATTAATGTTCTGGATTAGAATAGTTTAATATATTTCTTGACAACCATTTTATTTTAGGATTATTTCAAGTATTGATTGATGTAAATTGATTTATGTTACGTGAGGTTTTAATGAATACTCACCTTGCGTTGTGATCGATTGTTTCTTTTACAACAACTCCCATCATTACCACGAACTTTGGAATTTTCCCCTTTTTTGGAAAATGGGGTGGCGTATCCACTGGGCCACAGATACCCAGTTCTCCGTAAATGAAGATCGAATCCGAAGAACTATAGGGTATCCTCAATTCAGACATCGTTGCGCAAACCCTGCAATATTAGTAGCTGAAGTTGTGCAAGTTGTGAGCGGTCTGCAAGGATAATGGATCCTTAAAACGCCATCGATTGACGCGCGTCTGCCCCTCACAAATAGGATAACTGATGCTGGCCCGTGCAGGAGTGTTACATACTGAGTGGAAGAAAATATTAGTGCTACCCATTTCAAAGCATAAAACGTCTACAAATCTAGCAGACAACTTTCGACTGATTGTCCTACTATCGTGTGGATATAAACGGCGTGAAAATGTAATACTTAACAGGCTAAATTGGTTGTTATTAGACAACCATATTCTTGCAAAGACTATTTCTTGTAGAAATTTCGTACTTAAAGATCCCAATGATATACACTACAACTGGAAGTCAACATAATTGCTATAAATGTCAAATCATGATTTTTTTTCTTGAAGTTTCAAGTAGTTCAGAATATTAAAACTGATACACACATAAGAAATAAGCAGAAGAGTACTTGTAGTCAGCAAACTTTAGAAGCATCATTTAACAAGCAGAAAAACGAAGAAGACCCCTTTTCGAAGAATGTGTGGGAAGCTTTGATAGCAGCCAATATCCCTTCAAATAAAGTGAATAATTCTCAATTTCGAGCATTCCTCTCGAAGTATTGCCAGAGAAGAATTCCCGATGAGTCGAATCTTAGAAGAAAATACGTGGACGAAATTTATTGTGAGGTAAGGTCTTATTGTAAATCTTGTAAAGTTGTACACAAATGTCACGGCTAGTATTAATGCATCTGTATTAAGTAAACTAAATTGTGTGCAGGCCATAGAGTTAGAACAACAATTTCATTTCATTAAGTAAACATAATTAGCTAATATAAGAGATGTGTTCGTGTCAGAGCGTCCCTTATGGGTGGACAACAGGGGCAGCTGCTTACAATCTTACACCTATGCGACTTTGCTCCATGGTTTGAATAATTCATCAAATTGATATTTGAAATCTTCTATCTCGCCTGAAACGTTTAACTGTTTTTTTCTTTTCTTAGTTTTGTTTGTTTATTTAGTTTTCCAATTTTCTAAAGATTGTTTTCTAGAAGGACATACTTTCAAGAAAGATGGAATGACATGTGTTTGGAACGTATTATAGTTTTGCCAAAAGATTATTATTATTATTATTATTATTATTATTATTATTATTATTATTATTATTATTATTATTATTATTACAGTATAATCTGTCAAGTTGGCCACCTGCTCATCTTGAACCTGCATTCTCCCATAAGAGATTTGTTACTTATTACTCTATAAGTTGGCCACCTGTCTATCTTGGAAGTTGGCCGCATTGAAGCAATGTTATCCTATGATGATAATGATAAATTTACCTTGGCCACACAACATACCGTTTTGTTGTTTTTCTAAACTTTTTCGTACTTACATACGAGAGGCAGATGTTCTGTATTTGTGACTGGAGACAAGAAGCTTAGATTCCCACGATTTGTTCTTGGAGGTCAATGGCCAGAACACTACCCTGATAAAGGGTTGGTGAAAGAAGATGTGAATAAGAAAAAGCAGGTACAGAAATTCAGGAAATGGTTGTACGTATTTGTTTACGTTTACCCTGTCTGTTTTGGTAAAACCATTAGGTATATCAGCTCCTTTTATCAGTGGAAAGCTTTAGTAATTCCGAAAAATTCTCAAGGTTAAAGCTAACCATCTTAATTGTCAACTATTGGCACCTGACGCTCATCGAAAGGTAGCGGAAATTCTGAATTCCCTTAAGATTTTCCCAAAACATCTTTTGCTGCGAGGGAAACACTTATAGCTCATTAACAAGAGGTAGACGATACTATACTGTACAAGCCTGTGCATATGTGACAAAAAGAAAAGAAATACGTCTAGAATGAATCACCATAAAATGTTTGCCACTGTTTAGTCAGTTCAGATGAAATTTTCTTACTCTACAGATAGCAAGAAGAAGAAAGAAAGAAAAAAAAACTATTTCCGATTTCTGTGTGTGTGTTCAGTGGAAGGGGACGTGTTGAGCTCATGAATTCATAATGGATTCAAAACGTAGGAAGTTGAATGAACTGCGTAAAGAAGAAAAAGGAAGTGTTAGATTTGATAGATAAAGGTGTGAGTCAACGCTCAATATCCGTACAATTTGGGGTATCAAAATTTACAGTAGGGAACATTAATAAAAACAGGGACTCAATTATTAAAGCCTGGGAAGAAAACTGCAATAATGACAGGAAAAGAAAATTACGAAAAACTGATCACGAAGTAGTCAATTCGTTAACCCTTGAATTTTTTCATAAGTGTCGAGCGATGGACATTCCTGTTACAGGGCCGATGCTGCAGGAAAAAGCAAAGGAAATTTCCCGAAGATTTCAAATTGAAAACTTTCATGCTAGTAATGGATGGTTAGAATCGTTTAGATCCCGTCATAACATTAATTTTCGTTTCCTTTCCGGTGAATCTGCAGCAATAGACACAAAAGTAGTCGAAGACTGGAGGTCAAAATTGCAAGTAGTTATCAGTAGTTACCCATTAGAAAACATATTTAATGCCGATGAAACGGGATTATTTTACCGCCAACTCCCACGGAAAAGTTTGGTACAGAAAGGCGAGAAGTGCAAAGGAGGAAAGCTTGCTAAAGAAAGATTAAGTGTCCTTTTGTGTTCTAGTGCTACTGGTGAAAAGTTGAAGCCATTAGTGATCGGTAGTGCCGCACGTCCCAGGGTGTTCAAAGAAAAGCGAATCGACGTTAAGAATTTGCCAGTTCATTGGTACTCGAACAAAAAGGCATGGATGACCAGAGTGGTAAGAAAGAACCAAGAAAACTGAAGAAAAGTGATGTGTGCAATTTTTGAAAACAAAAATGTTATTGGGTAAAATCATGCAAAAAGTGGATCGCAAATGGAAGACCGGGCAAAAACAAGAGTATGACTGGAAGTGAAGTGAATACGCCACTAATGTCAGTGTATGAAGAGGCCTACGTAACTCAAACGGATTCAACATCATGGTAGGAGACAACGGCGCTACTAGACATGTTACAAATGAGGCGTATAGTTTCTAAATCCGCCATCTCCTTCATAAACGGTTTCGAGAAAAACAGAAAAGACTGATAACTCAGAGATTATGAGAGATAAAATTTTCTTTTTAGAAATACTTTACTGCTTTCTGGACATTCATTATAACTACCAAATGACAAAAATCTCTCTCATTCCATATCTCGGTTATTGCAGAAAGCAGTTTGGAGATGGCTGATTTTGTAAACAACTTTTGGAGATGGAGGACATTGAAACAAACGTACCTAAGTTACTTTTGGGGTTTATTTGCTTCCAAGTCATTACTATTATACTTTCGGATAACTATTTCAGAACAGAACAGTAGATGGAGATAAACTGAATCTAAACAACGATATTAACTTGTTGGGTGACATTATAATGTGCACAAACAAGGAAAAAAATGAAGCTCTAATCATAGTACGTTAGCTACATTTACGGGTCAAGTTCCGAAGTTCCCAGCCCGTTTAGAAATGTCGTCTCCTAGCATAACATAAGCTAACTTAACCTCACCTCACTAACCTAATCTAACCTATTGGGACCTAACCTAACCTAACCTGACCTAACCTAACATAGCTTCACATAACAGGATGAGAACTTCGGAATAAATGTCACCTTTACCAACAAGAAAAGGATTGAAAGTGATCTTTACACTGTTGTCAGATATAGATCTCATCAGAATCATGTTCGGAACACTGGCATTCAGCCTAATCCTCATCTACACTTTCTTCTGTTGACGCAGTCAGTCTCTTTTCAGCATCAACTTAAATGGCTACGTTTGAATTAGCACGCCAATTCTCCCCGAAGTGTTTCGTTACGAGTTGAACAACATCTTGCAACTTTTTTTCATTAACGTCGGTCTTCAATTCATAGCATAGCATAGAATAGAATCGAGATGGCGGGTTTACAAACACACTGCTGAGTGGAGATGGCGGCTTTTGAAAAATACCCTGAACTTTAAAGCAGTAATTGAGGGTGGAGGTGGCGACATTTCAAACAACTCTTTTCATCATCATGTAGGGCATGGAAAGGAATACCAGTAAATCTACTTACCTCATTTTTTTCAAAAATTGGAGATGGCGGATTTAGAAACTATACGCCTCAAATAGTCCCTGTTTCTTAACCGACTTTGAAATGTTTGATACTGGTAGTCAGTGTAGTAGGCCTATTAATGCAGCAGGTAAGGAAACATTGACGGCAGTGGGAAAAGGGACTATTCAAGTTTTGTCAACTGTAAATGGGAAGAGTAAGGAAATAACATTAAAAGATGTGTGGTACGTTCCCAATATACAAACAAACTTGTTCTCAGTGTTAGCTGCTCAGGACAGAAATTCCAAAAGCGAATTTAGGTCATCCGCTACAGAGTGCTCTCTTGTAATTAATAATGAAATGGTGATTCAAGGCTTTCGTGAAGTTAGAGGTACATTGTACAAAGCATATATTAAACCAGTAAAACCAACAGGTGATACAAACATTGCTGTCGCAGAAAGTTCATTGCTTCAGCTCTATCATGAAAAGGTGGGGTCATCAGGACAAACGTCATGTCAAAGTAATGATTGAAAGATAGGTTAGGTATTACTATTCAGTCAGGTAAAGAACTCTGTGAACCTTGTATTTACGGTAAAGCTCATCGATTGCCGTTTGGTAATAGAAAGCCAGCATCAAAATCTGGTGAGTTAATTTCAGCCGATGTTTGTGGGCCATTTGATGAATCATTTCAAATAAACGATACTTAGTGTTGTTTAAGGATAGCTACACGAAGTTTCATTATGGTTATGTTGTTAAGCAAAGTCAGAGGTAAAGAATGTTTTGAAAGACATGTTAGCTCATGTAAAAACACTAGGGCGCACTGTTCAGGAATTATTGAGTGATAATGGAGGTGAATTTGACAACGAAGAAGTTCGAGCAATTCTTAGAGCAAGTGGAATTGTTCAAAGATTGACAGCCCCTTATACGCCTGAACAAAATGGTGAAAGCGAAAGGGAAATGCGTACAGTAGTGGAAATGGCCAGAACATTTAAGTATTGAAACCCAGAAGCAAATTTTCCTGCAGCAATTTGGGCGGAATTAGTTAGTACAACTATTCATGTCCGGAATCGAACAGGGAAATCTTCGGTAGAAGGTGCAAGTCCTTATGAAGTATGGATGGGTTAAAAAAAACAAGAATAAAACTCTTACGCATTGTAGGTTCGGTATGTTATGCCCATGTTCCAAGGGAAAATCGAAGGAAAATGGACAGAAAAGCAATCAAAAGGGTATCTCGTCGGATTCAACTGTGATGAAAGTTATAGAATTTGGGTCAAGGAAGAAAACAACTGATTATATCCAGAGATGTAACATTTCAAGAGAAACCAAGTGGATGTAAAGAATATGCGCAAGTCCCGCTTCTAGATGAAAAGTCTGAGAAAACAAGTCATCACAACAACCAGGGAAAGAATCCGAAGGGCCAAAGGAACAGGGAGAGAATCAGGAGTATAATACAGAGCGCAATGAAGACTCCCAGGATGAAGAAGAGACAGATGCAGAACAAGAAGGAGAGTTTGTTAATGGCCCACGCCTTAGAGACCGTTCCAAGCTAAAACGACCAGAACGCTTTGATGATTTCGTCATGCAAGCAGAAGATTTTGTCCGTAAAATAAATACGCCAGAAACATATGAGGAAGCAGTAAGTAGCAGAGTGCAGAATGAAAAAAGGCAATGCAAAGTGAAATCGCTTCGTTAAAAGAGAACGAGACGTGGAAATTAACTGAATTGCTTGAAAATTCTAAGGCTATCCCTTGTAAGTAGGTCTATCGGATAAAAACAAATTCGGACAGTACTATTGAAAAATATAAGCCGAGGTTAGTAGCACAAGGTTTTAATCAACGTCAGGGTGTTGATTACAATCAAACCTTTAGTCTGATTGCCAGGTTAGCTACAATACGGACATTGTTAAGTGTTGCTGCAAGTGAAAACATGTTTCTGACACAGTTCGATGTGTCTACTGCTTTTCTTTACGGAAAACTTGAGGAAGAAGTATACATGCAACAGCCAAAAGATTATAATGATGGTAGCAATCGTGTGTTCAAGCTCAAGCGGAGCTTATACGGACTGAAACAAGCTCCAAGGTCTTGGAACAAAAGGTTCGGTGGGTTTTTTTAAGATTTTTGATTGATTGATTGATTAGGGGGGCAATGGGGACGTCAGCAGCAAGGCTATATGTCCCATCACGATTAAAACGGTTGCACTGGACTAAAAGATGTGAATAAATAAATGCTAAAAGACTACAGGAGAATAAACAAAAGTGCTGCTAAAGAAAAGGAGAAAACGAAAAATAGAAAATAAAAGAATAAATTAAAATATATAACAACAATATACAGAAAACAATAAAAGCTAACACAAAGTAAAAATTCAGCAGCAATAAAACAGTGGAAATACACTAAAACGGCTCAGAGACGTGAGCAACCCCAGCAGCATTAACAAACTCAAGTACCCGGCAAACCATAACACTTGAATCCCCCAAAGCACGGGTAAGAGCAGAAGGCAATCTGAAACGTTCTCTGAGAGCTGAGCATTCAGGACATTCAACAAGAATGTGCTCAATACTCAGCGAAACTATATACTCCTCACAATACGGACGGTTCAGCCTCCGCAGCAAGTAGCTATGCGTCAGATGTGAGTGTCCGATACACAAACGCGCCAGGAGCACTTCATCTCGACGACGATTCCACGAGGACGTACGCCACTCTCCTAAGAGTGGCTTGACTGCGTGCAATTTATTTTCAATGGCCTGGTACCATTCTGCTTGTCAGTAAGAGCGCATCAAAGAATGGAAATGATTCTGAAGGTCGGAGGAAGGAAGGCTATGCTCCATTGCAACCCCGGCCAACGCTGCGTTCTTCGCAGCTGTGTCAGCACGTTCGTTTCCCCGGATGCCGACATGACCCGGCACCCAGCAGACAACAACGACACAACCCTGTTGCTGCAGCTGATGGTATCTCACAAAAATGTCTTGAATGAGAGAGTGCATACTGAAGACATTCTGTAGACTCAGAACTACGCTCTGAGAATCGGTGCAAACGAGAACACGATGTAAAGAAAGCGAGAGAGCATGGTCCAAGGCAAGCTTAAGTGCAATTAATTCAGCTGTAAACACGGAACACAGGCGATCCAAATGGAATTCTGAGCTGCCCTCGTCAGTGACAAAGGCACAGCCTACAGAATCACCATCCTTAGAACCGTCCGTAAAGAACACATTAAAATCGGGGTACTGATCTAACAGTGCAGCAAACTCTTGCTGGTACACCTGGGAACTAGTAACCTGTTTCGAATGTACAGAAAAACGTGTATCATAACGAGGTATACAAAGCAGCCATGGTGGAAGAGCGGAAAACCGAAAGGGAGGGCCACGCGAAATCATCAGCGAGGAAAGTCGCACACGCCGGGATATACCATGGACGTGTAGAACGAGGACGTGCAGCATAGCGCTCGTAATGCCGACCACCACGGACACGTGGTCCACAAGGGTGGTCTGGAATACAGCACACATGTGCACAATAATTAAGAAGGAGCCTCCTGCGACGATACGCTAGGGAAGGTTCGTTGGCTTCAACGTACAGGCTTGCAACTGGACTAGTACGGTAGGCGCCAGTAGCAATCCGAATACCCAGGTGATGCACGGTATCAAGTTGGTGCAACAAGGAATCACGAGCAGATCCATAGGCAATACAGCCATAGTCTAACTTGGACCGAATTAGACTACGGTACAAGCGAAGGAGAACAGTACGATCAGCACCCCATGTGCGGTGGGAAACGACACGAAGGAGATTCAGAGCTCGAAGACAAGCATACTTAAGATTACGAATGTATGGTGCCCACGACAAGCGACGGTCAAAGACCAGACCCAAGAAACGGACTGTATTTACGAAGGACAAACGGGTGCCACCGAGATACAAGTCCGGGTCAACAATGCAAGTACGCTGCCGGCAGAAGTGAACACATTGGGATTTCTCAGAGGAAAAGCGAAATCCAGTCTCATTCGACCAGCGAACAAAACGATTGAGAGTTAGTTGAAGCTGTCCAGTAATGCCGCGAAGATGGCGGGAGCGGCAAAAATGACAAGGTCGTCAATATAAAGCAGACCAGACACAGGAGCTTGGAGCTGCGAAAGAACACTGTTGACGGCAACAGCTAACAACGTGACACTAAGGACACTGCCTTGTGGAACACAATTTTCTTGCACAAACCGCTCTGAGAGACTAGATCCCACACGCACCCTAAAAAAGCGCTCGTGAAGAAAATTCCGAATAAATTCTGCCATATGGCCACGAAGACCCCAGTCATGTAATTGCCCTAAGATTCCGTAACGCCATGTAGTGTCATACGCCTTTTCTAAATCAAAAAGTATAGTTACAAGGTGCTCGCCATGGAAAAAGGAGTCTTGAATTTCAGCCTCAAGGTAAGCGAGATTGTCTGTAGTGGATCGGAAACGACGAAATCCACTTTGGAACTGGGTCAAAAGTGAATTCGATTCCAAATACCACACCAGGCGTTTGTTGACCATGTGCTCAAATAACTTACAGACGCAGCTCGTAAGAGCTATAGATCTGTAGCTTCTGGGGCTAGTTGAATCTTTCCCAGGCTTTAGGATAGGAAGAACCAGAGCCTCAAGCCAAGCAGGCGGAAAGAACTCCTCTACCCAAAGGTGGTTATACAGCTGCAATAAAGCAAACTGAGTATCGCGGGAGAGGTGGCGGAACATTTCGGTCAAGCCCTGGGGCAGTTTTGTAGAATTCACGAAGAGCAGTATCGAATTTAACAAGCGTGAAAGGGGCGTTGTAATCCTCGCTGTTGGCGGTACGGAAGTGTAACGGGTGCCGCTCTAACCGAGTCTTAATACGTGCGAACGCGAGAGGGTAGTGTCCCGATTCAGAGATAGATGCAAAATACTGGCCCAACACGTCACATATCTCTGAAGCGTTAGTCTCAAGTACATCATTCACAGATAAAGCAGGGACGTTAATAGAAGAATAAGTTCCAGTAAGGGAGCGGACCCGACGCCACACAGTAGACATGGACGTGCGATTAGTTATGGGCGAAGTATAAGTCTTCCAGCTTTGGCGCTTCGAAAGCTTCATAAGACGTCTAGCGCGAGCACGCAGAATGTTGAACTGCTGAAGATTTTCGTCAGTGGGATGACGACTGGAAGTTACAAGAGCACGTCGACGAGCCAGGATAGCCTCACGGATCTCCGCAGACCACCATGGAACTCGTCGGCAGGGCAATTCGCCACCACTTTCTGGAATGGAACCATGAGCAGGATCAAGAACAGTCTGCTCAAAGTTCTCTGCAACAACAGCTACAAAGAGATCATCATGACAATCAAACTTACTGAGCTCGCTAAATTTATGCCAGTCAGCACGCTTCGAATTAAAGCGGCGTAGAGGTAAACTAAGTGCTACAGGGAGACCATCAAGGAACAAAGGAAAATGATCACTGTCACAAAGATCAGGATGCACTCTCCCCGTCAGTGAAGGCAAAAGGCCAGGACTGCACATGGAGAGGTCGAGACAGGAATATGTACCATGAGCAGTGGAAAAATGAGTAGGGCTACCATCGTTGAGGATGAGCAAGCCAATCTCCTCAAGAAATTCCGTTACCTGACGACCGCGATCGTCAGTACGGACCGAGCCCCACAGGCGGTGGTATGCATTAAGGTCTCCGACCAGCAACACTGGTGGTTCGAGTTGATGGAAAAGCTGAAGGAGCTCGGCGGCTGAAAAGGCTTCCGAGTGAGGGATATATAACGAACAGATACTAAGCGGACGAGAGAAGTAGACTCGCACCGCAACTGCTTGCAGTCGAGAGACAAGGCGAGACTGCCGAGAATAAATAGAATCGGAGACGCATACGGCCACGCCGCCAGCAGCGTGACCAGCATCTGACTTATCACATCTGTACATAGTGTACCCAGAAAGGAAGGACTGGGTAGGCTTAAAGTGCGTTTCTTGCAAGCAGACAAAAATTGGCGATTGGTGAGTTGGATCAATTCCTCACGGTGACTACAGAAGCCATTCAAGTTCCACTGAAGAAGCGCCATACTGGAAAATGTTAACGTTTAAGGCGAACCTTCCCACGAGGACCAATAACAGCCCACTCGGAATCCATCAGTTCGTCCTCCACCATGTCAGATTTCAGAGAAACTGCAGGTGGCTTACGAACTGGCGCAGATTTAGTTCTCTTTGGAGTGAGAACCATCTTGTTTAGCCGGCGAATATGTTGACTAAGTTTCAGGCCAGCGATATAAGGTGATCGGCGATGGGCTGGAATACGCCGAAGACCGCCACTAACGGAAACCCGTGGGGTTCGGGGAAGTTCGCTTGTCGTTGCAACTGGGGTCTAGGGGTCACAACTAAGCTCTGGGAGAAAGTCGGTTTGTGTGGAAACGTCCGACATCTGGGTTGCTACAGATTTCTTAGAACTTGCTGCAACAGTAGCGAATGGAACAGAAAGCGAGGAAGGAATGCATTCTTTCAAACGACGCTTAGCATCAGCAGCAGAAATCTTTTCAACAACCATGAGCTCCCGTATACGCTTCTCGCGCTGAAAGGCTGGACAGTCCCGAGACCAAGCAGAATACTCACCCTTGCAGTTGACACAGAAGGGCTTGGTTGCTTTACAGGGTTCCGCACCATGACTAGCCTGGCCACAATTGGCACAAAGAGCAGCACTCGCGTTGCACGAGGTGCTGGTGTGTCCAAAATGTTGACATTTATAGCAGCGGAAAAGACTAGGTATATAAGGCCGAACTTTCAATCGATAGTAACCAGCCTTTATATACTCCGGAAGCATTGGCAAACTGAAAGTAAGAATCAGTGACTGGGTAGCGACGAGTTCACCTGACTTCGTACTTTTTATGCGAGCTACATTTATGACATGTTGGTCCGCTAACTCAGATTTAATTTCCTCCTCGGTTGCATTGAGGAGATCGCAACACGATATCACCCCTCGAGAAACGTTCAGTAGACGATGGGGTTCGACTGACACGTTCACTGGTCCAATACTTGTTAACTTCAGTAGCTTCGCGGTTTGCTTCTCATCGATCATTTCCACCAATAGTGTGCCATTCCTCAATTTCTTAATGTCTTTAACCTGTCCGGCGTGGTAAGTAATAACTTTATTAATAACAAAAGGGGATAAGCCCTTAATAGCACTCGGACGGTTTTCATCAGAAGCGGCACTATCATCTTTATCTTTAATTACAAGATATCGTACGACGGGCGCGGCGATACTTGTCTTTTCCACAATTTCAGTTTGACTTGGTTTGGGCTTCTTCCATGAGGGAGAGCCCGGATCAGATTTTAAAGTTTGTGTACTCACAAAAAGAGGATGATATGTAAACATTGAAAAAGGAAAAAAAGGTGTGAGGTCACACCGGGGCGTTAACGGGGAGAACTAACGCTACCCTCTGGCAATCCCATCAGCACGCCCAACACCTTAGGATCAGCGTATGGCCGACGCGGTCAAGGGGAATGGGAGTGCAATAAAACCATTCCTGTCGACAGAAACGCGTGGCCCGGGAAAAGGAAGAGATGAAACAAAAGGAAAGATACCTAGCGAACAAAAATAGACCCCACCAGCCCAGGAAGAAACAAAGCAAAACAAAAGGTGCGGATTTTTTTGGATTTTGTATTTTTAACTTTTTTGTGTATTTTCATGTTTTGCAATTTTTTTTTGTTTCAAAGACTCAACACTCCGGACAACACAAACACTGGACGGACCCAACAGTAGGCCGGGTGGGTGCCCGTTCTCCTCAAGTGGAGGAAGACGTCCGCTAAACCTTCCTCTTCCCGACCCCCACCAACCACCCGCGAGTCCGGTAGCGGTATTCGCGGCTGAGAGGGCATGCAATGATATGCAGATGAGGGGTGAGACATGAATGAATGATGAAGTCGCCCTCTCAGCTCCACCCCCTCCCCGATAATGACGGTCCGCTACATGGAGGGGGGTTTAAGTCTAGGGTTTGTAGTGAGTGAAGCAGATCCGTGCTTATATATTAGAAACAGTAATGGTAAGAAGCTTATAGTTTAACTTTATGTTGATGATGGACTCATCGTGGCAACAGACAAGAGTGATTCAGATACTTTTATTGAGAAACTAAAATCGGAATTCAAAGTTTCTGTGAAAATCAGGATCTTATTTCCTTGGACTTGAAATAGAACCCTGGAGTGATGGTTCTATCAAAGTATGTCAGCAGGCGTTTGCAAGAAAAATCCTCAAAAGATTTAGGATCGAAGAGTGTAATTCAGTCTCAACACCAATGCTCAAGACATCTGATTTGCCAAAACAAGAGGCACAAGATGTTCAAGAAAATAAATTTCCTTATCGACAAGCAGTAGGAGCTCTGATGCACCTAATGGTTGGTACAAGACCAGATTTGGCGTACAGTGTGGGAGTGCTGTCGAGATCATTAGAAAATCCATCTCAAGATGATGTTTTACAAGTGAAAAGGGTTTCCCGTTATTTGGCTGGAACCATTACACTCGGTATTCTTTACTCTTTAAATACGAACAAAGGAGTTTTGGAATGCTTCAGCGACGCAGATTTTGGTGGATGCAGCAAAACGGGACGGTAAACTTCGAAGTGCTGGTGACTCATGCAGAAGGTGCCATTTTATGGCTTAGTAATAGGCAAGGGGTGGTCGCTACTTCCACCATAGAGGCAGAAATTATAACGGCTAGTGAAGCAGCTAAGGAGGTTTTTGGTTAAGCAGACTCATTCGAGGAATTACTAATTAAATTACAGCATATTCCAATTGTTCAGATGGACAATAGCGCAGCTGTAAAATTGGCAGAAAACCCGAAATTCAAGCGAAGAACGACTCATATAGAAGTTAAGAACTTTTACATTAGAGAAAATGTTGTTGAAGGGAAACTAGCAGTTCAGCAAATTGGTACACAGGAACAGGTAGCGGACATTATGACGAAACCACAAAGACTCGGTTGCTAAGTTTGATGATTAAAATGGGATTAGTATAATAATAAAAACTGCTAGATTTCTTCTGCCGGAATATATATATATATATATATATATATATATATATATATATATATATATCTGTCGACCTGTTCCCCTCAGTCCCATGTCGATGCTACCCCGACATCCATTGCGGTTGTAGATCAAGATAGCTCCATTGTCATGCAACGGACAGCATTCAACGAACTTCCCATCTTTGTAACTGAATTCTTAGCTGCTGCTTTTGCAGCACTTTTGTATTTTCCTAAACGTGTTCACATTTTCTCAGATAATATGGCACTTGTTTACTGTTTTCAGAGAAAAAATTGTCGAGTCTTCTTTCTGTTACCAATTGCACATGTTGTATTTCTCTTAGATAACTATGTAATTTCACATGTTGTATCCGAAAAGAATAAAGCAGATATGGTCTCACGCGCCTTCGGCGCGATCCTACAATTACCCTCAGCCAATCAGAGCGCTCCACCTGGCTGCCAGGTTAACAAAACATGGGAGCAAGGTCGGAGCAGCTGAGTTGGAGCAAGTTGAGGGTTATGGTAGGGTCGTGCTAGATACGCGCGTGGATTTCCGATTGATTTTTAATCAGCGTGAATCCGCCCAGTAGTGGTTAAGCCCCTCTCCGGCCTACCGGTCACCTGTTCTCCATTCGCTTGCTTCCGCAACCAGCAACATTACTTCGCATACGTGTAAGTGTCGGGGACGTCGGGTGGCAGCAGACTCTCCTGTTCACATCACTATACCGTATAATGCGTCTCATGTACCCTACCAAGTGTTACACTAGAGCAGGAACAATTCGCTCAAGATTCTTCGGTAGTGTTAGCCCGTCCTACTACTGACTTTGGATCCCTGTCCAGTGCAGCGTCTCTCATACGTCCTTCTCCTGTGATATGTACCACGAAAGGAAGCCAGTTGAAGGCTAGTGCCAGTGCTTCTCGAGTAGATAGTGTTAGCGACACTTTAACGTTTTCAGCTCCTCGTGTCCCAGTGGAGTCTACCCAAGATGTATCTCGTCCACGGAAACTTTATCAAACTACTTTAACTCAATTTTTATTTAAACGCAAAACGAGCAATGAACGACCAGAAACACCAGACCCTAGTGCAGCGTTGGTTGAGTCCCTTCAAGCTCTTACGAGACACACTGAAACCCTCACACAGGATCAGCAGCAACAGCAAAATAATCAACAACAACGTCACTATGGTGCTTCTTTTAACGTCGACGCCGCCATGGTTTACCTGCGCAGCCGTCTGCAAGATCCCACAGTGCCTTGCCGCGACGCCATTGAACTCAGACACATTCACATCTCATTTGCATATA
The DNA here is from genome assembly GCF_964235325.1 of Thermobia domestica. NCBI lineage: Eukaryota > Metazoa > Arthropoda > Insecta > Zygentoma > Lepismatidae > Thermobia > Thermobia domestica. The sequence continues at coordinate 241,387,915 of NC_137460.1, read as the reverse complement.
TTGAGCAACTTAGTGAAGAAGATAGGTGTTTTCTCATTGAACGAATTCGACTATTTGTATCGCCCTGCAATACAACTGGAGGGTGGCAGCCGCCAACGCCGCCGTCGCCTGCATTCCTGGTGTCCAGATTAATCTTCCGCCTCAGCCCTTTCGGACCACCACGCAAACGGGTTCATCGGCGAAGAAGAATGCGGCTCCAGCCAAGCCCGAGAAACAGTGATCCTGACCCTATTATTGACTTTTGGACGCCCCTACCTGCTGACGGAGCCCCAGCCAATCCATTAGAGGAAGTTCCAGATCAACCCTGGATTCTTGACGACCCTCTCGCACAGCTGATAATTGATTTGGACCTCCAGCCTGAGGATGTCAGATGGCCCCCGGAAGACCCGCGTGTGCTTTTCCTATACATTGCCCAAGAACGCAACATTGACGCTGTGAATCAGCTTGCTATCAGAGAACCGTGGTTCTATCTCCTAGATGATTGGGAATTTTGGAGAGAACTCATTGAACAATTTAGCGGAGTCCCACGTCAAGACACCCCTGACCAAAGTGACCAAGAAGATAGTGACACCCTTAGTGATAGTGGTAGTGATACCTCTAGTGAATCTATGCAACAAGGTGAATCACATATTGCAGCTCATGCTCCCTTACGTATTTGTCCGACCAGTGTTACATTTTCTCCCCCGGGTACATTTTGTTGTGTGGATGAAGTCACTCATATTCCTCCACTTAGTGCTCCTTGTTTACTACGCCGCACTAAGTTTCAGTACTCTTCAGTCTTATCAGCTATGTGCCACGCTGGTGTTATTGAGGAGTCTAACCTCATAGTGAACTCTTTCCCAATTTTCTGTATTCCCAAAGGAAACACAGTGAGAGTGATATATGATTGTTCTGAATGGACAAAGTTCTATAAACCTGTTACTCATGTTACTTTGCCTCGTGTTCAAGATCTCGCCACTATGGCTTCGCCACAGGACTACATGGTTAAGATAAATCTCGCTCAGGGATAATCAAGAACAACGTCACTATGGTGCTTTTTTCACGTCGACACCGCCATGGTTTACCTGCGCAGCCGTCTGCAAGATCCCACAGTGCCTCGCCTTGACCCCATTGAACTCAGACACATTCACATCTCATTTCTATATATTGAGCAACTTAGTGAAGAAGATAGGTGTTTTCTCAGCCAAGCCTGAGAAACAGTGATCCTGATCCTATTGTGTAGTCGCCCCTTGTCGGTCTGAGAGCTGAGATAATATACTTATAAATGACGAGATTGGGGATGACAGAACCGACAAGTTGCGCCCAGGATTTGAAAACATAAGACTTAACAAAACGTGAGGTACGGGATCCAACCTGGGTTGCATTTAAATAAAATCCAACACGTACAAAAGAAACAGACTGTGATGTTAAAGGGGATGAAAAGGGGTAAGAAGGGAGTAACTTTCAGGATAGGTTAATCTACTCGCACTTACTTGCAGATCTGATCGTTGTCCTCTCGACGAATCTTCCAACGGGCCGACGTGCGTCCATCCCTTCGTTTGGCTGGCTGGTCGTTCAAGTAACCAAGGTTAAGAGTCGGCGAAACCCGGACTGAGAAACCAACTTTACGAAAACCGCAATTTTAGATAAACTTAGAACTTCTTCTCAAAAAGCAATACATCGTTGTAGATGGCTATCTGGCTGTATCCGAAACAAAGGTGCTCTATAAGACAGAGCAAGGCAATCAATCGTAAATTTCAAAATGAAGCTCGTGGTCTACATTCTAATTCTTCTCTCACTTCATGTCGACTGTCCCTTCCAAAAGTCTTTCAATCGATTTTGTATGGCGTTCCTTCCGGGTTCATATCTTCGGTTATTCACTCTGATTTGCGTCTCAATGAGAAAAGTGCATGGTTGTAGATTAACCAAGGTAAGGTGATGATAGGAATGCGGACGGGGAAGCAATCTGTTATTTTATTAGCTAAAAAATTACAAACGTAAGAAGTGAATGACAGACAGCAAAGGCAAATGAACTTAGAAAAACAAAATCGAAAGGTGATTTAACTTAAAATGAATAGTTATTCTTTTCATTGTAATGTTCTTTTAAAATAAAATGTCCCATTGTTCAAAATAAGATACTTTCCCGTGTGTCCAAATACACATATCTTCACCTCCCCCCCCTGAAATCAAAGTCCCGAATGAAAACATTTTGGAGAAAAACAAAAAAATCACTTTTTAGTTTTTCTATAAAAGAAAACATTAGCATCTTTGTAGTTGCATTTAGTCTTAATGATAAAAACACAGCAGCAAATATAGTCTGGAGAGAATCATACGATAAGAAATGATGAGTACAGCATAAATTTTCACACACTAACACAGTAGACAGCAGAACAGTCAATGCCAAATGACGTAAGCACAGCATCACTAAGCACAAGTGTAGGTCTGGCAATCACAGGTACAATGTCCTTACACATCACATAACTAGAAAGTTCATTCAGTACAAGTAGATTATAGGAGTAGGGTAGACAGGTATGTAATAGTAACATCACAAAATTTAGGGGATACAGTCAATGACTGCCCGAAACACGTAAATATGAGAATAGGGACAATAATTAGATAAAATAATGGAATGAAAAAAAAATCGACGAAAAAAAACAGGGGAAAAAAAGCAAAAGTAATAACTAAATCATAATCCATATGTATATATCTATATATAGTAACTTAAAAAAACTCCAATTCCAATACAATTGTAACTCCATAATCAAAATAATCATTACGCCGTAGAAGAAAAATTAATCTAGCTACCCATAGAAAGAACAGATAAAAGAACAAAAAAGAATGTTGATTTCAGGTTTTAGAAAAACGAATTGTGGAGAATTTAGTTCCACAATGACCGACGTATTGGCAGAGTTATAGCCCTCTGCACTGGCTATTAAAACCTTTAGGAAATCAACATGACAGACTGTCACCAAACACCTTCCTAAATTACTAACTAAATATGCGATAAAAGAAAAAAAAAACTTCTTTCTTCTTATAAGAAAGTAAAAGTATGTATACTCACAGGCAAATGTGTAATCAAGTCAAATCTTCAAATATACAGAAATATATATATCAAATGAGCAAAAATCTTCGTCATACATAAATCGCAAGACACATATACACTGCAGACAATGAAAAATTGATCATTCAAAAGAATCACTAAAATCACACAAGAGGTCATAACAGTGTATATTCCTTTGAAAAGAATACATTGACTGAGTATATTCCCAATAACTAATAACAAATCGTAGGATTGAATAAAAAATCCAGGGAAAGAAAAAAAACTTCATTCTTCTTTACATCCACATTTGGGTCACAAGATGCATCTTGAAAAATGCAAAAAACGTAAGAATTCCTTCTTCATCACTATCATAACATAGATAGCATATACATATCAATTCACATTTGCGTCTATCTCCCTAGTTTTCTTCTGCTAAACGTAATGTATCAATAAGATGTAGATCTGGGGCCTAGATACTAATTTATTCAGTTTATAAGCTGTTAATAAGATGACCAGGAAAAAGAACGTGTTCTACAAAGTTAACCAACAGTTCTAAGTAACTGAAGAAACAATGATGTCTATATGAGTACTCCTTTTCTTTTTCTTCTCTTCGTTGTAATTGTTATTGCCGGCAATAATTAGAAACACAAACAAACCAAAACAAATTCCATAATGACATGGCCAGTGTCAAAACAAAATTTGTTACCAACTGCACAGATGTTCCTAATCCATCAAATCTTCCTTTGAGAACCGTCTTCTTTTTTCCCTCTTTTTTTTCTAAAAAAACTTCATTGCATAGAAACAGCTTCCGCTTCTTTTCTTTCTTCCAAGGGAAGATACACAGGTAAAAGACGCTGATAGAGATCCCAATTCTCCTTGTCGAAAATACACAGTACAATACAGTCTACGTTGTCCACATGATCCTTTAAAAATTTTCGTGTACTCAGCAATGCAATTCTCGCAGCAGGTTCCTTAGGGAAATGAAATGCACCAGCAGCGATGCAAGGAAAAGCCACAGTTGAAAACTGATTTTTCAACACAAAATCAAAACAATTGTTATAACAATTCTCCAAAGTCTTCTTGTTCGCATCTCTGGGACCACATGTCAATAACACATGATCAGCGGGGAGATTATAACCTGGAGCAATCTTCACTTGTCCTGGTTTCAAAGAACGTATTTTCTCGCAATCTTTACGAAATTCTTCTCCTGCAGCTTCTTGGATACTTCTATCCGCTCCTCCTAAAGGAATAAGTAATTCATTCGTGGGGTTGACAACAGCGTCAGCTTTAATCATAGCAATATCTCCACGGAAAACACTGATTTTCTTGTTAATTGCAGAATTGGCACCAAACTTCGGTTTCAAGCCGGAACAATTCTTCCCTGTTTCAGCCCAAGTAGGTAATTGGTTGGCAATCACAACCTCACGAAGATTCACAGATGGAATATCTTCTTCTTTTTCTATCATGTTTACCGCAGGATTAAAAACAATTTCATAGTGTTCTTTTTCTCTCTCTTTCTTTTGCTTCTCTCCCCGTACTTCGGCACAGCAGGCATTCGCAGTAGCATCATCGACAACGTTTTGTATATGCAAGTCAGCATCTTCTTCTCCCTCTTCCTCGTTTTCCTTTTCCTGTCTCTCGTAGTACTTCTTCAATCTTTGTACTGCAATCGAATCAACCTTGAATCTTCCTCGCGCAGTCTTGAACTTAACAAAATAGGAATTTGGGTGGTCAATGTCTTGAATTATTCCTGGACTAAAATAACGTCCACTGAAAGCTCTGGTGGATCCTTTCTTCATGGTACTGTGCAAAATCCATACCTTATCTCCCACTTTGAAATTAGGTTTCGAATGACGTTTGTCATAAAATTTCGTTGCCGTCTTATGTCTCTGGAACTATTTATTATGGGCTTTGACTCGTATTTCTCCACGTAGTTGTAAACGTTCAGCATTGTCCTGAAATTGACAAGGGGTGTCCAAAATTGCTTCATGTAGCATTCTACATCTGAATCCATGCAAAAGTTCAAAAGGGCTGTATCCAGAGGATAAGTTGACAGTTAAAATGTGGGCTAACACAACAGATGGCAGCAGTTCGACCCATTTTCCTTGATCCTTGTTACATAACGCAGATTTCAGTCTCTGTTCAATGTTTCGGATAGCTATCTCAGCAGTCCCGTTAGCGTAATGAGCTTGAACATTGAATGAATGAAGCTCGCGGTCTACATTCTAACTCTTCTCTCGCTTCATGTCGACTGTCCCTTCCAAAAGTCTTTCAATCGATTTTGTATGGCGTTCCTTCCGGGTTCATATCCTCGGTTATTCACTCTGATTTGCGTCTCAATGAGAAAAGTGCATGCTTGTAGATTAACCAAGGTAAGGTGATGATAGGAATGCGGACGGGGAAGCAATCTGTTATTTTATTAACTGAAAAATTACAAACGTAAGAAGTGAATGACAGACAGCAAAGGCAAATGAACTTAGAAAAAAAAGTCCAAAGGTGATTTAACTTAAAATGAATAGTTATTCTTTTCACTGTAATCTTCTTTTAAAATAAAATGTCCCATTGTTCAAAATAAGATACTTTCCCGTGTGTCCAAATATACATATCTTCACACTATTACTGACTTTGGACGCCCCTACCTGCGGAAGGAGCCCCGGCCAATCCATTAGAGGAAGTTCCAGATCAACCCTGGACTCTTGACGACCCTCTCGCACAGCTGATAATTGATTTGGACCTCCAGCCTGAGGATGTCAGATGGCCCCCGGAAGACCCGCGTGTGCTTTTCCTATACATTGCCCAAGAACGCAACATTGACGCTGTGAATCAGCTTGCTATCAGAGAACCGTGGTTCTATCACCAAGATGATTGGGAATTTTGGAGAGAACTCATTGAACAATTCAGCGGAGTCCCACGTCAAGACACCCCTGACAAAAGTGACCAAGAAGATAGTGACACCATTAGTGATTGTGGTAGTGATACCTCTAGTGAATCTATGCAACAAGGTGAATCACATTGCAGGCTATACTCTCTTACGTGTTTGTCCCACAAGTGTTATATTTTCTCCCCCGGGCACATCTTGTTGTGTGGATGAAGTCACTCATATTCCTCGACTTAGTGCTTCTTGTTTACTACGCCGCACTAAGTTTCAGAACTCTTCAGTCTTATCCGCTATGTGCCACGCTGGTGTTATTGAGGAGTCTAACCTTATAGTGAACTCTTTCCCAATTTTCTGTATTCCCAAAGGAAACACAGTGACAGTGATATATGATTGTTCTGAATGGACAAAGTTCTATAAACCTGTTTCTCATGTTACTTTGCCACTTGTTCAAAATGTCGCCACTATGGCTTCGCCACAGGACTACATGGTTAAGATAGATCTCGCTCAGGGATTCTATCATTGATCGGTGAGCTTATATACCCGACGCTTTTTTGGAACTAAGTGCGGTGAGAAAATGTATCGATTTGTTACACTACCCATGGGCTGGGCGTTAATCCCTCTTATTATGCAAAGATTCGTCACCCACGAATTACGTCTCCATGTCTCACACCTTGTGAGGTTTTTAGTGTATTGTGATGATATCCTTTTAATTGGGTCCCCTGAATAGTTACAAGAAGCTCCTGCAATTTTGTTCTCCCTTACCTGGGACATCAACCTGGACAAATCAGTGCTATATCCTACAAAACGTTTGCTATACCTTGGCATATGGGTGGATTTCTCCGAAAATACTCTTACTATTGATGACCGATACCTTCGTATTGTTAAATCCTGCCCACTCGCTCTGTTACATCGCTCTCGCCGAGCACGTCAAAGTGTCATCTGGATAAATAGTCTGGTGTGCTCCAGTGATTAGTCTTTCATATCCTGTAGCTTTTGCTGTGATACATCGCAAGTTTCTACAATTTGTGGCTACTGTTTTACAAACTGTACGATCACAACCACAATCGATTTGGGTTGATTCGACCTGTTCCGCTCAGTACCATGTCGATGTTACCCCTACATCCATTGCTGTTGTAGATTAAGATCGCTCTATTGTCATGCAATGGACATCATTCAACGAACTTCCCATCTTTGTAACTGAATTCTTAGCTGCTGCTTTTGCAGGACTTTTGTATTTTCCTAAACGTGTTCACATTTTCTCAGATAATATGGCAGTTGTTAAGATAGATCTCGCTCAGGGATAATCAACAACAACGTCACTATGGTGCTTCTTCTGACGTCGACACCGCCATGGTTTACCTGCGCAGCCGTCTGCAAGATCCCACAGTGCCTCGCCGTGACCCCATTAAACTTAGACACATTCACATCTCATTTGTATATATTGACCAACTTAGTGAAGAAAATAGGTGTTTTCTCATTGAACGAATTCGACAACTTTGTATCGCCCTGCAATACAACTGGAGGGTGGCGGCCGCCAACGCCGCTGTCGCCTCCATTCCTGGTGTTCAGATTAATTTTCCACCTCAGCCCTTTCGGACCACCACGCAAACGGGTTCATCGGCGAAGAAGAAGAATGCGGCACCAGCCAAGCACGAGAAACAGTGATCCTGATCCTATTGTGCATTCGCCCTTCTCGGTCTGAGATAATGTACTTATAAATGACGTGATTGGGGATGACAGAACCGACAAGTTGCGCCCAGGATTTGCAAACATAAGACTTAACAAAACGTGAGGTACGGGATCCAACCTGGGTTGCATTTAAATAAAATCCAACACGTACAAAAGAAACAGACTGTGATGTTAAAGGGGATGAAAAGGGGTAAGAAGGGAGTAACTTCCAGGATAGGTTAATGTACTCGCACTTACTTGCAGATCTGATCGTTGTCCTCTCGACGATTCCTCCAACGGGCCGACGTTCGTCCATCCCTCTGTTTGGCTGGCCGGTCGTTCAAGTAACCAAGGTTAAGAGTTGGCGAAACCCGGACTGAGAAACCAACTTTACGAAAACCGCAATTTTAGATAAACTTAAGACTTCTTCTCAAAAGGCAATACATCGTTGTAGATGGCTATCTGGCTTTAGCCGAAACAAAGGTGCTCTATAAGACAGAGCAAGGCAATCAATCGTAAATTTCAAAATGAAGCTCGTGGTCTACATTCTAATTCTTCTCTCACTTCATGTCGACTGTCCCTTCCAAAAGTCTTTCAATCGATTTTGTATGGCGTTCCTTCCGGGTTCATATCCTCGGTTATTCACTCTGATTTGCGTCTCAATGAGAAAAGTGCATGGTTGTAGATTAACCAAGGTAAGGTGATGATAGGAATGCGGACGGGGAAGCAATCTGTTATTTTATTAACTGAAAAATTACAAACGTAAGAAGTGAATGACAGACAGCAAAGGCAAATGAACTTAGAAAAAAAAGTCGAAAGGTGATTTAACTTAAAATGAATAGTTATTCTTTTCACTGTAATCTTCTTTTAAAATAAAATGTCCCATTGTTCAAAATAAGATATTTTGCCGTGTGTCCAAATACATATCTTCACATCCCCCCTGAAATCAAAGTCCCGAATGAAAACATTTCGGAGACAAACAAAAAAATCACTTCTTAGTTTTTCTATAAAAGAAAACATTAGCATTTTTGTAGTTGCATTTAGTCTTAATGATAAAAACACAGCAGCAAATATAGTCTGGAGAGAATTATATGTTAAGAAATGATGAGTACAGCATAAATTTTCACACACTAACACAGTAGACAGCAGAACAGTCAATGCCAAATGACGTAAGCACAGCATCACTAAGCACAAGTGTAGGTCTGGAAATCAGAGGTACAATGTCCTTAGACATCACATAACTGGAAAGTTCATTCAGTACAAGTAGATTATAGGAGTAGGGTAGACAGGTATGTAATAGTAACACCACAAAATTTAGGGGATACAGTCAATGACTGCCCAAAACACGTAAATATGAGAGTAGGGACAATAATTAGATAAAATAATGGAATGAAAAAAACGACGAAAAAAATAGGGAAAAAAAGCAAAAGTAATAACTAAGCCATAATTCATATGTATATATCTATATATAGTAACTTAAAAAAACTCCAATTCCAATACAATTGTAACTCCATAATCAAAATAATCATTACGCCGTAGAAGAAAAATTAATCTAGCTACCCATAGGAAGAACAGATAAAAGAACACAAAAGAATGTTGATTTCAGGTTTTAGAAAAACGAATTGTGGAGAATTTAGTTCCACAATGACCGACGTATTGGCAGAGTTATAGCCCTCTGCACTGGCTATTAAAACCTTTAGGAAATCAACATGACAGACTGTCACCAAACACCTTCCTAAATTACTAACTAAATATGCGATAAAAGAAAAAAAAAACTTCTTTCTTCTTATAAGAAAGTAAAAGTATGTATACTCACAGGCAAATGTGTAATCAAGTCAAATCTTCAAATATACAGAAATATATATATCAAATGAGCAAAAATCTTCGTCATACATAAATCGCAAGACACATATACACTGCAGACAATGAAAAATTGATCATTCAAAAGAATCACTAAAATCACACAAGAGGTCATAACAGTGTATATTCCTTTGAAAAGAATACATTGACTGAGTATATTCCCAATAACTAATAACAAATCGTAGGATTGAATAAAAAATCCAGGGAAAGAAAAAAAACTTCATTCTTCTTTACATCCACATTTGGGTCACAAGATGCATCTTGAAAAATGCAAAAAACGTAAGAATTCCTTCTTCATCACTATCATAACATAGATAGCATATACATATCAATTCACATTTGCGTCTATCTCCCTAGTTTTCTTCTGCTAAACGTAATGTATCAATAAGATGTAGATCTGGGGCCTAGATACTAATTTATTCAGTTTATAAGCTGTTAATAAGATGACCAGGAAAAAGAACGTGTTCTACAAAGTTAACCAACAGTTCTAAGTAACTGAAGAAACAATGATGTCTATATGAGTACTCCTTTTCTTTTTCTTCTCTTCGTTGTAATTGTTATTGCCGGCAATAATTAGAAACACAAACAAACCAAAACAAATTCCATAATGACATGGCCAGTGTCAAAACAAAATTTGTTACCAACTGCACAGATGTTCCTAATCCATCAAATCTTCCTTTGAGAACCGTCTTCTTTTTTCCCTCTTTTTTTTTCTAAAAAAACTTCATTGCAGAGAAACAGCTTCCGCTTATTTTCTTTCTTCCAAGGGAAGATACACAGGTAAAAGACGCTGATAGAGATCCCAATTCTCCTTGTCGGAAATACACAGTACAATACGATCTACGTTGTCCACATGATCCTTTAAAAATTTTCGTGTACTCAGCAATGCAATTCTCGCAGCAGGTTCCTTAGGGAAATGAAATGCACCAGCAGCGATGCAAGGAAAAGCCACAGTTGAAAACTGATTTTTCAACACAAAATCAAAACAATTGTTATAACAATTCTCCAAAGTCTTCTTGTTCGCATCTCTGGGACCACATGTCAATAACACATGATCAGCGGGGAGATTATAACCTGGAGCAATCTTCACTTGTCCTGGTTTCAAAGTAACGTATTTTCTCGCAATCTCTACGAAATTCTTCTCCTGCAGCTTCTTGGATATTTCTATCCGCTCCTCCTAAAGGAATAAGTAATTCATTCGTGGGGTTGACAACAGCGTCAGCTTTAATCATAGCAATATCTCCACGGAAAACACTGATTTTCTTGTTGATTGCAGAATTGGCACCAAACTTCGGTTTCAAGCCGGAACAATTCTTCCCTGTTTCAGCCCAAGTAGGTAATTGGTTGGCTATCACAACCTCACGAAGATTCACAGATGGAATATCTTCTTCTTTTTCTATCATGTTTACCGCAGGATTAAAAACAATTTCATAGTGTTCTTTTTCTCTCTCTTTCTTCTGGTTCTCTCCCCGTGCTTCGGCACAGCAGGCATTCGCAGTAGCATCATCGACAACGTTTGTATATGCAAGTCAACATCTTCTTCTCCCTCTTCCTCGTTTTCCTTTTCCTGTCTCTCGTAGTACTTCTTCAATCTTTGTACTGCAATCGAATCAACCTTGAATCTTCCTCGCGCAGTCTTGAACTTAACAAAATAGGAATTTGGGTGGTCAATGTCTTGAATTATTCCTGGACCAAAATAACGTCCACTGAAAGCTCTGGTGGATCCTTTCTTCATGGTATTGTCCAAAATCCATACCTTATCTCCGACTTTGAAATTAGGTTTCGAATGACGTTTGTCATAAAATTTTGTTACCGTCTGATGTCTCTGGAACCATTTATTATGGGCTTTGTCTCGTATTTCTCCAAGTTGTTGTAAACGTTCAGCATTGTCCTGAAATTGCGTAATGAGCTTGCACATTTAAAAATCGAATCTTAGCTCCAATCATAGCACACAACTCCTTGAATACGTTACTTGTAAAACATGGACCTTTGTCTGTGACTAATTCTTTAAAAATACCGTATTTCAAAATTACATTTTCATAAAGAAAACTACTTACAGAAGATGCTGTTATATTTGCTAATGAACCACAAATAGTATACCGAGTTGCAACATCCACAATGACAATCAAATATTTGTCTCAATATATTACTCGAGGAGTACACCCCTCCAATGTCTACGAAAATGCGATAGAAGGGCGGCACTTGAGGATACGTTTGCAATGTACCATAAGCAGAACCAGATTTATTTTTGCTGGACTGGCAAATTAAACATTCTTTGCATTTCTGATAAATATACTGTTTCATATTAGGGAAATACACAGATTTCACTAAAAGATCATATGTCTTAGGAAAGCCTCCGTGACTTGAACCAATGGCAGAAGTATGAGCCGCATCAAAAACTTTATAGCGTAATAAAACAGGTACAGCAACTAAAAATTTCATACCACTAGATGTTTTTTGTTTTCTATACAAAATTCCTTCTTTAACTGTGAAATAAAATGCTTGTCTTTCAATTTTTGGATTTTTCTTTTCCTTGTTTTCTAACCAATCAAAAATATCCTTATAAAATGGGTCCTTCATTTGTTCATCTCTGAGAGAAGATTCGTCACTTAGCATATTGTTACACTCAGTAACAGAGGAAGAAAATACTCGAGGGCTTCCTCATTTTGTTGCTCATCTGAAATGTCCCTGGGGGCACGAGAAAATCGTGAAATATCATCAGCTTCTACGTTAGATACCCCAGATATGTGTGTAACAGTAAAGTTATACTGTTCAATGAAACTAAGCCACCTAGCAAATTTACCTACATTTTTTGTCTGCTTTAAAAACAAAAGACTCTTACAATCCGTTTTCAAAAAAAGTGACGTCCTAGCAAAAAATAGCGAAAGGATCGAAAAGCATATATAATACTCAAAAGTTCAAATTCATAGGGGTGTCTAGATTTCTCGCTTTTACTTAAGCTACGGCTACAATAAGCAATGGGTGCTAACTCTGGGTCATCTGGAGAGGATATAGCTTGTTTGAGCACGGCAGCAAGACCGCGAGTTGATGCATCACAGAACAAGAATACAGGGTGTTTCGGATTATAATGCATCAAATATGGCGATTTTATGATAAGGTCTTTAATTTTCTGAAAAGCATCTTGTTTCTGTGTCCACTTGAACGGTACATCCTTTCTGAGAAGCGAGTTCAAAGGTTCCGCAATTTCAGAAAAATTAGGTAAGAATCGTCTTACAAAGCTAGCTAATCCTAGAAAACTTTTCACATGTTTTTTCGTCTTCGGACGTTCATAATTACTAATAGAGTCAGTTATTTTCTTGGAAATTCGCAAGCCATCGTACGAAATATCGTGTCCCATAACCGTTAATGAAAAAAAAAGCCAATTTTGTTTTTTCTGGTGCAAGGTTAAGACCATGTTCTCTAATTCGTTGAAATAACTTTTTGGTGAGGTTGATAACATCCTCAAAAGTGTTCCCACCCCAGAAAAATCATCAAGGTACCCGAAAATTTGTTCAGATTTTAATCCTTCCAATGTCATTTTCACTAATCTGTTTAAACCAGCGGAACTAGTGATAAGGCCCTGTGGGAGTGCTGTCAAACAAAACGAACCAACTCCTGGGATTGAAAGGGCAGTGACATGTTGGTATTTCTCTGCGATTTTCACTTGAAAGAACCCACTGAGCAAGTCCGAGCAGCACAGGTAGCGACACTTACTGAGACGCGAAAGAATGTCTTCTATCGACGGTACAGGAAAACTGTCTGGTGCAATGTGTAGGTTAATAGCTCTACAATCCAAACAAAATCTATAAGATCCAGACTTCTTTTTCACAAGAAGAATAGGCGAGTTATAACTTGAGATGCACCTCCTAATAACATTTTGTTTAAGCAAAGTATCAATCTGTTTTTTAACTTCTCTTAAGTGGAAGGGGATAGAAAACTGATTGGTGTGAACTGGGACGTTATCTAGCATTTTAATTTCATGTACGTAACCCTTGGCCACTCCAAAATCATCCTCTGACCAGGAAAAACAATCGTTATACTCCTCTATGACAGAATAAAGCATTTGCTTCTAATCATCCGAAAGTTGAGGGTTAATGTCCACACGCTTGACGTCAAAACCAGCAGGAAGGTTAGTGATGTCTTGTTTACTGGCTAAACCATTATTTTGAACACTGTCTGTATCATTTGGATAATGTGCACCCGTCGTAATGTCAATCGCTGCACCTAAATGAAGATTTTTCTCTAAACACAACTTTTTGTTGGTTGGGTTGACTACTCTAATGACACGATTAACAGGATCCACTCTAGACTCATTGACAAAAATTTCGGCTTTAGAACAGATTTTCTCATTGGGTTGCAAAACATTTTTAACTCCTACTAAATCATTAATTTTACGAACAGATACTGAAACACAGGAATTTGGTGGCAAAGTGACAGATTTCGCCGTTATGAAATACGCTTGCATTAGGATTGCTGTTTGTTCGGAAACTGTGACTATAGCATGACTTTCAGGTAGCGCGTGATCAGTAGCTTTCCCAAACCTAACTATGTAAACTACGTGAATATCCTGGTTAATAGTAACATGTTGAGGGAGTAACCAATCATTCTCCAACAGAAGATGCAAATTTGTCTACAACTCTAAAAGTATGCGTAAATGAATAGCCGTCAATTTTGAATTTCAGCACAGCTAACGTGTTAGTTTCAAGTCCTTTACCCGAGATGCCACGGATAATAGTACGTCTTTTAACAAGTCTAGTGTTCGGAGCAAGGAGTTCCCTAGTGCAAATTGAAATTTGACTCCCAGAGTCCAACAATGCTTTATACTCTTTATTTCCAATAGTAATTTTGATGCAAGGCAGAATCCTATCCCTAACAATAGGCGTAGTTATCGTGTGGGTCTTAAAAGCAGGTCTCTCACCATTCCCTGAACTATTTCCGCTATGTAAAACATTACAATTATTACTTCCCTTGAATTGTGCCATATTGCACACTGATACTTTCGCCGGACAGTGTATTTTGTTATTCACGTGAGACGTACCATGATTCTGTTTGCGCTTGATCTGTTCGTTCTTAGCAATAACAGAAGTATTCGTTGCAGAGCCCATTCTATCATGCATATTATTATTATTATTATTATTATTATTGGCACTCTTATATTCAGAGGAACGAAAAGAAGAAAAGGAGTTACACTTTTGTTGATGAGACGAGATAGAATCTACATACTGTTGAATATCGCATTCTTTCCCAGCGGATAAGATATCATAATGCAAACGTGCAAGCATTTCTTTTTTTTCCTGTTGTTCTTCGAGAGGAAATGAAACATGAGAATTATCGCGCAATGAAACATCAGCTATCTTAGCGATAAATTCCGGTATACTATACTGCAAGACTTGTTCTTTCGAATTAGCTTTAATAAGCGTCTTATAATTCACAATTAACTCAGCTGACTGTTCTTGTAATAGAAATTCACATAACGCATCAACGGATGAAAACGATTTGTTGCATGTAAGCTTAAAATACTGAGGCAATAACCCTTCAATAAGAAAATTGATTTGTTGCTGTATAGGCATGGCTTTATCAAAACTAAGTATGAGATCTAGATTTTCACAAACATATGTCATATTAGGTTCTCCTTCTTTTTGATCTCTAGAACGAATGGTGTGTTCCGTCAAATTCTTAACTACAAAACCTCCAAATAATGTAATCATACGTCTCTTTGTCTACATACGACAAGTTTACAAATTCTTCTGTCCTAGTTAAAGCTAAAAACCAGGCTAAGGCTTCGTCCCGTAATAGATATGGAAGCAAATGACGCTTCTTTACTGCACTGAACTCATAAATGACGCAGTAAGATTCAAAATACTCAGAAAAACGAATGACGTTTTTCCCATACTTGCCGTGAAAAAATGTGGGGCGCACAATCGAATCTAAAGACGTAAGCCGAGCTTGCGCCATAATAGTAGAATTCACTATTTTCTCTAAATTTATCTAAATAGAAACACTAAAAATGCACACAAAACAAAATAACACAAGAAATAGAGAGGGTGGAGGGAGGGTGGTAAAACAAATAGAATTTCATCAAATTCTAACGGTGGGCGGCAAACAACTAATGCAAAATGTATTTGATAATGTTCAGCTAGATGGGAAAAATCGAGGGCCACAGATATGTGTGCATTCACACAAGTTAAAACCACATCTCCGCCATGTGCAGTCGCCCCTTCGGTCTGAGAGCTGAGATAATGTACTTATAAATGACGTGATTGGGGATGACGGAACCGACAAGTTGCGCCCAGGATTTGCAAACATAAGACTTAACAAAACGTGAGGTACGGGATCCAACCTGGGTTGCATTTAAATAAAATCCAACACGTACAAAAGAAACAGACTGTGATGTTAAAGGGGATGAAAAGGGGTAAGAAGGGAGTAACTTTCAGGATAGGTTAATCTACTCGCACTTACTTGCAGATCTGATCGTTGTCCTCTCGACGATTCCTCCAACGGGCCGACGTTCGTCCATCCCTCTGTTTGGCTGGCTGGTCGTTCAAGTAACCAAGGTTAAGAGTTGGCGAAACCCGGACTGAGAAACCAACTTTACGAAAACCGCAATTTTACATAAACTTAAAACTTCTTCTCAGAAGGCAATACATCGTTGTAGATGGCTATCTGGCGTTAGCTGAAACAAAGGTGCTCTATAAAACAGAGCAAGGCAATCAATCGTAAATTTCAAAATGAAGTTCGCGGTCTACATTCTAACTCTTCTCTCGCTTCATGTCGACTGTCCCTTCCAAAAGTCTTTCAATCGATTTTGTATGGCGTTCCTTCCGGGTTCATATCCTCGGTTATTCACTCTGATTTGCGTCTCAATGAGAAAAGTGCATGCTTGTAGATTAACCAAGGTAAGGTGATGATAGGAATGCGGACGGGGAAGCAATCTGTTATTTTATTAACTGAAAAATTACAAACGTAAGAAGTGAATGACAGACAGCAAAGGCAAATGAACTTAGAAAAAAAGTCGAAAGGTGATTTAACTTAAAATGAATAGTTATTCTTTTCACTGTAATGTTCTTTTAAAATAAAATGTCCCATTGTTTAAAATAAGATACTTTGCCGTGTGTCCAAATACACATATCTTCACACTATTATTGACTTTGGACGCCCCTACCTGCGGAAGGAGCCCCGGCCAATCCATTAGAGGAAGTTCCAGATTAACCCTGGATTCTTGACGACCCTTTCGCACAGCTGATAATTGATTTGGACATCCAGCCTGAGGATGTCAGATGGCCCCCGGAAGACCCGCGTGTGCTTT
Organism: Thermobia domestica; assembly: GCF_964235325.1. NCBI lineage: Eukaryota > Metazoa > Arthropoda > Insecta > Zygentoma > Lepismatidae > Thermobia > Thermobia domestica. The sequence goes on along the minus strand of NC_137460.1, from coordinate 241,371,184 downwards.
TCTTATACATTGCCCAAGAACGCAACATTGACGCTGTGAATCAGCTTGCTATCAGAGAACCGTGGTTCTATCTCCCAGATGATTGGAATTTTGGAGAGAACTCATTGAACAATTCAGTGGATCCCACGTCGACACCCTTGACCAAAGTCACCAAGAGGATAGTGACACCTTAGTGATATGATAGTGGTAGTGATACCTCTAGTGAAACTATGCAACAAGGTGAATCACATATTGCAGCCCATGCTCCCTTACGTGTTTGTCCCACAAGTGTTACATTTTCTCCCCCGGGCACATTTTGTTGTGTGGATGAAGTCACCCATATTCCTCCACTTAGTGCTCCTTGTTTACTACGCCGCACTAAGTTTCAGAACTCTTCAGTCTTATCCGCTATGTGCCACGCTGGTGTTATTGAGGAGTCTAACCTCATAGTGAACTCTTCCCCAATTTTCTGCATTCCCAAAAGAAACACAGTGAGAGTGATACATGATTGTTCTGAATGGACAAAGTTCTATAAACCTGTTTCACATGGAACTTTGCCTCGTGTTCAAGATCTCGCCACCATGGCTTCGCCACAGAACTACATGGTTAAGATAGATCTGGCTCAGGGATTATATCATTGCTCCTTGAGTTTATATACGCGACGCTTTTTTGGAATTAAGTGCGGTGAGAAAACGTATCGATTTGTTACACTACCCATGGGCTGGGCGTTAAGCCCTCTTATTATGCAAAGATTCGTCACCCACGAATTACGTCTCCATGTCTCACACCTTGTGAGGTTTTTAGTGTATTATAATGACATCCTATTAATTGGGTCCCCTGAACAGTTACAAGAAGCTCTTGCAATTTTGTTCTCCCTTACCTGGGACATCAACCTGGACAAATCAGTACTATATCCTACGAAACATTTGCTATACCTTGGCATATGGGTGGATTTCTCCGAAAATACTCTTACTATTGATGACCGATACCTTCGTATTGTTAAATCCTGCCCACTCGCTCTGTTACATCGCTCCCGCCGAGCACGTCAAGTGTTATCTGGATATATACACTCTAAAAAATGGTATAGCTGAATTGACAATAAAAGCATTGTTGATGAGTATTGCTAATTGGTAAATTAATATTGACTATAGTATAGTTGATGTATAAATACTGATTTGTTATTTATACAACACCTATTTTTTAGTATGGCTATGGTAAGAAAAAAATATTGCTAATATTATTATGGTTAATTGTTTATATTGTTTATATAACCAGATTATTTAGTATTGCTAAAATAGCGATAGCATTATGGTTAGAATGATTATTACAATATAAAACTCTTGTTATGGCAACAATGCGAAATCCCGCCTTTTACGAGTTGTCATGTAGCCGCCATAATGATGGATTCTATAGTGGAAAGCATGAATTATCAAAATATTCTAAAAGACTGGGGTTTAGAAACCCTAATAATGAAATTTCAAGTTAAGTGGATAGTCAGTAAGTTTCAATATGTAAATTGAAGATATGTATTTCTAAATGTTTATTTCAATTGTATTGCGCACAAGCAACAAAAGTCCCTTGTACGAAATAGTGTATTATTAAGCACTTATGACGCTTCCAAAATATTATTTTTATCACCAAATCAAAATACTTCAAAATAGAGACACGATGTGTTCACGCAATTGAGGGTAAGTTTAGAGTTTCTAGTCCGTTTTTACTCGGAATTACGATATTGGAACCTGTTTCAGTTACTGTTCTAGTCTAACTAAAGTCTTACCAGGTAACCTAATTTAACCTAAAATAACAATTTTTAATGTTTTAATTGCATTTTTGTAGGTTGTAAACTGGAGGGGCAACTCTAAACTTAAGCCCGAAAATGTACAGATGAAATTATATAAGGTATAATAATGATTTAAGACTTCTTGTAAGATGTTTGTGTGAAAAGTTGAGAGAAAGGTTATTATTAATGTGAGAGTTCGTACTATTTGGAAGAGGCTTAAGCTTTTGCAGAACGATTCGATGCTTGAGGATGATAGTGATCCTATGTTGATATTTCTGCCTTGAGTTTTACTTAATTGGGCATTCCGAAGTTGGACGTCCGATACTTTTCTACCAAAATTGCGTAAAAGCTATTAAAATATAATTTTTCAATTTCGCGAGTTGGGAGAAAGTGTAGGTTAGGTTAGGTTACGTTAGGATCTATAATAGAAGTACCCTTCGACGGGAGCTTCACGAAATTCAACACTGTCAGTTCACATCCCGTACAGCGATTCGGTATATTACCCGTAATACTGATATTATGAATTCTCGCTACTTTCTCACAATGCAACTATTCGGTTACCTTGCGCGAGGTAGTTCTCTTCGCTCGCTTAGTAGTCCCATGTTTATAACCAATTATATATAACAAATAGAGAAAGTTTTGTTGTATTATCCTTATATATTATCAAGCACACAAACGATCAAATTATACGTATCTTCCGTGCAAGTTTCAAAATTTTGCTGAAAACGGACGTCCAACTTTGGAATTTAACCCCTTAATTGTTATACTTTGTGCCCTTATTACTTTCTACAAACAGTACAGGTGGGATCAAGAATTTTAATAATAATTCACCCTTAATTTTTACTAATTAATGCTGAACAAGCGACAGCGAGCGAAAGTATGGTTAGATAGGCTAGTTTAGGTATGTGTAGCAACAAGAAAACACGACAGTTACGATTTAATGCTTTTTAAGTGTGCTTCTGTCGCTTTCAAATTATTACAGAAGGCCTCTCTCTTTGTGTTACACTAAGTGACACCACTTTTGCACTTTTAATTTAATTCAGGATGGTGATGTCAAACTTCAAAGCACATAAATAACAGGTTTTGCAGAAACCATTTTCTTTTTAAATCCGATATTTTGTTTGAACCAGTTCATTTTTTAAAAATATATTTAGGTTAGAAGTGGAGTAAACAAAGTGCCTATTTAAAACTAAGTATAGTACCTTCGTACTAGGGACCATGAGCTAATGAAACTAATATATGAACTTAGTTGATCTCACAGTTTACTGAAATTAGTCAAGTATTCATAATGATTTTGTATGTGATTGTTCCCACGAAAAGCGACACTGTATGTGGAGGCGGATGGACCATTTCGCGTAGAGATATAGTTGTTATGATGTAGTGGCGCGAAGAGGAGTATGAAAATAGCTCGTGTATGTCAAGGCTGTGACATGTCGTGTGTTACGTACCTAGAACTCTTCAAAAATAATGAGCGACAGTTGTTGAAATTTTGTGAAAGACCAGTATACTGAAAAGGTTGACGGTGTGTGGAAAATGTGGAAATGAATTTAAAATACAGAAAGGAAAGGGAGCGTATTATTTTACAGCGTCAGGGAAGAAGGAAAACCATTTAGAGGGCTATTTAGCTGAGTACTTGTTTAAGGAAAGAAGACCCCAAGAAACTGTTGTTCACGATTTTGAAGGTAAGTGACTTCTGTTTCTGCAAGTAAAGCATTATTTGTATGATACCATGGCAAGTGCTATTGAAATGTATATGATTGCGGAAACCAGATGTTTTCAGTACCCTCGCTTACGCGTCTACCCATCGTCGCTAACGCGCCTGCTCCGTTCGGGCACACTACCGCGCTAGTCCGCTAGCTCCGCCCTGCCTTGGCTCGGTTAGATAGTATTCGTGCACTTAGTGGCCACCCAGCACAAGTTGGTTTGTGTTTTTTGCACTGTAGTTTTTTATGCCATTATCCTAATGCGAGGTAATCTAATGTAATTTAATGTAATCCAACGAAATATAACCGTATACAGTACATTTTGGTACTTTTTTTTTCGATTTTAATACTGGTCCGGCGATGCGGCTGTAATGCCTTAGCTTTGTAATAAGCGAGAAGAAAATATAAACGTCATAGAAATTACAAGGTTCTAGAACACATGTCCCACTTCCCATTTAGCTGTAATAAAAACAGAAAACAACAAATCCTGCGGTCTTCTAACCCGCTTTCACTTGCTGACGCTCGCTAGCAATATTCTGTGAAATAAAATTTAAATTTTGGTACAGAAAGGAACCAACCTTGCTAACCTATATGGGGAACCTAACTTCCCCTTAGAAATTTTCTGGTTCACACGTTGCATTAGAGCGTACGTTAAGTTAGGATAAAAGCCGGAAGTTTCAATCTTTTCATCGTGCCATTTTTTTTATAACCAATTAACTAATGCAATTTAGCTATAATTCATAAAATTACATGAATTAACTGACAAAATAATGGAACTGGTGGTTGACGTGGAAAGTTGAAACTTGGCATACATATAGCCTTCAGAGAAAAGTATACAGGATTTTTTTTTCTTTTTAGTAGGTGAAAAGGAAGAATGAGTAAAAATCCCATCTTATTTCGGTGTACTTAAAAAAAAAGTCTTAGGAAATTGTATTTGAGTAAAAACTTTACATTCGGTATTCATGTAGGGTTTTCATGAAATTAACTAAGTAAATCACCAAAACTATACATTTCCTAGTTCAGTGAGGTTGTTTGGGAAAGTGAAAAATCTTCCCTTGTTATTTATATGGAGATACCTTCTACAGCCCAAAATTATTAAACATTATTAAGTTAAATGATGTAGCCCGAAGGTTAGAGTGATGCAGTTTGGCATGTTTGTAGCCTTCTGGAAGTAACACACCAAAAATATCAAAAGTAAATATTTTTAGTTTTTAGGGTAATTCTAAAATAAAAAGAAAGATTTCCGGTGCTATTTAAATGCATGTTTGTTTTGGACATAAAATCTCATGTTTTAGGTAATTGAAATTGCAACAAAAGCTTGAAATTCGGTATGCTTGCAAGCTTTTGATAGCGATATGCAAATTATTGACCAAAAATATCTAATTATAGAGGGATTTTTTAATTTTTGTATTTTTATTTATTTATATATTATTTATTTTAGAAAACTGAAAACTCACAGTTATTTAATATCATATCTTCTACATCTCAAAATGCTTAGACTTTTCCTGAACATCTGCGGATGAAATTTGGCATACTTGTGGGTTTATAAGGTGCGAGACCGTAGTCGGAGTAAACGGTGATTTAGGTGAATGAATGAATGAATGAATGAATGGGGGTTAATGGGGACGTCAGCAACGAGGCTATATGTCCCCGTCACGATGAACAACGTTGCTCAGGACTGCAAGATTAAAAATGAATTACACGTTAAAACGAAGACAGTGCAAAGGAACGAGAGTGCTGCTAAATGAATAAGAAATGGTAAAAAAGCAAAAGTGTAAGATAAAAGAATAAATAAGATAAAAAGATAACAATAACAATATACAAAAATAAACTTAAAACAAGTGACAAAATATAAAAATTTAGCAGCAATAAAACAAGGACAACAGACTAAAAACAGCTCAGAGAACGTGAGCAACGCCAATAACATGAACAAACTCAAGGACCCGGCAAACAACATCACTATCATCCCCCAAAGCACGGGTAAGAACAGAAGGCAGTCCATAACGTTCTCTGAGATCTGAGTATTCAGGACATTCCACAAGAATGTGCTGAATACTCAGGGGAACTATACACTCTTCACAATACGGACGGTTCAACCTCCGTAGCAAGTAACTATGCGTCAGATGAGAGTGTCCGATACGCAAACGCGCCAGGAGCACTTCATCTCGACGACGAGCGGACGAGGACGAAAGCCACTCACCTAGGAGTGGCTTGACTGCATGCAATTTATTCTCAATGGCCTGGTCCCAATCGGCTTGCCAGTGAGAGCGCATCAAGATGTGAAAATAGGAACGAAGATCGGAGCGAGGAAGGCTATCCTCCAGTGCAACCCCGGCCAAGGCGGCGTTCTTGGCGGCTGTATCAGCAAGTTCGTTTCCCCGGATGCCGACATGGCCCGGCACCCAGCAGACAACGACGACACAACCCTGTTGCTGCAATTCATGGCATCTCACAAGAATGTCCTGCACGAGAGAGTGCATACTAAAGGCACTCTGTATACTCAGAACCACGCTCTGACAATCGGTGCAAACAAGCACACGACGTAATGAAAGCGTGAGAGCATGGTCCAAGGCAAGCTTAAGTGCAGTCAATTCGGCAGTGAACACGGAACACAGGCGATGCAAATTGAATTCTGAGCTGCCCTCGTCGGTGACAAAGGCACAGCCTACAGAATACCCATCCTTAGAACCGTCCGTATAGAACACACTAAAATCGGGGTACTGATCTAACAGTGCGGCAAACTCTTGCTGGTACATCTGGGAACTAGTTTGCTGTTTCGAATGCAGAGACAAACGTAAATCATGCCGAGGTAGACGGAGCAGCCATGGTGGAATAGCACAAAAGCGAACCAACGAAAGAGAGGGCCACACGAAATCGTCGGCAAGAAGGCTCTCGCACGCACGGATGTACCATGGACGTGTAGAGCGAGGACGTGCAGCATAGCGCTCGTATATCCGACCACCACGGAGACATGGTCTACACGGGTGGTCTGGAACACAACGCACATGCGCAGAATAATTAAGGAGTAGTCTACTGCGACGATATACTAACGAAGGTTCATTGGCTTCAGCATACAGGCTGGTGACGGGACTTGTGCGGTAGGCGCCAGTAGAGAGACGAATATCCAGGTGATGCACTGTGTCAAGTTGTCGTAACAGAGAAGCACGAGCAGAACCATAGACAATACAGCCATAGTCTAACTTGGACCGAATTAGACTACGGTACAAACGAAGTAGAACAGTACGATCAGCACCCCACGTGCGGTGGGAAAGGACACGAAGGAGATTCAGAGCTCGAAGACAAGAATATTTAAGATTCCGTATATGTGGTGCCCACGACAAGCGACGGTCAAACACCAGACCCAAGAAACGGACTGTATCAACGAATGACAAACGGGTGCCATCGAGGTACAAGTCCGGGTCAACAACGCACGTACGCTGCCGGCAGAAGTGAACACATTGGGATTTCTCGGTGGAAAAGCGAAATCCAGTCTTATTCGACCAGCGAACGAGACGATTGAGAGTCAGTTGAAGCTGTCGAGTAATGCCGCGAAGGTGGCGGGAGCGACAGAAAATGACAAGATCGTCAACATAAAGCAGACCAGACACAGGAGCCTGGATCTGCGAAAAAACGCTGTTGACTGCGACAGCAAACAACGTGACACTAAGAACACTGCCTTGTGGAACACCATTTTCTTGTACAAAGCGCTCTGAGAGAGTAGAGCCCACACGCACTCTAAAGTGTCGCTCGTGAAGAAAATTCGAAATAAAGTGGGCCATATGCCCACGAAGACCCCAGTCGTATAATTGTTTTAGGATTCCGTAACGCCAGGTGGTGTCATACGCCTTCTCTAAGTCGAAAAATATAGCAACAAGATGTTCGCCGTCGAGAAAGGCGTCTTGAATTTCACCCTCAAGATAAGCAAGATTGTCGGTAGTGGAGCGGAAACGACGAAATCCACTTTGAAATTTGCTCAAAAGGGAATGCGATTCCAAATACCACACCAGGCGCTTGTTGACCATTCGCTCTAGCAGCTTACAGACACAGCTCGTGAGAGCAATGGGTCTGTAGCTCGTGGGGCTAGTTGCGGCTTTCCCTGGTTTTAAGATGGGAAGAACCAGTGCCTCACACCAAGCAGGTGGAAAAAACTCCTCAACCCAGAGGCGATTATACATCTGCAATAATGCAACATATCATAGGAAACACGGTCAAGCCCGGGAGCAGTATTGGACGATTCGCGGAGAGCAGAATCGAACTCAACGAGCGTGAAAGGAGCGTTATAGTCCTCACTGTTGGCAGTACGGAAATTTAACGGGTTTCGCTCCAGCTGACGACGGGTACGAGCAAAGGCTGGTGGGTAGTGGTCTGACTCAGAGATAGTGGCAAAATGGTGGCCCAGTATATTAGCGATCTCTGAGGGATTGGTCTCTAGAACACCATGCATTGTTAAGGCTGGAACAAGAAGTAAAGAAGCGGATCCGTTTAGGGAGCGAACCCGACGCCACACAGTTGACATAGGTGTGCGACTACTAAGGGACGAAACGTAATTCTTCCAGCTTTGGCGCTTCGAAAGCTTTACCAGACGTCGAGCACGAGCACGTAGAATGCGGAACTGCTGAAGATTTTCTTCTGTAGGATGACGATTAAAAGCGGCAAGAGCGCGCCGACGAGCCTGTAGAGCCTCACGGATTTCCGCAGACCACCAAGGAACACGCCGGCGGCAAACGGCGCCACCGCATTCTGGAATGGAACCATGAGCAGCGTCAAGAACAGTCTGCTGAAAAGCCTCAGCCACAACAGCTACAGGGAGATCATCACGACAATGAAACTCACTGAGCTCACGGAATTTACGCCAGTCAGCACGCTTCAGATTGAAGCGGCGGAGAGGAAAAGAAGGAGGAACAGGGAGACCTTCAATAAACAACGGGAAGTGATCACTGCCACAAAGATCAGGATGCACTCTCCATGTCAATGAGGTCAAGAGACCAGCACTACACATGGAGAGGTCGATACAAGAATATGTGCCATGGGCAGTGGAGAAATGAGTAGGACTGCCATCATTAAGGATAAGCAAGCCACTCTCCTCAAGAAATTCGGTGACCTCGCGGCCACGACCGTCAGTACGGACAGAACCCCATAGACGGTGATAGGCATTAAGGTCTCCTACAAGCAAGACTGGCGGCTCAAGCTGATGGAAGAGCTGAAGCAGATCGGCGGTGCTAAAGGCTTCAGATTGAGGAACGTACACTGAACAAACTGTAAACGGGCGAGAAAAGTGTACGCGCACCGCAACGGCTTGCAGTCTGGATACAATGTGAATTTGCTGGGAATGAACAGAATCGGAGGCACAGACTGCCACGCCGCCAGCAGCGTGGGCAGCGTCTGGCTTATCACATCGATACATTGTATACCCAGAAAGAAGAAAAGACTGGGTAGACTTAAAATGTGTTTCCTGCAAGCAGAGAAGTACAGGCGAGTGGTCAGTGATCAGTCGGGTTAATTCCTCACGGTGACCACAGAAGCCATTGAGGTTCCATTGAAGAAGCGCCATACTGGAAAAGATTAACGTTTGAGGCGAACTTTCCCACGGGGTACAATAACAGCCCACTCGGAGTCCATATGTTCGTCCTCCACCATATCAGACTTGAGCGAAACGGCAGGAGGCTTACGAACTGGCGTAGATTTTGTTCTCTTGGGAGTGAGAACAGTCTCGTTTAGCCGACGAATATGTTGGCTGAGTTTAAGTCCGCCTATATAAGGTGATCGGCGATGGGCCGGAGTACGCCGAAGAGCACCACTAACAGAAACACGTGGGGTTCTGGGAAGTTCGCTTGTCGTTGCAACTGGGGTCTTCGTGTCACAACTATTCTCTGGGACCGAGTCTGTCTGGGTGGAAACGTCAGATGTCTGGGTGGCTACAGATTTTCGAGAACTAGCTGCAACAGTAGCGAAGGGAACAGAAAGCGAAGAAGGGACGCTTTCTTTCAGACGACGCTTAGCGTCAGCAGCAGAAATCTTCTCAACAACCATGAGTTCTCGAATACGCTTCTCGCGCTGAAAGGCTGGACAGTCCCGAGACCAAGCTGAATGCTCACCCTTGCAGTTGACACAGAAGGGCTTGGCTGCGTTGCAGGGATCCGCACCATGACTACCCTGGCCACAAATCGCATAAAGAGCAGCACTCGCATTACACGAGGTGCTGGTGTGCCCATAATGTTGACATTTAAAGCAGCGCAAGGGACTAGGGATATAGGGCCGAACTTTCAAACGATAGTATCCAGCCGTGACGTACTCTGGAAGCGTGGGCAAACTGAAAGTAAGAATCAGGGACTGCGTGGCGACGAGTTCACCTGACTTCTTACTTTTGATTCGAGCTACATCGATAACGTGTTGGTCCGCTAACTCTGACTTAATTTCCTCTTCGGTTGCATTGAGGAGATTCCAACACGATATTACCCCTTTAGAAACGTTCAGCATACGATGTGGTTCGACTGACACGTTCACCGGTCCAATAGATGTTAACTTAAGTAGCTTCGCCGTTTGCCTCTCATCTGTCGTTTCCACCAATAAAGTGCCATTACGCAACTTCTTCATATCTTTAACCTGTCCGGCGTGGTAGGTGATAACTTTATGAATAACAAAAGGGGACAAGCCCTTAATAGCACTCGGACGGTTTGCATCAGAATTGGCACTATCAACGTCTTTATCTTTAATTACAAGGTATCGGACAACAGGGGTCGCGATACTTGTCTTTTCCACTACTTCAGTTTCACATTGTTTGGGCTTCTTCCGTGAGGGAGAGGCCGGATCTGAGTTTATAGTTTTAGTACCCATAAAAGTTTAATTTTAAAGAACATTTATAAAGGGAAAAAAGGGTGTGAGGTCACACCGGGGCGTTAATAGGGGAACTAACGCTACCCCCTGGCCATCCCTTCAGCACGCCCAACACCTTAGGATCAGCGTGGGGCCGACGCGGTCAAGGGGAATGGAAGTGCAAAAACCATTCCCGTCGACAAAAACGCGTGGCCCCGGAAAAAAGGAGTGAAACAAAACAAAAGAAACCTGGCAAACAAAAAGATAGGCCCCCACCAGCCCAGGAAAAACAGAACAAAAGGTGCGGATTTTTTTGGGTTTTGATTTTTTTTGTTTTTTATATTATTTTGACTTTTGCATTTTTTTTTTGATTTTATATTTTCAAAGACTCAACACGCCGGACATCACAAACACTGGACGCAGACAACATTAGGCCGGGTGGGTGCACGTCCTCCCCAAGTGGAGGAAGACGTCCACTAGACCTGCCTCTTCCCGACTCCCACCAACCACCCGCGAGTCCGGTAGCGGTATTAGCGGCTGAGAGGGCGTGCAATGATATGAAGATGAGGGGTGATACATGAATGAAAGATGAAGCCGCCCTCTCAGCTCCACCCCCTCCCCGACGATGACGATCCGCTACATGGAGGGGGGTGATTTAGGTGCGAGACCTCCAGCTAGTTGAATGCTAGTCTTCAGTAACACGCACAGTTCCTGCACATGTTGGAATTGGAAGTCATCGATTGCAAGGAAAACAGAGCTAGTTGACATTTGCCTTCGAGTTTGAGCGGGTTACTGTTTTTTTCTTGAGGTTGAAATCGAGCTCAATAGCACCAGTACCCTCAAATTACTTTATTCCTTTTTTTAAAAAAAATAGTAGGGGTCGTCGTTATTCTACTTTAAACTTTATTTGTTGAGATTACATATTAATGAAAATGTCTGGTCCATACATCTTTATTCAACAGTGAGGTTATGAAGGACGGGAAATACAGTTTAAGGTTGGACCTGAATCACTACTCGGTTTACATCCAAGAGAAATTGTTCTTCACCTGTACTTGAACTCGGAATCCCTTGATTAGGAAGGCGATGAGTTTATAGACTAAACCTTAGGACACGTGATAGAAATATGTTTAACCGATTTGCATACTTGTGCATATTTTGCGTCACTTCAGGAGAAAAACATACACAACTGCATAAGTGAAATCACTTTACAGACTTATAATTGAAATAAGGGGCCACGGTGGCTCAGTGGAAGAGCGTTCACCTCTGGTGCGTGGGGTCCCTCGTTCGATCCCAGCTCGCGCCAGTGGGCCGTCTGTCGGACAACATCGTGTGCGTAGGTTTTTTCGGGGTTCTCCCATTTCCTCCTACTTTCTCCATTTCACCATTTCAGTCATTACTCATCATCACCGTCTCTCTTAGCTTCGGTGTATAAACGTGGCACGTTAAACTAAATATTTCATTTCATAATTGAAATAAATAGACAATTTCAAAAGATTATACAGATTACAGAAGATTACTTTAATTCAAGTAGTTTATTGCATCCGAAGTACAGCGTCCTAATTTAAATTGCTTAGAAGTGAATAAAGATACTAATAATTTGTGTTCACTCTGGCTGTGAACCATTTATTTTATATTTTTGGCTTAAACCAATTAGATTTTTTAAAAATTTAAACCATCTTGGTTTACACCAACCAACTCTGATAGATAATAATCAAAAATACACACAGCTAGTTTTGTGACTGCTTCCTTGAGTTAGTTACGTTTTAATTATATTCGTTTCGTGCCTATTCATTATTCAGGGACTTACATATCCAGATAGTTTTGTGACCTCTGGCGTAGGGTAGTTACGGTTAGGTTATGCTCGTATTGGGCTGTTGCGTTTTGGGCTACCAGATAGAGATTTCACTTCCGAACCATAGTGCAGTCCAACTCTAAATGCAGTAAGATGTATTATTTCTACACTGCTTCTTACCGGGACACTAGCTCTTGTATACGGATCTTGAACAATCTTCCTGTACTTTACTGGAGTTCCATTTTCCTTTCATATACCTCCAAACTTCCTGACTTGGTACTCTGTCTTACGTCTTTGCCCATTCAGTAAATACTGCATCCTTATTGCTTTCCCTGACGCTTTTCCATTGTTTGCTTTAATAAGATTGCATCTACGGGCGTCGTTAGCGTGACGGGGACATGCCCCCCCCCCATAATTTTCTGTGTCGTGTATAAAGTTACCAGCTGGTCAGTATTTTATTTTTTTTATTATTATTTGCACTGCATGAGTTAGGTTATATCATTAATTTATTTCGATAAAATTAAACCAAATCATAGTATGTAATTAGAAAATAACTTGCACATGTGAGATATATCATGTGTTCTCCCCCTAATATTTAAGAGCTAATGACGCCACTGATTGTATCAAATGTACTCATCTGTGGCATAGATTCATCTGTTGTTTTTCTATTTAATTTCCTTTCTAAATCTTCATCGTCCAAGTGTTTATTGTATGTGGCATAATCTTGATTCCTCGGTAATTTTCACAATTTTGTACATCTTCCTTCTCTTTGTATATAGATACAGTATTACTCTCTCTCTCTCTCTCTCTCTCTCTCCACTGACTTGGCATTTTTCTCTTGTCTGTAAACTGTTTTCATTAGATCCCATAGTATCCGGTAGGACAACTTCTGGTCCTAAGCACCCATGTTTTAGCTTGTAGTTGCTTTCCCTGTCTTCATTTTCTTTAAAGCATATTCTACCTCTTCTCAGCTTATTTCTGAGATCACAATACCTGTAACTCCCAAGATTTGGTGTTCCATTACAAAAGACCTGTCTTTGGTTTTCTTAATTTAGCAGCTGTTTCTTTGTTGATTCTTCTCCATCAACATACAGGGCATAACTGCGGTACATGAAGCTAGATTTTTATACTTCATTCCTGGTTACTCAATTAAAGATATTTTTGGAATAGTAATTATGCTTTCCTCGTTAGCATTGACAGACCCTTCATTCCATTCACATATTGAAGTCATCAAAAGTAAGATTTTCCGAAAGACCAAACAAATGAAGAAATAATATCAAGAGAAAAGACACAGAACAGTACCTGCTTAGTTCTACTTTGCCTCTTCGAAATTTGAATTTCGGAGTTTGGAATTTGCTAACGTGTTAATAGGTGTGTAACGTGATAATAATTCTGTGTACATGACTTACAGGAAGCGTCCGATCTTCAAACAGAGTTAGAAAGGCATCATCTAAAGATGCAGCGCTTTGGATGTAGTGTGCAGCCCATGCCCGTCGTTGTCGCTTCAAACATAGATGAACCTCAAGCCTTCTACGTGAGTATTGAGGATAATCTCTACAGAGTTGAAACTCCACTGAAAGCAATCGATAGCACATTCAAGTCTTTCAAGTACTGGATGCAGAATATCCGAAGGAATCGGAACAGGTGTGGACATTTGTGCAGAAACATATGTACAAAATTGAAAATGACTGCGACAAGAATTTTCCTTCAGTGAACACGCTTATCTCTGAAATATCAAAGATCTAGCACCGTGTAATGGCGGGAAAGGTTGTTTTCCGTTAATCATTTAGTTTGTAAAATAGTTTTTTCATGTATATACGTTCTTTTTAGTTTGTAAGAAGATGCCTAAGTGTTTTGTTTGTCATAGTGACTTAAGAACGAGTCAGTCTCTGTTACTTCATTTAAAATTTTGTCACAAATTAGGTGCCATGAGCCCCTTTCGTTGTGGGGAATCATTGTGTGGACGCGAATTTGATAACGCCAATTCATTACGCAAACACTTGCTGAAACACGAAAGAACAAGTACGGGTGGTGATGGGAACCAGCCTTTTCGTGGATACCAAAATGAGGTGTGTCACATCAATGTTGAGAGACAGTTGTCTGATAATGGTGATATACCAATTGAAACTTCTGTGGAAAGCTTTTCTCTTGAAGATTACCGTGAGGCTGTAAAGGAGGAAGCCCTTCTTTTTATTACTAAACTGTATAGTCAATGTAACTTAACCAGAACTCATATACAAAACCTTTGCGACTGGGTACACGGGTTTATGGGCGGTAGTGTGATGCAACTGCTAAGAGAGAAAATTTTACAAACGCTTCGAGGAAATCATGTTGATGATAATACAGTAACTGAAGTAATGAACATGTTTAGTATAATGTCCAGTCCATTTTATAGCTTGGAAACCGAATATAGGCGATTTGGCATGTTAGAGACAATGGGTTTGATAAAACCAATTGATTATGTTATTGGACAGAAATTATCTTCAAAGAGAAACAAAGGCGAGGTTTCGGTGGAAACATTACAAGTGCTTGGAAAGTTTGTGCCTATGCGAAAAATGCTTAAACGATTTTTGGAGTTACCGAATGTTCTGTCAACGTTACTCCACTTCAAGAACAGTGCAGATCAAGAGACTGAAGTACTTTTCAGTAGTGTGCAAGGACTGCATTGGAGAAACGAGGTAACGGTTTCTGATGATCGTTTGATATTACCTTTATTTCCTTACTTTGACGATTATGAAATTAACAATCCTTTAAGTGGGCATGCTGGTACAAAAAAGATAGGGGTAGTTTATTATACAATTGCATGTATTCCACCGGAGTTTTTCGCGAAACTAGAGAACATATTTCTCGCCTTACTCTTTCATTCAAATGATAGAAAAACTTTCGGTAATAAAACAACCTTTTCAATTCTTATTGAAGAGTTGCGTTTCCTAGAAGGTATATGTGTAATGTATAATGGTTCAGAAGTACAGATTTATTTTAAGTTGTGTGCTATTACAGGTGACAATCTTGGATTGAATTCCGTTCTTGGCTTTACAGAGTCATTTTCTGCTAAGTACCCTTGCAGGTTTTGCCTTACATCAAAAACAGATTTACAGGCGCAGTCAAGAGAAAACATCCGGAATTTGCGGGACGTTGAGAATTATGAACTACATGTAATTCTCGGAGATGCTTCACAGACAGGAGTAAAAGAGAATAGCACTTGGAACATGTTGCCGAGTTTTCATGTTACCAAAAATTACAGTGTGGACGTGATGCATGATCTTTTGGAAGGGGTGGGGAACTATGATATGATGCATATTTTGAAGTACTACATCAACGAAACACGTCTTTTCACAATGGATATTTTAAACAGTAGGATTTCGGCCTTTGCAAGCATGCCAGATGACGTAAATAAGCCGGCACCTTTATCTTCTGAAAATCTTGAAAAGAATAAATTAAATTTGTCTGCTGCTGAAATGTTATTTCTCATAAGGTACTTTGGTTTGATAATGGGTGACTTAATCCCCGAGGAAAATATCGTTTGGAAATTTTATATTCTGCTAAGAGAAATAACAGTCATATTAACATCAAAAGTTATTCACGTAAACACTTCTGAATTACTTTGTACATTAATTGAAGAACATCATGAGATATACAAATCTTTTTTTCAGGATACATTAAAACGTAAGCATCATCATATGGTTCACTATCCACGTTTAATGCGACATATAGGACCACTTGTTTTCACATGGTGTATGAGGTATGAATCCAAACACCAACCGTCCAAGATTGCTGCCCGTATTGCTTATTGTCGAAAGAATGTTCTAGAAACTATAGGTTTGAAACACCAATTGCAGATATGTTATAGGTTCTTTCAGAAAAACAGTTTTCATATTCAACAAGAAATTGGACCTGGAGCAAAGATATACCTTTCACAAGATCAGAATTTTCCGTTGTTTTCAATGTGTTTACCTCCTTCGTTGTTGAAACTTTGTCGGTCAGTAGCTTGGTGCATATACAACGGATTTGTGTTCAAGTGTTGCATGGTAGCGTTCGAAATTCATGAAGATGGTTTAAACTTTTATAATATATAAAAAAAAATGTTAGACGAAGAGTCGCACATTTTCCTTCTATGTAAGAAAATGAAAACAGTTGGCTATGACGGTCACTACTGTGCATATCATTTGTCTTTCACGCAAGAGTGGATCTGCATACCAGTAAATTTGAATTTTGCAGGGCCTCCTACGTATTATAAGATAATTGATAATGACAACATATATGTTTCTGTTTCGGTATGATTTTGTGTTGCATGTGGGGCAGTGTTTTCTAACATAATCGTAATAGGGCTCGAGCATAAGAAAATGTTTCCTAATCCATGTGATTTTCAGTCAAACAATATTATATCCACTAGCAAAGCATTTGCAATGAAGCATACATTCCTGTACTACTAGATGTTTTGCCTGCATGATCCTATGGCCACCGAAGTAGGAACTAAACTTTTAAAAAACATGGTTCTATGTAAATTTTATACAGATTTTTTGTTCGGAATAGAAAAAGGTTACATATCGAGTGTAAGGAAAAGATCGCACAGCTTGGACAGAATCTGACTCTAAAGCTGAAATGAAACGAAAATGTCTTACGATATTTTGACCTCCGAGGTTCCCTTTTGAAGTGACAGACGGGTAAAATTTGGACTATGAGGTAACACCTTGCGGTACTCTGTAGAAACACGTGATATCGGCTTTGGAGTTTAGTTTAAACTTCTTCGTTATCTAAGGTTTTTTAAATCAGTTTTTTTTTATTTTAACAACAAAATGGCTAGATTTGAAACGGCATGTTTTGTCATGATCTGGGCACAAAAAGCTTCCTTTTGTACGACATTTATTCAATTTGACATTTTAAATGTACGTTTTCATCTCTTCACATTTTCCCGCCACATTTCAGACCTTTTGCTGCATCCGATATTCCATACTTTTATTTTTAAAAAAAGAAGAAGAAAAAAAAAAGAAAAATGACAAAGAGCTTTGAAGTTAGGTACCTTCGTTTGAAGTACGGCACTTTCCTCTACTCCACGATAAACACCATTCCAAAGTCGCTGCTATCAAGTCTTGTTACCGACAACCCGTGCGATATTGCCATATCGACCAAACTTTACCGGTCTCTCCCTTCCAAAAGGGGGCCTTAAAGGACAACTTTATAAAGACACTTTCGTATCGTTTTAGCTGTAGAATCAAGTCTGTCTGCCTGTACTACCTTTTCCTTACACCCGATATATATAAAACCGCTTTGGAAAAGGAATCCGTGTACCCAGTCGCAAAAGTTTGTATGGGTTCTGGTTCCTTTATAAGAATGTAACTTGGATTTGCTAATGAAAAGGATTTAGTGTTACCGAAATGGGTTTAAAACAAAAGTTAAACAATATTGCGTGAAAGGAAGGTAAATCGTTGTCTGCCATCTTAAATTCTAAGTATTTTTTTTAATTGGGAAGGATGTCATGTGACACTAAGTTTAAACTACTAAAAAGATATTTATGAAAGCAGTTTTTAATGGGTTTCTGCAATTCTAATATAAATGTGTCAAAGTCAAGAACCGTATCTTGGGAAGGTGTCCGTCTTAAGAAAAAACATATGATGCCATTAAATTCCGATTAATATTATATGGTAGTATGATGTGTCGTACGTCGAAAAGAATAGCTTTTATTGATTGCAAATACATTGCTAGTGGTCATAATATTTCTTCATTCAAAATCTCACTGAATTACATAAACCATTTACTATAACCTTTACTGAGATCAAACTATACTTTGTTCTAATTTAGAGTTGAAAATATGCTGTTGGACGTAAGATTGAATCTAGGA
Source organism: Thermobia domestica (assembly GCF_964235325.1). NCBI lineage: Eukaryota > Metazoa > Arthropoda > Insecta > Zygentoma > Lepismatidae > Thermobia > Thermobia domestica. The sequence continues at coordinate 241,353,278 of NC_137460.1, read as the reverse complement.
CGTCAGCCTGACGATTCTTGTTCTGATCCTTGGTGCACTAACAAAATTTTCACTCCTTAAAATGTAGATACTTGCAGGAGCTGCCCCAATTTCTTTGTTATACATTTTGTCTCCTCATTTTATTTTAAACTTATAAAAATAAGGAAAGGTTCTAGGAGAAATCGAATACTACGAGGAAGTATTAAGGAATGAAAACCACAGGCGTGACGTCGCGAAAATCAAATGCCATTAACTCTTAAAAAGAGATAGGTACGGAAACATGTAGCGAACCTATGATAGAACATGAATCAGTAGATATTCTTTCGTATTGTAACGTTTATATTATGTGTTACGAAACGTTACGCTAACGATGGTTCTAATTATTGTCCCTTGTATTTAAGTATTTTATTTGTCCTTGTGCCTTTTCTTACAAGTCTTATTACTGCTTAGCAAACACTTTCGTATTATTGTTAGATGCAAATAATGCATATTGTACCAAGAAAATAATTTCAGAAAATGTAAAATAATAATAATTACTTCTAACGGAAATATTCGTCGTGAAATTGTGTCGTTTGTAATCCAGTCTGTGTGGGCATCTAATGTAAATTTTTGTTTGCGTTTATCATGTTAAATAATGTCATGTGTATGATGGGGTACCCAGTTTCCGCAGTGTCTGTACAGTAAAATTCCGGCAGATGGCTCCTCGTGCATCACTTGGTGGTCAATGCTTAAGCGACTTTGTGCTAGAAGATCACGTTTAATTTTTGCATATATTTCCACTCGTGTGTTTCGTGATGGCAGTTTCGCTTGAGTGTTGTATACTGTTCAATCCTCGGCCCTTGAAGTTGATTTCCATTCTGAAGAAGAATAAAATGTTACACGGTGCAGAGTTGGGTAAATCCGATGGAAAGTTAGTAGTATAATTTTTTTCACAGTCTTTACAGCAAGTCTCTACACAGCCTTTACAGTAATCCTCCCATGTTCTCTTCGTGGTACAAAATCCTATGCCGATTGACGGGTATCCTGAACGGACATTATTTTCAACCGATGTTCTGTCACTTTTAACATGCTCTTACGTTTGACCATGGCCTAAAGCATGTTTTCCAAATGTTGACTTCAACATTTCATGTGTTTCTGAAGCAGATTTTCTAGCTTTACTTAGTTTCATAAATATCGTCACCTTCAATTTCGCTGTTACTCAGCGCATAACTGGGGGAAGATACGCTTAAAAACTAAATGCGACCTCCTAGGACAAAGCCGCTTAGGGCACTGACTCACAAAGGATGTACGAGGAATTGCTTGGTGGAGTTTAATCATTCTAGCTTAAACTTCACGAGCTGCAAAACTATTCTGAAAACTTTTCAGTACTCCGTTATATACGGTACACTTTAGAAAGAAAGAAAAAAAATTGAGAGATTAAATGACATTAGAAATACGCACTACCAACTCCAAAAAGCTTTTTGAAAAATAAGTAATAATAAAATGATAAGGAAAATTCAGTTGACATAGCGAAACACTAATTCAGTTCAATCTTCTAAGCTTTATTTTATGCATGTTTCCGTATTATTTATCAAACGTAGGAAGAAACACATTTATTATGATGTAGGTATTGACACTAAAAAACTACATGGTAGTTACAAAATTTTCCATTTAAAAAAAGCACTCTTGTAACATGTTTTGTATTTTTTTCATATTATTTACATTTTTAATGGAAACGGTTACCAAGTTTCAAAAGAATTGTGTATATTTGTTAAGTTGTACTCATTTTTTTTTCTTCTTGGTTTTCTGTCTAAGATAAAACTTAGCAGTTTTGGTTGAAAAATTATTTATTGTATCAGTATTAGGAATGTGAAAAATAAATTAAAAATAAGTGCAATATGATCTTACAACAATAAAACATTAGTGTTAAATTCATTAATAATAAAACGAATCAGCCATAAATCGTAATATAATATATTCATTATCAGTAAAACAGTAAGTCTGCGTCTAATGGAATAATACATATATATATTTGTTTTCTTCTGATTCCTGTTCTGTGTGAATCAGTTTTAGCACAAATACTTGCCACTAAATTTTCAAGTTTGAATTTAGAATGTGAAATGAATCAGCATTTAATTTCATTTGATATTCATTTACATGCTCCTTACTAGAATCAATATATTTCTTGCTTGTATGCATACCGAAGTCGTAAGGAAATGAACTTTGGAACACTAACTCCTCTACTATGATTGACAAAGTTGATGTACCATATTCCGCTCAAGGAAGTTAAACTTTCAAATTTGAATATTTCATAATTTTGTGTTGAAACGTAACGGATATGGTGGAGGCGGATTGTCCTGCCAAGAACGTTTTTCTTTGTAGTTTTAAGGACTTTTCGAGGACCAGGGTGTTCAAAGTTCATTTTCCTGCGAATTCGAGTTCTGAATCACCGTGTATATATGTGTATTGTATTAAGTGAATCTTGATTCATCAAAACTTCTAGTTTATGTAATTGGGGTAATTCTTAGTATCCAAATTAGAATTATATCTTGTCTAACAGTCTGGTTGTACACCTGACAGCATCTTCAAATAGAGAAAAATAGGATGGGAAAAGAATGGATTACAAAATTGAATACTTCGAGTTCTTCTCAATTTCCTTACCCACTATTTGCCATCTTATTTCCTCTCTCTGAACATGGTGTCAGATGTACACTGAAACTGTAAGATGAAAAATAATTCTAATTTGGACACATCATCAATATGTGTCTTCCGTGTTCAGTTACTTGGAATAACTGTTATTTAGTAACATCCACATTTTATAAAATGCGTGTAAAAATATTAAGAAAGAAATGTAAATCAAAAGTATGTTAATATAATAATATATGTGTGGTTTACTATTTTTTTAAACTGTGTATTTTCATTGCATTGATTAAAAGATTTATATACTTTCATAACTGCATTATTGTAAAGTTCCTTTTTTGGTATTACTGTGCTGCATTTCTAATTTTTCTGTAATGTATACTTGATTAAAGGAAAATAAAAGTAGTTGTTATAAATGCTGTGTAATTTCTGATCTACATTGCATACCACCTCAGTTCCATTGTTATAGAAACAACACTGCATGGTTACGATAGCTATAAACACACCACCTTGATTCTGCTTCATATCAAACTTCACAGAAGATAAGACAAAAGTATTATTAGAAACATTTCCATTAACCATTTAAAGAAGTATTGAAATGGTTACTGGAACTGTTTCTAATAATACCTTTGTCTTATCTTCTGTGAAGTTTAATATGAAGCAGAATCAAGTTGGTGTGTTTATGCGTGTTGTTTCTATAACAATTCCGAAATTGTTCCACACACACTATGCTAGATTGTTCTGTCAACAATCTAACATGGTAACAGCAAACATACTTTATCTTCAATATTACAATACGGCATGGCTACCATAGCAATATAATATGCTTATAGTACCTATGCAGGTTGTTTCATCTACCATCTTACATGGCTGCTTCAACAAGACGTTCTTGTTCACATAGCCATACCGTATTGTAGATATAGTCATATAATATTGCAACTACAGCAATATAGTATGGTTACATCAAGTATAAAATTTGGTGCACCTACCCTGCTATATGGTTGTCTCAATACGACAGTATTGTTAAAATAGCCATACGGTATTGTAGGTACTGTAATTTAGTCTTGCAAATACAACAATATATAATGGTTACAATGACTATACGGTATGGTTGTCCACCTGTTGTCCAACCATCTAGTATCTTTGCAATACCTATACGGTATAGTATTCGAACGAATATGGTATTGTAGGCAGAGCATTAAAGGTATAGTTGGAATGTAGCTGTACTGTAATCTGCATGGTAATATTGACTATTAACTCCGATTATAGTTAAATTTACAATACAGAAATATGGTACTATTGCACATATGTATGGTAACAATAACCCGGATTTAATACCCATACCTGTATGATATTACTGGCCATAAACATAGCTGTCCCTATATAAGCAATACTATTCTGGTATTATTAACCATTTAATGGTTATGCCAACTATACCATTTTTTAGGGTGAACAAGTGTGTGCGTGTACATCGGGAGTCCCTTGAAAAAGAACAGTAATTGATTCACATGTTGGCTTCTCTATTCAAAAAAAAAAAAAAAAAAAAAAATCCGGTTATAACTTGAAAGTCCCTCGTAGTTTATACACAGATTTTTTTTATCTGTTTGTCACATGTATTCAAATAGATTACCGTCTACCTATTTTAGTACCCTTGCTCACTACAGAACATTTTAATTTAGTCCTGTAACTGGATGTAGGCTATGTAATAAAATGTGCTTTGGAACAAAGATAGTATAAACTTGAGAAGTACCTGCAGAACTGGTTTCCAGCATCAGTGTGTCCATAAAGTTGCGCAACCCAAAGTTTGCGTATATCTTTTGATTTAAGAATGATAAAAACCTGAGACTTGAAACAAATGTAAGCATGACCTAGATATTTTTGAGGTCATGGCCAAAATACTCTTACTATTGATGACCGATACCTTCGTATTGTTAAATCCTGCCCACTAGCTCTGTTACATCGCTCCCGCCGAGCACGTCAAGTGTTATCTGGATATATATAGTGTGGTGTGCTCCAGTGACTAGTCTTTCATATCCTGTAGCTTTTGCTGTGATACATCGCAAGTTTCTACAATTTGTGACTACTGTACGATCACAACCACAATCGATTTGGGTTGATTCGACCTGTTCCGCTCAGTGCCATGTCGATGTTACCCCTACATCCATTGCGGTTGTAGATCAAGATGGCTCCATTGTCATGCAACGGACAGCATTCAACGAACTTCCCATCTTTGTAACTGAATTCTTAGCTGCTGCTTTTGCAGCACTTTTGTATTTTCCTAAACGTGTTCACATTTTCTCAGATAATATGGCACTTGTTAACTGTTTTCAGAGAAAAATTTGTCGAGTCTTCTATCTGTTACCAATTGCACATGTTGTATTTCTCTTAGCTAACTATGTAATTTCACATGTTGTGTCCGAAAAGAATAAAGCAGATGGGGTCTCACGCGCCTTGGGCGCGATCCTACAATTACCCTCAGCCAATCAGAGAGCTCCACCTGGGTGACAGGTTACCAAAACCTGAGAGCCAGTTGGGAGCAGCTCAGTTGGAGCAAGTTGAGGGTGATGGTAGGGTCGTGCTAGATGGGCGCGTGGGATTTCCGATTGATTTTTAATCAGCGTGAATCCGCGCAGTAGTCGTTGAGCCCATCTCCGGCCTACCGGTCACCTGTTCTCTATTCGCTTGCTTCCGCAACCAGCAACATTACTTCGCATACGTGTAAGTGTCGGGGACGTCGGGTGGCAGCAGACTCTCCTGTTCACATCACTATACCGTATAATGCGTCTCGTGTACCGTCACCAAGTGTTACACTAGAGCAGGAATAATACGCTCAAGATTTTTCGGCAGTGTTAGTCTCTCCTGCTAGTGACTTTGGATCCCTGTGCAGTGCAGCGTCTCTCATACGTCCTTCTCCTGTGATATGTACCACGAAAGGAGGCCAGTTGAAGGCTAGTGCCAGTGCTTCTCGAGTAGATAGTGTTAGCGACGCTGAATTAAATTTAACATCTGTTGTTTTTGGTTGAGTTACTGTTCAGTAGCGTAGCGTACTCTAGTAACCTACCCGGAAAAAATAGAATACGATGTAGGTTCAAACAGAAGAAGAGGATATATTGAGTAGTGTGTTTTTCAATTAATTGTTTTAGTTTATGTTTCTTTTCTTTCTGTGTGAAAGTATTTAAATAATGTAATCCATATAACAAGAGGTAAAATACTAGTTAAACTTGTCAATTTTGTACCCATGTAACAACGAACCCTTCCCGTTAATCTTTAGAACTCATGTCTTGTCTTATACTTCTACCCTATTACAATCCAATAATTTAATATTTAAAGCAAAATTACAACATGTAGCAACCGACATCAATTGGACAGGTTATCAAACCATAATACAGGACAATTTACCTCAATTGAATAAAGAACTCAACATTTTAAAAATAAATAAATTAACTTCTACGACCTTGAACTTTAATAATAAACACAATAGGAACAGGATTGCCAATCAAAACAAACGGTCACCTTGTAAATCCATATGGGGGAATCTTGAAAGTCAAAAATGTATCAATAAATGTATTTCTGCTTTACGATCGTTCCTAACAACCAGGTCTTACTCTGTTTTTTCTATTATCAACAACAGAAAGCAAAATCCAAAATTATAATTAACAAAACAAAACGCCAGTGTTGGCAAAAATATTGTAATTCTCTCTCGGAGCGAACAACCTCCTACAAAATTTAGAACGTTTGTAAAAAGTAAAAAAAACTATAACTCAGTCAGCGAAGACCCTTTAATATCTTACAACCTACCTTGGATTGAGATTTTTCATCATAAATTAAGGCCATGCTGAGTAAATAATGATCGCGCACTCATGGGACCTTATTTATTCAGTAATCCTAATCCAGAACTGGATAAGGACTTTACGATGATAGAATTGGAAATTGTACTTTAAAAAAAATATTCATAAAAATACATACCCAGGCATGAATGGCATTGTATATTCACATTACTAACATCTTCCACCTTCTGGTCTTCAAATTTTACTTAATTATTTCAACCACATTTGGAACTCTGGAAAAATACTAATAATATCAATACCAAAATGTGAACAATCAACTACCACGTCTAACAACTTTCGCCCGATCGCTTTACTCTTCTGTGCTATGAAAATTTTTGAAAATCTGCTACTAAACCGTCTTATGTGGTTTCTGGGACATTTTCAAATGCTTTCATTCAATGTAACAGAATTCAGGAAAAACTTCTTGACTTATGATACGTCCGCGCTCCTTCGTTCGGACATATTCAAAACCTTCTTCACAAGAAGTGCTCTTTTGATTGCATCCCTAGATATCCGAGGCGCTTATGCTATCGTTGTTCTTGATATTCTGGTAGAAAAAAATGCATAAATTAAAAATTCCAGGCAAAATGATGCAAATAATACACAACTCCTTAATCAATAGGAAATTCTACATTAAATTGAAGCACTCATATTCATCTCCTAGGGAAAGTACATTGGGCCTTCTTCAACTAAGTTAAGTCCGATACTATTCAATATTTACATTTCTGATTTACTAAATATTAAATGGACTTATTGGGCTCGCCGATGATGTTTTAATAAGTACTCAAGCTTTTAATATCAGACAACGTCTTCAAATTCTAGAACATAATCTATACAAAATTAACAGATAGATGCTCCAACATGCACTAGACTTAAATTGGACCAAAACCAAAATCATCATCGTCATTAGGAAAAGAAATATATCACATCACAATCAATATATTCACTTTCAAAAAAGTCAAGATTACATCAGTTAACACAATTAAATATTTAGGCATGTTCTTGGAACGGAAATTAAATTGGAACAATCACATGCAGCATTTATTGCAGAAATCTACCAAATATTTGAATTTACTAAAATGCCTCTCATCCACAAAAATGAGGAGTAAATCCGTTTACTTTGACTACAATCATCAAACAAGGTTATGTGTCTAAAATATCTTAAGGAAGCATTTTCTACAATAGTATCAACTCCCATTATCTCAAATTGGAAGAAACTATATAACTTAGCAAAAGCAATCTTTTCTCAGCCTTCATTTTGTCCTCAGTGGGCCTTATTAAGGGAAGCCGGTTGTGGTCCTCTGCAGGTCAAGTTTTCTAAACTTGCTCACCAGTTTATTATAAACGCTTTTGGAAAAACAAATTCTCCCATTATTAGCAAACTTCAGCGGCTAGAAATACTTTTACAAAACAGGAGAACTCCATACATTAAGAATAGACCACGGTTCATCCAAGCTTATATTAATCTCAAAGGAGAAAGCTGTTATATACTGAAAGTACCTTCCTTATCATGTTTTGTCTGGGACTACTATACCAACCTGACGCAAATGAAATCAATTATATCAACCTATATCAATATCTCCCATGAAGAGTTGAGACAATCTGTTTATCAAAACATATGGAGAGCTACCATTAAACAATTTGAAGAGTACACTACCTTTATTTTCACCAATGCCTCAAAATACCCTAACGCCACGGTTGGCGCAGCGATATATATTCCTGAAATATCGTTAACTTTGAAATACAAACTTCCGAAATTCATGTCCGTATATGAGGGTGAAGCGTTTGCCATACGACAAGCTTTATTGTTTATTAAACGAAACAAAATATTCAAAACGATGATCTGTTCAGATTCTTTGAGTGTACTTTCTTCTCTGAATTCAACGCATTCTTGGCTTATTCTTAATATTAAACATCTCTTTCTCACTTTGACGAAAAGTAAATATGAAATCTGTTTCGCATTCAGCAAAGCGCATGTTACTCTTGATCCAAACAGCGCTATCATTGATGCTGCAGCTAAAAGTGCATGTCATGAGGAACGATCTGTCGCTATTAAATTAGCTCCACATAAGTTCAAGCACATGATTTCAGAAAGGTATAAAACAGATTTTATCACCTGGCGAGCAAGAAGTGCAGTTCTTCCAGGAAAATTTTATTGGGATATTGCTGACACTTTTCGAGATTCTCCACGCAAGCACATAGTAACCTGGCCCAAAAGTGAAATCATTCTCTATTACCGACCACTGATTGATACTGCCTTAACTCCAACAAAATTATTTCGAATTAAAAAGAGAGAAACGTACCACTGCTGGTGTGACAAAGGAGTAGGAACTTTCAATCATCTCATGTTTGAATGCGATCTTCTACATTAACACTAGAAGGACCAAGGTTTTTCTTATACTAGAAGGACCAAAGGGGTCATATTGACCCCTACTAAGTTTTAATAAATAAATATTAATGCAACTTGCTTAAATGAATATTTATTGAAATTAAAGGAATTTTGAATCATATGCATAACTAAAGAAACTATTTTTCTTGAATAGAGAGACACAATTTTTATTATTTCTGAAAATATGAATGTTCATTTTTTTTTGGAATGAAACAGCTTGAAACAACTATCTGGCTGGAATTGTAATTTTAGTACAGGAGCAATGAAACGGTCATATTATTGAGTTTTCTACCTGAAAACAACATATATGTGCCATCACGAATCCCGTATCTTTATTCAGGGCAGATGGAGCAGACAACATATTTCTTGACACAGGCAAACTTCTTACAGCGAAACCACATGTCTTGTGTTTCATTGCCCTCACATTTTCCTATCTGACACTTCTTTCGTTTCTTGGTTGGGATCGAACCTGGCAACTCTTCAGAATTTAGCTCGTTCCGCACCCGTTTCTGTTTTGTCGCTTCCCAAAGTTTTCCCGCTAATTTGAGAATGAATGTATGTCGAGAGATTTTCGTCCCTGCAGCACATTTGTACAAAACATGGGCATTGATGGCGGCCAAATCCAGCACTTTGTAGAATAGCTGCACAGGTCATCTCCTGCTTGCTGCCTTAGTTTGTTGTAAAACAATATTGTTTCTGGTTTCTTTTTCTTCTCATCTTTCATAACACGTACATCTGAATGAAGACTGCTCAACAGAAGGACGTTTTTGTTTTTCTTACAGTGATACGATGTGAGTGTGATGTCATCGACCGTTTTGAGTACTTTTGTGCTATACAGTTCATTCCTAATAGAGCGAACTGATGCTGGTACTTCCCTTCTATTGCTTCGTAAAGTACAAAGCATGCTTATTTTCATATTTCGCAATTCTCTTGCAAGGTGTAACGACGTAAAGAAATTATCACAGGTCACATGAAGTCCGGAGTTTTTGAAAGGTTTTACAAGCTGCAAAACTACGTGTTCCGCCAGTGGAATGTTTGCTGGTCTCTGTTCATCTTTTCCTAAGTAAGGAAAACTGTTCACTATATATTTGGTTTTCACCTCAACTAACATCCAAAATCTCACACCATACTTATCTGGTTTGTTATCCATAAACTGTATAAATCTACACCTCGTTTTCATCGGAAATGGCTGTTCGTCAACAGTGCAAAAGACATCCGGGTTGTAACACTTTTGCGAATTTTCAATAAACCTATACCATGTTTGAGAAAACAGACAAATTTGTCAGTCTTGTGTCTGTCATCCCTGGTGGACTTCAAGTCAAATCGTAAAAATCGCATAATTTCCATAAACCTCTTCCTTGGCATCACGTTTCCATAGTAATTTGAGCCTCACTTCTTAGACCAGAGGCACTTTATACTTATTCCTCTCATGCCCATTGCACCACGTATGTACAATAGTCCTACAAAGGCATCTAATTCATCAAGAGAAATCGACCAGTTTGGATCTTTTAGTACGGTACGAGCTTCTGTTTCAGTACATTTTTATATGTATCATCATCCCATCATCAATAATTAGTCTAAAAACACTCACCTCAGTATCTTCTACGTTACGCATGGCATAAGGTGTAAGACCTACCCTGTAATGCACTACATTGTTTCTTGATTCTACCAGACCCTGCAGAACTGTCATCCATCACTGTCCATATTGTCTGATCAGAAGCAACTTCGTCATTGGGAATTTGGTTGGACCTTTCTTCTTCACTTGAAATATCACTAAAATCACTTTCACCACCAGAACTTGTATGTTCATCGGCTACACTGTTCTCTTCAGAAGCACTATCGTCCTCAGTTTCAGTTAGAATCCACTGTTCATCTTCACCACCCGAGTTCATCGCATCAGCGTTTTGTAAATCGTCCAGGATTTCCTGAGGTGTGAGTCCTTTTCTGCCACACGACGCCATAATATTATATTGCAATACCACTGAAAAAAAGAATACCCACTACTCCACTACGTATAATCTAAACACAGCACATTTCTTACTTCACAGAACATCGTCGTACAAAACACACGGTACGCAAGAAAAAAGTCATAAAATAGCAGCGACAGAAAATATTTAAACTATTCATTCATATAACTTTGTTTAAAACGCTAGGGGTCAAATTGACCCCTTTGGTCCTTCTAGGTAGAACTTAAGTTTTCGGGAAAATTAAAAATAATTGCCTATAGATATTTCAGTTATGGAAATGTTATAACAAACGAGTAAAAGTGACGCCATATCTTGGTCATCAGATAATTATTCTTAAAACTACAATAATTTAAATTCCGTCAGGGGTCAAAATGACCCCTTTGGTCCTTCTAGTGTTAAAACAGAGACAATTTTCTTCAGTAATTACATAATCTTCCAGGATTTTCTCCTCTCTCATACAAAAATATTCTGGCTAGAAAAAATTGGAAATCTATTAAATTGCTAATATAATTTTTATTGTACTCAGCACGTAACTTATAAAATAATAATAATAATAATAATAATAATAATAATAATAATAATAATAATAATAATAAACTATTATCAACCAAAGGAAACTTAGCAGATTTTGTTTCACCTCAAAAAATAAATAATATTCCACATATGTCAATGTTATTACTGAATTATTCGGCGAAGGAGCCAAGGAAAAATACAACATAAAATTCATCTTTCTGTGTTTGTGTTCTAAGGAATTAATATTTTTTACTGATAAAACGTTCTTACTAACATCTCCAAACTTTACCAAGACAAGGATCAATTGATTTTCAACGATATAATCCTGTAAATAGTAAATCAACATCATACCCAATAGTTGACTCTTATTACTTCCGAGAAAGGAAAAAATGTAAAATAAAATTACCCACTAATCTTTATCTCTTTTCTGCATTTTAGCACATTAACTTAATGGTGGGTGCGAGTAAAGGATACACACCATTTACGGTGAAGAAGACAAGGACTTCCAGTTATGTCGGATTGCAGAGATATAACGCAGCTTTTACAGAAAACATTATGCGAAGTTATGTATTATCAATAAGTGCTAATTTTAAACAAAAGTGGAATCTAATTATAGACAATCGTAATCACATACCAGTGAGAATACTTATAACAAGTTATACTAATTGATAGTATAAAATTTCATAATAACCCAAGTGATCACCCGGAAAGCTCTGGAACTTACCATCACATTGGTGAGACTGGTCTTATTTTGTTTCTTGTCTTATTCCTAATGTATATTTTTAGAGTTAATTTATGCAGTGTTTGTTAAAGTGTTCATCCCAAACAACTTTTTGTTCCACATAGAAGATGTATGCTCAGTATTTTTATAGTTACTATTAAAAGAATAGATGAACAAATACTCAACAAAAAGGATGAAAAGGAAACCATACAGACTATGGATACAGATAACCATAGGGATCTATCATCGGAACAAAATCAAGATAACAATGAGGACGTAGAAATCACATCAAATATAAGTGAACATTTACATCCTCAAAAGCATAACAACAAAAGTACATATTACAAAAATAATAACATATATCCAAATAGAAAAAGTGAAACATAAAACTCATCATCTCGCACCATATTATGTATTGCTAAAATCTAACAATGAAGATATAGGATGCAAACATACGAGGGTAGGTTGAGGTAAGTTCTCAGCCTGCCCAAGTTCAAACAAAGCTAGATATAAAATGTATATACGTTTATGAGGCTCATAATTTGTGAAGCTACTGTGCAAAATTTGGTTTGACTAAACCATTTTTTGTTGTTTTTTTTCAGGTCCAAAGTGAGGATGTCAGCCCACATCCCAGAAATTAGTAAATTTGAACATCGTGCATTCATCAAGTACCTCTTCCTAAAGAAACTCTCGCCGAAGGAGATCCACAACGACCTTGTCACGACATTGGAGGACAAGACACCATCGTATGCCACTGTGAAGAAATGGACAGCGAACTTCAAACGTGGACAGTTTGGTCTGAACGATGATCGAAGGTGCGGCAGACCACTTTCAGTGAACTCTCCCGAGATGACTGAAGCCATTCACTGGATAATTCACGACAATCGCCGAATCCCGCTCAAACAGATAGAGGACACATTGGGCATTAGTCATGAACGGGTGTGGAAAGTTATCCATAAAGTCTTGGGTATAACGAATGTCGCGACAAAATGGATTACAAAACTTTTGAAAGCAGATCAGAGGTGTGAACGGGTGGAGGTAAGTAAAGCAGCTCTGTCCCAATTTCAAGGGGATAAGGCTAACTTTTTGCAACGGCTGGTAACGGTGGACGAAACCTGGTTATATTTCTATGATCCCACGATGAAACAGTAATCGGCGGAATGGCGCAACAGTGGTTTTTCACGTCCGAAGAAGGCTAGGACAAGGGGAATATGGTGAATAAAAAATACCAAGCTTCGCTTCCTATCTACTTGTTTTCTTGGTTGGCTTGAGAACTTATCAACCCACTCTCGTATAATGAGTATAAGCAGAAATCTCAGGAATTGAAAAAATAAATAGTATAGGCAAAAGTTTGTTAAAATGCAATTTCGCTCAGGGAAAGAGGCAAATAATTTTTTAGATCACACTATTCTAACACAACATAATTGGGAGGCTTTTATTGCCTATCATGTGATATACTCAACTGGTGTAGTAAAAGGAGTGGATACAGATATTGAAATCAGTGACCTACTAAACGATATAAAATGTGAGTAACTGTAACATCAGCACGAAGAATTTACAGAAAAAATTGAACAAACGAACTACAACCCACATCCACGGTAATATTAACTTTCGATTCACAAGTCCTTCCCACAGATGTAAAACTTTATTACATCAAATGAACAGTACATACGTATATTCCTACAGTACGTCAGTGCATAAATGGTTGACCATAGGAGGGGCAAAAAGTCTGCCAAAAAAGTCTCTTTGCATAAAAACGCTGGAAACCACGCGCAGGATTTGTGCACTAATGCTTTACATTGTGTAAATTGTGGAAACAACCACGCTGCGAATTTTCCTCATTGTCCAGAAAGAGTACGACAACATAAATATCATGGAACTCATGGCTAAAGAAAGATTATCCTTTAACGAAGCAAACAATATGCTAGGGAGAAAAACTCAAGCAGAAACAAATACTACACAACCCAGGAGATTTTTTAAAATACCTTTTTGTATCCAAATGGATACCGAGGCCCAACACTTGGATACCCGGGCCCAGCAGTTTGGATACCCAGTGCACTTCATACATCTTCAAATTAATAGAAGAGTACTTGAACAATAAATGACTTCAATTACCGTAAATTTAAAATTACTTCAATATACTTTGGTTTTATGATTATATGTATTAGCTGTGTACTATATGTATGTGGATATGTTTAAAATTGGAGAGCTTGAAATTTCAGATATTTCTCTTTCCTTCATTTGTCTGCCTCGAGATGCTAGCACTTCTATTCTACTCTAATACAGAGAAAGTTAATTGACCGACTAAAGAAGAACAAAGGTTGAAGCCGAACTCTCAAATGTAACGGTCCAAATGAACTTCTTAAACTTTTTAACTCTTGCTTAAACTTCCTTGGTGTTCAATTGAACATAGAAGATGTCGGCATTCTCAGCTCCATTCCGGCTACTTTCTCCGCATCCTCATCACAGTCGATAATAAATGCTCGTCCATTAGTAGAAGCAATATTTGGAAAAGAAGAAGTGCAGACTTTTGCCTCAAATGTATGCGACAGCAGGCCAGGAATTGAAGAAGTACAATAACTAGTGGATAGTGCTGATACAGGAATGAAATATTATGTGGGACTGAGGAGAGTATTATCAGTCTCTTCTGGAATGTTGCACAAACTTCTTGCTGCCTTAATTGCAATATCGCCGCACAGCACGCCAGTTAAACGAGCTGTTTCACACTATAACCAGCTTCGAAGTATTCATCGTTTGTCGATGAGTGAAAACACTACTAATGATCCACTAATGATATCACAAAATGGAACTGGTACTGCAAACTATGTACCAAGACCGGCTGAAGCCGAGTTCTTGAAGCAAAAGGATAAACGAGAGAGCAGGCCTGATAGTCGTATCTATAACAGGAGTGTGAAGACGTTTCTCAGAGTTGAATAATGTTATATTCAAAATCAACATATTTATATCACATAGGTCTCTGTTGCGATGTGTTGTAAGTCAGTGCCCTTTATTTGGTGATAATAGATCATGTATCAATTGCCGTGACAGTAATACAGGTGTTAATACTCTTAGTGATATTAACGGTTCCGTCAAACCTATGATTACTAGACGGGAAACTTACTCAATTATATTCTAAGCATGTCAGAAACCAAACAATGCAGAACACATTCAGATGTAGAGTGTTAAAAAAAAAGAAAAAAAAAGCAGAAGAGCAATACGCTTTAAAGCACGTTAGAAACCAGTATGAAACAGATTCAGCTTTAAAGTGTGATAATAACAGCAAGAGTATAACCATTAACAAATAGCCAAAAGTGTTATAATAAGGTAAGAAACCAAATAATATGGAACAGGTTAAAATTTGAAGTGTGAAAATAATACTACAAGTTAACCAGTTACAAGTGGAATAACACGCTTTAAAATAGGAGAGAAACCAAATCAGTTAAAACAGATTGAGATTTAAATTGTAAAAATCTTAGCAGAAATGGAACCAACAAAAAGGCTTAATGCTATGATTTAAACTATTGATAAAATTGAAACCATAAAGATAAATTTTTGATTACATTGGTTCTTAAAAAATAAAGTATTGGTAATAATATACATACGTATATACATAAAGTGATTTCGTTAGGGAAATGTTTAGTCAAGTTCACGCGTTGTTATTTCCTTATATCCTGTGTAGTGTATTTTGTATCCTTTCCATAGAAACGGTTAGCAAAAGTCTGACAATACATCATTTTGTATGTAATTATTTCAAAATTGTACATTATACAAAAATGCACTTCAAAAAAATCTCTTGCGTTTGAATTTTGCTAAGTGTGTCAAGGGCCCTTTTGTGCCTGGATGGCCACTGGCGATTTCTTAAAAAATGCACTGACACAACCCCTAGGCAGGAATTCACCTCGCCTACCCCCTTTTCAATTAAATTTTAATTTCACGTCGCTCAACAAACTGTACTTATCAACAGTTTCATTAGAAGATATGTCTCCGTTAGTGATTCCACAACAAGAGAATTCTGACATTCCTCCAGAAAAAAAGAATGAATCAAAATACTCGTAACAACAGATTACCAAAAACAAACAGATACATATTCAGATTGTAATTCACCTGAACTATTATATCGGCAAACCTCACCACGATCTAATTCATTTACCTTGAATTATACCAAAAACTCAAATTCACAAAAAAGCCCAGAAGGACTTCATCAATATCTTCACACCTCAATACTAAAACCGGAAATAGTAGTAATGCAATTTTTGCTTGCATTAGAGGGATAAATTCTGAGACATTATTTGTTCGGATATAAATCGATATCAAATAGTAATTTTCTGCTACTTATCACCATTTTTGCTCCAGAGAGATTAATATTGAAACCGGAAGCTGTTGGTTTCTGTTTAGTCCTAACTTGTTGATTTAAATTGTTTAGATTTGTTTAAAGATGTTTGTTTAATGTAACTTGTTAGCTGTAGAAGAAGAAGAAGAAAGGGTAGGTGCTTATTGAAACTGTGCATAGCAGCAGTGGGTGAGTGAGCGCGTAGCCTATAGCTGCAACATCGTAGTGTTCAATGTGCATTTTATTTTAACTCGGGAATTGTAAGAAATATTAACAATATTATTAAACCGAATTATTAAAGAACGAACCAGCGTTTGTGTGATACAGTCCATCATAAAGATTTGGTCCTCCTACCCAGATGTTAATACGTGTTTATGTGTTTTATGTGACCTACGTGCTAGGACTTGTGTGTTAACAAGAAAAAAAAATGTGTGGGCGACAATGGAAGCTTACAATTCCCGAAATCGTGTTTTAAAAGGCAAGGTCACTCGTGCTGAAAACTGCATAAACAATATCACAGAACAGGAAGATATTAGTGTAGTTCAGGTCTACAAAAACAAAGTGAGTGAACTGTCACGTGAAACAAATGAGCTTTTGTTGCTAGCCAGTAATTTGTGTGCCGAAGAAGAAATTTATTTGGTGCAAGAAGAAGAGCTTGCTGCTATTGAAGATAGAGTTACAAAGCTTAACGTGAAATTAGTGGAAGTGCAGGGTAAAATATCTCACGCTTCTTCTAGGGATGAGAATAATCAAAAGAACACAACAGAAATTCGACTTCCAAAATTGCAGTTGCCATGCTTTAGCGGGAACTTAAATGATTGGCTTTCGTTTCGTGATTTGTTTATCGCAGCAGTGCATAATAATGAAAAATTAACGGGTGCACAAAAACTTCAGTACTTAAAAACTAGTCTGCAAGGTGAAGCAGCAACACTTATTCAATCTATACAAATAACTGACGATAACTATAAAGAAGCTTGGGACCTGTTAAATTTAAGGTATCAAAATAAACGAGAATTAGTCACGTCCATCTTGCGGCGCTTTGTGAGTCAAGGTCAAGTGCAGCAAGAATCAGCTGGCGCGTTACGTCGGTTGTTGGATACAAGTGTTGAGTGTGTGCGATCGTTATCAGTGTTGGACATAAAAGTAAACGAATGGGATCCTTTGCTTATATTTCATATAACAGAGAAGCTAGACAGTGAAACAAAAAGGCAGTGGGAACTTTCATTGTCAGACAGTGAACTACCAACATTCGACCAATTGGTGAAATTCATAGATCATAGGTGTCGTGCATTAGCAAGTAGCACTTCCAATGCAAAATCAACCCCACCTAGTGAGTCAAACAAGAGTAATAAAAAATCAACAATAGCGCACCATGCTTCAGCTCAATTTTCGTGTTGCCAGTGCAAAAGCAAAAATCATCCTTTGCATAAATGTGATGACTTTCTTTCGCTGTCAGTTGATGAACGTCATTCGTTAGTGAAAAACAAAGCATTATGCTTTAATTGTTTACAATCTCATCATAAACTGTCCAGTTGCAAATCAGCATCGTGTCGTGAGTGTGGCAAACGTCATCATACTTTACTTCATTTTCCAAATAAACAGAACTCAGGTGTTTTAGTGGGGACTCATTTTTCAAGTGAAACTAATGTGCAACATGCAGTGTTATTACAAACTGCAGTAGTGATGGTGAAGGATTCATATGGTAATTTACTACCTGTGAGAGCCTTGTTAGATTCAGCCAGTGAAAAAAGCTTTGTGTCAGAAAACTGCTCACAACGGCTTGGTTTACAAAAACAGCCTGTGTATGTACATGTTTCGGGACTGAGTTCCAGTAACGTTGCTCGGGCAAAAGGTGTTGTTAATATTGTGTTTACATCAAGTTATGATGTTAAATCAGAATTTTCTATAGAAGCGTTAGTGTTGCCAAAGGTAACAGGTATGCTACCAAAACGGTATATTCATAAAAGCAAGCAGTGGTCGCATGTTAAAAAGTTAACATTAGCAGATCCGAATTTTAATGTTCCTGACAGAATCGATCTGTTATTGGGTGCAGATATTTACCCTCAATTGCTATTGGCTGGTGTGTGTAGTGGTGTTAATGGTTCTCCCGTAGCAGTGAACACCAAATTAGGATGGGTGTTGTTTGGTTCTGTTGGCGACGATGAAGTGCGACGTAAAGAATTCACAGCGTCAACATATCATATCCAGTGCAACAGTGAAAGAATTTTGCAACAGTTTTGGGAATTGGAAGATATTCCTACACAAAATATAATGTCGTCAGAAGAAAAACAGTGTGAAATTTATTTCGAGAAGACCCATCAAAGAGATGAGACAGGTAGGTTTCATGTGCAGTTACCGTTTCGCGACAACAGTGCAAGACTTGGTGAGTCACGTGAAGTGGCAATTAAACGCCTTAAGCAAGTAGAAAGTAGGTTGAAGAAGAGGCCTAAAATGCGTCAATTATATGTAGATTTTATGCATGAATATGAGGTACTTGGGCATATGGAGATTATTCCAGAAAGTGAAATACTGAAACCAACCAATGAAGTGTGTTATTTACCTCATCACGCAGTGTTGAAAGATTCCAGTTCTACAACAAAACTGAGAGTAGTTTTTGATGGTAGTTGTAAAACTTCATCTAATGTGTCATTGAATGATAAGTTACTTGTCGGACCTAGGTTGCAGTGTGACTTAATTCCATTACTTGTGCGTTTTAGACAACATAATGTGGCATTGACTGCTGATATTGAGAAAATGTATAGACAGGTGAGAATCCAACCCGAACATAGAGACTTCCAGCGAATTGTGTGGCGTGAAAAACCTAATCTTCCGATCAAAGATTACAGGCTTGTAACGGTAACTTATGGTACAGCTTCAGCACCATATTTAGCGGTGAAAAGTTTGCAACAATTAGCGAAATATGAACAAGAATCATTTCCTCTTGCAGCAGCTGTAGTAATGCAAGACTTTTTTGTTGATGACTTAATCAGTGGTGCCAACTCAGTTAGTGAAGCAAATCAGTTACAAGAACAACTCAGTGCATTATTGCAGAAAGGAGGTTTTGAACTGAGAAAATGGGCATCCAACAGTCCCAACGTTTTGGACTCCGTACCCTCTCATTTGAAACAAGCGACGAGTAGTTTAGACTTTGATAGTAGTAATTCAGTGAAAACGTTAGGAATTCTGTGGTATCCATCAAATGATGTATTTTCATATAATGTCAATCTTGTGTCAGTTGAGTCAGTTGTAACTAAGCGTAATATTTTATCAGAAAGTGCAAAAGTGTTCGATCCATTAGGTTTGATTTCTCCAACTACTATTATTGCAAAAATATTATTGCAAGAAATTTGGAAACTAAATTTAGAATGGGACAGTCCAGTTCCTGAATGGATTTTGAGAAAATGGAGGAATTACTACTCAGAGCTTTCTTTATTGAAAAACATCAAAATCAACAGGTGTATCACTATCACTCAAGCTACGAGAAGAGAGTTAATAGGATTCTGTGATTCTTCCGAAAAGGCCTATTGTGGAGTGGTGTATATGAGGTCTGTATCTCAAGACGGCCAAGTGAGTGTGAACATTGTTATGGGAAAAACGAAGGTTGCTCCAATCAAACAAGTGTCCTTGCCCCGATTAGAGCTCTGTGGTGCCTTGCTATTAGCTAAAATGATGAATCTCATATTAAATTCATTACGTTTGGAAGTGCATGATGTAATTGTCTATTCTGACTCTACTGTTGTGTTATCGTGGCTGAATTCAGATTCAAGCAGATGGAAAGTGTTTGTCGCGAATCGTGTAGCAAAGATTCAAACTCTTTTGCCATCAGTGAAGTGGCTCAAAGTGGATTCAAAGAATAATCCAGCAGACTGTGGTTCTCGAGGTTTATTACCTTCTTCCTTACTTGTACATCACTTATGGTTCTCAGGTCCAGAGTGGATCAAAAACCCCATTCTCCCAGAGTGTAATGAATATACAGTGGATTCAAAGTTAGTCAATCAAGAGAAAAGAAAACATATAGTTTCTATGCATGTTCATATTGATACCTCCATTATTGACAATTGTTCATCGTTGGTAAAACTTGAGCGAACACAGGTCCACTTATAGTAACAGAACTTTTCCATTTATATATTGTTTCAATTTTTGCAGTTCTTCCAATATATTACTAATTCATCTTTTGTGTGTATCTTGAACTAGATCGTTCAAGGGTGGGGGCTATGTTTAGTCCTAACTTGTTGATTTAAATTGTTTAGATTTGTTTAAAGATGTTTGTTTAATGTAACTTGTTAGCTGTAGAAGAAGAAGAAGAAAGGGTAGGTGCTTATTGAAACTGTGCATAGCAGCAGTGGGTGAGTGAGCGCGTAGCCTATAGCTGCAACATCGTAGTGTTCAATGTGCATTTTATTTTAACTCGGGAATTGTAAGAAATATTAACAATATTATTAAACCGAATTATTAAAGAACGAACCAGCGTTTGTGTGATACAGTCCATCAGTTTCTCTATTTCCGGTTTGAATAGAGCGTTATCGAATGAAAAGAAACCTATTCTTGAGACTTGGATCGATTCCCGGAAACTCCTTCTCAGTATATCTTAGTGTTTGTGCTCTATCTTATGGCGATCAATATTGAAAGCGGAAGAGATAGAAAATTCTACCACTTCCGGTTTTACTAGAACTATAGGGGTTGAAATGGTATATATCCTTGAGACGCTAAACCGATTCCCGAAAACAGCTTGTCACTAGTTATTACTGATTTTGATTTATGGCCATCAATGTTGAAAATCGGAATGATCGATTTGTACCACTTCCGGTTTAAATCGAAGGATTTCGAAGATTTACCTATTCTTGGGATGCTGAATCAATTCCCGAAAACCACTTCTCGATCTCTGTTACCGTTTCTGCTATGATACCTGTAGTCAGACGGTCGGAGACATCGCCGTTCTATAAGACTTCGAAGTTTTATGCATAGCATAGTTCGGAAGTCTAATATCCCCCCTCCTCCTTGGCGAAAGCGGTTATTTCGCACACTGCAGATACTCTCAATTCGCAATTATAGGACTTCCAAGATACGTTATTCATAGGTACTGAAAGTCTTACAGAATTTTCCATCCGTCCGACTGTCAACAGGTATTAAACAAAAAACGGCAAGAGACATCGACAAGCGATTTTCGGGAATCGATTCAGCGTCCCAAGCATAGGTTAAATCACCTCCGACTATCTAAACCGAAAGTGTTAGAAATCGTGTCCTGGTTTAAACATTCATACCCATAAGTCAACAATGATAGTAGCTAGCAACAAGGATTTCCTGGGAATCGATTCATCGTTTGAAGGTAATATATCGTTTCCACCTCCACCTCGCTACTGAAACCGGATGTGGTAGAAATTTACAGCTACTTCTAGTGTAAATATTGATTTACATAAAGCAAAAACGGTAACAGATATCGGGAAATGGCTTGGTAAGAGATTTATCGTCCCAAGAATAAGTTTCATCTCTAACCTTATTTCTCCATTGCAACTGGAATTGTAGATCTACTATTTGAATTAGATAAAGTTTTGAGAAAAATAGAAAAATAATATTACAGTTCTGAAACTATAAAAATGGAGATGAACCAAATGTTTTTTTTCATGTAGATAAAAATTACATTAATCGACTGTTGTAGAGGA
The DNA here is from genome assembly GCF_964235325.1 of Thermobia domestica. Classification (NCBI taxonomy): domain Eukaryota; kingdom Metazoa; phylum Arthropoda; class Insecta; order Zygentoma; family Lepismatidae; genus Thermobia; species Thermobia domestica. Next base: position 241,331,273 of record NC_137460.1, on the reverse strand, counting down.
TTTTTTTTTGCCCATTGTCATGGTAACAAAATTGTTTTCTGCTATGGACTGAAGCCCTTTTTGCGCGTATATTATAGACGAAACTCTGTATTTATGCAATTTTATTATTTTGTTGCTTTTTTTTTTTTTACACAAAACTGTGTCTGTCAATACGTTTTTTGCCGAGTTAAAAATCTATAGTAGTTATGAAAACGTAACCCCAAGTGGAAACAAAAATATGTTTACTCACAACATTAATTAATTTACAACAACACAATGTATTGAAAATTTTGTTAAGGTATCTTCTTCTCAAATAAATAAATAAATAAACTATCAATCGTCTTGGACTTCTGGCCGGATCTCAACTGTGGGCCAATTCATGGCCTATTCATAGAAGTGTTTGTACTGATCGGGGACATAGAACAGAAGTTTCCTGACGTCATCGATTGTAGCACTCTTGATGGGAATTTTACAGGCGGCATAAGCTGCGGGTGGTGGCAATGTTGGTTTTTGTTGTTCGTCTTTGTACATTTTGAATGTGTGTGTCACTGAACTGTCAATGGTTTGACTTGCAGATCTTACCAAAATTCTCTTTATAACAAGAGAACTTCAATTAATTTTAGGTTAGGTAAATTAGTTGAGATACAATTAGCTTAGGAATCTAAGAACATTATAATACGTTTGGCTATCATATGTCTTGGTTTTCCTGGAAATGTCTTCTTTTCGAACCCTGCAATTTGCGTCCGGGTGGGTTTTCCATGTGGCAAAAATTACATTAATCGAATGCTGTTGCCAAAACATATAAATCAAATATAATCTCCAAGCAGAAAGAGCTTCAGTCACTGACTGAAGCCCATTCTGTTTAGAAAAATCGAAGTTTACAAATGTTTATAAAATGCTGGATGAATTAAATTGAAACAATTTATTCATAGGAACATAGGAAATAGAAACATAGGAACAAAAAAATGCGTTGTTAATCGAATTTTGCCATTTTGGTGATTGAAGCCTCTTTTTGCATGAACGAATTAATTTTCGGTTTTAATATTGAACTTGCATAGCCTGGAAATCTGTTGTAGCTTCACGAAACTCACTTGTTCGGTTACTATAGCACATCCTTCCTTTCCATTTTTCGGTCGTCAGGAATGTTCGAACAGCATGTGACAAACACATGATGGCGCAAAGACTACTTCTTGTAGAAATTTCGTACATAAAAGACTCCAATGGTATACACTACAAGTGGAAGTCAACATAATTGCTATAAATTTAACATCATGATTTTTTCCTTATTAATTTCAGGTGGCATGAGGAAAGAATTTTCAAGTAGTTCAGAATATTAAAACTGATACACACATAAGAAATAAGCAGAAGAGTACTTGTAGTCAGGAAACTTTAGAAGCAGCATTTAACAAGCAGAAAAACGAAGGAGACTCCTTTTCGAAGAACATATGCGAAGCTTTGATAGCAGCCAATATTTCTTTAAATAAAGTGAATAATTCTCAATTTCGAGCATTCCTCTCGAAGTATTGCCAGAGAAGAATTCCCGATGAGTCGAATCTAAGAAAAAAATATGTGTACAAAATTTATTGTGAGGTAAGGTCTTATTGTAAATCTTGTAAAGTTGTACACAAATGTCACGGCTAGTTAGAACAACAATTTCATTCCATTAAGTAAACACAATCAGCTAATATAAGAGATGTGTTTATGTCAGAGCGTCCCTTGTGGGAGGAAAATAGGGGCAGTTGCTTATTAACCTTGCACCTATGCAACTTTGCCCCATGGTTCATCAAATTGATATTTGAAATCTACCTCGCCTCAAACGTTTGTTTTTTTCTTTTCTTAGTTTTGTTTGTTTGTTTAGTTTTTCCAACCTTTTTTTTAAATTGCTTTCTAGAAGGACATACTTTCAAGAAAGATGGAATGACATGTATTTGGAACGTATTATAGTTTTGCCAAAAGATTATTATTATTATTATTATTATTATTATTATTATTATTATTATTATTATTATTATTATTATTATTATTATTATTATTTTACGTGACAATCTTGGATGGTGTCTGATCTTTTTTTTAAACTAGTACCGAAAAATTTCGTAGCCGGAATTAATCTACAATTAAAAATCTTTCATGAAGGAGGAGGGTACTCCAGTTAACGATATTGTTCAGAAGTTTGATTTGCTATGAGTGGTTCTTCGTTAAAATCGATTCTTTATTAACTGACTGTTAAAAGTTTTCTTTACAGGTTTTACAGAAGATCCGAGAAGACATAGGTGATTTTCCAATATGGTTAGCAGTTGATGAAACTATCGATTCATGCGGTAGATATATTGGAAATGTTGTTATTGGAAAGCTAGACCCGAATGAACCAGGCTCGCCTCACTTGATACTGTGTAAAGAGCTGGAGAAAACCAACAATTCAAGTATTGCCCGACTCGTCCGTGATGCTTTCAGTAAGTTATTTTCTTTATAACTGAGAGAAAAAATTAGTGAATCACACGTGTTTAGAACCAGGGTTACATCCACGGAGGTGATCCACCGAGTACGCCCCAGAAAAGAACTTCGTAACTCGACAGAAATTTGTACGCTTTCTTAATACAAATATAGTGGCTTAACGGAGAAATTATTGACACTGCCTGAAGATGCTGCCTACACTTCCTTTTCTTAAAAAAACAATCTAGCTCTATTATTTTTTCTGAGAATATAGGTTTCTCCGGTACATAAGAATTACATGTCCATTTTCTTTTCTTTTTTTGTGTGTGTAGAATAATAACAATCAGTACTACATAAACGTAGTGTCTTGTGCTATTAAACCCCTCCCAGCCAAAAAAAAAAGAAAGAAAAAAATAAAATAAAATATGGGTGCTTGGCTGTGTGAAACGTAATATCTTCCAGCAAAAGTATATTCCGAGGAATGAGGAGTCCGCCCTGCCGTAAAAAAAAAAAAAAAAAAAAAAAAATCTTTCAGTTTCACTTCTCGTTTTTATGCCCTTCATGCTAACTAAGACGATGATTAAAGCAATTGAATGACGATAGAAGAATTGGTGGAATGAGAATGTGGGGGAAACGGAAGTACCCCGAGAAAACCCACGGACACGATGTTATTCACGACAAACTTACTTGTCCGGGGATCGAACCAGGAACCCACGCACCAGAGGAAACGCTCTACCAGTGAGCCACCGTGTCCCCTGGCTCAGTCGTAGTCCTTTATAGCGTCAATAACAATCAATAACTAACAAACAAATTCGAAAATAAATCTATAATTTAGTTCTTATTTTTCAAATTTAAAAAAGGATCATATGGATCCTTGATTTCAGTATTTCAAAGAAGTCCTTCAATCTTGGTGCTAAAGCCTACACATATATATCTCTTTCTTTTCTCTCTTTTTTTAGGTATTCTGTGGCCAGGTGCTGAAAGGGAGGATAAGATCCTTATACTTCTCACATATCCAGCAGCTTCCTATATGTTAGCAGCTGGGCAAATTTTACAGGCATTCTATCCAAAAATGACATATGTAAGATGCATCGCTCATGGACTTCACAGAATTGCTGAAGAGATACGGTCTCAGTTCCTGGACGTAAACAAGCTAATTTCTACAGTGAAAAAAGTATTTGTAAAAGCACCTTACCAATCAAATCAAATACAAGTGAAGATTTACATCCTCAAAAGCTTAACGGCAAATGTACATATTACAAATAACACATACCCAAATACAAAAAGTGAAACATTAAACTCATCACCACGCACCATATTATGTATTTCTAAAATCTAACAATGAAGATACAGGACTCAAACACACGAGTGTAGGTTGATAAGTTCTCAGCCTACCCAGGTGCAAACAAAGCTAGATATAAAATTTATATACGTTTATGAGGCTCATAATTTGTGAAGCTACTGTGCAAAATTTGGTTTGATCAAACCACTTTTTATTTTTTTTTCAGGTCCAAAGTGAGGATGTCAGTCCGCGTCCCGGAAATTAGTAAATTTGAACATCGTGCATTCATCAAGTACCTCTTCCTAAAGAAACTCTCGCCGAAGGAGATCCACAACGACCTTGTCACGACATTGGAGGACAAGGCGCCATCGTATGCCACTGTGAACAAATGGACAGCAAATTTCAAACGTGGGCATTTTGGTCTGAACGATGATCCAAGATGTGGCAGACCACTTTCAGTGAACTCTTCCGAGATGACTGACGCCATTCACTGGATGATTCACGACAATCGCCGAATCCCGCTCAAACAGATAGAGGACACATTGGGCATTAGTCATGAACGGGTGTGGAAAGTTATCCATAAAGACTTGGGTATGAGGAAGGTCGCGGCAAAATGGAGTACGAAACTTTTGAACGCAGATCAGAGGTGTGAACGGGTGGAGGCAAGTAAGGCAGTTTTGTCCCAATTTCAAGCGGATAAGGCCAATTTTTTACAACAGCTGGTAACAGTTGACGTAACCTGGTTATATTTCTATGATCCAACGATGAAACAGTAATCGGCGGAATGACGCTACAGCGGTTCGCCACGTCCGAATAGGCTAGGACAAGGGGAATATGTTGAATAAAAAACACCAAACTTCGCTTCCTATCTACTTGTTCTCTTGGTGAGGCTGAGAACTAATCAACCCACCCTCGTATAATGAGTATAAGCAGAAAATTATTTTTCGCAGAAATCTCAGGAATTGAAAAAATAAACAGTATAGGCAAAAGTTTATTAAAAATACAATTTCGCTCAGAGAAAGAGGCAAACAATTTTTTAGATCACACTATTCTAACACAACATAATTGGGAGGCTTTTATTCCCTATCATGTGATATACTCAACTGGTGTAGTAAAAGGAGTAGATACAGATATTGAAATCAGTGACCTACTAAACGATATAAAATGTGACGTAACTGTAACATCAGCACGAAGAATTTACAGGGGAAAAAAGTGAACTACAACCCACATCCACAATAATATTAACTTTCGATTCACAAGTCCGTCCCACAGATGTAAAACTTTATTACATCAAACGAACAGTACAATGCGAATATTCCTACAATACGCCAGTGCATAAATGGTTGACCATAGGAGGGGCAGTTGTCGACTCAAAAAGTATCTTTGCATAAAAAACGCTGGAAAGCACGCGCAGGTTTGGTGCACTAATCCTTTACATTGTGTAAATTGTGGAAATAACCATGCTGCGAATTTTCCTCATTGTCTGGAGTGAATACAACAACAAAAAATCATGGAACTCATGGCTAAAGAAAGATTATCTTTTAACGAAGCAAACAATATGGTAGGGAGAAAAACCCAAGCAGAAACAAATACTACACAACCTCTAGGTAGGAATTCACCTCGCCTACCCCCTTTTCAATCAAATTTTAAGTTCACGTCGCTCAACAAACTGTACTCATCAACAGTTTCATTTGAAGATATGTGTCTGTTAGTGATTCCTTAACAAGAGAATTCTGACATTCCTCCAGAAAAAAGAAGAAGGAATCAAAATGACAACATATTCATTACTAAAAACAGACACATATTCAGGTTGTAATTCACCTGAACTATCATATCGGCAAACCTCACCACGATCTAATTCATTTACCTAGAATTATACCAAAAACTCAAATTTGCAAAAAAGCCCAGAAGGACTTCCTTAATATCTTCACACAACAGAAGAAGACTGTCACTATAAAAGAAAACTTTCTGTATATCAAAATTTACGAAAACAAAAGCTCATGGCGAAGGACCATTCATTGCTACAATCAAAGGAGAAAACAATTCAGCCATCAACTTTTTTATTTTGCCCAAGCCAACATAACAGTGTTTGCAACATTTCAAAACACCGTTCAGGACCAAAGAACATACGATGGAATTAGATTACAAAAACAGAAATTAATGGAAGCAATTAAAAAATTTCTTGCACCTTTTTTCGATTCCACTTTGGAAAACAGAAATAATTCACAACTCGAAACTATCCTCAACAACATTCAATCTTGCCTAAATTAAAAAAAAAATAAAAAGATAAAAATAAATAGATAATGTTATCAAAGATATACAATACTTCAATGGGACATACAGAGTGTATACGGAAAAGGTCATTACTTTTAGCTATTAATAAACATTTTTTTTTTCGCCAGATATTATTTTCCTCCAGAAAAATTGGTGTAATCCCAAGGTACCTCTAAAAACTAAAAACCACAACTACATTAATCAACTCAGGCATGGTTCTTACGGTGGTATAGCAGTTTGCATTAAAAAGCACATTATTTATCAAACATTTCTATAGATTTTAGCTTTATTCATCCTCATATACAAACAATAGCATAATGAACAAACTCCATGGCTCTGGGTAAGTAGAGTAACAAATAAAACACAGTTCTGACCAGAGCAGAATGAAATATATTAAAAACTATACTAATAATATAACTACTAATATAATACTACTAAACTACTAATATAATATATAAAAACTATATTAAAACAATAGCAATAAAGCTAAAAAATGTTAAGGTGTTAAACATTTATATTCCACCGAAAATTCAACCAGACTTAAATTTTTGGAAATTATTGCTAGACTCTAATTATAATTGTTATGGAAAGCAAATATTGTTCTGTGATGTCTATATACCGTGGCTTTGTGGTGACCGATCGTGGAAGTTTACAGACATGAAATATATATATATTGTGAATTCGCTGTGTTGGTTGTCACTTGTTTTTTTAGTAAAACAAGTAGTAGCGCCTTGACAAGAAAAAAAAAATTGACTGCATACGTTCTTTTTGCATCGTATATAGAAGTTTTGTAGCTTGTTGGTTGCTATTAAATACTATTAAAACGTCCTTCACATTTAAATCCATGGCCCAACAGGTTATGAGCCCGGTGCGTGTGGTAATGTGAAGGTGTAGTTCCGGTTTTCTTTTGAGACTGCTTCTTTTCCGGGGTGTGCCATTCCCGAACGAACTGTTTGGTGACTGTTCAAGTAGATGTTTTTCGTTTTGATACGAAGATGACAGATTTAAAAATCCAAATAAACATTCGACGAGTGCAGAAAACTGAACCAACTGGAAGCACCAAATGTTGCTTCTGTTCAAGTGCCATGGACTGGTGGATATTGTTACCGGTAAAATCAAGCAAACGACATATGTGGCTGAAACGGAATCAGCGGAAGCGTTGGCAAAATACAGGAAGGAGCTTGGTGACTTTGAGAAAAACGATGCTCAGCTGCTGATAACGAACGCTTTATCAGATGATGTGTATAAAATGCAATCCGCGAATGATGCGTGGGAGCGGTTGTTGTCTATTTATAAACAAAGTTCAGGTCATCGTCTTGATGGACTGGTGGATTAACGACAGCAGAGCGACAGTACACATGACGGCTAACCGGGAATACTTTTCAACCTATGCAGACTTTGCTGTCCCGAAGAATGTGGAGGTGGCAAACGGTATGGTAATGGTAATGAAGGCTGTAGGTCATGGGACTGTAAACGTTGAAATGTTATCAATGGAAAGTGGGTAACTAATTACCTAGAGGATGTGTGGCATGTACCGGAGGTTGAACTTAACCTATTTTCGCAATCGGTTTCACTGTACAAAGGCTGTGAGTGGTGTATAAGTGCGAAAGAAATATAGTGTAAGAAAAACGGACAAGTAGTTCTTACTGGACAGGCAATCGACGGTTTGATGCATGTAAAGCTATCAGAAACACCGGGAAAAGTGTTCATAGGACGTGCATCAGAATCGTTAAAATTGTATCACGAACGTTTGGGTCATCAAAACGCGTCACGTCTTAAGTGTTCTAAAATTGCACGGCATTGATGTTGAAGATGTATTCTGTGAAGGGTGTGTTTATGGGAAACAACACAGAAACAGTTCTAGTTCTCGTAAAGACAGAGCTAAGGTGCCATGTGCGAAGTTTATCTTCAAATACGAAGTTAGTTCAGTACAGTAATCATGTTCAAAGAATTAAATATTTATTGTTGTAAAACTTATAAGCAGACGTGGAGTGAAGTTAAGATCAGAGATGGGGACCCCTCCATCTCCCTCCCAAACAAATAATATATGTGGTGAAAAATGTTAACCAAACGAATGTCTCTCATTCTATTTCTCAGTCAGGAGCACCCACCAAAAATTCAAGACCTATTGTAAATGTATATAGCAATGCCTTTGCTTTTGACCCAAAAAATGAAAATTCAGCAGTTCTTTTCTGTGTCTGACGACACTATAAAGCTCAATAAATTATCCCAGGATGAGGCTAAAGATCTAGTAATAACATGCTTTTCAGGAAAAGAAAAATAAAGATTACGTGTTTTTATAAATAGGAAGCAGTTACATACTAAATCATATGAGACATTTAAGGAAGGAGTGAAAAAGTGTTTCAAAACTCCGAAAGAGAATGTAGATATTTCCGCTAAAATTCAAAATAAGAGCTCAAAAGAAACATGAGTCGGTACAGAATTACATATACGATGTATTAGGATTGATAGATAAAGGAGCGTCTACATTAACGGAAACCCAGATTATTTCTATTTTGACTAATGGATTGAGACCATACTTTTTAGAAAGAGTAGGTGTGCAGCAATTTGATTCATTGGATGAGTTTATTCAAGCTTTGAATAACCTCGAAACAAATAGGTATAGGATAAAAAAAATAGGAAGAAACATGAACTTCATGCTGGGCTAAATTCATCAATGAAAAAGGAACTGCGAAAATTGGGAAAATTGCGTAAATATATGTCGTCAGATTCTGAAACATCATCAGAATTAAGTGAGGCCGAAGTATCCGACTCAGATGATGATAATATACTTTTACGGTAAAATAGGCGATCGCGTAATAATATAAGATCTAGTTCGCAGGTTTCGAAATTGACTAAACAGGACGATAATAAATCTGCACTAGTGGGTCGGAACGGAATAGCAAAGAACAAAGGACAAGAAGAGACAAACGTCATCCGTGGAAATATGTAATCAGTAAAACACAGCAGAATTGTGCAAGAAGAAGTTTATATTTAAATTATCAAAATAACTTAAATATCATAATTAGTAAATTTCATGAAAGAAAAGAGTGAATTAGAATATTTTTCATTTCGTCCCCTCTTTTCTTTTGTAAATACGGGTTAAGTTAGGTTATATGTTGGTGTGGCCTATTTGTACTAAATAGTATTCAGTGTGGGTGAGCGAGTATAAGGCGCTCTCCTAAAACTCAACCAAACCTTAAGCTAAAAGCTACAAAATCGAGCTACAGAAATGTAGTTCAAACTTTCATTTTTCGAACATTGAATACGATTTAGTACACTTGTAACATTGTGTGGTCTCTTTTATCTATTTTTGGGGTAGAATAGGACGTTATTCGAATCGGAATTCTCTCCCATTCCCCCCGCAGAATAAACATTTTCGTTAGAGATATTAGTTGAAACTGATACACATATATTACATTTTAGATTAATTAATGTTATATTTTCTGTATTAGTAAAGTACACAACCTATCAAATTTATTGTTTCATAACTCTACAGAATCTTGGTAAATGCAAACTAAAGATACAAATGCTGAGTTTATTTTCAAACATACTCCTTTGGGAATAATTCTCTCCATAAGTGTAAATGGACACCTAATTAAAAGGATACACAGAAAACCTGTCTATAGCAGTGTCAACGTTAATCATGATAATGCTTCATTTTTCGTGTACGAAGATTTAGCCGATCAAATTCTTGACTCACGACATACTTTAAATTTAACTCACAAAATTCTAATACCTAACATCACTTTTCCTCCATTTTCTCCTCATATGGATACTTTTCCAAATAAGTTGGATACTTTAGCGCAGCAAATAGAAAATATAACTGTAAATGCCTACACTCCATCTTTACAAATTTCTAATAACCAAATGCCATTTGCTATTAACAATATCTATTAGAAGTGCTGTACTGTCTCCTCTCATTATCATATTTTTATCTATAAAGTTATTCAAAATGAATAGGGAGTTATCGAATATAAATATGAAATTGCGTTCACATAATGAAGAAACTAAACGATTTCAAGCACGTGCAAACAAATAATGTATGAAATGTTTCTTTATACGAAATATATTATTGTAACATGATGATATAGAGACTTAGGTTATTTTACTGAAGTAATCAAATAATAGTCATAACACGATTTGCAAAGCGAATCCAAAGACAGACTATTATTTTCTTTGAAAGGAAAATTCCAGTTTTGAAAATCAAATTCTTGCAAAGCGAGACGAAGACATCAAACTGGACAAAAAAAGGTATTTGCAAAGCGAAGTTTTGGAAATGTAAAAATGAAATGAAATGAAATCTTTGAGTTTTACGTCCCACGGTTATGCCGGTTAGGCTAAAGGAGACCGTGATGATGAAAGATGAGTGAAATGGTGGAATGAAGAAAGTGGGAGGAAACGGGAGAACCCCGAGAAAACCCACGAGCACGGTGTTTGTCCACCACAAAGTTCACTTGGCGGGGCTGGGATCGAACCCGGGACCCCAAGCACCAGAGGTGAACGCTCTACCACTGAGCCACCGAGCCCCAGTTTTGGAAATGTGTATACGCATATGAAACAAATATATGTTGTGACTTATGTAATTATAAATATATTTATTAAACTCTCATATTAAAATTATATAGTATTTTCTTCTATTTTCCTTTATAGGCAAGTAATCAACATGAACTTCGCAATATTCTATATAATTACATTGACTGTCACTCCTATCTTAATTTTCCTTATGTTAGCCATTTGTATTTATTTTCAATGCAGAAAATCTTTAGAAAATGTAATTCAACAGCCACAGAAGAAAATTAGTTCTAATCAAATCCCATCTTTACTTTAACTAGACCCTGTATATGAGGATATTTACTACGAAAATGAGCAAAATCCAAACATACCTAATTTTTCTTCAGGTAATATTTATCTGTGTATTCATGGTTTAAATTACATAGTTACTTATTCCAACTATACTTCACATATTTCTCCTTAAGTCGAATTTGTGTCATGTCAATCAAACCAGCAAACATGTACTCTAAACATCTCAAGAGTTTTGTAATTGCAAATCACCAACTATCGACTTTAAAGAATATATTCAAGATGCCTATGTCGACTATATCTATATACTAATAGTCATCTCTACAATCAAGACGAAATTAAAGACTTAATTCCACCAACATGTTTTCCATGAACATTTAAATTTCGCCAAGTGCCAACGAAAGAGGACACATCTGGATTACTGCCATATCAACTGGAAATACAATTAACCAGGATGTATTCGTATGAACCCCCCTCTAGTGTAAATTTCCATCCCCCAAGTTTATATAATTATGTTAATATTGTGGTGATTTAGAGCATATTTAATCCTTAGTGAGAAGAAAGATGAAAATGAAACCACAAATAGTTATGGTGATGAATATAATTATGATTATCTTCATGTTACTTATATATATTTACCGTTTTTCAGTGTAATGCAGTTGTAAATGTTAGTGCAAATTCACATAATACGAAATTACTGCTTTTTTTTTTTTTTTTTAAAAAAAAAGAGGGATTTATTTGTATAACGATATAAGACTTACATACCAATATATCAGCATATAAATCTCTAAACACTTACAGTTCACTCCATCACAAAACACAAACAATCCAAAACTGACCTATATTTCTGTTTTGCTGTGTGGAGATTTTCTTTACCTGTGACATTGCAAAGACGTATGCATATTCTTGTGACCGTAATACTGGCCTTGTAATGTGCAAACGCTTTCATAACGACTTCATTGAATTTTGATATGAATATCTTGGACTAAGCAGTGGTTTATCACTCATTCATTTCAGCTTGTTACAAACTGATTTTATTTTAACGAAATGTTTTATACATATATTCAATTTATTTATTGCTTTGATGTTGCTTTATTTTTCTTAGATTTATATCGACATCGGAAATGCCGAATATCCAAGCGGGGAGGAATGTAATGTGACTGAAGCGAATTAGTAAAGGGCAAATAATATTTTATTAATTTTGATATTAATATTTTGTAAACTTTCATATTTTAAATAGAAATAAAAACTCAATTCCCAATCTGGTGCTGTTAGTTCGTTCACATGTGTAGAGAAATTAAGGAAGTCTCGTAACAACTCAATTTATGTCTAGATAAAACATTCTTTTAATAGGAAATATAACTTATGTTATGCAGCAATGTTTCAAGTCAATAACAAACATTTCCTACTTCGAGTCATGAGGTAATTCTTGAAAATGTAATTGTAAGCGGAATAAATGACGCTATCAAAAACTAGGAAGAAAAGGTAGGTGGACAAAAGAGTAGTGAACTTGAAAGAGTTTTGAAATGCACCATCACAGAAGAAGGTTCGACCTCTTAAATCTTCACCGATCAAAATCTTAGTGAGTACATGCTGGTTACAAATTGATAACGCACTTCCATTATTCGACTTCATTACCAATTTCATTTCACATCAAAATCTAACCTCTAATTTAATATGACAGTTATTATTGATTTTGTCATAAGGTCACGGCGCCAGTTTTGGGTAATTACCTGATCTGATATCTCTAGTTTTATTTATGCAATCAAAACTATCCAACTTAACAAATTCATCGCTCAACCTAAAAACTAAATGGTTAAATTTTGTTATGAGTATGCATCCTAAATTGCCCCCATGCTAAGATGGTTATTATTACATGAGGTATGTGTGGATATAAATTGTGTATGTCGACGTCCGGATTTCAGTCCAATAAATTGTCATACGTTAATATTGTAATATTTGTGTAGATACAGACAATGATAGTTTGGGATTTTAGCCTTTCACTTAATTTATTTTATAAAATATTTTTGTGTTTACAAAATTAATATTTGAATTTGTTTATGACCAGAGAGGTGAAGGAAGGAAATGTTTTATACGGGGACTCCTTTAGCTTATAGCAGCTTTTAGGGCGTCTTACAGCGACTTTAATATGTAGTTCTTCTGGTAACGATTTTTAGTTATGGTAGCTTCATGAGCTTTGGTTTGCAGTCAATATTTTTCTTTTCTTTTTTTATTTTGTTTTCTGGGAGTTTTTTGCTTCCAGGCTCCAGGGGTTTTATGTAGGGTAGTACTTTTCTGTTTAGTGCGACCTCTGGAGCAGGTATACGTTAAACGATTAGTGGTTAACTGAAACCTTCGTTTATTTGTGTCCACTTTTATAGGCTATTTCTGGGTGGCTTGTTCTTCTTCGGTTCCCGTCGTGCTGTTCTTATTATCGAGCTACTAAAAGGTGGCCTCTGACAGATAGCTGCACATGTTATAAACAAAACCAGACGGAGGATTGTTCGCCAATCACAGCAGTATTCTTTCACACTGTTGCTAGGCAATGAAGGTCATTGACCGCGCTGTTGCCGGTATTTGAGACAACTTGTTAAACGTCTTAAGTTTGTCGCCAGAGCTGTTGTCTCTGTTGCGGAGCCTCTGGCAACAGCGCCTCCAATACTCCATGTGGTTAACCCAACTGTCAGAAGCCATCTTTCATTGCGTACACAGTTGTCTTCCTGGGTTTGTGTATCGTCTGCTGCACTAATGCTTATAAACAATAACACGTGATGCTTTAATAGCTTGTGTTCATGCCCTTAAGGTGGGAATCCTTACAATATTTACTATGAATGCAATGATCATTGTGTATTAAAACTAAACAATTTTTTTTTACAACCATATCCAGATAGTGGCCTACTTATTTAGAAAATCAATCATATGTTATTTGTTTAATATAGCATTTCAAAATATATAATGTCAGCCAAAGAAGTAGATATTTACGCTTAGAAGTATATTACGCAAAGAAGTATATATATATATATATATATATATATATATATATATATATATATATATATTATATATATGTAGAAGTTTTAGCCTGTGTTATAGTATCACTGTTTATTCCAAAGAGTGTATTGGAAAATATGGGATATATTTCATTCTTTTCGTTTTCCTTCTGTTTATTTATTATCTTTTAATTTATCTCTAGAATATTCGAAGTTCTTGTTGCTCTTTATGGTCGCATTCTCTAAAGTCATCCCAGGTTTGCGTCAACGCATATCTGGAAACTTTGGTCGTGTGTGCCGCGCAGTAGCATCATTTGACAAACACCATCACCGTCGTTACACAATGGAAGATAACATGGTACGGAATGATTGTAGCAGGTCCTAAAGTAATATTTTAAGAGCGTAAATCAACGTTTAACAAGGTAGGAAGTATCTAAAAGAGTTCTGAGACTGGAGACAAAGGGGTGTATAAAATTTAAATGATTTCGGAAACGGTGGATTTAAAGAATGATTCATGGTTTGCAGTTCGTTTCAGTTTAATTGATGGTGCGTGGCCACTATAGTGTCTTGTCTCGAGATAAATACTGGCTTTTCTTTACCTCAGCTTCATTGTGACATAAGTCAAACAAGTTCATGTTCGGTGAAGTAGTATCTTCAGCAATATTCGTCAGTGACACACAATTCACTGTAAGGCTTAGTCGTCGTCTATTTTGTGGATATTCAATGTCTATTACGTCCAGAAGTCCTTGAAGCAGGTACGAATTAACCGTTGACGTAAAAGAAGAAACCAAAACAAGGAGTGTTTTTTGAATCGATATTTGGGAAAAACGGTGTAGCCAGTTGTATAAGAACGGTCTGTATAAGAACGTGATTATTTTCTCTACTTCTCCTCAACGGAACATATTGTAAAACAGGATTACGTAAGCTAACCAACGTTTGGATTCATTTCCAGGCTGAACGTTTCCCTATTTCTTTCGTACTGGGTATGGTATTGCTTATAATGCTTAGGTCTGGACAGCTAAAAGTTAACATGTGCAGTTAAAAAGTCAAGATCTCTCCGACAGCTGTTCACTCTACTTGTGCAGACCTCCGGAGTTTATTCTCACTTTATGTTTCATTTCATATTACTTTATATTGTTAGGTTAAGATATTGTAAATATAAATATATATACATTTATGCGTATTTACATTCAAAAGAAAGAAAAAATAAATACATGCTAAATTTAGTACATAACACTTCAATTTTGCCTAGTTTCAATATTTGTTAGGTTACAGATTTCGTTGTGAAGAATTTCTAGTAAAGCAACGAATGGAAGATATATTTCTTAGAAATTACGCGACTGAATGGAGATTTATTTCCGGATCTCTATTCTCTTGCAGCCAGTCCGCAACCTAAAAGTCAGTGTTGCTAAGTAAGTTTGAAATGTTTTCTATGGGCAAGATATATATCTATTTATGAAAATAAAGATTAGTCGAATGAATACTGTATTTCTGATAGTCACGCTTTATAGCAATACAAATGTATGTATGTATCCGTGCTGTTAACTATAGATTGACACGACATTACCTGACTTATTTTAAATCAAATTAGCATTGAAGTGAAGTGTTAAGTTTATATATTCAGAACGAAAGTTTTGTTTTTAATACTACATTACATGATCAACAATGTTGTAAGTCAATTCAGAACTATAATTCATAAACCCAATGCCGCGGGATTTAATGAAATAACCCCACACATGCTTAAAATGCCTTTACCTGTTTCCACACCTTTCTTAAATAATATCGTGACTGCTCTTTATCGAATGGTAAATTCCCTAATCCCTGGAAACTAGCTAAAGTTATCCCATTACCAAAGAAGCCTTGTATTAAATCAATTAGTAACCTTAGGCCAATAAGTATACTGCCAGTTCTTTCAAAGATAATTGAAAAGTTAGTGCTTCAGCAAATGATTTCATATATTGATAGCTCTGGCATACTTCCATCCGAACAATCTGAGTTTCGTAAACTTCACAGCACTTCTACTGTTTTGTAAGGTATCAAAGACGATGTGCTTCATGCAGTAAATGAGAAATATGTGATAATACTAGTTTTATTAGACCTCTCAAAGGCATTTGACCTTGTCCAGCATGATGTTCTCTTAGCAAAAATGAAATACTGTAACTTGTCAGTAAATACCACAAAATGGTTCGAATCTTGTCTACATAAGAAAAAACAGCAAGTTGCTTTACGTAGTTCCTCTCATTACAAAATTTCTGAAGCTGCTGTTCTTGATAGAGGTGTTCCACAAGATTCAATTTTAAGGCCTGTTTTGTTTACTTTATATACTACAGATCTGTTATTTGTTGTACAGCATTCAAAGATATACTGTTACGCGGACGACACTTAATTGTTTATAAAAGCCTTGCCTCAGCATTAAGATCTTGATTGAGTAGTCGAACAACTTGTGGTAAGTTTTATCAGTAACTGGTGTATTGATAACGGCCTTGCTATTGATCCCTTAAAATGTACTTCTACTGTTCTAGGATCCGCTTATCAGTTGAATAAAATTGTTCCTGAAAAATTAGAATTACAAATAATGGATTACAAACATTAGCTATTCACCTTGTGTAAAAAGTCTTGAAGTACAAATTGATGATAAACTTTCTATGAATAATCACGTCTGTACACAATGTTGAAAAGCTCTAGGAATACTAAGAAACTTGTACAAAATAGGAGACTGTCCAAAGATACCAAGCTACTCCTGACATAAACACTGATACTATCTTTGTTTGATTATTGTGATGTTATATATGGCCCACTCCTTACAAAAACCAATGCTATTCTGATTCAATGCATCCGCTTCTGTTACAACATACGAAAATTCCATCATATTTTGCCTATTCTGCACAACAATAGCATGCTGACAATGTCCAGAAGACAACATTTGCATTATTGCTGTCTCATAAAATTCTTAAAACACCACGTCTCGCGTATTTATACAAGAAACTCACTGCTAGGTCAACTATTTACACTCACACGCAAAAGAAATACATTTGATATTTCACACCATAGATTCAAACAAAGCACTGCGGCATTTTCAGTATTAGCCCCAAGGTCATGGAATGCTCTACAAATGCAGTAAAAGAAGCTAAAACATTTAAATTCCTTCAAGAAAATGATAAAAATGTATTTACTCAGCCAACAAAATTTAAGTTCAGGTACCCATGATTTGTATTCTATCACTTCAACCACGTAAATGAAACCAGACTTGACTTGCTACACTATTTTTTTAAAAAATAATCATGCATTGTAGAAATATTTAATCACCCCCTCCGTACTGCAATATCAATGACAAGCATAGTTTATTTTGTCTCTACGTTATTCATCAGTTTGTGTGCGTTTTCCTGTTTGCATTTGAATGCTTTATTTTTTCATTCATTCTTCTTTCATTTTTCAATTGTAGTATTTGTGTGTGTGTTTTGTTAAAAGTGCCAGTTTTTTCTTTTTATCATCTTCATGCATACCTGTACTTTCTGTTGTATATCACCATATATTTTGTACTTAGCTGATTGTATCTTTTTTGTATAACTGAATGTATTTCCTTGACAAGGGTTAGGTGGTAGAGCGGCAATATGCTGAACCTCGCCCGCTTGAAAAAAGCCTTTTTCAATTCAATTCAATTACTCATATCTGAATATTTCAATTTTTAGGAATTAAATTAGTAACTGTTCGCACCTCTTTATACTATAATTTAGATTTAGTAGTGTGCTTTAAATTTTCTTATGATTAGGTTAGGTAGTGAGTCAATGATATTGATGTAACGTATGGATCAGGGGCGTCATTTAGGGAGGGCAGGAGGGGGGCAATTGCCCCTCCAAGACTTTGAGGAATACATATACTTTAATAGATTGTCTACTAATATACTAGTACAAAATGTGAAAGTCTTATGTCGTTGGTGATCTTGCCCCCCCTCAAGCGAAGTCTGAAATGACGCCCCTGGTATGGATCCGAAGTTGACACCGTCATAAATGTTATTGTTATTCGGGAGTTTACTGTAACGTTACTATACCGCATAAATTCAATGTGGGGTGATGTTAGTTGATTCGTTGTGCGCTAGCTTTAGCTGACATACTAGTAATTGAGCTTCTTTAATAATGAAATTATATCAAACCTGTTTGCGTCAGTAGTGTGCAGTTTGGCAGGCAGTTGCGATGAATAAGTAATAGTAGAAGATTACGATTAAAATTTAATTTAGAAGCTTAAATGAATGGAAAGGCCATGGGCGCAATTGTTTACTAAACTGAGAAATGTGTGCAGAGACGTGTTGCAGCTGAAACGGACAGGTTTGCCCGTTCGAAATGAAAGCCACAAAATTTCTTCAATGTACTTTGGGGACCCGGAAATTCACTATCTCCATCGCTGCCAGTTCCACGGGGTGGTCCACCATTAAGTAGCTACTGGGTAAGGATTATATGTACACTTGTAAACAATAGTATTGAATATTATATGAAGCTTACAATAGTTTTATTTATATATGGGAGCGGGACAAGAAGGTGTACCACCCCTACAATTGAATCTTGATGTTATAAATTGGTATTGCGTTGTGGAACTTTTAAACTATACAATATCAAAATTTTAGTATCGTCAATATGAAACTCACTTGTAGTACTAGTTACGCTAGTAAAGAAAATTTATGACTTATTAAATGTACCACAAAATATTAGAAACTTCGAACCTTTTGTTAAATTAGCTTAACTAAACTCAATTGTTTTAGATTTATATTAAATTAACTAATCACACCTTCAACAGAAGTCGTACTTTGTAAATCTAAGAAGTGCTTCAAAGTTGGTTTTATTGAGATCATGTGATATTCAAATTGATAAAGATAAAAACTTGATCGAGAATTAGATCAGACCAGAATTATAACATTTTGTTTCCTTTCTATCCGTGCAGGAAGGGGAGTCACGACATTGTAAATTGAATAACAACAATAAATTTTGTTTGTGTTCTTTATCCAATGAATGAATAGGGGGTTTAATGGGGACGTCAGCATCAAGGCTATATGTCCCCGTCACGATTTACATGGTTGCTCTGGACTAAAACATGTAAAGAAAAAGGTTAAAATACTAGAGTGCAATAAACGAAAGTGCTGCTAAATAAAAACATAAAATGATAAAAGAATAAATAGTCTAAAACAGATAACAAAAACAATATATAGAAAACAATAAAAGATAACAGAAATTAAAAGTTTAGCAGCAATAAAAATCGACAACACATTAAAAACGCTCAGAGAACGTGAGCAACCCCACAAGCTTTAACAAAGTCCAGTACCCGGCTAACTATATCATGTGAATCCCCCAAAGCGCGGGTAAGAACAGAAGGCAATCCGAAACGTTCTCTGAGAGCTGAGTATTCAGGACATTCAACAAGAATGTGCTGAATACTCAGCGGGACAATACACTCCTCACAGTACGGACGGTTCAATCTTTGCAGCAAGTAGCCATGCGTCAGATGAGAGTGTCCAATACGCAGACGCGCCAGGAGCACTTCATCTCGACGACGATGGCACGACGACGTACGCCATTCTCCTAGAAGTGGCTTCACTACATGTAACTTATTCTCAAAAGCCTGGTCCCAATCTGCTTGCCAGTGAGAGCGCAACAAAGAATAGAAATGACACTGAAGATCGGAGCAGGGAAGGCTATGCTCCAGTGCAACCCCGGCCAAGGCGGCGTTCTTGGCAGCTGTGTCAGCACGTTCGTTTCCCCGGATGCCGACATGACCCGGCACCCAGCAGACAACGACGATACAACCCTGTTGCTGCAATTCATGGCATCTCACAAGAATGTCCTGCACGACAGAGTGCATACTAAAGACATTCTGTAGACTCAAAATCACACTCTGAGAATCGGTGCAAATAAGCACACGACGGAGGGAAAGCGTGAGAGCGTGGTCTAAGGCAAGCTTAACTGCAGTCAATTCAGCAGTGAACACTGAACACAGGCGATGTAAAAGAAATTCGGAGCTGGCCCCGTCGGTGACAAAGGCACAGCCTACAGAATCCTCATTCTTAGAACCGTCCGTAAAGAACACACTAAAATCGGGGTACTGATCTAACAGTGCGGCAAACTCTTGCTGGTACACCTGGGGACTAGTTTGCTGTTTCGAATGCATAGATAAACGTAAATCATGGCGAGGGAGACGAAGCAGCCATGGGGGAACAGCGCAAAAGTGAACCAATGAAAGAGAGGGCCACACGAAATCGTCGCCAAGGAAACTCTCACACGCACGGATGTACCATGGACGTGTAGAGCGAGGACGTGCAGCATAGCGCTCGTATATCCGACCACCACGGAGACATGGTCTACACGGGTAGTCTGGAATACAACGCACATGCGCAGAATAATTAAGAAGTAGTCTGCTGCGACGATATGATAACGAAGGTTCATTGGCCTCAGCATACAAGCTGGCGACGGGACTAGTTCGGTAGGCGCCAGTAGCAAGACGAATACCCAGGTGATGCACTGTATCAAGTTGTCGTAACAGAGAAGCACGAGCAGAACCATAGACAATACAGCCATAGTCTAACTTGGACCGAATTAGACTACGGTATAAACGAAGTAGAACAGTACGATCAGCACCCCACGTGCGGTGGGAAAGGACACGAAGGAAATTCAGAGCTCGAAGACAAGAATATTTAAGAGTCCGTACATGTGGTGCCCACGACAAGCGACGGTCAAACACCAGACCCAAGAAACGGACTGTATCAACGAATGACAAAGGGTGCCGTCGAGGTACAAGTCCGGGTCAACAACGCACGTACGCTGCCGGCAGAAGTGAACACATTGGGATTTCTCGGTGGAAAAGCGAAATCCAGTCTCATTCGACCAGCGAACGAGACGATTGAGAGTCAGTTGAAGCTGTCGAGTAATGCCGCGAAGGTGGCGGGAGCGACAGAAAATTACAAGATCGTCAACATAAAGCGGACCAGACACAGGAGCCTGGATCTGCGAAAAAACGCTGTTGACTGCGACAGCAAACAACGTGACACTAAGAACACTGCCTTGTGGAACACCATTTTCTTGTACAAAGCGCTCTGAGAGAGTAGAGCCCACACGCACTCTAAAGTGTCGCTCGTGAAGAAAATTCGAAATAAAGTGGGCCATATGCCCACGAAGACCCCAGTCGTATAATTGTTTTAGGATTCCGTAACGCCATGTGGTGTCATACGCCTTCTCTAAGTCGAAAAATATAGCAACAAGATGCTGGCCGTCGAGAAAGGCGTCTTGAATTTCACCCTCAAGATAAGCAAGATTGTCGGTAGTGGAGCGGAAACGACGAAATCCACTTTGAAATTTGCTCAAAAGGGAATGCGATTCCAAATACCACACCAGGCGCTTATTGACCATTCGCTCCAAAAGCTTACAGACACAGCTCGTGAGAGCAATGGGTCTGTAGCTCGTGGGGCTAGTTGCGGCTTTCCCTGGCTTTAAGATGGGAAGAACCAGGGCCTCACACCAAGCAGGTGGAAAAAACTCCTCAACCCAGAGGCGATTATACAGCTGCAATAATGCAAGCTGAGAATCGCGGGGGAGGTTGCGCAATATATCATAGGAAACACGGTCAAGCCCGGGAGATGTATTGGACGATTCGCGGAGAGCAGAATCGAACTCAACGAGCGTGAAAGGAGCGTTATAGTCCTCACTGTTGGCGGTACGGAAATTTAACGGGTTTCGCTCCAGCTGAGGACGTGAACGAGCAAAGGCTGGTGGGTAGTGATCTGACTCAGAGATAGTGGCAAAATGGTGGCCCAAGATATTGGCGATCTCTGAGGGATTGGTCTCTAGAACACCATTCACCGTTAAGGCTGGGACAACAAGTAAAGAAGCGGATCCGTTTAGGGAGCGAACCCGACGCCACACAGTTGACATAGGTGTGCGACTACTGATGGACGAAACGTAATTCTTCCAGCTTTGGCGCTTCGAGAGCTTCACCAGACGTCGAGCACGAGCACGTAGAATGCGGAATTGCTGAAGATTGTCTTCTGTGGGATGATGATTAAAAGTGGCAAGAGCGCGCCGACGAGCCTGGAGAGCCTCACGGAGTTCCGCAGACCACCGCATTCTGGTATGGAACCATGAGCAGCATCAAGAACAGTCTGCTCAAAAGCCTCAGCCACAACAGCTACAGGGAGATCATCACGACAATGAAACTCACTGAGCGCACGGAATTTACGCCAGTCAGCACGCTTCAGATTGAAGCGGCGGGGAGGAAAAGGAGGAGTAACTGGGAGACCTTCAACAAACAACGGGAAATGATCACTGCCACAAAGATCAGGATGCACTCTCCAGGTCAATGAGGTCAAGAGATGAGCACTGCACATGGAGAGGTCGATAGAAGAATATGTGCCATGGGTAGTGGAGAAATGAGTAGGACTGCCATCGTTAAGGATAAGCAAGCCACTCTCCTCAAGAAATTGGGTGACCTCGCGGCCACGACCGTCAGTACGGACAGAACCCCACAGACGGTGATAGGCATTAAGGTCTCCTACAAGCAAGACTGGCGGCTCAAGTTGATGGAAGAGCTGAAGCAGATCGGCGGTTGTAAAGGCTTCTGAGTGAGGAACGTACAATGAGCATACTGTAAGCGGGCGAGAAAAGTGTACTCGCACCGCAACGGCTTGCAGTCGGGACACAATGTGAATTTGCTGAGAATACAAAGAATCGGAGGCACAGACTGCCACGCCGCCAGCAGCGTGGGCAGCGTCTGGCTTGTCACATCGATACATAGTATACCCAGAAAGAACAAATGACTGGGTAGGCTTAAAATGGGTTTCCTGCAAGCAGAGAAGTACAGGCGAGTGGTCAGTTAGCAGTTGGATCAATTCCTCACGGTGACCACAGAAGCCATTGAGGTTCCACTGAAGAAGCGCCATACTGGGAAGGATTAACGTTTCAGGCGAACTTTCCCACGGGGTCCAATAACAGCCCACTCGGAATCCATAAGTTCGTCCTCCACCATGTCAGATTTCAGAGAAACGGCAGGAGACTTACGAACTGGCGTAGATTTTGTTCTCTTGGGAGTGAGAACAGTCTCGTTCAGCCGGCGAATATGTTGGCTGAGTTTAAGTCCGCCTATATAAGGTGATCGGCGCTGGGCTGGAGTACGCCGAAGAGCACCACTAACAGAAACACGTGCGGTTCTGGGAAGCTCGCTTGTCGTTGCAACCGGGGTCTTCGGGGCACAACTATTCTGTGGGACCGAGTCTGTCTGGGTGGAAACGTCGGAAGTCTGGGTGGCTACAGATTTTCGGGAACTAGCTGCAACAGTAGCGAAGGGAACAGAAAGCGAAGAAGGGACGCTTTCTTTCAGACGACGCTTAGCATCAGCAGCAGAAATCTTCTCAACAACCATGAGTTCCCGAATACGCTTCTCGCGCTGAAAGGCTGGACAGTCCCGTGACCAAGCTGAATGCTCACCCTTGCAGTTGACACAGAAGGGCTTGGCCGCTTTGCAGGGTTCCGCACCATGACTATCCTGGCCACAAATCGCACAAAGAGCAGCACTCGCATTACACGAGGTGCTGGTGTGTCCATAATGTTGACATTTGAAGCACCGCAAAGGACTAGGGATATACGGCCGAACTTTCAAACGACAGTATCCAGCCTTGACGTACTCCGGAAGCGTGGGCAAACTGAAAGTAAGAATCAGGGACTGGGTGGCGACAAGTTCACCTGACTTCTTACTTTTGATTCGAGCTACGTCGATAACGTGTTGGTCCGCTAACTCCGACTTAATTTCCTCTTCGGTTGCATTGAGGAGATCCCAACACGATATTACCCCTTTGGAAACGTTCAGCATACGATGTGGTTCGACTGACACGTTCACCGGTCCAATAGATGTTAACTTAAGTAGCTTCGCAGTTTGTCTCTCGTCTGTCGTTTCCACCAATAAAGTGCCATTACGCAACTTCTTCATATCTTTTACCTGTGCGGCATGGTAAGTGATAACTTTATGAATAACAAAAGGGGACAAGCCCTTAATAGCACTCGGACGGTTTGCATCAGAATTGGCACTATCAACGTCTTTATCTTTTATTACAAGATACCGGACAACAGGTGTCGCGATACTTGTCTTTTCCACTATCTCAGGTTCAGTTGGTTTGGGCTTCTTCCGTGATGGAGAGCCCGGATCAGAGTTTAAAGTGTTTTTACCCATAAAAGTGTGAATGTAATAAACATTTTTGAAAAGAAAAAGGGTGTGAGGTCACACCGGGGCGTTAATAGGGGAACTAACGCTACCCCTTGGCCATCCCTTCAGCACGCCCAACACCTTAGGATCAGCGTGGGGCCGACGCGGTCAAGGGGAATGGAAGTGCAAAAACCATTCCCGTCGACAAAAACACGTGGCCCCGGAAAAAGAAGAGAAAGAAAACAAAAGAACCTGGCAAACAAAAAGATAGACCCCCACCAGCCCAGAAAGAACAAAACAAAACTAATGGTGCGGATTTTTTTGTATTTTTAATATTTTTGTTTTTTATAGGATTTTTTTAGTTTTTTCATTTTTTTTGTTTTTTATCTATATTTTTAAAGACTCAACACTCCGGACAACACATACACTGGACGCAGACAACAGTAGCCCGGGTGGGTGCACGTCCTCCCCAAGTGGAGGAAGACGTCCACTAGACCTGCCTCTTCCCGACTCCCACCAACCACCCGCGAGTCCGGTAGCGGTATTAGCGGCTGAGAGGGCGAGCAATAATATGAAGATGAGGGATGATAGATGAATGAATGATGAAGCCGCCCTCTCAGCTCCACCCCCTCCCCGACGATGACGGTCCGCTACTTGGAGGGGGTTGTTTGTGTTCTTTATCCAAGTAATTGTCATTGAACTTAAAGCAGACTATTTCCCTTGCTTAGTAAGATAAATAAATATAAAGTGTGATTGAAGTTTGGTATGAAAGAAAATAAACTCAACTTTTATCCTGCTAGAATTGTGCTTCCCCAGGTTGACTAACGCGCGAGTAAGATCCTGACTTACTAAATTTTCTTTCTTTTTATTTCTCCATTAGGATAAATTACTTATTCTCATTTATTTACTTTTTTTTATTTTTTTTTCTTTCCGTTGCGCGATATAGTTTGAAGTTTAGAGCCGGATAGCCTGGAACACTTTCAATGCCCAGGTGTGTATCCAACTCAAGGCAAATCTAGAATAAATTCAGAAAACACCGTTACAAATATATTTAATTTACTTAATATCGATGAATTTGTCATAGAGTTGTCAGTGCTCATGTTAGAAAACTTGCTAATATCCCACAAATAAAATTTAATATCTGGTAAGTAACTCAACGGCAAATTTCAATTGATTGGTTTGCATACCTTATTTAATATATCATTAAATTTGGATGACCACAACCCAATTTCCAGACATATCACCGAAACAAGTAACCAACTAAGACAAAGACTCAGCAAATGGTACGAAACAGGAAAAATAACTCTCCCAATTCGTCCTTAAAATACCTCTCCTTTTAAGATAATAAATAAGTAAAACAGTTCATTGCATCTGTTTTAGAGAACACAACAAAGATATGATAAGATGCATAAATGCCGGGAAAAGTTCTATCCGCATTGCCAAGGAATATCTAATAACAATATTCCTGTTAACTCTGTATGCACAGTATGCCAAACGCCAATTGACGTCATTATGGACATAATTTAAATATAAAATTTCCATACAATTTAAACCTTTAAATAATTTAAATAAAACTACATAATTTTTCATTTAATTAATTGCCTAAAATTTGTATTATATTTTTAAAAATTATTTTACTTCAATTATAATTTATATTAATATAATTATCTATATTGTATTATCTATTGAATTTAATCAAATAAATTTAATATACAATTTCATATAAATTTTGAAACAATTAATACTTTGTAAATTCGTTCTAGTACTGCTCTTCAGCATTCTCAACTGTTTCATCTGTGATCGTAGAGACACTTCAATTGGAAGACTCGTTAAATGTGCTGCCACTTGTCTCCCAAAAATGTCAGCTTCATCTTCCCCATTATCCGCAATCTTATCTAACTTTTGGATTGCTTGCTGCACTGTCTGCAACTTCAGAAACTGAACTTCGTGTACCCTGCAAAACAGTACAAAAGAAATCGGTGTTGCTTTAAACTTTCCGCCAGACTTCGATTGATTCCCGATGTTCCAGGTATTTCATTCACTGATGGTTGGGTTATATGGGTAGCAGCTTGATAGTTTGGCAGTTGTAGTTTAAGCACTTTGCGTATTTGATCATCGTCGAACTCCTCCTCTACTGCAATGTCAAAATCATTCTTCGTTTCATGGATCACATCTGGCGGTCCTTCTGTTCTACTGTCTGGTTGACTTAATTCAAGGATGCCCTGTGGAAGACAAAATTCAGTGTGTTTAATTGTTAGAAAAGTATTCTCCCGCTCTCTTTCTCTCACACATATACATAGGCCTAGTTAGATATAAATTGTCTATATTGTATATGAATTATTATAATTGACTATTATTATCTATCCCTTACAGTTTCTACAGGAGAAAAGAATGGAAATTTGTACAAAAGGATTTTTACGATAAGTAGGACTTCGCGACATGTTGCGGAGATATCGATTCGAAACACGTTCAAATACAGAATCTTCTTCATGGATCTTCCGAATACTTCAATTAACAAGAATTTTATAGTGTGCTACTTCTTGCTGTTGCAGATGGAAGTTACAAGTTTCTTTTTATAGATGTTGGGGTAAGCGCTTGTATGAATGATTCGTATCTATTTAAGAATGCAAATTTTATCAAGCAATGAAAGAAAAGAGGTTAAATCTACCAGAAAAGTCATTATTTGCATGTTATGATGTTTTTCCAACGACAACACAACTTAATGAAGCCATATCCAAGGCGTATAGATAAACTTGAAAGGAAAAAAAAAGTACTCAATTATTGTCTTACAACGTTAGTCGAGAACGTCGAGTACTCGAGAACGCATTTAGCAAATGTATGTCGAAACTTCGAATTTATTAGAGGCCAATTCAAGTTAAACTTAGCTGTGTTAACAAAATAATACGGACAGCGCGTGCTCTGCACAATTGGCCTAAACAAACTTAAGCTGATTACTTATGTGGAATAAATTTAGAAAAAGAACTTCTGATCACATCTATTGTAAATTACAGAAGTTGGAAAGGTGTCTTGCAACAAGTGAAGCTACATTTGTTAAGTAATCCTCATTCCAAAATAGCGCATGCACTACGAGACAGTTTGGCAGATTACGTCATACGTAACGGTGAACGTACATAGCAGTACACAATGATACATTAACACTAGCTTAATGATACATTAATACTAGCATGCTCAATGATAACTAGCTTGAAATGAATTCTAGAGTGCTTCGGGTAGAGATGCCTATAGGGGAGAGATGCTAGTTTTGCTATAACTTCGTCGTAACAACAACAGATGGCATGAGCTTGCGTAGGCTGTTAGCGGAGGTCAAGAAGAAGGAAGGGACGTCATCAGTCACGTCGATGAGTATGTTATGTACTTGTTTCACGGTAAAATGTACAAATTATCAATAAATTTACACATGTTTTTGTTTGTGAATAATTCGTATTTTCTGCATTAATTTGTAATACAATTAATAATGACGCGAAATACGTAGTTGCTATATAGAGAGGATTCCAGTGTTAAAGTGCACGTGAGTCTCAGCATACCTTGTGGCAGTTTTGGCGCGAAAATTCAGCTGGCATCATTCACCGATGTTTGGGAAAGTTGCTACATCACTGTCGGGTAAAGATGCATGTGTACATTTTCTCGGGTAAAGATGCAAGTTTCATTCTAACTCGGCTACTCACGAATTCCTGACCTCGTGATTAATATCAAGAAAGTTGAAAATGAAAATATACAGAACTGTTATTCTCCCGGTATTATTTTAAAGTTCGGAAAGGGCGAACGTTTGATATAACGGCTATGAGTTCCATAAGAGATAGTTATTAGTAAAACCCTTCGTATACAATGCACATACACTTCTATACATATTCCATAACACATAGTATGATCATTGTGTACTTATATTTTTCCAGGTTGTCTTGGTCATGAATATTTAAAATTGCTCTTTGCCTGCATATAGAAACAACAAAATGCAGAATTTGCTACAACTGGACGAGAGATACTAACACTAGCATACAACTTCGCTGAACGTTATGGTTGAAGCATAAATTTAACAAAGGGAATGGAATGGCTGGATAAGATTGGTTCTAGTCTTTCATGAGATTTCCTACGTTAGTAAGAAGAAAGTTTCAGAATTTGTCTAGCGATCGAGCAGAATGTATGAATCGTGCGAATGTTGGAAATTATTTTAAACTTCTTTTAGAAATCTGTGAGAAACATGATTTACTCAACAGAGCAGGTAGTATTTTTAATTGTGATGAAATAGGAATACAATTAAATTCTTGTTCAGAAACTGTAGTAGCAGCAAAAGGTTCCAAACAACTTAGTGTGCTTTCGTCAGAAGACAGTTTAAAATATTTCACTGATTGCTTGTTCCAATGCAGAAGGCTATTTTCTGCCAATGTTATGTATTTTGAGAAGGAAAAATAAGAGGCCCGAGTGGCAAGATGCTCTTTCTAATGGTTCTACAGTAGTTATGAATCAAAAACATACCTATGCAAATTCTGAAATCTTCATGAATTGGTTGCAAAAAACACTTTCTGCCACGCAAACCCCCAGGAAAAGTCTTATTCGTTCTGAACGGTCACTCTTCTCATTGCACTAATCCTGATATGCTGGAACTTTACAACAGAAAATGATATTATCGTGCTTTGCCTCCCCAGTCACAGCCTAGCCCAGCCACCCCCTTATTATTTGCAGCCATTAGATAAGAGCTTCTTTCGTCCATTGAAGCGTTGATTCTACAGAGCTGTGTCACAATGTCAGCGAACACATGCACATAGAAAACTATCCAGATCACTGTTTTCTATCTTGCATCGTCAAGCCTGGGATAAAGCTGCAACACACAGAAACGGTACTTCAGGTTTTCCAAGCATGTGGGATCGTGCCCTACAATTCTAATATAATCCCTGATGAAGCTTTTGCTATTTCAGATTTTAATGTGCTTCAACTAACGAACGAAATTCTGCTTCTCCCTCTCCATCAGACGAAAGCACTCTTTCAAAACACCTTCCTCGAGATTCTGTGTCTTAGCTGCTCAAATGACTTGTCTCAATCTTCTATTCCTGCATCTTCCTTTAGTATTGTACGTTCATCCTCCCTCCATCAGGAAATACCTTTTGAAGACATATCTCCAATTCATCCCGTAGATCGCGAAGAAATCCCAACTGGTAGGAGACGAAAACCAAAAAGAACAGCACATATTTTGAATGACACTTAACATACACGCTCAAAAAGCACTAGGGACAAGTAGCAAGTAAACGTTAAACTAGCAACAATGTCCTGTTTTAGTTCTGCAGGAAGTTCTGGTTGCAAATTGAAGACACTTATTACGAAATCAGCTGCAAAAGTAGGGCTATGTCTAAATAACAGAAAGGATGGTGTTTCCTCCAATGACCATTGTTGTATATGCGGTCGATGTTATTACGATCCAAAAGGTGTAAACGTGGCATGGATCAGATGTACGATGTGGTTGCACGAAAATTGTGCAATATTTCCTGATACATGTGTCGCATGCCACAACTGAGTTAAGATGTTATAAATATAAGTATTGATATGGTAGGAAACACCGTTTTGACTATACTTTTTTCTCATGACTAGGGTGGATTTAAGTTTGTGTGAGTTGGACGCGTATTATCCGGTATTTTATAGTAACTATTAGGTAAACATGAAGACTCAACATTGCATTAGAATGTAGCTAATACTTATTTCACGGATATAAACTAATCCTATAAAACATATTATCTTTGGAGTCTCTACATAATACTGCTTTTATTTTAATTCATGAAGTTTCCTTCTGTATGAGAAGTACAATGTTTTCAAACTAACTATATTTATATTTCTATGCATTTCTTTATGCTACATATAACTGTGTTGGGGCATGACAAGCTTATTGTATGTGTTTGTACTTAAATAAAAGCATTAACGTATTTCTTTGCTAATTGTAACTACAATTATATTATCGTGGCATCTTTCCCCGAAGCACTAGGCATCTCTACCCGACATATCGGGGTAAGATGGCAAATTTCATTAGTCATTTCTTCAATAAATTGTCAGTGCACTATAGAAGTTCAACATGTGATATTTACAGCAATTGTGCGTTAACCCTGTAGCTATTCATTGCAGTACAGTTTGTATTTTATCACCGCATTATTCAAGAGATACAGTCCTCAAAATGAAAAAGTATGGCGTCTTCCCCCGTTCTACTATATATATTCCAAAATCATTTATGTTAAAGTATTAAAACTACAGTAATAACTTTTAAATTAACATAACGCATTTGTGTACTATGTCTCAATAGATTGTTTTGAAGTTATAGTAACCTTATTTGGGTTACTCCATATATAAGTGTGTTTATTTGCTTATTATGTTCATTTTACATTTATTTTTCAGTGGTAAATGAATATGATGTAAGAATGATATTAAATTGTGTTGAAAGTAAAACACTACATAAGTGTATTTGCATCTCAATTGTTTTTTGTTAGTGCTGCTCTATATTAGCAAAAAATAAACTGCTGTGTTCGCATAATGCAGAAGTGTGTGTGCTTGTTGCATCAGTACTGCTCATATATTTTTTGAGGATATTTCTAGTGTAAAATACCTCACGCTGAGGTTTCCTGTGATAATAAATATTCATGTAACAAAGGCTGTATTCTGCCATAATTTTTTAGAGTTTATGGGCCCAAGCCACGAAGTATATTGCGCATAGTTAACTGTTAACATCTTTGTGCTTTCCTTAACGTGAAAGATGGCTTCTTCGAGTGAATTTAAATTAACTTTGGACAAACTTGAAGGACCTAATGATTGAGCTAAGTGGAAATGGCAGATGACTATGGTGTTACGTGCACACGGAGTAGAATCCATTGTTGATGGCACAAGGAAATGTATAGAATTAACAAATGATGCAACTCAAGCACAAAAGATGGCGTTCACCGAGTGGCAGAAGGACGATGCAAGGGCAGCAAGCATTATCGCGAGTACGTTAAGTAAACCTGTCGCGGAGCTCGTGTTAACGTGCAATCATTCAAAAGAAGTATGCGACAAATTGTGTGCCCGTTTCGAGCGCAGTAGTACACAAAGGTTAAATATGCTGATTGAGTCATTTTTTCGGGTTCGGCGGGATGACAAAGAAGATATCAGCATGCATGTGGCAAAACTGGAAAACCTTTTTTGTTGATTTGAATGATGAACTGACAAAACACGGTGAGAATACTTTATCAGAACGCATGCTAAACGGTCGGATCTTATCCACGTTGGGTAAGGAATATGACAATTTTAAAGATTTGTGGGACACTATTCCAGCTGATGAACAAAAACTTAATTTGCTGATTGAAAAGTTGTGTGCTATCGAGTTACGTGAGATGCAGAGTGACCAAACTGTAACCGACTCCAAAGCTTTTTTTGTGAGCAGTGAACGCGGTAATACTAAGTTCTCAAACTCTAAGAAAACCGGTAAAAGTGACCTCAGTCGTGCAAAGAAGAAGTTCCCCTGTAAAAAGTGCAAGGAACTAGGGCCCGGGACAGCCGAATGTCCACAGAAGAAAATTGTACCTAGTAACGTTGCTTTCCTATGTGCTATGGGTGCGTCAAAGACAAATTACGTCAGTGCAGATAAGTGGGTTTGTGACAGCGGTGCATCAAAACATCTGACATCTAATAAACAATATTTTTCGTCATACACAAACTTTTCTGTTCCTGAAATAATTTCGTTGGGAAAACAAAATGTTGTTATGAAGGCTTATGGAAAAGGGACACTCAAGATTCAAATACTTAATGATGATGTGTGGTATGATGCTGAAATGACTGATGTGTTGTATGTTCCTGCTGCTCGTATGTTCCGCATTTATTTTCTGTGAAAGCAGCTGCACAAAATGGGTATAGTACGACAATGGACAGTGAAGGTGTTATTATCCGTGATGTAAACACTGGCAATATTGTGATGAATTGATGTGTTGGCAACGGACTGAATTTTTTAAATATGCTTGTTGTAAAGCCAGAACAAGCTGTTGAAGTGCATTTGGTTACCCCTAGTGACACACTACAGGTGTATCATGAGCGTTTTGCTCACCAAAATAAAAAAAAAAACATGTGAAACAGGTATTAAAACAAAATGAACATTGATGTGGATGAGGGCAGTGAACAATTTTGTGATGGGTGTGCTTTAGGTAAAATGCATCGGTTGCCATTTAAACCAAGAGTCTACAGAGCCGAGAAGGTTCGTGAAATTATTCATGCAGATGTTAATGGACCAATGAACATTACATCTATGGGCGGAGCACGGTATTATGTTTGTTTTAAAGATGACTTTAGTCGATTTCGTAGACTGTTTTTTCTAAAGCATAAAAACGAAGTTTCTGATGTTCTTGATTTTTTTTTAAACGAAGCACGTACAAAAGGTCATGTCGTAAAATATTTCAGGTGTGATGGGGGAAAAGAGTTTGACAACAAAAAGGTTGGAGAATTATTGGCAAGTCGTGGTATTGAGTGTCAGATTACTCCTCCTTATACGCCTGAACAAAATGGACCTGCTGAACAGGAGAACCATACAATTTTCGAAGCAGCTCGTTCTATACTTAATACTACGAATCTACCGAAAGCACTGTGGGGTGAAGCTTGTAATACTGCAGCGTACATTTTAAATTGAACCGGTAAATCATTCATTGATGGTAAGGCACCGTACGAGTTGTATACGCTGGAGAAGTTGACAAGCTTAACCATTTGCGAATTTTTGGAACACAGTGTTATGTTCATGTACCAAAAACCTTTTGTTCTAAGTTTGATAATAAAAGTATTTCCGGTTATCTAGTTGGCTATGGTATGACAAGGATTGTATGACAAGTCAAGAAGCATATACCAACCGAATTATGGCACAGTTTGGAACGTGTGACTGTTATCCTGTTTCAACACCAGTTGGTCGGGAGGAAGGTAACAGCTTTGAAGATTTTAGAGAAAGGTTCCTTACCGTGAAGCAGTGGGTTGTCTCATTTACTTATCAATGGTAACTCCTCCCGACATTGCATTTGCTGTTGGTAAGGTCGCACGAAAAATGAACAAGCAATCGGGATGTGATTGGGGCAATGTAAAACGAATTTTCAGATATTTGAAAGGTACTACAGGTTTCGGTATTAAGTACAAGAAAGAACCTGCGGAACTGAAAGTTTTCAGTGATGCCGATTTTGCTGAGAATAAAAACACAAGACGTTCAACTACGTGTGTTATTGTTACATTTGCTAGTGGAGCCGTAACTTGGACAAGTCAGCTTCAGAAGGTAGTTGCGCTCTCTACTACAGAAGGAGAAATAATTGCTGCTAGTGAAGGGGTTAAGGAGCTGGTGTGGTTGAAGAGACTTTTAAGAGAACTGTCGCAGCTTTCAAATTTGAAATCTTCGCCTACACTCTATGTGGACAATGCAAGTGCTGTAAAGTTGTCGAAAAATCCTGAATATCACAAACGATCAAAGCATATTGAAGCCCGTACTTTTGTGTACGTGAAAGGGTTTTGAACAATGATATTTAAGTCGAACACATTAGTGGGAATGATGAGTTAGCTGATCTTCTTACAAAACCTCTTGAACGTGTGCGATTTAACAAGTTGCGGGTAAATATTGGTGTTCATTACATTAAATGTTTATAAATGCAGTGTTTTGAAGGAAGTGTTGGAAGTAAAACACTGCTTAAGTGCGTTTCACATCTCAATTGTTTTTTGTTAGTGCTGCTCTATTGGCAAAAAAACTGCTGAGTTCGCATAATGCAGAAGTGAGTGTGCTTGATTCTCTACTTGACGTGCATGGTGTGCGTGTGATAAAGTGGTTTCTGGACAAACTTACGTGTGAAGTGTCGTGCTTTAGTGTGTGCGCCTTGTACCGTAGTGATATACACGCCTCGTTTAGAGGCAACTGTAAACAATGGCCGCCGCTTCGGGCGGGAATGATGTAACTCTTGCTTCTATTACTTCACTTCCGACGTCAATACCGATTCCACCTTTAGCAGACCTGCACCAACCTCCTAGCCCCGCTATGGAAGTTACAGTTATTACCGACTCACCTAAACCCCGCCAGTCGAACTCACCTACAAACCGCACCATATGGCTCCTTACGTTATACACATTACATCCCAAGATCCCGCCAAGCCTGTGGGCAAAACTCATCCCATAGCTCTGGGACGGGCATTATTTAAGGCAAATGTGGCTGGAATACAGCATTTCGACACCATTGGGCGAAATTTAATTAAAGCTATTTGTGACACCGTCACCAATGCCAATGCTTTATTGCACCATGAGTTACTGACACAACAAGGATGGAAAGCGTATGTTCCCAGTTATGCCGTACCTCCATGGGTGTAATTAAGGATGTCCCCACGGACATTACTATGACGGATCTTATGGCGGACATCCAGTGTGGTGGAGCAAAGATTACTCATGCCAGACGCATCGAACGTCAAGTGGGATCTCAACAACCTGCACCTCCTTCTTCTGATACAGGAGTCTTCACATCGGCGTCTTGCCCAACAACTACCCTCCCCTCGGCACAATCTTCTACTAGAACTCCCACCACTACGGTCGTTTTGACTTTTGACAGTCAAATTTTACCATTGAAATGTACTCTATACTACTATCGATTCAAGGTCACCCCGTATGTTCCTCTGACTAAGCTGTGTCGTAATTGAATTCGATACGGACATTTAGCCAGGCCGTGTAAATCAGCCAATAGATGTCGCCATTGTGGCCAATCCCACGCCTCTGACAAGTGCACCAACGCGGTAGTGTGTCTTCATTGTGGTGCTGCACACTCTGCTGATGACCCAAATTGCCCAGAACGGAAGCACCAACAACGCCTTCAGGGACTCATGGTCAAATCAAAAATACCCTATAACGAAGCTCGCCGTATGCTCCCACGGCACACCTCTTATGCCCAAATGGCACAAGGGGCTCCTACTTCGGATGTTGCTTCTAGTGCACCACTTCGCTCTCCAACTTTTCACTCATCTGCCACTCCTAGACAACCATCGACTTCTCCCAGACGATTATTTTCTTTAGCGACCTCTTCTACAATAGCAGCAGGACGCGCCACTTCCGTGGGCATCCTTCCAGATGTACCGTCTTTCAAAAGACGCAAGGGTCTTTCCTTCTCCACAGTCTTGTCTCCTCCGCGACAAAGCGCAGTACCTCAAGAGCAACACATACCACGTAAAGAACTTGCACGTATGGAGCGCTCTCCTCGTTTGGATTCTACACCTTCTACACTTATTACTACGAACCATTATAAAGCCATTCGCAATGTTCTTTTCCAACAACTAGTCACTACGAATCTTCTTACTGATGCCGATTTACAACCAGCGTTGACCACCATATCTCGTATTCTAGGATGGCCCGACAAAAACTAATTAAAATATTACAATGGAATATTCGGCAGGCACGAGGAAAAACTGCAGCTTTACGGCGTCTCTGCTCTATTTATCAACCCACAGTCACTATGCTTCAAAAAGTTTGGTCCTTCCAGAAATTCCACCTTACGTTACCTGGTTACAACATTAAACAGGAGAATCGCCAGGATTGCTACGGCGGTATAGCGTTGGGGATTCTAAAAGGTTTGTCATATACGGCACTTACGGGATTTCCCCGACCACCTTCTTTGTTCAACCAAATCCAGGGAGTTCGCATTGGTGCGATCAATTTCCTGAATATGTACGCACCACCTGACCACCCTCTTCCAGCGCCATACTGGATCCAACTGTTCGAGAAATTCCCAAGGAACACTATCATTGGTGGCGATCCCAACACCAGAAGCCTTCTGTGGGATGAGATCACTAACGACGCTGGTACGGAGCTGGTTACTGCCTTAAACCATAGTTCTTACTTAATAGCAAATGACGGTACCTATACCCGTATGCCCTCACAACATGAACAGCCCAGCGCTCCTGATATCACACTCCTCAGCTCGCAACTGTACCTGGTTCATACATGGCAGGTCCATGGCTATACCTACGGCAGTGATCACTTCCCCATCCTCTTGTCTATTCACCTGGCACAAGATCTTTACCAACCGCTCGATATGGAACACCTGCTACCGAATGCCATGCCTCATGAACCTCGTCAATTTCAGTCAACTACGTACGCTCAAAAGATTCAAGAACACATACGGGAGGAGAATCCAGCTCCTTTTCCACAGACCGCTAGGAGTTTGCAGGTTGCAATTACCTTCGCAGCGCGAGCTGCGTCCACGATCCCGACGTCTTCGTCGTCTCCGGCTCGTACACGCCGTACGCCTCTTCGAGATCCACCCTGGTGGGATGTCGAATGTCAACGCCAATGCAATTATCGGCGACGCTGCCAACAAGAGTACCTTCGTCTTCGAACCAGAGACCCTTATATCCAATACCAGGAAGCATATGCTCTCTTTCGTCGGCTCCAACAAACCAAGAAAAAGAACCATTGGGTGCAGTTTTGTCAACGCCTTACATTATCTACTACTCCTCGACAGTTATGGTATTATATCAAGACTAAAATGCATGGGAACTCGACACATCTCTTCCATTCGACTCTAACGCCAGACTGGCTGGACGCCTTTCATGCGATGGTTACGCCGGTCACTCCCCTACCAGATCATGCCATTCACCAGTTATGCCTTTTTCCATCTGTTGAGGACAATTTCATCTTGCGTCCCATCACATCTCCAGAACTACATCGGGTCCTTTCTACTGCGCCATCGACCGCTCCAGGATATGATAACATCACCTATCAACACCTTCAAGCTCTTCCTGATGCATGATTGGATCGACTTTTACAATTATATAACAACGTTCTTCGCACCTCCCACGTTCCGCTTACTTGGAAACAACACCTGGTCATACCCGTTCCGAAGCCTCGTATGCCCTCTGGGGACCCAGCTAGTTATCGGCCCATCACTTTACTTCCCTGTATTTCTAAATTATTCGAGAAAATCCTTCTTCAGCGCCTGCTGTGGTGGGCTGAATATTACATTTTTCCTCCGACCTTAGATGGCTTCCGTCAAGCACGTAGTACACAGGATGCTCTCACCAGCCTTGTCACGGATATCTGGTCCACCTTCCAACGACGAGATTATCTTTTGGAAGTACATATTGATTTAGCACGTGCATACGATAGTGTCCCATTGGATGTCCTCATTCACGAACTCTCTGCTCTCCACGTTCCAGCTGGGTATCTTCGTTTTTTTCACAACTGGCTTATTCACCGCCAGGTGTCGGTGAAGATTGGGCACCGTTATTCTCAACCCCGAACTGTATCGCAAGGACTTCCACAAGGCTCGGCTCTTTGCCCCTTACTATTCAACCTCTTCACCGTCACCCTGCACAGAGAATTACGAGTGCAACTACGTATTAATTAGTATGCAGATGATTTTTTATTATATGTCCGCACTCCGACTGTGACACACGGAATTCACACCCTTCAACATGCTCTTAAAACCCTCAACACCTGGTGTAAAGACCATGGACTTACAGTTAACTGGACGAAAAGCAAACTCCCTTACAGAAGTACCGCCAGGGCCTTAGGGATACTCCTCTCTGTTATTGCCTACAGGAGCTTGGCACCCTAGAACATCTCACTTATTCTTGTCCTTTCACGACACGTTACCGCCGTGTTTTTCTTAGCTCCCTGTACGCTCTACTTGGTTATGGACCTTTTCCTATCAGCACCATACTATTGCTGAAACATACTACTTTTATCTATCATCTCCTACAGCTTTTCCTCCTCAACCGATTTGACCTCTAATTTGCGTCCTGTGGTCCCACTAAAATACATCTACGCCATGCCCTTAATCTAACCTCGTTGTAGCAAGCATATGCACCACCGTGGCTTGTTCAAGGGATTCCCATTGAACGGGTGGGACCATGTTTTCCCTCCCACGAGAGAGAGAAGTGTGCTTGTTGCATCAGTACTGCTCATATATTTTTGTGCTTATTTCTAGTGTGAAATACCTCACGCTGAGTTTTCCTGTGTTAATAAATATTCATGTAACAAAGACTGTATTCTGCCATATTTTTTTTTTTAGAAATTGTATACATTTAGGTTGATCCTTAACTAATGACATTTCAGCATTCTTCGTTGTTGCTAGTCAGCGAGCTTTCGTCTTGCTCTTCTATTGGGTAATGTGAAGTTGGCGCGCGTGGTATGCTGTATACTGGTGAAAATAGTATTAACACGACAGAAAAGTAAACAGCATAGGTCGAAACCTTTTAAAAATACAATTCTGTTCGAGAGATGAAGCTAATAAATTTTTAGAACATCCTCTTTTGATTCAACATAATTGGAAAGCTTTCATTCCTCATCATGCAATTTACTCGACAGGTATTGTCAAAGGTATAGATACTGATATAGAAATAAACGACTTAATGAATGATATAAAATGCCATGCAGCGGTAACCTCAGCAAGAGGAATCTACAGAAGAAATTATATATATTTCTTGAGGCTGGGGGAGTAATGAGGATGGCAGCATCGAGGCTATGTGTCCCCGTCTCGATTAAAACGGCTGTTCAAACACTGACTGATCGCACCAAAGAACTAAAAGAACAATATAAAAGCAAAGAAACAAAACATTGCATAATAATAAAAAAACAGAAAAAATAAACAGGTAAAAAATAAATAAAGATGAAACTGTAACAATAAGTAAAAAATAATAAAATATGAGAATAAAGGATGAAATATAGGCAGCGAGAAGATCAAAGAATGAATAACACACTAAAATGCTCAGAGAACGTGAGCTAGGCTAAGATCATGTAAAAACCCAAAAACACGGAGAACACAAGACATATCATCCCCCAAGGTTCGCTCAAGTGTACAAGGCAGTCTGTGACGTTCTGTGAATTCTGAGTATTCAGGATATTCGAGGAGAATGTGCTGAATACTCAGTGGGACGATACATACTTTACAATACGGATGGTGCAGACCACGTAGTAGATAACAATGCGTCAGATGAGTGTCCAATGCGCAAAGGAGCACTTCATCTCGACGACTAGGGTGAGACGATGTGAACCACTCCCCAAGCATCGGCTTGACTTCAAGAAGAGTTTGATAACACGTCGAGCGCGTGCGCGCAGAATGCGAAAGTGCTGAAGATTTTCATCAATGGGATGACGATTAAAAGTAGCAAGACCGCGTCGACGAGTAACGATAGCCTCATGGATGCCCACAGACCACCATGGAACACGCTGGCGGGAAACGTCACCACCGCATTCTCGAAAGGAATCATTAGCAGCATCAAGAACTGTCTGCTCGAAAGCCTCTGCCATAGCAACTACAGGGAGATCATCCCCACAATGAAACTTACTAAACTCATGGAATTTATGCCAATCAGTATACTTCAATTGAAGCGGCGTAGAGGGAAACGTGGCGTAATATTAAGAAGAACAAATAATTGCAAGTGATCACTGCCATTAAGATCGGGATGCACTCTCCATGTCAATGAGAGCAAGAGACCAGCACTGCACATGGAAAGGTCGATACAGGAGTGCCATGGGCGGCGGAGAAAAATGAGTCGGACTTCCATCATTGAGAAGGAACAATTGACTCTCAAGAAA
Source organism: Thermobia domestica (assembly GCF_964235325.1). Taxonomy (NCBI): domain Eukaryota; kingdom Metazoa; phylum Arthropoda; class Insecta; order Zygentoma; family Lepismatidae; genus Thermobia; species Thermobia domestica. The sequence continues at coordinate 241,291,790 of NC_137460.1, read as the reverse complement.
TTCCGTCACGTGATGTCCACGGTCGTCAGTGCGTACAGAGCCCCACAAACGGTGATAAGCATAAGATCTCCAACAAGCAAGACTGGCGGCTCGAGCTGATGGAAGAGCTGGAGCAGATCAGCGGTCGTAAAGGCAGCGTGACCAGCACCTGGCCTATCACATTCATACGTAGCATACCCAGAAAGATGGAAGGACTGGGTGGGTTTAAAATGGGTTTCCTGCAAATACACAAGACCGGCGAGTGGTCAAAGACCAGTTGTGTCAATTTCTCACGGTAAGTACAGAAGCCATAGACGTTCTGCTGAAGAAGTGCCATACTGGTGTGGTAGTCAGTATAAATTAAGAATGAAGCCGCCCTCTCAGCTCCACCCCCTCACCAAGGATGAATGTCCGCTAGATGGAGTAAAAAACAGCAGTGCATCGACAAGCTTTCCCTCTCCGCCTTCATGTGACTGAAACGATATTGGGAATTTTGTTGGCATAAAACTGGATAATTTAGAAAAAGTGAACTTGTTAAAAGATGTATGGAAGCCAGATAGTCTATACAATGTACCCTGTGAGGAAGCCCTAGGCCCTAAGCGTTTCTTCCAGAGAAGATTGCTGGAAGAACTTAGTTGGTTGGCATACTTCCACAAGGAAAGATGTCTGTTCTGTGCAATTTATGTTCTGTTTAGGGAAAAAAGGAAGCAGGTCATCAGAATTTAAGTGTATTCGTGACGAAACCTATTTACAATTTAAAGAAAGCACTAGAATGCTTCAAACAGCATGAAAGTAACAAAGACCATAGATACGCAGCAGCGAATAGGGTGACAGTATCCAATTTAATTGAGGGGAAAATAGTGAGCATCGATCAATAAATTGACAGCCAGAAAAAGGAGAATTACAAGAAAATAGGAACAAGCTCGTACCTATCGTGGAAAATATTCGTTTGTGTGGTCAACAGAACCTACCACTGCGAGGAATACAGGACTGGTGTCAAATTGAGTTGTCAACTCCAAAAGAGAATGAAGGCAACTGCAGGAATTTCCTGCGATACCGCGTCAAGTGTGGAGACACAGTGATTGAAGAACATTTAAAAAGTAGTCCGATATACGGCATGTACACCAGTGCTAAAATGCAGAATGCTTTAATAGATTCGCTGAGACATTTAATACAGTCTAAAATTGTGGACAAAGTAAATCAAAGCAAATGTTTCAGTATTCTCTCTGATGAAACAACAGATATTTCTCAAACAGAATAATTCTTTCTCTGTGTCTGATATGTGGATCTCGATGACTATGAGCTTATAGAAGACTTCCTGTGTTTTGCGCCGGTAATATGATGTGACGGGAAAGGACTTATCAAAAGTGATAGAAGACAACGTAAATAGTCTCGGTTTGGACATGAACAATTTAAGAGGACAAGGCTACCACGGCGCCGGAGTTTAGAGGAGTCCAGGCACCAACCAAGAAACGGTATCCTAAGGCCTTGTGCACACATTGTATGTCCCATTGCCTTAATCTGTCCTTTCTGATGCTTTGAAGGTGCAAAATATTCGTAATGCAATTAGAGTTATGTCTGAATGCTGCACATTTATTTATGCAAGTGCAAAATGAACAAGAATTCTGGAAGATAAAATTAAAGAGCTTCTGCCGAACTGTGACGAAAGTAGGCTACAAAATGTTCGTAAAACTCCATGGTACGAGAGGCATGATGCTGAGCTACTATTCAAAGAAATGTTAAAGCTTATTATTGCTATTCTTTAAGAAATAAAAAGTAGCCCAGGGGTAGGCAAGCATCATTGAAGGCTTCGTTACTTCTGCACAGCGTCTATAGCACACCATTTTTAGTGTCTTTGTTTGTGTTGTGTAAATTACTGAGTGTAAAAAAACGGCTGCAGAAGAATGACATTGATGTAGTGAATACTTTCGGTGAGATCAATCTTATCAAAAAATCTTTGCAAGCTATAAGAGAAAAGTCCACACCAGAATTTCAAAATATATTTGAAAATTTTACAGACCTTGCTTCCGAAATAGAACTTGAAATATCTATGCCATGAGTGAACAAATTAAAAAAAAAAAACAGTCGAAGATTTCCACTTCGAACCCAGAGACTTACTGCCACGCTTTAACTTTTATTCCGTTTGTTGACGATCTAATTTCTTTACTGTAAGTACGATTCCTATATCATGAGGAAATAATTTCATCACTGCAGTTTTTCATCCCTCGGTTCCGTGATGTTCCATTTGAAAAAGTCAGAGACTGTATTGAGTTTCCAAAGATAATCTTGATAATCAATTTGAAGATTTAATGAAGACGGAGAGGGATTTATGGAGATTGAAGTGGAGGGAGAGTTCAGACCGCCCAGCAACAGCCATTGCCGGACTAGTGGCTTTTTCTGCATCGCAGTTTCCAAACATTTTTACAATGCTTCACATCCTAGCCGTCTTACCAGTGAGCACAAGGAACAATGGGGAGGAGCTTCTCTACTTTGGAAATCCTGGAAACATATTTAAGAAATACAACAAGCGAGGACAGACTCACTGGTTTAGCGCTCCTGTATATACACCACCACATAACCGTAACAAACGATAAAGTAATCACCTTTTTGCTCAGTCACATTCTCGGCGTCTTCAACTAACTTTATAGGTAATTAAGTAGAACTTTCTTTATTTTTATTATATTCCTGCATGTTTTTTTATATGCTATTTTAACCTTGTGTTTGTGTTGTATAAGGTTGAACCTATTTGAGATCTGAACATTTTTCGTTTAATCTACTCTTGTTCATACCCCTTACCTCCAAATGTCACTAACAGCATAGTATTGATGGGTACACGCAAACTAATATCGCAATGACATGCTTAGTTTCATCTATACATAGAGTGTAGGTATGTTTTATATTATCCTGACTGCGGTGCTGCCCCCCTCAAAAATCCTGGGTACGTCCCTGGTTAAAGTAGTGCTTTGAAGGAACAGAATCTTGGAACAGTTTGATATTATAAATATGTTGACAATGTTCTTTTCTTGTACAAGGATGACTCTCAACTAGATTACTTATTAAAATAATTGAACATTCGCCGTTGAACAATTTGAGATTCGCTGTTGAAGAAGAGAAGGACGACAGTCTTACGTATTTAGGCCTTACTATAAGAAGGCATAACATCAAATTCATTACCAGTGTCCACCACAGCCCAACAACAGGTACTCAGTACTTTCATTATAAATCTGCACATTCAGTAGGTACCAAAGCAAATATTTGGAAGAATTTCCTTTTGCTAGCCATACGTCTTACTTCCTTAAAAACAGATTAACAGACATATTGAATACCTGATAAAGCTGGGTAGTTTGAATGGATACCCAGTTTCATTATTAAATAATTGGTATAATCAGGTTAAATGCAATTTAAGTTCCGATAAACATGAAACCGATTTGAGAGAGAAAAAATGGTTTGGATTACCTGTTTTCCCCAGATTAACATTAAATCTGTTGACTACATTAAATAGGATTTTTGGAAGTCAAAATAATCACAGAGACAGATTAATGGAACACAGTGTCGTGCACACTGTTCATGATTTCATTACGTGAAAAAGGAATGAAAATGTGCTAAACATTTGTTACATTATAATAGTAGTGTAAGTGAACTGTGATACCTTGGAATCATTTTTATCATACGTAGAATATATGATGTGCTGGTAAACTATAATTTTACTTTACTTAATAGTTTAATCAAAACTCAAATTATGTTAATGTCAAATGACACAAATAGTAACATGCTAGAGAAGATTCTCCCGTTTCATTCATAACGGAACTTTGCAAGATCTCTATGAAGTTACAAGCTACACCACTTTCTCTTCCTACTTCCCCGTGCAAACCATTGTGGTCCGTTATAAAACAGGATTTGCCTGCCAACAAATAACTATCCTCAAGCGCTTAAAATATGTCATGTCAATAGCCAATCTCACTTGATCACATTCGACGGGTTTCTTGCTGTATTCTCTCCTCTTGACATGCATTTCATATCAATTAGTGAAACGTGGTTGAAACATTCCTAAGATGACAATCTGGTTTGACTACCAGAGTATACGCTATATACAAATGATAGAATTAATAAAAGAGAGGGTGTGATAGGTATTTATGTTAAAGGACACTTACCAGTAAAAATTCTTTCTAACTCAGATAACATAACACCTAATGAACTGAATACATATTACTAGAAGTAACATTCCGTAAACAACAGGTATTAGTCTCACAAGGAGGGTGTCCGAAGTGTAAATCTCAGATTTCAAAAATGTTTGTGCATATCGTAGGGGGGCTCATAGAATAAAGATCGGCACAAAAATTTCGGCGGAAATCCATATTTGGGTGGGGCAGTGCCCCATTTGCGATTTTCGGCTTTCGTAGTAAAAATCGGCCTTTTGATATGAAAATTGACTTCTTGTTGTCGTCAATCGTTATCATTCGTCTTCATTTGCGTAAAGATACTTGAATTGTCGGTCAGGGATCCTTGTGTGTGAGGGGGTCCACGTCACAAGTGTGATACAAATTCTCCCTTCATTTTGACGAGCTGAATTCAAATACGTCATTAAAAGTTCTTTGTGGAGTACATGTGCGACACAGGTCTCTACTAGTTTCTGGGATGCTAAATCACAAGATGAAAGAGAACTGAAGGGCTTGAAATAGAAGTTTGGCAGAATCAGTGCTTTCTGTATGGGTTGAGACCAATATAGATTTCATGCCTGTACATTAGGGTGGGCCGAAAAAATCGAAAGTTGATGAATCGACTTCCAATAGTGCGGTAAACTTGCTTCATGACCTCAAAACAACGTTTGCGAGATTTCAACGAAATCGGTTAATATCTTGAGGTTCCTCAGAGCGGCCAAAAATTTGAAAATGATTCAAAACACGTTTTTTAAAAAATATTTCATAAAAGTTTTACATTAAACAACTTCCGACAGCAATTAAAAATCACTTTTAATAGTCAATAGTCTTTAGCAACAGTAAAAAATTTCAGTTATATCAATGAATATCTTTAGGTTCCTCAGAATTGCCCAAAATTGACAACATTTCACCAAAATCTTACTTATTTGAAAATCTTTATAATATTTCAATTATGCCCGTAAAACAAATTCTGATTCTTTAGATAAATTGCCAATTGTTCAGTTGGCAACACTGTACGTAATAAAGAGTAAACTAGTTGGAACTGGTAATTGTTAGCGAGCGGTTGAGAAGAGAGTTGTACGTACGAATCAGAAACAATCAATACGTGGCGTTCAATGTAAGGTTAAAATTTTGCTTTTATTTTAGTGCAGTTAGATAATAATTATTAAATGAACATTAAAATAAAATATGTTGATCTGTTCCATTTTCTTTGAACGCAAGCCAAGAAATTGAGGTATAAAATTTCGTTATTTTAGTACAGTAAGTAATTAAAGTTAACGTCGAAATGGCCTCCTGCAAGCCACTAGAGAAGAACGAGTCCGTGACCTCTAGGCCAAAGTCAAGCAAAGTATTTCGGAGCGAAATGGAGTGTCCGATAATCGGACCGCCAAAGGACTTGAATCCTTGCCAACTTCCAACTATCCTCGATGTACTGCGATGTTGCTTAGAAGAGAGGTTCAACATTATAAATGTTGCAGGCAATAAGAAGGACCCAAGTTTTTCTGCTATTGCCGAAACAGCTGCAGTAAAAGTTGAGGAATTGTGCCAAAAGCGTTCCATCCCACTTGTTAGTCACGACAGAGTTATCAAGATGATGAAAGACTTCCACGTGAAGCATCAGGCACTAAAGAAGAACTACAAACGTGATAATGAGAAACCGCAATATGCCGCTAAACTGGATGAATTCATCAGGGAAGCTGGGGGAAAACTTCTTGACATAGCTGCTTGCAAGTGCAAGGATTTCAAAACCTGCACTTGTGAAAAAATGAAAAAGGTTCCTCCACTTGAGCAACCCTTCCTTTTGGACCAGAGGACTGCGAGGAAAGGAAAGATTGGCTCCGTGGACAGGAGTGAAACTAAAAGGATTCAGCGTAGAAAAGACAGAAGGAACCGTGATTCCATAAGGAAAGAGAGGACTCTCGGAATGGAGGCTACCGATCAGCCGGACTTCGAATGCGAAACTATGAACATGCAGGAAGACGATTCAGATTCAGAGGAGTTGCAGCAATGGATCTGTCTGAGGCACTAACAGTAAGCGAGCAAACTGACGACCAGCCCTGCTCTTCTGCCAGCACCGCTACAATCACCCGCACGAACAGTCCCATAATACAAAACATATCGTCATCGACATCACAAATGCGCTTCCATCTGGCGAAAACAGCTTAGGCTACCAACAGATTCGGCGTTTCGGACCGTGCCACAAGTATTCTGCAAGACCTAAAGCTCGTGAAACCAGATGAAACAGTACTTCTAATCGATAACAATAAGATTAGAAGAGAGAAGATGAAAGTGAGAGGTTCGCTTCAAGTTGGAAACGACACCAAGGTGAAAGGTCTTTACTTTGACGGAAGGAAAGACAAAACTATATACACTGAGAAAGAAGAGTCTAAGTCATATCTGAGGAGCAAGACTGAAGAGCACATTTCTCTTATCGAGGAGCCAGGATCGAAGTATGTCGGCCACGTTACACCCTCATCTGACTCAGCTGATAGCATTTTCAGAAGCATAACTGCTTACATGGCGGATATTGGGGACGATCTGGAACACCTTATCGCTGTAGGTTGTGATGGTACTGCTATCAACACAGGTTTGAAAGGTGGGATCATTCGCCGCCTGGAAGAGAAGCTTAACAGACCCCTTCAGTGGCTGATATGCCTTCTGCACCTAAACGAGCATCCGTTGAGGCATTTGTTTGAGCACTTGTATGGTGCAACCAGATGTCCACGATCTTATGGGAGTGAGATTGGTAAGCAACTGGAGGGATATCAGAGCCTGGGAGTAACGACCTTCGAAGCCATAGATTGCGAGCTACCTAACGTCAATCAGAATGACCTTAGCTCTGACCAAAAGTACCTGCTAGAAATTTCTCAAGCAGTGAAATCCGGAGTTTGTAGTGACGATTTGTCCAGGCGTTTTCCAGGGCACCTGTCGGCCCTGTGAGGCGATGGCTTACGACAGCCAACCGCATTCTCCGTTTCTACATACCAACAGAGAATCCATCACCTCAGTTGAAGACACTGGCAGAGTTCGTCATGAAGTGCTACGTACCCGGATGGTTCACAATCAAGTGCAATCATTCAATCAAAGACGGAGCCCGTAATCTCTGGAACATCATTCAGACCAGTAGATATTTGCCAGTGAACCTGAAGAACGTAGTGGATAAGGCCATCTCCCGAAACGCGTTCTTTGCTCATTCGGAAAACATTATCCTCTCCATGGTGACCGATAATAAGGCGCACATTCGAGAGTTGAGTCTCAGAAGAATTCTGAAAGCAATGGAGCAAGAGGAGAGTGTCATCAGAGTGTTTGAAGTTCCTAAAATCAATTTTGATGGAACAGATTATGTGGATATTATTGACTGGATGAACTGCAAATTTACCTCGCCTCCAGTCATGCACAATGTGGAGACAGACTTTATCAAGTCATTGATCCAAAATAAGGAAACAGTTGTGGACTGGGAATTTTCAGCCTTTCCGTGCCACACCCAGACCGTTGAGCGTTGTGTGAAGGTGGTCACAGAAACGTGCCAAATGGTATGTGGTTCCCAGAGAAGGGACGGATTCATTCGTGCAAAACTAGCTACTCAGGCGGCAACTCCGAAGTTTGATCACCAATCCGATTACAGTGCAAACTAAAAACTAATGAACAATGAACGTTAAGAACTGAATTGTCAAATAAGTGGGTTTTGGTGATTTTTTTTTTGGTTTTTGGGCAGTTCTGAGGAACCTAAAGATATTTATTGACGTAGCTGATTTTTTTTTACTGTTGCTAAAGACTATTAAAAGTGAATTCATTATGCTGTCAGAAGTTGTTTAATGTAAAACTTTTAAGAAACAAAATTAGTACCGAAAACAGTATTTTGAAAATTTGTCAAAAAAAAAATTGGGTGTTTGGTAACATTTTGTCATTTTTTGGCAGTTCTGAGAAACTTAAAGATATTCATTGAAATAGCTGAAATTTTTTACTGTTGCTAAAGACTATTAAAAGTGAATTTTAATTGCTGTCGGAAGTTGTTTAATGTAAAACTTTTATGAAATAAAAAAAAAATAAAAAATAACGTGTGTTGATTAATTTTCAAATTTTTAGCAGCTCTGAGAAACCTCAAGATATTCATCAACTTTCCATTTTTTCGGACCACCCTACTGTACATGACATGGATGTTCTAAAATGGGCAATTGAAAAAGCGAAAGAAATTAATCTTGAAAACTTTCAAGTTTCCAAAAGTTGATGCACCCATTTTAAACGGAAACATAATATTATGTAGCGAGAAATAACAAAATTCGTGTCGCGAGTAGACGTTGACACTTCAGAACAAATAAAAACTTCGGCCATATTTTTCCAGTTGGAAATCAGAGATACGTTACCTAAATTCGATATAGACAATACTTACAATTTCTATCAAAGAGGTTTTGCAATGGAACTGCACTGTACTTGTATATTAGGCATACAAGGTCAAGAAAAAGTAGAAGCTTGTGCACATTCCAAAAATGCCTTATCTCATAGCTATACAATAATACTCCTTATGTCTGAAAGTGGAAAATTAGTTGGGCCATTATAGATTGTACTCCCAGAACCGACCGGAAAATTTCGAGCTCAGGTCAAGAAAACTTTATTCCAGCCCCAAAATGTTAACGTTTCTGCACCAAAATCTGGAAAGATGGGTAAGCTGCATTTGGAGGAGTGGATCCGTGACGTTTTGGTTCCTAACATATTGGACAAAAGTGTCTTGTTCCTAGTTTCATGGTCATCTTTAAACAAGAGAGAGACGCAGCAACACATTCTGGACGAAGAAACATTATGTAAGCAGATTCCACCGGGAAGAACTTGGGCTGTACAACCATTGGATATTTGGGGCTTTAGAATATGGAAAATATGGAATTTTGTACGGAAAATAAGAATTTCGTAATTTTACACCAAATTGATTTCCAACGTAACAACATTACAAAATTGCAATCGCTAGTTTATGAACAACTATCATCGACAAATGTACCATGATGTGTTCATATATAGATGGTATAAAACCGGATATGTAGATGCGAGGCCGCCATTATTTGTTAATCCACTGAGTTAATCCACCAGAATTTGTTAATCATTTTCCTTAAACGAGGCTATCATATGCAATGAGTGCGAAGATATAACACTCCAGAAATGTAGTTGGTGCTGCAAAAGTCTTTGCGCGGAACACTTTTCCGAGCAGTTCTATTTCTGTAAAACATACAATACATAAAGTAAGCAGGAATTCTGCCAAACTTCAGCCCTTCAGTTCTATTTCAAGCCCTTCAGTTGTCTTTCAATTTTTGATTCGTCACCCCAGAAACTAGGTAGAGACCTATGCCCCACATGTGCTCCTCAAGAAAACTTTTAATGACATATTTGAATTCAGCTCGTCAAAATGGAGGAAGATGTATCACACTTGTGAGGGGGACCTCCATTGGTGGATCTAGCCCGGGGCCGTGGGGGAACCCCCAGTTTTTTAGTGACAAAAATAATTGAAGCTATTATTTTTATATTCTTGAAAGTTTATAGTAAACTCATGATATAGATCATTGCCTGGGGTCGGCTTCCCCCAGTTTTTACCTTCTAAATCCGCCACTACGGACCCCCTCACACACAAGGATCCCTGACCCACAATTGAAGTATCTTTACGCAAATGAAGACGAATGCTAACGATTGACGACCACAAGAAGTCAATTTTCAAATCAAAAGGCCAATTTTTACTATGAAAGCCGAAAATCGCAAATGAGACACTGCCCAACCCAAATATGATAAGCATTTGAACTGGAAAAGTCACGTTGATTATACATTAAGAAAAGCTTTCTCCTCTCTTCGTTCCCTAAGTAGACTGAAAATATCTACTGATTGCAATAAAAGAAAAGGAACTAGTGGAATGCTTAGTACTTTTTAGAACAATACTGCAATATTGTTTATTTATATTTGAACGACTATCTATTGAATAAACTGCGAAGAGTTCAAAATTATTACTCGGATGATTTAACTAGCTATTTTGAAAAGCTGAAGTGGATGAAATTGAAGGTGGGACGTAGATATTACGAACTTACAACTTTATTTAAGATATTAATAAGTAAAAGACCAGTGCACTTAAGGGAACGTTTTCAATAGCAGCACGAATATCATCAACGCAACACCAGAAGTAACGAAATGCCATTACTATCGCTGCCGAGGCATAAATTTAGTACTATGTCAAATTCATTCACTTTGACAGCTGCGAAATTATGGAACGATTTTCCAGAAGATTTGTGAAAGTTTTCCTCGATAGCCATGTTTAAAACTCGACTAAAAAATTCTTTCTTGTTTCAGACTTACCAGCACAACTATCATAATTAAATCAATACTTACTTCGACGTGTATTCTGTCTAAGACATGGTTATTATTTTTACTTTTAATTTGTAATTTTTATGTTTTATATTATCCTATCTTAAATATTTCTTTTCAACATTCTTGACATACTTGGTATTTTTCTTTAATTTTTATTTGTTGTTGATGATGCATTTATGTAAAGACGTTTATACATAATCAAACATTCCAATAAATATTGCATCAATTATTTCATCAAAGTGGAATTTGAATGTATACGATACCAATTTGTATTCAACTTTTGGGTTGGTTACAAAATTTCATACAACTGTTCTAAATTAGAACTTGTTCTATTTCTATCCAACATTACATCAAAGAAAAAAACTAAAAGCACTGTGCGGTGGCACAAACGTGGGCACAGGAACCATTTGAAAAGCTTATTGATGCCGGCAAGCAGCATTCTGTTCTGTATAACTGCAAACTTAAAGAATATTACGATTATACAAACACAAAGAAACCTTGGAAAGAAGCAGTGGGTGAAGTTAGGCTGCCGAGGCCAGAGACTACAGGTTAGTGAGCGTTCATGTTTAACATGCGTGGTTCATATTTCCAATTGCTCGTATATTTTAAGATTTACAATTTAAAGAGCTAACTTTTAAATAACTACCTCAAGCGAGTACCGCGTTGCTCTCTATGCCTACTAACAGATGAAACAATTGACTGAAGAAATGTAAACAAATGAGCAACAAAATTACGTTTTGTGATTGATTGTTTATAATGCGTGTAAACGTTTTAGCCAACTGATTTGATCAAACGACTGTCACATATACACTCTGTAAAGAAAAAATAGCGACACCTCAATTCTCAAGCTAACTTACACAGAAAACCATAATTGCAGCCCGTTAGAAGAGGAACAGAAGGAAATGAAGAGTGGGATAGTTCATTTGCGTTATCTGTGACACCTGTAGTGTACGACATCGATTGCTAATTGTTTGTGTATCAGTAATATTTTCGCTAGATGGCACTGAGTGTGCCTCGTAAATTATTGTAGTGAGAATTTTGCATTGCATTTGTGACGTGTAGTCTGAGGTAAATAGCATTTTATGATTGTTCTTTGCTTTCTCATTGTCTGGATAGTGTCAAGTGGCAAAATTGTTGTTGTGCAGCGTTGTTTGTGTGTGATATTGTTGCTACATGTGGACTGTAAACAAATAAGATGGGTATGAAATGTGACTTGGTGCCAAGTGAACAAGTCATAATTCTTGCTTTGCGCAGCTAAGACAAATCTCTAAGGGAATAGACGGAATTCTGAAAATCCACATTCTACGGTAGGAAGAGTAATTCATAAGTGGAAACAGCATAACAAATCGTCCCTTCGTCAACAGTGTGAAAGAAAAAAGAAAGTGTCACCCAGAGCAGATTGCTAAATGAAATCAATAGCACTGCAGATTTATGGAGTGATTTCCCCAAAAATCGCTTCTGTAGTTTAACATGATCTTGGGACTGCAGTTACTCGTACAGCTGTATTGTCTTGACTATATGAAGAGGATATTACAAAGAAGAAACCGCGTAGAAAGTCGAAACTGACAAAACACGGAGGACTTCAACATGTAGTTTTATTAGTCGATATGCAACCTGGAATTATAACAACTGCAAACACGTCGTTTTCTTCGTTGAAAAGAAATTTAGAATAGTGGGAAGCGATGATGGTGTGAAGTTGTGGATAAGAACGAGCAAGGAACTTGGCAAGGATTTTGTTTAAGAGATGCAAATATTCAGTTACTGAGTGATGGTATGGGCTTGGTTCACCGTTAAAGACGTCAGAACGACGGATATATGTGAAGGATCGTTTGATGCACGAAAATATCTTCAAATTCTGGTACGTAAAGTTCTTACAACAGCTAAAGTTAACTTTTCTGAAGATAATTTGGACTACTTCCTGTTCCAGGACGATAATACTTCATGTTACCGAGCGAAAATCGTTAATACGTGGTTCAAGAATATGACTATTTAGAGACTCATGCAGCCTACAAACTCACCTGACATGAATCCAGTTGAAAATGTGGATCAATATGAACAGAAGATTCAATAGACAACTATCTCAAATAGAATGGAATTCAAGGAACAAATAATCCGGGTGTTAGTCCGTGAAATCAAGGTTGCATTTTGCAATAGTCTTGTTGCCAAAGGGCTCCGGTGATTTGCTGCACTCCAGAAAGCTCATGGTGCACATAAAAAATACTAGTTTGGTGTAAGGTACTCCCCGATGTTTGCCCACAATATGTCTTACCCTTAAGAAATTCCATTTCTTGTTTGCTGCTGTTGTTGTTGATGTTTTTGAGTTTTATGTATAACTCTTCCTATAAACGATTTTGCTCAAAACACACGTAGCTAACTATATATATATGCATATAAATTCATTAAATTCATGTCAAAAGCCTGAAACTTTGGCGCAAGTATTAAGAATGAACTGCTCGTTAGGAATATGGATTATAATATTATCAGGAATTAATGTAAAAAATCATATTGATTAAAGTATGTTGCGAAAACCATATCCGAGCAAGTGTCGCTATTTTTTCTTTACAGAGTGTAAGTTTGATACAACATTTGATGGGAAACTATAACATGTATAATAGGCTTCATAGACCGAGTGGAAAATAAGGAACAAGCCTTAACATATTCTGTAATAAATTGAAATTAAAATTGAATTATGAACTATAATAAATTATGAAAATTGGACTATAAGTTTTCAGAAAAAGAAAAAAATATAAAGCAATACGTTTTGTTTATTTCAGTAATAAATAACAAGTGCCTGCATTACAGATACTCACGAAAAACATTATATACAGATATACAAAAATATATATAGTTGAATAAGCGATATTCAGCGTTATTGAAGTTATATCTAGTATTATTCAGAAGTGTAGAAATTGAATCTAAATGCTAAAAATTAAAAAAAAGAAAACAAACGCTGTTCATAAATATTGATTTTAGTAAATAAAATTCAACAGTGAATTAGACTTAAAAGTCTCTTAGTGTTCATAAGAAAAAGAAGAAAAATTTCCACACAGCGCAATTATTCCATATATACATCATGTTTCAATCACTTCAAGAGAATACTGAACTCATTTCACAGATTGGAACTTCCGCCGAGAGAACTGAATTTTTTGAAGAAAAGAACATACCTAGTATATAGACTTCAAATAGACCTGATTGATACAAAAACAAAGGAAGATGAGCGGACTTTCAAACACTAAGTAAGATTAACTATAAATTTCACTAATATTTTACACTATAGGTGAAAACCAAGTATTCAGTTTCAAAAACACCCTATAGACCTACTCTATTCAGTGAAACAATTATCTGTGACCACATTCCATCTGATGAAGTACAGTGCGAAAAAATATATACTGATTTTCTTGTCATACTTTTTTTGAGTGTTACTTCAAATTTTAATAGGAAACGGTATACGTTTCAAAAGTGTTGCCGGTGTCAACTGATAACATTACTGAAAAGCATTGCCAGTTGCACTAACTTTTGAAACCAAGACAACCAACTTTTGAGATTTTACCTTAGAAAATATTTAAATTCTTACGCCCGGGGTTCTTAATGTCATTTAGTATTCCACTTAACAGATTATTCGCCATGTCGGAAAGCCACATGTAACCATTTTCATATATTCTTTTGCCCTGACTATACAAGACAACTTAAGGAAAAACCCTTTGTAATATTTTTCTTTTATTTTCAATACTTCCATGTAACTAAAAATAATAGATCGTGGAAGAAATTGAGGCAACTCTTTACTTTATCAGGGAAATATCCTGTCACTGTTAGTATGGATAAGGCAGTGACATCCTGTCACTGTTGGTATTACACACGTTGTTACTGGTTCCTTTCAGATGCTAATTCACATTGATCTAGTTTTTATTTTTTCTAAGTAGGTGTCGTTCCTGTTCCTAATTGACATGGATGTAATTTATATTTTCACACTAGATATAATCATTTTTTAGGTGACTTGTTGATCGTTTGTTTGTAAATATGTTGCTTGGTGACTGTTCGACTGCTGTAATTGTGTATTGAATTTAGTAACTTGTATGGCCACTGTTTATCAATTACGAGTTGTTCTTACTGAACATTTTATGGAATTTAATGCACGTCATATTAATTGATCATTTTTGAACAAGTATGTTATTAATTCCGATGTGAATTGTTATCGTTTTTCAGCTCGGTGTGGTTTGCTTGACTTTGAAAAGACATGCCAAAATTGTTCACGGCTTTTGACTTTATTTCAAGTTTCCGTGAGAGTAGTCGTTTGATCGTGTATGTGGTTTGCTATAATAGGAGATGCTTGCAGTACATTAAGTTTATTTCTGTTCGTAAAGGTAGTTTTTTTTTTTTTTTTTGGTAACGTGAATTTCAGTATTAGTCAAGTGCTCTTATTGTCATATTTCTTTGTTTGCGGTGTGACCAATTATAAATTTTTATTCATTAATGTTCGTTTTTTGAACTTTAAGTAGTACTAGTGTGTACGATTTATTATCGTTTTGTCGTGAAGTTTGTTTAGAAATTTTGGTGAAAGAATCTAGTGTGTTGATTGGTGGATTGAACCTTCATGTTGAAATTGATGAATCCTTATTTGGTAGACGTAAATGTAATGTCGGACATGTGTGACGTAAACAGACTTAAATCGTTGGTGGTATATGCAGGGAAACTGGTGACTTTTTTTTTTGAGTGAATGTGTTGATAATTCGCGCTCCTCCGAAAGTTCATTTAATATTATTGTTCTGCATGTGCATGCACAGTCTATCGTGTTAACTGATTGCTGGAAAGTTTATAGTGCATTGGAGAAAGAAAAATGGAACCATTTAACTGTTAATCATTCTTTGAATTTTGTTGACCCTTCTACTGGTGCACATACTCAAAATGTTGAAAATTGTGGTCCATTTGAAGTAGAATTTGGTGTTTACTCATAGTGTAACGTACTCCTTTTTCGGTACTTTACATTGTTATTGTTTTGCCGTTGTTTTGTTAAGTGGCCCCCATTTGGTATAGTCGTGCCATTAGTGCAAATACACGTTTTATTTGTTTTTATGGGTTAGTTATTAATGTTAGTTGTTGAAATGTTTCTTCGCTATTAATAAAAGCTTTCGGGGGACAAGGTTATTCAATAACAATAACTGCACATTTATTCAATAACTGTACACTATATCCGTATATAACTAATATTAATCACAAATAGTTTCTAACAGTATATCGGAATATTTCTAAATTTTCTACGTAAAAACGTATAATGAATGTGTTAAATTCTTATTAACTAAAACTTACTTATAATGTTAATCGTAAACATTCCGCAGTCGAATATCGGTGATTCGATCTTCTCTGTCGAGTGCTGTTGCATCATGGGTAGTGAAATTAAAGATAGCGACTCACATCATTTTCACTTCGGAGAGATGAGAGGATACTATTGGTTATTCGACCAGGAATAAGTAAGTAATGGGTATAAATATTTTGAATCTTAGTTTGAAGAACTGGTAATGTAATTTAATATATCGTATTTGTTGATAATCCATTAGATTTTCAAAATTTAAGATGGTAATTATGAAAATGTTTATGTTCTGCGATATGGAATATTGCAGAATAGCTGAGTTTCTAATGGCCAAGCATTGCATGACGCTCCGCCATAACGTGTTGAAGCAAGATTAATGACGCTGTAGAACCTCCAGGAAAGTTCGAAATTTAAAAGCCTAAATTGCTACTCTAGGACCAAAGTGTATAATTTTTTTTATTTGGAATAACCTGTGATACATTAGATAAAGAAATTTTGGAGGTCTTACCTAAATTATGGAAACCTGTTTTGAAACTACGAAGCGTCACCATTACCATTATCTCTCCGCCGTAAACGTGGAAGGAGATGGTACGTTGTGTTGTTGTTGGCCTAGGCATTTTTGGAGTCGGCCCCTGCGTCTACACGGAGAGGTAGGATCCAGGACAGCCTGGACTTGCTACACAACTCATAACTGGTAACGTTAAAGTTTACCTTCTTCCTCTAGTAGGAATTATTCCGAACTGAACTACCCTAATACATGGTACCAGTTGCGTTTTAAACTCTGGAATATTGGAAGACATTAATTACTGAAAAATTTCATTCGTACGTGTTTGTGACATGACAGCTATGTGCGAATAGTGTCTCGTATTGCGTTACGCATCTGATAACCTCATCGTGATATTATCGCTAATTCGCTTATTATCAAAATTTCTAGTATGCATCCGTACGACTATAGAATTAGTTTCCAGTGCAAAATTTTACCGACTTAATTAAATGATGTAATTTGAAAGTTTAGGTTAGCTCCGGTATGGTCAACTAACTTGTCGTTTTTCTTTTGAGTAGTGCGATGTATTGATTGATCCATATAATTAAATAGTACACTTATAGTATGATCTTGAATGTACTAAACATTATTTTTTTATTTATTTCATCTTCATTTGTATATAGTGCATACTCATTAATAGGGATAATCAATGTAGTGTATTCCTCTTGTGTTGTATGTAAAATGTGACCCATGGCATATGAGCCAATTTTATAATATGCTACAAACATATGAATTATGAAATGATTCCTGAAGTGGAATAGTAATGTAGTATAAGTATGGCACGTGCAAAGGAACATTTTCCGTTATCAATTTACTTCTAATCCTTTCTCTGTACTTTTCTGAGTTTTAAATGAAGGATAAATGGATCAATGCATAATAATATGAAATAGTGGTAGCCAAACATCGCATTTTGATGAGTATTGTCTCATTAAAAGATATTAACTTATTTTGATCTGTTGACCTGCCAAAAGAACCTATTAATAATGTGTCATTTATATGTTTATCTTTTCTTCCTTGTACTGGAAAGCTATGAATATAAAAATCTTGTAAAAATAATGACATTGTATATGGAAATCTATGTAGTGATAAAATGTGAAACCCGAAAGAGTACAAAGTCAACATATTTAAAAGCTAATATATTTCGAAACCAGTGACCTTTGTAAATTGTAATTCGATTTTTTTCTTTTATGTGAATCAATAAATAATAACTTCAACTTTGAATCTATGATTCCATTCCAGAAGTTCATATTACATATCTAGATTATTTGATAGTAATAAGGTATATTGTAAGTTCGTGTCGAGCATGTGCTAGATGGCACACCGACTAAAATCTCATTGTGGGTCTACCACTATAGCAAGAACCTGTGATAAATGTTAAATTTCCGTTGCGCGTGTAAATTAGAAATCATTATTGATTTTCATTCTGATTTTTCTTATATGGGGTTAAGTTAGTCAAGCTATTGAATATTTAGAGATACATTTTTTTTCTTCTAAAAGAGCGTGTTTCAAAATTGGCATTACCATCCAGGATATTTGATTTGTTTTCAAGATTTTCTCATTCCTGGAAAAGACCGTTTCAAAATTGGCGACACTTCAGCTTTAGGATATTTTATTATCTTAAAAATTAAAATTCAAATATTAGCTCTGGTAGGTAGGACTAAAATGAGATTTTAGAATAATTAGCGGAAGTATTGGGATGAGGCTGAGAGATGCGTAACTCAATTAATATAAATGTGAAATGAGTGAGTCAAGTTTAAGGCATGAATCTAAGTGCTTACAGTGTTGAGAACACTTTAGCGATTTGTTGTGAGGGATGTGAAAAATGGTACCATATGAACTGTCTAAATATTCCTGAACCGGAACAAGAGGTGTTAAGACAGTCAAAGGAAAATTGGATCTGTGCGAACTGTGTAGTTCAACAGCAGGTAGACTCAAGGGCTGAGAAAGTAAGTCGTGCTCGAAACCCAAAGAAAGTTGTTCCGGAAATAGAAATTGGGGGAGGTCCGTTGTTAGAAAAATTGGTAGACATAATTAAAGAATTAAAGTCTGAGGTTTCTGAAGTACGAAAGGAAGTAAAGTCTGAGGCTTCGGCTGTAAGAATAGAACTTCTTAACCAAAAGTCAGAAATGAAAGGTGAATTAAATAAGATGAGTAATGAAATAGTAGCTTTAAAAGAATCTTTTGCAACTGTAAAGGGGGAACTAAACATTGAAGTATCCAAGTTAAGAAATGAAATTGATGAAACTAAGAAAAATTTAGGTCAATCTATAGAAAGTGTACGTGACGATTGTATGACAGAAATTTGTAATGTGAATCAGGGTGTGAATAATGTTAAATTAGATTTAGATAAGATCACTAAAAATTTTACTGAATTCACTGAGAATGTAGATTGTAAGTTAGAAACTACTGTTAAGGATGTGTGAATGTTGAGAAGCGAATTCGGAAATCTAACCTCCAAATTTGAAACCGAACTAAAGAATGTGAAAGAACGACAAGTTGATGACTATAGAAAATTTCGGGATGTAAATGAACAAACTGTGAACATGATTAAAATACTGGAGCGTGATGTAGTGGATGCATATCGTCAGAACCGGGAAAGATGTGAACGTAACACCGAGAATTTGAAAAAGATACTCGAATCGGATGATAGAAATACAAAGAATGAAAATTCTCCTAGTGATGGGAATTTAGTTGAAAGTGATCGAAGTTATCAGGATGGTAGGGAACCTTCAGTTTCAAAATTCGATTTGAAGAAATTATAAATACTACTGAGGTATCCTCCTCATCCGACGTGGAAGTAATTGGGAATGAATCCGCTTGTAAACATAACAGAATGAAACAAAAGAGAAAAAGGAAAGAATCACGGTGCGAGTCGCGTACGAAACAATGTACTTCGTTAGATTTAGTTGTTAATGACCAGGAAACCGTGGAAATGTCCAAGTTAGACCGTGAAAGTAGACACTGGGACAAGAGTCCTTCGTATAAAAGGGGTGCAGGAGCCTATTTGAAGAAAGTGCATCATTTTCCAAAATTCGATGGACAGCTGACCCAGGGAGTGGCGAAAATATTTTTAGATGATTTGCTACAAACCATGAACATGTACGTTCTCACGGATAGGGATCGTATATATATATATATTAGGCCGGGTTTTAGAAAAGTCTGCCAAGATATGGTACAGAAGTGTTGCTTTACAAATACGAACTTTTGATGATTTCATAAAATTATTTAAGATACAGTACATATCGGAGCGAATGGAGAGGGCGCAGAAACGTCACCTCTATTCATTGCGATAAGATAAAACAAAACATTTCTCGTTTCTTGGGTTTGTTTGGCATATCGTGGAAAAGTATAATTCAATTGTAACTTCTCCCTCCGACCAAGAGTTAAAACATTTGATTTTGGACTGTCTCCCTGGGGAGGAATCTAAAATCTTGAAGTTAGGTTTAGTTAGTACAGTCCAAGATCTGATCTTAAGAATTGCAGAGTTGGAATGTGGTCCGACTTCTATTCCAGAAAGTTATGGGGTTACGAAATTCCAAAATAGAAAACCGCAAATTAGGAAAACATTTATTTCAGCAACCCCGTCGAGTAAAATGGATAATGCAGTCGAAACAGAACCAATGAAAAGAGAAGGGTTTGGAAAGGAACATAATTTCGGTAATAACAATAAATCTCGAAAATTTACCAGATTAAATTGGAAGAAACCTCGAAATTTAAAACCTGGTTTGACAAATAATAATATGAACAAGGCTATGCCGCCATTCCCGATGATATACGGAAATGTTCCCGTATCCTATGCGGTACCAGGAATGTACTATTTTAATAGTGTGAAGCCACCTGTTGCTCATTTTCTTTCTGGTCCAGTGATGACATCCCCGTTCTCTTCAAACGTACCGATCGTGACTACAGTTACATCTTCGTCGAATCAGCCGTACTCTTCTGTTGCAGCGGAGTCAGTTGTTAATAATAACAACAATCATAATAATGTTTCCCAGTTGGTTAGCAACCGTGTTATTAATCAGGAAAACATATTGAGCAGTAGTCATTAAGGGGAGGCAATGACTGCTCGACTGAACTTCTCTCCCCGAAAGAACACTTTGAAATTAAAAATGAAGTAGTTCCGAAACAAAATGACTTTGTATTACCCTCTTTGAAATTATTGACGTACTTTGTTCTAAAAGAAAAAGAGGAAGGAAATATGGCTAATCAAAATTTCGAGATATATCCTTCCACTTCTCTGGATTGTAAAGTGTGGGAAATACAGATAAAGTGTATCCTGGATACAGGAGCTGAACTAAACCTCCTAAATTATAACAGTTAGCAAACCTTACAAAATTCTTTTCGTTCGGCCAAGCTCAAACCTGTACCCAGTGTACATTTAAATGCGTTTGCGGGAAAAGATAGCTTCCCAGTGAAAGGATTGTTGGAATTAACTTTAAATAAACAAGATAACCTATTTGACGTACCAGTATTCGTGGTAAAAGATATGAAAGCTGGTTTGTTATTAGGGTCACCTTTCTTTGCGAAATTCCAAGTCACTTTAGATAGTAGTAATAGAAAATTAGTTCCGAAAAATAATTATCAAGAAGTGACGTTGAAACTCTCGTACCCAAATATATTATTAATTCATGTAGAAAATGCTAAATCATTAACTGAATTAAATCAGAATCTTTTCCCTTCTGAGGAACAGAAACACAACTTTGGTGAAATTTCAAGAACCGAAATCCAAGAATACGTAAATAATCGTGTTGATTTAGATACAAACACTAAAATAAAACTACAAGATTTGTTATTAAAATACAAACATTTATTTTGTGAATACCCTAAGCCGATAAATTGTGAGCCTTACAAGATCGAGCTTAGTGATCACGAACCCGTTGTGGAAAAAATATATCACATTCCTCAAGCTATGCAGAAGGAATTTGAGGAAGAACTGAATAAATGGATAAGATTGGGGATAGCTAAAGAACAACCTAGTAGCTATAGAAACCCCATTCACTGCTTAAGAAAGGCTTCAGGGGGTGTGAGGCCAGTGATCGACCTCACATCCCCGAATTTGAAAGTCATTAGCCCTAAAATTCGAGTTGAACCGATAAACGAAATACTTTCTCGAATCTCTGGTGCAAAAATCTTCAGTTCGATGGACGCCACTATGGGCTACTATGGTGTTAGGCTCCATCCTGATTCCTTTTCATGCACTAGTTTTATTTATTTGGAACGACAATATGTTTTATGTGTTTCACCATTGGGACTCCCCTTTTTCGATACTTTACATTGTTATTGTTTTGCCGTTGTTTTGTTAAGTGGCCCCCATTTGGTATAGTCGTGCCATTAGTGAAAATACACGTTTTATTTGTTTTTATGGGTTAGTTATTAATGTTAGTTGTTGAAATCATTCTTCACTATTAATAAAAGCTTTCGGGGGACAAGGTTATTCAATAACAATAACTGCACACTTATTCAATAACTGTACACTATATTCGTATATAACTAATATTAATCACAAATAGTTTCTAACAGTATATCGGAATATTTCTAAATTTTCTACGTAAAAACGTATAATGAATGTGTTAAATTCTTATTAACTAAAACTTACTTATAATGTTAATCGTAAACATTCCGCAATCGAATATCGGTGATTCGATCTTCTCTGTCGAGTGCTGTAGCATCATGGGTAGTGAAATTAAAGATAGTGACTCACGTCATTTTAACTTCGGAGAGATGAGAGGATACTATTGGTTATTCGACCAGGAATAAGTAAGTAATAGGTATAAATATTTTGAATCTTATTTTGAAGAACTGGTAATGTAATTTAATATATCGTATTTGTTGATAATCCATTAGATTTTCAAAATTTAAGATGGTAATTATGAAAATGTTTATGTTCTGCGATATGGAATATTGCAGAATAGCTGGGTTTGTAATGGCCAAGCATTGCATGACGCTCCGCCATAACGTGTTGAAGCAACATTAATGACGCTGTAGGACCTCCAGGAAAGTTCGAAATTTAAAAGCCTAAATTGCTACTCTAGGACCAAAGTGTATATTTTTTTTTATTTGGAATAACCTGTGATACATTAGATAAAGAAATTTTGGAGGTCTTACCTAAATTATGAAAACCTGTTTTGAAACTACGAAGCGTCACCATTACCATTATATCTCCGCCGTAAACGTGGAAGGAGATGGTACGTTTGTTGTGTTGTTGGCCTAGGCATTTTTGGAGCCGGCCCCTGCGTCTACACGGAGAGGTAGGATCCACGACAGCCTGGACTTGCTACACAACTCATAACTGGTGACGTTAAAGTTTACCTTCTTCCTCTAGTAGGAATTATTCCGAACTGAACTACCCTAATACATGGTACCAGTTGCGTTTTAAACCCTGAAATATTGGAAGACATTAATTACTGAAAAATTTCATGACAGCTATGTGCGTATTGCGTTACGCATCTGATAGCCTCATCGTGATATTATCGCTAATCCGCTAATTTTATTATCAAAATTTCTAGTATGCATCGGTACGACTATAGAATTAGTTTCCAGTGCAAAATTTTACCGACTTAATTAAATGATGTAATTTGAAAGTTTAGGTTAGCTCCGGTATGGTCAACTAACTTGTCGTTTTTCTTTTAAGTAGTGCGATGAATTGATTGATCCGTATAATTAAATAGTACACTTATAGTATGATCAGGAAAGTACTAAACATTTTTTTATTTATTTCATCTTCATTTGTATATAGTGCATACTCATAAATAGGGATAATCAATGTAGTGTATTCCTCTTGTGTTGTATGTAAAATGTGACCCATGGCATATGAGCCAATTTTATAATATGCTACAAACATATGAATTATGAAATGATTCCTGAAGTGGAATAGTAATGTAGTATAAGTATGGCACGTGCAAAGGAACATTTTCCGTTATCATTTTACTTCTAATCCGTTCTCTGTACTTTCCTGAGTTTTAAGTGAAGGATAAATGGATCAATGCATAATAATATGAAATAGTGGTAGCCAAACATCGCATTTTGATAACTATTGTCTCATTAAAAAATATTAACTTATTTTGATCTGTTGACCTGCCAAAAGAACCTATTAATAATGTGTCATTTATATGTTTATCTTTTCTTCCTTGTACTGGAAAGCTATGAATATAAAAATCTTGTAATAATAATAACATGTATATTGAAATCTATGTAGTGATAAAATGTGAAAACCGAAACAGTACAAAGTCAACATATTTGAAAGCTAATATATTTCGAAACCAGTGACCTTTGTAAATTCTAATTCGATTTTTTTTCTTTTCTGTGAATCAATAAATAATAACTTCAACTTTGAATCTATGATTCCATTCCAGAAGTTCATATTACATATCTAGATTATTTGATTGTAATAAGGTAAATTGTAAGTTCGTGTCGAACATGTGCTAGATGGCACACCGACTAAAATCTCATTGTGGGTCTACCACTATAGCAAGAACCTGTGATAAATGTTAAATTTCCGTTGCGCGTGTAAATTAGAAATCATTATTGATTTTCATTCTGATTTTCTTATATTGGGTTAAGTTAGTCAAGCTATTGAATATTTAGATATACATTTTTTTCTTCTAAAAGAGCGTGTTTCAAAATTGGCAATACCATCCAGGATTTTTTATTTGTTTTCGAGATTTTCTCATTCCTGGAAAAGGCCGTTTCAAAATGTCTGAGAATTTGTTTTTGCATTTTGCTAGGTATTTGTGGAACCGAAGGTTTCTATTACTTTTTTTCCGTCATGCTGGTATGTTGCATCATTCGAGGTGAGTGAGTGAGTGAGTGAGTAGGGGGTTAATCGGGACGTCAGCGACGAGGCTATATGTCCCCGTCACGATTAATTAGGTTGCTCAGCACTTCACTATTAAAAATGAAAATAACTAAATACCAACAGTATTCACAAAGACGAAAGTGCTGCTAAAGAATAAGAAAAAAACAAAGCTAAATAAAATAAAATAATAAATAAGTTAAAATAGATAACAATGACAATATATAGAAAAACAACACTAAAACGGGAGACGAGATAAAAATTTAGCAGCAATAAAAAATTATACAAGCTAAAACTGCTCTGAGAACGTGAGGAACCCGAATGGCAGATACGAACTTAAGTGCTAAGCTAACAATATCACTATTATCCCCCAAGGCACGGACAAGTACACAAGGCAGTTGTGTCATATCATTTAACGTGCACTCTTCCTCGTTACCAAAATCTATGTAAAGAACTTTCAACGGAAAGAGTGATATTACCATCACACGATAATACAGGTCCTCGAATACCATAGAGTGCAACACTTCGATTTTGGGATCCGTTATTTTTTTACAGAGATTGCCCTGATCTAAGATAAACATTATTTCATACATTTTATCCCTGGGTCTCTGAACCTATACATCATCTGTTCGCACAACAAGAGTTGCTGTAACCTTGCTACAGTAACTCATGTTGTGAAAATTGCATATGGTATTGGTGATCGAAAGGCGCTGTTCTATTTGGTTGTCACAATGTTGGCGTTCCGTGTCAAAATTAACGCAGCACCGGAGGGCTGGACGCGCGATTTGCCAACGGTGCTCACATGTCGGTTCCCCGTAACATATGTAACGTCGTTTTCGTTGAAATTCAAGCGGTTGGCCCAAAGAGGTTTGAAAGTTAGTTTTGTCAATTCTCGGAATACAATGCGTGCAGCGAAGTTGAAGGCTAAGTTAAAGTAATGGTCGACGCGTGCTGAATCGCTAGTTAATAGGTATTCGTCATATGGAGTGTATAGTAATCGCGAGAATATGAAGACTAAACAAGTCACAGGTAAGATAATTATATATAATTAAGAGAGTACACATATTGTATAGTCAAACACAATTATAATACTGGGATAGTAGATCACTTGGCGGTAAAGTTATAGTATAATAATAAATTATTAAATTAAATTATTGTGGCACGAGATTGAGGTTCTTTCACGAGAGAATGGGAGAAACTTGGATTGGTAGAGAATTATGGTAGAGTTAGACTACTCGTTCGCTGAGCTTGTGTCAGAGAGAGAGAAAAAAGAAAACCTGACATATATATATATATAAAAAAAATGTTTTACTATACGATATGGGTACTGTTTCTGTTTTCACAGAATTGGTGAATCTTTCCGTGATACAAGTCGCATCACATCAGTTTATTTCTTTTATTAATTGTTAAAACGTGCAGATTTGAAGTGTGAAAATTTTGTACATATTCTTCAAGTAGCATTTTTCGTTGGCAAATAGTTTTGTCCAACTGAGTTGTAGACAGTATGCCAACAGTAACGAATTGGCGGTACTCCTGTGATGGAAATGCTGCAATTCGAATTTGTAACCTAAGAACATGCTATGGAAGTGAAGATAAGTAGATAAATTTTTGGCGTACGAATTGTGGAAGTAAGGATCGGCTCTCCAGTGAATTGTACAGTATGTAAATAAAGAACGCAACTCGAAAGTAGCGTTTTTTGCTGGCAAATGATTGGACAAACCGATCTGTCCACAGTATGCCAATAGTAACGAATTAGCGGTACTGCTATGTTCTAAATACCGAAAATCGAATTCGTACACTCTAGAAGTGGATATAAGTAGATAAGTTTTGGTATAAGGATTATAGAACTCAGAATGGGTTGAATGATGATATATATATGCAACGCAGCCCCCAAGCAGGATTTTTTCGTTTGCAAATGGTTGGACCAACCGACCATGCAAAGTAGGCCAATAGTACATTTGCCAACGAAAAGGTGAAGAGTTACTTTAGCTGGTCCCCTCTATACATTAGTGACTTTAGGTTAGCTAAATTTAGGTTATTTCAGCTTTGAAATTGTAAATAAAGTAACGTTAATTGTTAAGATTGGCTCCTTCTGTTATACAAAATTATCTTTGGCGCAAATCAATGTTTTATGCTTACAAGTAACGTCCACCATCATAAATATCAAGTGCAACCACCGTCAAAAGCGGGTCCACCCACTCCCGGGCTCAAGACGCGCTATACTAACACCTGGCCATGTTTGCACGCTTAAACAAGGGAGGAGGCACTAAGTACAACCACGCTCAAAAACACTTGGGGGGACCCTTGCCCTTGTTTAAGCGCACAAAACAACATAACCTGTTGTTATTATTGGGTGCCTTGAGCCGGGATGGGGGCCCCCTTAAATGTCTTTGATTGTGATTGTACTTGATGTTTACGATTGTGGACGTGCATAAACACTGATTTGCGTCATAGACAATCTTGTAAAACAGAATGAGGTAATCTTAACAAACATTAGTTTATGCCAGTCTTTCTCAAACATTTTCCTCGGCGTACCCCGTACTAGTACGTGATTAAAACTTTAATGTATCCCCTGCGATAGGCTTTCTCTCAAGGAAGGGCTACTAAACAAGTTTTCTGATTTGGCTAATTATTGGGCCAGTCATGGTTCGAGAAACTATTATCTACGCTGAGATGAAGATATAGGCCACAGTTTCTAATATGGAGGCTACTGAATCGTTATAAAATACACAAGATCCTTTACGCGACCGATTAGTTTGTTGTTGACTCATCGTAAGGCAAATTCACGCAGACTGAGCCACTTTGATTGTATGTGAGGTGAACTGCAGGCAAGGGAATTTCATCGCTGCAGGAGTTAATAGCTTGACAGGCCTCCTTGGGGGTCGATCCAAAATTGTCAGTTTCCTTTGTCTATGATTAAAATTTTCATCCAAAAAGTTTATCAAAGGACTGCATTAGTGCAAAGAAAGTTGTGCATCAGTATGCTCGATTTTCCCGATATTAACTCAAAGCTTCTTATATTTCAAAATCGATATGTTTTCACCGGTTGCAATTGATGTTGACGTCACATCTTCTTGCTTTTGTTCTTTTCGTTTAGGAACAATGTATCGAGTAGTTGAATTTGAAGGTGATGGAAGCCTTGCTATTGTGAGGGAAGAATGGCTTACTACTCAGGAAAAAGAAACGTTTTGGCCCCCCTTCAAAATAGCATCGAAATACAACACAGAGCGCTGCGGGAAGGCCAGGCTGTGCAAGAAACATGGAATTTATATGCAGTTAAGAAGATATGGTATGATACCGGTTAGTAAATCCACTTTAAATAAATGGATTGTCTCAATTTCTGAACAATACGCTGTTTTTTGTACTTCCGTGTATGTGTGGGTTGTTACGATTCCTACCTGGTTGGAACTTGCTCCTCATGCACTGTGAGGGAGTTCTTGCGTTGTTTCTGCAAGGTTAGTTTATTTTATGAAGAGAGCTTCTGTAAGCTTGTTTGTCAAACTGTCCTTCCCCTCCTAATGATCTCTACAGGTTTTGTTTACAGGCCATAGACAGAGAAAATGTGGTCTGGTGACACAGTTCCCAGGTAACGAAAGACTTACAGTGCTTTGCACAATAATTGTTTTCATTCTTCATTCGACGAAGCAAATTGCGAAATACAAAGTGCAAGGGGTAGGCCGAGCAATGGTTGGGGTAGGGAGCGAAAACTCATGTAACTCATGGAATTGTGGATATGCTGGATGATTTCCAAACACACTAAGCTAAGGTTTAGTAAAACCATTATTAATAAATTTAATAGAGTGCCTGCTCTCCACTCTACGCCGTGTTGTACAGATGAAGCCGGCGGGTGGGGCCTATGATAGTATCAATACGGCGGTATGAGTTTCACAAACATTCGGTTTCATGTCTGCGACGTTATGCCCGCCGCTTGAATAGATCTTGGGATTCACATTGAGCAGTATATAAAATGAAGAAGCTCTTCCCCAGATAATTCCATGTTGCAAAGTTAAAATTGGTGGGAGGAGCCTGACCGCCATATTGTTACCGTACTATTAAATATGAGAAATTGGAAGCGTCATTCTGTGACATTATACTAGTATAATGGAGAGCGTACATTGCCCTTACCTTATAGCACGTATGTACCTTATAACACGTTTCAATACCTTATAACAAATTTCAATACCTTATAACACGTATGTACTGATTGTCTTTCAGATGACATCCTCATAGCCAGGCAAAAACTCAGAGAAGCAGAAGCAGAGTCAGATATCTATACTGATACAGGTACTTCAGTAGATCGACCACAATGTCGAAAGAAACGAAAGATACAATGGAGTAGTGATGAAGACTATGAGGCTGATGAATTTATAGACGATTTATGTTCGAAAGGAATCTCAAAGTATCCAAATCCCCCTCCCAACAAAAACGATGAGAGCGGATATGTGCAGGCATTAGCGATCCCAGAGGGACGTGGAACCACTACACATGATGATAGTGAGTACTGTTGAATGACTTCTAAGCAGCATTTAATATTATTGTTAAGTAAACGGTGTTTCTGTAAATGACTAAATTTTCATGAGATGGCAGGGAAATCTTTATGATTATCATTCCCTACGGAGCTCTGATTGCAGTATTTTCAATAGTGGAGACCCACTCTATTTTTATAATTGGTATTCAGGTTCTTTGAACAGTAGATGTTGCAATAAATAAGAAAAGTCTAATTTGGATTCGTAACTATTTACTTTTAGAGCACCTCCTATTATTATTCGGTGCCTCGGAAACATGAAGGGCTAGAAAAATTTTAATACTATGTTTTCCTACAAGAATATTAAAATAACAGTTTCCCAGGATAAATTTGATTTAGAATTAAATGTCAAGGATCTGTGTTTCTTCTTTCCTTCTAAAAGTAACAAACAATAGAATGAATGTAAGTAAAAATGAAACAAATGAATCAGTTTATTAAATTTAACATGAAATCGAAGGTTTCAGATACTACTGAAGAATTTGTAGTTGACTAGCGTCTAGAAAGTTTCGTAGGTTGGGATCATGGATAGTAGATGATGGAAAAATGGTATTCGTGGATCATGTAACTTTACAAGAACTAAAATAGTAATGCGCCAGTGATCTTGAATAGAATGCTTTCTGTTACCCATGTTATAGAAGAACAAGGAAACAAATGTTATTTTTTCAAGTTTTAAAGCAAATTCTTCAAAAACTCTATTGAAAAATTATTGTGTTGGATAGAGCAAAGTCTATGACAACGTAAGTTTAAAGAATCTAATTTCATTCATAAACTGAAAGCGGTGCTCAAATATGACAAGAATGAGTCAAACCATTTCTAGAATGATCCTTTTGCTACAGACTGCCAACATGCAAGAAAAAAAAAAAAACAGCCATAAACAGTGAACATTGTCAGTAATGGCTAACTTGATCAGTGAAATATTTGGGCAGTACATTCGCTGAATGTAGACAAATCGACGGAAATTGCAAGTTTGGGATTTTTTTTAACGATTAAGAGTTTAAATTAATTTACTTTACTATTAAAATTGTGCTTATCAGAATCTTCTTAACAATGAAAAATTAAATTGAATTAAATTAAATTGAATTATCTCGGCTGGATGAATGAGATTAAGCTTTTGTTTGCAGATTATTCATCTGTGATTGAATGAGTACAACGCTATTCCCCTGACGAAACTAGATTGATGTGTATTGAAAATACTCGGCGTGTTTCAGAGAGCTTACTTCAAAGAATAAATATCTCTGATCCAATTGTCGTTAGTTGTAACTCATCTCATCAGAGCGATACGTCGAGTCCTACAACTACATGCTGTGGGAATTGCAGAGGTAAATTATACACGTTTTATCTTGTTTATGTGTATGTATTTCATTTGAATTTGTCAAACCTCATCCAATTACTACAATGTTGGTATATTCTTATGGAAACTATTATGCTGGTACCTTTTATGTGGAACTTCTTGAATCGTAGCTTTCATTCTACTCTATAATCTCGCCTAAGGTCGTTATGCAGTGGTCCCCTTTACCACATGATGCCAGCAGAATCGCACAATTTACGCCATTGTGTCATCTACGAAAACATTATCTATCAAATTTTATTATACAGATTTTTTATCATATTTTTGGTAGTTGATTACACATTAATTAGTGTGAGATACGGCTTCTACAAGCTTGCAAACTGTATGTAATCATTAGAGCAACCCACATTATGCTTTATTTTTTGTTTAATTATGCTTTATTTTTTTCCAAATTATGCTTTATTGTTAATTTCAATCATTGTTTTACATTAATCGTGTATAATGAAGAATATTTACTATACATTAAATAATCTAAGTATCTCGATCTATTTATTAATATTTTATGAAGCAATTTCTATCATATTTTATGAACTTTCTACTTAATGCACTGTAAAGAGATATGCTTTGCTCGAATCAGTTTTATTTTTTATCCCTTGTGTGCACCTTAGAGGTGCATATATACATAAAGGTGCACAAAAAGTACAGAAAGTGCTCAAGTTCGAGAGGTACACATAACAATATAGTGTGGAGTTCTTGTGTACTATTCATTGTTGGCGGAAAGTTTTCTTCTTTTCTTTTTTTCTTTTCTCTACATCAAAGGATTACACCGAAAAGTTTACAGAAATAAAAATAAGCTTTTAATTGTTGCATTGTTATGTTCTCAATGATTTTGCATTGTAAATATTTTTTTTTTTAAATATTAATATAGTATATGTTAAACTTGCAGTTAAACAGAATATCCAAGAATTATAAAATATATTTTCTAAAATTATGCTTTATTATGCTTTTAAAATTAGTTTCTTCTGGATCCTTAGACAACCACAACCATGTTCAAGGTACCAACCATATGTGTAAATTGCTGTTATGCTTTTGGGTTGCTCTAGTAATCATAGTTTATTCTAATTGATTATCAGTACGTCAGGGCTAATTGTTCTCTCCCTTAAAGCATATCATCCGGTTACCTATTGGCTTCTGGAGTATAGAAAGGCTTAGAATATCAATGATTGAATATTGTAATAGTATATACTTAATGGATGACGATGGATAGCTGACCAAAGGTTTCCTAGTCGAGTCGTTTGACATTCGTTTCGATTTCGGTAGGTTGTAATTTAACGTCCCCTTCAGCAGCGAGACTATTTCAAAGACGGGATCGACAGCTTAAAGTGCCCTCCGAAGCACTTCACCTTAGTCATTAGTGTGGTCTCTTAATGTGTATCACCGTACGTGAACCGATTTGAATGAAGTTTTCACAAATCGTTTATTGGTTCAAATGTCAGATCAAGTTCGTTGGAGCGAAAAATCGGTCCAGTGGAAGAAGGTGATGCTTTCGTTCAATGTGGAAAAATAAAAAAGAAAATTATTATTAACAACGTTCGTAACTTATCGTGAGACACCTACGCACACAGGCAACAGAAATACGAAGCGACTCAACTAGAAGATCTTACTTCGCTCGGTCTTTTCAGTTATCCTTATTGACTGAAGACGCATTTGCTAAGTCTCTGAAAAAAACTTTGTCAGTAAGCTGAATTTCAAAACATGGCTTACTTCTATACGCTTCATAACCGTCTGTAGACTGATTATTTCCACGTTACTGGTTCAGTTTATAAATATTCTGCCTTATTTGCAGGCTTTGATACACTAGAAAGACATCTTGCCCGTATAGAAACAACACTTTTGGACATGCAAGAAACTCAGAAGGGTACCATTGCCCATTTACATATAACAGTCAGTGTGTCGTTAGCGTAAATTCTGCTAATTCATGTTTCATGCTGAAAAATAACGACATTGTAATAGTAAAAAGTATTTCTGATATTCCGAACTCTCTGCTTTTTACTCTTGGATGTGATGTTCTTTTTTAGAAGACAGATTTTTACACATTGCCTTCGAAAAGTAGCAAGCTAGGTATCTTTAAAGTAAACTCGAACTAAGATAAGACAAATTGTTATTTACTCTTCAGATCTGTATAGAAAATGTGTCAAATTACCTATTCCATTTTGTAACAAATCTTTTGTTTGTATTCCATATTGTAATATGGAAACCTTTTTTGATTGCTAAAAATGATAACAAGAAAGAAGCAGTTCAGCTATATCTGAAAATGAGCTCCGTTAACATGGAGTTCGCCCATCGCAGATTTACAAAAGATTAATTCCAAAGTTTTGTACACATTTTGTACATTTTTGTACAACAAAAATTAAGTTTTCTATCGTCACCCAGTTTTTAAAAAAAGGCGAAAATAAAGGCGCACTCCAAGTTAACGCTGCAGTGCGCTCTCAACCGATATCGAAAAAAAAACATACCATTGTTTTATTTGAGTTTTGAACAGTTTTGTACACCCAAAAGAAAGTTTTGTATCATCACCCATTTCCATAAAATAACAAGTCAAATTGTTACCAAAACCATTATCCTGGAGTGCGGCCTACACCGATATCCGTAGAAACTATTCCATGTTTTATTCTTAGTTTTGCACAGCAAAAATAAAGATTTGCATTGCAACACATTCCGAGAAAATAACCCTTAAATTCGTTAACCCAATCGTTAACATGGAGTGCGCCATTAACCGAAACCAGTAAAAACTATTCCATATTTCACTCTGAGTTTTGTACAGTTTTGTACAGCAAAAATAAAGTTTTGTACCGCAACCCATTCCGAGAAAATAAGTCTTAAATTTGTTAATTCAACCCTTAACCTGGAATGCGGGATTAAATGACAATTGTAAAAACTATATCATAGTTTTCTCCCTGGATGAGTGGTTAAGCTCGTCCATGGTTATCAAGTACTTTGTATTTTAGGTGAGTTATCCTACTTTAGCAACAAAGTGCAATCAATAGAAAAGGAGTACATTCGATATACTAGTAGATGCTTTAACGGTAGCAAATCCTTTAACTAAATAAAAATACGAATGGTAGTCTGAAACAGGGTTGCCTCTGCCCAATGCTGATGATGCAAACCCCTCAAAACCAGGAATCCTTTCTTCACATACAGAGACTTTATTTGATAGAGTGTCAATCGGGCGGGTCTGGTGGGTACGGTATAACGCTTTGAAGTAAACGGGAACTACTACCTCGGGAATTGTTTTGAAAACTAGTTTCTCAAAATCTCATCTCAATGCAACTCTGACAGTAAAATAGCTGATTCATCAGTAACATTGAATGTTCTAAAATATTTGATTCCCTCCCAAATTTCTCTCAATGGCCCAATTTGCCTCATACATCTTAACTGTAGGCAGCTCTCTGGTCTGGTTACGATAGTTTCGCTTGATTTACAAAATTGACTTATGCGATTAATACGAACAAAGGAATATTAACCATTAATAGAGATATAACATATTATTTATTTCAGTACAAATCACATCGCTTTACTTTCTTCAGATACCTGGTACACTTCCTTGAATCGCCCCCCTCCCCGACAAAAAAAAAGAAGGAAGGAAGTAAAGTAGGAGAAACGAACGTGTAGAAAACTAAACGAAAATATTTCGGACACGATTCAAGTTTCATTTATACTTTTACAAGCCGAAAAGCCAGTCCTTGGTACGGAGAGATTTGTTTAGTTGAATATTCTAGAACTACTACTACTTTACTCATTATTAGTAAACTGCTACTCACTAAACCTACTACTAAACCTACTACTACCACAACTACAACGCCTACTATTACTACCAATATAACTTCTACAACTACTACTACACTAACTACTGCTGTTGCTACTACTACTACTACGGCTTTAAGAGTGTGTTTAATGAACTCAGCGACCCCGAAACTATGAAAAGGACACTAACATCGGTCATTTTGGACTTTTTAAATATGTAACCCTCCCCCCCCTCCACAAGGGATGATAGAGGTGTCTTACCCAATATAATTTTGGGCCGATCTATAAGCTTTATGTGCAACAAGTTTCATTGATATTACTTTAGGCGTTCGTAAGTTATTTCATTAAAACCATTCCAGCCGTTTATAATCCCATTTCAATAACAATAATTTTACTTCCACCCCTTCCCCTCTGCAAGGAGGTAAGTTGGGGGCGGCTAACCCCGCCACTTTTCGTTGCCGGGCAGTAAGGAATATTTGTGCCAAGTTAGGTCAAAATTGGTTTAAGCATCTAGGAGATGTGGAATATACACACATACATCTCTATTTTATATATATTTGTTCATTTTTCGCTGTTATCATTTCTTGGTCGGAAGCATTTCTTCAGTGAATCTGGTTTCAAAATCAAATGTACATAAACATCAGAACAATTAGGATGATTGACATTGTACTTAAAGAGTGATGTTCCCTTGTACTGACTCCATCAGAAATTTGTTGCTTACGTCAGTCCACTGAACAGTTGAGTTGATTTTGAGTTTAACGTCCCTTTTCAGCAGCGAGGCTATATAAGACGTGGACCTATTGAGTAACGTAGAATCCGAACCACGTGAGCTCCCGCCGGGAATCGAACCCGCGTCTCCCGCGCCAAAGGCGCGTACGCTAACCGCTTAGCAGTCCACTGAACAGTAATTAGACATGTTCTTAAAGGACATTTCCAGGTATTTCAGAAAGGATGGAAACGGGAGGACACAGCGAAAAAAGGACATCTGGTAACCCTGCGCTCGTCGCTTTGCACTAAAAGGGTTCTGGGTTCGATTCCCGGTGGAGACACAGGTGGTTCATATTAAACGTTAAACTGTACGTCCTGTTCTTAGGACGTCATCGAAGGAAGGTAATGGCAAACCAACATGGTTTCACCTTGCCCAGGGCCTTCGGGTCAAAGACCTGCCTTCGGGTAGAGCAACATATCATCATCTTATATTTGGAGTTTTGTTGTAGTGCTTTGTGCATCCAAAACAAAGTCTTGTACCAACATTATGACTGAGTGAGGGAGAATTAAAAGAGTTTTCATGACAGTTGGTGCGCAATAAACGAAATGCTCAATTTTTGCTCGATGTCACACTATTCTACAAATCCTCTTTTCGGAAGTCTTTACATTTGCCTTTTCAACAAACATAAGTTAATTTTGAGAGCAATGGGTAATATGAACAATAAGTGGCCATGCGATTAATTTTCTCAGGGTAAACAGCACTTTTCTATTCTTTTAATACTCCAGCTCTTTTGTTTACATTAGTTTGTAACCAAGCGAGGAGGCAACGATGATTCAAAAAGCCCAGAACGTAAACTGGTGTCGCACTTTACACCTAATCCTTGATAAAAGATATTCGTTTCCTTTCTTTTGCGCTGAGCCTAGTTGATATCTTGAAAAAGTGCTTATGTATACATTATATTTCAGTCATTTGCCGTAATATCATATTGCGGCTATTCAATGGTGTTTCGTTTATGTCCCGTCTTTTGCTTTTCAAAACAGTTAAATTGTTTATTCTCTTTGTGTAAGTTCTTCATGTTTTTGTCTGATATGCTGTCTGCTTAAATGAAAGATCGGAATTTCTAACCACATACAGAACGCGGTTTGTTAATTATTGTCTATAACCACATGCTTTGGCTGTCGAATTTCCATGTCGCGGGCGCTTGTCGTTTTAGGTGATTGAAAATTTTGTTCTAGAAAGTGCCTTAGTCCGATTTATTTATTGTCAACTGCAATATTGAATCTGGACGCTCTACACATCAAGTGCGTTTAGCGGAAAGATTATCGAAGATCGTGAATTCGACTGCTTTTGTGCTGTACTGTTTTTCGGTTAAAGAGGTGTGTTTGATGGAACTACAGAAAATATTGGAATTAAGACGACTAATTTGAAGGTAAGTGCTTTCTTTTTAAATTTCGTTTGTAGAATGAATATCCATTAGGTTGGCCTATTACTGGCATTGAATGTACAGAGGAAAGGAAGTACCCTTATTTGTCTAACGTAAGTAAAGTTGATACCACACCATCATAATGCATCATACAATGAAACAAGGATCGGCAGTCCACGGCAAGTAAAAGATTTATTTGTAGATGCTAAAGTTTTGTTCAAATTTCTATATAAGGAACCCGTCGAAAAGTTTTGTACTTATGCCGACCTTTTAATCTCTGTATATACATTATCTTATGCAGCAACCCAAGTAGCGCAAATCTTTGACCCAACTGCATATTTTGGTAAGTTTCGTTGGGGAACTGTGGGTTATTTTCCTAACGGTTTTGTGCAGTTTACCCAACTAAGATTTTTGGTTAGGATTATAGATTACGTTTCTGCAACACAAATGTTGTTGGCCCAACTGTGGGGAATTGTTGGAAAATGTTGTAAAAGAAACAGTGGTGGTATTTTCACAAAACTAAGACCCGTATTTATGAATCATACCCAAGAGTGGGTGCCTCCCAGGACCATATTTCAATGCACCTGG
Source organism: Thermobia domestica (assembly GCF_964235325.1). NCBI lineage: Eukaryota > Metazoa > Arthropoda > Insecta > Zygentoma > Lepismatidae > Thermobia > Thermobia domestica. The sequence continues at coordinate 241,255,340 of NC_137460.1, read as the reverse complement.
GAGCCCCCACTCTTAGGTGCGATTCGTAAATACGGGCCTAAACTTGTGCGCTTCTTTTTATTTCAAGTCTAATTATAAGATATTTTAAGCATACAAATGTAATTGTTTTGTGGAAGTAAGTCGCACGTTTCTACTGCTTGCTATTGTTTCCTCCTTGATGCGATGATCGCTGTTCAATTGTCTGTCATGTGACGTTGTAGAAGCTTTAGCAACGAACAAGAACAATTACTTTCGAGGAAAAGAATGAATGTGGTGTTAAGTGAATCACAGATGGTTGGTATTTAGTTGGAAAATGGTGGAAATGGTTGGTGAATGTATGTTTGGATTGGCCAGTCAACAAGAAACCAAGGTTAGGCCTTATATTGTCTGGCTTGGCCTAGTAGATAATTATTGCCAACTGTTATCATCTGATGGCATAACAACATTTGGTCAACCGTGTGTTTTCAGATTGGTCGAATTCACATTCCAAATACAGTAATAAGTAGATCATCATATTACTTCTCTTCTTCTTCTTCTTCATCATCATCATCCTATTATTATTATTATTCCGAACATGCACATACGAGAATCTTTATTTTACGGGATCATACTTGAAACGTACTTAATTTATAGACTAAGGTAACTTTGGAGCTAGCTTTATGTTGGTTTCAGTGTGGAAGAACTTAGGACACGCATCGCAATCCGTCTGTATGTTAGTGCTTTTTCGTTCGCCGTACGGCTGTGAAACATTGACCGGGCGGTCAAGAAGACTAAGCTAGGAATGAGGAGAACAGCTGGTGCCTGGTTCGAATTCTGGTGCTGACTACATCTATTTCCACTTTATAACTTCAATTGCAAGCAAAATAGTACAAACTAAAAACTACAGAGTGAAAATAAATTTTCTTCCACCTAGGCGGTGAAAAAGGTGCAAAAAGTTCGAATCCGCAAGATTCGCCCACTAGGTGACGTTGCACTATGCTAGCGTGTCCGTTAATTGTAGACAACTAGTCCCCCATAGCTTCTTCTTACAAAGGGGAAAGCAATTCAGTTTGTCAACAGTTTTCGTGGTTCACTGTGCATCACAAAAGTAAGAGCCTTTTCTCTTTTATTTTTTTTTATTATTATAATTGTGATTTTCATTTTCCTGCAAGACAATTTCATTATGCCTTGTGAAAACAAACTATCTGTGGTAAGTTACTGACAATAAGTTTTCAAATGTACATAATTTTATTCAGAGCAAAATAGAATAAGCAACTGGAACGTACTGTAAATAAATGCAATATTGCAATAAATAAATGGAAGTATTCTTTTTCACTGAGAACATAGCACAAAAATAAACATGAAAAATACACGTTTAAATTTATTACATATATTTACATATTTCTTACATATTTCATTTTCTTATTTATATACATATTTTGCTACTGTGGACTACATTAAAATCCGGAGCTTAGTTATAACCATTTTGAGAAAGAATTTTTGGAATATTTTCTGGTTCAAAATTTGCCAAATTGCACTCAAAGAGGTTGGCATAGCATGCAACGTCCTGCCTTTGAGATACGTATATGAAAATCAGAAACGAAAATTTTTGACTCACACCTAGGCAAATGTAGTCGCAAACAGGTCGAACAAAGTCCGTTCCATAGTAAAACAATAGGAACTTACCGTAAAACTCACTCCAATGATATTTATCTACCTCCATGGTAGCAGAAGTAGTTTTCTTCCTTTAGATTAACGTACTGTAGCGCAACATTGTCCACACAGTTCGAATCACATTGTAAATAAATATCATTTTATAAATAAATAATAAAGCCATTATCATTTTTTTTACTATTTAGACTGTACTATGACTCCCTAAACTTCTTTCGCTCTGCTTACAGGGAATGTCACTCAACATGTCAAACCCGAACTTAATTCAGTTCATTCTGAAAAACATGAAGTACTGTAACATTGTAATTTTCTGTTTGTTTGTCTATTTTCAGAATATTTTCCAGCATGCCACGACCCGTATCGTTTCCTACTGAGAAACTTTACGAATGCCTTACGGAAGAGAGAGATTACGTAGTAACAGCCGAGGGACGTATTGCGTCAAGAAATTCACAGGTTTGGCGAAGATTGGAGGAGAAACTGAAGAACTTCCACAAAATAACTGCAGTTTCATTGCATACTATTCTATCACTGAAGAGATATAACGTGCATCGCATTCTTGGTATTAATCAGCAAGAAAATGCCAGTACACCATCTTAGTTTGGAAAAACTGATCATGAAGATAATTCAGAAAATGTTGCATCATCAGGAGATGAATCATATTCAAAATTTGACCGCTGCGAGTTGTTTAGTGAACAAGAACATAGTAAAAGGGAAGGAACAAATGAAGATAAAATTAACTTTATAATTACACTGTTGGAGGAAGAGTGGTCAATCAGTATTTAGGGGAAAAATACGGCACGAACCTTCTTCTGGTGCTAGTATACAAATTTATTGTGTTTTCAAAGGACAATTTAGACAAGTACATCCCGAAAAGAAGAGGTTTCTTAAGGGTTCAGTAAGAAAAGACGCAGTGCAATGATTGAGATTGAAAAATCTTTCAGCTTGCACTTATCGCCGAATGGAAGCCCAGCGGATAATGAAATACGGTGAACAGGAACCTGCTCATCTTCCATATCAGAGCGTCTTGAGAACAGCGAAATCACGAGATACTAGGAAGGAGAGACTTCACGATGATCCTGTTTTAGCCCTTATAAGTGCGAAGTATTCATCTCCATACTGTGATTTTTTAAAAGATATTGCCTACGATAAGTTTGTAGCGCATATTTGGAGTACTCCTCAAATCCACGCTGAACGGGTTTACTGCCAAACAGTAACACTTTCCCAAATTAGCATTGATGCAACTGGCAGCATTGTGAGAAGGCTTAAAAGAACGAATGGTAAGGAGCCAGGCCACATTTTTTAATATGAATGTGTAGTAAAGGATCCTGCTACTGATTTGCAATACACAGTGTGTAGCATGCTGTCGGAGAAACACGACACATAAACTATACGTCATTGGCTAGCAACGTGGTTGGGGTATAGTGCCGTATTTCCAAAAATTGTAGTGGTTGATATGTCACTAGCAATGATGTCTGCATGTGTACAAGTTTTTGCTCAACAGTCCTCACTAAAGGAATACTTAACGAAATGTTATGAAGTGTTAGAGTCAGAGAATACAAGTAAGGGTAAAGTACAGGGTGCGGCACGTAAAACCGGCCCGTCGTAATATTCTGGTATATTGTGTTTTTGGCAACACTTAAATAATCTACCTTCCTACCAAGAGATGGCATGTCGAGGTCAGGTCCACTTACGTGACTTGCAGCGGTCACGTGCAGCCGCAGCCAGTGAAACTTGTCGAAACCAGTTGAGAAAAAGGCCTCGTTGTGTTAAGCCGGGTGAGTGTCAGTGTGTGATAATGCCGTATTCGATACCCGAGCGTGTTGCCATTGTTGAAGGGTTCATTCTCAGTAGATCTTTTGTGAAAACAAAGAATTTGTTTCGGGAGAAATTTCCAGGAAGTTCTGTGCCAGCAAAAAGCACCATTCAGGAATTGATTGAAAAATGGCGGCGTACAGGATCGGTTCAAAATGCTCTCAGGAACAGACGACCATCTGTCTGCACACCTGAAGATGCAGGTGGAGGAGATAAATGAAAAGAAGTCCTCGAAAGTCAACCAGGAGATTGAGTTAACAGGTTTATGCGAGTGAGAGAAGTTGCAGACGTGTTTTAAGGGGACTGAAGTTAAAACCGTACCGGATAAGTGTTGTGCAAGAACTGAACGAGCCTGACCTGCAGAGGAGGGTGCATTTCTGTTCATGGCTGTTGAGCAATGTTGCCAGTGGTTTCTTGATGGACTTACTTATGGGGACTGTTAAAGTGAAGAGTATACGAAACAAATCCACATACAATTGAAGAACTCAAAACCAGCATTACAACACAAGAACTGACAAGGGTATATATGAATCTCCTCAATCGTGCTCACATGTGTGTTGAACTGGGCGGAGGACACTTTGAGCACCTGCTGTGAAGGCTGCTGTGAAGGGGAGTAGTCATATTCAATACATTACATTTCATTTATGTGTTGTAGTTAATCATATTCAATACATTACATTTCATTTCATTTTATGTGTTCACTTTACGGGCCGGTTTTACGTGCTGCACCCTGTAGTAGAGTGGTTTGTGAGATGTGATGTAACACATACAATGAAGTTAATATCTCAATTTAAATCACTGAAAGCCACCATAAAACGAACAAAGCAATTCTTTCTACGTACCTTTGCACTACTTGTTGAATTAAACAACATTGAAGAAGCAAAAGTACTTTTATATCACATTTTTTCTGTTGCTTTTAGTGAAACAGAAGGACAAGATATAGACAAAGAAGTAGACACCCATGTGAGATTAGCAAGTCATTTCTCCTTTCCAGAATGAACCAAAAAATTCTGAAGGAATCAGATGTTCTCTCTGAAGAATCAGATGTTGTTCTCTCTCTAAGCAACAAGCAAAATGATCAGGAGAACTCAGAAGTGGGTTTCCGACAACTACCTGAAGGCGTCAAATCAAGCAGTTTGAAGGCTCTAAGGGAAACCAACAGTATCTTCCGGAATACAACAGTGACTGATACTAAAATAATTATGCATTTATTTCCTCTTTGGACATCTGTGATGTCATCGGTTTATGGTTACGGACGGTCAAGAGTATCTAGCAATACTGTAGAGTCAAATTTCAATAATGTGAAAACTAGAATTCTTGAACATATCGATCTTGCGTCCGGATTAGATGACTTTACACTTACATATATAAACGATATGTCAGGAATTTGAAAAATTGAAGCAGCACGCCGTAAGTCACGTGGTGAATTCAAAACATATCAGTCAAAATCACAGGAAGATCTTCATAATGAGGACACAGCCCATGAAAACTGGAAAGGCTTAGGTGAGGCAAAACAAAACCGGAAGAAAACCTATTTTGATAAAGATTCTGAGTGCATGACAATAAATCTGTTACCTAAATCAACTGCTGTTCCCATTGGTATTTAAAAAATGGAAATATCTCTAGGCTACAACCAACAAAGATTGGAGTGCTTCTGATGCAGTTGTCCAAATTCTGTGTGTAGCTTATTGCGATAGTGGATTACTTCAAGAACTATCCTTACGTGTCCCTTCCCGCATCACCCGGAATACCCCCTATTCCATCTTGCCCGTGCTAGGTTGGCTATTATACAGAGGTCTCTTTTTTATAGAATACCAAACTGCTATAATCAAGTAACAACTGATGTGGACATTTTTTCGAGCTACCCAGTGTTTGAAAGAGCAATTAAACTAGTTTTGATGGAATAGTTTTACTGTTACACTCGTTTTTCTAAGTTATTGTTATTGTTGTCTTGTTTTTTCTTTCTTTTGTTAGCATGTCCCTATGTAAAATGGCAAAGTTATGCTGTATCTGGGATTTGTTCAATAAATAAATAAATAAATAAATTATAAATCATTCGTAAATGAAAGTACGGATTATTGGCCACTATCAAAAGTTTTGCAACGTAGGTGTTCTAAAGGTCGAGACGCTTCTGTGTACAAAGCAAGAGAAGAAATATTTTATAGCAACTTCGAAAACTCTGAAGCGTTAGCGTCCATTGTTAATGTACAGGCAAAATGTCACGTTACGAGAATGATTTCAGCTATAACCAAAGAATGTCCGAACATTATTGAGACAAGACGTTGCTCCTCTTCATACTGTCCAAAGAAACAACGTGTCAACCCATCATGTGTCATTGATGTAGGAATGAAAAAATATGACAAGAACAGTTCAGAGAGAAGAGTTAATGAATCTTTAGAGCATAAATTACCTACTCGGTGCTTTCAAAGCTTAAAAGATGCAAGTCTCTCTTCTCTTCATGTATTCTTTGATCCCGATGTATCTCCATTTCCCATGCGGAATGGGATTACAGCAATCGAGAAGCAATTGTCTACAGTGCACATCTTTATTGAAATAGTAGAAGCAATCCGCAAAAACTTACTAACGATTAAATGAAATCCCTAAAAAAAACTTACAGTTCAAAATACGGGACCAAGGATTAGTTCGGATTTTTTTAAATCTTTTTCTGCAGCATGTAAGTATTAGTTTGAGTGCATTTGTTGTATTCATTTCTTACTTATTGTTGAACGAGTTTCTACCGATATGGAGAAGTCAGTGAATTTTCATCAACATCCTTATTGCACACGCTACGTGGGTTAACATCCTATCCACCAATTTACACGATTCACGCCTTAAGAGTGGACTGGCAGTTTGGTTCTTTTGTCAGTTTCTCATTAACGAAATCAGAGAATGAAATGCAACTTACCAGACGCAACTACTTTAAATCATCTTCAATGTTGTCATCTTTATAAATTAGCAGTGTTTTTAGAATATTTAAATCCGAAAAATCTCTAGGCAGCAGATAGAACAATGAATTTAATGGCAAATTATATCGACTTCCAACGCTGCAAACACTTTTTATATATTTTTATTTCTTTTATAGTAAGCAAAATAATACAGAATGACAAGAAAAAAAAACAATCATGTTTATTGCAAATGAGAGAAAAATACTGTTTAAAAAGTAGTTCACAGTGTTGGAAGTCAATATAATTTGTTATTAAATGCTATTGAGTTCATAGTTCTATCCGAGATTGTCTGTATTAACCGAGATTTTTGCAAATTTAACATTCTGGCAAAACTGCGAATTTCTAAAGATGACAACACTGAAGATGATTTAAAAAATTCGTCTGGTCTATTACTACGATCATGTTAATCTAGAGTTTATTATCTGCTTTCGTTTATGAGAAAGTGACAAAAGAACAAATTGTAAATTTTACTGAACTAAGTAAAGGAATATTTGTTTTCGTTAAAATTTCTGCAGGATTAACACACAGTCACCATCAAGTGACGTTTATAGGCAAATCTGATTTTAAGTAAGTGTAAAATAAGGAGCATTTTCTAAAACAACAAATTGAGAAGTTCGTTTGCAGTTGACTCAAACGTCAGCTGAGGATGGTTGTGAATGCAGCCGAAAAGGTTACAGAAAATAAATATTCTTTTATTTAAAACGTTCATCCTGTAAATTGATGAGTACGATATAGATTTATACTTCTCCGAATTCTTGGAAGCAATACTTATTTTGAGATAAATGTTTAGCTATTTTAATCATAGTTTTATGTTTTGTCATCACAAACGTTACCGGTATGTTATGAATACACCATATTGAAAGCAATGTAGTTCTATAGAGGAACAAGTTTAGCGTTTTTACCCTCTTTTTTGTAACGATACTTTCTGTGTTAATGTGATCCAACTATTGTGAAACATATTATGTGTTCTTTGGTTTCCTGCATGAGAATATGATGTGATATGGTGTATTTCAGTGTACAGATGATGCAATAAAAATGTTCCTTTATACTAAATCACATTATTGCAGGCACGTAGCCAAGGGGAGTCCGGACCTCCCCCTTCGGATCCAGAAATGAAAAATATTAAGGAAGGACGAAACAAAAAGAAACGAGAAAAAGATGAATCATTGTCAAAAATATAAAACTACAGCAAGCATTTGGTTAATCTCTCTTATGAGGAGCTTTGATTGGAGGAAACGGGGAGGGGTCAAGTTTAAAATTGATATCATTGTAACGAAGCATTCCAAATTCCATTTAGCTTCATGCTAATCTTATGGACTACAAATAACGATAGATAAACCGGTTCGATCAGATAGACTCTCAGGTAGAACTTAAGAAATGCCCAGAATTAGAACGGTTCTTTTAAGATTATTGAGCCATTAAAATGTCAACTCCGTTGAATAAAAATCCATTTATTTATATATGTTGTCCTGACAACGACATTCCAAAATACTATTATTTAAAAAAATCTGAATATCTTTTTATAGACATTATATCTAATTTATTTCTTTTTCTTTCTCTTTTTCTAATAGTAGAATCCAGCTTAGCACATATTTAAAATACCTTACGGCCCAAAATTACAAGTTAATAATCGTTACAAGTAAGAAATATATAACATACCATTGTAGAATCACCAATAATATGAGCCATTTTGAATTTCGCGGCAACACTAATCCATTTTATAGGATGTCTTTACTTCCGAAATAGATGTCGTTGCTATCCTGGACGGCATTAAACGAAGATAAGAAAAAGAAGGAGGAAGAAGACAAGTAGAACAGAGTTCGAATGACCTTGGAAGACTATATATCTTTTTCAATACTTTTTTATTATTTTACTCAAGATTCATTTATAGATTTTTTTACTAAAATACTTACTAACATATCCTCGTTTTATTGTCCTAACAAACCAATATGGGCATGTTCCTTATAAAATAGTTTAGATTGATTGATCCCCTGATATGTAACTACAGTATTTCATGTCATGCCCCCCTTCCCATTACGAAATTCTGGCTAAACGAACGAATATATGTTGCCAGTAAAGTAGTTTAGAATGATCGATCCCCTAGTGTGATAACCACAGTATTTCGTCACGGACCCCCCTATTGCCAAATCCTGGTTACGTGCCAGATTATTGTATTCTATTGTTTCATAAATATTACTTTTAAATTTTCAATCACAGCTCCTCACACAGCTGACTACGCGGCATAATCTTTTTTTTTTAATTAAACGCAGTATTATCCAGGTTTTTTTTCAGTTTTAAAAATATAGTTTTGGGCCAACTGTGCGGTCATTTAATAATTATACAGCATGTCAGAACCTTTGCTTTTATTTGTTATGCCATTTATCGCATGACGATAATTTCTCCTTCATTTCCACCCAAACTTATTTTTCCGTTGTTTTGCCAAAACCATCGTATGGGATTCTGTATTGCTGTATCGTTCTGTTTACGTTCTACCGCATAGCTTCTAAGCTATTAGTGGCCAACAATCATGACACTACAATGGGCCAACGATAATTAATTGCCCCTCATACTCACCCACCCCCTCTCCTCTCGCTCTTTTGCCATGCATTTCAGGCGCATCTGTAATGCTGTACAGTACTCTTTTAGTTGTGCCTCGTATTTTGTGAGTATCCCCGGTGGATATATAAGTGGTTACGCTCGTTGCCTTGTTCTCAAGGGGTCCCTGGTTTGACTCCGGGTCGGGACACAAGTGTTTCGAATCATGCATTAAACTGCAGTAGATCCTTCCATCATCCCATGCAAGACCTTGGCAAACCACCATGGGTTCACCTTGCTCAGAGACCTTTAGGCAGAATACCCATCATGTTTGTGATATCCAGTATAGTTAATTAATTAGACTTCAGTAACACATATACGCAATAACGAACACTTTATTAATGGTGGCTTAAAGGTAGCTTTATAAAAACAAAAGGAAGCTGAACGTCTTACAGGATGAATAACCGGGTTTTGCTCTAGTCGAGGGCGACAGCTAGCAAAGGCTGTTGGGTAGTGAGCAGAGATACGCTAATAGTGGTGGCCCAGTATGTTAGAGATTTCTGACGGGTTGGCTCGAGAACACCATATACAATTAGAAAGCGAACTCAACGCCACACAAAGCCATGGGCGTGCGGCTACTGAGGGATGAAACATAATTCCTCCAGCTTTGGCGCTTCGAGATCTTTACGAAAAGGCGAGCCCGAGTACGCAGAAGGCGGAAGTGCTGAAGATTTACTTCAGTAGGATGACGATTAAAGGTGGCAAGAGCACGCCGACGAGCGAGGATAGCCTCACGGATCTCCGCAGACCACCATGGAACATACCGACAAGAAACGTCGCCACCGCATTCTGGAATGGAAGCATGAGAAGCACGAAGAACCGTGAGTTCAGTAGCCACAAGCGCTATAGGGAGATCATCAGCAGAGTGAAACTCGCTTAGCTCAGGGAACTAATGGCAGTCAGCACGCTTCAGATTAAAACGGCGTAGAGGAAAATGGGGAAAGACAGGGAAATTTGTCAATGCCACAAAGATCAGGATGTACTGTACAGGCTAATGAGGGCATGAGGCCAGCACTGCACATGGAGAGGTCGAGACAGGAATAGGTATCATGGGCAGTGGACAAGTGAGTAGGACTCCCATCACTAAGGATGATGAATCCACTCTCCTCTAGAAAGTCTGGTTTGACGTCCGCGATCGTCAGTACGAACAGAGCCCTAAAGACAGTGATAGGCAATAAGATCACCAACAAGCAAGACTGGCGGCTCGAGCTGGTGGAAGAGCTCAAGCAGATCAGCGACCGTAAAAGCTTCCGAGTGACGAATGTATAACGAACAGACAGTAAGCTTGCGACGGAAGTAGACTTGCATAGCAACTGCTTGCAACAGCGTCACCAGCATCTGGCTTATCACATCAGTGCATAGTTTACCCAGAAAGAAGGAAAGACTGCGTAGGCTTAAAATAGGTTTCTCTCAAACAGAGAACAACTGGCGAGTAGTCGGAGGCCAGTTGTGTCAATTCCTCATGGTGACTACAAAAGCTATTGAGGTTCCATTGAAGAAGCACCATACTGAAAGAGATCAACGTTTAAGGCGAACTGTCCCACGAGGTCTAATTACAACCCACTGCGTGTCCATGAGTTCGTCCTCCACCATGTCGGACTCGAGAGAAACTGTAGGTGGCTTACAAACTGATGTAGATTTCGTTCTCTTCGGAGAACCGCCTCGTTCAACCTATGGATATACTCACTAAGCTTAAGGCCAGCGATATAAGGGGATCGGCAATGGGCTGGAGTACACCGAAGACTGCCACAAGACGGGTCTTAGGGTGTTCGCTTGTCGTTGCAACTGGGGTCTTGGGCTCACGACAAATCTCTGGAATCAAGTCGGTTTGGGTGGAAACGTTAGACGTCTGGGTTCATACAGATTTCCAAGAAGTAGCTGTAACTGTAGTATATGGAACAGAAAACGAGGAAGGAAAGTTTTCCTTCAAACGACGCTTAGCATCAGCAGCAGAGACCCTCTCGACCACCATTAGTTCTCGGATACGCAATTCTCGCTGAAAGGCTGCACAGTCCCGAGACCAAGCAGAATGCTCTCCCTTGCAATTTACACAAAACGGTTTCGGTACTGTACATGGTTCCGCACCATGACTATCCTGTCCACAATTCACACAAAGAGCAGCACTCGCATTACACGACGTGCTGGAGTGCCCAAAATGTTGACATTTAAAACAGCGTAAAGGACTAGGTATATAAGGGCGAACCTTTAGACGATAGTAACCAGCCTTGACGTACTCCGGAAGCTTTGGCAAACTAAAAGTAAGAATCAGGGATTGGATAGCAACGAGTTCACCTGACTTAGTGCTTTTTATCCGAACTACGTCTATAACATGTTTGTCAGCTAACTCAGATTTAATCTCCTCTTCAATGGCATTGAGGAGGTCTCAAGATGATATCACCCCTCGAGAAACGTTCAGTAGACGATGGGGTTCTACTGACACGTTCACGTTTCTAATTGGGGTTAATATAAGCAGCTTCGCCTTTTGCCGTTCGTTCACTGTTTCCACCAGTAAGGTGCCATTCCAGAATTTCTTACTGTCTTTAACCCGTCCGGTGTTATAGGTGATAGCTTTATTAATAACAAAAGGTGATAAACCCTTAATAGAAATCTTCATCAGCATCGTTCTCTTTAATTACAAGATATCGGATAACAGGGGTCGCGATACTTGTCTTTACCGCAATATCACTATCACTTGGTTTGACCTTTTTCCGCGAGGGAAAGCCCGAGTTTATTTACCCATAAGAAAAGGATTATAAAGGAACACTGAGAAAGGAGAAAAGGGTGTTAAGGTCACACCGGGGCGTTAACGGGGAGAACTAACGCTAACCTCTGGCAATCCTCTTGGCACGCACGCACGCACGCAGGCACCGCGCCGACGCCGTCAACGGGAATGGGAGTGCAAAAATAAAATTATTCCGGTCGACAAAAACGCGTCTTCCTTTTGACCGGAAAAGGAAGAAGTCAAAACAAAAGGAAAGAAACCTTGCCAACAAAAAGATAAGAGCCCCATTAGCCCCGAAAGAACATAAGAAAACAAAAAGTGCGGATTTTTTATTTTTAAGTTTTGGATTTTTTTGTTTTATTTTTAATTTTCAAAGACTCGACACTCAGGACAATACAACACTGGACGCACACAACACTAGGCTGGGTGGTTGCACGTCCTCCTCAAGTGGAGGAAGACATCCATTAGACCTTCCTCTTCCCGAATCCCACCAACCACCTGTGAGTCCGGTATCGGTATTCGCGGCTGAGAGGGGCATGCAAAAGATGCAGATGTGGGGTGACTGAGGAACGAATTATGAAGCCACCCTCTCAGCTCCACCCCTCCCCGACGATGATGGTCCGCTACATGGAGAGGGTATCAATAGTAGTAGTAGTGCTAGTAGTAGTAGTAGTAGTAGGAACGTGTTAGAAGCCCCGCAGGTGTTGGATGGGTTCTGTTCTCGATATAAGTAGTAATAGTAGTAGTAGTGCTGGTGGTGATTGTTCAAGTTCCGGTGAAAAAGAACTGGGGGAGCGGGCTATACACAAGCCGTAATATTCAATACTTTGCACGAAAAGACATTTATAAAGAACAAATTTCCGCAGGCGATAGAATGTAATATAAACTATCAAAGTAGAAACTGGAAGATGAACTTACCTCAAATCTCATTGCATTGGAGTATTTTCAGTTGCACTGTATCATCACACACTCTTATTGGTTCAGAATCCGAACCCGTCAGTAGCATTCTGGGGGAAAATGCGAAACGAATAAAAGTACTCTTGTCTAACTACGTTATTGCGGATAAACAATTGCGAAACGAGATAAATATTAGCGATGTTAAGAGTAAAATTTTCGCGGCAACGTGAGCACAAAGAAAGGAACCAGAATTCAACAAACAGATGTTATATTTGAGTATAAATTGAAATTGAAAAACGAGGAAGGCGGAAATACATCGGGGAGCGTACCAAGCCGTGCTTTTTCTCTCGGGTTGGGAAAGGGCAATGAGAGGATAATCTAGTTCTGTATAGATGGTGGACTTCTAAAGAAGAAAATGCTATGTGACAAGTGCGGTGCACAAATGAAGCTGCGACTTTGTTGTAGGGCATTTAATGACCATATGCAACGGTTGTGTTTCAAAAGAACAAGGGAAGTACATAACAGGAAATGGGTGCGTAAACTATGTTATCGGATAATGCCTATCACGGACAACCCGTGGTTTACAGGAAGTCACCCAACTCTTACGGAAATTTTACTCGTTACTTACGAACTACTGAAGGAACCTTTTGTACTAAGGATTCACGAGAAGAGCAATATATCCAAAAAGAAAAGGAACTAGTAGACTGGAAGCAGTTTGTCTTAGAAGTGATGGAGCAGTACATTAGGGAGAATAGTAGAAAAGTGGGAGGAGCTGGAAGAACTGTGAAGATAGACGAAAGGAAATTTGGAAAACGCAAATACAATGTTGGAAGACCTGTGGAAGGGCAGTGGGTGTTTGGTTGTATAGGGAGGGAGACGAGGCGATGTTTTTTTTTTAAGTTTCAGTTCCAGACAGAAAAGAGAGAACTCTACTGAACTTGATAGGACAGTGGATAGAACAAGGCACACTACAGTAGTAAGTGACTGTTGAGCAGGTTTCAAAAATCCACAACAACCTACACACACCTTACGGTAAATCACAGCATAAACTTCGTCAATTCACAAACAGGTGGACACACAAACACTATTGAGCGTACTTGGAGAACAGTCTTCCGAAGTACAATAGGCAGGACTTTTCTTTATACATAGCCCAAATGTGAGGCCGTAGGCGAAGGAGAAGATGCCATGACCAAATTTCTGAACACTTCCAAGGCAGACTGGTAAAAAAAATGGTGAAATCAACCATGAAAGCCAGTGAGAAAAATTAAGTGCATAATTGTTGTGACTGTCACGTAGGAAACGTGTGTGCTTTTCACGTGAATACACGTTTTTGCGTATATCCACCATCACACACGCGCCTGCCCCTTTCGGACGCACACCCGCACTACTGCATGGGCCCACTAGCTTCGCCCTGTTCTGACTCGGTTAGATAGGATTCGTGCTTTTAGTTGCCACCTAGCACAGTTTGTTTGTGCTTTTCAATAATTATTTCTTATTGCCCCCTTGAATTAAGGTAAAGGTAAAGGTAACTGAGGAATTTTCATGTCTCTTTGTGGAAATATGTTGGAAATCATGAAGAGGGAAATTAAATAATTAAGTGAAATATAAATAAATATGAAATATAATTAAATGAAATATAACTATTTTACTTAACTGTAAGATTCAGCATGCATATTTAATTATTTGAGTACAGTTTACAGGCAATATTCATAATCGTTCTGATTCATGATTACAGCTAAGATACTAAGAGTTAGACTAACGGATCAGAAGTGCATTCACAATGTCTGTTTCCACGTAGTAGCTGACTAAGTTAAACAAATGCTACTGATGTATTCAGTGTAGCCTGAACCCTAGTCTGGCCATTGTTTAGCGTGATTAGGGTGTGTAACATGGTAACACTCGATGTGCTTCATGAGATGCCAGAAGCTGAAGAATATACAACCCATTCCCTTGTGTGTAACAGGTAAGAAGAATTCCCTTTGTCTTATAATGACAGGTATTTCAAAGTGGATTACAGATTCACTAAACGGGGAGCCATAAAGATAATAGAAATGATACGGTGAGACTCGTTTTTATGCAAGATGTCCCAATCAAAGCGAAGTAATAGATTGCCACGGGAATTATTAAAATTGCCTCAGTCGCGTTGACAGCAAAACCTAAGATATATGTATGGCTCCCTGAAACAAATCCAGAAATTGGAAACACAATGAACGAGTTCAGAACAGTTTCAGGTTTCCTTCCTGGTATGGATATTGATTGTACGTACATTCCTATCAAAAATCCTATAGGTGAAGTAGGAGAACAGTACATAAACCGAAAAGGATTTTATTCCTTAAATGTCCATGTAACTTTGGTTTATACAACATTACCTGTATTGTGAAATAGCGACAAGAGGCAGAGGTTAGTTGGGATTTGTAATCATAGTGGTAGAATTTTGAATCATTTTGAGCAAAAACAATATCACGTTCAGCAGTTAATATGCTGGTCCAGAGAAATACTTTTAAGAATGATACACTTAAATTAAAGGAATTAAGACTGCATTGTGAAGAATCCGTCTCGAATGAAGAAGCAGACTATCTTTTGTGTTGTTTGAAAAGTAGATAAAGAATCAAGAGTAGACAATATGCCTGTATCCTCAACCTATTAGAGCCCATTGCCCATATTTGTTGGTGGTTGTTATTCGTATCATAAATAAGGCATTAAATTATTGAAATAACTATTTTACACTACACAGATGGAACCTAGTACAATTCATCGTAATGTGTTACTTTCGTGGCGTTAATTTCATTTGTTTGCTTTTAATTAAATTTCGAAATCAAAGCGAAAGAAAGAATGGATGGTTGTAAAGTGTAAGTTATTTATTGTTACGTTTAAATTCTCTATTCCATTTCCATTTCGGCATCCGTAAATGCCGCGTTCATAGGCCCAAACTTGGGTTTAAATACTCTGTACCCTATTACTGTCCAAAAGTAAAGTTACTTGATTAAAAATTAATAGCACTGAGATGTAAGAGGGATCACTGGGAGTTGTAAATGTTAAATCTATTATCTTTGGTTTAAACGTAATTATTATTCGTATCTTATGAACACGCTGAAACGAGGATATTATACTGGCAATAGTCAATTCCCAGTCATTCCAGAAATTCGTTATATTGGTTAAACGTATCTGCATGCAACAAGTTATTCACCAGACTTTTTAAATTTTTTTTTACAGATTTAAGTTATTATCGTGTATGTAATGTACAAGCCTCTTGATAAAGATCCAACTTCTCGAAGTTGTTATCATGTCTACTGTGATTGGAAACGTATGAAAACAATTTAAAAGATGTGTTCTAACTCTTTCCTTTTCTGTTGTAATAATTCACAATAAAATATTAGATGGTTCAGATTTCTAACTTCTTTTCCGCACCAGCAAAGATTTGTATCTTCTTTTCTTACGCAGAACAGTTTTTTTTTTTGGTGTTAATGCTGTGTTCAATATTATACGGTACAATTTTCGATGCAGACCACGTTCTTAATACATCCAGCATTATCTTCCAGGTCATCCAATATAATCCAGTAGTACTTGCCAGGATCTTCTCTGTTTTTCTTTTTCCATTGGTCGATTAATTTTTCCATTTTTGATAAGTTTAAAATTATAGTAAGGAATTGGTATATAAGTACTGATACCTGCAGTAACTGCAGTTTTCCTTAACCCTTTGAGACTTATGTTGTTCCTGAACAACACTACCTTATTCGCGGTATATCTATGTGGTTTACAGTTCAATACCTTAGAACCCATTGTTGTTGAGAGATTTCTTTTATGTGTTCAATATTTTTGTCGCTAGGTGCCACCCCAGTTGAATTTTTAACTGTGGAAATGAACATATCGATAGCGTAGTTTCGACTTAGATCCAAGAGGTGCAACACGGATTATTTATTATTCTAATGTTGGCGTTTCATTTGGACATATTAGGATAAATATTCGTATTTTATCAAGTTCAAGACCTATAATGTCTGAAAATATCTGTAAATATTTCATTCAGCGTGAAAGAGTCTTTTGAAATGGAGAAATTATCTCGCAAAATGTGATGTTGTTGGTGAACAACAATGGTACTTCGAGGATAGTTTTATTACTAATATGTACGCAATTAGTGAACTTTATTGTGCCTGAATACTAGTGTTATTTTGTTTGATAAAGTAAAACTTCACGCAACTTTCAAAATGAAACCGCGCGTTCTTACCGAGGAAGAGATAGAATTTACAGTAACAATTGGAAATTTATCTGAGATTAGTGACATTCCATCAGATATAGACGACGATGAATTAGAAAACGTAATAGAAAAACTATTTCCTACAAACAAATTACAAGGCATTGAGGATGAAGTAAAACGTAGCGATTCTAGTGAATTGAGTGAACCTTCAACAAGTAGAGCCACAGAAACTGAACATGTTATTAATGCAAGATACCAGGGAGAGCAGGGATCCAAAACTAATATTGAACCCAAAGAACCAGAGATTCCAGTGAAAAAGAAACAATGGACATTCAGGAAGGTTAAATTTGAGCCACCCGATGTATCATGGAAAAGCAGTCTCTCGCCTCCTCCAATTGATGAAAAAACTCCAATGGAATATTTTAAGCAATTTATCTCAGATGACATAATTAATTTCATATCAGATCAAACAAACTTGTATGCCCACCAGAAGGATGGTGTTATTCTGAAATCTTCAAAAGAAGAAATAGAACTTCTCGGCATCTGGCTTCAGACTGGTTTAGTGAGAATGGCAAACATGAGAATGTATTGGTCTACAGAATGTCGATATCCACCAATTGCAGATGTTATGAGTACGAGGAGATTCCAACAACTTACAAAATACTTTTACCTAAACAATAATCAGAATCGGAAACCAAGTTCTGATGAAGATCATGATAAACTGTTCAAAGTTCGGCCCCTTTTGGAGGAATTAGCATCAAATATGAATGCTGTTAGCCCAGAAGAATACCAATCTGTTGATGAGCAGATGGTGCCATTCAAGGGGAGAAGCAATTTGAGAAACAAACCTCACAAGTGGGGGTTTATAATTTTTATGAGAGCTGGAGCGTCCGGAATAATGTATGATTTCAAAATTTACATTGGTAAAGGATCTTGCGAAGAGGTTGGTTTAGGTTTCTCTGGAGATATAGTAATGTCACTTTGTTAAAAAATTCCATCCGGAAATAATTTCAAAATTTACTTTGATAATTGGTTTTCATCTCTCCAGTTAGCAATAGCTTTGAAGGAGAAGCAGATATTTTGCGTTGGCACTGTCAGATCTGATCGAATGGGGAAATGTTCTCTGATGAATGAAACAGAATTGAAGAAAAAGGGACGTGGAAATTTTGACTGGAGAGTAGAAACTGATAATAACGTTGCTTTATTGCGCTAGTATGACCGAAAAGCTATCAACCTTATATCAAGTTACGCGGCCATCGAACCTCAAGGAACTGCCAAACGATGGAGTACGGCAGAGAAGTGTTCAGTTCAGGTGAGTCAGCCGTATATTGTGAAAGAATACAATAGGTTCATGGGTGGAGTGGACAAAGCGGATATACTCCTCGAATTGTACAGAACTGATATAAGATCAAGAAAATGGTACATGAAAATTGTGTATTGGTGTATAGGTGTTGCAGTAGTGAATGATTGGTTGCTGTATAGGCGCCCTCAAGATCAATTAAGAAGAAAGAATGATTATTCGTTGGCAAGGTTTCAAGCAAGCATTGCAAACGCTCGAAAGAAAAAGAGGCCGTCCGAGCGAAGATACAGTACCTGACAAGAAAAGGAAGGTGTCAGCAATGCCAGTTAGGGATGTGAGGTACGACCTGTTAGCACACTGGCCAAACTATGAGAGTAAGCAAGGGAGGTGCAGGTTTTGCCCGAATGGATATTCACACATTGTTTGCACTATTGTGCATTACTTCGAAGAAAAACTGCTTTCTCCATGTGAAATAAAAAGGAAACAAGGGTTTGTTGTTATTACATAATGACGACTTTCAAAAAATATGAAGAAATAACATCAATGATACACCTTTGGGACCTTCGATAATTTAGGCTCAGTTAGTGTAAACCTATCCTATATATGCTTGAATCCTTTACTGAAACTATTGATAATGTAATCCTGTATTTCTGGGACATCTGACATATATTTTACTTATTCTAGCCATCTATTATTACAGTTTATACATATTTTCAATATCCTGTTAATTGCACATTTCTAATACCTACTGACATATTACAGGTTAATTTATATTGTTTTTGCACTTGCAAATGAAGTATTATTAAAGCAGCACCGACTGGTTTATTCTTTTGTTTTGATGCGTCAGTAAATATTACTATGTATTGTTTAGGAAGAGAATCTATCTATCTATCTATCTATCTATCTATCTATCTATCTATCTATCTATCTATCTATATATATATATATATATATATATATATATATATTCTATAAGACAATGTACCAATGGCTACGATACGGACATACTTCGCGTACATGTAAAGCAAAAACAGCAATATGTAAAACATATGCTATCACATCCACGTACGCAATGTTCTAAAACAACAAAATGTTTCATGCGGTCTGGCGCATGAAGCGGATAATGTGGAATGTCCGGAAAGAGCTAGAAAAAAAGAAAAAGAAATATAAAAAGGAAAAGAAAAATCATGCCAATAATGGCTAGAGACCAGCTGTCACTCAACGAAGCAAATATGCAAGTTGAAAAGTTACATACACACTCATGTAAATGGAATTCATATAATAGCACTCTTAGATCATTGGGGAATGAGATCCCTAATTCTCAGAGCAGAGGTATTATTCAACCGTCACCAAATAAGAACATATCCGCTGTAAACATAACAAATTATAGGAAAAAACCTAAGCTATCTGAACAAGAACCCCCCCTCCCCTGGAAAAGAAGGAAAAGCACTGAAGAAACCAATGGTACTTCTAATCTTTATAGTGGGAAAATCCCACACGTAAGGGTTATGATTTTACTGCTCCTAGTACGAGTGGTCAATTTGTGTCGTTGGTAAATTAAAAAAGGATTAGAAACTTAACGGCGTATCAAGACTCTCAATATTGGAATGACCCGAAAAGTCATACTAATTTCAATATGATTCTCTTACAAAATAAAATCTCCATTGCAAGCAGCACATGATCAGGAAACTGCTGCAGTCTCAGAGCAATCTTTGAATCTGACATATTACACCAGTCCCTAATACAACTGATCCTACTTTTCCTTAGTTTACTGAAACATCTTATAAGAATAACGACAGGGATTCGGTAAATGCCAAAACAATGTTTGCCATAAAACAACTACTTGGTAGTACTTTAATATCTTTAAAGTCCTTAAATTGTAACGTCACATCAGAACATATTGACCAATTATCGCAACAATGTTATCTCCTATTCAATTCGATACATGCAAGTTAATACATTGTCCAGAAAATTAATTCTCTTGTTCTTGTTTCACATTACTTTTTAATAATAGTAGAATGAGTCTTTCTTTTTATATTTATCTAAACAGAAAGTGTTTCATATTAATAGTAAGTTCTTGCACTCGCGTATTTTCTATTGTCCACATTTCTTGACAATGCGCGTAAATGGCTAGGTAAAAATTACTTTGCAATATATATTCATTATTTAAAGTTTGGAACTTCTATTAAAAGTAAAGGTACTCCGCCTTATAGTTAACAAAATAGGAGAATAAATAATATTTAAGAAATAGTATTTAATAGCAATTAAATTTCAAATGAAGAGCTGTTCTTCGTTTTCAAGAGCGCTTAAATCTTGTTCTCAAGTTTCCGCAAAGAAAGACTTCTCATTTAATTTAAACTTTTCACATTAAAGTTTATTATTTTATAATTACCACCCGGCTGTCTGTCGTTTCTGGTTAATTAGTTTGTTAATAAATGTGGGTAAAATTTTCAAAAGAAATATATTAAATATATTACTTTCTTTTCGCAGGTTGAACGTAGGTGAAACGGCAGCTATTCTTGAAGAATATGAGCTTTTAACGTTGCTGAGAACGTTCAACTTCTAGAATGTGCACTGGCCAGTGACGAGGATGGTGATCCCAAAGAAAGCTTTAACGTAGTGCATCTATCTGATCATCAGCTTAGAAAAGGTGTTAAAATTGTCTAGAAAATTATAAATCCAAATGGGATTGAAGAGCTGCGTGTTGAAGAACAGAATAATGAATCAGTAACTTTAGACACTTTTCCACAACCAGGATACTCTAAATACCTAAAATGAAACTTTTAAATGCACAAAGGGTCGACCAACAAATTCTCGAGTGAGCAAACCTGGGAAGAAACGAGTGCAGAGCAATATTAGGTTGCATGGATCTCTGCGTATACTAGAAACTAACAATATACAAATTCGATGCAATGAGTGTAAGAGAAATAAGTTTAAATGGTGCAAAAAAAAGTATTGAAATATGCCACATAAGTGATTTGAATCTTTCCACATGGGAAAGTAGAAAATATAATTTGACATTTGTACCTTGTTTTACATTATTATACTATGTATATGTTACATAATTTATATAATTATATAAAGTCATATTAAACAAAATATTTACTAAAAGATTCATTCAAACTACATAAACTAAAGACAACTAGTTTCCCTTAATGTTTCCATTTCATAATACTAATTTGACATTATGTTGGAAATTTCCTACATTCAATATAATTGGCATTATTCGTTCTCCTTTGAATTTTTATGTACCTAATTGTTACGTAAATATATTCAATATAACAGAATCTACTGTTCATTACCATTATTTTTGGCAGGAAAACATGCGAAATAATTGCATTTTGCCTATATTTTTCATAACGCAAGGACTTGTCCATTATGCTTATTCCCCACATTTATTGTGTCATAGATGAAGTACTAGCAACAAAACATTATTTTGTAGTGTAGTTGGATTCCGTAAAATATATATTAACTTACTTCAGTAATATGTAATACTTCAGTAACTTACTTCAGTAAAACATTTCTGAGCACTAATGGGTTAATTGTGTGTCGAAGTTCTTTTTACCCAATTATCCACTCTCTCCTGAAAATATTAGCTGCTCTTCCAGTTTCTACTGCTAGCACTGAAATATTCCCAGCAATGAAGAGAATAAAGAACTATGAAAGAAATAACATAATTAACGAAGGCCCTACCGGACTTTCTTTAATATCGATGTACTGGGACTTCGATGTATCTCCAAACGAAGTATCAGATTCTTTGACGTGAAAAAAGAAAATAATAAAACTTTGTTCTATAACATTTTATTGAAAATCCTTGTTCGGTATATAAGCTGTTATTTGGAGCTCTGCAATATACGGATACTTATTATTTAATGGAACTTAAAAGACAATAATATTATCGCCAAAGTTGTGCTGAGAGCTTTGCGTATTCTGGTGTGATATTTTTTGTTCTAACATACTTAAACCATCTGAAAGGACATATGCATTCTTCTTTAATTTCGTAAGCGTATATGCAATATTTTGCCTTACTGTCAGATTCAGCATGCATGTTTCAATATTTGACCTCTTGTTTTTCTACAGTTTATGAGCGGTATTTATAGTCATTTTGACGCATGAGTAGAGCGACTAACAGTTACACTAACGAATAGTTATCAGAAGGGTATTCATAATGTCTGTTTTGCATGTAATAGCTGAGTAAGTTAATCATATGCTAGTGACTTATTTTGTGTAGCCTGAATCCTACTCTAGCCACAGTTTAGCGTAGGTTAGGGTGTGCAAAATGGCAGGTTTCGATGTGCTGGATGAGATAGCTGATACAGTGTGAAGAAGTGCGACTATATCAATTGCCTCGTGTGTAACAAGTAAGAAGTAACTTTCAGCCTTATAATGACAGGAATTGCAAAATGAATTTTAGATTCAGTAAAAGTGGAGCCATGGAGATAATAGAAATCATACGGCAGGACTCTTTTATAAAAGATGATCCGACCAAAGCGAAGTAAGACTTTGCCACGGGAATTATTAAATTGTTTTAGTCGCGTTAACGACAAAACATAATATATACCTGTGTGTCTCCTTGAAACAAATCCAGAAATTGTAAACATAATGAACGAGTTCAGAACAGTTTCACGTTTCCTGCCTACTATGGACATTGATTGTACGTACATTCCTATGGAAAATTCCTGTAGATGAAGTAGGAGAATAGTACATATACCGTAAAGGATTTTATTCCTCGGATGTACCCGGAAAGGATTTTATTCCTCGGATGTACAGGTAGGGTTGGTTTACACAAAATTACCTATATTGTGAAACAGACAAGGGCAGATGTTAGTTGGGAATTTGTAATCATACTGGATGGTTTTGTTCAAAAGTATGCAAAACTTCTGTATCACTTCCAGTATTAAACATGCTGCTCCCAAGCAATACTTCTACGGCAGTGGTGTATTTTGTGGGCTACGGGGCCTACCGGCGGAAGTCCTAGAATATTACAAAATAAAGTTATTATAATATAATTTAATTTACTTCGTATATTAATAATTTTATACTTCAGTATCTTCTTTCAATGATACAATTTTCTGAGAACTTAATGTATTTAGAAACATCCACATTCTTAAGAATGCGAAACAGACTGCGGGCAAAGATTTTTCGATATCGCAACACAGCAGAAACCTCTGTGTAGCAAGAATCGTGTAGCTATCAGCATATTCCGCTTGCCTTCAACCACATCTGCAGAGTACGAACGGGCTGCGAGGTAGGTCCAGTTGTCTCCACAGAAATCGGTTTTTTGGGCGTGAGCGAAGAGTAAAGGAAACTTATACAAATAATGACAGCGCATTTTGAGGTCTCTGGGAATGAATTGAATTTCGTTTTGTAGTGGTTTGCGTCAAGGCAACTGATTTTTTTTTGTTTTACTGTATTTTCCGATAATAGGCATAGCTGTATAATCACTTGTTTTATTATTTGTGTTACGATGCAAAGGCTCTTACAGACTTATCTCCTATGTCAGCGTTCCTTATTGTTTGCCAAACCAAAACACTTGACATAGCATGTTGTTTACAAGAGGTATGCAAGCTTTAAAAAAATACTCTGAGTACAAACATAATGGATTTCCTTCCATTTGGAATGATTCGGAAACTGCAAGATTTTTCGGACAGTTCAGCAAAATCGCCATTAAAAAGGAAAGGAAATGATGAAGTTCACTACATACAACTACATTACATCATACTTATCGAGTGTATGTGGAAATTAGTGATAGGTTTTCTGATTATGCTTTAATACACAATTATGGTTAATTCTAACCGCAATGGCGACTGCTAAATAAGCATCCGTAGAAAGAACGTTCCTTGCGCTGAAGAAGATAAAATCTTATTGCGGATTAACTGAGATACAGAAACGTTTATCTGGTTTAGTGGTAATGTCGATTAAAAAATCATTTCTTCAGAAACTTCGGAAACAGTCCAACTGTAACGTTAAGGATGAAACAATCAAGGCATTTTCGTACCAAACAAGGCCTCTACAAGCCACATTCATAGGTAAGTAATTGATTTATAGCAGCATTATTTGCAAACCATTACGTATTTTTATGTATTATTATGTGCTTGTTTGTTCGATAGAAGTGTCCCTTTGCAGCATCAAAGCTACATGAGACAGGAACCGACAGACGAAGGTAGACTATGAACCATTGTAATGCGTTTAACATCCTCCCCAGAGAATTGAACCTAGGACCATATCAATCAAATGCGCGCGCGCTGGCGAGTAGACCAGCGGTAAGGGCATAGGCGTAACTAGAGGAAAATTAGGCTCCCTAGCAATTACTCATGATTCCAAAGCAGCAGAGCTATTATAATTATTATTAATAGTCAGGAGGATCGGTCATATGATCGTGCACTTTATGATACAAGTATGAAATTTGCAGTACACAATAATTGATGTGTAAACAACAATATTCGGGGTGGAGCCAATCGAAATTCGCGCTCTTGTCATAATGGCGGCCATATTGAAAAATTAATCTCGTAAAGGCATTTTTTCTTGAAAATAGCTTGTTTTTTCTCTTTATGTGCAAGTGACAATACTATTTTAATTACTATTGACCAAATAATGAACAATTTACACATTTGTATATTTTAGTTTGTAATTTAGTTTATTTAGTTTGTTATTTTTCAAAATGGCGTCCAATGTGACTAGATTTCAAATAATGCCATAACTATAGAGTGATGGGTATCAAAATATATGTTCTTGAGATCACTAATTGCAAATATACGCTTAGAAATACTATCAGACGATCTGTTCTTGATTTAAGAGAATAGAATTCATACCACTATTAAGTATTTTAAGTTTATCTTTCTAACTTTACACGTCAAGCTTGTGGAAATTGAAGTTTGAATATAAGATTTCTGCAATACCAAAATTGTACAATAAAACATATCACATAGCAACAAAATTGAGAATTTTACTTCATGTTAAACATGAAGGAGAGTAAAATTGGAATTTACAGTCTTTCTTAGTGTATATATTCAGTGTTCACATCCTTCACATCTACATGGTAAGTCAGCTTTGAAACAGATACACTTTCCAGAACACACTTTGGAACAATTACATTTCGATATCTCTCTTGAAGACTCACTGACTAGTGGAGTTGTTATCCAACGAGGTATCCATCTTCCTTCCTCGGTTTGTGTCCATCCGTAAATACTCAGAGATGGAAGTTCAGGTTCTTTTTCAAGTGATCTTCCCCAAATCTGTCCTGCTTGATAAGCTGTTCCAAGTAAATGCTGAAGCAAAGCATCTTGAGTTGGAGGTATAAGCTCAAGCTCACGATTCTTTCGTGTAAACATGTTTTGCCTTACTACATTTATGTCATTATCTATGCTGCAACGGTTATATAGCGATGCAACAAATTTTTCAACAATTGGAAACACTGTCTTCACGGCTTCTACATCTGGAGCACTTGATAATACTTGAAATGCCGACGTAACCTCATCATAAGCTTTCCAGGCTGTCCAAGCTAATATTTTGTCTTTACCCGCAAATTTAGATGTAGTGTCACTTCCCGTCAAAGCATGAAAAGCAAGTATTGCAGAGCTTTTCTCACTTCCCAGTGCCTTTGATATTGCTGTAGCATTGATGTAACGCATATGTTTTCCTGATCCATACAATAGCCACAAACAATCACATTCCAACTTAGCTGCATGGTTGACTGCCAACACAACCACGTATATTTCGATACCCTTTTATTATACCATCTGCTGCATGTAAAAATATCCTTGTGTCTGCTTCATCTTGAGAACATGGTACTATTCGACTTAAATCCGCAGATTGTGAACTAACGGCACTGTTTCCTTGAGAGACAACAACTTTTCCTGTATATTCTGTTGAACTTACAAATTTTGCCAATAAAAGAAATAATTCTGTTTTGTTTTTATCAACTTTAAGAAAGTCCTTCCAGTTTTTAGGCACATTTTTATCCACTTCAATGCCTGTTCATCTCTTCTCACGGACACAACTCTTCAAGCTATCTGGTTTATAGGTATCAAACACTACGTCAACACGTTTAACTTGTCCTTTAAATCGATTTCGAATCATGTTTATGAACTTTTCGGCATAGTCAGCAAACGAATCTGTAGCTTCGGGTGTCAGAAAATGTACAATGACTGCACCATCAAGAATAATCATTTCAACATCAGGTCCAGCTTGATGAGGTTCATCACTATCTTCTTCACTGCAAGATATAAGTTTTTCCATTCAGGGTACTATGTCTGATTTATCGCCATACCGAATGCTTCCATTGCACTCTGCCAGTGACAGAGGAAATGATTGATGCTCATGACTGAAAAACTGATAAAGGTCGCCATCTCGAACTTGACATCCTATGTACATTCTAAGGAAAAGATTGCGGTCTTGTTTGACAGCTACAATTTGTTGGGTGGTTGTACATTTCGATCTAATTGGAGAACTGAAAAGCGGAAATTTATTCTTTGTCAGAGTTTCATTCATATTCACAGTTTAATAGACGATCAATGAAGAATTGTGTGCTCTGTTCTCTTCCAAGTGCTTCCATGTTTCTATATGATTTTGTAACATTTTCGTCAGCAACCACACGTGAATCCAAGGTAACTAAATCTTGCGTACTGTCCAGAAAGGGATCTCCCATTTCTTTTATTGTTTCCGCCAGGTTTCTAACATACTTGATAAATCGAATCTGATTTGATGACACTTGTTCATGATGAATAGTTGAATCTGAGGAACTTGAC
This sequence comes from Thermobia domestica, assembly GCF_964235325.1. Classification (NCBI taxonomy): domain Eukaryota; kingdom Metazoa; phylum Arthropoda; class Insecta; order Zygentoma; family Lepismatidae; genus Thermobia; species Thermobia domestica. The sequence goes on along the minus strand of NC_137460.1, from coordinate 241,228,501 downwards.
AGGCTGATAATTTTTAAGAATTCCTCCACTACCCTTGATATTTCTGGCCCTGAGACCATCCATCTACGAAGTGCTTCTGGATTCTCTGTAATTCCTATAGCTCCTTCTTCGCCCTTAACAAGCGCATTATTATGTTCATGTGCTTCGTCAAGAGGCATGAAAGAAAAAGGTCTGGAAGTTTTATTTACTGTGAACTTCCCCTTGGAGAATTCTTGAAGAATAGTAGGGTGAGTTTCTTTAATTCTTCTCATATCTCTGATATGAACTGAAACAGCTCTGGCGTAGTTAGTATGATCCAAAGCAAAGAACAACCATACAATGTTTGATAAAGAACTCACATAGCACTGAAAATCTCCTTCATGGACAGATCGATCCCATGTTAATATGTCAAGGATGACTTTCATTATAAAGTTCCAGAAGAAAAACTGGGGACTTTCCTTGCATCTAATTTCTGACTACTCCTTAAAAGATAAGAGCTCATTGCTGTCCTCTCTCGATTCAAGGTATTGTTTGTAGGCGTCGCTCTTCAGTTTGAAAAGTGTGCATGCTGTTACTTGATAGGCACGAAGCGTCTTCTTTATGTGTACCACTTTCAGAAACGCGTCCGCAGACCCGGGAGTTGAAACTCTAGCTTGTTCTAGAGCAGTTGTCCAGCCACTTCCTTTGATAATGTCTCCAAGACATATAAGAAGGGCCATCTTTATGTGAAGACCTCCTAACATTGCCACAAATGTATCTTCTCCATAAGAATTTGGCCAGGTCCGTTGAATTTCCTTTAGAATCCTGAATAACGGTTGATCACAAGCGATGACTGGAACTTGATTGGGATTGAGGTGAAACACAGATTTTCTAATCACATCAATGCAATGTTTTATTGTTATTACTGAGTTAGAATACTCAGAAAAAAGAGGAAAAAGAGCACTTTGAGTCGGAAGTTGTTGACTTTCATTTCTTTTTTTAGAAGCATGATATGATGCCCATGTGCAATCTAAAGTCAAATGTGAATCTTCTCTTTCGATAGTACGGTAAACGTGTTCACACCATTCAGTTTCTTTATCATTTTCAGCATTCCCAATTTCTAATGGTGCTATCGTCTCAATTTTAGGTGGAGAGTGTTTCATCTTTGGGGAAAATATAGGCTTGACTAGAGTGTAACTCTCTGGGAGTTTCATCAACTTTTTTTCGTTGTGCACTACACGCTCTTCAACTTGTTCTTCACCCAAATTTTCAATATCTGGATGCTGAAACAGTGATATTCCCATTCCATGAAATGAAGTAGTAGACGATGTAGATGAAGGATTATGATCGATATTATCAATTGCAGCTGTAGTAAAAACATTTTTCTTCAAATGCAAGGGAGCTACTCCCTCTACTTTCATGAAATTAATTATAGCAGAATTACCCAATTCCGCTGAGAGGCAGAGAATTCTGTCATAAGATACACTAAGTCCTAATTCTAACAACACATCAACTATTTGTTTTGATCTTGTAGTATATGAGTGAATCATACATCCAACGAAAAGGGGTAGCGGCGTTTCGCTATTTGAAGAATGGACTAAATGCTGTAAAACTTTTCTACGGTTTTAAAACAATTAAAGGATAAAAGCTGTGAAAGAGAGAGACAAACTTGAAACATAATCCGCTTTGTTTTCAATGTTAGGACCATGTAATATCATTCCAATAAGAGTGAACAATGTTGTTGGTACACTGTTTTGTTGGCACTTATCCTCAAATGATCCTTTAAATTGAAACTGGGGATGTTTAAAAATATCTCGTCTTACTATGTTTGCAGCATGAGATAAAACAATGGCATCTAACTCAGAATCATGAGAACAGGCTTTCTTGAGACTCTCTCCTATATTACTGTTTCTCACAAGCAAAACTTCTCGACAAGCGCCATGGGGTTCAAGTTCTGGAAAATGACTAAGTATTTTCTCTTTTAGCCGCGTTGAATGCACTGTACTTGGGTCACCACCCCGTTGCTCAATTCTCTGACAATAGAGTTCCTTGAGATGGCTCGACTGCAGGACAGGGGAAATTTCGTCGTCATCAAGAATACTTTCAATGTATACTAAAAGTTCTGCTAATGCGTTTTTCTTATATGTATGAGCGTATTCTTCTTCTGATCTTAATTTTAAATCTCTTTCACGATTATATAGGACCACAAGACATTTTCCATGATACACTGCATCTTGAGCAAACATATCACCAGCACTTAGCTTTGCAATTAATTTGTGGTCTTAAAGAGTAAAAGCACATGATCTCACACGTTTATCAATTTTAAGTGTTCGCGATTTTCGAAATGACTGTGATTTTTCATCCACTGGTTTGTCACAAAAGAAGCACAATGTACACCTGCCTTGACTGACTGAAAGTGAGTCCTTTGATCTGGTATTTTTCTCACTTGATGCAGATATGTCTGATTTATCTTGACTTCCACTTTTCTTCTTCTTTTTTCTTTCAATTGCCCTGTTCAATTTAGTTTTATTGAATTTCAAAGAGCAGCTTTTATGATATTTTGCCTTTTTATACATAAATGTTTGCTTAATACCTTGTCCTTCATCCAGCCTTCTTATTTTAAACTCAGAAGGTAGTGACTCTATTTCTTCAAATTTTACTAAATTTTCCGCTATAGTTGAATACCCAGCAGCTTCATTTGATGATTTATCAACAAAATCACCAGGGCAGATCAGCCTCTCCTTTGTTACTGCTTGGCAAAAAAGACAAAGATCCCATTTGTGATTTCATCACGTGGTTTGGAAACCTCAGTATTGTCTATTAGTTTGCAATTCCGTTTCATTTTAGCTGCAGTTTAGTTCTGAAATTAATCGAAAACAACATTTGAGTTACACTGAAAGACGAAAGAAATAGCAGGCAAAATAACTGTAAAACAACTAATAAAAATAAATAAATAAATCAGAATTAAACATTTAAATTCAACATTTTACCAGGTCAAGTGTCGAATGACCTTTATCAAGAGCATAAAAGTGAAGAATAGATTATAATTTAAAAATTGAAATGCATGTTAAACAATACTATTAAATGTTATTTTATATGTATTGAGCGGCCATTTTTAATATGGCGGCTATCTCGACGAAATCACGTGATATTTTTTGGCTCCACCCCTAGAATTGTTTCTTATGATGTCTATAAACCGCGTGTAAAATTTGACGCTTGTATCATAAATTGCACGATTCTTTGAGATTTTGTTACGGATCCTCCAGACTATAATGTACAGGTGTTATAAAGGTTAGTGGTAGCCTAAACCAGCAAACCAGTATACGCCACTGTTCTAAGGATGCTACAATTAAATTAATGGAGTTCAGCCTGTATTCTAACGAATCAATCTCGAAGATAGAAGCAAACTATCTTTTGTAGTGTGTGAAACGTGAAAACAAGTAGATAAAGAATCAAGAGTAGACAATGTGCCTGCACCCTCAACCTATTAGAGGTCATTGCCCATATTTGTTGGTGGCTGTTATTCATATTCTAAATTAGATATTAAATTATTTCAGGTAATATTTTTACAGCACACAGCTATAATCTGGTCACATTAATCGTAATATATTGCTTTCGTGTTGTTAGTTGTTTTTTTTTTTTTTGTGCAAGAGTTGGTATCGTTAAAATGACCATTGTTTAAGAAAGTGTATTTTATTTTCTTACATTTAGAGTGTGCGTTCTAGTTCAGTGATTTTGTTTGAGAAGTATTGTGATCACATTCGTCACAAGCAATGCAGGAACACAGGAAAAACTCAGTCAAATTTGTCTTTGACATAACCACGCGCAGTAAACGACCTTTACCAGATGATTTATATTCCTGGTTATGAACACATGTTGAGAATATATTAAAAGGTATTCAAGCCTTATAATTACACAATGCGGACTATAGCATGTTCAATTCAAAACTAGTGCATTACATCAACAATTTCTTGAGCACGCACCGGATAAACTGTCGTGCTCCCATTTCGATCATTCCATCAGTGATGTCTATATTATGGATGCCCACGTGCATGTTACCCGTGTGAAAATTATGGATATCTCCTTTGATTACCCAGATGAGAAAGTTTCCGAAGTGTTGAGTGATTAGGTGACGTACTCCAAATCGATCATGATGTCTGGAATACTCTTTCCTACGCCTATCTATAACAGTGTTGGCAGATTGGGCAACAAACAGCGGATTGGGCGATTTTTAAAGTGCCCCCGCCACAAAAAATTCGAATTGGGCGACACACTACTTTTTGGGCTACTTGTAATTTTCTGTGGGCTACAAATCTTCAAAATATGCTACTTTTTTATATTTTCATATACAAAACATTGTATTTTGAATAATATATTAAAAGTTTTGTTCGTTGAATGTTTCTGTTCCCAATGAAGGATAATTTTACTAAAACGCAACGTGTTCGATATTCATTAAATTCTTGTCTTAGTACTTTTTAATCTTAAGATTTGGAAGCACTGAATACTTGTTGAGTCTTGAGTTGACATCATAAATTCGGGAATTTCCCGACAGGAGGATAGAGGATTTGTGTGAACAGTCAAGTGTCGGGAGTCTTTTTGTCATGTGAATGATTTTTGAGTATTTATGCGTTCTGTAATTTCTTTTAGTGTTTGAAATATTATAATTCAACGTGGAAATTAAGTAACATAACGCTTACCGTATAGGATCAGTGACTGTGTTCCATGGTTATGTGTTACCAAAGTAGTTTATTTGAGTAGTAGTTGAACGGTGTTGTGTGAAATGAGCATCATGAATTTAAGTGTATTAGTGTAAATCTTTGTGAAAAGGGCTGCACTTCATACTAATTAACATAATGGGTAAGTGGAGTAAATACAATAAAAGCTTCGAGACTGCATGACTTTCAGATAGGGAATTTAGTAAATGGATTGAAGAAGTGAAGAATGATAATGAAAAAGTGTAAATTTTGTAAAGTCTATCTCAGAGCTCACAAAACGGATTTAAGCAAACACGCATCAACTACAAAACATATTAAAAATTCTGCTTGCACCACTTCGCCATCTCAACACAATCGTATTTTCTCAGAAGTGTATGATTACTACTCTTGAACTCAAGTTAGCTGCGTTTGTTGCTTGCCATACAAGCATTCGAATTGTTGATCATTTAACTGAGTTGATGAAAACTGAATTTCAGTCGTCCAATTCATCATCGATGGCGGCAAACACGGGCAACTTAAAAATGCATCGAACTAAGTGCTTTGCTATTATTAAGAATGTTACAGCTCCTGCACTACTGCGGAAACAAATTCAGGGTGTTAAAGATCGTGTTTTTTCTCTTATCATTGATGAATCAACCGATATTTCTTGTGTGAAACATTTATGTTTGTGTATTAAATTCTATAACGCAAAGAATAATCGAATAGTATCTGAATTCCTTGGATTAATTCCTGTCACAGATACTACTGCAGAGGTACTGCACGATGTTGTTTATTTTTTCCTGTTACCTGGAAATCAGAGGAATTACCTGGAAATATAGATTATTTGCTCACAGAAACATAAAATGTTTTCACAGATCTGCTTTACGTAATGATTCCTATATAAATTGATAAACGACGGCGAGGAACCTTTGAAAATTATTCCTCTTTTTCCTACATAGTGGCTAGCAAGAAGCAACTGTGTAAAGAGAATCCTACATTAGTGGGATGCTCTACAGTTGCATTTTAAAATGGTTTCTTCCAACTGTGATAGGTATTGTGCGAGGGACTTATTTGGTATGTATTCTGATGCGAAAAAGTTATATTTAACACTCATGATGCCGGTACTAAGCGAGTTTGAAAAAATAAATTTACTTTTCCAAAAGGATATGGTCGATATCTGCAATGTATTAGATTTACGCAGCTCTCCTTCATCATTGTTGAGAAGAATTTTACGTCCTTTTTGCGAAAATGTTGACATTGAAAGTATTTTGAATAATGTTGATGAAAATGATTTCATACAAAAATATTTATTTCGGTTATCAATTTTCCAATTTATTAGCAGAAAACTTAGCTTCAGGCAATATATCTTACAACAAGGGCACTACATACAACAGCGTTGTTTCCAATTCTTAAAAAGAGCGTGTAAGGAACTAAAAATCGTATTCCCAGAAATATGGAGATTCTACTGAATATTCTTAACTTTTCTCCTAAAATTTGTTCGTCTCACACACGCCCGCTACTTTCCGCTCTACCATTAGAATTATTATTTAAGGGATTTCAGGTTGGTGAGGTAGAAAATCAGTGGCGTTCTCTGCTGACAATGGACTGGGAAATTATTTTCCCTGATGGCATACCAACAAATGGAACAGATTTCTGGAGCAAAGCAATAAGAATTAACCATTCTGCTGGTGATTTCGATAAGAAAGAATTGTCTCAATTTGCACTGACTATGTACAGTTTGCCAATTAGCAATCCAACAGTTGCAAGAGTGTTTTCGAAAGTAACTGCAACAAAAACAAAACTCCGAAACAGAACGGGACTAGAACTTTTTCCTTCGATTCTCCAAGTTAAAATGATGTTTGAAGACAGGAATATATGCTGTTGTAAGTTCACAACTTCAGCAAAAATGCTCAGGTTTAATTCGTCAATCTATCACAAAGAATCAGCCGAAAACGAACATGAGGAAACTACCGACATTTTCTTCTGTTACACAATTTTAAATATACGGTAAGTAATAAATAATTCTGTATATAATTAATTTTACGGTATATAAAATGTTGCTAGGTTAAATAGAAAAATAACATAGATTAAGCATATTACTGAGCAGTCATCAGCATGTGATCTTTATGGGAGTGAACTGATTCTCTTCTCATTAAATTTATGTATGCCTATTGATCACGGATTGTGCGATAGAAATAAGACTATAACGTAGTAAAAAAAAAGTAGACAAAATATTACATTCGCTGTTAATTAGTATTAAATTTCATGCTTACCCTACCTACCCTATTCCAAACTAATTTAACAATAAAGCCAACTTATCTCACCTAGTCTAACCAGACAAAACCATACAAAATATAATCTAGCCTAGCCTACATAAAAGTAAAATGATAAATATAAATTTACGTAAAATAACATATAATTAAAAACAAAAGCTAGTCGCTAAATCCCTAAGTTAAAAAATAATGAGTCGATGCGCAGAAAAATGAGAGAAAACATTACTGCTTGTCCACACACACACACACACATATATATATATATATATATATATATATATATATATATATATATATATATATATATATAACATTATTACTGAAAGCACATAGTTGCAATATAATTCATTTTTATGCTTGGGCTACAGGTAGTTCAAATCCGCTACTTTTGAAGCATAACTATGCTACTTTTAATCTTTATATCTGTCAACACTGATCTATAATGGCAACCGCGTGTTTTCCATTACCCTCAGAAAACATTCCTGCTAGACTCATTCTTGATAATGTAAAATGCAGTGTATCTTATGGAGGTCAACTTCAAACTTGCCATTTTTGTGGATTCTTACATCATCTCATCTTTCTTTGCCCAGCCCGTTGATACACTTGGGAACTCCTGTTGGTACACCTGGGAATTAGTAGCCATTTTTGAATCTATAGCTAAACTTAAATCATGGCGAGGTAGAAAAAAGCAATCATGGCAGAATACCACAAAAGTGAACCAACGAAAGACGGGGCCCACAGGAAGTCGTCAGCGAGGAATCTCTCACACCCACGGAAGTACCATGGACGTGAAGAACGAGGACGTGTAGTATAGCGCTCGTAAATCCGACCACCACGGAGACATGGTCTACACGGGTGGTCTGGAATACAACGCACATGCGCAGAATAATTAAGAAGTAGTCTGCTGCGACGATACGCTAACGAAGGTTCATTGGCTTCAACATACAGGCTGACAACGGGACTAGTTCGGTAGGCGCCAGTAGCAATACGAATACCCAGGTGATGCATTGTATCAAGTTGTCGCAACAGAGAGTCACAAGCAGATCCATAAACAATACAGCCATAGTCTACATTGGACCGAATTAGCCTACGGTACAAACGAAGCAGAACAGTACAGTTGAGACGAGCTTAGTTGCTCCTAAAAAAATTGTTTAGCTTTTCTCAATAAACTTTCAATATTTATTTGTTTTTCTTTATACATTTTCTTGTATAGTTGCCATCTTGTCTACAATTTTAGTAGTTTATGCGATTTTGTATAAATATGTCGGCGTTTCGTTATCGCAAATTATTTGTTCTTTCTTTGATATAAAAGTTGTATGGTTTATTTGAAATAGTCTGTGAAGGTGTAGAAAATAAACGAACGGGGTCCGAGGATTACTGTACTTCCGGTGGAAGAAAGTTCTAGAACTTTCTAGATGTTTATACTTCTTAATCTTTTATGTTCTTTTTCCATTAAGATTTCCATCAACAACATTTAGTTATTGAAATTGTTGCTATAATAAATATTAATTATCCAATCAATATATATATATATATATATATATATATAGTTGGAACAATATGAACGTTTTAGTAATTGAGTGAAAAAGAATTTAGTTGTCGTTCTGGAAGGACGGAGGACGAAATGAAGATGAAGCGACGTTGAACAATAAAAACACAACCTGATAAGGCTGTTTTCAACAGTTGTTTCAGCGAAAATTTAATTACTGTTTTAAGCTGATTGACGGTCAGAAAGAAATATGGATAATATAAATTAACCTGGGCTATATGAACGTTGAATCCAGTGTGGACTGGCTCAGTTTGGGAAGTATGTAACAGCTTGGATTTGTCAGTTATCGCCAGGTAAGATCTAATGCTGGATTTAGTACACGTTTCAGATGTGCAGCTAAAGCATAATGTAAAGAAATAGTAATTCTGCCATGAGTTACATGATACGTATCGGATTTCTGGGATAGTGAAAGTTAAACAGGAACTTCCTGCGGTGCAGATAGAGAATTGTTTGGTGTATAGATTACAGCACAAATCTGATAAAATGAAACTTCCGTCGACGTAATGATATACAAGCCTGATAATTAATTTGATAGTAAGCATGTGTCTCTTCTATTTTTACATTCGCTCTGTATAGGGGCAGTCTGAAAAAATAAAGATGTGTAGTGCGGTAGCTTGCACTTCTCCTCCGCTCTACGTCGTTCCGATGCTAATACAACGTTAATACGTGTTGTCTAGTATGACAATTAAATGGTTGATGTATTATAAGTATCTTCTTGTGTCCTTTATTACATGATATTAGTTATGTCTCCACGTTTGTCGTTACTATTATATCATGTATTTACATACTCAAAATGATACTTATGTAATATCATGATTATTTCTGTTTCATTGGCCTCTCCAGTGTAATCCAAAACAGGGCTTCGAAGGTCGTTATGTCTGATATCCATGTAAAGATTGGGTCACATGGATACGGATATAGCTATACGTATGGAAGGCATAAAGTACATGTGTTTCGATGTCCCTTTTCTTAAGTTGTTCAATATACATACATATTAGACCTCAATGAGTCGAAGGTTCTTATGTAGTAGTTTCCCCAGGCTGAATTATTCCTAGATTAATGGTTTCTCTTAGGCACTCGTTTTGGAAGGCATTTTTTCTTGTCCTTTACATGAAAGTATTTACGTACCACTTCCTCCATAGCCAGATTGGTGTTGGGAGTCTCGTTATTTAAAATAATCTGTGATGTACGTCTTATTGTGGCACTATATATTTGTGAAGTATAATATTCCAGAACAGGTATACGAAAGCGACAATAAATTCACGGAAATCAATAAGTTATGTAAATGGTATTAATTTTTATTTTTATGCGAGACGTCTAGTTTACGAGTCACTTCTCCATCGAAATGTTTAACGAACATATTTTTAATAAACCATTTACTGATTACGAAGTTCAAACTATCCCATATAAGCTTGAGAGTAGTCATCTTTATACTCCTGCAGGATTATTAGTTAATTCCTTAATACCAGGACACATTACAAAAAGAACATCACATAACGTTCTTCATACTGACCCGTTAGTCTATGCTAACAACAAAACATTTTATTTTGTATGAACAATTTGAAAATATTTTTATAAAACACATTGTATTGCCCTCACGGCAAACTACTAATGTGGTCAACACGAATGTTGTTTCGACAATAAGTATCTCAGTTCCACATTTAAACGTAACGTATGCAATTAGATCTTTAGATCAAACCAGTACTGAATTAGAATCACTTAAACTTAATGAAAATAGTTTTCATATGCTACATTTAGATAACTTACATGGCATTTTTTCGTTTGTAACCCCGATTATGTTAGTCTTTTCTGTTGCTTTATTGTTGTATTTATTTTTTAAACTGCGCAAACTGGGGAAAAATATGCTAATTCACATGCACATAATATCGAGGGTAGTAATCATTGAGCTACTTCCCGAGCTATGTATATTTATCTTATCCCAATCAAGATATGTATGTATTTAAGCTTATTATGTATATAATGAACAGCATACATACCTGGAATATAATAATAATAAAAAAAGAGAAACAAAATATTAGTTTTCTTTTTTTTTACTTAAATACTTCCAAATATTAGGAGAGAAAGTTAGTATTGTTAGTTAATAGAGATAGTTCATAGGAATGTGGGCACTGTACTTTGCATAAAGCACAAGTACACTTCCCCACCTGATTCCAAACTTAAGTGTTGATTTTGAGAACTTTTTAAGTACTTCTAAATAATTTAAGATAGAATGACGATGCTAATAATTGATAGATATATTTAGTTTTATTTGAATTAACTCTAATTTATTTAGCAGTCCCTTCATTATCTTTCTTTTGCAGAGAATGGACGGACAAATTATTTCTATCATCGAAGCTAAGACATTAGTTTGTATAATTATTGCAGTTATATTGTTTATAAGAGTATTGCTCAAATATGATTGCACCTTGAAATGTTGTTGTATTGAAAACTTGGCAACACCGCAACCCATAGGCACTCACGTACCTCATTATGTTCCTACTTCGTCGACTGAGTCACGTGACAATTCGTTTGTTATTCCATCTACGTCAAATTCATTACATTTATATTGCGATGTCAATATTTCTATTCCTAGTAATTATGTTTCTAATATTCCTCTATCTAGTGATAACTTTACTTCAATTTCTTTGAATAAAACTCGTTTAGCCGTTTGCGATATGCAAATGACTATTAACCAGAACAGAGCATCCCTTTAACCTATATATCCCTCCTAGACAATGCAGGTCACCAATTTTTCTAACAACTAAAAGCAACATGACAGATCGATTACAAGATAATTTCTACAAATAATTATAGCAGGACTAGTAACGAAAGAATTGAGGATGTATAAAAAAAGTTTCACTTATGATGCACAACACTTCACTGACCTGTAACTTCCAATTCACATTTTTTTTACTGTTGTTCAGAAACCACTGCAACTTTAAAAAACACAAAGGACTATCACTATACTGTGTTGGAAGCACCATGAATCACAATAAAAGAAGAAACACCGAGAACACTTAAGTTATTCCTCAATAAACTTTTTTGTGACACCAAGAGACTTCACACACAGACAAATACAGACAGGACGCATTTTGCACCAGCACCAGAAGCATCTTACAAGAGGGTTCATCCAATCAGCGTCATCCTACGCATCTCTGGTATTTCTCCCCTGTTTTTGCTGTCCTTGAATACAGAACTCTTCAGCTATCAACTGTGAATATTCAAGAGTGTTGCTAACTAAATATTTCAGTTACTAATATATAGTGAAATGATTTAATTTACTTTTTTCCGTATTATTTACAAATATTCAGCCATGAAATAAGTGAGTGAGTGTATGTTTCAAAACAATATATTTTTAGTGTTGTGTGCCAGCGCTTGTTCCAGTGATTATATACTTCTTATATTGTGTATTTCCACATACCTTGAGTTATTAAAATTTGGTGAATTTAAATACAGTTGGCAGCGAGCTGTGAATATTCATGAGGACTTGGTCTATGAGCCAACAACAGAGAATGGATCTTACCTAATATGACTGCATGACATATTTGCTTATTCTCCGTTCTTGAACTGTTATGTGCCTGCTTTTTGCAGACTTTAACGAACAATATTGCAGAGACTTATTTACAATTGCAATAAAATGTTTTTTATACAGGATAATCCAATGTGGATAACATTTCAAAACATTATTCTGAATCAAGCATTATTTTTTTCATTTTATTCATTTGGCATTCATTTTATACATCATGTATTATAGGATACATCACAAATAGGGTGTTTCATTACTTATGGGTCAATATTTTAATATTTCAAGAGTTGATTGATTATTATTGTTACTGTTTTATGTAATTTTCTGGTTTGGTGTAAGTTTTCATTATTTTTTCACGCTTTTGTTTCAAACACCAAAGAAACAAAATATTTAATTAAAGCACAGGAAATATTGTGTACCACAATGTGTAATCAAACAAAATATTTAATTGAATTTTAAAATGTGTATAAAATAGGCAATGTATGATGTAGAGGCAGTTTGAATATTCTTTAGGATTCATAATCCAATGGCAAGTTTAGAGTGCCTTGACTTTTACAACGCAAATGACCGGCTATGGCTTCTAGAACTATGAAGACGCAGAAAGAATGTATAAGAATGTTGACACGACGGAAAAATCATATAAATACTAACGGATTCTCTTCCGGGTATTGGAAGTTCTATTTTGACGTCGAAACTCTGCGAGGCAGATTATTCATCATTAGTTTTTCTACTGTCATTCTGTCCATCAGAGGTTCTGCAAATCACCGTTACCAAAACTAAGTGTTTATGCATTGTCTTCTCTAGTCTTAAAGTTATATCAGTCCATACCATGCTCTGTGATTATTGAATTATCCAACATCAGATCATTAAATTCTTGTTCTAAATTATTTCTGTGTTGTCGAATTTTATCTTCAATCTATTTCCAAGTTTCTAATCCATTCTGAGCTACGTTTTCTACGCCCTCAAGACTTGCATTAATTTAAGTTACTTCTTGGAGAAACTGGGTGGATGTTAAGGCCACTCAGTAATTTCATGTATGAGAGTGAGAGTGGTTTGGGATTCGCAACGCAGACAAAAATAACCGTTCGACATGCCTCCGGAAGTTTCTAACTGCCTTTTACGTCTCAAAGCCGGTCACTTTTAGGATAGATTGCGAACCTATTTTAAGGTTTTAGCAGTATTTATGTCGACACGCAGATCAAAAGCTTTTTTTCAAATACCAACAACAAAGAGCTCAAACGAAAATAATTATTAATCATACTAAACGTTCAAGGTGGCAAGAGTTCTGTAATACTCTGTCTGATCGTACTCCATCTTATAAAATATGGAATTTCTGAAAAAACTTCAACAATACCACTACATACTAGGATAATCAAATAAACTTTCATAATGTAGAATGGATACCTAATGTCTATCAAAAATTAACTCCATGCACTGTTAATAATGATCGGCGTTTATTATCCAATTTTTTATTCTCTAATCCGAACTTCGAATTGGATAAGAACTTTACCATGTCTGAATTAGAAACAGTACTAAAAATATCACACCGGCCATTGATGGCATCAGCTATTTACATTATAAAAATCTAACAACCACATGATTGCAGATGTTACTGAATTATTATAACAATATTTGGAATACAGGACAAATACCATTAAACTGGAAAAAAGTATTAATATTACCTATTCCAAAAAGTACTACAAATTGAAATTTGGCAAATAATTTTCGACCAATATCCTTAGTATCTTGTTCAAACAAAATTTTTGAAAATTTAATATTGAATAGATTAAATTGGTTTTTAGAAAATTCACAAACTTTTCCTTCAATACAACTGGCTTTAGAAAAAAAATCAACATATGATGCATTAACGCTATTAATACTTGACATTTGTAAAACATTCATCACAAGAGAAGGTCCTTTGTTTACAACATTTGATATAAAAAAGGCTTATGATCATGTGATATTAGATATACTAGTGGAAAAAATGTTTAAATTCCAAATTCCTGGAGAGATGATTAGAATTATACATAACACTTTGATTAACAGGCAAGTGTATATAAAAGTGAAGAATTGCTATTCAGAGCCAAGAATAACTTCCTCAGGCTTGTTACAAGGAAGTAAAGTAAGTCTGATTTTATTCAATATTTATGTTGCTGATTTAATAAACACAACATGGGATAATACTAGCAACACTTGTTTTGCTGACGATCTTCAGATACGCTCTTATACAACACACGTTGAACGTTTAATACCATGCATGGAGAAAAACTTACATACTATCAATACATGGATGAATAATAATGGATTAGAATTAAACTGGAATAAAACAAAATTTATTTTTTGTCAGGAAAAGGAACTTACAACAGTATCAATTGATATATCAAGATATTAAATTAAAATAAGAAGAAACACATAAAATATTTGGGTGTACTATTAGATCGTAAATTAAATTGGAAAGTATAATTACAATCTCCGACTAAAGAACATATAAAATACTTAAATTTAATTAAATGTCTATCTTCCAAGCGATGGGATGTTAACCCATTTACTTTATTAGCAATACTACATCAAGGATATATTTCAAAAATATCATATGGTAGTTTATTCTATAACAAATCTGGTTGATATTATAACTGTTTAGAACAATCAATATATATTTTATCTAAAATATTTTTTCTCAACCATCATTCTGTCCAAAAATGGCTTTACTAAAGGAATCAGAATACACACCATCACCAATATTATTTTCTAAGTTGGCATCAAAATTTATATTAAAACCATTCGGCAAATCCAACTCTCCTATTATATTTAAACTTCAACATATAGTACTCTTACTCAAGAAACGGAATGTTCCTTACACCCGTAATTATCCATAGATAGTTCAAGCATATCTTACTTTTAAAGTGTTAAATTCGGCGATACATACAGATCCATCGCTCCCATGTTTTGTCTGGAACAATAAAGTTAATATGACACAAATAGTAAGGCTGAAACCCACATATATCCCGGTAACAAATGAAGATATTAAAGAAAAACATCAACATGTATGGAAAGTCTTTAAACAGCAATTTGATAAAGATGCCACATTTATTTATACAGATGCAGCAAAATTTAATAATATCAATGTAGGAGCAGCAGTATCAGATTTGCTGCGTGATATACCAGAAGCTGAAGAAGTGCGACTATACAATCAATTACATCGTGTGTAACAGGTAAGAAGAAATCTTATTCAGCTTTACAGGGATTCTAAAACGAATTACAGATTCACTAAACGTGGAGTCCTAGTAACAACAGAAATAAAACGGTGAGACTCGTTCGTATGCAAGACGTCCCGATCAATGCAAAGTAATAGATTGCCACGGGAATTATTAAAATTGTCCCAGGCCTATTGACAGCAAACCCTAATATATAATGTTTCTTCCCGAAATAAACCAGGAAACAGGAAACACGATGAACGAGTTCAGAACAATTTCAGTTTTCTTCCCGGTTATAGATATTGATTGTACGTACATTCCCATTAGAAATAGGTGAAGTAGGAGAACAGTACATAGGCTGGAAAGGTTTTTATTCCTTGAATGTACAGGTAAGTTTGTTTTACACAATATTACATGTATTGTGAAATAGAGACAAGAGGCAGAGGTTAGTTGGGATTTATAATCATAGTAGTAGAATTTTGAATCGCTTTGAGCAAAAACAATATCAATCTCAGCATTTAATATGCTGCTTCCGAGAAATATTTCTAAGTAGGCTACAATTAAATTAGCGGAATTAGTGACAAAACTAGAAATGACTGACTAAGTTAATCACATGCTAATGATGTTTATAAAGTAGCCTGAACCCGAGATTAACGACGGTTTAAACGTAGGTAAGGGTGTGCAAAATGACAGGTTTCGACGTGTTGCGAGATATAGCAGAACCTGAAGAAGTGTGATTATACAATCCATTGCCTCTTGTGTAACAGGTAAGAAGAAATCCCTTTCAGCTTTATAATGACAGGGATTCCAAAATGAATAACAGATTTACTAAACGTGGAACCATGGAGATGACAGAAGTGATACGGCGAGTCTTGTTTTTATGCAAGATGTTTCGATCAAGGCGTAATAATAGATTGCCACGAGAATTATTAGGAATGTCTCATTCGTGGTTCGTCTCCCCGACATAAATCAAGAAATTGTAAACACAACGTACGAGTTTGGAACACTTTCAGGTAGCCCGTCTGTTACAGATATTGATTGTATGTACATTCCCATCACAAAGCCCACTGGTGAAGCAGGAGAACACAAAATAAACAGGAAACTATTTTTTCTTGAACGTTCATGTAAGCTTGGTTTACACAATATTAACAGAATTGTGCAATAGAGACAAGAGACAGATGTTAGTTGGGAATTTTTAAATTAGAATGGTAGAAGTTTTGCATTGTTTTGAACAAAACAAATATTAGTTTCCACATATAATATATGCTAACGAGCAATACTTCCGTCTGCACAATCTCTTCTATGGTGTGTGAAAAGTAGAAATCAGTAAGTCAAGAATCAAGACAGGACAATGTGGGTGCAGCCTTTATTGCATGTCCAAGCTCTCTTTACCCAGTTATTCATTATCTGAAATTATTAATTAATCTTCCAGTTTCTACTGATAGCGCTGAAATATCATTCTTAACAATTGTTTGTTTGAATTTTAAATGATATGTAGCCATAAGGGCTATTTTTCCCCGTCAGGATCAACACGAGTGCTCAAAAATATGGACTGTCGTAAATAAAATTCAAAAACGAATATATTAAAATAAACGGAGTAAGGACTCCGGACAAAAATAAAAATCTGCTATTTTTATTAATTGTTGTTGGCAACATCGTTCCCGCATGTTTTGTAATCAGTGATCATTCAGGTTGTTTTGATACTGTGATTTTGTTTTCTAGATCAGTGTTTGTGGGGTATCGTCATGGAAATATACAGCACGGAACATCGAGTGTTGTTTGTTAAAACTCACTACAAGAATGGTAAACGTTTCGCGGAAACTCCGTATGATTCTTGGAACCAACAATGCACCAAATGAGTTCACTGTTCATAGGTTTGACGAGAAATTTTTAAAAATCCGGTTCAACAATAGACATTAAAAGCCCTGTATGCTCTTGAATTGGCCGTAGTGAGGCAAATGTTGCTGCTATGCGTGATTCTGTTACTGCAAAACCGGGGAAATCATATCTCCGTCATGCTGAAGAAATGCGCTAGTGTCCAGCAACAATTCAGAAAATCTTAACAAAACATTTGCACTTCCACCTGTAAGAGTTCAGTTAACACAGGAACATAAACCAGCAAGCGAACTGAAACTAGAAAACGATGGAAATTTGTGCAATGGACCCAGAATAAAAACGAGAGAGCCGTGGTTTCATAAAGCGGAAATGAAAGAATTAGCAATGTATATTTGATTTTATGGCTTAACTCGCAGGGAACTCATGGATTTAGCTTATGCATTTATTCCAGATTCAACGCTACTAAGAAGAGAGCAGGAAATGACGGGCTGCTGAGTTTCTGTGAGAGGCAAAATCTATCCTTACGGACACAGAGCAATGTAGTACTGCCAGAGCTGTTGGATTCAACGAAGTCCATAGCAAAAGTTTCTTTGCCAATCTAGACAGATGCTACAAAGGCTCAAAGTTTCTATCAAACATAATTTTTAATGTTGATGAAAGGGGATATTTGACTGTTCCTAACAAAGTACCTGAAGAGTATTCGGAGAAGGTACAGGTTATGTGAAAAAGTCACATCTGTAGAGCGCGATGAATTGGTAACATCCGTATGCTGTGTTAGTATTTAGTCCTGAGTTATTTCCCACTAAAGGAACGAAGCCGGAATTGTTCTTTGGTTCACTAGAACTTTACAAATAGTACCTGCTAAAAGGCAAATTACAAGTGAGTTGTTGTCGCTCTAACATTTGGTAACTACGTCAAGCCATCTCCACAGACGGCCCAATCCTCATTTTAGATAATCATGTCTCATATTGTTCTTTTGGTGCAGTACAGTTTTGTCGAGCTGATTATATTACTCTTCTGTCAATTCCACCTCACGCGAGTCATAAAATGTAGTCATTGGCCAAAGGATTCTTCAGCTCATTGAAGAATGCTTATGAGCAAAAAATTTCAAGCGGCTAACATCTAATCCTGGAAAAGTTTTACAGTAATGGACGTTGCAAGACTTTTGAACGTTGCGTATACAAGACTGGCGAATGTTCAGAAAGTAGAAAATACTTTCTCAGCAACTGTCATCTACGTTTTCAATCTTGATATATTTTCCGATGAAGCCTTCGCCCCATCAGAGGTAACAAAAATTACGGTCACGGATGATGGCAACGCTACTGAGTGTGAGAATCTTTCACCTGTGCAGACTACAAATAATCATACGAATTGAATGATGAAATAATTCAATTATTGTCAGACAAAGAAGTCAAAAGTTCTGCATCGTCAAATTTTTCACAGTTCTCAACGGTCTGTCAGCATTAATAGCTGCTCAAAGTCCATTTGCAAAAACTGAAATGAAATATTTAAGTTTTCCGTCCCACGATTACGTCGGCTAGGCTAAAGGAGACAATAATGATGAGAAATTAATGAAATGGTGGAACGAAGTAAGTGGAAATAAACGAAAACTATGCTACGTACACGGTGTTTGTCCACCACAAAGTCTACTCGACGCGAGATGGGATCACACCAAGGATCCCATGCAATATAGGTGAACGCTCTACCATTGAGCCATCGCGGCCCTGTAAGTCTATTTGCACAAAAGTGTCTCCGCATCAAAATATTTTCGATGTGAGTCTAGCTTCGATAACCAAAATACGAAAATCTAGAGGAAAACAGTCTTAAATACTATCACCATCACCGCACAAGAACAAATTGCTGCAGAATATAGAAGAAAACAAGGCGAACGCTACCAAAAGCAAGAAACATTTGGATAAAGGAAGGTCAAATGCAAATAAGACTCCAGAGAAAGAAGTAGTAGTAGCTGACACAATTTTTTGTGCGGAATATAATGAATGATTTGTTGATGGCTGGTTTGAGTATGACAAAAACTGTGTCGGCATAGTTACATTTAAATTAATGTTACACCGTGTAGGGTAAGTGCACGAGTAATGGGTCACATATAACAAATCTTCTTAAAACAAGCAACAGAAAGAAGCATTAACATTGGCTGTTGGCTGCAAAAGCCAAGTGGGGGAAGCCAATTCTTCCAATCACAGTCTTTCTTCTTACTCTGCTCACAGCACTGAACAAAATGCTACATGTTTCCAGAAGGCAGAACAAGGCAGGGCACTTTTATGCTGCCTTATTTTATCCATATGGATAACCAGGTCCAGCATTTGGATACTGAAACGGAAGATTGTGAAATTGGGAATCAATATTACTCCTTGCAAATGTGGGTCTCCATTTGTCGAACTTTGTATACAGGTGTAATAGATACTAGATCCATTCTGAATTTGTGTGAGATAAACGTTTTAGTAGAAATACATCAGAAATCTCAGCCATAAATTAAAACTGTCAATTATTCAGTCACGGTTTAGGACAGGGGAATTTGTCAACATTAAGGAAACGGTGGAACTTAGATTTCTTGTGAATAGTGCCTGCTTCAGCGGTTGGTTTGGAGTAATTAAATATCCAAATTTAAAACTTGCTACGAATTTCATTTGTAAAAGAGAATTTTTAACACATTGATATTCGGAATAGAACTTTATTTTTAAAAAAACTTAACATGGAAGTGAAATTAATCGATTGGACTCACTTGAGTTTCCTCACCCCGAACTTAACTGTTAACAAGTATCTTTACTAGCTTAAGTTATTCCAGTGGCAATTCCCATGGTGCCAGTCGACAGGAACTGAATACTTGAAGTCGCTGAAGAGTTAGGGACACTCCAGCTTTGCTGCGGTCTACATCTGCTTTTTCTTCAAGTATAGATTCTCGATGTGGGGTCCATTTGGGCACTTCAGCTTCTTTAAATGAATCTCAACATGATGTAGTCATCAGAACCTGAAGTCCCGTGGCGTAGATGGTAGACGAGTAGAACTGGTCCATAATTACTAACATCCCCGACAGTTCAGAAGTCGTCACTGGCGGAGTTCCGTGGCAATGAAAGAGTTCGTCTTCATGCGTCACGGTGTTTTCACAATCCTTTGTCGCTCAGCGGCACGGATTGGACAGAGGTCTTCAGTGGCGGATGGCAGTCAAGGCTTACTTCTTCAGTCTTCTACATCACAGCCCATTAGCAACAGGCGTCAGTTTCACAGAATGATCAGCGGCAGAGTGCAGTGCAAGTGTAACCTTCCAATCACCGATATTCTAGACTACTAGTAATGTTTGTGAATTAACTTCACAGACAGGTCGGAGGGCTTCAGTAGCGGATTGTATTGGAGGTGTACCTCTTCAGTCCTCGACGTTACAGTCTACTAGTAACAGGTATCAGTCAATATTTTAGAATGGTCAGCCGTCTTCAGGAGCGGAGTGCATTGGTGGTGTTCATTACCAGTCCTCCAAAACCAGACAACTTCGGATGCACACGAAGTTATCGCCTCAAGTCAGTGGCAATGGTCCAGGTCTACATGGAGAAGGGAAAATACCAAACGAGCAACCCAGGGAATGATGTCCTTATTCTAAGGCGTTGAACGTCAAGGCAGGTAAACGAGTAGTTCTACCCAAGCTGTGCAGTTCATGGAAAAGGTTCCAGCATGAGTCAGTGTTGATAACTCAACCAAATCGGAGTTCCAGAATTCTTCAAATGACCTGAAGGAACAAACTAAAACTAATATTGATTTCTCATTAATTCCTTGATATGGATTTCTCTCCTACATTAAATCCTTATGGTGAAAAGTTGTTTAATGAATATATAATGTAATTACAGATAATTTAGGAGTTATCAAAAATTACCAACACGAAATTATTTTAACTGACACTACTCCATACATAACAGCCATATCCCGTTCCGAAACAAAATTAAAGAGATGGATATATTCATTGAACATTAATACAAAAGGGAGTTGTTGAGATTAAAAGTTCGTATTACATATCGCCATGCCTTGTGGTAACGAATAACGATAGGTTTACAACAGTAGGAGTCAACTTCTCTGAAATCAATAAACCCGTTTTAATAGCTCGATTCCGAAGTTCCCATTCTGAATGTATCATTGCAAACATTGGGAAACACCGTTACTTTTGTTCTTTTGATATCAAGTATAGCTACTATCAGGTCGAGCTTAATACTAATTCTACATCAACCACCGCCTTTGCAAAACCAACTAGATTACTTCAATATCGAAAAATTTGAATGGGATTTGTTTCCAACTTTTAAGCTATCAAGTTCGATGCATATGGTGTTCACGGATGTAGAAGGTTAGATCTTGATATTTTTGTCGATGATGATATAGTCCATGTTGATACTATTGAAACATATAATGAAATACTACAAAAGGTCTTGCAAAAACGTCGTGAGAATGGAGTAAGCATATCTGTTCACAAAACTCATTTGTGTAAACGTCGAATAAAAATTATTGGATATGAGTGTTCGGATGGTAACATGTGTATTGATCAGAAAAGAATAAAGTACATTAGAGAACTTCCTAGACACAAGAATCGAAAACCTTTAGCAAAATAAGATTTTTTGTATTAGTTACGTTTCCTAAAAGATTAAGGGGAATTGTTAAGACCCTTGTACGAACTTAAGAGTAACAAGAAAACATTTAGATAGGCAAAAGGGGAAGACGAAAAATTAGACCCGATAAAGGAAGCCATAATAAATCATGTATTAAAGATTTCATGAATTAAAAATTCCTGATTTTTCAAGTCCCATTGTATTGCATATGGATTCGTCATGTAATACAGTGTGATTCTTAGTTAATATGACGAACAGGAATTCTTGACACTGGTTATGTTTGCAAGTAAATTAATTCCAATTTCTCATTAGTCCAAGAATATTTTTGGACTTGAGATAAAATCATTAGTATATAGTTTAGATAAATTAGATATGTATCTTCATAATAATAAGATTACAGTGTATTATAATAAATATAGTCTTACGTGGATTTTGAAAAATCACATGAGAAAAAAATATGCGTCTATGACAGAAAAAAATAGTAAATATAATTTCAATTTAATCTATCTTAGGTTTAAAAAGAATTTCTCGCTGATTATATCAGTCGCAGGTTTCAACCACCAAATGATGAAATTGTAGAAAACTTAATAATGAAAATGTTCATTTGACATTTAAAAATTTTTGAAGATTGCCTCTTTCCACCAAATCTCTATGTGAACTACATACAATGGACTCTAAATTAAATGGTATAATCCAGCCTATTGAAATTAAACACACAGCAGTACCATATATTATTCAAAGTAATGTTTTGTTGAAAAGGACGATGGCAAGGTATATGGAGGTCTCCGACTAGTAATTCCGGATAGCATGAAGGAGAGTGTTATAAAATTGTTTCATAAACAAATAATTTGGTGTGTATACGGTGGCAGAGCTAAACGCATTGCGAAGTTTATAACGTTATATATATCTTAATCTACCCTCGCATACGGAACAGGATGTTTTGGAATTAGCGAGCACCAAGACAACATTCTTAGAATTTGAAATGCTGCGAAATCTCTTTCCCACAAGTTTCTATGTGTGTGTGTGTGTGTGTGTTTGTTTGCCCACCTACTCTTCTTTTCGTACGACCAAATACGGACAAAAATTCAACTCCGCTTAATTCTCTTCTCCCTCCTACCCAAAGCTGAATTCCTAAGCTGAAAGGTGTCATAAGGTGCATTTTTATAATAATCAGTTAGTATTTATATTATTATGTGTTTAAATGTGGTTAAGGTGCTCTCAATAAGACAATAATCAGATAATCAACTTTTATCAGGAAGGAACTACTTAAAAAGTAAAAGTTGTGTGGGAACTATATTTTGATCCACTAGTGTATTCATACGCTTGAGGGTGACAAAGAATGGTGACGTGAGGGTGACAGAAGATGCGCGAGGACTGACAACCTGGAAAGAGATGATACATGTGATTGCTTGATTGTCCAACTGAATTTTTGATATTTCATGCCGTGACATAAATTAGTAAGATTTTCAGAACTTTCAAAATACACTTGTAAAGTATAGAAATAATACTAATGTTCAAAGTGAAAATCCATATATCTGAATAAATATATACTTAAAATGTGATTGCGGAATTAGCACCCAGTCAAAAAAAGTAGTGGATAAACTTTTCGCTCAGCGACGTGAAAAGCTATGGAACAATGGAAGAGCATCTAAGGACTCTCGTGAAGGAATTAATTTCCCAGATGGTCGTAGGAGACGAATATGTGTCTTGCCTCGAATGATGATTGCGTGTTTCAATGAATGATCTACCGAAATCATGATATTCGTGCGTTTTAATCGGTATCGTTTTCGTGATCGTTTACATACAAACCGTAGTCCTGGACAAATATTTTCTTTACAAGAATATATTGTTGTGTTAAACGAATGTGCTTGTGATTTCATATATGCATTGAAAATATTTATTGTGAGTGTTAATCACTGTGTCAAGTGATAACATGCAAAAGTATAATTTTACGTATATCATAGTGATAATTTCTTTAAGAGGATAAGTAATGTCGTATATTGGATGCATGTCTTAATATTTTATTATTGCCATAGTGATAATCCAGTTAACGTAGCACAGAGCAAGGGTATATTAGTTCCTCTGTTCAATCATCTGGGCTCTACTTTACGTGTCATTCTTCTCATAAATTTCGTTCCTGAATTTATAAGAGACGTTCAGACACACGAATATAATTTTGTGATAAAACTCTAACATTACCATGTATATTACCAGGACAATATAAAAAAATAATAAATTCATTTTAATTTAAAAATTGCAAAAAAAAAACATTTATTTAGTTAACAAGTTATTTTTATGTATGTAGTCCAAATAAAAAGAGAAATCAGGATCCAGCATTCTCTTTTAACTCTCAGTAGCTAAATCTAAAAAAAAATCCATTTGCTAAAAAGTAAAATTCCGCAAACGGCAACTATATAAACTAAAAAAATGTGGGTCAAAAAGCTCAGTTCCAATATTTATATTATGCGTGGAGTTGCTGTGTGACAAAGCCTTAATCTTCAAAATTATTTAAAAACTAAATTCAATATTTAACCAACCAGCCAAGAGGCTTTTAAACAATACGTTAATATCCACTTGTAATACTTCAAGACGGCTCCATGTGGTGTCTGGTGTGCTATACAACTACTTTCATTCGAGAGGTCCTGGGTTCGTTTGTAAACCTTAGCCACTCTGCCTGTAGCAGTTTGGGCCACCAAAACCATAAAAAGTTGACCGCGTTCCACCACAGAGGACAGAGGAGGAGCTTGTAAAAAAACCTTCTAATCACTCAAAAAGCAAATATTATAATTAGTGCGCGAAGTACATAAAATTACATTCGTATGTTCATAATTTATATAAGACTGTTGACGAGAAAAGTTCTAACCCTACCCTTCGGTACGATTGGTTCGTCAGCGACGGTGGGTATACGACCAAACCTCCCTTCATTAACTTGATAGCACCTGAACGCCAATACCGTAATAGAATGTCGTTCCCTCACAGGGATATGAACGCGGCACTGTAATAGAATCGCGCCCGAACAGGGACACATTGGAATTGAATCCTAGTACTGTAATACAATGCGCTCCTTCGCACGGACAGATGCTTCAGTAGGGTAAGTGAATCCTTTGACTGTGCTACAATATATGCAACGCCATTTTATTAGTTTGATATAAATACAGTGAGTCCATAAAGTATTCGTACACCTCGTAATTTTGTAAAAAAAAGCGGCAGTGAAGCGCTATTTCATATGGAATGCCTGCAGAAAATAACACTGTTGCTGCAATATGGCCCAGGAAATTTTTGTTTCTCCAATATAAAAATCCACAACAAAAGTATAACATTTCCTAGAAAAAAATATAAAACAATAAAATATAAACAATAAACTTGTCCCAAACAAGTATTCGTACATACTGCATTTCCTTGGAAGTGCGTTTTTTGGGACGAATCTCGGTTCGCTGGCTACGCGGGGAAGGAAAGGATAGGTGTGTGTTGCGATAGATGTCTCGTTACTTCGGTAACAATGGTATTGGTGCACTCCCTGAAATGCTGAGCGAGTACTACAATCAACACTTTCAACATGGGCCGCAAAGGAAAGGAAACGTCACTGGAGGAGCGGAGGCTCATTCAACAACACCACAACAAGTGCAAATCAATTCGGGAGATATCGGAGCTAGTCGATAGGCCACGGCAACGGTAGAAAGTGTAACAGACCGTTCCTTTGTGACAAAATCTCTGCGCAATAGGAGGATAGGACGACCCCATCTCTGAGCGAGCAAGACAAGCGTGTCGTAGTCTGCGCGGTGAAGAAAAATCTCCGAACTGGTGCCCCTAATTTTGCTCCAGAGCTGCAGCAAATGAATGAATGAGTGAATGAATGAATGGGGGTTAAAGAGGACGTCAGCACCGAGGCTATATGTCCCCGTCACAATTAACACGGTTGCTCTGGACTAAAAGATGTAAAGAGAAACGTTAAAATACTAAAGCGCAATAAACGAAGGTGCTGCTTAATGAAAGGAGAAAATCAAAAGAGAAAATAAAAGAATAAATAATCTAAAACAGATAACAATAACAATATATAGAAAACAATAAAAGCTAACAAAAATTAAAAATTTAGCAGCAATAAAAAGCAACAACACATTAAAACAGCTCAGAGAACGTGAGCAACCTCACAAGCTTTAACAAAGGCAAATACCCGGCTAACTATATCACGTGAATCCCTCAAAGCGCGGGTAAGAACAGAAGGCAATCCGAAACGTTCTCTGAGAGCTGAGTATTCAGGACATTCAACAAGAATGTGCTGAATACTCAGCGGGACTATACACTCCTCACAGTACGGACGGTTTAATCTTTGCAGCAAGTAGCCATGCGTCAGATGAGAGTGTCCGATACGCAAACGCGCCAGGAGCACTTCATCTCGACGACGATGGCACGAGGACGTACGCCATTCTCTTAGGAGTGGCTTGACTGCATGTAACTTATTCTCAAGAGCCAGGTCCCAATCTGCTTGCCAGTGTGAACGCAACAAAGAATGGAAATGACGCTGAAGATCGGAGCAAGGAAGGTTATGCTCCAGTGCAACCCCGGCCAAGGCGGCGTTCTTGGCAGCTGTGTCAGCACGTTCGTTTCCCCGGATGCCGACATGACCTGGCACCCAGCAGACAACGACGACACAACCCTGTTGCTGCAATTCATGGCATCTCAAAAGAATGTCCTGCACAACAGGGTGCATACTGAAGACATTCTGTATACTCAAAATCACACTCTGAGAATCGGTGCAAATAAGCACACGGCGGAGGGATAGCATGAGAACGTGTTCTAAGACAAGCTTAACTCCAGTCAATTCAGCAGTGAACACTGAACACAGGCGATGCAAATGGAATTCGGAGCTGCCCCGTCGGTGACAAAGGCACAGACTACTGAATCCTCATTCTTAGAACCGTCCGTAAAGAACACACTAAAAGCGGGGTACTTATCTAACAGTGCTGAAAACCCTTGCTGGTACACCTG
Source organism: Thermobia domestica (assembly GCF_964235325.1). Lineage (NCBI taxonomy): Eukaryota > Metazoa > Arthropoda > Insecta > Zygentoma > Lepismatidae > Thermobia > Thermobia domestica. Next base: position 241,201,884 of record NC_137460.1, on the reverse strand, counting down.
GGAACTAGTAGCCTGTTTCGAGTGCAGAGACAAACGTAAATCATGGCGAGGTGGACGAAGTAGCCATGGGGGAATAGCACAAAAGTGAACCAACGAAAGAGAGGGCCATATGAAATCGTCGGCAAGGAAACTCTCACACCCACGAATGTACCCTGGACGTGTAGATCGAGGACGTGCAGCATAGCGTTCGTATATCCGACCACCACGGAGACATGGTCTACACGGGTGGTCTGGAATAGAACGCACATGCGCAGAATAATTAAGAAGTAGTCTGCTGCGACGATATGCTAACGAAGGATTATTGGCTTCCGCATACAGGCTGGCGACGGGACTAGTTCGATAGGCGCCAGTAGCAATACGACAGGTGATGCACTGTGTCAAGTTGTCGTAACACAGAAGCACGAGCCGAACCATAGACAATACAGCCATAGTCTAACTTGGACCGAATTAGACTACGGTACAAACGAAGTAGAACAGTACGATCAGCACCCCACGTGCGGTGAGAAAGCACTCGAAGGAGATTCAGAGCTCGAAGACAAGAGTATTTAAGATTTCGAATATGTGGTGCCCACGACAACCGACGGTCAAACATCAGACCCAAGAAACGGACTGTATCAACGAATGACAGACGGGTGCCATCGAGGTACAAGTCCGGGTCAACAAGGCAAGTACGCTGCCGGCAGAAGTGAACACATTGGGATTTCACGGTGGAAAAGCGAAATCCAGTCTCATTCGACCAGCGAACAAGACGATTGAGAGTCAGTTGAAGCTGTCGAGTAATGCCGCGAAGATGGCGGGAGCGACAAAAAATGACAAGGTCGTCAACTTAAAGTAGACCAGACACAGGAGCCTCATATAGACCCCAGTCATATAATTGTTTTAAGATACCGTAACGCCATGTGGTGTCATACGCCTTCTCTAAGTCGAAAAATATTGCCACAAGATGTTCTCCGTTTAGGGAGGCATCTTGAATTTGACCCTCAAGATAAGCAAGATTATCAATAGTTGAGCGGAAACGACGAAAGCCACTTTGAAACTTGCACAAAAGGGAATGCGATTCCAAATACCACACCAGGCGCTTGTTGACCATTCGCTGTAGCAGCTTACCGACACTGCTCGTGAGAGCAATGGGTCTGTACCTCGTGGGGCTAGTTGCGGCTTTCCCTGGCTTTAAGATAGGAAGAACCAGGGCCTCACACCAAGCAAGTGGAAAAAACTCCTCAACTCAGATGCGATTATACAGCTGAAGTAATGCAAGCTGAGTATCATGGGAGAGGTTGCGCAACATATCATACGAAACACGGTCATGCCCGGGAGCAGCATTGGACGATTCGCGGAGAGCAGATTCGAACTCAACGAGCCTGAAAGGAGCGTTATAGGCCTCACTGTTGGCGCTGCGGAAATTTAACAAGGTTCGCTCTAGCTGAGGACGCGAGCGAGCAAAGGCTGATGGGTAGTGGAGTACGCCGAAGACCACCACTAACAGAGAACCGGGGGGTCTTGGGGACTTCGCTAGTTTTTGGAACTAGAGTCTTCGGAAGTGCGCTCGTGGTTGCAACTGGGTTCTTAAAAAGGTCGCTCGTCCTTGCTACTGGGGTATTGCGGTCACAATTAGGCTGTGGGACCAAGTCGGTTTGGGTGGAAACGTCGACGGTCTGGGTGGCAACAGATTTCCGAGAACTAGCGGCAACAGTCGCAAAGGGAACAGAAAGCGAGGAAGGAAGACTTTCTTTCAAACAACGCTTCGCATCGGCGGCAGAAATTTTCTCTACAACCATGAGTTCTCGGATACGCTTCTCACGCTGAAAGGCTGGACAATCCCGAGACCAAGCAGAATGCTCACCCTTGCAGTTGACGCAGAAGGGCTTCGTCGCTGTACAGGGATCCGCACCATGACTAGCCTGGCCACAATTGGCACAACGAGCAGCACTCGCATTACATGAGGTGCTGGTGTGGCCAAAATGTTGACATTTGTAACAGCGTAAAGGACTAGGTATATATGGCCGAACTTTGAGACGATAGAAACCAGCCTTGACGTAATCAGGTAGCGTTGGCAAACTGAAAGTAAGAATCAGTGACTAGGTAGCTACGAGTTCACCTGACTTCTTACTTTTGATGCGAGCTACGTCTACAACGTGTTGGTCCGCTAACTCCGATTTTATCTCCTCCTCGGTGGCATTAAGGAGATCCCAACACGAGATCACTCCTCGAGAAACGTTCAGTAGACGATGGGGTTCTACGGATACGTTCACTGGGCCAATAGCACTTAACTTCATCAGCTTCGCAGTTTGCCGCTCGTCGACGGTTTCCACCAGTAAGGTGCCATTCCGCAATTTCTTAATATCTTTAACCTGTCCGGCGTTATAAGTTATAACTTTATTAATAACAAAAGGTGACAAGCTTTTTAGAGCACTCGGACGGTTATCGGTAGCATCGGCACCATCATCTACTTTATCTTTAATTACAAGATATCGGACCACGGGTGTCGCAATACTTGTCTTTGCCACATTCTCTTTGACGGGATTTTCTATCTCGCTCTCGGTAAGTTTGGGCTTTTTATTAGAGGGCGAGCCCGGACCCGTTTTAATAGTTTTTGTACCCATAAAAAAGTTTTAATGATATAACATGTGTAAGGAGAAAAAAGGCTGTGAGGTCACACCGGGGCGTTAACGGGGAGAACTAACGCTACCCCCTGGCAATCCCTTCGCCACGCCCTCAAACTTAGGATCAGCGTGGGGCCGACGCGGTCAAGGGGAATGGGAGTGCAACAAAACCATTCCCGTCGACAAAAACGCGTGGCCCCGGAAAAGTAAGAGGTGAAACAAAAGAAAAGAAACCTGGCTAACCAAAAGGTAGACCCCCACCAGCCCAGAAAGAACAAAACAAAAAAAGAAAGGTGCGGATTTTTTTTGTATTTTTAATTGTACTAGTTTTTTGTATTTTTATTTTTATTTTTTTTTTGGTTTTTTATAGTTGCAAAGACTAAACACTCCGGACAAGACAAACAATGGACGCACACAACAGGAAGCCGGGTGGGTGCACGTCCTCCTCAAGTGGAGGAAGACGTCCACTAGACCTTCCTCTTCCCGACTCCCACCAATCACCCGCGAGTCCGGTAGCGGTATTCGCGGCTGAGAGGGCATGCAAAAGATGATGAAGGGTGAAGAATGAATGACTTATGAAGCCGCCCTCTCAGCTCCACCCCCTCCCCGACGATGACGGTCCGCTACATGGAGGGGGAAGAGCTGGAGCGACTCGGTACCAAGGTGTGCAACGAAACAGTCCGCAAACAACTACGGGCCGCGGGGTACAATGGACGGACTCCTCGTAGGAAGTTTTGGATGAACGAGAAGAACCGGAAGAAACGCCTCGCTTTCGCAAAGGAACACTTGGCAGGCACCCCAGAGCAGTGGAAGCGCGTATCTTCTCGGATGAAAGTAAATTTAACATTTCTGGATCAGACGGTAGCCAGATATTGTGCTGGCAAAAAATGCAGAACTTGAACCTCGCAATCTGTTGTTAACAGTGAAGTATGATGGTGGTAGTGTGCATGTGTGACGCTGGGATTGGAAACCTACACTTCATTGATGGAATCATGGACCACAAAATGTATACAGACATATTGAAACAAAAATGGATGCTAGTGATGCAAGACTAGGCAAAAATTACGTATTTCAACAGGACAAAGACCCCAAGCACACAGCTCAAACTACTAAGCAGTGTCTTTTGTACAATTGACCTAAACAACTACATAAACCTCCCCAATCTCCTGAAATGAACCTAATTGAACATTTGTGGAGTTATCTTGAGAAGCAGATTAGAAAAAGAGTGATTTCTAATGCGTCTGACCTGAAAAATGCTTTTACAGAGGAGTGGGATGGAATTCCCTCCTCAGTGACTGCTAAGTGTGTTAAAAACGTTCCCAAGAGGCTGGGAGCAGTTATCAAGGCCAACGGTTACCCTACCAGATATTAGAATAGTGAAAACGGCTGTGGTAGTGATAATCTCTGAAAAAAAAACTATGACTGTACGAATACTTGTTTGTGATCTTAAAACTGATTTATTTTTGTTTTATTATTTTTTCTACCAGAAATTTTATTTTTTGTGTTTTTTTGTATTGAATAAATGACCTGTGCCATACTGCAGGAAGACCGTTATCTTTTCCATGGGTTCCATGCGAATTAGCGCTGTACTTCCGCAATATTTACAAAATTTCGAGATATACGAATACTTTCTCGACTCACTGTATATTGTGTGTTTTGTAGTGTGACATTTTAATTTTACCATGGCAACAGCACGTGAGACAGAAACAGTGCTCGAAGCAGTGAAAAAGGTGCTGAATTAAACTAACCAATGTATGCAAAATAATCACGCTGAGTTAGTAAAACTAGTTGATATACTGAAAACAGAAGTAGTTGAATTACGTGAAAAACATGATGCGTCAATTCAAGAGATTACGAATGGTATTGAAAGAATACAGACAGAATTCAATGCTTTTAAATTAGAAATTAAAACCGAAATAGAAGTGTCAGACGAGAACTTAGGGAATTCTAAGTAGAAATATATGATCGATTTAGTGAAACAAAAGTTCAAACCTGCGACCAGCTAACAGGAACGCGGGATGAGTTGTCACTAGCGATCAACAAGTTGAAACCCGAAATAGTAGTTCTGTAACACGAGTAAAACATGACTTTCAACAAATCTTTGAAATGCATGATTGTAGGATTGTAGATCCTGAAAAGATATAACCAAAGCATGTTAGCAGATATTGAGGGTAGGATTCAAAGTCACCAGGCACAGGTGGTCGAGTGCATGCAAAAGATAACATTGAATGAAAGTAACGTGAACAATAGTGGCATGGAAATTGACCGCATTAATCAATCGTTAGTTTTTCTTAAAAAAGCTGTAGATCGTTACAGTAGTAGAGTAGTAGAACTAATTAGAGATAGAGAAATCTTAATCAAAACAGTATGCTCGAATTCAGAGTAGTGTTTTGGAGGTTAAAAATTACATTAGTAACCTCACACAAGAATTACAAACGTTAAAAGCTCAGAATTCATTGATGCAGAACCAAATTTTAAATTTGCATGTTAAATCCAGATTTGGTAGTATCAGTAACGCTAGGAGTGTTACTAATTCACTATATGATAGTGTAACCAGTACTCCCCAAACTTGTAGTTCCACTAGTCGTAATAGTAGTGAGAGCATAACAGCAGCTATGAAACTAGTGTTAAACTAAAATCTAAAAGTAAAAACCGTTATGGTACCCATCATACGGAACCGGTGCAGATTAAGTATACTAAGCCTATTAAGCCCATATTGACGTTTGAAAAACTCTTAGGTCACGAAAGCGAAATTACTGGATCTAATTTTCTGGAACTATTTGAGAAAAATGTCAAATTAATACAAATCCCAGGAACACAGTATTTAGATATTTTAGATTTTTTGATGCAAGGATATTCCAAATCTTTGTTTAATACTCATAAACCCGATTTTAAATCGTACAATGATTTTGTACTTGCTTTTAAACAACAGTTTGAATCCCCTCAAGTTGTAGCAGGGAAAATGTCTGTATTGCAATCAAAAATTTATGACGCTTAAGTTGATGGTACAGTTTACCAATTTGTAGCCGATCGTTACCACAGAATTAGTGAGGCATTTATATTGAACACAAATTGTTGTTGCCTAATTATTTCCAAAAAAACAGTTAGTTTTGTTGCCGTCTTTTGATTTACGCACTATGTTAAATGTTGTTCCAAACCTTGAAACATTGTCAAAGAACAATGAAAATACTAAAACAAATAACGCATTTCACAAGAAACCTATACGTGTAAATCAGGTTAATGACTGTGAACATCAACTTAATGAAAAACAAACGAACCAACGGCAGAATAAAATTAAAAAGAAAAACAAAAAGCATTTTCAAGATAAAATTAAAAGTCAAAATTTTAAACATAACAGTAAATCCAGAAACACCTTTTCTCAGCAACATTCTAAAAATGAAGGTGCTCAATATTCGTATAGAATTCAAGAAGATATAAACTATACTAACTAAGGACGCGTAGGTGACGGTGGACATACGCCCCAATATTTGTTCAATGCCTTATTTTAGTAACCAACCACCATTTGTCCCAAACTTGAATTAGCCTCATACCTTTCCTCCTCCTTCACCCTCATGTAACCGAAACAGACAGACACCATTCAACTAAAACCGCTCTACCGAGAGAGAGCTTCTGGTAGAGCAAATGAAAGTGTTAGTAATGTTCAAAATTTTGATAATGAAAACACACTCACTCCAACTTTTCCTGTAGAATACGTAGTGTTAAGTAAAAATATCAATAACGTCATTAACTGGGATGTAGAAATTTCTCAAGGTATGACCTTTCATCTGATACCGAAATAAGATAAGGTATGAAAAACTGTAATAATACTCGAACTGCAGAAATTCATGTAAAATACTGAATACACAAAAGGGTTGTGTGATACAAGTGCTTCGATGTCTTCTTAGTTTTGAATCTTGGAAACGTATTTCTTCCGTAATTTCCTATCTGTAACTTAAACCTGCACCCCATATTTTCGTGGTAGATTATTCAGGTAAACGAAAAAAGCAAGTGAAAGGCGATATAAATGTTTGTGTGGAAATACAGCGTTTGGTGTTTTACACAAGTCTTTGTTGTATCTGAACTAAATACCAAGTGTCTGTTAGGACGTAATTTCCTCACGTTACCCCAGGCTACGATTTATTTTTCGAAAAACGTAATTAGTTTTTCTAAGGGAAAGGAAGTTGTAATTGTTCCAATGCTCGTTGAAAAATTATGTGGCAGAGAAATCAGCGGGTATAGACCTAAGAAGATTTTGACACATGCTGACCGAATAAATAAACCTATTAATACTAAATCGCGTTTTTCTCTAGAAAGTAGTAATTTTTCAGATGAAAGTTTTGACTTTGAATCCGACTATAATCATTCATCCTGTTGTTAATAATTTGGTTTCAGAAAGAAATAAGTTAAAGCAAGAGTAGGTCCGTGGTTTAAACAAACGAGACTAAGCATACTCTCAGTTTAGAAACGATTCTAAAGAATTTCGATTGAAAGATTTGAACATTAATCAAGATATAGAGGAGCATCTTTATTAGAATATTATGATCTACAAATATCTGCTATTGATGAGGAAATTGTAGTAAACAGAAAAAGCAGGAAAGCAGTGGGGATAATGTGTCAGAAAAATTGTTTCGAAAATGTACATGCTGTAGCAACCATAAATGAAATTATAGAAAAGGTACAGGAATGTAATCACTTGAATAGTGAGCAGAAACAACAATTGTTTGATTTGTTGGTAAAACATCGTAATGTGTTTACTGATTACCCAGGTAGATGTAACCAATATGAATATTCCATAGATTGATACTACTGATCCCATCGTAAAAAGACAGTATACCCTACCTTACCATTTTAAAGAAAATACTGATAAACAAAGTGAAGAATGGTTAAAATTAGGTGTTATTGAAAATGCCGTTTCAGTACATAGCCATCCCATTTTTGTGTCCCTAAAAAAATACAAATAAACCTAGAATAGTAGTTGACTTGACCGAGTTGAATCGGCTTGTTAAATTGAAACAATTGAAAGTAAATAAAATCGATGATTTATCGTTGAAGTTTCAAGGCGCTAAATATGTTAGCTCAATCGATCTTATGTCGTCGTATTCACAAGTTGTTGTGTCTGAAAAATCTCGTGATTGTATTGCTTTCTCGTGGAACGGGCTTATGTATCTATTTACAGTAATACCATTTGGATACATCAATGGTTCTATTGCTTTAATTAATGCGCTACAAAAGGTGTTATGTTATGCTTTATATGATAAAATTGTACCGTATATTGGTGACCTCAGTATTCCAACGTTTTCTTTTGAAGAGCAATTGGATTTATTAGACCAGTTGTTTACTAAACTATATGGCGCTAATATGACTGTCAACCTTTCAAAATCTCCATTTTGTAAAACTATATTAAATTTTGTAGGTTTTGTTGTAACACCTGAAGGTATTCGTCAGGGTCCTTCTTATGTAGAAGTCATTCGTTAGTTACCTCATCCTACGAATATGAAACTATTGCAGAAAGTATGTCTTTTTGAATGGTGTTCGAAATTTGTGCATTAGTTTGCTTAATTAGCTTCTCCTTTGTTTTAGCTCACCAAGAAACGAAAAAAAAAAAACAAATGGATTCGGACTCCTGAATGTGAAAGTAACTTTCAGTCTCTTAAAGACAGTTTATTTCAAGATGTTCTCCTCACTCATCCGAAACTTGATTATGATTTATCATTAATCACAGACAGTTCAAAAGTAGTGGTAGCTGGTATATTTTTCAGGAAATTGGCGGTAAACGTAATATCATTGGTTTTTACAGTAAAACTCTGAACAAAGCTTAACGCGCATATACTATAACAGAACAGGAGGCTTTAGCTAGTGATTTCTATTCGTAAATGGGGACATTTACTGTATGATAACATGTCAAAGTGTATACAGACCTTAACTCTTTGGTGTATTTGTATAAAATTAGGAATTGGAATTTTTATCTGACACGTTGGAGTCTCGAGCTGCGAAGGTTTGACCTGGAGAGTATACACGTCTGTGAAATCGATAACAAAGACAGTGGTGCCTTGTCACGCATCGTCTTGGCCCCCAAAAGTGAAATTCATACGGTGAATAACCTCGAAGTTACCATCTTTTTTTTGGAAATATGACCATACAGGAATTAATAGAAAAACAACGTGAACATTCAGAATATAATTCAATTATAAAATTCCTTCAAAATCCTAATAACCCATATTGTAAGGTGAGAAATAGAAACCTTGAAAAATTTTATAAGCTCAAATATGGTGTACTTTTGAACAAAAGTTTTTGTTTTCCAGATTCCCGGAGAATTTGTATTTTACCCTCATTAGTTCCTATTGTTGTAGAACACAGGCATTTTAAACAAGGGCACTGTGGAATTGAATAAAAATATTTGGTTTTCTGAATGAAATTTCTTCTTGGAAAACAATGAGAAAAGATATTGGTAATTTCATTAATGATTCCATTGCGCGTAAGGAAACGAAAGTAGAAACTACTCCTCCGGCAAGGCCAATGGAAAGAATTACTGTCAACAGTCAGCGTGCACTTGTTTCAATTGATATTGTAGGACCATATGTTTCTTCTTCATCAGGTTATAAATATGCATTGTCAATCATGGATATTTTCATCACAAGATACTATACATTGTACCCAATGCGAAATGCTCCCACTAAATGTGTTTTACGTTGTTTAGAATCATGGTATTTTTTGCATTTAGGTATTCCTAATGCTATTTTGGTAGACAATGTTAGTTTTTTTCATTTCTCGAAAGTTTAAAGAAAAAACGTAAGGATATGGGATTAAAATACATTATGAGACTCCTTATCACGCTTCCTCTAATTTAGTTGAAAGGATCCATCGTGAAACTAATCGTTTGTTCAAATTGTTTTGTAGTGAAGACCATACACCTTGGGAAATTTCATTTCCCAAATTGTAATTTTATTAATTATTCAATTTTTAGTAGTTTCGGGGTAAGTCCTGTTAGTCTGCCTTTAAACATAAAACCATCTGATTCCACGTTTAAATACTTTGGTATTGTTGTAAATGAAAACGGTGAAGATGAATATGCATTGTGGGATAATAAATTAGTCACGGCAGACTTGAAAAGAAATAAGATTATTCGCAAAGGAAATGTTAAGCATAATCAGAAACACGAAACTAAGTGCAAGGTAAAAGAAAATGATCTCGTTTTCTTGAAACAAACAAATTTGAGTGCAGCAATAGATAAAAGAATTTCAAAATTTCTTTATTTGTATAAAGGCCCCCCTGTTGTGTCCTAAAAAGGTGTCAGAAAAGCTATTTGAACGGACGGATCCGCTCACAGGTAAATGTTTAGGATTACATTCTGTAGACAGGTTAAAAGTTTGGAACGCTACTAAAGAAACTAAAAATATTTGGCTGAATTTGGCTACTAAACAATGTGGTAGTGAAAATGATGAAATTGTAAAAGAACAAAGTAAAAGCTCAGTTAAATAGTTGTATTGAGGAGATTACCGTTGATGCTATTAATGCTGTAATTATAAACCTTTCAAACCAATATGACTCTATAACTAACCAAAACAGAATTTACGAAATTCTTGATGATATTTTGGAATTAGATTTGTACTGAATCGCTATGGTGTCATGTCGATAATTTAGAGTTTGCATTAGTGAATTTTATTAATACTCTCGTTTTGCTTAATTACCGCTCTGGTAAGATCACAGTGATCAACTTAGAGTGATTGACACCTACTTGTGTGGTGGGCTACCGCAGCCTTGTTTTCCATCTAAACACTCGTACGTGACGAACCACTGGATCACAAACGAAGGAATAAAAAAGGTACTAAGAAATATTTGAAGACAAAATGCATGTGCTTATTGCAAGCAATATTTATTACACTTATTTTGTGTTAATTTTTTCATTCATTACGAAAAACACGATGAGTATTAATCTTGGAAGGACAGTTCTCCCCCCAAGTTTTGGGTTTAATCATATTTTGTAACGCGTCTGCGACGCAATTTTCTTATTGGTCCCCTCTATATTATTTTTAATCACTAACATTACTTTCTATTTTTTTCACTTTGCTTCGAGGACGGGAAAAGTAAATAAAGTTTTTCGGGTAAGGTCTTGCATATTTCATGCAGATGGATTTATGCTTCGAGTTTGACGCACTCACATTAGCCTAGTCATCTTTCATTTCAAATAAATAAAATATTATTTCTTGTAGTGTTATGTTTACATATATGTGTTGTAATTTGTAATTTTCATGAATGATAGAATAACTGTTTACATTGTATGTTATGTTTTAGTTGTAATGAATTTCACTGAACATTTTTGTCAAATATATTATGTTAAAAGATGGTAAAGTGTCTCATTTACAATTCTTATTAGTAGCGCAAATATTTTTAAATATTTTGTTTCTATCAAGTGTAATAAATATTTCTTTGTGCAGTAAATAGCAAGAAGTATGCCTACTTTTATAAAAGGTAAAATGGTAGTAATTTTAAACCACATATTGATGGATTCGATATTACTGAATAATCAAAAAAGTATTGCTACTCTCACACATTTCACTTTAAAATAAGTAAATATTATTTTGCAATTACCATTACATTTAAAATTATCACAATATACTTGGTTCATATCAGATTTTATTGTGCATTGTTAGTTGTAAAATGCCATGGAATATAATATTTACATTGAATATACTTATGTACTTATTTAATTTAGATTAAGTTTTGACCCATGATACTGAATATTTACATTAAATATTTTGTGTGTTGAATAATATGTTGTACCAAATATAACTATTAGTTTTTATTTATATATTAAGAATTGTGTTTGCATATGTACATTATGAGGCAATTAACATAAAAACGATAATGCGAATAATAAAAAATGGACTCAAAGACATTAATGAAATGGCCCTCGCGTTACTCCACGCGTTTGTCATCGACGAATTTTCATGATTTCGTGCTTTTACGGTACCGCTCCGTTCACTCGCTTGTCACGCAAATTAAAATATACCTAGCTATTAATGCATCAGTAAAATACAGTTTTATACTTGAATATAATTACGATTTATAGCATTGTTTTCCCTTGTGTCAGGTTTCACTATTCTTATGTCGCCAGTATATATCAGTGTTTCTGAATTCTACTATTCATTATCAATGTATGTCATACACAAATTTCATAGAATCTTTGTCATTTCACATCGAAAATTGATGGACATTTTTTTTAAATTTCTAGTTGCGGTCAATATTAATAAATCATTACTTCCTTTCCGCTTCATAGCTCACGATTGTAAATGTACAATCGTATATCACTTCCTTCAACTAAAATTAATTATACTATAAAGTAAAATCCAAGTCCATATTATTAAGGTCTCACAAGTAGTTATTTAAATGTCACTTAAGAGAAAAAATCGATATTTTCTAGTACCCTGTTGTTGCCCGCAATATAAAATTTTACAAGTCTATATTTCAAAAATAGTATTTCAAGTAAAGTTAGGACCACCTACTATAGGTTGCTATCGAAATAAGCTAAACTGTGAACCTTCATGCTTCGTAAAATAAAAATATTATAGTTAAAAAACGTATCAAAGCTTGTAAATATATGTTATAAAATAATTGAATATTAAAAATATGTTCTAAAATATGTGAAAATTACTCCTCCTTTTAAAATTTAATTTCAGCTCATTCCAAATTATGTTTTTTGTTCTAAGCTTTTCCTTAGTGTTTCATCATACTTTTATCTCATTTGCAACATATATATATCTATATAATTTAACCTATGTACATATTTAGAGTAGATAATTGTATTTGAATATATATTGGTCACTTCGAATGAATTTAGAAGTTCAATAAATATAAAATAATGCCTTTCACAAAAAAATTTGCAACAATATTTTTAGCAGTAAACTTAATTCTTGATGAATTACAGTTTTATTACTATGGACGTCTGTATTTTTCTGAGTTTCTGAATTGTATATAAAAATTCACACTTCAATTTTTGTGTATCACACTATGAATTTTAACCTAATTAAACTATATATAATAAAACTAATATTAGTGCGTTATAGGCTATTGACACCACATCAGGGGAAAGTGCTCATATTTCGGGTGGTATCCCAATTTCGGGTAGTCACTGTAATGTATTCAGAATCTAGTCATTTATAAAATATTATTATTATTATTATTATTATTATTATTATTATTATTATTATTATTATTATTATTATTATTATGTTATTGTTTCCTTGCTTTGGTTATTATTTTTTTTACTTCATGGCATTGTAGTTTTGTTTTTACGAATTTAATTTTTCACTTGTTATCTACTGGAGCATGCTGGGAGTTTGCTGGCTCGCAATGTAAAAATTCTCATATGCTTCAGTTGACGTAATTGACTGGTGAGTTAACTTCATTTTTTTTTAGCTCATCAATTATTTATAGTTTTGTGATAGTATAATCGAGTCTTGCCAGTAATATACGTATTGCAGATAAGTTTAAAATATATACATATATTTATGTGAATATTCCGAGTATTAGTTCATACATTTTTCATACATAATAATTATAATTATTTGTCATTTTTTATCTTTTGGCTGACGCCATTTTTGTAACAAAAAGAAGAAGGACTATTGTGTCCTCGTGGTTAAGGTAATTTTGAATAAAATTAAAAATATTACATATCCACAACTTAGAGTTGACAAAACTAAATTGCGTTTAATTTCTTGTTGAATATTTTTTGATAATTAAAGATTATATATACAATTGTTAATTATTGACTTTTTTTTTAATATTTCTAAAAACCAGCAGTATAACCTCTATAGTATATAGAATTCATGTATGTATTTTGGCCAGAAACCAAATTAGATTTTCGGGAAGTTAAATAACTCATCCAGATGTGTGGTTGTTTTGTCTCTCTGGCCTTACGGCCTGCTTTCCAATACATGTTTGGATTTATTCAATGTTGTCTTGGGTGGGTTGTGGGGACGGAGAGAGGAAATGGTTACATATAATAGATTACGTCAACTCACTCTGGTATGTTTTTGTTTCTGGCCTTTAATCGAAGTAGCTCGGGGGCATGTAGTCTTTGCTATTACTTGTATTTGCTTGATAGTGAAGGAAACCTGTCTGTCTTTCGTGTTATCAATTGGATTATAAACAACAGGTGTAGATTGCTGGTGTGTAGCCTTGAACTTACGAATACAGGTACGTGCTATTATTTAATAGGAAAAAAAAAAGCGACAGCTATATTCTGTTAAGGTTTTACAAACTTCATTTATTTGTTTTGTCAACAAATATTTGTAATAATTCATAATGTCAGAATCTGAAGAAGATAAGGACTTGCACCTTACTCGTTCCGGAAAGGTATGGGGTTCAAAACCCGAGGCGAAGTCACAAGTTACTCAAACCGATTTTGTGTCAGGAGGTGATAGTGGGACTAGTAAACATATGATAGGCGGACAAACACTACCTTATATGAATGGGAGTTCGGGTTCAATCCCTCATAGCAAATTAGAACAAAATGTACAATTGAAGCTTATTGATATGTATGTGAATCAACTTCCTATGTGCGATGGTACAGTGCCCGACCAATTGTATACCTTTTTAGTCCATTTGAGTGAATTGGACGAGTTAAACATTTTTCCTTTCGAATGTTTAATGTTGGCAGTGAGATCCAGGATGAGAAATCCTCTTAGTGATATTTTTACTGAAGCGTGTTCTTTAGCTAGCGCTTGGGACCCTGTATGTAGGCACGTTGTTCGGCAGTTAATTTCTGACTGTGCTCAACATCACCTTATGGTTACTAACTTTTATCGTCCCCAAGCTCCACGTGAACGTATTAAGGATTATGTAAAGAGGGTGTGTACTAGTGTAAAAATTTTAGATCTTACAGTGGGTGAAGAAAGTATATTGCGTGCAATTGCTTCGGGTGTTACTCCCAGTGTTAGGGAGAAATTATTCTATGCTGGAATGCCTAAATCCATGAGAGACTTTGAACAATTACTGGAACAGTATATGAAGCATGAACTTTATTCTCTGCAATTCAATAATTCGTTTCAACCCACATCGTCTTCTACGAGAACTGCTACTGATAGTGCTTCCCCCTCGTTTCATAAATCTAGATCGGGGCATTATTTTTCTCCAAAAGGTGGTAGAACTTTTCACAATAAAGATAGTGCTGCGCGCTTGCCTTCGTCTTCCTTTAATTCTATGAACACAAAAGGACATTCGTATAATACTGAAGGCCAGGGACGCTTCAGTACCATTTCACAAGAGACTAACAGAGGTGTTTATGTGTTAATTAAGCTGTTTAGTAAACAATATCATGCTTGTATAGACTCAGCATCTTCAATCAATTTAATAAATAATGAGGTGTTTCAGTTTTTGAAAACAAAAATGAACTTAAAAATTATTCCTAAAACATTTAAAGGAAAGGCAGTTAATAATACCGAACTTGTGTTAGACAAGTGTGTACGATTCAGTTTTAAAATACAAAACAAACTTATTAGTGTGCGCTCATTTGTCTATCCAGAACTTGAATTTCCTGTTTTATTGGGTTTGGAATTTTTGAATGATGCTCAGTGCTACATGGACTTTAAGAGTAAATCTTTAAAACTTCAACGCTATCAACTGTCTATTCCCCTACTTACGGGAATAACAACTCAACTCCCCCCACCCTCCCCTGGATCTTTTTCCAACATGGATACTGGTGCCTTTGATTCTACTTGCAGGAAGTCTGTCGATGAAGGGCACCCAATACACGCTCTTTTTGGGGATGCTGTCACCTCAGATACTTCCTGCGCTGTTCGAATGTTTAACAATGCAGAGGATCGTCGATCTAAGGCTACATCTGTTTATTCTGTTGCTGGGGCACAGTGGAAGGATTCACATTCTCGGCTATCTGAGGGGAACCTGATTCCTGGCGTTTCTGGTGAGGTAGATGTCCCGGTAAGATACGCCACTGACACTCAAAATCAGCAGGTGAGGTCTTTATCTATTAATAAGTATGACAATCGAGAGTCCACACGTTCAGCGAGTGCTTATCATTTGCCAGCGAAAAATGAAAGTTTATCAACAAAAAGACAAAATAAAAATAACAGCTGTTTTCCTATACACCTGTTTGTGCCAGACATTCAACCAGTGGAATATGAAATGTACTGTTGTAGTTTAGATAACGCAGCCACTTTGGCTAGTAGTGTTAATATGAATAGTATTATAAATGGTGTTGATAAAAAGTTGCTTGTTTCAAATCCTACATTAAGCTCGTTTGTTCAATATATGTGTGATGAATTTAAGGAAGTTCTTACAGACAAAATAGGTAAGGTTACCAATTTTGAATATCACTTAAAATTAAAGGATAACACAGTTGTTTGTGAAAAACAATATCCATTGTCGAAAGCTCACAGAAATGAGATGAGAAAATTTATAGAAGAATATAAGCGTAATGGGGTCATTCAAGAAGCGAATTCTGATTACCGTTCTCCTTGTTTCATTGTTAAAAATTCCAAAGGGGAAGGTAGAGTAGTTTTAAATTACGCGAAATTAAATGAGCATTTAATGGGTGACAATATGATCTGTCCTAATGTAGAAGAGTGTATGGCTTCATTAGCTAACGCTAAGATAATATCACATATTGATGCCAAACGGAGTTTTCATCAAATTGTCCTTGCAGAAAGTAGTAGGGCTTACACGGCCTTTGCTTTTGAGGGGAAAACCTATGTGTGGAATAGAATCCCTATGGGAATAAAGATAGGAAGTCAAGCAATTACTCGTGTTTTGTATGATGTGCTGGGTGATCTAAAAGGAAAGGGTGTTGATTTCTATATTGACGATATTGTCCTAACTTCTTCAGATGTAGAATCTCACAAGAATTTGTTGCTTGAGGTATTTTCTAGATTGCGTTCTAGAGGGATAACGGTCTCGCCTCAAAAGTGTAAGCTGTTTCAAACTTCTATTCAGTATTTGGGTTTTTTGTTTTCTGATGGTAATGTTTCATTACTCCCTGAGCGTATTGAGGCGATCCGTCGATTGCCACCCCCCCGTTGTAGAAGAGGGGTTCAGAAATTATTGGGAGCTCTGGGGTATTATGCGAAACATTGTCCTAATTATGCGGAAATAATGTCTCCTATTACGGAGTTAAAATCTCCTAAGAAAAAATTTGAGTGGGGGCCTAGGCAGGTTGATGCTTTTAAAAGAATAAAGGAAGCCTTTGAAGAAAATATAATACTAAAGGTTCCTGACTTTAATAAGAGATTTTATCTTCAGGCAGATGCATCTCTAAAATGCCTGGCTGCGACAATCTCACAAAAGACAACTGATGGTTCAATGCTCCCTATTGCTTTCTACTCTAAACGTTTAAAGGAGGCTGACGCTAACCGTACAATTTTTGAACTGGAACTGCTTAGTATTTTTAATGCGGTGATTAGATTTCAGCAGTTCTTGGTAAATGAATTTACTATCCTTACTGACAATATGAGTTTGGTACATATGTTACGCAATCCTAAGAAAGTATCTCGTTATGGTAACATAATTCAGAGACTTTTTGAGTTCAATTTTAAAATTGAACATATTACCTCGGGACAGAATTTAATACCGGATTTTCTCACCCGTATATATGACACCAATTTGTATGATGTGTTAGATGAACCACTGGATGAAGATGTTTATGCTAAGAATTTTATATGTAGTTTGCGAGATTTGCCTCTAGCCTATGGCGATATTAGGAATTATCAAAAAACTGAATCTGATACGAAAGACATATATCAACAAGTGGCTAATAATGGAAATAAGTTGGGTGATTATAGAATAGAAAATGGTATTCTTTACCAGCGAACTAAAGCTCGTAATGTTCAGTATAAAATATTGTTACCTTTGGGTTTGAGAAATATGATCATGAGTTACTATCACGAATTTCAGCTAACGGGCAATCATAT
Source organism: Thermobia domestica (assembly GCF_964235325.1). Lineage (NCBI taxonomy): Eukaryota > Metazoa > Arthropoda > Insecta > Zygentoma > Lepismatidae > Thermobia > Thermobia domestica. The sequence continues at coordinate 241,184,357 of NC_137460.1, read as the reverse complement.
TGGTTATTTTAAAACTTTATGTAAAATTCGTAGGCTTTTCACTTGGCCTAATATGATGACTGATATCAAGTCTTTTGTAACCACTTGCCATACTTGCCAAATTTCGAAACCTAGACTAGCCAAACCACAAGGGGAATTAATATCTAAATATAATAAGATTCCTAATGGGCATCTATTTGCCGATTTAGCTGGTCCTCTCCCCATTAGTTCTGGCTATTCTTATGTGTTATTGGTACTTGATAACTGCACGCGTTTTTTGCATTTAATTCCATTGCGGAAGGCCAATAGCACTATTATTACACGCGAATTATATAACATTTTTTGTAAATTTGGTTTCGCGTTTTCTCTCACTACGGACAGGGCTTCTTATTTCACAAGTTATACCTTCAGGTCTTTCCTGTATGGCTTAGGTATTAAGCATATACGCAGTTCACCCTATTTTCCTGGGGGAAACGCCGTGGAACGGTACGTTCAGGTTTTGAAAACGGCTATTAGAAGTTATTTTCATGACAAACAAGACAAGTGGTCGAGTTATTTGAAAGAATTACAATTTGGCATTAATGCGGCAGTTCATTCAGAACTTAAATTTAGCCCGTTTCGTTTGTATATGGGAAGAGAACCCATTGATCCCTTAATGGCTAGGTGGGATATTTCTGATAACGATATTGTAGCTCAAGATGCCAAGGATATTTGGTCTAAGGTATTTCACAATATGGAAAAAGTATGGAATGAACGAAGACGTATTTATAATAAACGAGTAACTCCAGTAACATTTTCAGAAGGGGATAAAGTGCTGTATCGCTCTCATATTCTGTCGTCTAAGAAAGATGCGATTAATAAATCCTTGTCGCCCTTATGGGTTGGGCCCGTGGTTATTGACTCATTTTTGAGTAAAAATACAGCTTTGTTATTCAATGAATCTCAAAATAGGAAGTTTCCTTATCATGTATCGTTATTAAAACGCTACTTACCTCGGATGCATGTTAATGATCCTTAAGGTTTAAGAAGATCTGGCATGACTACTAGATATATAAAATTTACATATAAGTATGTTTCTCTGGTTTTGTTGTGTTAATTGCACTTTATAATTTGTTTTTGTGGCCACAAAAACGTCAAAATTATCTATATGTAATACTTATTTCCTTTATATATATTTGGTAGTTGTTTCATTTACTATATATTATATATATATGTATTTATGGTTTATATATTTTAATGGTCTATTTTCTGAATAAGGTTGGTATCATTCTGGGCCTGAAAAAGTTCAGCCTGATCACCTGAACTTTTTCAGACGGAGGAGGGTGATATGTAATGTATTCAGAATCTAGTCATTTATAAAATATTATTATTATTATTATTATTATTATTATTATTATTATTATTATTATTATTATTATTATTATGTTATTGTTTCCTTGCTTTGGTTATTATTTTTTTTACTTCATGGCATTGTAGTTTTGTTTTTACGAATTTAATTTTTCACTTGTTATCTACTGGAGCATGCTGGGAGTTTGCTGGCTCGCAATGTAAAAATTCTCATATGCTTCAGTTGACGTAATTGACTGGTGAGTTAACTTCATTTTTTTTAGCTCATCAATTATTTATAGTTTTGTGATAGTATAATCGAGTCTTGCCAGTAATATACGTATTGCAGATAAGTTTAAAATATATACATATATTTATGTGAATATTCCGAGTATTAGTTCATACATTTTTCATACATAATAATTATAATTATTTGTCATTTTTTATCTTTTGGCTGACGCCATTTTTGTAACAAAAAGAAGAAGGACTATTGTGTCCTCGTGGTTAAGGTAATTTTGAATAAAATTAAAAATATTACATATCCACAACTTAGAGTTGACAAAACTAAATTGCGTTTAATTTCTTGTTGAATATTTTTTGATAATTAAAGATTATATATACAATTGTTAATTATTGACTTTTTTTTTAATATTTCTAAAAACCAGCAGTATAACCTCTATAGTATATAGAATTCATGTATGTATTTTGGCCAGAAACCAAATTAGATTTTCGGGAAGTTAAATAACTCATCCAGATGTGTGGTTGTTTTGTCTCTCTGGCCTTACGGCCTGCTTTCCAATACATGTTTGGATTTATTCAATGTTGTCTTGGGTGGGTTGTGGGGACGGAGAGAGGAAATGGTTACATCACTTATTTCAGCTCTATTGTGCTGTCTGTAGGAGGACTGCTAACATGCGTTGCACAAGACGTCCAATCGTCATTGTAAATCTGGTGTTATTGCTGTGCAGGAGTGTTGCGACTTCTGAGTGAGTGTGATGTTCGCTGGACAGAACTTTTTGCAGAACACCAGTTTTGAGGATATTTCTTAGTGTACATGAAAGGTAAGTGAAAAGTCAAAAGTTAATAGTTTGTGTCTCGGATGCTACAAAGAGGCTAGTTAAATACAGCACGTCTTACGAGAAAAAAAATGTTTTAATTTCGGGTAGTAAAGTGCTTCCAAATTTCGGTTACCCGAAATTTGTTTAGTGTTACTACAATGTAATCTCTGGTGTTTCTTTCCAGAATGCCCCCGAGAAGGGACGTGCCTGGAATCAGACTGCAATAAAAATAACAGTTGATGCTGTCATTGATAAGAAAATGGGCTACTTCAAAGCAACAAAACCGCTTAATATGACGCAAGCTACCTTAAAGGACTAGGTCAAAAATGTAGGGCAACAAACATAAATGTAAAGAAAATTGTGAATCATAGCATTCTGTAGTAAACCAATCTTTTCAGAAGAAATGGAAAAAGAGTTAACACATTATTGTAAAGTTATGGATGAAAGGTACTATGGTCTCTGTACCAGGGGCATTAGATTCATTGCGTTCCAACTTGCACTACAAAAGAAAGTACCTAATCTGCTTTGTCAGGAGAAAGCTGCCACTGGGAAAAAATAATTCTGAAATACCACCCTGATCTTACTTTCCAGACACCAGAAAAACAGTCCGTTGCCAAATCAAACGGTTTCACAAAAGAAAAAAATACATGCTTTTCTAAAATTATGAGAGATGAAGAAAAACTCGTGGAATTAGCTCCACAGAGGATTTTGAACTGCAGTGAGACTGGAATTACAGCAGTTGAGGTGAAAAGACCTAAAGTTATCTGTGTAAAGGGGAAACGGTGCGACTAAAAAACATCTTCCAGTGAACATGAATTTCTCGGCACTGTCGTAATATGTATGCGTCCAGCTGGTCATTTCGTACCGCTATTTATAATATTTCCTCGAAATAACAGAGATGATATCCTTAAAAATAGAACTCCAACAGGATCAGTTATTACGTGTCACAAGTCTGGTTCGATGTAACTCTCACTTTCACAATTGATTCGAACACTTCATAAACAATGTGAAAGAAACACCAGAGGATCCTTGCTGCTACTGTTTGACGGACATTATTCACATACGAGAAACGTTGAGGTAATAAATCGGGTACGTGAAAAAGGAGTCACTTTAGAATGCCGAACTCCACATACTAGTCATCGTCTACATCCCCTCAACGTGACTTCCGTGGCTTCGTTCAAAACCTTCTATTTGCAGGAAATGAAAACTGTCTCGTTCAATACCCCATCCAATATCTTAAGGATAAAGACATTGGACCGCTGATGGGACGGCTTATTCTCGAGCTGCTAATTAGAAGTGGCCGCTAATTGATTTAATAGATAGATAGATAGAGTAGGGGCGTTAATGGGGACGTCAGCAACGAGGCTATATGTCCCCGTCACGATTAATTATGTTGCTCAGGACTGCACTATGAAAAATAAAAATAATTCAAACCAACAGTGTTTACAAAGACAAAAGTGCTGCTAAGAAATAATAAAAACAAACCAAAGCTAGATAAGATAAAATAATAAATAAGATAAAAAGATAACAATAACAATATATAGAAAAACAACACTAAAAAACGGGAGAAAAGGTAAAAAACCTAGCAGCAATAAAACAATTACACAAGCTAAAACTGCTCAGAGAACGTGAGCAACATTAATGGCCGAAACGAACTTAAGTGCCCGGCTAACAATATCACTATTATCCCCCAAGGCACGGGCAAGTAAACAAGGCAGTCCAAATCGTTCTCTGAGATCCGAGTATTCAGGACATTCAACAAAATTGTGCTGAATACTCAGAGGGACAATACACTCTTCACAATACGGACGGTTCACGTTACATAATAAATAGCTATGTGTGAGATGAGAGTGTCCGATACGCAGACGCGCCAGGAGCACTTCATCTCGACGACAGGACCAAAATGACGTACGCCACTCTCCAAGTACAGGCTTAACCGCGTGTAATTTATTCTCAACGGCCTGGTCCCAATCAGCTTGCCAGTGAGAGCGCATCAAAGAATGGAAATGATTCTGAAGGTCGGAGCAAGGAAGGCTATGCTCCAGTGCAACCCCAACTAAGGCGGCATTCTTAGCAGCTGCGTCAGCACGTTCGTTTCCCCGGATGCCAACATGACCAGGCACCCAGCAGACAACGACGACACAACCCTGCTGCTGCAACTGATGGCATCTCACAAGAATGTCCTGAGTAAGAGAGTGCATACTGAAGACATTCTGTAGACTCAGAACCACGCTCTGAGAATCGGTGCAAACGAGCACACGACGTAAAGAAAGTGAAAGAGCATGGTCCAAGGCAAGCTTAAGTGCAATTAGTTCAGCTGTAAACACGGAACACAGGCGATGCAAATGGAATTCAGAGCTGCCCTCGTCAGTGACAAAGGCACAGCCTACAGAATCCCCATCCTTAGAACCGTCCGTATAGAACACACTAAAAGCGGGGTACTGATCTAACAGTGCGGCAAATATCTGCTGGTACACCTGGGAACTAGTAGCTTGTTTCGAATGCAGAGACAAACTGGTATCATAGCGAGGTATACGAAGCAGCCATGGTGGAATAGCACAAAACTGAACCAAAGAAAGAGAGGGCCACACGAAATCATCAGCAAGGAAACTCTCACACGCCCGGATGTACCATGGACGTGTAGAACGAGAACGTGCAGCATAGCGCTCGTAATTCCGACCACCACGGAGACATGGTCTACAAGGGTGGTCTGGAATACAGCGCACATGTGCAGAATAATTAAGAAGGAGCCTCCTGCGACGATACGCTAGGGAAGGTTCATTGGCTTCAACGTACAGGCTTGCAACAGGACTAGTACGGTAGGCACCAGTAGCAATCCGAATAACCAGGTGATGCACTGTATCAAGTTGGCGCAACAAGGAATCACGAGCAGAGCCATAGGCAATACAGCCATAGTCCAACTTGGACCGAATTAGACTACGGTACAAACGAAGTAGAACAGTACGATCAGCACCCCACGAGCGGTGGGAAAGGACACGAAGGAGATTCAGAGCTCGAAGACAAGAGTACTTAAGAGTCCGTACATGTGGTGCCCACGACAAGCGACGGTCAAACACCAGACCCAAGAAACGGACTGTATCAACGAATGACAAACGAGTGCCATCGAGGTACAAGTCCGGGTCAACAACGCACGTACGCTGCCGGCAGAAGTGAACACATTGTGATTTCTCGGTTGAAAAGCGAAAGCCAGTCTCATTCGACCAGCGAACGAGACGATTCAGAGTCAGTTGAAGCTGTCGAGTAATGCCGCGAAGGTGGCGGGAGCGACAGAAGATGACAAGATCGTCAACATAAAGCAGACCAGACACAGGAGCCTGGATCTGCGAAAGAACACTGTTGACTGCGACAGCAAACAACGTGACACTAAGAACACTGCCTTGTGGAACACCATTTTCTTGTACAAAGCGCTCTGAAAGAGTAGAGCCCACACGCACTCTAAAGTGTCGCTCGTGAAGAAAATTCGAAATAAAGTGGGCCATATGCCCACGAAGACCCCAGTCATATAATTGTTTTAGGATTCCGTAACGCCACGTGGTGTCATACGCCTTCTCTAAGTCAAAAAATATAGCAACAAGATGTTCGCCGTTGAGAAAGGCGTCTTGAACATGACCCTCAAGATAAGCAAGATTGTCCGTAGTGGATCGAAAACGACGAAATCCACTTTGAAGTTTGCTCAGAAGTGAATTGGATTCCAAATACCACACCAGGCGCTTGTTAACCATGCGTTCAAACAGCTTACAGACGCAGCTCGTCAGAGCAATGGGTCTGTAGCTCGTGGGGCTAGTTGCGACTTTGCCTGGCTTCAAGATAGGAAGAACGAGAGCCTCACGCCAAGCAGGTGGAAAAAACTCCTCGACCCAGAGGCGATTATACAGTTGCAAGAGAGCAAGCTGTGTATCGCGGGGGAGGTTGTGCAACATTTCGTAGGGTATACGATCAAGCCCTGGAGCAGTGTTGGATGATTCACGAAGAGCACAATCAAATTCAACAAGGGTGAAAGGAGCATTGTAATCTTCGCTGTTGGCGGTACGGAAGTTTAACGGGTTCCGCTCTAAACGCGCCCTAATGGGAACGAATGCTGGAGGATAATGATCAGACTCTGAGATAGATGCAAAATACTGGCCCAAAGTGTGTGCTATCTCCGAAGGGTGAGTAACTAAGACACCATTCTCAGACAAAGCAGGAACATCAACAGTAGGAGTATTGCCATTAAGAGAGCGGACCCGACGCCACACAGTGGACATCGCTGTGCGACCATTGATGGACGAAACGTAATTCAGCCAGCTTTGGCGCTTCGAAAGCTTGATAAGACGTCTAGCTCGAGCACGTAGAATGCGGAAACGCTGCAGATTGTCGTCAGTTGGATGACGATTAAAAGTGGCAAGAGCGTGCCGACGAGCCAGGATAGCTTCACGGATTTCCGCAGACCACCATGGAACACGCCGGCGGGAAACGGCGCCACCGCATTCTGGAATGGAAGCATGAGCAGCATCAAGAACAGTCTGCTCAAATGCCTCTGCCACAACAGCTACAGGGAGATCATCACGAGAATGGAACTCACTGAGCTCACGGAATTTACGCCAGTCAGCACGCTTCAAATTGAAGCGGCGGAGAGGAAAAGGAGGAGTAACAGGGAGACCTTCAACAAACAACGGGAAGTGATCACTGCCACAAAGATCAGGATGCACTCTCCAGGTCAATGAGGTCAAGAGACCAGCACTGCACATGGAGAGGTCGATACAAGAATATGTGCCATGGGCAGTGGAGAAATGAGTAGGACTGCCATCGTTAAGGATAAGCAAGCCACTCTCCTCAAGAAATTCGGTGACCTCGCGGCCACGACCGTCAGTACGGACAGAACCCCACAGACGGTGATAGGCATTAAGGTCTCCTACAAGCAAGACTGGCGGCTCAAGTTGATGGAAGAGCTGAAGCAGATCGGCGGTGCTAAAGGCTTCTGAATGAGGAATGTACAATGAACAAACTGTAAGCGGGCGAGAGAAGTATACTCGCACCGCAACTGCTTGCAGGCGGGAGACGAGGTGAATCTCCCGAGAATGAAAAGAATCAGAGACACAGACTGCCACGCCGCCAGCAGCGTGGTCACTATCAGGCTTATCACACCGATACATAGTGTACCCAGAAAGAAGGAAAGACTGGGTAGGCTTAAAATGGGTTTCTTGCAAGCAGACGACAACTGGTGAGTGGTCGGAGACCAGTTGTATCAATTCCTCACGGTGAGTACAGAAGCCATTCAGGTTCCACTGAAGAAGCGCCATACTGGAAGGAATCAACGTTTAAGGCGAACTTTTCCACGCGGTCCAATCACAGCCCACTCAGTATCCATGAGTTCGTCCTCCACCATGTCAGACTTCAGAGAAGCTGCAGGTGGCTTACGTACTGGAGGAGATTTCGGTTTCTTCGGAGAGAGAACCGTGTCGTTCAACCTGCGGATATGCTGACTAAGTTTCAGGCCAGCCATGTAAGGTGATCGGCGATGGGCTGGAGTGCGCCGAAGACCACTACTAAGAGTAACACGAGGAGTTTTCGGACGTTCACTCGGCGTTACAGCTGTAGGCTTGGGTTGTTCGCTCGTTGTTGCAACGGGGGTCTTAAGAAGTTCGCTCATCTTTGCAACTGGGGTCTTCGAGTCAGAACTACGCTTTGGGGTCAAGTCCGTTTGGGTGGAAACGTCGACGGTCTGTGTAGCGACAGATTTCCGAGAAATAGCAGCGACAGTAGCGAAGGGAACAGAAAGCGAGGAAGGAAGGCTTTCTTTCAATCGACGCTTCGCATCTGTAGCAGAAATCTTCTCGACGACCATAAGTTCTCGGATACGCTTCTCGCGCTGATAAGCTGGACAATCCCGAGACCAAGCAGAATGCTCTCCCTTGCAGTTCACACAGAAGGGCTTGGTCGCTTTACAGGGTTCCGCACCATGACTACCCTGGCCACAATTCGCACAAAGAGCAGCACTCGCATTACACGAGGTACTGGTGTGCCCAAAATGTTGACATTTAAAGCAGCGCAGAGGACTGGGTATGTAGGGCCGAACTTTTAAACGATAGTAACCAGCTTTTACAAACTCCGGAAGCGTTGGCAGACTAAAAGTAAGAATCAGTGACTGAGTAGCGACAAGTTCACCTGACTTGTTACTTTTGATTCGAGCTACCTCTATAACGTGTTGGTCCGCTAATTCCGACTTGATCTCCTCTTCGGTGGCATTGAGGAGATCCCAACACGATATCACCCCTCTGGAAACGTTCAGCATACGATGCGGTTCGACTGTCACGTGCACCGGTCCAATGGAAGTTAACTTAAGTAACTTCGCCGTTTGCTTCTCGTCTATCGTTTCCACCAATAAAGTGCCATTTCGTAGTTTCTTTATATCTTTGACCTGTCCGGCTTGATAAGTGATGACTTTATTAATTACAAAAGGGGATAAACCCTTAATAGCACTCGGACGGTTTTCCTCGGTACTGGCACTATCAACGTCTTTCTCTTTAACTACAAGATATCGGACAACAGGGGTTGCGATACTTGTCTGTTCCTCAATTTCACTATCAGTTTGTTTGGGCTTCTTCCGTGAGGGAGAGCCCGGTTCAGTTTGAAATGTTTTTTTACCCATAAAAATATGATTATTTGTAAACATTTATAAAGAAAAAAAGGGGTGTGAGGTCACACCGGGGCGTTAATAGGGGAACTAACGCTACCCCCTGGCAATCCCTTCAGCACGCCCAACACCTTAGGATCAGCGTGGGGCCAACGCGGTCAAGGGGAATGGAAGTGCAAGAAAACCATTCCCGTCGACAAAATCGCGTGGCCCCGGAAAAAGAAGAAGGGAAACAAAACGAAAGAAACCTGTTCAACAAAAAGATAGACCCCCACCAGCCCAGGAAGAACAAAACAAAATAGGTGCGGATTTTTTTGTACTTTTATTTTTTTATATTTTTTTGGCTTTTCGTTTTAGGATTTTTTTATATTTTTTTTAAATTTTCTCAAAGACTCAACACGTCGGACAACACAAACACTGGACAAACACAACAGCAGGCCGGGTGGGTGCACGTCCTCCCCAAGTGGAGGAAGACGTCCACTAGACCTTCCTCTTCCCGACTCCCACCAACCACCCGCGAGTCCGGTAGCGGTATTCGCGGCTGAGAGGGCATGCAATGATATGAGGATGAAGGGTGATAAAATGAATGAATGATGAAGCCGCCCTCTCAGCTCCACCCCCTCCCCGACGATGACGGTCCGCTACATGGAGGGGGGCTAATTGATTTAAAACGTGTGGGATTTCTCCATCTGACCCACTAGTGTTTCTCGAGCTGCTAATAATTCTGCAACATCTGACGTAGCATACCAGCAACAAACATGAAGACAAGTACAGCACTCTTTCCGTCCTTCAAATAAAACCATCCCACTGCTCCCACCTTCACAAACTGCAGAAATAAGAGAAGGCAGCTGTGTTAACGTAATCTCCATTTAGAAAGGCTTCGACGGATTTAATTACAAAAATCCGGAAGAAGAGCATTTCGGCAGCTACAGGAAAGAAAGCATTATTGCTTGATATGCCTAGTGTTGCTGGTGTATCGTCCCTCTTTGTTTGTTACATAATTTTACAAAAAGAGATTTCTGATTTTTGTCCGCTTTGAATGGACGACAATCGGGTGAGCCTCGCTCACATGTCTGTGCAAACATTTCTTTCTTTTGCTGTGCGATGGCTTGCATGTCGTTTCTCGTAATAGTCTTTTATAGTAATATTTTCGTCTTTTTGATATATATAAAGAATAGCATATTAGTATTTTAGTTATAATAGACATTTCTCAATATTGTATTGTCCATATATTAATAGCGTTTAGTTATTTTTTCTTATATCTATACATTGTTGTTTTGAATCAACCAATCAGAAGCATAGAAAGATTATCCGGCGCGGAAGCATATTTCCGGTGCGCACTGAAAAGAATGGCAAGCAGCCTGTTGAATCTAGTTAATCATCGTTGGTATGAATCCAACGCATCACACTGTAATTAATAGAATTTACAACGATTTTCGAAGTTTAGTATTTAAATGAAATGCTTTATCTTCTGTAAACGTAAGTTTAATGTATTGGACTTGAAGAAAACAGAATTATCGCAATGTTTATTAACTTACTAATCCGCATGGAAGATATGGATTCTGTCATATCCAACCTTGGAACTAAAGGAACTTTGTGAGGTAAAATCGTTTACTTTAATTGCTAAGGAAAGGAATCTTCTTTATTGGTGAAATTATTCATATCTGCACTGAGATATAAACATAATTGTGAAACTAGTTGGTCTGTGGAAAGTAATTCGCACGTTTACACATGCCGTGTTAGTGAAATAGAAGTCAGATTTTCTACGTGAAGAGTTGTTAAGTGATTATTCAAGGTGAATAGTAATGATAGGGCATAGGCCAACTGAGTGTCGTAAACTAGTAATTACTATATCAGCAATAAAATTATGTCTTGTAATAATTGTCCTTTCAGTGGGTACTTTGAAGGTGCCATGACGTTCTAAAGGTGAATAAGCTCCATTCTGGTTAGGCTCCATCTCGCACCAACATGGTAATATGCTACATTGTCTTTCTTATGTTATAGGTATCAAATAGTTTCTGGTGTATATCTAAAGTATCATGTCTCATTACACTGAATGTCACCATTAGTAATCATGTTCCTGTCTTCGTTAGTAAAATGCAAACCATGTCCAACATAGTCTACGAATTAATTCTTTAAATGTTTCTTTATGCTCTTGCACATTTCATGCCTGTATGTTATTTTAAATTCTGTAGAATATACGAATCGTTACTAACGAATACTGCTTAGGTTAGGCACGTCGTTGAAGGTGGTCATCTCTAGTTTATAACGTTAATTCACTATTTTATCTTTTCGTTATATATATATATATATATTACCCATAGTTCGAGTAAGTCAACACGATTCGGTACTTTAATTTATACATTTAATTGCAAAAACTAACAATTGTATACCTTGGAAATTAGGTTTGTCAAATATGTAGAACAACTAACCTTTATTCGCAAAACTCCATGAATAATAATCTTTTTGGTGTCATAGCAACAAGAAACATTTCAACTATCTCTAGTTATAATATCTACTATTACATGAACATTAATATATCTCAACAAATATTTTACATTTTCTCTTGTTCTTCTTCATATCATATTATGCACTTTTAAGCACTGTTGCGCAAAATAGCTACAATTAAAAATGATGCAATATCGTTGTAAGTTGAATGTGTTATACTTTAATATTTGGGCTTGTTAAATACTATATCATTGAATATTATATTTAGTTGGCTGTACATAACACTTCCAATGAGTAGTTCCACTATTAATGTGATGTTACTGCTTCTACTTAAACGAAATAACAGCGGTGACAGTTCATTAGGAGCTATGCCTCCTTTCGTCATAGTTGGTTGCAGCTAGGCTTATAAGAGTGGAAGTGTTATGTAATTTGGGAAGGGCGCTATCAACTCAACCAGTCATATTGAAGTTTTATATTTTGTAAAGTACCACAGAGCTACTGTATGCTTGGTGAAGTTATATGCAGTCCGTCCGCGATTGACCTAGTGGGTGCCCTATATGAAAGTGCATCTGAAGTTCATACATATATGTCTATTAGTGCAAGAAACCATAACCTATCATCAAGGCCGACGATTTCTCTATATTTCTTGCGGGGGGGGGGGGGGCATTCAGATGCAGAAAAATATATGACGATTTTGAGACAAATTGTATTCAACTTATGCCAAATATTGTATATTCATGAATACAATAGGGGGTCCACATGAACCCCCAGGATCGGCGCCCTTGTCTGTTATCACGATCTCATTGCTATTGATAACAGCAACGTTTATACATGGAAGAAATGATAATGAACTGTGTTTATTATGCTGTTTGTCATCGTTGAACTAAATAGAATTCTTCAGTCTAGAAAATTGGAACGGATTACGGTTTGCAGCAATCAACATTATTCATATGAAGTTACCTAAAAAGGACGTTTATGTCAGTTTGGAAAATTCCTGTTAAACTATCTCTGGTGGTTATTCTCTGTCTGGAATTATTCGTTGTCATGTCATTCTTAATGAAAGTTGGAAAGAAGTGATAAAAGGTAAAATGTATATATAATTTCTTTTATACTAAACAATATAGTAATCATATGTGTTCACATGGATTTTTTTTTTCGTTTAACAGTCACGGATATTCCGATGCCAGTGCTGTGGCAAGAACTAGGGGATTTTTTTCTTTATTTCTTCGTTCGCACCATCTTTCTTAGTGACGTAACTGGTCCATGATTTTTTTTTCATTCCTTTATTCCGTAGCACCAAGATAGAAATAATAGTAGTCAGATGTACGGCACACTAGCACATCGTTTGATACACCATCCACATCATCTGGTGTGAAACCTACGAAGAGAAAGTTATTCGGACGTAAAAAAGTGAGCTACTAAGAAAATGCAACAGGGAAGGAAGCAGAAGCAGGAAAATACCTTGTTGGACTAGGAGTTGTAACGTTACATGCTCACACATACAACCGTGGTCCCGTGATTAACTTGTCCACAGGTAAAAGTAAAACCTTGCCCAATAACCAGACACAATTCCTTCCTTTACCTGCATACAAATCAATCACAAGCACACTTGTCGAGATAGATGTTCCCCGATTCTTGTTTTGGCATTGCAGAGTAAAAACACTGAAAAAATATTTTTTTCTGGTAGCAATTAAGCTTACTTTTGACTAGGAGATATAGGTAAACTCTCAAAATTCAACTGGAACAATTTATTACAAACAAAATATATACATAACAATAATAACAAATACCCAAACCCCGAAGAAATCGTTTAAATATTTCAACTTCTTCAAAAACTTTCCAACAAATAATAACTCGAAAGATTAACATTAAATTTCCAAAGATTCACGAAAATATCCAATTCCTTGAACATTAATTTACCCGAAAAGTATTATTAATTCCAAAAGATACAATATTTCCCGTACACACATTTACTGTTCCCATATACTAAAATTAACTTCCATTACGGTACTCATTGACAAACTGGTTCCAAGTGTTAAATTTTTGCTTTTTCTTTCCCAAAACTTACAATATTTCTCCGTTAGGTTAGGAATTACTAGTAATACGTCCACTCTTGTCTTAACTCGTTTATTCATCTATGAAAATTCCACTTTAAAATTACGCTCTATAAAAGTTTAAGCTTTGGCATAGTAAATGATTATTGGGATCCGAACCCAGCATGCGCGATCCGAACCAAATATAATGGGATCCAAACCCAAGAATTGGGGATCCTATGCACTGCTCTGGAAAATAATGAGAGGACGAATAAATTTCAAATCTCCTTCCACTGCCAATAGAGGTTAAATAATTCGTCCTCCCTTCATTCCCCAGCACAGTACCAAGTCTAAGCCCAACTCTTCAGTTTTTGTAGAAAATAGCACTCTACTTACCAAACCAGCAAGAAATTTCCATATAAAATACTATTATTTAAGATATTCTTTAACCACACTATTCAAAAATATTTCATTCATGTAATATTAAGCCAACCATTACGTAAATCCAAACCACGTTTTTCGAAAATGAATTTTAAGGTTGTCCCATGCTAAACTAAATTTAAGTTAATTCCATTATACTCTTAACACCTATCCCTCACCTTTCTAATCTTCAAGTGACCGAGTTACCGTGCGTTTCCACCCACCAGGCTGCAGCTTGCAAGTGCTGCCATCTCTTGACATTCGAGGGAACTCCTCGTAACTAGCACTTATAACTGAAGTGGAAGGGCATCTAGCGAGTAGAAGCCGTATTACTTAACTCCTACCTTTACATTCAATATACAATATTTTAATTCCATCAGAAATCTCTTTTTTTTTCTTTCTTCGACGGAAACGCTAATATACGTTACAGAGTCTGGCTTAAGCTGTGATGATCTTTTCTTGCAGGATTCTTCATCGGAATATGACGAAGATGAAGAATGCATACACTGTAGTCAACTATGGTCAACAGATAGTAAATAAGTAAGTGTAGGGGTTAATGGGGACGTCAGCAACGAGGCTATATGTCTCCGTCACGATTGATGTGGTTGCTCAGAACTGCACTATTAAAAAATGGAAAAAAGTTAAAACCAAGAGTGTTCAGAAACGAAAGTGCTGCTAAATTATAACGTAAAAACAAAAGCCAAAAAAGATAAAATAATAAATAAGGTAAAAGAGATAACAATAACAATATATAGAAAAACAACACTAAAAACGGGAGTAAAGATAAAAATGTAGCAGCAATAAAAAAAATCAACAATCTAAAACTGCTCAGAGAACGTCAGCAACACCAATGGTAGATATGAACTGAAGTGCCCGGCTAACAATATCACTATTATCCCCCAAGGCACGGGCAAGTAAACAAGGCAGTCCAAATCGTTCTCTGAGATCCGAGTATTCAGGACATTCAACAAGAATGTGCTGAATACTCAGAGGGACAATACACTCTTCAAAATACGGACGGTTCACGTGACACAATAAATAGCTACGTCTGAGATGAGAGTGTCCGATACGCAGACGCGTCAGGAGCACTTCATCTCGACGATAGGAACAAAAAGACGTACGCCACTCTCCAAGTACCGGCTTAACTGCATGTAATTTATTCTCAAGGGCCTGGTCCCAATCCGCTTGCAGTGAGAGCGCATCAAAGTATGGAAATGATTCTGAAGGTCGGAGCAAGGAAGGCTATGCTCCATTACAACCCCAGCCAAGGCGGCGTGCTTGGCAGCAGCGTCAGCACGTTCGTTTCCCCGGATACCGACATGACCAGGCACCGACGACACAACAATGTTGCTGCAACTGGTGGCATCTCACAAGAATGTCCTGACTGAGAGAGTGCATACTGAAAACATTCTGTAGACTCAGAACCACGCTCTGAGAATCGGTGCAAACGAGCACACGACGTAAAGAAAGCGAGAGAGCATGGTCCAAGACAAGCGTAAGTGCAATTAATTCAGCTGTAAACACGGAACACAGGCGATGGAAATGGAATTCGGAGCTGCCCTCGGCAGAGACCAAGACACAGCCTACAGAATCACCATCCTTAGAACCGTCCGTATAGAACACATTAAAATCTGGTTACTGATCTAACAGTGCAGCAAACCCTTGCTGGTACACCTGGGAACTAGTAGCCTGTTTCGAATACACAAACAAACGTGTATCATAACGAGGCATACAAAGCAGCCATGGTAGAATAGCACAAAACCGAACCAACGAAACAGAGAGCCACGCGAAATCATCAGCGAGGAAGCTCTCACACGCCCGGATGTACCATGGACGTGTAGAACGAGGACGTGCAGCATAGCGCTCGTAATGCCGACCACCACGGACACGTGGTCCCCAAGGGTGGTCTGGAATACAGCGCACATGTGCAGAATAATTAAGAAGGAGCCTCCTGCGACGATATACTAGGGAAGGTTCATTGGCTTCAACGTACAGTCTTGCAACAGAACTAGTACGGTAGGCGCCAGTAGCAATCCGAATACCCAGGTGATGCACTGTATCAAGTTGGCCGCAACAAGGAATCACGAGCAGATCCATAGGCAATACAGCCATAGTCTAACTTAAACCGAATTAGACTACGGTACTAACGAAGCAGAACAGTACGATCAGCACCCCACGTGCGGTAGGAAATGACACGAAGGAGATTCAGAGCTCGAAGACAAGTATACTTAAGACTACGAATGTATGGTGCCCACGACAAGCGACGGTCAAAGACCAAACCCAAGAAACAGACTGTATCTACGAAGAACAAACGGGTGCCACCGAGATACAAGTCCGGGTCAACAATGATAGTACGGTGGCGGCAGAAGTGAACACATTGGGATTTTCTCAGGGGAAGAGCGAAATCCCGTCTCATTCGACCAGCGAACAAGACGATTTACAGTCAGTTGGAGCTGTAGAGTAATGCCGCGAGGATTGCGGGAGCGACAAAAAATGACAACGTCGTCAACATAAAGCAGACCAGACACAGGAGCTTGGATCTCCGAAAGAACACTGTTGACAGCAACAGCAAACAACGTGACACTAAGGACACTGCCTTGTGGAACATCATTTTCTTGTACAAACCGCTCTGAGAGACTAGATCCCACACGCACTCTAAAAAGTTGCTCGTGAAGAAAATTTCGAATAAATTCTGCCATATGGCCACGAAGACCCCAGTCATGTAATTGCCTTAAGATTCCATAACGACATGTAGTGTCATACGCCTTTTCTAAATCAAAAAATATAGCTACAAGGTGCTCGCCGCGGAGAAAGGCGTCTTGAATTTCAGCCTCAAGGTAAGCGAGAATGTCTGTAGTGGATCGGAAACGAAGAAATCAACTTTGAAACTTGCTCAAAGGTGAATTCGATTCCAAATACCACACCAGGCGCTTGTTGACCATGCGCTCAAATAACTTACAGACATAACTCGTAAGAGCTATAGTTCTGTAGCTCGAGGGGCTAGTTGCGACCTTCCCAGGCTTTAGGATTGGAAGAAGCAGAGCCTCACGCCAAGCAGGCGGAAAGAACTCCTCTACCCAAAGGCGGTTATACAGCTGCAATAAAGCAAACTGAGTATGGCGGGAGAGGTGGCGCAACATTTCGTAGGAAATACGGTTAATCCCTGGGGCAGTATTGGACGAGTTCAACAAGCGAGAAAGAAGCGTTGTAATCCTCGCTGTTGGCGCTACGGAAGTGTAACAGGTTACGCTCTAACCTAGTCTTAATACGGGCGAACGTGGGAGGGTAGTGTCCCGATTCAGAGATAGATGCAAAATACTGGCCCAACACGTCACATATCTGTGAAGGATTAGTCTCAAGTACATCATCCACAGATAAAGCAGGGACGGTAATAGAAGAATAAGTTCCAGTAAGGGAGCGAACCAGACGCCACATGGTAGACATGGATGTGCGACTATTTATGGACAAAGCATAAATCTTCCAGCTTTGGCGCTTCGAAAGCTTCATAAGACGTCTAGCCCGAGCACGCAGAATGCGGAACTGCTGAAGATTTTCGTCAGTGGGATGACGACTGAAAGTTACAAGAGCACGTCGACGAGCCAGGATAGCCTCACGGATCTCCGCAGACCACCATGGAACACGTCGGCAGGGCACTTCGCCAGCACATTCTGGAATGGAACCATGAGCAGCACCAAGAACAGTCTGCTCAAAGTGCTCTGTAACAGCAGCTACAGGGAGATCATCACGACAATGAAACTCACTGAGTTCGCTAAATTTATGCTAGTCAGCACGCTTCGAATTAAAGCGGAGGAGAGGTAAACCAGGTGCTACACGAAGACCATCAAGAAACAAAGGAAAATGTTCACTGCCACAAAGATCAGGATGCACTCTCCACGTCAGTGAAGGCAAAAGGCCCAGCACTGCACATGGAGAGGTCGAGACAGGAATAGGTACCATGAGCAGTGGAAAAATGAGTAGGGCTGCCATCGTTGAGGATGAGCAAGCCACTCTCCTCAAGAAATTCCGTTACCTGACGACCAGGATCGTCGGTACGGACAGAGCCCCACAAGCGGTGGTATGCATTAAGGTCTCCGACCAGCAAAACGGGTGGCTCGAGCTGATGGAAAAGCTGAAGGAGATCGGCGGCTGAAAAGGCTTCCGCGTGAGGAATATATAACGAACAGATACTAAGCGGACGAGAGAAGTAGACTCGCACCACAAATGCTTGCAGGCGAGAGACAAGGTGAGTCTGCTGAGAATAAATAGAATCGGAGATGCATACGGCCACGCCCCCAGGAGCGTGACCACCATCTGACTTATCACATCTGTACATAGTGTACCCAGAAAGAAGGAAGGACTGGGTAGGCTTAAAATGCGTTTCTTGCAAGCAAACAACTGGCGAGTTAGTCCTTGAGCCAGAGGGGGTGTCTGGTTTCATCTCGAGGGAGTAAATGCCACCCGCATTTCTGAGTAGCTAATATTCTGAACTTTCAGATTTGGCATGATACTTTTCTGAAAGCGGTAGCTTTCAGGGGGTAAACCCCCCCAATTTAGAATCTTACAGTCATTTTTTACTTAGCTCAGTGGTCTTTTGAAATACCTATATATCTGTCCACTTTAGTCATAGAACAATGAGTTATACCTCGTTTGATTCGGAATTAAATAGGCTTTAAAGTGATGTAACACACTTACCTATAGTACTGACGAAAGGGAAGTAATAAGGGAAAAATTAAGAAAAATTCCCTAAAAATTCCCTTTTTACCATTTTCTTCTCTTATTACGTGGCAACACTGCATGGGGAGTAAAGGACACCTATATTTCAGAGTAGCGAATACTATAAGCTTTCATATATGGTATGATACTTCACTGTGGGTGGTAGCTTTCAGTTGCTAAAACCCCCTTTTTAGATTTCTAATGAATATGGTAACGAAATCCCGTGGTCTTTCGAAATTCCTCTAACTATGTTCGTTATGATCACAGAAGTAAAAATTACGTCTCTTTAGTTTTATAATTATATAGGCTTTTAGATGATTAATACAGTTTTCAATAGTACTGACGAAAGGGAAGTAATGAGGGAAAAATTAAGAAAAATTCCCTAAAAATTCCCTTTTTACCATTTTCTTCTCTTATTACGTGGCAACACTGCATGAGGAGTGAAAAGCTCCTATATTTCAGAGTAGCCAATACTATAAGCTTTCAGATATGGTATGATACTTGCCTGTGGGCGGTAGCTTTCAAGGAATAAAACCCCCTTTTCAGATTCTTTAGTCCTTGAGAGGCAGAAAATTTAGTAATGATTTCGAGAAAAGTTGATGTAAAAAAAAAAAAAAACTGTAATAAGTTTTCTGATCCTTGTTTTATATAATTGAATAACTGACCATGAAAGATCAGAAAATTCTAAAGTTTCTGTAGGGAAAGAGAAGCGGAGGCAGGAAGGGGGGGTATGTCTTTCAGTTTCAGTTTTTTTTTTCACAGACCGTTCGTAAATTGCTTGATGTTTGAAGTGAACTGAATGGTGCAAGAGAATAGATCTATATGCTTTATAAACATTTCGAAAACATAATATTTTAACTTTGAAAATATTTTGATTGTAAAATATCATGGCGGTATGTAAGTTAAAGAGAAGTTCGTAACTCAGTATGGTAATGTTTACAGCATCATTAGAAATATTCTTCACATATCAAGATCTAAATAACATTCTATTTACATTACATTAGTTATGTTGATCATCATTCAAATATGCCATGAAAATAATAATCACATGGAAAAATAGGCGTGTCTTATGATATAGTTTGTAGCCAATTGCATATTCACAGTATTTGTTGAATACTTATATCCTTTATTTTGATTCATTCATCTTCATCTGAGTCTACAACTTCGTCTAACAATTCAGATATTTCTTCATCTTGATAATTGGCACGTGTTTGGATTTTTCACATGTCAGTACACTTTAATTCATGTTTCATGCATTCACAATCGGATGACACACAGTTCTTAGCACACGTACACGACAACAGCTCCATCACTTCTTCTGGTGCAGGCCGACAATCCATCCAATCGATGTCAAGCTCACCCGATGCGTTTGTCCTCCAGCCATGAAGATTGGGACTTGGTATGTCAGGATTCGCTTCCAGTGCTTTCTTCCAAATGGTTGCTTGGTAGTTAGCTCTCTGGATATGTTTCTCAAGAGCCTTCTTGCATGGTGGTAGCAGATGGAATTCAACTAAACCTTTCTTTGCACAGAACAGCGAGTACCTTAATTCATTTACAGAGTTCACATTTTGACCGTACAACCTACAAACGAACTTTTCTACTATATCCATCGTCTCTTTCTTGGGTTCAAAACTTTCTGACAGTTCCTTCAGTGCCTGTACAAACTCTCCCTTTTTAAAAAGTGTAAAAGCTTTACACTTTCTCTTACCAGCAAAAGCACTCACTGTATCACAGCCTGGTTAGATGTTCCACTCTTCAGGAAAATATGTCCTCCATGCTTTGTTAGTTCGTCAAAGGTGCTCAGTACTTTGACTGCAACATCTGTATCTTCACTGTTGATTATAATGGTAGAGCAGCCTGATCTAAGAGCATGAAACGCATGAAGCAAAAGTCTTGTGTCTGCTTCCTCCTGTGAAGACCATAATTCTGGAATGTTTGTCACTGGTAATGTTGAAGACAGTTGACAGCACTCCTTCTCGCATGTTAAAAACACAATTTTGTTACCCAGTTTTTGAGTATACTTTGAAAGCTGCCATTATTTCCACAGAAAGTGAATGAGCTCACATCTGTTATTGGTGTTGCTCAAGAATTTTCTCCAGTTTCTGACTGGATGTCCAGCCATGATGTTTTGAATATACATACTGTCCTCAGAGACCCTCCTCATTCTTTCTGCATTTTTTATAGACCTACTTTCATAGGTATCAAATATGATATCAACACGAGGGCAACGACCAGAATCAAGTAATATTTTTGAAAGTAACTTTTCTGCTATGAGGCCAAATGTTATAGGTACTTCCATTAATTTGTGCACCTGGCTCATTGCGTCAACAATGTATGATGAAGTCTCTTCTGTTATTGTTTCTGACTCGCAGTTTCTACTTAACATATGCATCAGCTTTGACTTGACGGTTTTCCTAATAGTTCCCTTTGGCGTTGCCAGAGACCAAGGTAATGGTCCAAGAGGATAAACAAGCACTTCCCTCACGTTCAGATTCCTTTTTTGAGCTATTATAGCCATCTGGGCAAAAATATCCCTGCCTGCTTTCAGAATAACGTCTCTCCCTTTAACTTTAATAGTTTTACTTTTCTTTGAATGGGCAAACGTCTTTAATCCTTGCTTACGCATTGGAGCGTGGAATGCCCCTGGCTGCACACCTTTCTGGAGGCGTTGCTCTTTAAAGTTCTTATATGCTTTCTCACCTTTCTCATAAGCATTAAGTAAGTCGTTTGTAATGTCTACAGAAACCACCATACCAGAAGATATATTTAGCAGATTAGATTCCTTGAAAGGATTTGTCCATTCCTTCGTCAATATCTCAACCATCGACGAAACATTTTTTTCATCCTTCTTGATTCTCGATGGTGAAAGGTCATGATGAGTGATTTTACTTTTTAGCGAAGAATTTATGGCTTCTCTAAGGATACGTAGAAATTCTGCCCTTACATCTGAAACTAAATAGTACCTTTCAACAACAGCCTGCCTGGTGCTAAATTTGATTATTCCAGCAGGCCCTTGGGTATCTTTGTTGACAGTCTCTTCAATTACTTGGTCTGCAGAAATTTTCCCAAATGGATTGACTGTCCCCATTTGGACGGAGAACTCGCCTCTCTGAAATGCTTCATACACAGTTGGATGTTTTTTCTCAAGACCTAACATTTCATTGTAATATACCGAAAGATAGCGTGCATAATTTAGATGGTCATATGCAAAACACCACGGGATCATCTTTCGAATACTTACCAGATAAAGCGGCCAGTTACCTTCTCTTGTTGCGCGAACTGTCATTAAAAGAACATCTACCATATCGACGTAGGATATCCAAAAGGAAGATAGGTCACCATTTTCGTGCCTTAGATGGTCCAGATATGCTTTAAACATGTTCCAAATTGTTACAAAAGACTGTTCTGACAAAATTCGAGATAACTGCTCAGTAGTGGCGTCTCCTATTTCCTCGAACAATTGAGATATGTTAGACTCAGCACAGGAAAGATATCTATGTACTCGGACTGTAACCATAACCGGAATTCATTGAGGATTATTCTCATCAGTGACTCAAATGCTAGCTTGTGCATACGAATAGCACGGTTATGGTGCTTCCCTTGTAAACTTCGAATTATGGATCCCTCAGCAACAGATCCTGATTCGGATAAGAGCTCCGGCAAGCCAGAATCTTGAAATGGTCTGCCGATGATGCCCATGAAGTTACAAATAGTATGGAATCCTCCAAGATTTAAAACTATTGTCCGGTACTTTTCAGTTTTCTTGCATACAATTTCATTTGCTTTTGAGTAAATAGCTTGATCTGCAGTTAGAACTAAAGACTGAAGTTGTAGTTGCTTCTTTATGATGAGTGAACGATTTAGTATCTCATGTATTGTAGTCATACTGGTTGCTGGCGAATTTATTGTTGGTAGGTAGCTAATGCTTGTTGGTTGAATTTCACGATCCCTCAGTAGATTGATGTTGAATCCAGTCCAACTTGGAATTAGCTGATTCTGGGAATCTATACACCGCAACATAATCCAAAATAAATTCTTAGACCTTGACGCTGCAACGAACTCTTCACAAATAGGATCATCATACCCAATTACAACTGGACCAACTCTTTTCCCAGGAATGTAAGGCGTTAGCTCTTTCATGGCACCAACAAAAGTTCGTTGTCTTGTCTTTACTGCTATTTTTGTTGTAACCACACTACTAATTTGTGACTTTGATTCTAACTGTATTGCTATTCCATTCACACGATGAGTGGTTCCCGCTCCAGACAGGGTCTCCTCCAACCTATCAATGTTATCCCAAGCATGTTGAGTAAATTTACCAGGCACAATATTTCCAGGTAGGGCTACACGATCATCTTTCTCTTTCAAAAGCCCACGGAACTTCGTTACCATTTTCTTTAAGAATCTAAAAAGGGAGTTTTAGCAACTGAAAGCTACCACCCAGAGTGAAGTATCATACCATATCTGAAAGCTTACAGTATTGGCTACTCCGAAATATAGGAGTTTTTCACTCCTTATGCAGTGTTGCCACGTAATAAGAGAAGAAAATTGTAAAAGGGGAATTTTTAGGGAATATTTCTTAATTTTTCCCTCATTACTTCCCTTTCGTCAGTACTATTGAAAACTGTATTAATCATCTAAAAGCCTATATAATTATAAAACTAAAGAGACGTAATTTTTACTTCTGTGATCATAACGAACATAGTTAGAAAAATTTCGAAAGACCACGGGATTTCGTTACCTTATTCATTAGAAATCTAAAAAGGGGGTTTTAGCAACTGAAAGCTACCACCCACAGTGAAGTATTATACCATATTTAAAAGCTTATAGTATTCGCTACTCTGAAATATAGGTGTCCTTTACTCCCCATGCAGTGTTGCCACGTAATAAGAGAAGAAAATGGTAAAAAGGGAATTTTTAGGGAATTTTTCTTAATTTTTCCCTTATTACTTCCCTTTCGTCAGTACTATAGGTAAGTGTGTTACATCACTTTAAAGCCTATTTAATTCCGAATCAAACGAGGTATAACTCATTGTTCTATGACTAAAGTGGACAGATATATAGGTATTTCAAAAGACCACTGAGCTAAGTAAAAAATGACTGTAAGATTCTAAATTGGGGGGGTTTACCCCCTGAAAGCTACCGCTTTCAGAAAAGTATCATGCCAAATCTGAAAGTTCAGAATATTAGCTACTCAGAAATGCGGGTGGCATTTACTCCCTCTAAATGAAACCAGACACCCCATTTTTCGGGGTCTGGCTCAAGGACTAAGTGGTTAGAAACCAGTTGGATTAATTCCTCACGGTGACTACAGAAGCCATTCAAGTTCCACTGAAGAAGCGCCATACTGGAAGATGTCAACGTTTAACGCGAACCTTCCAACGAGGACCAATAACAGCCCAATCGGAATCCATCAGTTCGTCCTCCACCACGTCAGATTTCAGAGAAACTGCAGGTGGCTTACGAACTGGCGCAGATTTAGTTCTCTTTGGAGTGGGAATCGTCTCGTTCAGCCGGCGAATATGTTGACTAAGTTTCAGGACAGCGATATAAGGTGATCGGCGATGGGCTGGAGTACGCCGAAGACCACCACTAACGGAAACCCGTGGGGTTCGGAGAAGTTCGCTTGTCGTTGCAACTGGGGTTTTCGGGTCACAACTAGGCTCTGGGACAAAGTCGGTTTGTGTGGAAACGTGGACGTCTGGGTTGCTACAGATTTCTTAGAACTTGCTGCAACAGTAGTGAAGGGAACAGAAAGCGAGGAAGGAATGCTTTCTTTCAAACGACGCTTAGCATCAGCAGCAGAAATCTTGTCAACAACCATGAGCTCCCGGATACGCTTCTCGCGCTGAAAGGCTGGACAATCCCGAGACCAAGCAGAATGCTCACCCTTGCAGTTGACACAGAAGGGCTTGGTTGCTTTACAGGGACCCGCACCATGACTACCCTGGCCACAATTGGCACAAAAAGCAGCACTCGCGTTGCACGAGGTGCTGGTGTGCCCAAAATGTTGACATTTATAGCAACGTAAAGGACTCTGTATATAAGGCCGAACTTTCAATCGATAGTAACCAGTCGTTACATACTCCGGAAGCATTGGCAAACTGAAAGTAAGAATCAGTGACTGGGTATCGACGAGTTCACCTGACTTCTTACTTTTTATGCGAGCTACATTTATGACATGTTGGTCCGCTAACTCAGATTTAATTTCCTCCTCGGTGGCATTAAGGAGATTCCAACACGATATCACCCCTCGAGAAACGTTCAGTAGACGATGGGGTTCTACTGACACGTTCACCCGTCCAATACTTGTTAACTTCTGTAGCTTCGCGGTTTGCTTCTCATCGATCGTTTCCACCAATAGTGTGCCATTCCTCAATTTCTTAATGTCTTTAACTTGTCCGGCGTGGTAATAACTTTATGAATAACAAATGGGGATAAGCGCTTAATAGCACGTGGACGGTTTTCATCAGAAGCGGCACTATCATCTTTATCTTTAATTACAAGATATCGTACGACGGGCGCGGCGATACTTGTCTTTTCCACAATTTCAGTTTCACTTGGTTTGGGCTTCTTCCGTGAGGGAGATCCCGGATCAGATTTTAAAGTTTTGGTACCCATAAAAGTATAATTTTTAACCCTCGAGAAGTCGCGCTGAAAAAGTAACGCGAGTAGTCGCGCGCGGTCAAAAGGACCGCACGAGCACAATGTGTTGCAAATATCGTTTTAAACATTTTTCTTGTATTAGAAACGTAATTTTGTATATTTTCTGATTAAGAGGGAATAACATCTTTATTATTATAATAAGTTTTACAGTAATAACTATTAGAGAAACCTACAATTAGACATGTCCTTTTTTTATTTTTCATTTGGAATAAAATGTTTTTTTTTTTTCGTTACGTATTTCTTTAGATAGATTGCACTGGTTTTATTGAAAATTCTAAATCTGATTATGATCTTTTGTTTTTGTCATCTCTGGTTCTCTAAAATTAGAAATGCAATAGTAAATTAGTTAAAAATATACTATATAAACATAACACTAAAACAAAGCTTCACAGCTCATTTTATATTGAATTAGAGCTCACTCGTAGCAAAGCGGTTAGCATACACGCCTTTGGCGTGGGACTTCCGGCTTCGATTCGCGGTGGGACCTCATGTGGTTCGGATCCTTCGTTAAGCAATAGGTCCACGTCTTACATGCCTTGATGCTTAAAAGGGCGCTAAATTGAAATCAAATCAATTTTACATTGAATTAGTTTACGGTCCTGTTATTTTGAAACTTCCCCTATACAGCACTACATTGAATTATTTTAGGTTATCTTCAAATTTACACTGTTCTACACTTCGCCGTCGCTTTTTTCGTCCTCTCCTGCTCTGACTACATTCGGGGAATCGCTGATTATTTCTGGGTTTAAGATCTTCAGATTCGCTCGCAGACTCCTCACTTCACCTTTCGTGTTCACTCATACTTGGTATCAGTTTCTTAACTCTGTCGACCTCTTTTCCGTCCATTAAAATAATATTTATGTTTATAAAGCTTAAAACATCTACAAAGCAAAGGTCACGTGCAGAGCGAAACACTGAGAAAAAACATTACACGGTTAGTCGCGCGCGGTGGAAAGCACCGCAGAATCACTAAACAATAACTAGTAGTTAAACTAAACAACTTATAACGCAGTGATTGAGCAAGAATGTTCGGGAAGGTGAGGGGGAAGATTAGCTAGACGGAGAAGTCTGTCGGACAAACAGAATAGACACACAATCGAAAATAATTTTCCTGCGGTGCTTTTGACCGCGGCGCGACTACTCGAGGGTTAATAAACATGTACAAGGGAAAAAGGGTGTGAGGTCACACCGGGGCATTAACGGGGGAACTAACGCTACCCCTTGGCAATCACGTCAGCACGCCCAACACCTTAGGATCAGCGTGGGGCCAACGCGGTCAAGGGGAATGGAAGTGCAAGAAAACCATTCCCGTCGACAAAAACGCGTGGCTCCGGAAAAAGAAGTGAAACAAAACGAAAGAAGCCTGTCCAACAAAAAGATAGACCCCCACCAGCCCAGGAAGAACAAAAGGTGCGGATTTTTTGTATTTTTAATGTTTTTAGTTTTTTTAGTACTTTTACTTTTGCGATTTTTTTGTTTGTTTTTATTTGCGAAGACTCAACACTCCGGACAACACAAACACTGGACGCACACAACATGAGGCCGGGTGGGTGCACGTCCTCCCCAAGTGGAGGAAGACCTCCACTAGACCTTCCTCTTCCCGACTCCCACCAATCACCCGCGAATCCGGTAGCGGTATTCGCGGCTCAGAGGGCATGCAATGATATGAAGATGAAGGGTGAGAAATGAATGACTTATGAAGCCGCCCTCCGAGCTCCACCCCCTCCCCGACGATGACGGTCCGCTACATGGAGGGGGTGGTCAACAGATAGGTCAACAGACACATATATTAAATGCACTAAATGTTATTGGTGGGCACATGAGGTTTGTGATAGTATTGAAAGGATATGTGGCGCGGTTTCAAGTGCGATCTTTGCATCCGTAGGAGTTCAATCGCATGTATTACCAAAATATTGTGCAAATTACAATGCAGACAAGTAAAGAAATTATTATGTAAGGCACAAGATTC
This sequence comes from Thermobia domestica, assembly GCF_964235325.1. Lineage (NCBI taxonomy): Eukaryota > Metazoa > Arthropoda > Insecta > Zygentoma > Lepismatidae > Thermobia > Thermobia domestica. The sequence goes on along the minus strand of NC_137460.1, from coordinate 241,157,111 downwards.
CAAAATTAGTAGAAAAACAACGTATTTGTACAGAAAGGGAAAAGAAGCACGAAACAAACTCATGTTGATGATCTTTCATGCATATGCATTGCTACTTTGGCTTCTTTTTAATTTATTATCAAAGTTTTTATCTTTTATGTAATATTTTTGTATTACTTAATATTTTTATGTATAAGTAAATAAACTAACTACAAAGTTCAGGTTTTATTTTCCACAATTTGCATACTTATTCCTAACCCGAGTTTAGGAATAGTCTACACCCATTTTCTGTAAAATAAAAATAAATAAAATAAAGAACCCATTTTCTGTAAAATAAAAATTGAACATTTTGATGTTTTACTCTGCATCTTTTTCAAGCATTAATCTATTACTACGCTGATCTAGGTATTAATAGTTAAGGTAATATAGTAAATACATTATAAAATTTAACGACTGTCAGTCTGCTCATTTGGTGGCAATTTCAAATTGAGAAAAAGTACTCGATAATAAGGCAATTTCTAATACTAATACCGTAGTATTAGGTTAAAATATTATGTAACTTCCCTTTTATGTTTCAGAACCTAGAAAGAAACTATCCTGTTATTTTCGGTTTACAGTTGTAGACCTTTTAATTGAGGTTCGCACAAAGAGAAGCCCTCTCATCACAGGATGTGCTGGTGTGCCCTGAGTCTTCACATTTGAAACAGCACAGGGGACTCGGAATATACGGATAATAATAACGTGATAATAATAATAACTAAGGTGATAATAATAATAATTAAGGTGATAATAATTAGCCTTCACGTAACAGTGACTGAGTTCACTGGACTTCTTTCTTTCTGTGCGAGCTACGTGTACATCAAGTTGGTCAGCCAGTTCCAATTTAGTCTCCTCCTCACTGAAGTTTGGAGTGTCCCAGCATGATAGTGCATCACAAGAAACGTTAGATAGACAATGAGGATCTCCAACACATTTACTGGTCAATTGGTAGTCAATTTTATTACCTTCGCTGTTTGCTCCAATTAGAGCCGACAGTTTCCACAAATAAGGTGCCTTTCGTAGTTTTATTTTTTATATATTTCACCTTTTCGGCCTTATAAGTAATAATTTTATTAATAAGGAAACGGGACAAGCCCTTAAAACCATTCGGACGATTTGCTTCACCATTGGCACTACCAGCATCTTTAATTACAAGATAACGGATTACAGACATCACGATACTTGTCTTTTCCACATTATCTGCAACTTTACAGCTTAACTCGTTCTCGTTTCCTTTAGGCTTCTTGCGAAAAAATGAGAGTGTACCCGAGTTTATACTTGTAGTACCAACAAAAAATGGTCATGAATATAATTTATAACTGGAAAATGTATGGGTGTGTGTGAACGCTGCACCTTCATACCGGGGCGCTTGCGATGAGAACTTGCGAGGCAACTCCCCTCGCTTTTCTCATAAGCATGCCCTCAACGTTAGATCAGCGTGGAGCCGAAGCGGTTAAGGGGTGTGGGGGTGCAAGAAAAAAACATTCCCGTCGACAGAAAAGCATGCCCCAGAGAGGGAAGTATTGGAACTAAAAGAAACCACTTCTCCAATCAAACTGATAGACCACAACAGCAGATGTGAGAACAAAATTTGCGGATTTTTGTATTTTTATTAGTATTTCACTTTGTTTTAATAGTTTCCTTTGTATATTTCTTGTATTTTCAAAGATTTGGACTTCGAACAACACAGACTCTGGTCGCATCAACAGCAGACCGGGATGGGTGCACGTCCACTCCAGATGAACTAAGAATTCACAAGCCAACTACCACCCAGGACTCCCACAAATCACCCGCGTGTCTGGTAGCGTTTTTCGCGCATAAGGCATGAAAGAACATACGGATAAAAGGTGATACATGAATGAGAAATTAAGCCGCCCTCTCAGCTCTATCACGTCTCCGACGGTGACGGTCCGTTACATGGAGGAAGTTAACTTGTTTATGATAATTAACAATTGGAAATAACAGTTGTCAAGAAAACGTAAACTTTAATATTGTACAAAGTGGTAATAGAGTAAGCATTTAGTTTGTTGTTTTAGATAAGTGATGTACGAAACTATAGTTAAACTACTTGTGTGATTGAGTATAAAACATATGTTTGGCCGCTCATTCAATGTCCATTAATTATTGCTCATCCTGCTTAATTGTAATTTAGTGATATACCAGCATTAAGAAACAGGCCTACTTTCAAGTTTTCTTACACAAATTACTTATCAGCGCGATTTACAGTTGCATGCACCTAATTATTAATAAAGCGGACAGTGTGTGTTCTTTCTTTGTGTGTAGTGAAGAGTTGATGTGGAAAAAACGTCTCTTATGCAAATTTCTGTGTGAATGTACGTAAATATTGATATATATATTGCTAAAATAAAGGAAATTTATTTTCCGTGGTTTGTAAGCAAGAGAAAAGTAACCATGAAAATTTGCGTATGTCGTGAATAATGCATCTCTTAATGTAGAATATTATCATCTGACACCAAATAAGTGTTATCGATAGCCATATGTTTCATACAGGATGGTTGAGTACAGAAGATTATGTAAAATTACTGAAAAACCTAGATGCATTATAGTGCCTTCTGAAAAACCTAACTTACGACAAGTGCATGTAAAGAAAACTATGATAAGCCGCAAGATTGGAAGAGTGATCAGTATCGATGGAAGAATAAGGGAAACATTAATCTTCCCAGTCAAAATCCACTAATAAGATGGACTTATTTCACATATTGCCCATGAAAAATATTTCAGAAGCGGTCCTATGAGTTGCTGTTAGATGAGAATTGTAAAATTACCTGTACGTTTATTCATTATAATGGAACATTGGATCTTTTCATTCCACGCCTCCACGGAAATAGTAAGAAAGAAAATCCCAAATCATACTTCATGACTGCAAAGTGTTCTAATTGATTTATTTATGTATCACTTTGAGAGATAGGTTTTTGATTAGTGAACTTGTATTTGCATCAGCTATAGCCGCTATTGTTATTAGAAGCTTGTAGCGAAAATAGTCACGAAGTAGGGGAACTATAGGTATGATAATTTTATTGAACAATTCCAGCTGTTAGTTGCGAATTAGTATTAAACCGGTCGAAAGCAGATAGAAATTGTAACAAGTGTAAAATATAAATCGGGAATTTGTGTGTTCGTTAACTTTTGGATGCCAAGAGGTTGAAGTGTCCCTTTTAAAATATATGGGAAATTAAAAACAAATTATAATTGATATATAAACGATATTTATATACGGGTAGATTAAACATAAAAGTAAAGTTTATCAGTATCAGTTATATTTTCATGGGACCTGATTAAGTATATAATTAAATTTATTAGTGGTTCTTTATTGTTCAATCATGTATTTATTGATTCACGTGATCAAATTCAGTATATTGTTAAATCGCTGTTATCAAACCTCTTTAATTTATTATAAATGATAGTTTTATTAAAATTAAATTTCCTTTTATCTTATTGTGTAAACAGTTCCTGGGATTAATAAGATAATCAGAACTAATTCGGTAAATAGTAATTAATTTTTTCCAATCCAATTAATATATATATGAACGTAGGGGTTGTTTAGATTGTATTAGCATTCCTGATCTGTGTCAGTGAGTCTAATCCTAATGAGTCTGTCTCATGTTACAAAAGTCAGAATTAAAACAATATTGCCGGTCAAAAGGACAATAACAATATTAACGTTGGGAACCCAGATAATCAGCAGTAAGAAAAGTTCCAACCTTTACAAGGAAGAATTTCCCACGCTGGAAACAGATGAATTTGGAGGAAAGCAAGGAAACAATATGGTCGGAAATGAAATAAAGAATAGTTGTAGAAAAATCTAAGGATATACGCATCATCCGTCAACACCAGAAGAAGATATTTGCGTTCAGGTTACAATAGTGGGCTTTACGAATATAGTGTTTATTGACTTGATATTGAATGTGAAAAGTAAATGTTTGAATAATTAGGAGGTGCATCGTTCGTTTAGTAAAATAAGTGCAGGTGAACATACTGATATAAAAAAAAAATCTGAATGTATAACAACCATCCGTTACTATAAGTCAATAATATGTATTTAAATATTAAGTGGACGTTCTATATGTTACATATATTTGCAATAATAGTGTAAAGGTGATAGTGTACATGCCGATATTTGTCCATACTAGTAATCATCAATTTGTACCGGCGTGTGGCTATATCCATTAGTGCATATACGTAAATCTAACAATATAAAGATCATCCACCAGTAAAAGTGTACGATATGCAATAATGTATCTAGTAGATGACTTACATTTCTCAGTATCTATAATATTGTCGTAAAACTAAAGTATTGCAATCGATATTAACTCATATATAGATTTACTTGGTTATTCACAAGCACGCACACACAGAATATCAGTCAAAATTATATCTGTTGAATGTGATTTTATTAATAACGTCTTTCAGTCATGAGTGTGTTCTTTATTGTCCAGTCATCTGTGTGATACTACAATTAATAGGTGTAGAAATATAAAAACACAAATTTTATAGCACCATTATTAAAATATAGTAGTGAAAATAGTTAATAAAGAATATAAAGATTGTTACATTATATCGTGTTGATCATATTAAGTGCATAATGAGGTATACATTCCAAGACATTATCTTCGCTTTTGTCAAATAGAATTTATGATAAACGTGTAATTTTCTACTGCTTATCAAGGCAAGATATTATTTCTCTTTAATGTGGACCATAAGGAAAGTGATTACACACAGCAGAATACATGCACTGTCCCATGAATAGTTGGTCACAATAACAAAATCGTTTCACATCATAACAGTCAAAAGAAGTGTCTTAAATCCTCTAAGAAAGGATGCATAACCAGCACATGGCTCTATTGCTACCAAAAAACCCGAAGCAAGTGAAAAACTCTACGTGAAATACAACGGCTTTACCATCTTATGATGACATTCTGGGACTTTATATTTTGAACCAAAAAGTAGCTTCTTTCATTCAGAACTTACCGCTTCTGCCGGGTTTTTATGTCGTATTTTTCTTTAGTACTTCCATGTTTACAGGGTTAATTGATTTACATTTCGTTGAGCATATTTACAAGATTGGTTGCACTATCCTGTACTATGGTACCATTTTCCGATTGCGAAATTTTTCTTTGTTGAACAAGAACCTCTTAATTGCTTATTGCTGTTGCTTATTTAATTCATGAAAGACGAACAAATAAAGTTCATACGGAATATTTCCAATTTTTGGAAGAGCACTGCGCAGACAAATATATAAAAGCTATATTTATGAATAGAGAAATAGGTACAGTCTGCAGCAAAAAACCAGCAACATGAGCATGTAAGTTTATCGTTAAACGACGAAGTCTTCTGCTCCAAAAAAAGTGTGGAGAGGAGGACGCCGAAGTTTCTCCTGGCGTAATTCCTGCCACTTACACGTTATGTTGATTCCCTTGCGCTGTCAGGCGTAGTTTTACAATAAACTTACATGCACATGTTTTTCGCTGCGGACTGTACAAGCTTAGTTATACAGACGATATGCACCTCTTCTTTTATTTTTATTTTTGCTGGTATCATATTCAGCAGGACGTACGGAACTGGGAAAAATAGCAACATACCAGAAGACTAACATCGCTATTTATATGAACCAAGTTTGGAGGCTATTAGATTCAGAAACATAAGAGTAGTTTGACTACAAGTATATCAGTAGGTCTAGACACTGGAGTGCTGCTTTCAAAAATAATTTGACGAATATTTAAAGCTTGATATTAAATTTGGTGCAAAACTAAAAGCGATAGACAAAAATGTGTATACTTCATAACACCATAAACATATTCAAAAGAGATTTCTGAAACGGCAAGAGATGAAAGCACAAGTTCAAACTTTATCTTTGTATGAGATAAAACTTTTCTAAGAAAAACAGATTTTGTTTGGACTATGTGAACTCGAAAAGTATCATCTGAAAACAGTTCATTAAGAGAATACTTTTAAACATATATTGAAAGTTTATTATTTCCACATACCCATGAGCCAATAAAAACCATTCCGTATATATTCAAAAATCAGACTGCGAAGAGTACAGAAGCAGAATATATATATATATATATATATATATATATATATATATATATATATATATATATATATATATATATTTACAAATTTTGTGCTGACAATGTTAATCGTCATTAAATTTGTAGTACAATACGTATCAGAAACGTAAGATTTATAAAGAGGAGAGAAAACAGCGAAAACATCTTATTTCTCTGCTCTCACGGCCACTTGTTTTTATTAATCAAGACAACTGTCACCATATTAATGAAGTAAGATTATCGATTGAGGCTACGACGAAAAATAATAGTTTAACACTATTCTTAGAAAAAACCGAGGAGGGAAAGGGTTCCGAGTAGCATAAAAATAGTGGAAACAGCTGATGATTTCACTATTCTGAATGAACTAGAAAATGCTCTCAATTCTAACAAAAGAAGCAAAGAGTGATGTCATAAACGAAAAGACTTTTCACGGTTCAAATTTTACTTGTCAGCAAATACAGGAAATACTGAAATTGACAATACATTTCTGGATACCACAGATAGCGAGACACCTTTTTTTTATTTTTTTTTAGATAATTTGTCAAATGTATATACCTATATCAAAGAGCACGGAAATGCAAAACGTATTGCCCGATGTCATACAAATTTCAAACAAGAATGATGAGGATTTAAATTCCATTGTTTTTGACACTTTTAAAAAAAGGTATAAAAATTATAAAGAAAGTGTAGTAGGGGAAATCCATTTATCCGAATCATATTGCCCCACTCTTAAGGACTGAGGCGGAACGTATATTTCCAAAACAGAGTCCCTTAAGTACCATTCATCTATCATAGTTTGTGAAGAAAACAATAACAACCCTGGTTTAAAATTCTACATAACAGACGCTAATATTTTTAAATGTAAAGATGCCGTTCACGATACTTTTCTCTCTTCTCTGAAATACTAAATTCCAGAGAAAGACATTACACTTCAGTCATTTTGGGAAGAACGATAGTTGGGTGAATATCGATATATCTAAGCCTACATCACTGCCGATTCTACCAGGAAGTGAGGATGTTGACGTAATCAGTTTAGAGTGAAACTGTGGGAAGTTTAAAAATAAGCAGAATAATTTGAAGAGAAAGATATATCTCTAATATATAAGAGATACGTGAGAAGTCAGCGTCATTGAAAACTATAAATTTGTTTTGTTTAGCCTGTTGTTTGGAAGTATAAATCATATTGCTCAGCTTGTTAGAGGATGACATATAACTGGAAGTTGTGCAACAACAAGTAGTTGGTTCATTGGCGTGCAGTGTTTCTAACATACATGAAATATACAGGGTGTTCGAGACAGTTTGTTTGACTCCTTATCAATATGCGTTCACGGAAGGTGTTGCTTGCGTTCTCACATTTTTCTTCTCTTTGGTTTCAGATACAGGTGTGAAGCGCCACAGAACTGCAATGGACCAATGGAAGCCGCCAGAATATTGGGAAAGAGTTATGTGCATCATGATGATTCGCGCCGAACACAAAAATTCTGCAACCACGACAGCTGCTCAGTGCTTCTTAAACACTGTGAAAGCGATACGAAGTGAAATGCAGAAGTGCAACGGGAATTACGAAACCGTTGCTGCGAGAAAAGCGCACAGAAGACGGTCTGATTGCTCCCGCACACAGGAATTCATGCTACAATTGCAGGAGAACGTGAAGGAGGATCTAGGTAAAGGAATCCAGGCTCTAGCGCGAACAATGGGCGTTGCCCCGTCAACCATGCAGGTGGTTTTGAACAAGGATCTTGAGAGCAAGATTCTGCTCCTTGCCATACTGCCGGGAAGACCCTGAAGTGGTTGTTTGACAATTTTTACGACTTCACCATTCCCGATATCTGGCCCCCAAACTCCCTTGATAGCAATCCTATGGATTATTATGTGTGGGGTGGTAGAGCAACTAACCAACCGCACTGCCTGCGCCACGAAGACCCAGCCGATCGAACGGATTCAGAAGGCATTTGCAGCTCTCCCTCGGGATACCGTGAAGGTTGCCTGCTCCAGATTTCGCCTTGAGGCTGTTGTGAACGCGAACGGTGTTTTTTCGAGTGATTTTGCTTTGTCTGATTCTCTTTATTCTGTACACTTTCCATGAGGTCAATACAATTTGAAGAAGCTATTCCCTGTTTATTACTTCCACCCACAAGTGCCAAGTTTATCCCGAAAACCCTAGTGCAACATAGGCAGACTGGTTGAAACGCCGTCTTGATTGAAACAGTAGCGAAGAATTATGAAGAAAGGGGGCTACCAACTCTATCTTCCTAGCGCAACAGCATCAGTCAACTGTCTCCAGTGTGTACGAGTTTCATGGGAGTCGCAATCATCCTTCTCAGTTTGTCTTGAAAAATCTGTTTTCGAAGGTCTAGTAGTTAATTATTCAAATCAAGAGGTATTATACTCTTTCCTTTCCCCTCGCACTGTTCCTTTAAACTTCAACCCCTTGATAGATGTCTTTGGTCCTTTCAAAAAATCTTTAAACACTGAGAGCGATGCGTGTATTAGAAGTAATCCAGGTAAATTCATGTCAATTTATAATATTCCAACATTAGTGAAAAGTGCTCTATCTCCTGCAGCAGGTGCAATCAATATTACTTGTGGATTTTCTGTCGAAAAACTATGCATACAATAGCAATTTGTTTCCGGAACACGAATTATTTATCACCGTTTGTCGTTCATCAGACTTTAATGACTCTACTACGCAAGAAAGAAACATTGTTGACGCGAAAAACAAATGTAGGCTCAGCAAAAGTTTTCGCGTAATTGCATAACATGTTGTGTTGAGTGCTATATTTTATAATTGTCACAACCACATCTTCTAAATGGCAATGAAAACTGCTTTGATCTGCTTCGAAATTTGTGGAAAACCTATAGATTTCACATTATATGATAGCCAATGACATTTTATAAAAGGTAAAGTAAAACGTAGAATAATATATTTCATTTGTTTCAATCAAACTCTCGTGTTTCAACCTACCCGTGAACGAGTTGCTTGCAATACTCGTAGACCAGAAGAAAATCATGTGTTAGTCCGTAATGTGAACCAATAAAAGAATAAGACTGTATATAATAGGAGTACATATATTCTATATAAGACTGTATATAATTCTAACTTTAATTTGGTTCATTTTTTTAAAAAAAAAATTAAGATATAAGTTATGTGGGTAAATGTGGAAAGTGTTTCAACCAGCTCCGGTCTCTTCTATACATTCTGGGTACATTTGACACATATTTGGGGTACCATCAACAACTGTTTTTTTAAAACTTTCGTTGTGACATGTTGTTGAGTTTTTTTTTTATTTGTGTGTAATCATTTAATTGACATATTTCTATCTTGCTAGTTGGATACAGTGCAGTGTGGAACCACACAGCAAGCAGAATTTCCCATAATTGCAATCAAAACAGTTCATACGCATCAAAGACAATTAATTACCAGTTTAATCAGTACATTAATGCAAGTAGTTCATTAATTTATATATATATATATATATATATATATATATAAATGCAGCAGTTACTGTAAGTACCAAAAACATAATTATTTGTATCATAGCAATGTATGTTGTATAAAGACTTGTTTACAACGAAGCAATAATGCATGTAGTCATTGTAGTGTGAATCATATTTTATATCCGTAATAAATTCATAGTATAAAAATAACAAGGCCAAATCTTAGAATCGGCTTTAATAATACATTTCACAAGGTGTTGTAGCAATACCTTAAATCACGTACACATGTATATCAAAAATACTACATTAACACTTGAAGGACTATACCCCTGATAAAATTTAAAATCTTGTATTTCTAAGTTTAATTGCCTGATGGCCAATATATGGCGTCACATTTACTCATTTGTTGTATGCCCATTGCTCAAACATTTATAACTAATTATTTTTAATTGTCCCAAAAAATTAAGATATACCTAGAAGGACCAAAGGGGTCAATTTGACCCTTAGCGTTTTAAAGTTCTACGAATAAATAGTTGAAATATTTTCTTTCGCTGCCATTCAATTACTTTCCTCTTCTTGGATTCCGGGTGTTTTGAAGGACGTGGTACATCCCTTTCCAATCCTGCGAGTTGCTGACACCAAATATTAAGAAGCAGCTATCGACTAATCCAGTGAAGTGCAACTGGCTGCTATAGATTTTACACTGAGGCTTCTATCCACCTGGCCACTATCCGAATGGGTTGTCTTTACTTATGCACATACCTCTTCTAAACACTTAGTGTTGGCTATATTTGTTTGTATCATCATGTCACAGACTCCTCTGGGATACCGACTATTTGTACGACCTCTTCCATTTCGGCTGCTTCGTCAGCTACGCGAAAGGACTGCTCAAAACGTTCTAATGATACTGAATCAACCATTTACGACTATCACATTGATCATTACTCTAATGCTCCGATGGCCAAACGTCACCATATACTCAGTTAATCTTCGCACTCATCATCAGACTAACAGATGGACGACGACTCTCTGGCACGAACGACGAAGCCTCAAATTCATTATTTTCTACTTACTATGATCCCAAGTATAAAGAATTGAAAATTCTATATCTCCGACTCATCAAATATGTCCTACGCACTAAAATCACAAATTATCAACACTTAGAAAGGCATTATAATTAAGACAACAGAAACAGATTTCGCCAAATATCTTCTTAATACCTATTCCTTCGAGATATTCGGCAAGCAAGCAAATATAATTAATCAGGCACCTGTCTCATCCAAACAATCTTCTCCACCTCGCAGACAATAGGCACTTTCTATCGTTATATGAGGTGTCGGTCCATCTTACACTGATGATGAAAACGCCGAAGAACTCCGCCTTCATGACATTTCTATCCTTAAATGCATCCATATCAAAAATGCTTAAGGAAACACCTACATGGTTCGGGCTTTAACCCAACCAAAAGACATCATGGACTCTCTCCTTTTTGATGGAGCATTTATTTATCGCACGACACATCGCGTTGAGCCATCTAAGTCGCCTTCTCCGCTGCCCATGCGTTGTGAAAAATGTCAAGTATACAATGGCCATCCAACTAATTCTTGACACAATCTACAGGGCCACATAACATCCATCAATGTCCTAACCTTGAAGGACCTCCACATTGTTCTACCTGTTATGCGGCAGATCACCCCACTACTGCTATAAATGCAAAGCTTGACCCTCCGCTGACCCGCTCATACCAGAATACATCCACATGCTATCCAAACTCTTCCGACACCTATTGATCCTTTTCAATCTATTACTATTACGCAGTTCTTATCCTTTATCACTGTTATCTTACAATATATCCACCCTCTTCTTCGCCACCATATACTGCACGAAGTCCAACAGGCTGCTAAGGATATTCTGCACATTAATTTCACCGATACATACTCTGGTCAAACCGTCTACTTTCCTCCTACATGCTACAGACATAAATCTAATCATCCTTTGCATCTCGCTTTTCTCGTACCGTATCACGGCTCTTCATTTTCTGTTTCTGAACATTCGATCTCCCACACAAAATAAAATTATATTTGAACAACTTCTGTTACAAGAAGCTATTCATTATTTTATGTTAAATGAGACATCTTTTCCCTTCTCTTCCCATATCCTCCACTGCACCGACATCTTGCAGTCACATTACAGCTTTCTTCACTTGCCCTTTAGCCCAATTCCAATTATGTCCTCCCTCAAGATTCTGCCCTTACATCGCCTATTACCGTCGAAAATATTCACCGCGGTCTTCCAGGAAACCGAAACTCTTCACCAGGTTCCGATTTCGTCTTACCGCCACCTTAAGGAAGCATCTTATATCATCCTTTCCTTATTGGCTGCCATCTGCACGTTTATATCGCATACTGCATCCTTCTCGTCCCATTGGAAAACCTCTACCACATTAATGTTCTTGAAACCTAAAAAATCATCCTAAACAGTTTCTTCCTACCGTCCCATCTACCTTACTCTTGTCTTCAGTAAATTACTTGAATGCATCCTCATCTCCATCTTCATCTCTCCAAAAGTAATCACATATCCCTTCACGAAGCAGGCTTCCGATCACAATTCAGCATCAATGACCAACTCCTTCGTCTAACTACTTAAATAACAAACCAATTCCTCTCAACCTTCTTGTCTAGTTCCTTTTGATTTACAAAAAGCATTTGACAAAGTTTGGCATCTTGATCTGATCTACAAACTTTTCCTTTGACCCTCCTCTGCTATATTTTTCATTTCTGCCGCCTCAGCTATGTTTCCATCAACAACCGCTTCTCACATCCTATTTTTCTTCACTCCGGCGTTCCCCAAGGTTCATCACTCTCTCCTTTATGTTACTGACTTTCCCATCTTGCTCCCAACGTCATCCTCTATCAACGGTTGACACGTTGTTCCTTGCAGTCGCCCTTATCATTCAACAGATTAACAATATCTTACAAACAGGCACTAATGTTTTACTTTCTTGGTGCAGACACTGGTACCTTAAGCTCAACGCCGACAAACACAGACTATCATTTTCCTCCCGCCTAGCAAACGATCTAAAGTGCACTGGAATCCGGCTAATTTCCATGTCCATATCGATCATCTTCCATTACAACCACAGAATAGAGACTTACCTTTGCATTACTCCTAACCGACGCCTTAGATGGTCTCATCTAATAATCATATGTTAGAAGGCTTACAACCGATTAAACCTTCTGCGTCGTTTGACTGGTACCATCGGGGGAATCAAGAGTCCACAGTCTCCTCATTACATATAAACTATTCTTATATCTCGTTTTCACTTATAGCTTTCTTGCCCGGATTCCGGCCGCCCCATCATTCTATACTAGCTTACAAATCCCGGAATGACATGTTTTCAGACTTACTTTCCGCATTCACTTACCCAGTTATACCCGAGATCTATACAATCAAATACCCTTTCCGCACATCAACTAACACTTCCAAACGTTACGTCTTCGCTATTCTCTTACGATCTCATTCCCAACACGCTCTGAATTTTGATAACATCCGTGAGTGCGCTCTTATCAAATTCCACACTACACTCCGTCACACTCGCCTATCACTTCTTTTTCACAGCTTCGATTTCATTCTCATCAATGACTTTATCACCATTATACATCATTCCATGATTTGCACAGTAGTAGCACTGTTGTACTAAGGCTTCCGCTTGTCATAATCAGATTCGGAGCTCCCCAGAATTAGAAGGTAACATGCATTTGCTCCGATAACTTAACCCGCTGATGTGATCTCTAACGCACCTCACCATCATTCCTTCCCTCTGACCTTACTAATGATTCTGGTTAATTTCCATAATGTCCGCATATCTGCCATGTAATTATCTCCTCACTATCTTGGGTGAACAAATCCTTCCTGAGTTATAATTGTGTTTAGTAAACTATAAGGTTTAACACAGTTTAATAAAATTATCACCGTTCTGCAATCCTAGCCGTTTCCCTTAACCCGCTTCCCGATATAAAGGGCGGTACCCCTTGGACGAGGCTAGATACATGATACTTGTAATTTTACCACCAGGACTACGCTACATAGTGTATCGAAATCCGACTTTACTACGCCACCATGTTGAACACACAACAGTTCCTGTCCGTTTCACTTTTACTTACCATCGTATTTGACAAGTTAACTTGAATACCACATCTTAAGAATTGTGTCACCCAGGCTCAAAATAGTCTTAATTTGCTTAAACGACTAGTTGATACAAGCTGGGACTTTAAATTCACTACAGTGCTATACATGTACAAAGTCTGCATGAGAAGTACGTGAACTTATAGCCAAACAGCTTGGGGTCTCTCCATCTATTATAATAAAAAATAGTATCACGGAGACACATGCCTCAATATTAGTGTGACAAATCAGGTTACCCAGTCCAACTAGTGAAGACAAGATGCCTCTTTCAACTGATTCCAAAACGTTTGACGTGTCTCGTATTTCACTAAAAAGGCAAGTGTTCGCACAGGAAATTTGAGCAACATACAACTTTTTCGAAGGACGTAGAGAACCAGCTACAAAAATATCTTGTTGAATTTGACAACATTAGTTAACTATTGAAGAATGAGAAGGCTCTTGTACAGATTTGCTATACGGAATAAATATAACCACTAGTAGTGGTATGACACCATAGTGGTAAGAATAAATCTGTATGTGGCTTTGTAGTCGAATTTTGGACATTTGGAATAGGAAATTGAAGATAAAGGGTCATTGTCTAACTTCTGTTTAAATTAGACAGCTAAACATTGTATATAACAGAAGACAATAGGACATGAATACAAGAAATTGGCAAAATTGGTAAATGTATGTGATGTGTTCTTGAATGAGTATCTTTTGAAGTTGAATTTCCGAGTTACGTGAGACGACACTCTGTTACAATTCGAAAAAAGTCACAATGGAGCGAAGAAAACCTTTGTATGAATGTGATCTCGAAAAACAGCCTTACTGAATATGAATAAGAGCAGGGGGAGTAATGTGGACGTCAGCAACGAGGCTATAAGTGCCCGTCAAAATTAACGTTGCTCAGGACCGCAAGAGTAAAAGAATTAAAGACTAAAACGAATACAGGTCAACTGAAGGAAAACGCTGCTAAAAACAAAAAAGCTAAAATAATAAATAACGATAACAATATATATATATATATATATATATATATATATATATATATATATATATTAGGGTGGTCCTTAAAAAATAATTTATGAAATGTTAAACTCTTACCTCATCATTTTATTCTCTGTGATGAAAACCGTCTACACGCAAAATTTAGGAAAGGTTGGAAAATTTTAAACCGTGCCGCACAGACCTTGAAATTTATCATTATTGTCCAATATTACGCATCGGTGAAATCAGACGAATTGCGCTGCCTACAATAAAATGGAAAATATTCTTACTGTGGTATTTATTTGAAGCTATAAGAAAATGCAATATTGTATAATGTGTAATGACTGCATTGTTCAATGTTCATTATTGACCCACCTTGTCCCGTCGAGGTTTCTTCGCGTCCGGAAACTTGTGCCGGTGTTCTTCCACAACTTGCAGCACGTATTGTTTTTGCTCTTTACCCTTTGGAAGTATGTAGTTGAACTCCTGCATCAACGCAACTCCCCGTTCCGCGAAGTCGTTCACAACTTTATCTTTTGTACAAACTCCCTACCAGCAGCATAGCATAGCATTATAGAGAGACCAGTACTTCACTTAAGTACCACATGTGACGGGAGAAGGCTGTGACCGCTGCTTTAGAAATATGCTTGTCCTCATATGAAATAAGTTGCTTAAAAGCGAGAGATCATTGGAAGGAGCAGCTACAGCAAGAGGGGCCTGGAACCATGCGCGAATGTACACTGTGACGGAAAACAAAGCGAATCTCTGCATAGCCGTGCGCTCTCTCTTATTCATAGAGAATTGAGAGCGATGACTCTCGCCATCCACCTTGCCTGGTGGAGTGCTCCCGGCTTATAGAACCGTATCCCTCTATGAGGAGTACCTCCCAGGTATATTATTGCCAGTTCAAAAATCTCCCGGTAGTCGTTACGAGGTTGGGTGTTGATGAGCTGATTCTGGCAAAAATCAATTATGAGTTCTTTCTCATTAACTTCTTCCTCGATCGGTAGATAATCTTAATAATTTATATTCTTCCACGCCTGCTGGAAATGTTGGAAGATTGCGATGTTGGGGCCTGATGAGTAGTTATGATATTTGGTGAAGATCGCACTTGCGATAATCTCCATGATGTGGTGTCTGCATGCTAGATGGAGTAACTCCCTTCCTAACTTATTTTCTATCAGAGTGCAAGCTCCGCTCTTTTTTCCAGTATTTCTGACGGTTGTATCCAAGCACAATCCTCGCGCTTTGTCAATTAAATTCCACTCTTTCAAGCATCCCATCACTGCATTTGCCATAGCTAAGCCAAAACCTGTACCGGAAGGAATACTAGGAGCACCGAGTAACTTGTTTACTTCTCCCCCAGACACAAGCACTGCAATGCGGTAAATTTTATCGTTGCCAGTTACAGCTGGTAAGATCTTTCCATCAAAATGTACAATGAGGGGGATATCCTGGGAGAAAGATTCTTCCATAACGTCAGCTGTTGTATTTCGATTTTGCATCCTCTTCCTGCGTATTGTGCTTCGATTAAGTGCCAGTTCGTCGACGTCTTGGCCAAGGCTGGAAGCAGCAGCAGACAGAATATGGACAACATTGCGATCACTCACTTTCGTACGGTCCAAGGCAGCTGCCGAAGCCGGTGTAACAATGGATTTCGTTCCTCGTTTCTTTCTTTTCGGTTCAAAAAGCGCTGTTCCTTTCTCCTCATCGTCGTCTTCAGTACTGCTACTGGATGAATCTGATTCAGCTAAGGCGTTCAGCCCCTTACTACTTTCTTCCTCTTTCTGTTTCCTTTATCTGAATCGTTGATACTTTTCTTCTCTTTCTTTATTTCGGTCTTCCTGGTCAGCCAACTTCTTGTCAATTCCCGCCATGTATCCTCTCTTTCCTTCCTCTCTCTGGGCCAACAGAAACTCTCTATCCTCTTCAATTCTAATCATTTGTAAGGCATTTGCATAAATCCGCTTTAAAATCTGTTTCCATTTTTACCTGCGATGCCGATCGTCGGGATTTGCTTTTCTGAAGAGTTCGTCACTTCTCATACTCCTTCTGTACCTTCGGGATTTTCTTATATATGCCATGGTGGGTATTCGAGCCATCTCCCAGAATTTCAGCACCTCGTTGACCACATATAGTAAGCGTAGGCGTCTCTCAGTATATGGCCGTCTTTTCGAATTAGAAAAAACAAACGTCGAAGGACGTCGCCTTTGGAAGGAAATTTCCTACCACCAATCGAGCTAATTGGTTTTGCGATTAGCCAAACCTCCGTATTTGTTCGCGTACGCCGCGTGCTTGTGCTTGGTCCTGCTGTTGGCTCCTTGGTGGTCATTTCAATATTGTATAAAAGATCACTAACTCAGCGGCCCAATTATATGTAATGTAAACTTTTATTTTACACCATTAAACCTTTTACCACTACGACAAAAGTATAAGGAAACTCTTCTAATACTAAAACAAGAACAACCACTTTGCTGCCATGAGTATTACCGGTAATAGTCATTTCGGAATCACTAATATACAGTGAGTTTCACCGGTGATACTCATAAGCAACATTAGGGTATACACCCTTTTTATGTTCGGCATGCAATCACAGTTTTAGTCGTATCAAGGTTGGTACCTGAACAATCTATACTACATGCAACGTGGCTATCTACGTGGTTATCAACGTGAAACATCTATCGTCAGTTTTTTTCGAAATTTCGGGATTCGCTTACCTATTATTTCCTTTGTTTTATTCTCTGCTTCTGAGCTAATGCTAACATTTTAGCGCGAATAAATGGAGGGAACAACTGTTTTAAGCAGTTTTCTGTTAATTAGGTTATAAATAACACGATTCTACAAAAGTGTCCAGTGTTCACATACCCATCTAAACCTCAGAAGGATTTCCTAATTTCAGGGTCGATGCGGCACGGTTTAAAATTGTGTAAAGATGTTAAAATTTTGTTTACTTACGTTTTCCATAAGAGATATATAACGATATATAATATATAACGATCTATATATATATATAACGATAACAATATATATAGAAAAAACAATAAAAGCTCAGAATATATACAAATTAGCAGCAATAAAACAGTAACAACAAACTAAAAATGGTTAGAGAGCGTCAGTAACCCCAGACGGAAAAATAAATTGAAGTAACTGGTCAACAATTGTCCTAGTATCCCCCAAGACACGGGTAAGTAGAGAAGGTTGTTCATAACGCTCTCCGAGATCTGACATTCAGGACATTCAAACAGAATGTTTTGAATACTCAGGGGGACAATACACTCTTCACAGTACAGACCGTTCACTTGATGTAACAAATAGCTATGCCTGAGATGAGTGTCCGATACGCACACGCGGCAGGAGCACTTCATCGCTACGACGGGAACAAGACGACGTACGCCACACTCCTAGTACCGGCTTAATTGCATGTAATTTATTCTCAACGGCCTGGCCCCAATCTGCTTTCCAGTGCGAGCGCATGAAAGTGAAAATGCTTCTGAAGATCGAAGCAAGGAAGGCTATGCTCCAGTGTAACAAAAGCCAAGGAGGCGTTCTTGGCAGCTGCGTCAACACGTTCGTTTCCCCAGATGCCGGCATGACCCGGCACCCAGAAGACCACGACGACACAACCCCATTGCCGCAATTGCTGGCATCCCGCAAGAATGTCCAGCACGATAGGGTGCGTACAGAACACATTCTGTAGACTCAGAGCCACGCTGTGACAATCGGTGCAAACAAGCACACGACGTAAAGAAACCGTGAGAGTATGTTCCAAGGCAAGCTTAAGTGCAAGTAATTCAGCAGCAAACACGAAACGCAGGCGATGCAAATGAAATTCTCAGCTTCCCTCGTCCGTCACAAAGGCGCAGCCTACAGAATCCGCATCCTTAGAACCATCCGTAAAGAACACATTAAAATCGGGGTACTGATCTAACAGTGCGGCAAACTCCTGCTGGTACACCTGAGAATTATTAGCCACTTTCGAATGTGCAGATAAACGTAAATCATGACGCGGTATACAAAATAACCGTGGTGAAACAGCACAAAAGCGAACCAACGAAAGATGGGGCCTTACGAAATCGCCAGCGAGGAAACTCTCACATGCCCGGACGTACCATGGGCGTGTCGACCGAGGACATGGAGCATAGCGCTAGTAAATCCGACCACCACGGAGACATGGTCTACACGGGTGGTCTGCAGTACAGCGCACATTCGCAGAATAATTAACAACAAGGCTTCAACATACAGGCTTGCAATGGGACAAGTACGGTAGACGCCATTAGCAACCGAATACCCAATTTGTAACAAGTTGTCGCAACAAAAAATCACGAGCAGATCGATAGGCAATACAAAGAGTCTAACTTGGACCGAATTAGACTACGGTACAAGCGGAGCAGAACAATACGATCAGAACCCCATGTGCGGAGGGCAAGAAGACGAAGGAGATTTACATCTCGAAGACACGGGTACTTAAGATTCCGAGTATGTGGTGCCGACAATAGGCGACGGTCAAAGACCAGACCCAAGAAACGGACAGTATCAATGAAGGACAAACGGTTGCCATCAAGATACAAGTCCGGGTGAACATGGCAAGTACGCTGCCGGCAGAAGTGAACATAATGAGATTTTACACTTGAAAAGCGAAATCCCGTCTCATTCGCCAGCGAACAAGACGATTGAGAGTCAGTTGAAGCTAGTAATGCCGCGAAGGTAGTGGGAGCGACAGAAAATTACAAGGTCGTCAAGATAAAGAAAACCAAACACAGGAACCTGGATCTGCGAACGAACACAGTTGGCAGCGACAGAAACAACGTGACACTAAGGATACTGCCTTGTGGAAAACCATTTTCTTCCACAAAGCGCTCTGCGAGACTAGACTCTAAAGTGTCGCTCGTGAAGAAAAATGCTGATAAATTGTGCCATGAGCACGAACACCACAATCATATAATTGTTTTAGGAATTCCGTAACGCTACGTGGTGTCATACGCCTTCTCTAGATCGAAAAAGATAGCTACAAGATGTTCGCCGTTGAGAAAGGCGTCTTGAAGTTGGCCCTCAAGATAAGCGAGTTTGTCTGTAGTGGATTGGAAACGAAGAAAACAGTTTTAGAGTTGCTCACAAGTGAACTTGATTCCAAATACCAGACCAGTCGGTTGTTGACCATGCGCTCAAACAGCTTACAGACGCAGCTCTTGAGAGCAATGGGTCTCTAGCTCGTGGGGCTAGTTGCGACTTTACCGGACTTTAAGATAGAAAGAACGAGAGCTTCACGCCAAGCCCTTGGAAAAAATACTCTTCTACCCAGATGCGATCATACAGTTGCAATAAAGCAAGCTGGGTACTGCGGGAGAGGTTGCGCAACATTTCGTAAGATATACGATCAAGCTCTGGAGCAGTATTGGACGATTCAGGAAGAGCAGAATCAAATTCAACAAGGCTGAAAGGTGCATTGTAATCTTCACTGTTTACGCTACGGAAGTGTAACGGGTTCCGCTCTAACCGGGCCCTAATGGGGACGAACGCTGGAGGATAATGTCCAGACTCAGAGATAGACGCAAAAATACTGCCAACAACATACATATGAATTACACATTGAAAAAATAGTTAATGAATCTTATAAGGCACTTGGTTTTGTGCTACGAAATTCTAAAGTTTTAAATAATATTCAAACTGCATTCAAGCTATTTAATAGCTATGTAAGAAGCAGATTAGAGTACGCAAGCGTGGTATGGAATCCTTTTTATCATTGTTATATTAAGAAAATTGAAAGAATACAAATTAAATTTTTACGACACATGTATTACAAGAAATATAGAAGAGCTTCATATGAGGAAAATATTTCTTATAATAATTTAGTTAATGAATTTACTTGTGACACATTAGAATTAAGGAAAGAAATAACAGATCATTTATGTTTGTATAAAATTGTAAATGGCCTTCCGGAATGTGATGAGTGTTTACAACTATTGAACTTCAATGTTAAAGTGAAGGCGTTGCGTAATCGGCAACCATTCATTTGTAAGAAATCTAATTCAGTGTCTCATCAAAACTCACTACTTATAAGACTCTCCAGGAAACATAATAATACCATTCAAGGAAAAAATGAAATCGATTTTGCAATGACAATGCGAGTATTTATGGCGAATTTAAGGGATAATTCAAGTACTTGAAATAATAGTACTTGTAATTATGAATAACGCCTAGTATTACTAAATTTAGAAATTATCTTGAAATATTTATATTGCCTTGAAGATATTATTGTTGTGTATTTTCATGTATATATGTTTCTGCTTTGCTTCGATTTATTGTGTTTTCTTATTCCTTAAGTATTTTTTTCTTATTTTTGTTATTGGTATATTGTTCTTCACAGTATGCTGTGGCTTTAATGTTGTGCAATGGTTAAGAATTATCATGTAATTGCAAATATTTAGATTATATTAATTATTTGTACCATGTAATTTCGAACATGTGTATTATATTGAATATTTGTATTTGGTCTAGGAATTAATTCGTGCGGTTTTTAATAAAAATTGAAGCTTTATTTCAAAAACAAAGTAAATGAATACGTTAACAAAAATATTGTCCATCGCTAGCCACTACTTTCTCCCATCTTTCAGGCAATTTACGGATTCCGTGTCGAAAGAATTCCTCATCTTTTGACGCAATCTAATCAAAGATCCATTTTTCGATATTTTCTGAAGAAGTGAACCGCTGTCCAATCAAATCGTTATTCATGCAATCGATCAAGTAGTAGTCAGACGGAGCAGTGTCTGGTGAATATGGCGGGTGGAGTAACACTTTCCATCCGACATTTTCGAAATAGGTTTTGACCGGTTTTGCGACATGTGGTCGAGCGTTATCATCTTGATAAATAAGTTTATTATGCCTGTTATTCCTTTCTGGTCGTTTTCAGGCCAGAGCTTGCTTCAAACGCATTAATTGTTGTCGATAGCGGTGTCCATTAATAGTTTCACCAAGTTTCAGAAGTTCATAGTACACCACACGTTTCAAATCCCACCATATATACAGCATAACTTTTACACAATGAATATCTCGTTTTGGTTGTGATGGACCTGGTTCACCTTGCTTCACCCAGGCTTTTTTTCGTTTAGGATTCTCGTAATGAATCCACTTCTCATCACCAGTTACAATTCGATGCAAAAATCCCTTCCTTTTCTGTCTTTGAAGCAGCAATTCGCAAACGGTTTTTCTTCTTTCAACGTCTTTCTTTTCAATTCATGTGAAACCCAATAAGACATCTTTTGAATCATTCCTATGGCTTTGAGACGTTTGGAAACTGTTGTTTGCTCAACTCCAAATGCTTCTGCAAGTTCGTCCTGCGTTTGACACGAATCCTGATCAAGCAATGCTCTCAATTCTTCATCTTCAAATTCTTTTGGCTGTCCAAATTGCTTTTGGTCTTCCAAGCTGAAATCACCACCTTTAAACCGTGCAAACCACTTCTGACACGTTCGCTCAGCTAGAGCATGGTCACCAAACACTTCCACTAAAATATGATGACTTGCGGTAGCACTTTTCTTCATGTTAAAGCAATGAAGAATAACTCCCCGCAAAAACACTTTATCAGGCACAAAATGCGCCATTTTCAGTTGAAGAAAAAATGTTGTTGTTTCCGCTTCAAGCAACTGACATATACTAAACAAGATGCTCAATGACAGTAGTTTTCAACGCATGTTTGGATCAACGAAACTATGGGACAATAAACTAGTTACGCCATCTTTTGTAAAACCGCACGAATTAATTCCTAGACCAAATACAATCTGATAGCTTATGTATGTTGTGATGTATGTTCGTAAACCTACATATTACTAATTACATAGTTATAATGCCTATTGTAATTGGAGCTCAAGCTCTGTTATAGGTGGTAGATAATAAAATAAAATAAAACTTAGATAATAAAATAAAATAAAAAATAAAACTATCTCCGAAGGGTAAGTAAGTAAGATACCATTCACAGACAAAGCAGGAACATCAAGAGTAGGAGTATTTCCAGTAAGAGAGCGGACCCGACGCCACACAGTGGACATCGCCGTGCGACTATTGATTGACGAAATCTAACTCTTCCAGCTTTGCGCTTACAAAGCTTAATAGGAGGTCTAGCTCGAGCACGTAGAATGCAGACACGCTGCAGAGTTTCGTCAGTGGGACGACGATTAAAAGTGGTAAGAGCGCGCCGACGAGCCAGGATAGCGTCACGTATGTCCGCAGACCACCATGAAACACGCCGGCGGGAAGCGTCGCCACCACATTCTGGGATGGAACCATGAGCAGCATCAAGAACAGTTTGCTCAAAAGCCTCAGCCAGAACAAGCTACAGGGAGATCATCACGACAATGAAACTGACTGAGCTCACGAAAGTTACGCCAGCCAGCGCTTCAGATTGAAGTGACGGATAGGCAATGGAGGAGCAACAGGGAGACCATCAAGAAACAAGGGAAAATGATGACTGTCACAAAGATCAGGATGTACTCTCCATGTCAATGAGGTCAGGAGACCAGCACTGCACATTGATAGGTCGATACAGGAATATGTGCTATAAGCAGTGGAGAAATGAGTAGGAGTGCCATCTTTTAGGATGACCAACCAACTTTCCTCAAGAAAGGCCATTACCTGACGGCAACGATCGTCACTACGGACAGAGCCCCACAAACGATGATAGGCATTAAGGTCTCGTATAACTGAGTTTTTTTCTCAGTATTTCCAACACATCTACAGCAGTTAGGATAAGTCTCACAGGGTCATCAAGAATCCTACTGATCAGAATAATTTATGTGACCGTAGAGAAAGGAAACGAAAAGCTGTCTCTTCCAAATCATCAAGAAAGAAGATATCTAAATGAAGGTGGACTTATGCAACATTTGTTGTGCGTGCAGAAAAGCATGTATCGAGGAAGAAAACTGGGTCCAATGTACCACATGTTCTTTTATGTTTCATGTAAGCTGTGTTACTGACGGTGAAGATGGAAATTAATTCGTGTTGGGGAAGACAGTTGTGTTTTAACAATGGAAAAGTATGAAGTGAAAATATTTATTTTCGGAGGGTTATCTACTGGCATGCTAGGAGAGAAAATGTGTTTCCTGTCTTTTAAAAAAAAATGGATCCTCTTGCATGGACATGATGTTGAATTGAATGGTTAAATACAAAGAGAAAACAGATGATTAAGAAGCATTTTAGAAACCCTGGACTGTGAAGACATGTTGTGGTAGGAAGAAAACAAAGGAGGCTTCGTTTTCTTTAAAAAAAAAAAACATTATGTTTTGATCCAACATGCATTATATTTAAAGAAATATATGGGGTTTGTACGGGAAGGAAATGTGTGTGTCACAGAGAATGGGAGGCTTTGTAAAAAAAAAAAAAAATAGCATAGCGGCTGGATTCATGGTTTAGGAGAAGTCAACGTATATGTATTGTATAGTCGTAAAGATATTTTTGTTAAAAATCAGAAGGAGATCTGACATGGGAGTTTAGAAGGAATTAATGAAGTACTGTAACTTTGATTTAGGACGGGAACTAGCAAAGTGGGGGAAAACGAAAAATACGTGAGAAGAAAGTATATGATCAGAAGGGTAGAAATGTTTTGTTTTCTATTTAGAAATCCTCCCCCTGCTAACAAGCTTTGAAACATATATACAAGTTAGAAAATGCAGAAGTACCATTTGAAGAAGTACGAACAATATGGAAAAGCAGTAGAGACCAATCGTTGAAGAAGTCCCATCGTTGAAGATATATTTGCAAAGGTAAGTAAAAATTGTAATAGCATTATATATTAGGAAAAAAGTTGAAAAATACTGTATTTCAGTACAATAATAATATTAATAATAAAGGCTTTCAGAAGTGCAATTTCTTCCAAGTTTGGACTGAACAAAAGTAATTGATTTAAATCAATATTAAAAAGTGTAATAATATTGACCTATGTATTTTGCAAATACTATTCTAATATTTTCTATTCGTTTTCTTCAACCATAATAATCCCAAGATCGAGTCAATATTAACCCGGGCACTGGACTGTTATTTTCTGCCCTGAATTAAATCTTACGTTTAAGCCTATAATTCCATGTAATATATATGTACGTATCTACCCCGAAGTTGTTTGTTAGAAACTTTATTGTAGTAATATTGCTTTTACTTTCGAGAAATATCCATAGGTCAAAAATGACGTCATCTGTGAGTTCTACAAAGCTTGTTTTCTAGGCTCATAGCTTACGTAAGAAAGTATTGAAACCAAAATTATTTCAATTCTGAAAACAGCAAGCTATGTTTTTTTTGTTTTTTCTTACATACTTTCTGTTTGTACTAAGTAGTTTGCTTAATTTTACTATGAGGCTATGCGAAATTGTGTAGTAAATATTTTCGAATCGAAATTGATACCATTTGACAAAATGATGGCTCAATTTGTTTGGCCGGAAGTGTGTTCCTTGTTAACTTGAAAATAAATACATATCGAATTGATTGATTGATTGATTGGAAATCGGCGCTCCTCTTCATCTTAAGGTCATATAAGACAAGACCAAGTTTAGCATAAAGTGTCTTGTGTTTAACGTAAACGAATTCAATCTGTTTATTATTATTGTATGATATTAGTTTTTATTGGAGCGTGCTATCATGAAATGTACCTTGCATAAACAGGTTGGTTTTATTGTCATAGTAAGTGGTGTTGTTAGTTCTTATAGCGATGTAACGTGACTAGTATTAGTGGAAGCCGATTCATAGAAAAATTGTAGTGAATAATTAAGAACTCATGCTGCGATGTTTTTGTATTTTGTACTCTCTTCCCTTCTTTGCTTTCCTCTTTAGGGAGAGAAAAATTGGTTAGCTTTTTAACGCTATGCTTGAGCGGCTGGCTCGGAGATTGAGTAATGTATAGTAGGACACTTATCTTTCAGTCATTTGTGTGTTCTTCTCTGAAATCCAAAGAATTAAAGTTGAACAGTTGGTGAAGTAGACATTTATTGCTTGACTTTTGCCTCGGGCTTAAATGTGGTTATTTGTATGGAACTAGAGAAATCAATTTTCGTCTTTGCAAGCCACTGAAACACAATTTTGTCTAAAGTTACTATACTTTGAGTTTACTGAAGCTTTGGTGTTCCCTTTTTTTTATTGAAGTTATTTTACTGCCTATTTGGCGTATCTTGAAACTGACGCGTAATACTGTAACACTAACTTCGCCCAAAGGAAAGTACTTAATCTATGATATTAAAATTATTATTGAAAGAGGTTTATTATTAGTAAGAAGGTTCATAATCTGCGAAACCCCTAGCGAAAGGACTGTATATAGAAAAATCAAAATAAATACTGTTACAATGAGTTTTCTTTATACTCAAATAAATAGAAGACTTTTTGTTTGACAGATGAATATTATGATCTAAAGTGAAGTTAATCCAGCAATTAAATTTATGAAACACCTACAAACTCAAGTGTAGAGTTATATGAAAAGAAAAACGCATTATCTGACAACGTTCATATATAGTATTACAAACAAACAAATATTCCTTAATGAAGTCTAAGAGACCCCAGGTATGAAAACTTAGAGTACTGATACAAAATAAGAGAAATCTCGGAGACTGTTGTTTGTACAAGGCAAATATTACTTGATATACAAAAGCACATTACGATATTAGATGTCACAAAAGATGAAGATTTGATGCACATTTATTATATTACGAAGTACTTTAATTATTTCTGTTTAACAGACCGCACATATGCGTTCTATGGTTAAATGGGATACTGCATTGACATAACTTGAGAAAAGAAAACTTTTACCTATAGATGTTAGTTTATAAAATGATTTTAGTCGTAAAACTAAATAAACATATGGTTTTGATAATTTAGTATTGGGAGCAATAATTTTACACACCGTAGTATATGTATGTACTTCACACTTTAAGTGTTAGATTTGGAAATTCATATGGTGTCTTTTCATTTTTGCAGAAATAATCAAGAAAAGGATCATCGCACAAGAATAAAAGAAAAGTGAGTACCATGTTTCATTTATTTGTTTTTATATTGCTTAACAATACTTGTACGGAAATAGTACATACCTTTGTAGTATAAAACACACAGAAAAATCCGTGATCCGGATACTGGTATATTGTACTAATATATGGAATCCTCTTTCTTACTACGGAAATCAGTACGGAGGATACGTTATTCATATGTTGTATACGCACTGCCTTTAGATGTTACATCATACCGTTGCAGGATGTCTGACATTTAACAGTTTTCCGTATATCACATGCATATACTTATGTTACCTTTTGTTAGCTATATGCTATATATGTCATTTGTATGTGAGATCCTGACCGCCTACATTGTTTTATACGGAAAGTACGTATAGATGGAACACTTATATAGAAAGTATTATAAAACATGCGTTTTCAGTTATACGTCTGCAGTATGTTAAGTCAAAAAACTACAGGAATTACGAATGTAACCTACGTTTTTAAGTACGCCACCCACATTTTTTTTCTTAGTGCACCTCCTCACTTAACATGTTTTGAAAATGTGTCTGTCTTGTAAAGACTTTTGCACT
This sequence comes from Thermobia domestica, assembly GCF_964235325.1. Taxonomy (NCBI): domain Eukaryota; kingdom Metazoa; phylum Arthropoda; class Insecta; order Zygentoma; family Lepismatidae; genus Thermobia; species Thermobia domestica. The sequence goes on along the minus strand of NC_137460.1, from coordinate 241,129,886 downwards.
ACAGTTCTTTTAATATCGTTTAGTTAAAACATTTTTTATCGTAAAGTCCTATGATGTTCAAAGTGCAATAACAAAAGTGTATCGCTATAAACACCAGCTTGGTTTTTATTAACTAAATAATGGATTTGAGAAACAATTATTTTCTTTTACCTGCGAAAATAATCAATCTAACAATAATCATAAGTACTAGACCTAATTTTACTTGTTTTTGTCTTATTAAATTATAAAAATGATTTCATGTACCTTAACGTTACAACACTGTGCATTTGTTCATACAATTTGAAAGTTAGTTTAGTTGTGGTATCGCACTGTGCAGGTCTTAAACTGAATGTTATTCATTATTTCCCTTAAGAAACATTTCTAATGCTCACATTACTTACTATTTATTTTAATACTGTTTCACTATTTTGTATTCAATACATTGAAATAAAAGAAAGGATTTGAATCTATATATCATTAGAAGACCCATACAATAAATAAAATCATGTAGTCTCGACTTTGTTCAATGGGTAATATAGCAAATCACAACTCATTTTTAGAATTATAAGTTGAACATGCCTAAGAGTTATTTTTTCAATAACATAATGAATTTTAAAGGTTTACACATTTTTCAAGTAAAGGAGGAACTTACTATTTATTTTGAAAATGTTGGAATGGAAATCTGAGTAACCCATTTGCTATGGTGAAACTCTTGCATATTACCCTTAACATAATATCTAAGCTATGTTCACAAAGATTGAAATAAATGTTTCGTTAGGTAGCAGCAAGCATAGACATTAATGATTATGCATCCTATTAAAGATTAACTATTCACGTTGCACATGTGTATCGTTTCAGTAATCTTAGTGTAATGACAGGTCACATAAAAAGCACTTTCTCACGTTCAAAGACTCACCAGAAAAATGAAAGTGTCATAGTGGAAAACATAAATGTATCTAATATGTTAAGAAAGAAAAAAATGTAATTTATGGTCTATGGAACCGGGAGATTCAGCGCCGCGTTTACAAAAGCTCTTCACTGACTTCTATCCTTAGCCAACTGGATCCAATTTCTACTTTGTAGGCCTATTCCTATTTCTGCGAAATCTATCTTAATATTGACTTTTTATCTGCGCCTAGGTCTTCCTAATGGTTGTTTTCCGATTGGATTTTTTAAAGTTTAAAATTTGAAAGCGTTTTTACCGTCTTTATTGTGCGTATATGATCTATACAACCTAAACCTAATAGATGTAATGACCTTAAAAATGTTAGGTAAACAATAAAAATATGTAGTTTAAGCATTCCCCATTCCAGTTCCTCTTGGGCCCGAATATTCGTCTCAGGATCTTGTTCTCAAATACTTTGACTATGTTCTTCCCTCAGAGTAAGCGACCATGTTTTGCAAGCATACAGAACAACAGGCATGATTATTGTTTTATATATTTTAAGCCTCAAATTGTTCGACAGTATTCACGACGACAAGGGATTTTGAAACGAATAGTAACACGAATTCCCTGCTTGTAGTCGGCATTTAATTTATTCGTAAATATGCTTTTCGGTCTGTTAATATTGATCCTAGGTATTTGAGTTTCCACTTTGTGGAAAGTATTATTTGGTATTTTAAAGCATTTTATAATTATAGCATTACGATTTGACGAATTTTCATGTAATTGTTAGTAAATTCATGTCCCTGCAAGCGTTTAATAAGACGTCTACATTTCTTTCTATTGTTCTATTAAATTTACATTATCAGCTTACACCATAACCTGGTTGCTATCTTTGATTTTCCTTATAGCATATTCCAGGACAAACTTAAATAATAATGTCCACAACGCATTTCCTTGTTTCAGGCCATTTTTAACGTGAAAGCTCGTGAACAAGAATTTTTCCACACGGACTTTACTTTGGGATTGATTGAAACACATTTTAATTAATGTAATTAGTTTTCGGTATTTTAAATTTTGTAAAAATATTATAAAATGTTTCTTTTCTACCCGATTCGAAAGCGATTTTAGAAACCAAATTGACGTACCGCGGTATTGGATTGTCGCTTTCTTTTCAAGCATTTGGCGAATGGTAAATATTTCATCGATATTGTATGAAATTTGTAATTTAATAATATTAGTATTTTAAATGTAAAAAAGGAAAATATGTCTTTATTGACACAAACACAACAATACTTGCAAATCCTATTGGTAAACAAAAAAGCAACAGTTAATTTGTACCTCAAATACCGCGTATTACTCCGTGCTAGCTCGCTCTAACTAATATATATTCTTGAAACTTATTGTATAAGATTCCATATCTTTGCTCACCACACACATCTTAGCTGTATCGAAGTCACACCCGAACATTTTAGTCATAAAATGTAGTTGTATTCGCATTTAATATAGAATGTTTTATACCGTTATTAAAATTATTTATTTCTTGTTCATAATACTGACGGAAATACCCGAAGTCAGCCGAAGTTAAATATGACGAAATTTAAAAATGAAGTTAAATTATATACTTGTATTTTTATTTTATTATTCATGTGCTTTGAAGCTAATTATATATCCGTTTTTTACAGAATGAGATTTACTCCAGTAATAAGCAGACGAAGAAGGACAATAATCCAAATGAACACAGGCAGTCAAAACATAACATTAAGAACATTATTTAGAACAGTAATTATACCAACAGAGGGGATTCTGACACACCTGATCCATAATACAACCGAAAATGAAAGCAGTATTATGCATGTGATTAGTGGGATGCAAATAATTTATGAAATCCCAAAAAATAATCCTGAAGTGATTGTTGGTCTTCCTCATGTTGAGGAAGACGAATTTAGAAATCGGCCTCATGAAGAAGCTGAATAAGAAAATCCACAAGGTGAGGACAGTGCTGATGATGAGAAGGAGGGTATTTTCGATGTGTAGAGTCTTTTTCGTCTTGTAAATATTTTCATTATTATTATGTAATTTTTAGTTTTTTTAAATAAATACTTATATACATATTCTAGGTATTTCCATTTTTTAAATACTCGTTTATATCCCCTATATTTGATTCTTAACAGAGTTTAAAATTTTTCATCTAATTATGAAAACGAGTTTTCTCTCTTTTTTGGAAACAAAGGCAAAACTTGATGTTACCCATGGTTTGAAATTGAACGCGGAAAACGTTTCGCACCAGAGGTGAGCACTATCACTGACCTGTAGTGCGCCTATGTAAAAATACGTTTACTACTTTTGTATGTAATATAAAACTTGATACGTATGTGATTGTGATTTAGGAAAATTGGTTCTTTATTTTGTGTTATTATTCAGCGAGTCAGTATTGAAAATATGATACTAATACTAAAGACCTAAGGACAAATGAAGGAAGGAATACAACTATAAAATTAAGACGTTAAGCAGTGTTTTTCAATTAGAATAAAGTGTTACATCCAAGTTTAACTTCTTTCTCAGCATTGAGGTTATATGAGCTGGTAATCTATAGTTTAATGTGAAATCCCAAACCTTTGTATAAAATGTTCTACGCCTTCTCAATGGGATTTAAAGCTTGGACTTCCTGCAGCGAAGGTGAACACTCTACCAGCAACCTCCAGCACACTGAAATATAAATATTATTTTTACTTTAAAGGTTATACACAAAAAACTAAGATAATTATTCTACAACTGTTTTTTATCTTCAAGAAAATCGTCATAATACAAAACAAAACGAGTTCCATTCTTTTTTTCCGGGGTCAATGATGTAAAAGAAAACTCTTTCTTTCTTTAGGGGTGCTTCAAGAATGTTTTACGGAAAACAGGTTTTTTATGCAGGTAACTGTATCGGTTGTAATTCATTAGGAGGTGGAGGCTTTTCAGTTTTCCATTCATCCTTTTGTGACTGCCTTTTAAAACCTTGGTGAAAATCATCAAAGAAATTTAAAAATCCTTTTACTTTTGTTTTGCACGAAACTAAACGAAACTTAACGCGCGCGCGTGTATGTATGTATGTATGTGTGAGTGTGTGTGTGTCTGTGAAAAGAGAGAGAGAGAAAAATGAAAGTGGTTGGGTTAGTCAGGGGAAATCTGCCTTAAAGATACATTTTCTATTTCCCTTTCTTTTGTGTTTAACTCAACCTATTTACTAGAATAAATAAAAATCGTTTAGTCCACAATTAAAATAGGTAAATGATGATGCATAAATCGGTAAAATCAAATAGGGAAAGAAAGATTTCAAGTAAACCCACAACCAATACAAACTTATCTTGTCGGAGACATGCAATGAATCACACGCAACAAAAGTAAACAACTAACATCTCATCGCTTTTCTACATCCATTTGTTATAAGTAACTATACATTGTTACAAGTTTCAAGAGGTTACCATACCTTGGTTACTATCAGAATCAATAGAAACTAAAACGTCTGCAGTGTGTGTCAATTCATTATAGTTGTCTAACAAAAGGGTTGTGTTTGATTTTCATGTCCAAGGTAAGTGCAAACTGCACAATATAATCTCTTTAACGTTTAGGAAGATCTAATTTCGGGAGTACAAGACTTCTGATATGTTATAACTGTATGTCATGTATTCACTTACAAATATATCTGCGCTATATATGCAGACAACTAACACATTAAAATACTATTTTCTTATGCATTTGTAACAATTACAATAAAGATTAACATTGACGAAATTCAAAATAGTTTTTATTAAAGTTTAAAATTGACAGATATCTATTTCAACTGTAAAAAAGGACATGTTAGCGATTATTTCGTTTCTGGCGGTCATAACACCATTACAAGAATATTTTCCTGTTTTTTTCTAACTTACAAACAAGACCTATAAAATAAAATACCCTTTTTTATTCAAACATTTATCACACTTTAAGTAAAATACAAAATCGTATCAGACTGTCTGTGAATATAATATGCAATTCTTAAAACATTTTTAACTTGTCGGTTACATAATCTTCTAGGTGCCAAAGTCAAATATTCGTACTCATTATTATTATGTACGCAAAATGTATGTCTCTCCAACACGCTAATTCCCATCGTTCAAAGTCCTGCTAAGAGTTATCGCCAATGGTGTTGGTTACCTTGTACTTAATGTTATGAGTTCTAAAGTAAGGCAATTTAACCAAACTATACGTTCAAAGTGCTATCTCTTATTTAAAGCAATTGTTTCCATCTGCATATAAAACTAATCCTATAAACCAAGCACACCATTACTATCACAATCTGCGCTGTCAAATTATTTGTCCGTCTCTTGTCTTGCCTTAAAAGACTCGTTACCTACGCTGTTTAAATGTCAAAATTGTCCCTAGCGTACATTACGTGTTATTATTTATATTTTCTTTACTAGCATGTATGAAATTAAATAAACATCTAGTTTTGTATAAAGAGTTTCAAAAGTATAATTCTCCAATAACTGCTACAGTAAGTTTCTTTCCTCGTTCATAGACATTAAATAGCGCTGATCATAAAAATAAGTCAGTTCTGAAACGAAATGCTTTCCCTCATTCAAAGTGCTTTTCTAGTTTAAACATTGTGTGTGAAGTACTCCCGTTTCCGCCTACATTCTCGTTCCACCAACTAATAAATGCGTACTTTTATTCATCCAATATAATACATAAAAGAGCTATAGTGGGTACGCAATACAGCGTTCACCTCTAGTGCATGAGATCCTTCATTGAATCCCAGCTCGCGCCAGGTAAGCTTTGTGGTAAACAAACACGGTGTGTGTGGGTTTTCTCGGGGTTCTTCACTTGCACCTTCTGTTTCTTGCAAAAATTTGCAAAATATTATCTCTCTCTGACTTACGGTTTCCGAGATATGGCTCCTTAAATCTCCCGAAATTCGAACTTTTTTGGCCAATATCTGGCGAACGGTGCCCAATGGCCACCGCTTACTATTCAGTACCAAAATATTCACCATCCTCTTAGGTATTGATCTACAGCAATCTGATCTCCCTTGATTTATGGTTCCCGAGATATGGCTCCATAAATATCCGGAAATCGTTTTTTTGGGGGCAAATATGTCGGGAACAGCAAGAGTAACGTAAACAGTTTTACCACCTTTTCAGATAGCTTTGAATGCTCTATCGAATGGACGGTTCAAAATTCAAAAAAATTACAGATAACAGACAGAAGTAGGTAATTCAGTAACGAACTTTTTTCAGTTCGTTGAACTTCAGCAACGAAATTTTCCTTAGAGATACGGACCCGAACAATTCACTAAAACACAATAAAAATGGCAAAGAAATAATATTTCTTCGTGCTTTACTACAGAAAAAAAATGTTATTCCCTGAGCACAGTACTGCACCGAATCTTAAATGATACATATGAGAAATAATTCTTTCCTGTGGAGTAAATATTTTAAAATTATCACTGGTGGGATTTCAATGTTTGCAGTAAGTGCTACCCAAAGAGAGCCTGGCTTATTTGAGAGAATAAAAAGAAGCGATTCTGATACTTGTTGTTTCCGGTAACATATAATGCCGGTATTATGCATGTAGTTAATGGTCCAATTAGGATGCAGTGCAATACTTGTGCTAAGCGATTCTGATACTTGTTGTTTCCGGTAACATATAATGCCGGTATTATGCATGTAGTTAATGGTCCAATTAGGATGCAGTGCAATACTTGTGCTAAATGTATGGATCAATACTCAAATGTAATATTTACAGTTATCTAGTTCACTGGTTCCCAATCTTTTGTAACTGACCGTACCCTCTACTCAATGCCCACGACCTTATGACAGATCGATTGCATTTTTTAAATAATAATATAAATTATAGTCGTGCAAAACTATGTGTTTCAATAAAATAATTTCCGCGACATACTCTTTGGGAGTGAGCAACACATTAGTATGTTACGACACACCGATTGGGAACCACTGATCTAGCTTATGTCTTCGGAGTTGATTGCAAATGCAATATCCTGAATAAAGACTAGCTGCTGAGGAAGACGATCTAGTTCGGCAAGTCACGACCACGGTACGAATAAACCAAGAGGGTGATGTAACTATTAGATTTAATACTGTATATTCCGAAGAATTAGGATTTAATAATCGTATTGATTAACCACAGTTTTTTTCAATTTCTTTAACTTTTTTCTATTCTACATTTTTAATTTCCAGAAAGATTCTCTAGAAGATGATAACGGAATCCAGCAGATGCTAATAGAAGTCCAGATTTAATCGAAATACCAATAGCAGAAATGCTGGATACGCCAATAATAATAGAATCAGAGATTTCCAGTAGTCCAATTACGGAAACAACCACCGAAAACACCAATACCGAAAACCAAAAAAAGGCAGAGATCTTCCTCTACCGAAATAATATTTCTGGAGAAGGCATCTGCTGCTCTTGACCATTTAAATGCTCCCAGCATCAGTACTAGTTTAGACCATTTTGGTTCGTTTGTTGGTAAGGAGCTTGCAGAAATTGAAAATGCAAAAAACGAAGACGTGTCGTACTGGAAATTGTGTCCTTCATTAACAACGCTACAGAAGAGGTGTAAAAAAGTGGAGCATTGTTCCACGAAGTAAATAAAGTGAAGTTATAATAAATATGCATTGAATTTTTATATTCAGTATCCCCTTTATTGTTATTTGTTTATAAAGCACTACGTATAAACGGAACTTTTCAATGGGTTTAAAAGTGAATGTAAATTGTACTGCATATGTAGCATACGCGACATTAATCTCCCTTTTAGCATTGATGCCATATAAGGTGGGATAAAGTGAATTTAAATATTACTCAAACTTACATGTCAGGCTTTGTCGACAGACACAACTGTTGAGCTCCCCGAATATACCTATTTTTGCTGTTTTCTAGAAAACTGGTTTATAATAGTAATGGGTCAATCCCCCTTTCCTTCGGAAAGTAAAAGAAAAAATGCCGCTAAGCTATTCCAGTTGTAAGACGTCGTTTGGACAGCAAATTTGCAAAAAAAAAAAAAAAAAAAAAAGTAACCTAAAACTGTAGTAGTAGTACTCATTATCATTAGGTTTCGTATAGAAATAACTTGTCGGTGAAAAAAAAATGAAAGAAGGAAAACTAGTGCGTATAATTTGGCAAAGAACTTACCTAGAGGTTGAGGCTTGTTTTTGCTACAGAAAAAACAACGACAGCAGCGGCGATAAGGGCGGAGTTGGGGATGAGATAAAGACATATGGGGCTTTACTCAATATTGCTTCCTGCTTAAAAAAAAAACATACTTTTAAAACAATCCTTGTACCTGTAATTACTTAGGTTGGCATTGTTTACAGTTTTGTATTTACACTATATTGAAGGGTAATTTAGCTACTAGCTTAAAAGATATAGTCAACTGTGATTAGGGTTCAAAAAGCGTAATAAAATTATGAAAAGAATGTGGCAGTTTATTTGTAACACGGTTATTTTCAAACCCATGTCGATGTATGCGGAAATACTAGAAACAATTAAATGCAAAAAATGAAATGAAATCTTTAAGTTTTACGTCCCACGATTATGCCGGTTAGGCTAAAGGAAACGGTGATAATGAGAGATGAGTGAAATGGTGGAATAAAGAAAGTGGGAGGAAACGGGAGAACCCGAGAAAACTCACAAGCACGGTGTTTGTCCACCACAAAGTCCACACGGCGCGAGCTGGGATCGAACCAGGGACCCCAAGCACCGGAGGTGAACGCTCTACCACTGAGCCACCGTGCCCTCCAATTAAATGAAGTTTCAAAGAAGGATACAAACACGAACTTGGAACTCTAGCTTTGTTCTCGATTTACTTTCTTTCTCTACCTTCAGAACACTTATCAACGTTAATGTACAACTGAGGTGACGTATGAAAATGGTACAGTAAGGTGCGGAAGTTTCTATAAGGTGGAGAAAGAAACTTCAGAACAAAGACTGACTTTCAATTTAGCGCTTCTTCCCTTCTTCACACTGCCGATTCAATGGAAGCATCTAGCAAATCACCACCATCAAGCCTAATTTTTCTTCTTCATCGTTTTAAGAATCCAATATCTAATTAAGATTTCTTGCTCCGCTTATCATCGTATTCACAAAGCCAACGCACGCCGACCGGCTCCATTAAATCTTGAAAAATGCAAGCCTGACACAATATAGAGTAGAAGCTCAACAATTTTCATTTATTGAATCGCCTGTAAAAATCGTATTGTCAGGTTAATAGAAACATTCTAATGCACCTGTATGTAACAAGGATCCAAATATGACATCTTTTTAAGAAAAATTTCTAGATGTTCCTACTTTTTTATGTACTGTCACCTGAATGTACCTAATCTTATAAAGAGAGAGTGAGTTACAAGTTCCTCGGAATTAAGAAACTAATCATTGCTTATCTTTAGCTACTTCAGTAAAAAAAGATAGTCATCATTAAATATTTATTCAAATAATGATGTGTGCATCATTCATTTTATGCGAATATATCTGCTTCCGCTAGAACGTTCCGCCAAAGTTCGGCTGAAAGTATTTGTACACAAGCTTTTCTCTCATATATATTCCGTCTCGGGATACATTTCGATTCTGTGTTTTTACCCGGGGCCACTCCAGAGGGGTCCAAAGTCGATGGGAGGGTGTCTGTAGGGAATTTTCCCGACATTCTCTAAATTTTCAATGTTCAGTACGTTATAGGCTTCAATGCATAGCACCTCCGGAAAGCCTGTTTCATGCTGAAGAGAATGAGCTATAAACCATGACTTTCCAATGAACAGTGTTGATGTAATAGCTGTTTCACTGCAAATCTACGATTTTTATATACGAAGAGGATTAATGAGTCTCAGGGACTAACTCCGTTGCCCATGGCACTTAATTTTTTATGCATGAACATATCTTTGTCGGATGAAAACTAACTGGACTGAACACCATATATTTATCGAATGGACTAGGTTTGATTCGGATGTCCGGATGACAGTTTCATATCCCTTCCTCGTCAGAAGTATGAAGGCACTAACTTGGAGGGATCATATAGCGAGTCAGCTCTATAAATACTATACTTTTTATTATTAGTGGCGATGAAGTCAATCGATTGGGATAGCAAAAAATTACAAATATCTAGTTTACAATAAATAATGTCCATAGCACAAACAAAACTCAACAATCAACACTTATATGTTGTACACTGATTTAGAACACACCGGAAATGAATTCTGCCGGAATGTTTTAGAAGCTGCATCTCTAATAAGTAGTCCGGAATTACTAGCAATTCGCTAATTATGTTCGAACCTATTAGTACCTGTTTGCTCTGTACTTCATCAAGAGCACGCTAGATAGCAGCAATTATATGGCTGAAATAGTAGGAAAGGAACCAGAGGTTATCCGTTTGCACCCTCCTGATCCTTTGTAACATATATTTTTATATTACTTACAGTCCAAGGAAAATTTTAAACTATGTTCCCAAAAAGAAAAATGGCTCTACTATAAAATAGCGGGCCTTCCTTTTTTACCTTTATAAGACCAGCAGGTATTTTACGGAAAGCGCAGACCTTCACTTTCACGGTCCTAGAGATTCCCCTAATTATCACAGAGCGATGAATAACACCTCGTTGGAAAGCTTATTTTAGGTAGATTCCAATGAGGTAGTAAGTGAGGAGATTGTTTGTTATTTGTAGAAGAATAAGAAGAAACCCCGCAAAAAATCGAAAAAAAAGATGTTTTCTGGAAATCGCGGAATGCTGGAAACACTTGCTACCATCGTACGCAGGCAAAATCACTCTAATGTATACTGTACGTTGTTGTCAATACTATTAAAAAATCAAATATATTGGTGCTATACAAAGCGAGATAAAAATTCGATACTCGTCAGTACTAAGGACCGCCCTGAATAAGGTTTTTAAAGGGCTGGAAAACGATCTGTTACATTAGTACCCTAGATTTCTTTTATTATTATTATTATTAGTATTATGGTTTGACCCAATGGAGAATCAAGTTATGGCTTTTCATTGTTATTGTAAAGAAATTTACAGTTTTATGCTTACTTTGGAGTCGTTCATAATTGCGGACTTTTAAAAAATTTTAGATTTTACATTGTTTGTGTAAAAGAATGAGATATTTTTTTAAAATTTGTAAATTGTTTGCTCGTTTTTTTAAAAAGAAAAGTAAGAAAGAACGAGAGAATAAAGTTGAGGTGTTGAGAGCTGGCAATCTTGAATAGGAAAACAAGTTGTCGTTTGGTGGGAGGAAGCTCCCAGGCTATGACTTGATTCTTAGGGATCACAGGGATAGCATGTCTTGGTTCTGAGCTTCTTCCGGTTGTCTGTGTCTGCCTCTTGACTGTGCTTTCGTTATGGTGTGATAAGTTAGATGTGGATCGACAGTGTAACATGGGTTGAAAGTGAGTTTTTCTGTTTAATACGTGTAACAGACTTTTAATTTTGTTTTGTTCTTTTTTCGTTTTTTGAACTGTTTGAAATGGTCGGATGTGTGATTCAAGTGGGGAGCAAGGTCTGTTTGACCTATTGTCATGTGTTGTGTTTACAAGCTTATTTTGGTGAAGTTTGTGCCTATCTTCTGTGCCTTTATGCACAATATTTATTACAATTGCTGCTATTAATATTTCTCTTGAATTTCTTTTCCTTTGTCGTAAGTTTCTTTTACTCGAAAAAAAGCTCGCTGTGATAAAACTACGTTACAGTGCCGTGATTTGTTTCGGTCGGTCAATAGTGTAGATGGTATAAGGCCATCCTAAGAATCCTAAGGGCGCAGATTCATAATTCTGAACAGGTAAAGGAAAAGGAGGAGTACAACTTTTACGTCTCATTAACTATGGTAAGTGACCTGTTTAGACTGTATGTAAATATGCCTTCTTAAAAAGTTCGGTTGTCTGTTAGTTAATTTAAATCGTTCTTTCTGCTTATCTTTAGTGTTTCTTGTCTACAATTTGTCAGTTTTTTTGCTTTCTTTTCTCTTTGGATTTTTCTCCCCCACCAGAAATCGGTCGAAACATGGTTTATGATCCAATATTCTTGCTCACCTCCTTATCTTTTAAATTTAAGAAATTTTTCTAGCAACTTTTTTAAGTTACATTTAAAAAAAAAGTCATTTAACGATCTCAATACCAGTAACTTTATTCAATCGTTCTGACTTTGAGATATTGAGAAGAAAGTTTAGAATTATATAATTTTCATTACTTGTGTAAAAATCTGATTTATGAATTATTTGAATTGAAATTTTTGGTATGAGTAATTCCATAATTAAATAATTTCTGAGCGAATATTAGGCTGATTCAAAAGTTCCTGCTCAAAATTATAAAAATGATTTATTGCCTTATTTTGCTTCTATTTAGCTAGGAATTCAGGATGTATGAGAGTTTAATGTTGAAATTAAACGCAACTAGTGATTTTTTTTGTAAATTTTTGATTTTTGGAGTATTAACATTTTTGAAATTGTAGAACTTTGTGAGAACTGAATTTCTTTAGACCGGTGAAATTAGTATTTTGATTCGAACATTACTTTTTCAGATCAATCATAAAACCTTAGGTTGATACTAAAGTTCTTAATGCTATTTAAGTGTTATCTTGCAACTGATTGGCTAGAGATCTCGAAGTTGATGTGTGTATTGAATTATTCGGTCGCTGAGATAGCTTTTTTGAATTTTTCTGAATTTCGAAATATTATTTACAATTTCGTCATAATTAGAGGTCTAGTAGTATTGAGGTATATGAATTATACACTATTATGAATTTTCAGTGGAATTTGAATTACTATTAGAAAATTAAAAATTAAGGCCCGGATTATTCATACTGTTTTGGTTTTGAAAATATTTATGTATTTTTTTGGAATTTGGAATCGCTCTTAGTAAATTAAAGCCCGGATTATTCATTAAGGTTTTGAGTTGGCGAGATTTAAGTACCTTTGAATTGTCTTTGAATTTTTGGTCGGTGTATAACTGTCGACTAGTAGTTTCCTTTTTACTTTTACATATTTAAGTTTTATTGATCAATTTTTGGAAGACATAAGTTTATTAGAATCGAGATTTGAAAAATGAATCTAAATTTATTAGATTAGAGATTTGAAATTTTGAATGAAAGTTTAGAGCCCGGATTGCTATGGTAAATATCTATTGAACCGAATTCTAGTTTTTGAATTTTGTCTGCTTTGATTTGTTTTAACGGTGAATATATAGTCAACTAACGATATTTACCACCAGAGGTTTGGTTCTAATAAAATTGATATATAAAAATCAGAATTTTGTGTTTTTCTTTGTTGTTAAATTTTTTGTGTACTCGAAAATTGGATCATAGATATCTGTTGAAAGAGAACTCGGCCGAGACCTGTGCTTCCCTTGTAGCTCCGTCTACCCTTAGTTCTCCTTGAACGAGTCCGGAGGAATCAGGTGATATATTTTATATTTCTTTTTTGTTTGGTCAGTTTGCTTCGGTTTCTTTAGCGGAGACAGGTCGATAGAGGTCCGGTTACAACTCACATTGATGACTGTGGTGATCTTCCTATTTAACACAGGACCATGAACTACATTTCGTTGCAAAAGTTTTTTCAAGAGAGTCCAGCGAGGTATTTGAAGAAGAGGAGGAAGAAAAAAACTCATTTATATATATATATATATATATATATATATATATATATATATATATATATATATATATATATATATATATATATATATATATATATATATATATATATATATATAGGGGGAACAACTGCACTGGCAACACTTGAAATTATTTTACGCAAACAATATCACACGAATGTGTACATTTATGTTAACAGTATCCAAAAATTATAGACATTGGTGCAATAGAAAGCAGGATAACACCTGGATACACGATAGTACTGAGTACCACCCTATATGAGGCCTTTAAAGGTCTGAATATGACAGGTTGGCGACCCTAGTGACCCCTTTCCCTCCGTTATGACTTTAATGTATATCTAAACTTATTAATTCTTAATCTCAGCTTCACTATTCTAAAACAATTTACTAGATTTTAAACTGAGTAATCAAACTTTACTTACTATTATTCTTTTAAAATCTTGTTGACTAGTTATTGTTACATTGTTTTTCTATAAATCGTGCAGTTTTAATATTATGTATTTCTTTCTATTTTTTAAATTTATTAAATCACTAACATGGATAGTGAGGAATTAGGTTCTGATTGCCCTCACTCTAATTAGAGAAAATCTGCTGAAGATTCTCAAACTGTATTATTCATTTTAAGAACTGTAAAGGTGGACATTTCACTCATATTTTGAAATTACCCAATGCGGAAGAGCGGATTGATAAGTTACTGGAAGTGAAAAGAAAAAGACAGTCACAAACGTTACCGACAAAAAGACTTGATGCGATATGTTCCCAAATTCCAGATACTGTGCAAGAAAGAGTTGGTTATCACAGGCAGTGTTATCAAAAATTTACCAAAAACCTTGATCGACTTAAAGGTGAAACATCTACCTCCTCAGTCCAAGATGAGAACAGTCACTCAACGCCACGACGATCACAGTCTAAAAATCGAATCCTCTTCCAGCCTGATTGCATTTTCCGTAATGTAGTTAAACCTAAACGCATTTATAAGAATAAAGCCAGAACAAGTGAAAAAACATCTCTCTTCGAGTATGGTGGTGGAAACACTGTTCTAATGTGTGCTGAAGCGAAAGGTGATGAAAAGCTTTTAAGAAGAATCAGACATGTTGATTTATTTGCAGTTGAAGCCAGATTTCATCCATCTTCAAGGAAGTCCTACTGTAATATTGATACCCACTGGAGAACTAACAATGAAGAACAAAAGCTGATGCAAATGCAGATGAAGGAAGGACACAAAAATGCTTTTGAAATAGTTCTTGAAGAGATTAGAATGGAAGTCATACAACTCAAATTGATTATGAAACTTAAAGATTTGAATGGTTTGTGCATTGCAGAATTACAAAAGTCAAATTGTCGGAATCCAAATCATAGGTCTGAAAAATTAAAGGCAAAATCAGCCAACACATCTCATTTACTCAGAGCAAGTGTTTTCAAGCTGTCCTTGTTTACAGTAAATCCCTTCATACTGATACCGCAGTCCAAATCGCTTATCAACTAAGATCAGAGAATAGCATTGAGAATGCGGCCAGAAATCTTCATGATTCTATCACTAGAACATTCAGAGCGGAAGGAGACCTTAAGTGCCCACCAACGGCAAAATAACTTGACTAAGATGTCAAACTTCCGAAGAATTTGGAAAATTTTCTCTCTGTCATATCCAACAGAAAGGAAGAGCAAAGTGATACAACCAAGAAACTTATTTCTTCAATAGGCCAAGACATCTGCCGGGCCTTGACCAATGGACAATGGAAGATAGAGGAATTTACATGCGCCCTTTATGGATCTAGAAAATGTCCCTCAATTGATGAACTTAGGCTGCTTATAGTAAAAAAAAAAAAAAAATGCCAAGACAAAAATCTCACCCTCTCAATGGAAGCAAACGTTGACTTTTCCATGCTACCGCCCTCAAAGGCCTGTTTAATTGAACACATAAAGAAATCCAACTATCAGGCCCGTATTTGGAGACTGGCCAATACAAGGCTTCAAGAAATCCCAAACCCTTGGAAAGGTTATGGCTGGAATAAAAATGGGGAACTCGTTTGGTGTGCTCCCAATAAAATTCTTCCTCCAGTTTTAACAGATGTATTGCAATATTTTGACTATGGAGAGGCAGAAGAAGAAGGTGATGAAACAGGTGAAAATCCCAATGTACGTTTTACTGATGATACATTGCTTTAGGAAGATTATTTCAAAACCTGTGTAATTTGTTTCTTTTTTTATTATTATTATCAGGGACCTGACTCACTCGTCCTTTTCTGTATAAAATACTACTTCCACACTACCTGTATTAATGATCGAAATGCATACTTGCACACAGTAGTTTTAGTTTAGTAATGTTCAACGATTATAAATATTATTATTATTCAGAGTATTCCTTTGTTAATAATTACAATAAATTCTAAATTATTCATTCAAGTTATAATTCCAAAACTTGTTTCTGGTTATTGTTTTTCTTAATGACTTCCTCTGATAACTGGCGTTTTCGGTGACAAACGAGTAATTATACAAGAATGCCGATTACACGTATCATTAACACAAATCACGTTTAAGACTAAAATTTTAACTGTTATATATATTTTAACCAGGGAGGTTTTTGTTCTAATCAAATATAAACACCGTCATTATGACTTTTATTGCAACATATATATATATAGAAGGGAAGAAAACAACATGTAGGGGAAGTTACTCTAAGAAGGGATATCACACTAACAGCGATTCTGACTCTATGAATTTTTTTTTTAATAATTATTGAAGTCATCATTGGAAATGTGATTTGGCTAGACTGAATCATTGCACATGGCGGCGAGACCTCTTCGAAGCAAGACTTAATCAATTCTTGGTATCCAATACTGATTTTTGTTGTTTCTTATCGAACTTTCTCTTATAGGGCATTCATTTACTAACTGAACACTCAGGTAATTTAAAATTGTTTAAATTTTCTAATTTTTTTCTGTTTACAAATGGAACGGTTCTTGTACTAAGCTTGTATGATAGCTTGACGTACCAGGGGACAGTGTTTTCTTTTTCTCTTGGTAGATCACTTAAAATAAGGTTCGTTTCCCAAAACCTTGTTTTCTGTACAGCACATAGATTGCAATTAAGAGAATTACAGGTGTATATGTAAAAGCAAAACTAGGAAATCATTGAACATACGTTACTGTTTTGATTGTTGCGAATAGGCGAAGTTTTATAAGCAAGTTTCACATGTATCGTTACCTGCTTTTGGGGATATTGCTAAGGTAGCCACACCAGACCTGTATATGTTGTAACTAGATCTTTCACAAGTTTCTATCACATTTCGCTAGGACTTTATACTCGATGTTTCTTTGGTATTAAATGTGCAGGTAGGACATATCACTTTACACGCTTGCTGATGGATTGGGAGTTAAATCCAGTCATAATGCCACGATTTATCACATTAGAACTTAGGCATCATATTAGCCATTTGGTCCAATTTTCGATATATTATGATGACATTTTATTGTTAGGAGACCCCGACAAGCTTAACCAAGCGTTATCTATTCTTACTGCCAATACTTGAACATTCATCACTTCCAACTCTATACTTAGCCCAACTAGACGTTTATTGTATCTTGGTATTTGGGTCGATTTTGATCAGAATTCAATGTCTATTGACCAATAATATCTGAATATTGTACACTCCTGCCCTTTGCAACTATTGATTCACTCCAAAAGGGTTCGTCAAGTTTTAACAGGCTATATTGTATTGTGTGCTAGTGTCACCAATCTTACATATCCTATAGCGTTTGCTGTAATTTACAAAAAGTTTATGCACTTTGTAGCCAGTGTAACTTCATGTCAAATCTCGACCTGGCCTGATCTGGCAGTCGCAAACCTTCACCCATGCTTATGTTGATGCGACTCCCACCTCGTTCGCGATCTTGGATATATCAGGTTCTATTGTATTTCAATGCACCCATATGCAAGAGTTACCCATATTTGTCGCAGAATTCTTAGCAGAAGCTTTTGCTGCAATGTTGTATTATCCTAAGAATGTTACCATATATTCAGACAGTATGGCTGTGGTATATCGTTTTACGAGGAAAGTTTGCAGAGTTCATTACTTGTTACCCATTGCTCATATCATTTAATTGTTAAACAATTTTGTACTGATTCGTGTAAGAAGCGAAGAAAATAAAGCAGATGGGGTCTCAGGAGCCTTCGGCTCGATCCTACAATTTAACATTTTTGTCCTACAACATTAACAGCTTTGATTTTTACGTTGACATCTCGAGACCAGAAACATAATTCGGACATAAACCCATGTTAGAAAATTCCTAGTAAGGTGGCAAATTTCACGCGGAACACAAATTTAACGGATATAACTATGAGATATTGACTTCTCAGGAAATGATACTAAAATATTAGGCTAATAGTGAAAGTAATTCTTTAATTGGATGAGTTTACTTTGCTTTGTTTCAGCACAAATATATGCCTCAAAACAAAGGTGATGTGAAGAGATCAAGTCCAGCAAAAGAATGGAAGCAGCTGTTTAAGAAGTGTTGTCTTACGGAGCATCTGTAAGACATGATGCACTTAAACGTAAAGTATCAAAGTCTGCTGCTGTTCGTTATGTACGTTAACTCTAACGCAGAGTTTCATTACAATCCCAATTACGACGTCCATAAAGTATTATCAAAAGAAGAGGAAATTCAGCTAGTGAATTTACCTCATAGAAGCAGCTCGACTGAAACATGATTTGACAAAAGTAGGAATGAGTCAGTTAGCGTACGAGTTTGCTGGAAGAAACAATAAGACTGTAACCATGTGGGGAAAAAATGCAGTGGCTGGAGAAGATGGCTGCCAACCTATAGATGACGCCATACTAATGTATCATTGAGAAAGCCTGAAGGAACAAGTCTATTACATATTTAGAGATTTAACAGAACTGCAGTTGCTGAGTTTTAGGAAATTACACAGAAGCTCTTCTAAAGTTCAAGTTTGACAACTAAGAAATCTGAAATGCGGATGAGACCTGTTTACAATCCTTCAAAAGTATTTGCTCCAAAGAGTATGAAAAAGGTTGGATCTATCACCTCAGCCGAAAGAGATGGCAACATTACTATGATTGCTATAGTTAACGTCGTCTCGGCTTCCCTTCTTCTTGTTCCCTAGGGTACGTTTTCAAGATACAATGCTAAGAGAAGCTCCTGTTAGTTCATCTGTTGCGGCAACTAACAATGGTTCATCAAATGCAAATAAAGAAGTGTTCTCCAATGGTTTGGACATTTCCTTACATATGCGAGAACTTCTCGCGATCGACGACATCCCTTAATACTAGACAATCACGATAGTCATATTTCATTACGACTCGTCGACAGAGCCAAAGAAACAGTTATAGGGTCAGTCCATATATAATCACCGATATTAGAAAAAAATCCCCAGTCGACCATCAGGGATTGTGATGAAATTTGACACAGAAGTACCCACATCCCTCATAAGAAAGCCTGTAATTTTTTATTCTCCTGTCTCTACCAGTTCCTGAGAAATTAATCTAGAAGCGAGGCATTCCGCATCGTGACTTGCTGAATACGCTGGTTTTTGTAAGTTTGTAAAGAGCAAGAACTCGGTTACTAATTATGTTACATGGGTCCGTTTCCCGTTCAACGGAAGCCATGAGCATTTCCGGGAAGAGACAGACACAGCTCACTCATTTTCGCATTCCGGATAGTAAAACAAATAAAAAGTATCGGAATGCTGTTGCATATTGGCTTGCAAATGATATGATGCCTTATCCAGCAGTTCAGAAAGACTGTTTCAAACATCTAATGTCAGTGTTATGTCCTAATTTTCACGTACGTGGGAGGAAGTG
Source organism: Thermobia domestica (assembly GCF_964235325.1). Classification (NCBI taxonomy): domain Eukaryota; kingdom Metazoa; phylum Arthropoda; class Insecta; order Zygentoma; family Lepismatidae; genus Thermobia; species Thermobia domestica. The sequence goes on along the minus strand of NC_137460.1, from coordinate 241,110,572 downwards.
TTTTGCTGAATTCAAAATACCTGCTTTGTACAATAAAACATCATAAGTATTAAAAGTTGAATTGGCAGACGCTAATAACGTTGCGCTAACAACAGACTGTTGGACATCGGCCTCCGAACATCCGTTTATGGTCGTTATCGAGCACTTTATTAACAGCACCTTTGAAATGAAGAGTTATTGCCTTAACTATACTTCTCTGGATGTTGATCACACTGCAGCAAATCTTCTGAGTGCCTTGAATTACAGCCTGGAGTTGTGAGGAATACCGCAGGCAAAGGTTTACTGTGTAACAACAGACAACGGATCTAACGTTGTTAAAGCCATTGGTGAACTAAGTGTTTACCGCCATTTGAATTGTTTTGGTCACACATTAAATATTGGAGTAACTAACGGTTTTAAAGAACAATCCACATGTGGAGTTATTGAGAGGATAAAAAGAATCAGGGGAATCATTAGTCAAAGTCATAAAATGAAACGCGCTTACAAAAGGAACAAGAAGCTCTACGACTACCATATAAAATACCATCAGTGACACCGACACCAGGTGGTGGTCCCATATAAAATACCATCAGTGACACCGACCAGGTGGTGGTCTCTTATTCTATTGATTCAGTTCGTTATAGAACAACAAGCCGCACTCGCCAAGTTCCTTTTCCAAACAAAACACAGGTCTCTTATTCTTATTCTAGAATTTAAGCTTCTAGAGACGATTTTATTGCTAACCTCTAGAAATGCTGAGTGACAATTTGTCTGCTGAAAAATCAGTGACAGCTTCAAAAATCCGTTCTCTTTATGAGCAAGTAAAAGTAAATTTCAAACAGATGATGATGATGAACAAACACTGACGTCCAGTGAGATTTACTTGTCTGGTTATGATTCTCTTCAAGATGAAGAAAAAGGTAGCGAATTGATACTGAAACTGGCTTTGAAAGATGTTCAAGTTCATATGAAAAAGGTATTTTTAGAACCTTTGCATGATAGGTATGACACCAAGGAAGAAACCAGAATCCTTAAGATTTGTTGCTTTTTCGACCCAAGATTTAAAATTGAACCAGCAGGAAGCGACATCGATGTAGTGATGGCCACTGTTTTAACAGAATTAAAAGATATTGTCACAAAGGATAACTCTAGAAGTGTTCACAAAGGATAACTCTAGTAGTGTCCCGAAGAAAATATTTACAAGTTACTTGAAATGGAAAAAAATGGAACAAGGTAGTGTTGAACAAAGTGAAATTATAACCGCTACCAGGTTATAGAAGGATTTTTTGTGGACACTCTGTATATTTCATAAAGACAGTGATTATTATTTTCGATTTATACTTTATTCTGCAACGCACATAAGTTCTTTCTTTGGTGGGAATTGCTTCTTTCCCACACAATTGGACAAAGAAGTCTTTCATCGTTTTTTTCATATATATATTTAAAACATTGCTTTTGCTGAGAACATTTCGGTTAGTGACTAACCATTTCAGTGTTTCTCCCTGACTCATTATATGCACAGTATTTATTCTGCAGTTATTTGGAACTGAATTAAGTGCTTTCGTTAATCGCTTATGGAAACATTACAATAGATTAGAGAAATACGGGCTGACCAGATGTCCCAGTAGCCAAAGTGGCACCAGCCTCACAATTTTCGTAGTTCGTTATCTGTACTTTCTCACGCCAGTGTTATCGCCGTGTCTAGTGCATTATAGGCAGTTGACTAAAATTAACAGAAATTGTTTTCCATATTCTGTTTGTATGTGTATACAGGTGAGTTAACTGCGTGATTTTTGAAATGAACTGCCAACACTTTTCCGTTGACCATTGCAACCCGTAGCTTGAGCTTGGATGCTCGAGGAGTTTGACTCCAGGTCTGGAAGATGCAACCACGCATCTCGCGTTGGACTTCAAACATAAGTTGTGTTAAGGGGCACAAGCTATTTAGCCGGTGAAGGACGATTTCTTACGGCTAGCCCCAATCAGTGAAATCCCAGGTCCTCAGACCTTGTGCGTTTAAAATGTTACATACGCGCCCTCCAATATCTGTATTCCATTGTGGAGATCTTCTTTTGTGTGTTTGCTGAAGATTCACCTTTACGCTGCAGGACTGTTCAGCGTAACAACTGGATTCATCGTGGGACGATCCAGACAACTTTTCCCCAGTGCGAATCCCCCAAGTGTGTTAATGGTGTGAGCAAAGTATTTATAGTGATACCTGAATTATAATCATATATATAGAAAGGGCTCTATTTCCCGAAAAGGGCAAAACGTAATTTCAGCGGCAAAATTTATTAGTGTCCAGTGTTGGGTTCATTTCTCTTCGTTATTTTTTTCAAAATAGTGTTCTAATAAATAAGTATAGTGTCATTTAACCCAGTGTGTTTTCGTTGTATGTATGAGTGGTGTTTGTGTGCGTTATGGTCTGGATGACCGTCTGATCGTCCGTGAGGTTTTCGAGACGAGACGCCCGAACCTCTCGGCGCCTAATGCTCATCTCATTATTGAGACCGACGAGCTTTTTGGGAAACAGCTTGTAACCTTTCTTGGAGAGGTCTTCGTCGTCCTGTCCAGGTAAGTTAAAGTATCAGGAGCATACTTATTGGTAATACCACGAGCCAAGGACAGCGAACAGAACTACAGGCGGTTATAAATAAATAGCTGCCCGAACATGGACCACGAACTTGAGATTGGTTACAGATAAATGGACGCCCGAACAGCGACTCGAACTGAGGACGGTTACAAATAAATGACGCCCGAACTACCGACCCGAATCGAGACCGTTGGTGCTCGAATATACATATAAGATTAATATTTTAATATATCATTTCTCTTTCAGCTTAGTACCAGTAATCTGAAAAAAAATCTCTTTCAGGTGATTTTAATCATATGTTTTGGTGATAATATATTTTATTCTAATCATACGTTTTAAATTTTACTTTTGTCCATAATGGAACATCAGGAAGTAGATATTATAACTAGAATGAGTTCACTTCTCGAAGAATCGATGAGAGACAATAAAAAGAATTTTGCTCAATTTAAAGAGAATTTAGATAGGTTAGAACGAAAGCTAGATAAAAATAATGAAGGAATGGAGAGATACACAAAGGAAAGTACAGTTGATTTTAAAGACAGCTGTGTTGAGTTTAAAGAGAATTGTGCTCGCTTGAAAGAGAATCTCGTTGAGTCAAAGAGTGGATTAGGTCAAAAGATAGACGCTTTACGGGACGTGTTTCGTGAAAATAGTCAGCAAACTGAAAATGCTGAAAACAAAATACCGGAATGTGAACCCCAGTTACAGTCAGATGTTCCTACTGGATACGAAACACCGGAATTTGAGCCTCAGTTAATGACTGATATTCCTAGTGTAAATAAAATATTGGAATTGAAACCTGAGCTAGAAACTAACACTCCTAATGAAAAGGAAACGCAGGAATCTGAACTCCAACCAGAGACAGGTAGTCTAAACCAACCTCGTAACAAATCTGATAACGGTTTTATCTATTCAGGATCTAGTGACGCCACTTGTAGTTGAAGTAGTGACAATCACGAACATATGATTGTAGACGACAGAAGTCGTAAGCACACAACAACAGCTGTCACAAACTACAGAGAGAAAAAGCGTAAACGAAGTTACAGTTATAGCAATAAGCAAAGATACAAAGACCAGATCGTAAACAATACAAAATTTAAAGGGAATCAGAACCAAGAGCGCACACGAAAGAATAACAGATACAAAAGAAGTCGTAAATCACGGCCACGTAGCCTGAGTTATCACATACTAGACAGGAACCGCAATTTGTGTGACATTAAGCATAGATTTGTACGGAGAGGTAACCATCGTAGAAATAGACGAACAAACCGTAATTATCAAAGTAGAAACAGTAATCATAGAAAAAAAAGTAACCAAGACTTTGTGTGTTGACACAAAGTTTTCTCCTAGGAGAGCGACGCATTTCTAAGCGACAAACATGTATTCATATTTCTTCCTTTTTGCTTTTAATTTTTGATCGGAACACCTGGATACGAAAAGAGAACTACGCATTGTTTTTAAAATTCATTTTTGCTTCTAGCTTTTAACTGTTCAGCAAAGAGCAGGCAACACGTTTTCTTTCTTTAGTTTGATAAGATAATCGCTGCATTTTCGACCACCTGTGTTTATGGTTACGAATAACGGGTGACACACAGCTGATTAATTCTTTTTGTCTTTGCTCCGTGTAGCACTTCATATCTCAGTCAGCTGTGTATGAGTGTTGCAAACCTTATCACTGACTTACTATTAGTTTAATGTCATTAATTTTTTCTTGTTTTCATTTCAGATGTTTGAATTTAGATTTTTTAGTAAATAATTAACGTATCACATACGTAGGGAGATTGCATTTATTTAAAAGCAATTTGAAATCTTGGAGCGATTTCCGTACCCCCAGCCAGTGGGAAGATGTTTTGGCGTTATAATATATATTTTTTTTACAGTATTTTAAATTTTAAATTCCTTTTTAGGATCCCTTCCCACTTTCGAAATTCTTAAATACGTTATTACGTGTTATTTACAATTCATGTTTGGTTTTCTTTTTAGAATTTTTTCCAAAAATATCCAGATGCGCAAGATCAGAATATTTTAGTTGTTACTAATATAGATGTATATAGTTGTATGTTTATAATTAAAATTTAGTATGTAATCACATACGTAGGGGAATTGCATTTTAAAAGCAATTTGAAATCTTGGCGCGATTTCCGTATCCCCAGCCAGTGGGAAGATGTTTTGGCGTTATATATTTTTATTGTGTTTTAAAATTAAAAAAAAATTCTTTTAGGATCCCTTCCCACTTTCGAAATTCTTAAATAAGATATTACATGTTATTTAGAATTAATGTTTGGCTTTCTTTTAGAATTTTTTTAAAGGAATGTATCGAGATGCCCAGGATAAGAAAATTTTTAGTTGTTCATTATATATACATTTTTATATTTGTCATTGAAACTTAGTATGTAATCTCATGCGTAAAATATGGAATTTTACGATTATCAATGTTATTTTTTAGTTTTAATCTTAGATTTTCGTTTTCATTTTGAAGTGTTTACTGTAATTTGATTGAACCTCATTTACGTCATTTACCCGATTTTGACTTTATTTGAATTTCCAGGATGTGACATGATATATTTTGTTCGAAGAGAAAAGTTTAGAACGGAAAGTAGGCTAAGCCTTAAACAAGTGATAACAGACATTTCCTTGTTGGTAATAGTATGTGTAGGAATGTCGTGTGAATAGTATAATTCTCCGAACGAAAGCAGTAATCTTTTTATTGTAGAAGGAACTATATGAACGGATATTTTGATGGTGAACGGTCGTTTTTCCCCTCATATTAATATATATGCGGAAATATGTTTAACTTCTATATTTTCTTGTAATTTCTAATTAACATTTTTTTTCGTCTTCTCTAGACCACTGAACGACCGTAGGGGAACTTCTTCGGGTAGGATATTTTATGGGGATAAATATAAATATAAATTTTTTTTCAGGGAGGCAATATTTCCTGGAATTGCAGATCTGTTGCAAAAATGGATGTGGCTACTCCATTGGATATTCCATAGCTAACAGTATTTTCGCCATCAATCACAAAATATAGTTTTTCATTTCTCTTCTTCTTTTATAGTAACCCGTAACTAACCATGTGTATTCTTAGGTTAGATTTTTTTTAGTGTATGTTATTGTCTAGTAACATTTCAGCGAATATTTTAACGTTTATGAATCGTAACTATATTGTGTACTTGTATGCTAATGAGTTGTAATGTTTATTTTTCATGTTAATTTTGAGAAAGTTATATTTTAGTCACAGTATGTCCCAAAACTATTTGGAATTTTTTAGTAAAATTGTTTTTGTTATGGAGGATTTCCTTCAGAAATCAACATGGCCAAAGGTTTTGGAATACAAATCTTTAGGTTTCAGCCATATTGCCAATGACGGATGATTTTCTTCAAAAATCGACATGGCCCATTATTTATGAGGTTTCAGCCGTCTCAGAAATATTGATATAGATCCCGAAAAATAAACTTATTTTCTTTCCAACAGCATGAAGCCATAACGATTTTTAAAATTATTTTGTTAATTATTTCATATGCTCTATGACTTTGAATTTTAATGTGTCAATAAGAACATTTTGAATATTTTGTAGCGAAGATGCCTAAGAAAGTTTAACTGTCGTGAAATTATATAACCGTTTTGTAGGGAATTTAATCTTGATGTTTTAGACTGACCAGAAAGTTGTAATGTCGTTGACTATATTCTTGTTTGCATCTCATGTTTTTCTTTTCACAGGTCTCATGTATTTTGTCTTATAGAGACATATCTTTACGATGCTAGGAGAGCATTTGTATTTTGTGTGTTTACACATCTTTTTCCAGGTGGATGATGTACGTTATGTTCCAGGGAACATACGTGTATTTTACTGAATATTAGTGTTGATATTTCAGCTATGTATAGAAACATTTTGTAAGTGCCTATGGTTGCAGGCCTTTCCACGTTTCTAGTTTTGTCTCGCAGGTGTCGATGGCATATTGTGTGTGTAAGTACGTGTAGTATTATACATTTTTCCCACCTATGATTTTGGTCAATTCATGGCATAATGACCATTTATTTTCAGGAATGTTTGGACTAGCGAGTCAACTTCCTTGATTCAGACCTTCGAAAAACTTGGATCAATATTGAATAGTTTTCAACACTTTATTAATAAATTCTTTGCAGATAATACCCATGTATTCTGATAACCCTACAATGTTTACGTTTTTGGAAGTGAACAACGACCATTATTCTAGGCCTAAGCTAATAATAACTTTGTTTCAGAATGAAACCATTAGTTGTATTGAGCATTATTGAATTAGTCTCGACGAGCAGATGGCATTTGATCTTATGGCGTGCCAAATTTTCTTCATACATGTCAACGAAATCACGATCTTTTCTTTGATATGCAGAATCATGCTTATTTCTTGGAATTACTATGAACGTCAATTTTGACACTTAAGTTTATTTTTTTTTATTTTGAAAAACGATTTTTCGTTTTTTTCTGCCAAACAACACGAGGCACAGTTAAAAAAAAGGGGGGAAATACAGGTGAAAATCTTATTTTGTTTACATATTGTCAGTTTATCATGTGTTTACATTCCCATTCATTTTACTTTTTCAATGATTTTCATATTTTTCAAATATATTAGAGTGATATCGAAACTTTAACAATAATTTTAATATTTTAGTACCTTTAACATGTTTTGCTATTTGCTTATTCATTCACATTTTGGTTCACATTTCAAGTCGATGTTTTCATGAATAGTTATCGTGTGTGTATATTTATTTCATATTACACAAAATAAAGTGATCGAAACGGAACACTTAAACATTTTATGAA